>NC_141006.1:75960351-77160351 GCF_052327205.1 Somniosus microcephalus | reverse complement strand
CAGATGTGGTCGGGGTCTCTCTCTCGGCACAGCAGCAGTGTGTGAGCACCGGGCGAGACCATGGAGCTGTCACCTGCCTGAAGCTGGAGCCTTTCCAGTCCCTGTTCTCACCATGAGCTGCCTGGAGGTTATGTACCACGCGTATGGAGCGCATCATCCTTACTTTACAACCACCCCAGCGTATACAACACACTGTCCACAGGTAGGGCACCCAGATGAGCAGCTCCGGCCAGAAAGGTTCCTGGTGAAAAAATATTGACCAAATGTTGCTGGACTAATCTCTTGTCAGGAATGTTGACTTACTAACTGGGACAAGCGGAGCTTTCAAGATTGAGATCGATAGGTCTTTGTCGGGTAAGGGTCTGAGGGATCTGGAGCTCAGGGGGTAGATGGGGCTGAGGTGCAGATCAGCCTTGGTCTAGGAGCAGGTTCGAGGGGCTGAATGGCCTCCTCCTGTTCCTATGTTGGGAATCTGTAATCTTAACGGATCTATTTCTCAAAAGTCGTCGTTACAAACTTGTTTACACTTCATGATCTCATAAAGTGAGCAATGCCTCTTTCAGTCTTCGAGTTTAACCGCCTTTCTCAGGCGGAACGCACCGAGCCCGGCTGGAGTTTGTAGAAATGTGATCAGTGGACGGGACCTCTAGTCCTGGGACATTAATCCTCGGTATAAAACACAGGAAAAGTTCACTTGTGTGGGTTGTCCTTGTAATCTTTTCTTAAGTTAAACCTTGTTTTAAATGTTCACCACTTTGTTTTCCATTTTAATTTGCTGTTTTGGCGATGGGGAGTGATGATGCGGGTGTTAAATGTCTTCCAGGGCTTTAGGATATATCGCTGAGTGAGTGAGGGAGGGAGGGAATGAGGGAGGGAGGGAGGAAGGGAGTAGGGGAGTGAATGAGGGAGTAAGGGAGGGAGGGAGTAGGGGAGTGAATGAGGGAGTAAGGGAGGGAGGGAGGGCGGGAGTGGGGGGGGTGAATGAGGGAGTGAGGGAGGGAGGGAGTGGGGGAGTGATGGAGGGAGTGAATGACGGAGTGATGGAGGGAGTGGATGAGGGAGGGAGTGAATGAGGGAGTGAGGGAGGGGGTGAATGAGGGAGTGAGAGGTGGATGAGGGAAGGAGTGAGGGAGGGAGTGAATGAGGGAGTGAGGGGTGGATGAGGGAAGGAGTGAGGGAGGGAGGGAGGGAGGGAGGGAGTGAATGAGGGAGTGAGGGGTGGATGAGGGAAGGAGTGAGGGAGGGAGGAGGGAGTGGATGAGGGAAGGAGGGAGGGAGTGTTGTCCCCCGCGCTCTGCGCGCTCGGAGCAAAGTTTTGAGCAACTTATTTTAATTTGTGCTAAACATTCCATTTTTACAAAATCGATGCTTTGTAGTGACGGAAGCGCCAGTCTGTGATGTGCAGGGTTGGGGAATCGGAACTTGCCCCTTTCCCCGGTGCTCGGGGGGGAGCCCAGCCTCTCTCTCTCGCCTCTCTCAGTGTCCCGGGATACTTCACACTGGCGGCCAGACTCGGTGCGAGTGAGCGGCCGCCGGGGGCACGGGATTGTTTTGAGTTTTATTCCTGGAATCGAGTCGCGTCAGATCCGACAGTCGGGATTTATAAAGGGAAACCGGGTAATAGAATCGGCCAGAATTTCTCCAATCCGGCAACTCTTTCCAGTATTAAAACCAGCGCTGTATCTCGGCCTGGGACAGAGTAAAGACAAAAAAGATCGGGCTTGTGTGAGTAGAAACGCTCAGAAAAAGACATTTCTATTAGAGTGAAGTACTGCAGCATAACCTGGGCTCACAGAGGTGGGTTTGGACAGATTCGCGACCTCTCACGGAAAGTTTTCTACAGTTCGTTCATAAGTATCTTGCAGTTTGCAACTGGCGTGTAATTTTGTCGTTGGGATTATGTCTGACTGGAGAATCTCACAGTAGAGTTGAAGGTGTGATTGCAGAGCCCCCCTCAGTGTCCCGCTGCTGCAGCCTGGGCTGAGCGTTGGAGGCCAGGTAAACGGGTCTAACCCTCGCCGCACTAACATTCTGCCATCTCATTCTTACAGACTTTGTCCGTTTACCCCCGAGTGCAGGAAGTGTCGATGGAGGGCACCCCGGGCACTGCGCCTCAGCCCCCGGCCCCGAGTAAAGAGGGTGGCCTGAGAGAGAAGGAGCGGCCCGAGGCGGAGTACATCAACTCCAAGTGTGTCCTCTTCACCTATTTCAATGGAGATATCAGCAGCGTGGTGGATGAACATTTTACTCGCGCTCTGAGTGACTACAATCCAGAGACCAGGAGCTGTAAACCCAGGAAGGGAAGCACAGGATCATCAGGTGAAGTGTCTGCAGCCCACAGCCAGCTCTCCTGTCCGCACGGCCCACACTCCTTCCTCTGGTGGGGGTCCCAGGAAGACAGTTTGCCTCTTGCTTTCCCCTTTTTCACCCCCCAAAAGGCAGACATAGAAACATAGAAGATAGGAGCAGGAGTAGGCCATTCGGCCCCTCGAGCCTGCTCCGCCATTCAATGCGATCATGGCTGATCATCCAAATTCAGTACCTGCCTTCTCCCCATATCCCTTGATCCCTTTAGCCTTAAGAAATATATCCAACTCCTTCTTGAATATATTTAATGTATTAGCCTCTACTGCCTTCTGTGGTAGAGAATTCCACAGGTTCACCACTCTCTGGGTGAAGAAATTCCTCCTCATCTCTGTCCTAAATGGCTTACCCCTTATCCTTAGACTGTGACCCCTGGTTCTGGACTCCCCGACCATCGGGAACATCCTTCCTGCATCTAGTCTGTCCAGTCCTGTCAGAATTTTCTAAGTTTCAATGACATCAAAGTTTTTTTCTCCTTTTTCCCCCTTTATTTTCGATGGTATTCTCACTAAGACAATCTATCTGCCGGTTGTTTATCACGTATTTGTGGGGCTCTAAGTCATTGTAGTTACCGCCAAGTACAGACAACCTTCACCGACACAAGTAACTGGCGAGAAGTAGAATTTTTTTTAAATAAGGAAAAACTGGGATATCTAAATGGGAACGGGATGTACAGACAGCAGGTCGGTCAGTGTCTGAGCAGGAAAGTCTGTGAGTTTGTCTGGCGAGGATTATGATCCATTCTCACAGCCACGCATTGAGCGTGTTGCCTGGTGCACATTCACCTGCCATTCTCCAACTGGGGTCTTTATTACTTCCCCTGGAGTGGGATCCGGAGCTCTTAATCTCAGACAAGTAGGAATGAAATTAAACAAGCAAACAGATTAAATGAGTATGGGCGATTATATAGCGCCTAGATTACCGCTAACTTTCCCACATTACAACAGTGACTACACTTCAGAAAGTACTTCATTGGTTGTAAAGCGCTTTGGGACGTCCTGAGGTCGAGAAAGAAAGATTTGCATTTCTATAGCGCCTTTCACGACCACAGGGTGTCCCAAAGTGCTTTACAGCCAATGAAGTACTTTTTGAAGTGGAGTCACTGTTGTAATGTAGGAAACGCGGCAGCCAATTTGCGCACAGCAAGCTCCCACAAACAGCAAGGTGATAATGACCAGATAATCTGTTTTAGTGATGTTGATTGAGGGAGACATGAACTAAAGCCAAAAAAAACCCACCTTATACCTGATCAAATTGTGGACAACTATTTTATTTTATTGAAATGCGCTATTTTATAAGCAAAGCCTGCCTGAGAATCTTAGCATGTAGAGCAGGGGGGAGCGGGACTAACCGGAGAGCTCTCTCAAAGAGCCGGCACAGACACGATGGACCGAATCGGCTCCTTCTGTGCTGTCTGATTCTGTGAGTGGCCTATATGGGTTTTTATATGTGATCTGCAATAAATAAAATAAAATCGGTCAGTTTGCAAGGATTCTGAGAAGCTGGACTAACGCGTTTAGTGAAAATACAAACCCGCACATCATTGGAGTCATTGTATTACGTTAATATTTTTTGAGATTCTAACAAATCTCTCTAGAAATGGTCTCACAAAATTGCTGCATTATTTTAACATCCTTAAAACGGCGCAACAAACAATATGGGGACTATTCCTGACTGGGATGTTTGCATTCCTCCTTCATTGCCAACCACCTCACTGCCGAATCAACATTAGAAAAAGAAAGATGATTCAAAACACAAACAAGGCCAGGTTTCCGAATAAACGGCTCTGGGGGAATCTCATGGTTCACCAGTGAAGGGAAGACATTACAAACTCTCCTCACTTTCTCCATTTATATGTTCTCGTTGCCTCTCGTGTTATTTACTGGTGAGAACGCGGTGAGTAATGTCCGATGTCAGCAGATTGGATATATCACATCTCTAGTCAGTCATTTTCAATAATACATCCCCTCTAAATATAACGCGTTTCCAAAAATGATTTTATGTTAATGGGCTCTTCCTTGACCTTGGTGTGGCGGCTGGATTCTAACTAATAATAGGCGCCTCGTGCACTCGGTTTATTTTAAGCATTAGACTGATTAACGCTTTTTTTTTAACGTTTTAAATTCCGATAGTGCTCAAACCCAGTTAATGTAGCAGGAGATCCCGGAGATGGCATTCACAACACTGCGGGGAATAGCTGCTATATGTAGAGACATGATGGTCACTGTGTTTATCACCTGCATCAGAAGTCTCCATGCGGCCCATTTGCAGAGTCCCCCAACACACAAGAGCAACAGGTCCCGGGACGCTCGACTCGGCGGCGCTTTCTTTGAGCCAGCCCAGGCTCGATGGGCCGGATGGCCTCCTTCTGTGCCCTGCCATCTCCCCCCCCCCTCCCCCCTCTCCCCACCACCCCATTCTCACAAAGTATCTATATCAAAATAAAACTCATGGGATCTTGCTTTTAAAATTAATAAAGCAGCTGGCTGCTTTGACACTGCTCGGTGAAGACAGAGTGTGGATTTGTGCTACCCTCTGTGGGACCTCGAACAGGGCTGAGAGGTTGTGTTGCGCAGGGTTCGGCTGGCGGTCGCTCCAGGGTGTTGCTGGGGAGTTGCTGTTATGTGTCCATGCACGCACGCAGAAACTAAGTCCACTTATCCTCGCACATGTCATATTTGAAGATAAACAGTGTTCTGATTAATAAAACAGGTCAATTATCCCCAGAGTTTCAAGGAAGTGTCCAGAGACCCCGAGAGATCAGTCAAGGCATCCCCAGCGACCTTCAGCTGATCACAGTTCAGTCTGTCTTGATAGCAAAATACTGCGGATGCTGGAAATCCAAAATAACAACAGAAAATGCTGGAAAAACTCAGTAGACCAGGCAACATCCGTGGAGAAACAGACTGAAACGTTGACTCTGTTTCTCTCTCCACGGATGTTCCCTGGCCTGCTGAGTTTTTCCAGCATTTTCTGTTGTTATTTCAGTCTGTCTTGAGTTCCACCATTGGATGTAGCCCTCCCAGTGTCTGCAGAATCCAATAATATTCTGAAATAACAGAAAATGCTGGAAACACGCAGTCGGCCAGACAGCCTCTCTCTCTCTCTCCACGGATGCTGCCTGGCCTACTGAGTGTTTCCAGCATTTTCTGTTATTTCAGATTTCCAGCATCCGCAGTATTTTGCTATTCCAATGACATCCATTCGCTGTGTGTTGACTCACTGGCCTGTTATAAAGACCGGGTATGTTTTTTCACTCGTGATGCTGTGTCTCTCTATGGATGACTGACACTAACTTTCAGGACAAGGTGGGCCGGGGGATTGTATCAGCATTTACACTGTTCACAATGAAGTCCTTTCTAAATATTGACATATTTGGAAGAAGGTTGGAAACACAATATCAGCTTAATTACTATGAATACAACAGCAGGGTATATTTTGTACAACAGATCCCTTCGAAGAGTGAGGTGATTTGTTTTGTAAAGGTGACTAATTGTAACAATTTGGCGTAAATATTAAGACCGATTGGAACAGAGGAGGCTGAGGGGAGATTTAATTGAGGTGTATAAAATTATCAGGGGTCCAGATAGAGTGTATAGGAAGGACCTATTTCACTTAGCAGAGAGGTCAATAGCATAGAAACATAGAAGATAGGAGCAGGAGTAGGCCATTCAGCCCCTCGAGCCTGTTCCGCCATTTAATGAGATCATGGCTGATCATCCAAATTCAGTACCCTGTCCCTGCCTTCTCCCCATATCCCTTGATCCCTTTAGCCTTAAGAAATATATCTAACTCCTTCTTGAATATATTTAATGAATTGGCCTCAACTGCCTTCTGTGGTAGAGAATTCCACAGGTTCACCACTCTCTGGGTGAAGAAATTCCTCCTCATCTCTGTCCTAAATGGCTTACCCCTTATCCTTAGACTGTGACCCCTGGTTCTGGACTCCCCGACCATTGGGAACATCCTTCCTGCATCTAGTCTGTCTAGTCCTGTTAGAATTTTATAAGTTTCAATGAGATCACCTCTCAATCTTCTAAACTCCAGCGAGTATAAGCCCAATTGACCCAATCTCTCCTCATACGTCATTCCTGCCATCCCAGGTATCAGTCTAGTGAATCTTCACTGCACTCCCTCCATGGCAAGAACATCCTTCCTCAGATAAGGCGACCAAAACTGCACGCAATACTCAAGGTGTGGTCTCACCAAGGCCCTGTACAACTGCAGCAAGACATCCTTGTTCCTGTACTCAAATCCTCTCGCTACGAAGGCCAACATACCATTTGCCTTCTTAACCGCCTGCTGCACCTGCATGCTTACCTTCAGCGACTGGTGCACAAGGACACCCAGGTCTCATTGCACTTCCCCTTCTCCCAATCTATTGGCGTTCAGATAATAATCTGCCTTCCTGTTTTTGCCACCAAAGTGGATAACCTCACATTTATCCACATTATACTGCATCTGCCATGCTTCTGCCCAATCACCCAACCTGTCCAAATCATACTGGAGTTTCTCGGCATCCCCCTCACAGCACACACGCCCACCCAGCTTTGTGTCATCTGCAAACTTGGAGATATAACCAGGGGGTATAGATTTAAAGTAATTGATAGAAGCATTAGAGGGGAGTTGAGGAGAATGTTTTCACCCAGAGGGTGGTGGGGGTCTGGGACTCACTGCCTGAAAGGGTGGTAGAGGCAGAAACCCTCATCGCATTTAAAAAGTACTTGGATATGCACCTGAAGTGCCGTAATCTACAGGGCTACGGACCAAGAGCTGGAAAGTGGGATTAGGCTGGATAGCTCTTTCTCGGCTGGCACAGACACGATGGGCCGAATGGCCTCCGTCTGGGCCGTAAATTTCTCTGATTCTGTGATTCGCCCATGCTGTACATTCTTACTAATGTCAACGATGCGAGGTGTAACTTGGAATTCAGCCTGTAAGCAACTCATGCTTTGCTTTATCTTTCAGAGGGCTCCTCTCTTACCCAGCGCAACTTCCCTGCTTCTTTCTGGGACAGTAATTACCAGGCACCGCCACCCCCAGCCCCAGCAGCGAGCAGCAGCAGTAGCAGCACCCTGAGCTCTCCACCCACCGAGCTCCACTTCACGTCTACAGAGCCATACCCGGCCGTCCTGCACCCTCACCTGGGCCAGCCGCCGGATCATTGGCACTACCCGCTGGGCGGGGGGCCCCTCAGCCCGCAGAGCTCAGCGTACCATCACCCCAGGACTATACACGAACTCTACCCGGTCAACCCCAACCTGGACCCTCGCTACAGCTCTTTGCTGGTCCCGGCGCTCCGCTCCAGCCGACTGCAACCGGCCATCGGCGGCCAGGAGCCCAGCTCCCCTTGGGCAGGGGTCTTCCCGACCTCTGAAGTGACACAGACTCTAAGCTTAAATGTCGATGCAGGTAAGGCTCTTTACATTGTCATCTGAGGAGGAAAGCCCGCACTGTAGAGCTGGATTGGGAATGTACAGTGTGAGAATCGCTGCAATTGTTGCAGAGACGCGATGATCAGCAATAGTACGGGGCGACTCTCTACATTTTACAATCAATGATCATTATTGCGTCCCACAGACTTTTAAAAAAACAAGACAATTCATTGAAGTTACTGTTTTTATTCTAATCTTCAGTGTCTCTGTTGGAGAAAGTTTGCTCTACAAATTGTACTTGAAAGATTTTTTTGAAAAAGTTCAGATATTAAAAACTAATCTTCACCTGTTCTTGTTTACTCCGATCCGTGTTTGTGTGGCGACATTGCAACACTAAATATTTCACTTTCCAGCCACATGTCTGTGTAATCGATTAACGAGTTTTAAAATGCCGCCTTTTGGCCAACAATTACTGGTCGCCCCTGTTCTTCGTTCACACAATAACTATAATTTTATGGCTCCAAGGACAGGTTGGAGAAGCTGGATTTGTTTTCATTAGAGCAAAGGAGGTTGAGGGGTGATTTGATAGAGGTGTACAAGATTATGATGGGTTTGTGATAGGCTAGACGAGGAAAGGCTGTTCCCACTAGTTGATGGTACAAGGACTCGGGGACACAGATTTAAGGTTTTGGGCAAGAGATACAGGGGGGATGTGAGGAAAAACTTCTTTATACAGCAAGTGGTGAGGACCTGGAACTCGCTGCCGACGGAAGTGGTGGAAGCGGAGACACTCAATGTTTTCAAAGGGAGACTGGATAGGCACTTGAGGGAAATAAACTTGCAGGGCTACGGGGATAGAGCGGGGGAATGGGACTGACTGGATTGCTTGACAGAGAGCCGGCACGGACTCGATGGGCAGAATGGCCTCCTTCTGTGCCGTTAGGACTCTATGACTGATAATTTATAGCCTTTTTCTGGGAATCTACTTTTAGTTATGGAGTCGAGGCCTCTTGAATTGTTGTAATAGCAAAATACCGCGGATGCTGGAAATCTGAAATAACAACAGAAAATGCTGGAAATACTCAGCAGGTCAGGCAGCATCCGTGGAGAGAGAAACAGAGTCAACGTTTCAGGTCTGGGACCCTTCATCAGAACTGGAAAAAGCTGGAGATGTAACAGATCCCCTTTACACGAGGCAATTATGGGACGGATTTGTACCCGATAGAGCAAAGCTTGCGGTCAGTGTTAAGAGTTAGAATTGTGGAAAAGGTCCTGCTCTGTGGGTGGGGAGAGGGGGCGCATTGACTTCATGTATTGAAAACATTGATCTCAGATTGGTTCCTGCACGGTTTGCCTCTCTCTGAGGGTGCAGTTCATTTCTTTATCTGTTTTCTTTTATTCTTTATTCTTTCTTCCAACCACCTCCCCCCACCCCACCCCCCACCCTCTCCCCCCGTCTTTTTTTTCTAATCAGGTCTCCAGCACCACGCCAAAGCCAAGGATGTGTTCTGGTTTTAGACATGTGTGGCTGCCTTGTTCAGTGTGCAAGCTGTAATAATGTCCTGTGATCTCGGTTACAGCTCGCCGCTTCTCTTTACCCGGCGGATCACTCTTCAGCTGATTTCTGAAAGACTTGGGGGACAACTTGCCGTGAATCTCCGCCCCACAAACAGTCGATCAGTTTGTACATATTCCCTGGCAGCGCCGGACGTGGGGCGAAGGCGAGCTCGCACTGTGAGCGGGCGACTCACCCAGCAAGCTGTCCCCGAAGATCATCCGTTCAGAGATTCCAAGGGAAGGTTTCCACACGGCCGGGTCACAATCTCACCGGCATCTATTTATTTTATTCTTCAACTGACTCTTAAAGCAAGAAGCAGGACTTAAAATAAAATTTCTCAGTTTCATCGTAATGCAATTCAGTTTTGTTCTTTCCTTTCCCCCTCCCTGTTTTTTTTGTGATTTGTTTTTTTTTGATGTGAAGAATCTCGCCGTGATTAAAGGAAAACGTGAGGCTCCTTCAGTGGGACATTGTATTCTTTGGGCTCTGGTTTGTTCATCGAGTTTCCTGAGAAGACTCGCTTCACACCAAGAATTGGAACTACTGCACAGAGTGGCGCAAATGGTACCGCGAAAAAAGAGCGGATTCGATTATTTCAATCTTCCAAAACTGCTATTAAGAGAAAAAAAAACCTTACCTGGGATACGTGCATCGATCTTTAACTCAAGAATTGCCAGGCAGAAGAATTCAATCGAGAATCTTATTTTACGAAGATGGCGCTGGAAAGTGTGCATGACCAATTATTTTTTATTCATTCAGGGGATGTGGGCGTCGCTGGCAAGGCCAGCATTTATTGCCCATCCCTAGTTGCCCTTGAGAAGGTGGTGGTGAGCCGCCTTCTTGAACCGCTGCAGTCCGTGTGGTGAAGGTGCTCCCACAGTGCTGTTAGGGAGGGAGTTCCAGGATTTTGACCCAGCGACGATGAAGGAACGTCCGATATACTAAGTCAGGATGGTGTGTGACTTGGAGGGGAACTTGGAGTTGGTGTTATTCTCATGCGCCTGCTGCCCTTGTCCTTCTAGCTGGTAGAGGTCGCGGGTTTGGGAGGTGCTGTCGAAGAATTGGTTGGGTTGCATTATAGACACAGCAAGGTGAACCGCCCAGGTCTGGAGTGCAGGTAGCATTACCAACTCTAGCTGGAGGTATTCCCGGAGCTTTGATCACGTGACTTCTGCCAATGTTCTTGCATTTGCCTTGTAAGGGTTGGGTGAGGTCCCCTGTAGTTGAGTGTCATTGCTCCAGGTTTCGCCAGCAGCTGTTGAGCGAGAAGTTCCCCCAGAACCAGGAGGGGAAGAATGGAAACTGAAAGAGGGAGAGGGATTCACCGGGAAACCAAAAGTGGCAGGAACTTTGATTCCACCAGCAACTCACACAATTTTGCACCAAAAACCAACAGTAATAATGGCAATACTGAGATATGTAACTGGTAGTAATAGTTATAGTGCCCCAATATTCTACCTGAAGCTAATAATAATCCTAGAACCTGCTGATATTCACCCTGTATCTACAGCCAGAATCCCCCTGCACTGCACAAGATGTGGTCAGGTTCCCCAGTCAATGCCACTTTAACAGGCCCCACCTTGCCCCTTAACTCCTTGGACTCTGGTCTGATTTGGATTCCAGTTCGGTGTGAAGCTATCAACTCTGAGCTTGGAACCTCAGTCAGAGCCAATCTGGACTTGGACTCCACATGCCAAAACTGGCTGGCACAGACCAACCTGAACCACACCGAGAGATCGCACAATGGGCAGCGGGCTCGGTGTTTGAAGCACTCGTCACAGAGCACATCATCCTAAACTCAGCTCAGCACCAACATTTCTAAACCACTCCCTGAGCTCAGACTCATTAAAGGAGTGTTTTCATAGAATTATCGAATTTACAGCATTCGACCCCAATGCCTATGTCGGTGCTGACGCTCTCTCCTGTGCCCCCATTTGCCCCCCTGATCCTTTACATTCCTCCCTTTAAAATGCATCCCATTTAAAAGTCTCTGAATCAACAGCCACTTGTCGTGAAGCATCCCATGGTCTTATAGCCCTCAGTTCAAAACCTTTCCCTCTTCCAGTGAGAATCCTGTATCCGGCTCCTTGTTTCCCATTCACCAACCAGTGAAAACAATCTTTCACTATTTACCCACAGTCTAGACCCCAGATTTCACTCACGCCTTTACTGGCTGCTCCACTCTCAGTGCCACACTCTCTCACCATGTTACTGCTGCTCCTGGATTTGCAGAGAGTGCTGGGCCCCATGCCCACCACATTCCCACTCTTTCCCCCACCCACCTGAACCCCAATCTCCCCTGACCCCCAGTCCCCAGATTGCCTCTCCCCCACCTGCTCAAGCCCCAATCTCCCGACCGCACGCCTCTCTCTCCCAGCCCAAGCCACAGTCTCCCCAACCCCCCAATCCCCTTTCTCCCTCTCCCCTGACCCCCAGTTCGCTGTCACTCCCTCTCTCCGCCCCATCACCAGCCTCTTGCCTCCTACCCTCTCCCTTCCCCCCACCATCTCCCATCAACCAGCAGGTCCCATTTCCGATCACCTGGTGACCTCACCCAGATGGAGGCTTCTCTACAGTGGCAGTCGATAATGTCAGGGAGCAGGGAAGGAGGTGCAGGGAAGGGGGGAGGGGGAAGGGGGTGCGGGGGGAAGGGGGTGCGGGGGGAAGGGGTGCGGGGGAAGGGGGTGCGGGGGAAGGGGGTGCAGGGGAAGGGGGTGAGGGAGAAGGGGGAAGGGGGTGTGGGGGAAGGGGGTGTGGGGGAAGGGGGTGCGGGGGAAGGGGGTGAGGGGGAGCGGGGAAGGGGGTGTGGGAAAGGGGGTGAGGGGGAGCAGGGAAGGGGGTGTGGGGGAAGGGGGTGAGGGCGAGCGGGAAAGGGGGTGCGGGGGAAGGGGGTGAGGGGGAGCAGGGAAGGGGGTGCGGGGAAGGGGGTGAGGGGGAGTGGGGAAGGGGGTGAGGGGGAGCGGGGAAGGGGGTGCGGGGAAGGGGTTGCGGGGAAGGGGGTGCGGGGGAAGGGGGTGCGGGGAAGGGGGTGCAGGGGAAGGGGGTGCGGGGAAGGGGGTGTGGGGGGAAGGGGGTGCGGGGGAAGGGGGTGAGGGGGAGCGGGGAAGGGGGTGAGGGGGAAGGAGGTGAGGGCGAGCGGGAAAGGGGGTGCGGGGGAAGGGGGTGAGGGGGAGCAGGGAAGGGGGTGCGGGGAAGGAGGTGAGGGCGAGCGGGAAAGGGGGTGTGGGGGAAGGGGGTGAGGGGGAGCAGGGAAGGGGGTGCGGGGAAGGGGGTGAGGGGGAGTGGGGAAGGGGGTGAGGGGGAGCGGGGAAGGGGGTGCGGGGGAAGGGGTGAGGGGGAGCGGGGAAGGGGGTGCGGGGAAGGGGTTGCGGGGAAGGGGGTGCGGGGGAAGGGGGTGCGGGGAAGGAGGTGCGGGGAAGGGGGTGCGGGGGAAGGGGGTGCGGGGAAGGGGGTGCAGGGTGGAGGGTCTGTGGCAGATAATTTAATGCACAAACTTCTCCCAGGGTGCTAGCAGCAGTGCCCGGGAGATTTATGTCCCATTCCATAAGAACATAAGAATATAAGAATTAGGAGCAGGAGTCGGCCATTCGGCCCCTCGAGCTTGCTTCACCATTCAGTAAGATCGTGGCTGATCTTCGACCTCAACTCCACTTTCCTGCCCGATTCCCATATCCCTTGATTCCCCTCGAGTCCAAAGATCTATCGATCTCAGCCTTGAATATACTCAACGACTGAGCATCCACAGCCCTTTGGGGCAGAGAATTCAGGGAGGCACCTGGGCACTCCAGGAGGGCTGACAACCCTTAAGTGCAGGGCAGCACCAAGATTGAAGCAAGTAGCAAAGAGGATGAGGTACATCAGGAAGTAGAAATTAGCGGAGGCCAAATTTGGATTTTAAAGCCTATAGATTGTAGGCAGAGAGAAAGCGGGATGGTTGTGGGGAGTCAGTCGATTCAGAGGAGCTTTGGCATAGCAGGGACATCAGAAGGAACACATGAACATGCATCTCTTTTGGATTGAAAGTAGGCGTAGAAAATGCAATAAGGAAATTGGAAGGCATAGAGCCAGATAAAGTTGAAACGTAGGCTTCAGTGCGAAACAAAAAGTATGGGGGGAAGGATGACTAGAAATGGATAAGAAAGATTCCAGGAGATGGCACAAGTTTGCGGAAGTGAATTTAAAGCAAGATGAGAAAGGAGCAGCTACGACCAGTGCAGTTTCCAATTTCTCAGAAGTCTTGGTAAATGGTGAATCTTCAGGTCACACTTCCTTATCAACATGTTAATAGAGAGATGGGATAGCAAGTGTAAGGAGCTATCAGTGAGTGATCTGGCAGATCCAAATCAGTGCGCACTGCGCCCTGTCAGTAGTGCACCCTGGACATAACTGCATGGTTGCGAAGGCACAGTGTAGCTATGATAAGATTTTCATCTGCTTGTAGACCAACTTCCCAAAGTGCTGCCAATGGGTTCGGGCCCCTAACAACCAACTGACTCGTACCTTTAAATCCAAATATCGCTTTTGCTGCCCCTAACCATCTGGGATAAACACAGCTGGCATATTCCTGGGTTTGCATGGAAGCTGTTTGCAAATAGGCACTGATGGTTGAGTCAGAGCCCGCTCAACTCTGTTGCTACCCCATGGAACGCTTCTCAGTAATACGACATCTTCATAGATTAGTGTAAAAACTGTTCACAGTCAAGCACTGGTGGTTCCATCATAGCTCCTTGCCGTGGCAAGAAACTCTTTTGGTGCCCCTAGACCTCTTGGAAAGTCAATCGGGGAGCTGTCGTCTTCGAGGGCTAGCTGGTGGTGCACTGGTAGCTCAGTCCAAACTCCCTCCGGCTCATGTAGTTGTAGAATGCAGCTTGAAAGACGTTGAGAGAGCTGGCATTTTCAGAGAACGACACGGACCTGTTCTCAATCAGGTGTTGGTGGTTCAGTCAGAGGGAGCCCCCTCTGACTCGCACTAGGGTACAAGATATATTGGCTCAGTGGGTAGCACTGTCATCTTTGAGTCAAAAGGTCGATGGGTTCAAGCCTCACTCCAGAGACTTGAGCACATAATCCAGGCTGACACTCCAGTGCAGTACTGGTGAAGGTGTCGTCTTTCAGACGAGATGTTATGCTGAGATCTTGTCTGCCTGCTCAGGATTCCATGGCACTATTCAAATAAGAGCAGTGGATGTTCTCCTGGTGTCCTGGCTAATATTTATTCCTTGACCAATATCAATTTACAAAAATCATATTCTCTGGTCATGTATCTCATTACTGTTTGTGGGATTTTGCTGCTCATAAATTGGCCACTGCTTTTCCCTACATTCCAACGGTGACTGTATTGGATGTAAAACACTTTGGGACGTCCTGAGATCGGGGAAGGGCGCTATATAAATGCAAGTATTTTCCTTTCCTTACCTTTGATTAGGTATTTCTAGTTAGGAATCTTCCCAGCAGTTTATGACCAGAGTGAGGGCTGCTGTGATCAGCGTCTTACTTAAAAGTGAAACTGTATCCACAATCGAAAGAACAAACCTTTTCTACTTCACCACACTCCCAAGTTGTTGAAGTCTGGTTAATGTTACAGTATAGATGTTATTGAGACTGATATTGGAAGGATGATTGAGTGGCTCATTTGGTGCAAGTATTTTAACACTTTACACAAGCTTCTACTTATTTGACATATCTTTAATTATTTGAAGCACTGCACTCATGGCAGCTGGTGAATCTTCATGGCTGGTGTTTTGATGAACTTTTCAAGAAGCGATCATTTCTTTTGTAGCTGGCCTTGCTGGCTGCATGACCTGTCTGAATGGTTCAGCTTAGGCTCATATCTAATCTCCTCGATTAGTGCAGTTTGTGATTATGATCAATGTCAATACTGTTGGTTGTGACTGGTCATTGGGCCAGTCACATTTTACTGAAGAGGATTTATTTTCCCTGCGCCATGCAGCCACTGCAAGGTTCCTCCCCAGCCGACTCTACATTACGTCTGCTGTCATGGCTTGCCTGCTCCTTCGCTCTTCCCATTGGCTCCTGCTCTTCTCTCTCCCTCTCCCTCCCAGGAACAGGCCTGCCACGGCAGCACACTGTCCACTGTTTCTCTTTTCCGGCTCTTGCGTGCAGCATTCCTGCTAAAAGCAGCATCGGCGCTCTCCATTCACTACCTGACTCCTGCTCCCACACCCAGGACCACATGAGGTCCTTTATTACATAGAAACATAGAAACATAGAAGATAGGAGCAGGAGTAGGCCATTCGGCCCCTCGAGCCTGCTCCGCCATTCAATGCAATCATGGCTCATCATCCAAATTCAGTACCCTGTCCCTGCCTTCTCCCCATATCCCTTGATCCCTTTAGCCTTAAGAAATATATCTAACTCCTTCTTGAATATATTTAATGAATTGGCCTCGACTGCCTTCTTTGGTAGAGAATTCCACAGGTTCACCACTCTCTGGGTGAAGAAATTCCTCCTCATCTCTGTCCTAAATGACTTACCCCTTATCCTTAGACTGTGACCCTTGGTTCTGGACTCCCCTGCCATCGGGAACATCCTTCCTGCATCTAGTCTGTCTAGTCCTGTTAGAATTTTATAAGTTTCAATGAGATCCCCTCTCATTCTTCTAAACTTCAGTGAGTATAAGCCCAATCGACCCAATCTCTCCTCATACATCATTCCTGCCATCCCAGGTATCAGCCTGGTGAATTTTATTTAGAAATGGATCTGTTTCATTTAATTACACATAAGTATTCATTTACTGGTGGTATGTTTTCTTTAACCTCTGTTAATTATCCTTCCCTCCCTATTGTAGAATTACAAAAAGCCTGATTTCATGCAATGAACCGATAGAACTACCTTCTGCAGTGCATCATCAAAATAGATAATGGGGCATCCTTGGAAGAATGAGACTAGGAAATCTAATCCTCTGAACAGAACATTTTTGTACAGTTATAGTAGCTTCTGCAAAGAAATCCTGAGGTCCCTGTGGGCTGTATAGGTATTATGAAGGTCCCTTTTCTCTAATGGTGGGTCGTGGTTAATCATAGCAGTCTTGTTCAGAGGACATAGGTCAACAACACAAAACTGACCTTAGATGCAGTAATGGCACTGTTACACTGCAGACACTTGTTTGAGAGCACGACGAATTTTGAGCAATAGGGATCCAGCAGATCCAAGTTATACTGTTGGGTCTGCCTCAGTTTCTGGCCAGACAGAGTGGGGGATCTGCAAAGTGGATCCAAATGCCAGTCAAATTCTTAATGTTAACAATGAGCAAGTGAGACAATCATCTTGTGGTCCGCGGGAAAACTTTGCTTCACAGTGTTTGATGTGGACACACGGCTTGTCAGAATATTAAACACCATTTCATTTGGCAATTTCATTCCCGATTTATGCTACTAGTTTAGTGCCATTGCGAAGCCAAAACCATTTCACATTGCTAAAGAACTGGCAGCATAACTGGTTGCTATTTTTGCCCAACAGGACTGCAGAATAGAAATGCCATGTTGCACAGTAACGAAGTTCTTTTAGCAAAGCCCCTCCACTTCATAATACCCATTGCATACATAGCAACATAGGAGCAGGAGGAGGCCATTCAGCCCCTCGAGCCTGTTCCACCATTCAATCAGATCACGGCTGATATATGACCTAACTCCATACATTAAAAGAAAGTAGAGGTTGTGACATACATAACTACCTAAGGGGTTTCCTGGCTCATTTCAAAACATTTACACTGGATTGATTTGAATTAAACCAAATTGAATTAAGAGTAAATTATAAATTAGGCCAGACTTTAAAAATTCTTATTAAGGTGAGCGAAGGTGCTGTGCAAGTACTACTACCAGTTTAATATGCAGTGCCAGTGTGTTATATAAGAGCTACATCTGAATTCAGTGTATTATCGTAAACACGGCCACGTGGGATTGAATGTAACTACCCAGAGGCATTCTGCTCATTCAGTTTTATTCTGCTGTTTAAAAGTGATAGGGGGAAATTCAGTTGTTTGCGCCTCCTGTTAGCGCCTTAAGAGGGCGCTAATAGGGCGCAAAGTAACTAGCGCCCGGACGCGGCGATGTTTGCTCCGCTCGCGAAATTAACTAGACACTTTGCGGCGGCGCTAAACACTACCGCCACGATCTCCTGTGCCAGCAGATCGTGACATCAGTCGAGTGCGCAACGCCCCGGTAGCGCCCCGGACCGGATATTGAGTGGTGCCCCCCTGCCTTACCACCTGCCACTAGCAACGACAGGTTGAGGGGAGCATTTTGCAGTCAGAAAGGGACTAGGGGAGCGCTATTTAAAGGTGACCGCTTCCTGCCTTTTTTTGTTGGTGACATTTTTGCACCACGCATTCTGGGAGAGAGAGAGAGACTTCTGGAGAGATTCAACGCTGTGTGAAGGAGTTTTGAGTACTGAGCAGCACTTTGCAGGTTCATTTTGATTTGCCCTTCCTTGCTTCGCCAGCGCTCTGAGGTAGCGCCTCGCTCCTCAGCCTTTGCGCCTTAAGACTGGTGTGTAACGCCTGATTTAGCGCTCCAATCACCTCCAGGGGCGATAAAAGCCAAGTTTGCCGTTGGAGGTGATAATTAGCGCCAGGCGCTAAACTGTGCGCACGGCCGATAATGGCACCCCAAAAGGGGCGATACTTAATTGTTCCCCCAAAATGCTTTGTGTTCTTAATCTTAGAAGTCAAGCAAAGAATAGTTTGCCTTAAACATGACTGAAACCTTTTGCTCTACCAGGGTGCAATGTGATTAAAAAGGACTCATGGAACACAAGCTTCTCGAGCCGAGGTTAGATCTGAAGGCATTTTATTACATTTTCTCATCTTTGCCTTTTAGCTTTGAGAAAACACACCAGACTGTACGCTTTTGGATGTTTTACCCATGTTTAATCATCTGCTTCGGGGAATTTAAGTAAGTTGAGACAATGCAAATCGTGCCTGGGTTCTATTGGACGGAATATGCTTGACGGGCCAAATGGCATTTTCCTTTGTTGTTATTGTAAGCGGGTTCCCTGATTGGTCCTGAGTTTGAAGAACAATCACGATGATTAGAGTTTTCTCTAAACTAAGCTTGAAAATCTTAAAGGGGAATTCAATTTGATAAATTTACATTAAGGAAATTTGTATAACAGATTTCAAAAATCTTTTCTAGAGCGACTTTGCTTGGTGGATGACTTTGTTGCATTCTTTCACCCATCATTTTTTAATGAGGGAAGTAACGGTCCTGCAGTGAATTGTTTGACTGCATCTACATCCTAGAGCACACCAAGCCAAGTGTTGACAGTGCAGCTGCGTGAAATACCGATTCACTATTCACCCAACAACTGAATCCACTTTACCCAGGTCAAGGCCACGGCGGAGCACTTCCACATTACCCCAACATGCAGGCTAACACCATGATGTTTCTGCTTCAGTGCTTATGTTACTAGACTACCAATCCAAAGGCCTGCACTAATGATCCATAGAGATATGAACTCAAATCTCACCACAGTAGCTGGGGAATTTAAATTCAGTTAATTAAATAAATCTGGAATAAAAAAGCTAGTATCAGTAATGGTGACCATGAAACTAGCGGATTGTCATAAAACCCCACCTGGGAAGGAAATCTACTGTCTTTACCCGTCTGGCTTCTCCAGACCCACAGAAATGTGGTTGACTTTTAACTGCCCTCAGAAATGGCCCACTCAGTTGTAACAAACCGCTACAAGAAACTATAATAAGACCTTCGCCACACGGACTGCAGCGGTTCAAGAAGGCATCTCACCACCACCTTCTCAAGGGGCAATTAGGGATGGGCAATAAATGTTGGCCTTGCCCGCGACGCCCACATCCCAGGAACGAATAAAAAAAATCTCCAAGCCTCCAATAACCAGGCTCGAGGTGAGTCTTGTATCAAACACTGTAAATTTCTAGTTCATCCTGTGCTACACTTGATTGTATTCGGCTGGTTAATGTTTGTAACCTTACATAAACTCTGTTTTTGCTGCTTTATTATTATTTGCGAGCTGTACCTGTAGCAGAGAATTCATGTTCACTGGGCACTGGGCTTGGACCACCTCCATTTATTTAAGATCTTTCAAAGCCACCAGATGCAAGGCTTCCATCCAGCTATCTGAGTCGGATTTGATGCAATGAAACATTGCTCTAACATACACTGCGCCATCAAATCATCTGAATTTTAAGATATGTGATGCCATTATGGACAGATTATAGATTTTCTAACACAGGAAACAATGCATGTAGCCATTCTTTATTGTAGAGGAATATCTGCTTCTTAAGATGATGGTAACATGGCAGCTGCAATAACATAATTTCTGTATTCTTAGATAAGTGAGGTCAGATACCATTCTTGACCATCACAAGTACTAGGGCGTCCCTTAGACGGTGAGGTTTCACAAGTGGAAAACTTTTTTGAGCGATGGATTCTTTTACCGCAGCATCAAGTGCTGCTCTGGGTGGGTTGATGAAGGAACAGTACTTGTGTAACTATGGGTAATTGAACCAACCTATCACCTTGATTAAGTACAGCACCGAGGCAGCAACAAAGAGGGGCGGGGAACTAAAAATAATATGTACAGAGGCTGCAAAGCACCAGAGCTGCCTACACAGCTTAGCTAACTAACTATGGTGGTGCAATATTTCAAAAACACACACAATACTAAGAGATGATTGAGAAAGTGCACTTTTGTGAAAGAAAGATACTGATTTTGTTATAAATCCACAAACTGCCAAACTGGAATGCCTCTTTAATAATGTGTTACTGAAGTCTGAAACCTGTGCATTAATCAGAAGAAATATACATTTAACATATTAAATATATGTAATACCCACTGGAAATGTTATGTACACTAAGTATGGTTATCAATCTTTAACTTAGACACTGTATTATCATTGTTATAAATCCCTGGGTTAAAGTTGCCCATGTGAAGGTACGGCAAGAACTTTTAAGGACACAATGTGACTAAGAGCAGACTTTCCATAATTCTGCACCAGTATCAACTGTTGCAGACAGTGAGGCTGCGCAGTCTCCAGGCAGAAACCCCAGGAGGAAGGGGTGGAGTCGGGTTTTTCGAGCGGGAAGAAGGGAGCGACTGGAAGCAAAGAGGGCAGGAGCTCTGAAAAGAGGGCTCAGGAGGCAAATGGCTGCCGCATCCCGTCCCGGGCTTCCAAACTCAGCCGCCGCCCTTCGTATTAGTAGCTCTGCATCCAGAACTCAAAGTGGGATTCAGTGATCGTGAAGAGAATTCAACGAAGGGGTTCGGAGTCGTAAGTCTTGCAGACATTATACATACCATGAGCTCCAACTTAAGCGCGCCAACGAAAGAGTGCACTCGAATTTGGACACAGGGACAGATTCTCCTTTGAATCCATATAAATGGAGAATGTATGTTTATTATGTCTAGATTCATTCTAATGTATGCAAATGTCTAATTTAGGTCATTGACCCGTAATCTTCTTATACTGTCTGACGTTAAAACTATAAAGTAAGATAATTAGAATTAAGCCATTGTAGTAGTGATCTCCTTACTGGACTATAGAATACTGTCTACAACAGAGACCACATCTCACATATATCTAGAGAACCGTGAAGGGGTTACATTTTGGGGGCTCGTCCGGGATTGTGGTCTATTTATGTCAGTAAACTAACAGTATTGAATGCTCATTGCTAAGAGAGTGGTTTGTGGTTTCTACTGGGCTGTTTGAGCATAAAAGATGGATGTTATTGAGGTTGAAGCTTGGTGCAAACGGAAGCAGATAGCTACTACCCATGCCATTGTGCTGAATGGTGTTGCTAACGATGACCCTGATGATGTCTTGCTAAGGGCTCTGAATTGTGTCAAAGCCTTTGGAAAGGTTAGGATAGTTGAGCGCTGCTTGGATACAGCTACCAAGAAGCAGTTTGTGTTGATCCAGACATCAGAGAACCTGAGAGGTCATGGTTTACCTGAGGTAGTTGGGCTTTCTGAAGAGGCTGGTCCCTGGCCAGTTCAGTTTGTCCCTATTACTACTAAGGAAGAAGAAGGGTTTCAGACCAAGTTGTTGTCATTCTTGAGACAAGAAGGCAAGACTGTTGCTGATGTCAAAGGTCTGATAGGTCCTTCGGCCCTGGATATGAACACTCAGTTGGTCAGTGCCATTAGTTCTCTGGTGGATAAATGCACCAATCTGCCCTTCGAGGCTCAGGGATACCGTAAGCTCCGTATGTTCTCAGGAGTGAGACCAACTCCCAGTGGGGAAGAGGAGTACGACGCCTGGGCTGAGCAAACCCTGCCTCTGCTAGAGGAATGGCAGTGCAGTGACAATGTGAAGAGGCAGAGAATAGTAGAAAGCCTTAAGGGTCCTGCTGCTGACATTGTAAGATTCTTAAAGGCGCAGAACACCTCTGCTACTTCCTTTGACTACATGCAGGCTCTAGAAACTGCCTTTGGAACTACTGAAACCATTTCAGATTTGATGGTCAGATTCAGAAGCACATTCCAGTGTGAGGGAGAGAAGCTGTCCAGTTATCTGCTGAGAATAGACAAACTGCTGCATTGTATGTTACGGAAAAGAGGGATTGAGTTGCCTGAAATGAATCGATTCCGCATTGAACAGGTTGTGCGAGGTGCATTGCTCGAAGACGTGACTGCTCTTCGCATACGCATGACCCATAAGTTGCGAGATCCACCTACCTTCACTGAGCTGCCAAGGGAAGTCAGAGAGGAGGAGGATATGCTTCAGGCCCGGAATGTAGCAAAGAGTGCTGTGATGTCCAAGCTTGTGACTCCTGTTACAGTTCCTACTCCTAAGGGTGATGTCAACCCTGAGATGGAGCAGCTGAAGAAGGAAATAAATGTCATGAGAGCCGAGATGGCATATTTTCAGTCTAAGCCCAACACAGAAAGGGATGACGCACGGGTGCAAAAGGTTGAACACCCTGCGAAGTCTAACAGCAAAATGAATGATTCCTCTAAAGGATATCCCCATGAAGGAGATAGACCTGGAGTCTTTTGTTATAACTGTGGAAAGGATGGACATTTCAAGCGAGAATGTAGAGGTGAGGAAAATCTAAAAAAAGTAAATGACCGTCTCATAAAACTTACCAAGAAGTCGGGAAACTACAAAGGGGCACAGTAACGGAACGGCCTGCTGTCCTTGTAGTTAAGACACATTCCGCTAAGTGCAATAATAGACGAGGGGATATGAAAGACATCATACCTGAAGGTTTAGTAGGGCCGAGTTCTGCTGTATCAATACAGATTGAAGGCATTTATACTAAAGCTATCCTCAACACGGGTTCTCAGGTTACCATACTGTACAGATCCTTCTATGACCGATACCTGACGCATTTGCCGTTAACCCCAATCAGTCTTCTGCAGATCTGGGGCCTTAGTCCTGCTGATTACCCATATGATGGCTATTTGTCGCTGAGGTTGGAGTTCTTGGAAGCTGATGTAGGGACCACTGAGACCATTGATGCACTTGTGTTGGTTTGCCCTGACCCCATGGTGAAAGGTGAGGTTTCCATACTGGTTGGCAGTAATACACCCATAGTGAGACAACTCCTGACAAGCTGCAAAGAGCAGGGAGGTGAAAACTTCTTGAGCACCAGACACATTCACCCTGTTTTCAAAAAGGCTTTTGAGAAACTGCCTGAACTTTCTTCCGACGTAGATGATAGCAAAAGAGGAACTGTGTGGTACGTTCGAGCCAAACCTATCACCCTGCGTCCTGGAGGAGTGGCTAGAATCGCTGGGATACCAAAATTCCCTGGAACGCCAGGTACTGAAGCCATTCTGATAGAGTCACCTGATGATCCTGCAGAAGAGTCACGGTTTCCAAATGAGCTTCTGGTGAGACCAGAGTTGCAGACCCCGACAGCTGTGATGTCAAGGAGAGTTACAGTGACCGTGAGGAATATGTCAGGCAAAGGAATCACATTGAGGAAAGGAATGCCGATTGCGCATCTGTTTCCTGTAAATGTACTGTCGTCACATGTGAAGGAAGAGTCCAAAGTTAACTCAACCGGAGATCTGACACCCTCCTCCTTCAACTTTGGAGATTCATTCATTCCTAAAGAATGGAAGGACCGATTAGTCAGGAAGATGATGGAGCGGAGAGGAGTTTTCTCTACTCATGAGTTTGATGTTGGTTGTAGTAAGAGTACTCGCCATTCTATCAGAATTACTGAGGATAAACCCTTTCGGGAGAGGTCTCGATGGCTGGCACCAGCTGACATCGAAGCAGTGAGACAGCACCTGTCGCAGTTCAAAGAAGCTGAGATCATTACCGAGTCCAGGAGTCCTTATGCATCTCCTATAGTGGTGGGGAGGAAAAAGAACGGAACGATTCGGATGTGTGTGGACTTTAGGACACTTAACAGACGTACTATTCCCGACCAATACACCGTTCCAAGAATTGAGGATGCACTGGCTTGTCTTAATGGAAGCAAGTGGTTCAGTGTGTTGGATCTCAGAAGTGGATACTACCAAATACCGATGAGTGAATCGGACAAAGAAAAAACAGCCTTTATATGTCCAGTTGGGTTCTACCAATTTGAAAGGATGCCACAGGGAGTTTCAGGCGCTCCAGCAACTTTTCAAAGAATAATGGAACAAACAGTTGGGGACATGAACCTGCTCGAAGTATTGGTGTACTTGGATGATATCATTGTGTTTGGGGCAACCCTTGAAGAACACAAAGCTCGGTTGCTGAAAGTGCTTGGTCGCCTGGAGGATGAAGGTCTCAAGCTATCATTGGACAATTGTCAGTTTTGCCAAACATCCGTGTCCTATGTGGGGCATATTGTATCACAGGATGGAGTAGCCACAGATCCATCCAAGATCGAAGCTGTTACCACATGGCCCAAACCGAACACATTGACTGCCTTGCGGTCATTTCTTGGGTTCTGCGGATATTACAGGCGCTTTGTGCAGGATTACTCCAAAGTGGCCCATCCTCTGAATCAGCTGCTGGCTGGTTACCTCCCACCAGCCGAGAGGAAGAAAAAGGCTAAAGGTAAAGAGAACAAGGACTACTTCAAACCCTCTGAGCCTTTTGGTGTTAGATGGGATGAGAAATGCGAAGAGGCCTTCCACACCTTAAAGCAAAGTCTTACTCAAGCCCCCGTGTTGGCTTTTGCAAACCCACAGCTGCCATATGTGCTACACGTGGATGCCAGTCAAGAAGGGTTGGGTGGTGTGTTGTATCAGGACCAAGGAGCAGGACTGAGACCTGTAGCGTTCATCAGTCGCAGTCTTACGCCATCAGAGCGTAACTACCCAGCTCATAAGCTAGAATTCTTGGCGTTGAAGTGGGGGGTGGTGGATAAGCTGCAGGATTATCTGTATGGAGCGAAGTTTGAAGTGAGGACAGACAATAATCCATTAACCTATGTGTTGACTTCGGCAAAACTTGATGCCACCGGCCACCGCTGGCTTGCTGCACTATGTGCTTACGACTTTAGTCTCAGGTACAGACCTGGGAACCAGAACATTGACGCAGATGCTCTGTCTCATCGCCCACACTACCAGAAACCAGAGTGGAAAGATGTTGCTTCAGCAGATGTGAAAGTAATGTGTCAGATGTCCGTGGTATCTGGACCAAAGAATTCATTTCATGCCCGAGAGATTGACCACTTGGGAGCGTCAATGCATGCTGTTCCCCAGGCATTTTGGAACCTTTCCAGTTTGGATGTACAAAACTTACCCATGTTGTGTTCATCTGAAATATCCAAAGCACAACAGGAGGATCCCTGTATTCATGAGGTGTTTTCAGCTCTCCGTCTGGGTGATATTACACAGATCGACAAATCAAAACATCCTGACTGTCGTCTGCTCCTAAGAGAATGGGACCACTTGGAAATTAAAGAGGGAGTGTTGTGTAGAATCACTCACCCACCCACTAAACCATGTCATTCACAGTTGGTCCTGCCTGAAAAGTACAGGGAAATAGTGATGAAGTCTTTGCATGATGACGCAGGTCATCTGGGAGTAGATAAGACCTATGGGTTGGTCAAGGACAGATTCTATTGGCCGCGTATGAAGTCTGTGGTTGAGGAGTTCTGCAAGTCCTGTGCACGCTGTGTCCAGAGAAAGACTTTACCTAAAAGAGTTGCTCCTCTGTTTCACATGCAAAGTGATGGACCTCTAGACCTTGTCTGTATGGATTTTCTGTCCATCGAACCCGATTCCAGCAATACCGCAAATGTCTTGGTCATTACAGATCATTATACTCGCTATGCCCAAGCTTTTCCCACAAAGGATCAGAAAGCATCCACCGTTGCCAAAGTGTTGTGGGAGAAATACTTCATCCACTATGGACTGCCAAAGCGAATACACAGTGATCAAGGTAGAGACTTTGAAAGTAGACTTATACATTAGTTGTTGTCCATGCTCGGGATTGAGAAGTCAAGAACAACTCCATACCATCCTCAGGGAGATCCTCAACCTGAGCGGTTTAACCGTACTTTGTTAGACATGCTTGGAACGCTGGATTCAAAGCGAAAGAACAAGTGGAGTCGGCACATTGGACATCTTGTTCATTCTTATAATTGTACCCGAAATGACGCTACTGGTTTTTCACCGTACTACCTCATGTTTGGACGTGAAGCGAGGATGCCGGTGGATTTGTGTTTCGGAGTATCCAGTGATGGCACATCACAGAGAACTTACCTCAAGTATGTATCTGACATGAGAAAGGAATTGCAAGCTGCTTATGAACTTGCTGAGTCTGTTTCTGCCAAACAGAATAAAGGAAATAAGCAGAGGTATGACCAGAAGATCCGTTTTTCCCAACTCATGCCTGGTGACCGAGTTCTCATACGGAACCTAGGACTTCAAGGGAAACATAAGTTAGCAGACCGCTGGGCTTCTACACCTTACATTGTTGAAAGTCAAATGTCACAACTACCTGTGTTTCGGCTAAAACCTGCAGGTGGGAATGGACCCATAAAAATACTGCACCGGAATCATATCCTGCCATTGGGACAGCAAGTGCGTCTGGATCCGCCAGCGGATAATGAGCCGACACCTAGTAGGAGAACCCTGCAGAGAAGAAGAAGGAAAAAAACGAGAAACCAGGAAAACTTTGTTCCAGAAGACAGAAAACCCATGACACAGTGTGTGGATCATGAGGAACCTGATGAGTCGGAAGATGAAGAATGGGATCTATGGTACGACCTCCCAGAAAGACGCATAAGACAGAATCTGGATGAATTGTCTGAACCATTTAGCTCAGACTTGGACATGGTCTGGGAAGAACCAGATGCTTCCGAGAAGGAGATAAAAGAGACTGAAAGGCATGATAACAAAGGAACCAACGCCTCCAACGTAGTTGAAAGAACTGAAGACCGGGTATCCGAAATAAGGAGCTCACAGTGAGTTAAGAAGGTTCCTGAAAGATTGACATACAGTACACTAGGAGTGCCAAGTGTAATGATAGCCCCTACGGTTCGATATGTTACCTCCCTTTATACATGGTTGGGAAGCATGCAACCCCTTATGTGTAAAGTTCATTAGTCATGGGGACATGCCTATATTTGGTAGGGGGGGAGTGTAATACCCACTGGAAATGTTATGTACGCTAAGTATGGTTATCAATCTTTAACTTAGACACTGCATTATCATTGTTATAAATCCCTGGGTTAAAGTTGCCCATGTGAAGGTACGGCAAGAACTTTTAAGGACACAATGTGACTAAGAGCAGACTTTCCATAATTCTGCACCAGTATCAACTGTTGCAGACAGTGAGGCTGCGCAGTCTCCAGGCAGAAACCCAGGAGGAAGGGGTGGAGTCGGGTTTTTCGAGCGGGAAGAAGGGAGCGACTGGAAGAAAAGAGGGCAGGAGCTCTGAAAAGAGGGCTCAGGAGGCAAATGGCTGCCGCATCCCGTCCCGGGCTTCCAAACTCAGCCGCCGCCCTTCGTATTAGTAGCTCTGCATCCAGAACTCAAAGTGGGATTCAGTGATCGTGAAGAGAATTCAACGAAGGGGTTCGGAGTCGTAAGTCTTGCAGACATTATACATACCATGAGCTCCAACTTAAGCGCGCCAACGAAAGAGTGCACTCGAATTTGGACACAGGGACAGATTCTCCTTTGAATCCATATAAATGGAGAATGTATGTTTATTATGTCTAGATTCATTTTAATGTATGCAAATGTCTAATTTAGGTCATTGACCCGTAATCTTCTTATACTGTCTGACGTTAAAACTATAAAGTAAGATAATTAGAATTAAGCCATTGTAGTAGTGATCTCCTTACTGGACTATAGAATACTGTCTACAACAGAGACCACATCTCACATATATCTAGAGAACCGTGAAGGGGTTACATATACATTTAACAAACATTGTCATAACTCTGTGGGCCCAGCTTTTTATGTGGTATTATGCTGGTATTAAAACGTGGTTTGATCTAACTACATTTATGGTGCCTTGTGCATATGTCAATTACATTATGATTCGGGTTCTGTTATTGCGAGTGTGTGTGAATTATCAGAACAAGCTGACCGTCTAGTAGGACCATTCTTCCAGCATGGGGGAGAAGCCTTGCTTGTTCCTATTTTGTTTCAGAATTTCTTTTTTATATTTGTTCTCAGGATGTGTGCGACATTGGCAAAGAACACGTGCACTGCCCATCCCCAATTGCCCTGTGAAGGTGGTTCTTACCTCGCAGTGATTGTTTTTCAACTGAGTAGTTTGTTAAGCCACTTCAAAGAACGCTAGGATTTAACCACCTAAAGAAAGACAGACTTGCATTTCTATAGCGCCTTTCACGGCCTCAGGACGTCCGAAAGCGCTTTACATAGAAACATAGAAGATAGGAGCAGGAGTAGGCCATTCAGCCCCTCGAGCCTGCTCCGCCATTTAATGAGATCATGGCTGATCATCCAAATTCAGTACCCTGTCCCTGCCTTCTCCCCATATCCCTTGATCCCTTTAGCCTTAGGAAATGAAGTACTTACAGCCAATGAAGTACTTTCGAAGTGTAGTCACTGTAGTAATGTAGGAAGTGTAATATAGTGTAGCTCTGGAGTTACAGGTAGCCTAGACTTTTAGTGGTTCTTTATACTGGACAAAAGTGCTTTGATTGTTTAATGAGGGAATATTTTTACCTTCTGTTCACTACTTTATCAAAATGCCATTGAACCTTTTTACAGCAAGCGTAAGCCTTTATTCTTGTAAATTAATCAAGAGATTAATCAAATTAAAGAAAGTGAAGCTTTTGTAAATCATTATTTAACAACGGCCTAGGACAGAAATGATGGTAAAAATGGCAAATTCTGTTTCTTCAAGAAACAAAGTGAAGCAGTCGGGCTTTTACAATAATACAGCAATGTTCATGGTTATTCTTACTGATCCCAGTCAACAAACGATCAGATTTATTGAATTCAATTTCACAACTTTCCACAGTTGGATTTGAACTCATAACCCTGCACCATAATCACTAGAGAACCACACTACAGATGACTGGGCACAATGTCATTACTCTTCAAACAGAACTGTGATCCTAGACACACTATTATGAAATGGAATCACTGGAGCCACACAAGACAATGGTCATGAAGCTCATAGTCTGGCTGAGGGCAACCCCATACTACCATTTTTATTATACTTACAAAAAATGAATTTGCAGGAATATGGGTGGAGCAAACATAAGAATGCAACATCAGCCCCAACTAAAACAACATTCCAGCCATTTCTTGCTAATGTTTGGGTATTTTATAGTGGTCCCAGTTGCTCTTCATCATTTTTGTCCTATGCCATTGTTAAATAATTACTTGAGAACATAAGAATTAGGAGCAGGAATAGGCCATACGGACCCTCGAGCCTGCTCCACCATTCAATAAGATCATGGCTGATCATCGACCTCAACTCCACTTTCCCGCCCGATCTCCGTATCCCTGGATTCTGCTAGGGTCCAAAAACTGTCACCCTCAGCCTTGAATATACTCAACGATTCAGCACCCACGGCCCTCTGGGGCAGAGAATGCCAAAGATTCACAACCCTCTGAGTGAAGAAATTCCTCCTCATCTCAGTCCTAAATGGCCGACCCCTTATCCAGAGACTCTGCCCCCTAGTTCTAGACTCTCCAGCCAGAGGGAAACAACCTCTCAGCATCTACCCTGCCAATCCCCCTCAGAATCTTATATGTTTCAATGAGATCACCTCTCATTCTTCTAAACACCAGAGAGTATCGGCCCAATCTATGCAATTTACAAAAGCTTCACTTTCCTTTGCTATGATCTCTTAATTAATCTCTTGATTAATTTACAAGAATAAAGGCTTACACTTACTGTAAAAAGGGTTGAATGGCATTTTGATAAAAGTACTGACTAGAAGGTAAAAATATTCCCTTATTAAACAATCAAAGCACTTTTGTCCATTATAAAGAACAATTAAAAGTAAGTACATCATCTATCATCGATGACAGCAGAACATTGCATGCAATGTAGTCCTCTGATATTTTGACTGCTGACTACCTGTACTGTACAAGTCTGTGTTTACAAATGTCTAACCTCTTGCAGATAAGAGACCTCATACTGATGTAGATACACATGGCATAGGATTAACAGTAGAACTTCAAACAATTCATATCAGATGCTGTTTGAGTGCAATGAGGGAAGCTTTGATCTCTGATTTGAAATGTATTGCTGTTTGCTAATGGATCCACGAGTTCTATTACCCCTTTCACTAACCCATTGGAGTGAAGTTGCAAATTTTACCCTTTTGTGATTTGGAATTATTCCTTTGTCCTATCAGTACATTCTGACCATGTTCCATCCTGCTGTTTTGCTCAAGATCCTTTCACGTCGCTTACGGTGCCATTAAGTACATGTAGAAAGAAGGTGGAATGTTCGGCCCTTTGTTTGCATAGAGTTTATTTTTATCTCTTAGCTGTTCAGATAAGACCAGGCTTTACCTAGGTCTTATCTGTGCCCAATTGAAGTGGTGGTGGGCTGGAGAGATCTTTACAAATGCAATAAAACCTTCCTCAGACAAATAGACTCCTGTTTGTATTGAACGAGAAGCCTGGCCACCAGCCACTAATTTTTCTTATTAAAAGCTAAATCTATCCGTAGCGGGGGAAAAAGAAACACAGAATGGGACACTATCCTAACGAATGCCCGAGGTCTTTCCATTTCTAGTGACTTACAACAACAACTTGCATTTATATAGCACCTTTAACGTAGTAAAACGTCCCAAGGCGCTTCACAGGAGTGTTGTAAGACAAAAATTTGACACCGAGCCACATAAGAAGAAATTAGAGTAGGTGACCAAAAGCTTGATCGAAGAGGTAGGTTTTAAGGTGCAACTTAAAGGTGGAAAGAGAGGTAGCGAGGCGGAAAGGTTTAGGCAGGGAATTCCAGAGCTTAGAGCCTAGGCAGCTGAAGGCACGGCCACCAATGGTTCAGCAATTATAATCAGGGATGCTCAAGAGGGCAGAATTTGAGGAGCGCAGACATCTTGGGGGGTTGTGGGGCTGGAGGAGATTAAAGAGATAGGGAGGGGCGAGGCCATGGAGGGATTTGAAAACAAGGATGAGAATTTTGAAATCGAGGCGCTGCTTAACTGGGAGCCAATGTAGGTCAGTGAGCACAGGGGGTGATGGGTGAACGGGACTTGGTGCGAGTTAGGACATGCACAGCTGAGTTTTGGATGACCTCAAGTTTACGTAGGGTGGAATGTGGGAGGCCAGCCAGGAGTGTGTTGGAATAGTCAAGTCTAGAGGTAGCAAAGGCATGGATGAGGCATGGATGACTTGCACCACAACTACCAGCAGTGGAAGATTTTTTTTCAACTCATCCCTTTGAATAAAATTTCGGTGCCAAAATGAAATCTCTATAGAAAAGTTTTGAGACCATTTGTCACATTTTGAAGTGAAAGTGTCCAAAGTTTTAACAATATCTTAAAGAAAGCCAGTCATTTCCTGCCGGGACTGGATATCTATAAGCTCCCACCAAAATGTCAGGGTAGGTCATTGTTTCATGTTGATTTCTTTGGACCAGGAGCTGGAAATTTACAAGAACGTTCCAATTTGCAAGCTTCCTGTGCCAACATCAATGAAACACTAATTGACCCGAGGTATCTGCTTATTTACGTCAATGGGGCCTTATGACCCTAAAAGAACTGGCCACTTTAGACACAGCTGCACTTTAGCAGCAGAATAATACATTACGCCTTAGATGGCGGAAAGCACTTATATTCTTATAAAGCAGCACATCATCGTATTGTGAGCAATGCCATGGGAGATCTGTGAGTGGGGCTGTGTGCGTGTTTGTGTGTAATAAACAAAAACGTTTTTGCATTCAGCACATCTTTCAAACTGAAAATGTAATGTGCCAAGTCAGAATTGCACTTACACCTGATTGTGTTGGGAATGTGGGACTCCTTTGCACAGACTGGTGAGAACGTGGAACACGTTGCCACATGGAGAGGTTGAAACAGTCCTGAATTTGAGGGGAGGCTTGATGTGGTCATTAAAGTGGGAGGAGGCTCGTGTGGAGTATAAGCGATAAAGACCAGTTGGGTCGAATAGCCTGTTTGCGTGCTGTAGATACTCTGTAGTTCTAGATAAAAATGGTTACTGAATAACCCTAACTTTTCCTTCAGCCCCTTTTATCCCCTCCCTGTTTGGTGTCCTCCATTTTCACCAACCTTGACTAAGTGCTTTTGTCTAAACTTGGTTTGTAGTCCCTTGAGTTTAGAGCGGTGATCTAATCAAGGTCTTGAAACTGATAAAGGGATTTGACAGGGTAGATACAGAGAAACTATTTCCTCAGCTGTGGGAATCCAGAACAAGAGGACATAATCTTAAAATTATAACTAGGCCATTTAGGAGTGAAATCAGGAAAGAAAAGAAAGAACTTGCATTTATATACAGGAAACTTTCGATTTACCGGCACCTAAATAACCAGAAATCTCAGTTAACCGGCAAAATTCAGGAGTAGGTTCAGGTAAGTTTTATTACTTGCCTTCCTCGATCTGTTGCTGTGCAAGGGTGTGGCTGCAGCTGTTGCTAAGCTACAGAGACGCTTGGAACCTGTGGCCATTGTTCTGAACCTGTTGCTAAGCAACAGGGTTTGTTGCTTTATACGGAGCTCTCAGCTCCGTATCTTTTACTATAGCTTTCGGTTATCCGGAATTTTTGATGAACCGGCACCACGTCGGTCCCGTCGGTGCCGGATAAAAAAAAATTCCTGTAGCACCTTTCATGTCCTCAGGATGTCCCAAAGTGCTTTACAGCCAATGAAGTACTTTTGCAGTGTCATCTGAGGGAAACGCAGCAGCCAATGTGAGCACAGCAGGATCCCACAAACAGCAATGTGATAATGACCAGATAATCTGTTTTTTAGCGATGTTGATTGGGGGATAAATATTGGCCCCGGGACACCGGGGAGAACTCCCCTGCTCTGCTTCGTCCACCTGAGAGAGCAGACGGGGCCTCGGTTTTAACGTCTCATCCGAAAGACGGCACCTCTGACAGTGCAGCGCTCCCTCAGAACTGCACTGGGAGTGTCAGCCTAGCTTTTTGTGCTCAAGTCCCCGTGAGTGAGACTTGGAATCCACACCTTCTTGACTCAGAAGGCAAGGGTGCTGCCCACTGAGCCACAGCTGACACTATAAGAGCATTGTAAGAACATAAGATCGATACATTTAGTATTATTATTTCCTTGTTGTGGCTCCTCTCACTAAAATTTAAAGCTCACGCTCACTAAAATTTTCACTTTTGTCTTTGTGAGGTTTTGCTCTCCGTTTGACTTCACATAACTCCGAATCGCAACCAAAGCTCCTGTGATTCACGTCCAGTTGTTGAACTCTTTAATTGCACGGTCCCATCAAACATTCCAATTTAATTTAAACCTGGCAGCCCGTTAAAATGTGCTAAACTACAGTTTATTGCAGGACCATTAATGCTAATTAACCACAATTTACCTTCCAAAATAGCCTTAATGTTCACAGACAGGATAATCCATAAAAGTTCTACAAATACTCACATTCTATTTAACTGATACACATGGGAGCTGGCCTGTTTAAAAGACAATAAATACACGGAATCACGGCCGAGGCCATATGCTGTGTGTCATTTATTAGCAGCATATGGTACACATTGCTGGTGAACAGGCTCAACAGCCCCACTCTGCATTGCTGTTACACCAACGGATTTGTATTACCCCTGTATATGGTTTCCAAAGTTTTATTTTTAAGTTGGAAGTTTGTAATAAGCTAGTGTAACATTTTCATTTTACAGTTATGTCCAAGATGGTGGTTTGTAAATTAACAAGGGTTGATTGGAAGAGGGATGAATAAATGATGTGTTACAAGATCACGTTGTTTTTGATACAAATACATTTTGCTTGGATTGAACAGCCTATTTAATTTTCCTCTTCAAAGTTAATGGAGTCAAGACTGATTGGTAGAGGACTGATGCTAATATTGCCATCTTTTGTCAAATCCAAAACCAGACACAGATAGGCAAGTCTTCTTCAGCAGCACCTCCCAAACCTGTGACCTTCACCACCTAGAAGGACAAGGGCAGCAGGCACACAGGAACACCACCACCTCCAAGTTCCCCTCCAAGTTACACAACATCCTGACTTGGAAGTATATCGGCCGTTCGTTCATCGTCGCTGGGTCAAAATCCTGGAACTCCCTCCCTAACAGCACTGTGGGAGCACCTTCACCACAAGGACTGCAGCGGTTCAAGAAGGCGGCTCACCACCACCTTCTCGAGGGCAATTAGGGATGGGCAATAAACGCTGGCGTTGCCAACAATGCCCACATCCCGTGAATTAATATTTTAAAAAGATAGAAGGCAGCGTGGGATCATGGTTTGAGTTCAGCGATTTTTGTTTTGCTGATGAAAATGAATAGAAAACTTTAATAATCTGAATAATTAATGCCACCATATCACAAAATAGCAGAACAAGTGGGAAAACGGACATTTATTTCGAAAAAAAATTAGACAGTTACCATCTACTTCACTTCTCAACAATTTCTGGACAACCCATTGGAAAAACGTACTGTCCAGTCCCAATACAGCCAGCTGGAACCTTAGCTGATGCCATCACATCAAGTGCTGCCTTATCGTGCCTTCAGATTGGATCTTTAATTGGTTAGTCGCTGTCAGATCAGGAGTTCCTTTGCGCTTCCTTGGTCGGTTTGTTATGTGTGGTAGCACTCCCATGGCAACTGATTGTAGCTGCGACTAGGTGCCAATCAGACTAGAACCGAAGAAGGAGTTCTGATTGGCTTGAACATATTCAGTATAGTTAAGAGTATTCAGCAATGTAAAGCAATAGAGAAGGTCAACGCATTTTTGCAGATCTGATAGGATGAAAACGGTGAATATTTCCGAAACTGCAACAAGAGGTTTGGTCATGGGCAATGTTATCTTCTTCAAAGAAAAAAGAAAAGACTTGCATTTCTATAGCGCCTTTCATGACCTCCGGATGTCCCAACGTGCTTTACAGCCAATGAAGTACTTCTGAAGTGTAGTCACTGTTGTCTTGCAGGAAATGTGGCAGCCAATTTGGGCACAGCAAGCTCCCACAAACAGCAATGTGATAATGAGCAAATAATCTGCTTCAGCGATGTTGATTGAGGGATAACTATCAGCTAGGACACCAGGGATAACTCCCCTGCTCTTCTTTAAATAGTGCCATGAGATCTTTTTCATCCACCCGAGAGAGCAGACAGGGCCTTGGCTTAACAGCTACATCTGAAAGATGGTACCTCTGACAGTGCAGCACTCCCTCAGTACTTTTCTTAAATTATTCTTCCAGATTTATTTAATTAACTGAATTTAAATTCCCCAGCTGCTGTGGTGGGATTGGACCTCATAGGCCGCGATTTTCTCATTGGATGCGGCTTGGGAACGGGTCAGCTGGTTTCTGGGTTCCAGTCCCGTCCCCAACTGCATCCGGCCCACAGACGTGATTTTACATCGATTGGCCTTGTTAAGCCCGCCCTGCGGGCTTGCCGGCCAATTAAGAGAAAGCCAGTCAGATGACGTCATTTGATGACGCGTCATCTGCCGGTTTTCTTAAAGGGACCACGCACAATTTTTTTTTTGACAGCTCACTTCTCAGTGTTTGAATGCATTGAGGTGCTGCAAACACTGACAATCACTGTACAAAGGTGAGCTCTTGCACCCAGGCTCTCCAATGACTCCCTCCTTAGGCTAGAACAGATGGCAACTGCAGGTGAGATTACAGAAGCGATCTGTCACTGGTGAGAGAGGTTCTCCCAATGAGGTGGGACTAGACATACAAGTCAAAACTTGTTACCTACAAAAAAAGTGTAAATGCATTATAAATGAATTTCCCAACATTTTCTTAACTCTGAGACTCACCAGTGCACCATTGGATCCTTCACACCACTTCTGTAGCTGTCATCCAGAAACATTACAGCAGACTCACAACACACCACACTTACCTGGCGTGGTGTTCGGACATCGGGAAACCCGAGGCAGAAGTGGCAAAATTTAAAAATAGCCTGTCAACTACCTGTTAACAGCCAGTTAAGTGGTTTTAATTCTCTTCCCGCCGCTAGGTGTCAGGTCCATGCACAAATCGGGGACCCGACACTTGGGAAAATTGTTTGGAGGCGGGTTGATGGCGGGATCGCAACCCACCGTCAATCAAAACCATTTTGACCCTTGGCCCGCCTCCAAACCCGCTCTCTGAGTGCCGATAAAATTGCGGCCCTTATGTCCATGATTGACCGTGGTTTGTATGACTCCACCCTTGGCGCTGTGTATTAGAAATGTTTCCTACGCTTTCAGATTTCACTCAGAGTTTGCGCATTTTATAAAATACACAAACAATAACTCACAAAATTTGGAACTTTTCATTTTTTTGTGATCAGCAAAATGTTTTTCAGGTGTAGATAACATACCAGACAAGAGGTCGATCAGCCTGATAGCTAACTGTGTGATACAGGCATCTCAAACTTTATCAGATTCAAACAAGGTGTAACCCTCCCTTCCATAAGCCCGTAGAGGAAGCAATGGTACATGAGTGCAATACAAATCGCAAACTGAAGATAAGGAATAATCTGGTGTGACACAGGCAAGGATTTGTCTTGCAGGAAGTGACTGAAAGCCAAGATGTTAGACACTCAATTACTTCATTTCATGGTGGGCATGCTGCGCCTTAACCTTTTTAAAAACTTACTAGCAAATCCTCCCACAGTGTTGCTTTGAAGCGAGGAATGGAGGCCAGCGAACAAGCGGGAGGGCGAGTTCAAAGATGGGTTGAAGAAAAGTGGTAAGTAAAGGACAAGGCCCATCAGAGATCAGAAGTCCCAGAAAATGAGGAGTGTGGATGGGAAGAGCTGGGAGCAGAGGTAGGTCATGGAACACGGAGCAACAGGCTACAGAAAGTGCTATGGCTGCACGCTGGAGACATGCTAAAGACATGCTAAAGACATGACCAATAATACCAAGTGATTAGGATGTACCAAACAGCAATGCTCCACAATCAACAACAACAACTTGTATTTATAAAGCGCCTTTAACGTAGTAGAACGTCCCAAGGCACTTCACAGGAGCGTTATCAGACAAAATTTGACACCGAGCCACATAAGGAGATATTAGGGCAGATGACCAAAAGCTTGGTCAAAGAGGTAGGTTTTAAAGAAGAGAAAGACTTGTATTTCTATAGTGCCCTTCACGCCCACCAGACGTCCCAAATCGCTTTACAGCCAATGAAGTACTTTTTGAAGTCTAGTCACTGTTGTAATGTGGGAAACGCGACAGCAAATTTGCACTTAGCAAGCTCCCACAAGCAGCACTGTGATAATGACCAGATAATCTGTTTTAGTGATGTTGGTTGAGGGATAAATATTGGCCCCAGGACACCGGGGAGAACTCCCCTGCTCTTCTTCAAAATAGTGCCATGGGATATTTTACATCCACCTGAGAGAGCAGACGGGGCCTCGGTTTAACGTCTCATCCAAAAGACGGCACCTCTAACTGTGAGGGAATACGCCATATTTCAGAAAGATACACTATAATATGAACAGAATTCTGATATTTATTAATACAAGGCATACTGGGTTTAAAAATCTAAAGCCTCGGAGACACAGGCTGCAAACAGAAATACAGGCTTCTGAGAGTTGTTTAACAAAGTTGTAAAAACCAAACAAGCTTTGAAATGGGAATTCATTAAATATACTAATGTAGCGGTTCGTGTGCATCACCACTAAATAATCGAGTTCGACTTCGACGAACTATAAATAAGTTGTTTATTTACAGGAACAGGTTAAATACAACAGGTAAGGTAGCAGGTAAGATGGCTGACTGTAGGAGCACCGTGGTGTAGGTCTTTCCCCAGCAGGGACGCCACAAGGACTGACTAGAAGTTTCCCAGCTCAACTGCCAGCAGGTTCCGAACCCAACTGCCAGCAGGTTCCGAGCCCAACTGCCAGCAGGTTCCGAGCTCTACTGTTGGAAGGTTCCGAGCTCTGATGTCATGACGCCAGAGTACAGGAGAGAAGCCTGAGTATAGTAATAGACACATACAGTAAGGTAAGTTAAAGGGAATTATGTATCTCAATGTAAGGGACAACCGGTGGTACCGCCACATAGGCCCCCCCAGAATTCGCTTTAACGAAAGTCCAAGGATGAGATGGTCTGACGAGCTGGTGGTCTCGGCGGTCGTGCTGTCTCGGCTTAGTAGACGAGGTATAAAAATACTGCTCGTAAGCGGATCCTTACGCATGTCATGGCGAATAAAACGTATCCGTCAGGCGAAGGACCATAGAGACGTGCGAAACAGCAGGCCTTATCAGAGTGACGGGCAGATTGGGCGGACGCGGGCGATGTCTCCGTTGACTGGTGAGCGAAACCTTCAGGAGGCTGGAACGCACGGAACAGTGCGTGCCATAATGCTACGACATTAACAGAACGGAGGGTGAAAAGTTGCTGTGTTGATCTGTGATCAGAGCAACTTCCACGTGTTGATCGCGGCCGCAGGATGCCCTTTGGACCTGTCCTCGATGTGTGCAGCTTCAGTAGACGTTTGCGTTTGTTAAAGGAAAAACTGGAGAAAGGGCAGCAACGGTCCAGGTTGTTGTTGCTTTCAGGAGGGGTTAACTCTGCCTGGAGGGCGGCAAAACTTGTAACAGTTGTAGATTTAGGAGAAAACAGCCGTGAGGGCGGCAACGCTTTTCGTTCGCGCTGAAACGTGTAGTAGGTAACACAACCAGCAGGCTGACGGGCTGGTGTGTCGTCGGCGGGGAACGAGTCTTCGTGTTTCATGAGGGCAGGGTCCTCGTGGTTCGCGAGGGATGGATCCTCGTGGTTCGCGAGGGATGGGTCCTCGTGGTTCGCGGGGGTGAGTCCTCGTGGTATCCCCGCAGGGCGCGCTCCGATTTTGTGGGCCCGAACATGCTGTACCCCGCGCTTGGAGAGATGTATACTTGCTGTTGCTTTGGACATAGAGGCAGACGATCCGTGTGGCGGTAGGAAAGACGAGTACGGGGACCGTAAGCAAGTGCGTGGTCGGCGCCGCATCGATGTTCTCATCGAACGGGGCTTCTACCTTTATAAAGCACGAGGGAGACTGTGGCTCCCTGGATTGCGGTAGCGACAGCAAAACGGCTGGTGCTTCCATGGCGTGCTTCTTTTGTGAAAATTGCTCACAAATAAAAACGGGGTCCGGTTCAGTTTTGTCCGTGTCAAACGGGATCTGCTCCAGACTGCGCTTACCTTGCGAATACGTTCACAAAGACGGGGTTGCCTTTGGAGGAATCGGTGTTAGGCGGTTGCTGTTCCGTGGTTGTTCGTCGGTCGTCTTCTGTGAAGACGAGGGTCAGGCTGCGCGTTGCTTCCATGAAAATCGTTCACGGATACGGGGTCACCAATTGTAGTGTAGGAATTGATGAGCTCCCGTACTCACGTCGTTGGGTCACCAATGTAGCGGTTCGTGTGCATCACCACTAAATAATCGAGTTCGACTTCGACGAACTATAAATAAGTTGTTTATTTACAGGAACAGGTTAAATACAACAGGTAAGGTAGCAGGTAAGATGGCTGACTGTAGGAGCACCGTGGTGTAGGTCTTTCCCCAGCAGGGACGCCACGAGGACTGACTAGAAGTTTCCCAGCTCAACTGCCAGCAGGTTCCGAACCCAACTGCCAGCAGGTTCTGAACCCAACTGCCAGCAGGTTCCGAGCCCAACTGCCAGCAGGCTCCAAGCCCAACTGCCAGCAGGTTCCGAGCTCTACTGTTGGAAGGTTCCGAGCTCTAATGTCATGATGCCAGAGTACAGGAGAGAAGCCTGAGTATAGTAATAGACACATACAGTAAGGTAAGTTAAAGGGAATTATGTATCTCAATGTAAGGGACAACTGGTGGTACCGCCACACTAAAACAATTACCCTATTGAAATGAGAGTTTGGCGATTCCAGAGGGTCTGGGGTTTGCAACTAACACAATGAGAAGATCCAGTTTAAGGTGTTATAAGCTAACACGTTGAACAGAAACACAAACATTAAAAGAGGCATGTGCCTTTTGAAAAGATGACATCAAGTAAAAGAAACACCTGCTGGTCAAATAGTTTTTATGTTAAACTTGGAAGACAGGAAACACGATTAAATATGCAACCAATTGAGATAGCTAGAAATGCATGAAACACTCTGGTCAAAGTGTCTTTAATATATACATAGTAAATATGATACCAACAAGAACACTTTGAAGATATGACTTCAATAGATGCACCAAGCAATTACATTGTGTTTGTATTGAACTTGGAGCAGTAAGGAGACTCAACGTCTGCTAAAAACCAGTTAAGCCAATATTAAGAATTAAATGAAAGAATTTTGTAAGAATGGCATCAAACAGAAACCATAGCTGGCATATTGCTTTTATGATGGTTTTTGAAACACCTAAAGGTAGAGACGTAATTGACAGTTAGAATAGAAAGCATTCAAAAGAGAGAATCAATAAAGACAATTAGCTGACATCAGCAGAGAACTTCAAAGAATAAAGCACTGCAAAAAGTGTATAAAAATAAGAGCTTTTCAAACAGAAAGTCAGAAGTCGCTGAACGGGCAAAACGTTTCTCAACTCTTCAGAGGCATCTCTATAAGTTTTTAACTTTGAGTCTCGGGTAATCAAAGTAATTGATTTTGGTGGATGTTCTGGATTTAGAAATAAGTAAGAAATAAAAAATGTAACAAAGTAAAGATTTGAGAATAAGGATCTCTGAGAAATAAGAAATGTAAGCTATCCGTATTTTGAATTGTTAATGTTACGACAGATTCAACAGCTGTTAAATGAATGTCGGCTCTTAAATAAAACAATATATTTTTAGAATTGTCTCAAAGAGTAAATCTGTATAAACTCACAAACCCAATTTCTGTACACTCTTTGTAAGGAGTTGCAGAATTCTGGGGTGTATTCCGGACCCTCATAATATCCGGAAGGTTACAGGCAAGTTAAACATATTAAAAGTGCTATCTGGAGGACAGTAACATCTTCAGTCATTCCTTTCCTTTAGGGAGAGATAGCCTGAACCTTAAGACCCATTCAAGCATCTTGTAGAATTCAGCTATCTCTAACTTAAGTTGAAGGTGAACGTCTGGGGAATACGCCTGATCTGGGGTAGCCCGAAAGGGCTAGGACTGTAATTATCCCTTCACAACAGTGCAGCACTCCTCCCTCAGCACTGCACTGGAGTGTCAGCCTAGGTTGTGTGCTTAAGTCTCTGGAGTGGGACTATGAACCCACAACCTCCTGACTCAGAGGCGAGTGTGCTGCTCATTGAGCCACAGCTGACACAATAGTGTCTAGGAGAGGCGAAGCGGTTTAGGGAGGGAATTCCAGAGCTTAGGGCCTTGGCAGCTGAAGGCACGGCCGCTAATGGTGGAGCGATTAAAATCAGCGATGCTCAAGAGGCCAGAATTAATAATTGATAAATTGTGGTTAATAGACAATGAAGGGCTTTATTTTATGAAGTCTACAGATTTTTTTCAAAAGAGTTTTACTCAGTGCCAGCGTCTGGTAGGCAATGAAGATCAAAAATAGGCTACTTTCTGTGATTGTTCCACTGTTCAGTGGAGAGTTGGTGCTGATTAATGGTTCAGTGTTCGTGCCTGAAGGAGTAGATTGCTGGAAAAACTCCATACAGCTCTTTGACGGGGAGCTTTTCGTATTTCCACTAAATCTGATGGAAGGGTAATCTTAGTTAACCAAAGTAATGTCCATCAGGCCCATTAATTTAGCCCAAGTTTGAATCTAAAATGTAGTGAGATTATAAAATTCAGAACTTACATGGAATTACGTGGACTTTCCAGCACAGAAACAGGCCATTCGGCCCAACTGGTCCGTGCCGGTGTTTATGCTCCACACGAGCCTCCTCCCACCCCTCTTCATCTCACCCTATCAGTATAACCTTCTATTCCTTTCTCCCTCATGTGTTTATCCAGCTTTCCCTTAAATGGAAGCTACGGACATTCTTTTAAAATTGTATTCAGCAAAGCTTCCACCCTTCCTTGGGTTCTGGAACATTGCTGGTTACAGATTACACCATACTTGTAGCGAGATACATTGAGGTTCTTGCCTAGTTTGGTGCACTGGTAGAACTAAGAGTGGCTGGTTGGTCTACAGCAGCAGAGTCTCTCCTTGGTAGACAGGAGTTTAGTTTGAGCACAGAGGGTGGTCGAGGTGCTTTCTGTTAACCTTTTCATCAGCATTTCCTGAAAAGATTAGGTTCAGTCTCGAGAAATAGGATCACGCCACTGAATCCAACTTGAAAGGCAGTCGGTGTGATGTTCTTTCACAGATCCTCTGAGAATTGTGGACAGGCGCTCCAAACAGTAAGCAAGGACGAAACAGGTTTAGTCATAGTAAACATAGTAATGTTTCACGTTATTTAGAGGCTCCTTAAAACCTACCGCTTACACCAAGCTTTTGGTCACCTGTCCTAATAACTTCTCCTTTGGCTTGGTGTCAATTTTTGTTTTTTGTCTGATAACGCTCCTGTGAAGCACCTTGGGACATTTTACTACGTTAAAGGCGCTATATAAATACAAGTTGTTGTTGTTTAGATAGAGTGATTCTATTTAAAGGCGCAACACAACAACAACAACATGTATCTATATAGCGCCTTTAATGTAGTAAAACGTCCCAAGGTGCTTCACAGGAGTGTTACAAGACAAAAATTTGACACCGATCCACATAAGGATAAATTAGGGCAGGTGACCAAAAGCTTGGTCAATGAGGTAGGTTTTAAGGAGCGTCTTAAAGGAGGAGAGAGAGGTAGAGGGGCGGAGAGGTTTAGGGAATTCCAGAGCTTGGGGCCCAGGTAACAGAAGGCACGGCCACCAAAGGATGAGCGATTATAATCAGGGATGCTCAAGAAGGCAGAATTAGAGGAGCGCAGATATCTCGGGAGGTTGTGGGGCTGAAGGAGATTACAGAGATAGGAAGGGGCGAGGGCCATGGAGGAATTTGAAAACAAGGATGAGAATTTTGAAATCGAGGCGCTGCTTAACCGGGAGCCAATGTAGGTCAGCGAGCACAGGGGTGATGGGTGAATGGGACTTGGTGCGAGTTAGGACACGGGCAGCTGAGTTTTGGATGACCTCAAGTTTACGTAGGGTGGAATGTGGAAGGCCAGCCAGGAGTGTGTTGGAATAGTCGAGTCTAGAGGAAACAAAGGCATGGATGAGGGTTTCAGCAGCGGATGAGCTGAGGCAAGGGCGGAGACGGGCGATGTTACGATGGTTGAAATAGGCGGTCTTTGTTATGCTGCGGATATGTGGTCGGAAGCTCATTTCAGGGTCAAATATGACACCAAGGTTGCGAACAGTGTGGTTCAGCCTCAGACAGATGTTAGGGAGAGGGATGGAGTCAGTGGCGGGGACCGAAAACAATGTCTTCGGTCTTCCCAATATTTAATTGGAGAAAATTTCTGCTCATCCAGAACTGTATGTCGGACAAGCAGTCTGACAATTTAGAGACATTGGAGGGGTCAAGAGAAGAGGTAGTGAGGTAGAGCTGGGTGTCGTCAGCGTAGATGTGGAAACTGACGCTGTGTTTTCGGATGATGTCACCAAGGGGCAACATGTAGATGAGAAATAGGAGGGAGCCAAGGATAGATCCTTGGGGAACACCAGAGGTAACGATGCGGGAGCGGGAAGAGAAGCTGTTGCAGGTGATTCTCTGGCTACGATTAGATAGATAAGAACACATCCTTATTCTGATCAAGAATATTTTGTAGTAAGATATTTTTTAATGTATCTCTGACTGATAGTTTTTTAAGTTAAATTGTGCTCAATTCTTTAAAGAACTAAAAGAGAAATTGATTTGGTCTGGTGCAGCATTCATTCATAAATATTCAGCAGTCACTAATCAATGATGCTGTGCAGATGGGGGGTACCATGGCTGTAATTTGTTTATATTTGTTTTACCCGCTGTGAATTTGTACACAAATTCCTACACTTCATAGAAGAATAGGATTGTAGAAATTTACGGCACAGAAGGAGGCCATTCGGCCCATCGTGTCTGTGCCGGCCGAAAAAGAGCTCTCCAGCTTACTCCCACTTTCCAGCTCTTGGTCCGTAGCCCTGTAGGTTACAGCACTTCAAGTACATATCCAAGTACTTTTTAAATGCGATGAGGGTTTCTGCCTCTCCCACCCTTTCAGGCAGTGAGTTCCAGACCCCCACCACCCTCTGGGTGAAAAAAGTTCTCCTCAACTCCCCTCTAATCCTTCTACCAATTACTTTAAATCTATGCCCCCTGGTTATTGACCTCTCTGTTAAGGGAAATAGGTCCTTCCTATCCACTCTATCTCGGCCCCTCATAATTTTATGCAGTTCAATTAAGTCTCCCCTCAGCCTCCTCTGTTCCAAAGAAAACAACCCCAGCCGATCCAATCTTTCCTCATAGCTAAAATCCTCCAGTCCTGGCAACATCCTCGTAAGTCTCCTCTGTACCCTCTCTAGTGCAATCACATCTTTCCTGTAATGTGGTGACCAGAACTGTACACAGTGTCACTCCCCCCACGTCATGCAGCTGTCCCCAGGCTGTGGTGCAGTCTAATTTATTGTAAAATTGTTTAGAGCTGGCAAGAACTATGTCATTTTGAATTTCACCATCAATATATTTAATCATTATAAATATACTATTATTGGGCAGGGTGTAATTTATTATCCATTATTATTTGCACACTTGTCAAAGAAAGGTCATTGCATTAATATCGCAGCTTATCACATTGTCAAATCATCTCTCAGCAAAATACTTCATACAAGGAATTACTACTGCTGTTTTGTAGGTAAATGCAGCAGCCATTTTGGACTACCAACACTTGACAGGCAGCAGTGCGAATCACAAGGTAGATACCGATGAGCATAGCCGTTTGGCCCATTTCAGTTAAAAAGGAAGATAGACTTGCATTTCTTTAGCGCCTTTCACAATGACCGGATGTCCCAAAGCACTTTACAGCCAATGAAGTACTTTTTGGAGTGTAGTCACTGTTGTAATGTAGGAAACGCGGCAGCCAGTTTACACACAGCAAGCTCCCACAAACAGCAATGTGATAATGACCAGATCATCTGTTTTTAGTGATGTTGATTGAGGGATAAATATTGGCCCCAGGACACCGGGGAGAACTCCCCAGCTCTTCTTCGAAATAGTGCCCTGGGATCTTTTATGTCCACCTGAGAGGGCAGACGGGTCCTCGGTTTAACGTCTCATCCGAAAGACGGCACCTCCGACAGTGCGGCACTCCCTCAGCACTGCACTGGAGTGTCAGCCTAGATTTTTGAGCTCAAGTTCATCCATTCAGAAAGCCCGTACAGTCCCTTCCCCATGACAGCCTCCAAATTCCAGTATTTTTCCCTCCACCACTCTGCACCTGGAAGCTCACACCAAGAGAAGAACAACCCAAATCCCCTTTGCTCTTGAGGCAGTACAAAGAAGGTTCACTCGGTTAATCCCGGGGACGAGGGGGTTGACATATGAGGAGAGGTTGAGTAGATTGGGACTCTACTCATTGGAGTTCAGAAGAATGAGAGGCGATCTTATTGAAACATATAAGATTGTGAAGGGGCTTGATTGGGTGGATGTGGGGAGGATGTTCCCAATGATGGGTGAAACTAGAACTAGGGGGCATAGTCTTAGAATAAGGGGCTGCCCTTTCATAACTGAGATGAGGAGAAACTTCTTCACTCAGAGGGTGGTAGGTCTGTGGAATTTGCTGCCCCAGAGAGCTGTGGAAGCTACATCATTAAATAAATTTAAAACAGAAATAGACAGTTTCCTAGAAGTAAGGGGAATTAGGGGTTACGGGGAGCGGGTAGGAAATCGGACATGAGGCTAGGTTCGGATCGGTCATGGCCCTGTGGGTGGTGAAGCGGGCCCAGGGGCCTTGTAGCCTGGTCCTGCTCCTACTTCTTGTGTTCTAATTCTGTGTTAGATTTCAGGAGAAGGTTCTATTCACAGGGATTAGTGGAGACCTCGGGAACAGGCTGCCAGCTAGGAGTCCTTCAAGAGTAAATTGGGCCTGTTCCTGGCTGGGGTGGAGATCACCTCTTACAGAAGGTAAGTACTGCAGGAAATACAGGGACAGAGTGATCTCCTGGATGAGTTTCGATCGCCTAGATGGGTTGGAGAGGAATTTCCCAGTTTTTTTTCTCCCAAATTGGCCATTGGGTTTTTTATCTGGTTTTTCGCCTCTCCCGGGAGATCACATGGGTTTGGGTAGGATGGAGAGTGAAAGTAGATTTGAGTTTAGGATCAGATCAGCCATGATCTTATTGAATGGCGGAGCAGGCTCGAGGGGCCGATTGGCCTACTCCTGCTCCTATTTCTTATGTTTGCTTACTTTCACAGTTTAGATTGAAGTAGTGTTCCTGATCTACCTCCCTTATATTGTGTACTGTCCTCCTATAAGATCACTTCTCAGTCACTTATTTTAATGCTGAAAAGAACAGAGAAAAAGAAAGATTTGCATTTCTATAGCGCCTTTCACGGCCTCAGCACGTCCCAAAGTGCTTCACAGCCAATGAAATACTTTTGACGTGTGGTCTCTGTTGTAATGTGGGAAAAGCACAAGTTCCTCTGGTCTTTCCCCATAACACAATCTGCTAACAGTCGGGACAAATCCTAAAGCTCTCCTTTGAATCCAGGCCGTGAATGTTTCCTTGTACATACTCTCCATTCCAGCTCGAGAAAGTTCAAGATTGCACTTCTGGAGTTGAAAATTCTTATTTAGTTTACCAGCTTCTGCCACAAATTTTCCTCGTTCTTTCCCCTAACAGTTTTATCAGTGTGTTCCCCTTTCAATTTTGACTCCTTTCCACTGCACTCCTACCCCCACACCCCCATTTTTATTTTCCTTCCCTTGGCTGTTCCCCGTCTCAATTTTCTTCTACTGAGCGGCGCACTTTAACATATTGTCAAACATTCCCCTTTTAAGTGACCTCTTTAATGACCTCTTGTAAAAAGAAAAAAAAGAAAGACTTGCATTTCTATAGCGCCTTTCACGACCACCGGACGTCCCAAAGCACTTTACAGCCAATGAAGCACTTTTTGGAGTGTAGTCACTGTTGTAATGTGGGAAACGTGGCAGCCAATTTGCGCACAGCAAGCTCCCACAATGCGATAATGATCAAATAATCTGTTTGTGTGATATTGATTGAGGGATAAATATTGGCCAGGATGCCGGGGAGAACTCCCCTGCTCTTCTTCAAAATAGTAGCCGTGGGATCGTTTATGTCCACCTGAGAGAGCAGACGGGGCCTCGGTTTAACGTCTCATCCAAAAGACCTGTAGATGAGGTCTGTGGGTAGGATGGAGACCATGGGATCGACTTTCACTCTTGGCGTTAACGGGACGGCGACAGATGCAAAATGGGATTGGTGGCCTTACTGCCCCATTAACACTAGCAATGCAGCCAATCACAGAGAGTTTTGAAGACTGAAGTTGTCCCAACAAGAATTGCTGCACTGTTTTTGTATTTAAGTTCCCGATGGATTCTTTCTCCCTCCTTTAACCTGCTGCCTCTTTTTAATACTTCATCATCTGTGTGATCGGATGTCGCTGGGCTTAGTTTGAAATCTACGGGAGCCCTCCTGCGAAGCAGTCACACCAGTCAAACAAAATGTAGATTGAGCGTTTGTTGTTGTTGCTGGCGAATGCAATGCTTGCCATTTCAGCCACTCAATATTAACATCAAACACTCGCAGGTTGGGTATGGTATGATAAGCTGCAGAATAAAGCTCCCTCTACTCAGCCCCAGGTGGGAAGCATGGCCCTCCACTGGGCACCTCTGAGTAACATTACCAATTCAGTGCCAGTTTCGTGCCCAATAAGAACTCAATTGACATTGCACAAACTCATTTCATATAAGACCCTTACAGACATCAGATAGAGGGAGCTTTCAGCCCATCAGCAGGATAGAAGTTAAAGCTATGAACACAAGCATTGGCATTCATTCACACTGTTATAGTTACTGGGCTGTGAAGTAATAAAATGGCATGCAACAACTGAAATGTAAAAACAGAATCAAACCCGGAAAGTTGATTTATCTATTCAAGTGATCATTTTTGTAGAATTACATTTCTAGAGTTTACTGTGTCAGCTGTGGCTCAGTGGGCAGCACCCTCACTCTCTGCAGTCAGAAGGCTCTGGGTTCAAGTTCCACTCCAGAGAATTGAGCAGAAAAATCTAGGCTGACACTCCAGTGCAGTACTGAGGGAGTGCTGCACTGTCGGAGGTGCCGTCTTTAGAATGAGACATTAAACCGAGGCCCCGTATGCCCTCTCAGGTGGGTGTAAAAGATCCCATGGCCACTATTTGGAAGAAGAGCAGGGGAGTTATCTCTGGTGTCCTGGTCAATATTTATCCCTCAATCAACATCACTAAAAACGTATTATCTGGTCATTATCACATTGCTGTTTGTGGGAGCTTGCTGTGCGCGAATGGACTGCCGTGTTTCCTACATTACAACAGTGACTACACTTCAAAAAATACTTCATTGGCTGTAAAGTGCTTTGGGACGTCCGGTGGTCGGGAAAGGCGCTGTAGAGATGCAAGTCTTTCTTTAACTGAAATGACAATCAGACAAATATGCACTCACAGTGACTTTCTTAGTTATGAATGCTACTGTTTAAAAATATTTCCACTTCAATTAAACATTTCGATACAAATTCAGATAAAACATAATCATACCCAGAAAGTTGATTATCTGTTCAAGTGTTCATTTTTTGTAGAGTTACATTTCCAACGATTACTGGCAATGTATCAAGGTAAACATGCCAATGAAAATATTTCTTAAATTTATTGCCTGGGTATCTCCTCCCTGTCACCGTATTTACCCAGTATAGAGAGAATGCTCCTTTACTTACAGTGCAAGTTATGGGAGGTCTCTCTCGAGAAGGTCTGCCTGTGGGCATCAAAAGACTTTCCGTTTTCAGAGTGAATCTGGACAGACTGTTGGCCCTCGTGAGATGCAGCGATCCTCGTAAATCTCAGAAGTGAGGTTTTTTACACAGAACTAATGCACTTACAGTGATTGGTTGAACACAATGTTACAAAAAACAGGCAATCCTGATTGGACACAGCAGCCCTGACACAAAGTATGCAGGTTTGAACATCAGAAGAGGACAGTATCTGGTTCCGCTGTGATACCTACCTAGTGCCTGATGACATTTATGAACATAAGAACATAAGGAATAGGAGCAGGAGTAGGCCACACGGCCCTTTGAGCCTGCTCCGCCATTCAATAAGATCATGGCTGATCTTCTACCTCATCTCCACTTTCCTGCACTATCCCCATTTCCCATAATTCCCTTAATATTCAAAAATCTATCAATCTCTGTCTTAAATATACTCAACGACTGAGCCTCCACAGCCCTCTGGGGTAGAGAATTCCAAAGATTCACCACCCTCTGAGTGAAGAAATTTCTCCTCATCTCAGTCCTAAATGGCCGACCCCTTATTCTGAGACTGTGACCCCTGGCTCTAGACTCTCCAGCCAGGGGAAACATCCTCCCTGCATCTACCCTGTCAAGCCCTGTAAGAATGTTGTATGTTTCAATGAGATCACCTCTCATTCTTCTAAACTCGAGAGAATATAGGCCTAGTCTACTCAATCTCTCCTCATAGGACAACCCCCCATCCCAGGAACCAGTCTGGTGAACCTTTGTTGCACTCCCTCTATGGCAAGTATATCCTTCCTTAGGTAAGGAGACCAAAACTGTACACAATACTCCAGGTGTGGTCTCACCAGGGCCCTATATAATTGCAGTAAGACGTCTTTACTCTTATACTCAAATCCTCTTGTAATAAAGGCCAACATACCATTTGCTTTTCTAATTGCTTGCTGTACCTGCATGTTAACTTTCAGTGATTTGTGTACAAGGACACCCAGGTCCCTCTGAACATTAACAATTCCCAATCTCTCACCATTTAAAAAATACTCTGCTTCTCTATTTTTCCTACCAAAGTGGATAACTTCACATTTCTCCACATTATGCTGTCTTGGATGTGGTACCAGAGAGTGGTTGACATCTATGGAGCTGTAGGCCAGCATAAATTAGCCTCTTTCGGATGAGACGTTAACCCGAGGCCCCATCTGCTCTCTCAGGTGGACGTAAAAGATACCATGGCACTATTTCAAAGAAGAGCAGGGGAGTTCTCCCCGGTGTCCTGGGGCCAATATTTATCCCTCAATCAACATCACTAAAACAGATTATCTGGCCATTATCACATTGCTGTTTGTGGGAGCTTGCTGTGCGTAAATTGGCTGCTGCGTTTCCTACATTACAACAGTGGTCAGTTCTCGGACCACTGCTTTTCTTGATATATATTAATGACTTGGATGTGGGTGTACAGGGCACAATTTCAAAATTTGCAGATGACACAAAACTTGGAAGTATAGTGAGCAGTGAGGAGGATAGTGATAGACTTCAAGAGGACAGAGACAGGCTGGTGGAATGGGCGGACACGTGGCAGATGAAATTTAACACAGAAAAGTGCGAAGTGATACATTTTGGTAGAAAGAATGAGGAGAGGAAATATAAACTAAAGGCTACAATCCTAAAGGGGGTGCATGAACAGTGAGACCTGGGGGTATATGTGCACAAATCATTGAAAGTGGCAGGGCAGGTTGAGAAAGCTTACGGGATCCTGGGCTTCATGGGTAGAGGTATAGAGTGCAAAAGGTGGGAATTATGATGAACCTGTATCTGGTTCGGCCCCAACTGGAGTACTGTGTCCAATTCTGGGCACCACACTTTAGGAAGGATGTGAAGGCCTCAGAGAGGGCTCAGAAAAGATTTACGAGAATGATCCCAGGGGTGAGGGACTTCAGTTACGTGGATAGACTGGAGAAGCTGGGGTTGTTCTCCTTGGAGCAGAGAAGATTGAGATTGAAGATTTAATCGAGGTGTTCAAAATCATGAGGGGTCTGGACAGAGTAGATAGAGGGAAACTGTTCCCATTGGCAGAAGGGTCGAGAACCAGAGGACACAGAATTAAGGTGATTGGCAAAAGAACCAAAGGCGGCGTAAGAAAATACTTTCTTACACAGCGAGTGGTTAGGATCTGGAATGCACTGCCTGAAAGGGTGGTGGGGAGGCAGATCCAATCATGGCTTTCAAAAGGAAATTTGATAAATATCTGAAGGAACGGGCGGGGGAGTGGGACTGGCTGAGGTGCTCTTGCAGAGAGCCGGCACGGGCACGACAAGCCGAATGGCCTCCTTCCGTGCTGTAACCATTCTATGATTCTATTCTACGAATACACTTCAAAAGTACTTCATTGGCTGTAAAGCGCTTTGGGACGTTCTTAGGTTGTGAAAGGCTCTGGAGAAATGCAAGTCTTCCTTTTTCTTCAGGGAAAGAGAGAGAACATTGGCGGAGAGGGAGTAAAATCCTGAAGATCTAAACTTAATAGAAACACAAGAAAATCAAATATATTAAGGGACAAAGACAATTCTCTGCTCCAATGGAATGAGATGTGACACAGGGCCCTCTGGTGTACAGAATCTGTAAATGCAGTTGCCATGCTTGCATTAGTTGGTAACAAATGTTGATACATAGAAACATAGAAACATAGAAGATAGGAGCAGGAGTAGGCCATTCGGCCCCTCGAGCCTGTTCCGCCATTCAATGCGATCATGGCTGATCATCCAAATTCAGTACCCGGCCCCTGCTTTCTCCCCATACCCCTTGATCCCTTTAGCCTTAAGAAATATATCCAACTCCTTCTTGAATGTATTTAATGAACTGGCCTCCACCGCCTTCTGTGGTAAAGAGTTCCACAGGTTCACCACTCTCTGGGTGAAGAAATTCCTCCTCATCTCAGTCCTAAATGGCCTACCCTTTATCCTTAGACTGTGTCCCCTGGTTCTGGATTCCCTGACCATCGGGAACATCCTTCCTGCATCTAGCCTGTCCAGTCCTGTCAGAATGTTATAAGTTTCAATGCGATCACCTCTCATTCTTCTAAACTCCAGCGAGTACAAGCCCAATCGACCCAATCTCTCCTCATATGTCATTCCTGCCATCCCAGGTATCAGCCTGGTGAATCTTCGCTGAATTCCTTCCATGGCAAGAACATCCTTCCTCAGATAAGGTGACCAAAACTGCACACAATACTCAAGATGTGGTCTCACCAAGGCTCTGTACAACTGCAGCAAGACATCCTTGTTCCTGTACTCAAGCCCTCTCGCTACGAAGGCCAACATACCATTTGCCTTCTTAACCGCCTGCTGCACCTGCATGCTTACCTTCAGTGACTGGTGCACAAGGACACCCAGGTCTCATTGCACTTCCCCTTCTCCCAATCTATTGCCATTTAGATAATAATCTGCCTTCCTGTTTTTGCCACCAAAGTGGATAACCTCACACTTATCCACATTATATTGCATCTGCCATGTTTCTGCCCAATCACCCAACATGTCCAAATCATCCTGGAGTTTCTCGACATCCTCCTCACAGCACACATGCCCACCTAACTTTGTGTCGTCTGCAAATTTGGAGATATTACATCTCGTTTCCTTGTCCAGATCATTTATATATATTGTGAATAGCTGGGGTCCAAGGACCGATCCCTGCGGTACCCCACTAGTCACTGCCTGCCATTCGGAAAAAGACCCGTTTATTCCAACTCTTTGCTTTCTGTCTGCCAACCAGTTCTCTATTCAAGTTAATACCTTGCCCCCAATCCCATGTGCCTTAACTTTACACGCTAATCTCTTATGCGGGACCTTATCAAAGGCCTTCTGAAAGTCCAGATACACCACACCCACTGGTTCTCCCTTATCTATTTTACCAGTTACATCCTCAAAAAATTCCAATAGATTAGTCAAGCACGATTTACCTTTTGCGAATCCATGTTGACTTTGTCCAATCCTGTCACTGTTTTCCAAGTGCTCTGCTATTACATCTTTTATAATGGGCTCTAGCATTTTCCCCACTACCGATGTCAGGCTTACCGGTCTGTAATTCCCCGTTTTCTCTCTACCACCTTTTTTGAATAGTGGGGTAACATTAGCTACCCTCCAATCCATGGATACTGTTCCAGATTCCATCGAATGTTGGAAGATGATCAGCAATGCATCTACTATTTCTAGGGCCTCTTCCTTAAGTACCCTAGGATGTAAATTATCAGGCCCTGGGGATTTATCGGCCTTCAATCCCATCAATTCCCCTAACACTATTTCCCTACAAATACTGATTTCTTTCAGTTCTTCCCTTTCATCAGACCTTATGTTCCCCGGCATCTCTGGGAGGTTATTTGTGTCCTCCTTTGTGAAGACAGAACCAAAAACGTATTTAGTTGGTCTGCCATTTCTTTGTTCCCCATTATAAATTCCCATGAGTCTGACTGCAAGGGATCTATGCTTGACTTCACCAATCTTTTTCTCTTCATATATCTATAAAAGCTTTTACAGTCAGTTTTTATGTTCTCTGCAAGCTTACTCTCATATTCTATTTTCCCCTTCTTAATTAATCCCTTTGTCCTCCTTTGTTGAATCCTAAACTGCTCCCAATCCTCAGGATTATTGCTTTTTCTGGCCAATTTATATGTCCTCTCCTTGGATCTTATGCTATCCCTAATTTCCCTTGTTAGCCACGGTTGAGTCAACTTTTTTGTTTTATTTTTATGCCAAACTGGGATGAACAAATTCTGTAGTTCATCCATTCGGTTTTTGAATGTTTGCCATTGCCTATCCACCGTCAACCCTTCGAGTGACATTCCCCAATCAATCCTACCCAACTCGCGCCTCAGGCCATCGTAGTTTCCTTTATTTAAATTTAGGACCCTATTCTCTGAGTCAACTACTTCATTCTCCATCTTAATGAAGAATTCGATCATATTATGATTGCTCCAACCCAAGGGGCCTTGTACAACAAGATTGCTAATTAATCCTTTCTCGTTACATAATACCCAGTCTAAGATGGCCTGATCTGTGGTTGGTTCCTCAACATATTAGTCCAGGAAACCATCCCATAAACACTCCAGGAATTCCTCCTCCACAGTATTGTTACTAATTTGGTTAGCCCAATCTATATGTAGATTAAAGTCACCCATGATGACTGCTGTGCCCTTATTGCACGCTTATTTAATTTCCCTTTTAATGCCATCCCCAACCTCCACCTTACTGTTTGGAGGTCTATATGCCACTCCCACTAACGTTTTCTGCCCCTTGGTATTTCTCAATTCTACCCATACAGATTCCACATCATCAGAGCTAATATCCTTCCTTACAATTGTGTTAATCCCTTCTTTAACCAGTAATGCTACCCCACCTCCTTTTCCTTTTTGCCTATCTTTCCTGAATATCGAATACCCCTGGATGTTGAGTTCCCAGCCTTGGCCATCCTTGAGCCACGTTTGGCCACGTTTGATTTAAACCGTTGATTTCTCTGACTGCCACTTTTGTTTTTCACTTTCCTATCTTTTGCTTTTATCCTTGTTTCCCTTTCCTCTGTCTCCCTGCTCAGGTTCCCAACCCCCTGCCATTTTAGTTTAAACCCTCCCCAACAGCACTAGGAAACACTCCGCCTAGGACATCGGTTCCAGCCCTGCCCAGGTGCAAACCGTCTGGTTTGAACTGGTCCCACCTCCCCCAGAACCGGTTCCAATGTCCCAGGACCTTGAATCCCTCCCCGTTGCACCATTCCTCTAGCCACGTATTCGTCTGTAATATCCTTCTATTTCTACTCTGACTAACACGTGGCACTGGTAGCAATCCTGAGATTACTACCTTTGAGGTCCTATTTTTTAATTTACCTCCTAACTCCCTATATTCAGCTTTTAGGACCTCATCCCGGTTTTTACCTATATCGTTGGTACCTATATGCACCACGACAACTGGCTGTTCACCCTCCCCTTCCAAGATGTTCTGCAGCCGCTCTGAGACATCCTTGACCCTTGCACCAGGGAGGCAATACACCATCCTGGAGTCTCGTTTGCGGCCGCAGAAACGTCTATCTATTCCCCTTACAATAGAATCCCCTATTACTATAGCTCTCCCCCTCTTTTTCCTCCTGTCCTGTGCAGCAGAGCCACCCCTGGTGCCAGGAAGTTGGCTGCTGCTGCTTTCCTCTGATAAGCCATCCCCCGCAACACTACTCAAAGTGGTGTATCTGTTTGAGAGGGGGATGTCCACAGGGGACCCCTGCACTACCTGCCTGCGCCTACCTGCCTGTGCCGATACAGATTACCAGAAATCTAAATTCATAGCAGGCTAATAAAATAAATATATCGGGTTCTCATTTATATTTTTTTGCAATGCTACTAAACATCAAGCCAAAGAATGTAGTTGAGGTACATACAACTTAAGGAGAAAGTTGTATGTACCTTTGATCAGACATGATCTCATTGAATGGCGGAGCGGGCTCGAGGGGCCGAATGGCCTACTCCTGCTCCTATCTTTCTATGTTTCTATGTTTCTAAATCTTTCAGGTGACTCCCCTGATGATTTAAAGAAAGACTTGCTTTTATACAGCATCTTTCACGACCTCAGGACATCTCAAAGCGCTTCATAGCCAATGAAGTACTTTTTGAAGTGTAGTCGCTGTTGTAATGTAGGAAAAGCAGCAGGCAATTTGCGCACAGCAAGCTCCCACAAACAGCAATAAGATAAACGGCCAGATCATCTGTTTTACATCCACCTGAGAGAGCAGACGGGGCCTCAGTTTAACGTCTCATCTGAAAGACAGCACCTCCGACAGTGCGACCCTTCCTCAGTACTGCACTGGGAGTGTCAGCCTAGATTTTTGTGTTACAAGTCACTGGAGTGGGACTTGAACCCACAACCTTCGGACACAGAGGTGAGAGATGCCACCCATTGAGCCACAGCTCAGTAAGTTGATCTACTGGTGGTGAAAACTCGTGAGAATAAGAAAGGCTTAATTAAAAAAGGTGTCCGGAAGATCTTTGACCATTTACCACCGAGTGGAGTGCTGAGTTGTTGAAGTTCTATTTCACAGTCCTGCTAAAATATGGTACGGATTATTTTGAAAAGAGAAATATTATATTTTTTTAAATAATTTGAAAGTTTATTGTAAAAGTATATATAGCTTCTACAAAGAAGGTACTGTTATCTGATCACTGGCTTCTAAGTTGCATTTGAAGTTGGAACACTGGCATTAGGAATGAGCAATATGAAGAGAAAAATATAAAAGGATAAGTTGAAAAAAGGGACAGTTTATCAAATTGACAGGATTGACGGCTGGAGAGGGAAGATGGAAGTAACATGATTGAAGAGAAGATGAAACCAGCAGAATAGCTGAGAGACGAAAGCCGAATATCTGCTCCAGGAAAAAACTAAACAAAGGCAAGAATAAAACTCATAGTTTCTGTGGGATAAACAATAAGCGTCAAGAAGCTGTTTTTTAAAAAAACCTATAGGAGCAGAGCTAAACTGGAAAGAAAAGGAAACTGTGAAAGACGATTAACAACAAAAAAAATCATGGAATAAGAACAAAAGAAGAGTTTTACATCGGATTTAAAACCAGAAAATCAAAGGAGATAACAAATATAATTGTCAGCATGAACTCCATCAGTTATTAGATAAATTTAATATTAATAGTTTGCACAGGAAATAATTTAGAAATTGTTACTGTATTTTAACCTGACTACGAATGTCTTGTAATGCTGTAAGTAGGTTACAGATAATGTTAGTGCATGTGTATTGGTTCATCAGAGCCTGTCCAAAGCAGACTGCTGAGGCTCAATCAATTCACAAATAAAAACACAATCACTTTATTATTTTGAGACGTTGTTTATTTGCCTTTGCCGATTTTCTACCTCACCCCAAAGGCATTCACTGGAATTGAAGTTTTGCAGGAATTAGATTTTTTTTTAAGAAAGTCCTGAAAAATAAACTGCACATCGTGGGGTAATGAAGCTTAGATGCATTACTCTGGCACCCTCCCTATCGCCAAAGTGGCCATTTGAAAATTATTAGAAATAATTTGTATTACAGAAATAAAACAGATATGAGAATAAAATGGAAATATATATCACTAATAAATAAACACCTGAGTACCAAGCCTTCCACATCATCGCTGGTATGACAAAAGTAAGTCTGGCCGAAGGTCTCACTGACTCCAGTGTCCTGGACTAAAGAAAGAATGACTTGCATTTCTATAGCGCCTTTCACGACCACTGGATGTCCCAAAGCACTTTACAGTCAATGAAGTACTTTTTTTGAAGTGTGGTCACTGTTGTAATGTGGGAAACGCAGCAGCCAATTTGCACACAGCAAGCTCCCACAAACAGCAGTGTGATAATGACCAGATAATCTGTTTTTTTTAGTTATGTTGATTGAGGGATAAATATTGGCTGCAGGGAGAACTCCCCTGCTCTTCTTCGAAATAGTGCTATGGGATCTTTTACATCCACCTTGGTTTAACATCTCATCTGATAGATGGCTCCTCCGACAGTGCAGCACTCCCTCAGCGGTGCACTGGAGTGTCAGCCTAGATTTTTGTGTTCAAGTCTCTGGAGGGAGACTTGAACCCACGACCGTCTGACTCAGCGGCGAGGGCGTTACCAAACTGAGCCACAGCTGTCAGGATGCTACTAAATGAGCCAAGTCATCTAGATTTCAACTCTAGACATTTTTACCCTTTGCTCTTGTCACATAGAGGTATCCTTAAAGCAAATTGCTTTTCAGTGAAGAAAAATGATCAAATTGAGAGTGTAGGGTTAATAAAGAACACACATTATTCTCTTATGACAAACAGTAATTACTTCATTAGTGTGATAAATTGCACATTCATTTTTATTCTTAAACTGAACAGCGATATTTTTAAGTGACTGACTTTGAATAATTGAATAATTTGCTGATGAAAGTCAGACTAACCTAACCTTCATTCAGTGAGTAACATTAGAATACAACCTGACAGTGCGGTGAGGGTCAGAATACAACCTGACAGTGCGGTAAGGGTCAGAATACAACCTGACAGTGCAGTGAGGGTCAGAATACAACCTGACAGTGCGGTGAGGGTCAGAATACAACCTGACAGTGCAGTGAGGGTCAGAATACAACCTGACAGTGCAGTGAGGGTCAGAATACAACCTGACAGTGCAGTGGGGGTCTTTTTAAAGTTGTTATTTGCCAAAGAACACTTTTGGTTTTAACAGCTCTCTGTGGGAGGTTTCCATCACATTCTCTCATGTGGGGGGCGAGAGGGAGGGGACGGAAACTTGAAGACCTGTGAGACTGCACTCTCTCGCCCTCCCACTACAGGATTGTGACCCGGCGAGTATATGGATTGTGCCAGTAATTCTCCAGCCTATATTGTTTTCATAAAGAGCTTTCACTGCCGTTATCAAAGCTGGAATAACCCCACTCCCATAACTGCAAGAGAAAACACTTAAAATCCCCTCGCCGGGCAGGTGTGAAGAGAGAAAGAGAGAAAGACTTGCATTTCTATAGCGCCTTTCATGACCACTGGACCTCCCAAAGCACTTTACAGTCAATGATGTACATTTTGAAGTGTGGTCACTGTTGTAATGTGGGAAACACGGCAGCCAATCTCCAATCTGCGCACAGCAAGCTCCCACAAACAGCAATGTGATAATGACCAGATAATCTGTTTTAGTGATGTTGATTGAGGGATAAATATTGGCCCCAAGACACCGGGGAGAACTCCCCTGCTCTTCTTCGAAATAGTGCCCTGGGATCTTTTACACCCACCTGAGAGAGCAGACGGGGCCTCGGTTTAACGTCTCATCCGAAAGATGGCACCTCCGACAGTGCAGCTCTCCCTCAGCACTGCACTGGAGTGTCAGCCTAGATTTTTGTGCTCCAGTCTCTGGAGTGGGACTTCGAGCCCACAACCTTCTGACGTGGAAACAAGGGTGCTGCCCACTGAGCCACGGCTGACACATACCACGCACAGAAGAAGATCTCACACTAGTCTGAAAACGCCCGATCTCGTCTGCTCTTAGAAGCTAAGCAGAATCAGGCCTGGTTAAGTACTTGGATGGTGAAACCACCTGGGAATACCAGGTGCAGTAAGCTTCCTTATCTGAGGAAGGATGTTCTTGCCATGGAGAGAGTGCAGCGAAGATTCACCAGGCTGATACCTGGGATGGCAGGAATGACGTATGAGGAGAGATTGGGTTGATTAGGCTTATATTCGCTAGAGTTTAGAAGAATGAGAGGAGATCTCATTGAAACTTATAAAATTCTAACAGGACTAGACAGACTAGATGCAGGATGGATGTTCCCGATGGCGGGGGAGTCCAGAACCAGGGGCCACAGTCTAAGGGTAAGGGGTAAGCCATTTAGGACAGAGATGAGGAGGAATTTCTTCACCCAGAGAGTGGTGAACCTGTGGAATTCTCTACCACAGAAGGCGGTTGAGGCCAATTCATTAAATATATTCAAGAAGGAGTTAGATATATTGCTAAAGGGATATGGGGAGAAGGCAGGGACAGGGTACTGAATTTGGATGATCAGCCATGATCTCATTAAATGGCGGAGCAGGCTCGAGGGGCCGAATGGCCTACTCCTGCTTCTATCTATGTTTCTATGTAAGACCAGTCTGAGATTGACAATTGGGATTTTTGCCGAGGGGATGATTACAGAGAAGACTCCAGTGATTGGCCTATTTTCCTCATGGTTGGCTATTGAATGTGTATATACTCTAGCGCACCATCCAGTGGCAATCACTGTGTACTGCACCAACCTCTCTCCAATTCAAAAAGGGCAGGATATCGGTGATTACACTCCATTTCTGCTTAGACTGGACATATATATAAAAATTCTAATTAATTGGCTCCTTGATTAGAAAAAGAAGAAAAGTTGTGATCTACCATCCCTAAACTATTCTTTTATAACTAACATTAATAATTATGCAGTTCTTTCTTACTGACTGCAGGAGCTAATAGTTTACAGAAAATGCTGAAAATACTCAGCAGGTCAGGCAGCATCTGTGGAGAGAGAAACAGAGTTAACGTTTCAGGTCGATGGCCTTTCGAAGGGTCATCGACCTGAAACGTTAATTCTGTTTCTCTTTCCATGGATGCTGCCTGACCTGCTGAGTATTTCCAGCATTTTCTGTTTTTATTTCAGATTTCCAGCGTCCGCAGTATTTTGCTTTTGTCTCGGAGCTGATCGTTTACCTTGTCTGCCGATGAAGATTCCAACCTGATCGATTCAGCCTCACTCAGGAGACTTTCCTCTGTTCACTCTTTTTACACACCTCAAAGGATTGCGGAGGCTTGTTAGATTTCCGTAAATGTCAGCCACGTCAAAAATAACTGGTTGTCATATCCATAATTGAACAAAGTCTGTGTGAGTATTTATCTATGAAATATGTGTTGGTCCGCCTCTCAAATGTGTTACCATGGAAATAACGACAAACTTCACAACCTATGTCCTGGTGCAGGCTGGAACAGTGCAAGCCGTTTTTTTTAAACCCTTGTGCCTAAATTAAAGAGACAACCAGACCGAAACAAGACAGAAATGTTTACATTTTTCTCACAAGTGTCACCTAATCTCTATTTCTGTACTTGCCTTGACATAGAGTCATAGGGGAAAAAATTCAGTATTGCCCCGCTTAGGGCGCCATTATCGGCCGGGCGCAGAGTTTAGCGCCTGGCGCTAATTATCGCCTCCGACGGCAAACTTGGTTTTTATCGCCCCTGGAGGTGATTGGAGCGCTAAATCAGGCGCTTCACACCTGTCTTAAGGCGCAAAGGCCGAGGAGCGAGGCGCTACCTCAGAGCGCTGGTGAAGCAAGGAAGGGCAAATCAAAATAAACCTGCAAAGTGCTGCTCAGTACTCAAAACTCCTTCACACAGCGTTGAATCTCTCCAGAAGTCTCTCTCTCTCTCTCTCAGAATGCGTGGTGCAAAAATGTCACCAACAAAAAAAGGCAGGAAGCGGTCACCTTTAAATAGCGCTCCCCCAGTCCCTTTCTGACAGCATAACGCTCCCCTCAACCTGTCGTTGCTAGCGGCAAGCGGTAAGGCAGGGGGTGCCACTCAATATCCGGTCCAGGGCGCTAACGGGGCGTTGCGCATTCGACTGACATCACAACCTGCCGGCGCAGGAGATCGTGGCGGTAGTGTTTAGCGCCGCTGCAAAATGTCTAGTTAATTTTGCGAGCGGCGCAAACATCGCCGTGCCTGGGCACTAGTTGCTTTGCGCCCGATTAGCGCCCTCTTAAGGCACTAACAGGAGGCGCAACCAACTGAATTTTTTCCCCCATAGAGCCATAATGGCATCGAGTCCGTGCCGGCTCTCTGTAGAGCAATCCAGTCAGTCCCATTCCCCCGCTCTATCCCCGTAGCCCTGCAAGTTTATTTCCCTCAAGTGCCTATTCAGTCTCCCCATGCAAACATTGAGTGTCTCCGCTTCCACCACTTCCGTCAGCAGCGAGTTCCAGGTCCTCACCACTCACTACGTAAAAAAGTATTTCCTCACATCCCCCCCTTGTATCTCTTGCCCAAAACCTTAAATCTGTGTCCCCTAGTTCTTGTACCATCAACTAGTGGGAACAGCCTTTCCCCGTCTAGCCTATCCAAACCCGTCATAATCTTGTACACCTCTATCAAATCAACCCTCAACCTCCTTTGCTCTAATGAAAACAAATCCAGCTTCTCCAATCTGTCCTTGTAGCTAAGATCCCCCATCCCCGGAACCATTCTGGTAAATCTCCTCTGCACCCTCTCAAGGGCCTTCACATCCTTCCTAAAGTGTGGTGACCAGAACTGGATGCAATACTCCAGTTGTGGCCTAACCAGCGCTTTATAAAGGTTCAGCATAACTTCTCTAATTTTGAACTCAATACCCCTATTTATGAAGCCCAAGATCCCATATGCTTTGCTAACCTCTCTCTCAATATGTCTTGCCACCTTCAGGGACCTATGCACATTAACTCCCAGGCCCTCTTTAAAACTGTGCCATTAAGTGTATATTGCCCCTCCCTGTTCCTTCTGCCAAAATGCATTACCTCACACTTCTCTGTATTAAATTCCATCTGCCACTTGTCTGCCCATTCTGCTAGCCTTTCTATGTCCTGTTGCAGTCGATTGGTATCATCCTCACTGTTTGCCACACCCCCAAGTTTGGTGTCATCGGCAAAATTAGAAACTCTACTCTGTATTCCAATATCCAGGTCATTTATATATATCAAAAAAATCAGTGGCCCCAGCACTAGCCTTTGGGGAACACCACTGTCTACCATCCTCCAGTCTGAAAAACAGCCATTTACTGTTTTCCTCCACTCACTGTTTTCTGTCCTTAAGCCAATTCCTTATCCAAGCTGCCACTGACCCACCTATTCCACGAGCCTCAATTTCGTTAACCAGCCTTCTATGTGGTACTTTGTCAAACGCCTTCCTAAAATCCATGTAGCTAACATGACGAATTTCTTGGGTCGGAGCGATCATAATATGATCAAATTCTTCATTAAGATGGAGAATGAAGTAGTTGACTCAGAGACTAGGGTCCTAAATTTAAATAAAGGAAACTACGATGGTCTGAGGAGCGAGTTGGGTAGGATTGATTGGAGAATGTCACTTGAAGGGTTGCCGGTGGATAGGCAATGGCAAACATTCAAAGACCGAATGGATGAACTACAGAATTTGTTCATCCCAGTTTGGCATAAAAGTAAAACAAAAAAGGTGACTCAACCGTGGCTAACAAGGGAAATTAGGGATAGCATAAGATCCAAGGAGAGGACATATAAATTGGCCAGAAAAAGCAATAATCCTGAGGATTGGGAACAGTTTAGGATTCAACAAAGGAGGACAAAGGGATTAATTAAGGGGAAAATAGAATGAGAGTAAGCTTGCAGGAAACATAAAAACTGATTGTAAAAGCTTTTATAGATATGTGAAGTCAGAATCAGGGGAATTTATAATGGGGAACAAAGAAATGGAGACCAATTAAATACATACTTTGGTTCCGTCTTCACAAAGGAGGACACAAATAACCTCCCAGAGATGTCGGGGAAAATAGGGTCTAATGAAAGGGAGGAACTGAAAGAAATCAATATTTGTAGGGAAATGGTGTTAGGGAAATTGATGGGACTGAAGGCCGATAAATCCCCAGGGCCTGATAATCTACATCCTAGGGTACTTAAGGAAGTGGCCCTAGAAATAATAGATGCATTGCTGGTCATCTTCCAGAACTCGATAGACTCTGGAACAGTACCCATGGATTGGAGAGTAGCTAATGTTACCCCACTATTCAGAAAAGGTAGTAGGGAAAAAGCGGGGAATTATAGACCGGTAAGCTTGACATCAGTAGTGGGGAAAATGCTAGATTCCATTATAAAAGATGTAATAGCAGAGCACTTAGAAAGCAGCGACAGGATCGGACAAAGTCAACATGGATTTACAAAAGGTAAATCGTGCTTGACTAATCTACTGGAATTTTTTGAGGATGTAACTGGTAAAATAGATAAGGGAGCACCAGTGGATGTGGTGTATTTGGACTTTCAGAAGGCTTTTGATAAGGTCCCGCATAAGAGATTAGCGTGCAAAATTAAGGCACATGGGATTGGGGGCAAGGTATTGACTTGGATATAGAACTGGTTGGCGGATAGAAAGCAGAGAGTTGGAATAAACGGGTCGTTTTCCGAGTGGCAGCAGTGACTAGTGGGGTACCACAAGGATCGGTCCTAGGACCCCAGCTGTTCACAATATACATTAATGATCTGGGCGAGGGAATTGGATGTAATATCTCCAAATTTGCAGACGACACAAAGCTGGGTGGGAGGGTATGCTGTGAGGAGGATGTCGTGAAACTCCAGTACGATTTGGACAGGTTGGGTGATTGGGCAGAAACATGGCAAATGCACTATAATGTGGTTAAATGTAAGGTTATCCACCTTGGTGGCAAAAACAGGAAGGCAGATTATTATTTGAATGGTAATAGATTTGGAGAAGGGGAAGTGCAAAGAGACCTGGGTGTTCTTGTGCACCAGTCGCTGAAGGTAAGCATGCAGGTGCAGCAGGTGGTTAAGAAGGCAAATGGTATGTTGGACTTCGTAGCAAGAGGGTTTGAGTACAGGAACAAGGATGTCTTGCTGCAGTTGTACAGGGCCTTGGTGAGACCGCACCTTGAGTATTGTGTGCAGTTTTGTTCACCTTATCTGAGGAAGGATGTTCTTGCCATGGAAGGAGTGCAGCGAAGATTCACCAGGCTGATACCTGGGATGGCAGGAATGACGTATGAGGAGAGAGTGTGTCGATTGGGCTTATGCTCACTGGAGTTTAGAAGATTGAGAGGGGATCTCATCAAAACCTATAAAATTCTGTCAGGCCTGGACAGACTAGATGCAGGAAAAATGTTTCCGATGGCCAGGGAGTCCAGAACCAGGGGTCATAGTCTAAGGATAAGGGGTAAGCCATTTAGGACTGAAATGAGGAGGAATTTCTTCACCCAGAGAGTGGTGAACCTGTGGAATTCTCTACCACAGAAGGCAGTGAAGGCCAATTCATTAAATATATTCAAGAAGGAGTTGGATATATTTCTTAAGGCTAAAGGGATCAAGGGATATGGAGAGAAAGCAGGGACAGGGTACTGAGTTTGGATGATCAGCCATGATCTCGTTGAATGGTGGAGCAGGCTCGAAGGGCCGAATGGCCTACTCCTGCTCCTATCTTTTATGTTTCTATGTTTCTCCCCCTATATCTGCAGCTATGTGTGCCCCTATTAATACTATTTTTTTTAATTTATGTAGAAAATATTTGGTGACTTTTTTTCCAACTGGGCTTGTCTCTGATACCCTACCCATGGTTGAAGGACCTGCCAACACTTGCTGTTCAGGCTCACACATGAAGAATAGGTAAGATACTGGAAGGTTCCTGTCACTCCTGGAACTACAAGCAATCATCAATCAAAATCTTCAAAAGAGAAAAAGAATTGGAAGATCAAAACCTGAGTTTCAGATACATTAGTTAAATAACAGTTTACAATGTACAGATAAAAAGAAAGACTTGCATTTCTATAGCGCCTTTCACAACCTCAGGACATCCCAAAACGCTTTACAGCCAATGAAGTACTTTTTGAAGTGTAGTCACTGTTGTAATGTGGGAAACACGGCAGCCAATTTACACACAGCAAGCTCCCACAAAACAGCAGTGTGATAATGACCAGAAAATCTGTTTTGGTGATGTTGGTTGAGGGATGAATATTGGCCTCAGGACACCGGCAATAACTCCCCTGCTCTTCTTCAAAATAGCGCCATGGGAACTTTTACATCCACCTGAGAGAGCAGACAGGGCCTCGGTTTAACGTCTCATCTGAAAGACGGCACCTCTGACAGTGCAGCACTTCCTCAGCACCGCACTGGGAGTGTCCGCCTAGATTTTTGTGCTCAAGTTCCTGGAGTGGGATTTGAACCCACGACCTTCTGACTCCAAGGTGAAAGAGAGTGCTGCCCACTGAGCCATGGCTGACAAAATGAGTGAGGAGGTGGAGGGATTGGATTATGAGGAGCAATTATGTAAATTGGGCACATTCTCACTGAAAAAAAGAGAAGGTTGAGCGGCGATATGATTGCTGCTTTTAGGATTCTAAAGGGACTGGATAAAGTCGACCGTGACGAGCTGTTTCACCTTGTCCAGCACAGTAGAACCAGAGGACACGGCCTGCACTTGAAGGGGGTAAATTCAAAACCTATCTGTGGGAACATTATTTGAGTGAGTGAGTGGGAAATCTATGGAATAGGCTCCGTGGAAGGTGGTGGAAGCAGAAAGTGCAGAGTCATTCGAATGCAAATTAAATAGATTACTTTCAGAAAATAATATTTTGGGATCAAGCATGGAGTAATTTGAGACGTGACATACAGTAAGCGTAGCATGCTGTGACATTGCCTGCGAATGTTGTACACATTTATGATGGATTCAAGTAATTTCTCTTAATCTCAAAGCATGTCAAGAGAAACTTCAACAAACTATCAAACTTCATTATAACAAAGTGTTCTCGCCGGTCCTTTTCCCCTGTTTACAGTTACGGGGCCCTGTTCCGCAGAGTAGATCAAGTCGTGATAAGATGAACAAAAAACTGCAGATGTTGGAAACCTGAAACAAAAACAGAAAAATGCTGAAAACACTCAGCATGCCAGGCAGTATTTGCAGAGACAACACATGGGTTAACATTTCGGTTGTGGACTTTTTGTCGAAACATTGTTTTGATGAAGGGCCCTCGCCAAGAACGTTAACTCACCTGCTGCCAGTCTTATTGAGTGTGGCCAGCATTTTCCTGACAAGGTGAACTCCAGATAAGATTTATTGGTCCCCGTGCCTTTTTAAAAGTGAGGTTTGACCAGCTGCCAGAAAGTAATATAGGCTATGGCTCAAAGTATAGACATTAGAGTGCAGTTTTAACTACTACTTTGAAGTTACAAAGTGAAGATTAAAAAATGACAACTACTCAGATATTTTCTTTGATAAAAGAGGCTTTATATTTTCTGTAGTTTAAAAAAATTTTTTTAATTCATTCCTGGGATGTGGGCATCGCTGGCAAGGCCAGCATTTATTGCCCATCCCTAGTTGCCCTTGAGAAGGTGGTGGTGAGCCGCCTTCTTGAACCGCAGCAGTCCCGTGTGGTGAAGGCGCTCCCACAGTGCTGTTGGGGAGGGAGTTCCAGGATTTTGATCCAGCGACGATGAAGGAACGGCCAATATATTTCCAAGTCAGGATGGTGCGTGACTTGGAGGGGAACTTGGAGGTGGTGGTGTTCCCATGCGCCTGCTGCCCTTGTCCTTCTTGGTGGTGGAGTTTGCGAGTTTTGGAGCGTTTCAGAGTAATAATAGGGCTCCTTTATGACAAAGAAAATTTAAAGAATCTGAGTAGAGGATTAATAGGAAGGGTTCAGGAAAGCAATTTATAATTTTGATGTAGACAACTGTAGAGGGATATGAGAAATGCTGTGGGACTCAATATTTCCTAAAAACCAGGTCCATTCAAATGAACCACAATGGTTTATTTCTGGTCTTGTATATTTCTATAAGGGTTGCCATTTCTGGCTACGAGGTGCACTCTCCTCAGAGGTATTTCTCAGGGTTGCAAGGGTTGGCAAGAGGTGGCAGAGCAGATCAATGCTGTGGTAGCTCTAGGAGATCTTTATCCACCAGCTATGTACTCCGATGTAATGCCTCCTCATCTTTGTTGTTTCTTTAAAAGTAGGAGGAAGCAAGCCACATTCATGCATGACACACCCATTGCATTTCTAGAGAACCTCTTTCTGATGCTGCGTAAAGCAATTAAAGACTTCTGCAGCACTCATTCTCGTGCTTCATGGTTATGCAAAGCACAGCTGAGCAACCACAGAGCGAGGGTGGGGCTCATGAAACAATCAGGACTTCAATAATCTCTTCATGATCACAGGACAGAAGAGGCCCACAACGGAAGGGAGAGGCCGTCACTTGGAGGAGGCGCTTCCAGTGTAAAGTCCCTAAGCCGCTTGGTGGAGCTCACTTTCAATATCGCCATCCCATGGAGCTAATTAGAGAGAGAGACAAGCACTGGTGAACTATATCTACATGCCAGTGCCTACATTCTTGCAGCTTTCTCTTTCTTCAAAGAATGTGTCATTCACTCCGACATTCTGCTAATATGCAACTTACTTGGCACCACAACTGTTGTGTATGTAATATGTATGTTACTTTAAACCTATGGCCAGGGCAGCACTACTTTGTAGGGCACAGTGATACAGTAGTACCACTCCTGGCCATAGGGGTATAAATAGTACTGTGGGTACTGATCTCCCCTCAGTTCCCGCCTGTTGGTATGAAGTAAAGACTTACGTCGAACCTTCTAAGCTGTCTCTTCCTTATTGTATATTAAGTATATTCGCATACTTTACACTGGCGACGAGTAACGTTCGAACTCACCAGTACAAGGTGCAACAAAGGATCGGTAGCAGTACGGGGAGAGAAGCTTCTTACCAGCCTGCAGAGTCCAGCGTCGACCGAAGGAGGCCGCCCAGTTCAGGAGGAGCGGCAGCAACGGAGCGAGAGAGGTTTCCAGCGGAGGCTGCGGCAGCTGAGAGAAGAGGCTGAACGGGCGTTCCAGACACGGGGCAAAAGTCCACCCAGGGCCAGGTAAACTGCAATCCTTCCCGGGGAACGCGAGCTGCAAGGGCCAGAACGGGCAGGCGATCTGGGGAACAAACGGAGCCACGAGGACTAGCGGGCCACGAGAGGGGAAGGTCATTGTAATAGCGGCGGTGGCAATAACGGGAGCTGCAAGCGCCAAAAATAACGAACCTGGAGAGACGTCGTTGACAGCAGAGGGAGAAAAGGCGGGGAAAGCGCCATCTAGTGGACAAAGGGGAAAAGTTTTTCTCTTCAGCAGTTTAAAATAAAAACAACAGTGCCATCTAGTGGAAAAAGGCGGGAAAACCTCTTCAGCAGTTTTAAAAATGGCTAAAGAAGCTCGGTTGTCAGAATTTGTTGCCGACATAGAAGAATGGGACGCATATGTAGAAAGGCATGAACTTTATTGCATAGTAAACAAGGTGAAAGATGACGAAAAGGCAGCAACCTTATTAAATTCTATGGGGGCAAAAACATACGGTCTGCTGAGGAATCTTCTTACTCCAGAAAAGCCAGCAGACAAAACGTATGCCCAAATTGTTGATACGTTAAAGGAACATTTAAACCCTAAGCCACCATTTATAGCGGAAAGGTACCGCTTTTACAGACGCGACCAAAGGAATGATGAGTCGCAGGCAGCTTATTTGGCTGAGCTCAGACGGTTGTCCAAACATTGCCAGTTTGGAGCCTTTTTGGCGGAAGCGATCAGAGACAGATTTGTCTGTGGCATGTTAAATGAGAGTACATGAAAACGGTTGCTAGACAAGAAACAGCTCAGCCTAGATCAGGCGATAGAAATAGCATCAGCACATGAAGCAGCAGCACAGGGTGCTGCTCAAATACGACAAAATACAACCGGCTATGACACCCATGAGGTAATATTTCACAAAGGTAAATGCTACCGTTGTGGCAAAACCACCCACGACCAAAGTAATTGTTGGTTTCGTGATAAAATATGCCGGCAGTGTGGGAAAAAGGGGTATATAGCGAAAGTTTGTCGGTCGGGTACGAAACCCAATAGTGGGGGCAATCCGAGCAGTACCAAGGCAAGGACAAAAATACATAAGATATCTGACAGTAGCTCAGACGAGTCACAGGAAGGCACAAAAGCAGAGCCTAAAGGTCTGGGATGTCTCAAGTTATATGGTGTAGACAAAACGGAGGACCACAGCACAATGTGGGTTAAAATGAAGGTAGCAGGCGTCGAAGTTAATATGGAGCTGGACACAGGTTCAGCCCTATCAGTAATTAATGAACAAGATTATAACAGGCTGTTCAAACGCATTCCCTTAAAGGATACCGAAATCAAATTTAAAACATATACGGGACAAAAAGTTTACCCGAAGGGAAAAATGCAAGTAACAGTTAAATACAACGGCAGAAAAGTGCCAGGACTTTATTTATACGTCCTACCAAATGGCGGACCACCACTTTTGGGTAGGGAATGGATAAGAAAAATCCATTTCGACTGGAAGTCGATACACGAGTTAAAAGTAGAGACCACCAAGGATGATACAACCATTACAAGCAGGCTGTCGAAAATATTGGCAAAAACGCCAGAGGTGTTCCAACAAGGGCTGGGGACCTTAAAGGACATTAGAGCAAAAATAACTATTGCTCAAGACGCAAACCCCAAGTTTTGTAAGGCCAGACCGGTGCCTTACGCCATTCGGCCAGCTGTGGAAGCAGAACTGGATGCCTTAGAGAGTGCAGGTGTCCTTACAAAGATTGAGTGGAGTGAGTGGGCCATGCCCATCGTCCCAGTTATAAAGAAATCTGCAAATAACACGCCGGGGGAACCAAAGAAGGTTCGCATTTGCGGGGATTTTAAGATAACTATTAACCCAGTCCTGCACACGGTACAGTATCCGCTGCCGCGGATAGAGGACATATTCGCATCGTTAGCTGGGGGTAGACACTTTACGAAGATTGACCTTTGTCAAGCTTATTTACAGATGGAGGTGGAGCAGGACTCGAAAAAGCTCCTAACGATTAACACACACAAGGGATTGTACCAGTACAATCGCCTGGTATTTGGTGTGGCGTCCGCCCCAGCCATATGGCAGAGGACCATGGAACAGGTCCTACAGGGCATTCCAGGAACGCAGTGCTACCTAGATGACATCCTGGTGACAGGACAAACGGATAACGACCACCTCGCTAACCTGGAGCGAGTACTTCTGCGATTGCAACAATACGGACTCAGGGCGAACAAGCAGAAATGTGAGTTTTTCCAGGAACGTATCTCATACTGTGGTCACATTATAGATAAGGAAGGCCTGCATAAGTCCCCGGAAAAGATCGAGGCAGTAGTGAAGGCCCCGCCCCCTGAGAATGTATCTCAGTTACGATCATTCTTAGGCCTTATAAACTATTACCATAAGTTCCTCCCGAACTTATCGTCCATTTTACATCCACTAAATTCATTGCTGCAAAAGGGAGTCTCCTGGAATTGGGACGAAGCGTGTGAGGCTGCTTTTAAAAAGGGTAAACAACTCATTACATCAAAGGAAGTGCTCGCACACTTTGACCCAAAAATGCCAATGAGGTTGGCATGTGACGCCTCCCCGTACGGGATAGGGGCAGTGTTGTCACACAAATTTCCCAATGGGACGGAGAGGCCAATAGCATTTGCCTCAAGGTCGTTAACTACAGCCGAAAGAAACTATGCGCAAATCGACAGGGAGGCCCTCAGTCTGGTGTGGGGTGTAAAAAAATTCCACCACTATCTACATGGGCAACGTTTCACACTACTGACGGATCATCAACCGTTGGTGTCCATATTTAATCCAACAAAAGGGGTGCCCCTGATGACGGCTCAAAGGCTACAGAGATGGTCACTGTTCTTAGGAGCACACCAGTACCTTATCGAATATAAGGGTACCAAACAGCATGGCAATGCGGATGGCCTGTCGCGGCTACCCTTGCCTACCGAGATCGAAGAGATAGTACAGGACCCCGTGGAAATATATCATACGGCGGTTATGGAACACTTGCCCATCACCAGCCAATGTATCGAGCGGGAAACACAGAACGACCCGACACTGGCAAGGGTTTACGAATTGACCGTGAAAGGCTGGCCGGCGCAGGGTGACGCATCATTGCCAGCGTTTTCGGCAAGGAAGGACCAGTTGTCCGTATGCCGGGGCACATTGATGTGCGGAGCCAGGGTGGTGGTCCCTCAAAAATTACAACATAAAGTGTTGCGGGACTTACACGAAGGTCATCTGGGGGGTGTCAAAATGAAAAGCCTCGCCAGAGCCTACGTCTGGTGGCCCGGCATTGACAGGGACATCGAGGAAGTAGCAAAAGCATGCCAAGGGTGCCAGATGGTACAGAACGTACCACCCCAAGCACCACTACATCCGTGGGAGTGGCCCTCAACACCGTGACAAAGGATCCACGTGGACTTCGCTGGGCCCTTCATGGATGCGATGTTCCTTATTGTAGTGGACGCCCACTCAAAATGGCCGGAGGTCATAAAGATGTCATCAACAACAGCCGAAAAGACGGTCGCAGCCTTAAGGACCATTTTTGCCCGAAACGGGGTGCCCGAGCAAGTCTGTTCGGACAATGGGCCACAATTTGTGGCAGAAGAATTTCAAGCATTCCTAAAAAGGAATGGAGTGCGACATTATACGTCCGCACCATATCATCCGGCTACAAATGGGCTGGCAGAGCGATTTGTACAGACTTTTAAAAAGGCCATCAAGGCGATGGGGGAGGAAAGGTTGCCACTACAACACAAGGTGGACAATTTCCTATTCGCGTACCGTAATGCTGCACATACGGTGACCAACCAGGCCCCCGCCGTCATGTTCTTTAATAGAAGGTTAAGGTCTCGCCTCGAATTGCTCAGACCAAACATCCGGAGAGATGTGGAAAACCGAGTATTTCGTAGGGCTCCTGACAGACAGACACGGAGCTTCGAGGTGGGGCAGCAAGTGTTGGCCCGTGATTATAGAAATGAAAAGTGGCGGTCTGGTACGATAAAGGCCCGCCAGGGACCTTTGATGTACACAGTGGATACTGGGGACGGCATAATCAGATGACATGCTGATCAACTTGTGGAGTCCAGAAACCCAACTGATTCACTACCTCAAACGTCTCAGCACATTGTTCCAGCGGAATCACGGCCCAGCTCGTCGCTACAGAAGTCTCAGGATTGCGAGGAGTTCATCACTCCAGTGAGCTCCACGGCACAGGATGTGCCATCGGACACCGACGACTCCAGCGATGAAGTGGTGACAGAAGTACCGCCGTCTACACCGAGACCGACTAGAGAAAGACGTTATCCTAGTCGAGACAGGAGGCCTCCTCAGAGACTGAATCTATAACATGTTTCTTTTTATATATATATAGGTAGACAACTCTGATGTAAATATGTTATGTATGTTGTGTTACCAAATGTTATTAGCCCTAGTTATGGGGCATCTATTGACTTAATTGCACGGGTACGTTTTAATTAAAAGGGGAGGAATGTTGTGTATGTAATAGGTATGTTACTTTAAACCTATGGCCAGGGCGGCACTACTTTGTAGGGCGCAGTGATACAGTAGTACCACTCCTGGCCATAGGGGTATAAATAGTACTGTGGGTACTGATCTCCCCTCAGTTCCCGCCTGTTGGTATGAAGTAAAGACTTACGTCGAACCTTCTAAGCTGTCTCTTCCTTATTGTATATTAAGTATATTCGCATACTTTACAACAACATCATATCATGATGCGTTGGTTACTAAAATATCTAACAAGGAGTATCTTGCTGATTACAATATATATACGAACATACGAATTAGGAGCAGGAGTCGGCCACTCGCCCCCCCCGAGCCTGCTCCGCCATTCAATAAGATCATGGCTGATCCGATTACTCCACATTCCCGCCTACCCCCGATAGCCTTTCACCCCCTTGCCTATCGAGAATCTATCTACCTCTGCCTTAAAAATATTCAAAGACTCTGCTTCCACTGCCCTCTGAGGAAGAGAGTTCCAAAGACTCATGACCCTCTGTGAGAAAAAAATTCTCCTCATCTCTGTCTTAAATGGGCGACCCCTTATTTTTAAACAGTGACCCCGAGTTCTAGATTCTCCCACAAGAGGAAACATCCTCTCCACATCCACCCTGTCCAGACCCCTCAGGATCTTATATGTTTCAATCAAGTCACCTCTTACTCTTCTAAACTCCAGCAGATACGCAGAATCTCCAAGCAAGTGTTTCCGATTTTGACCGAGTTGAACTGGGCCAAGCCCAGAGTCCTGGCCCCGGTGGGTAACCACCTCACAAGACACATTCCATCACCAGTGGACACTGCACGTGATCGATGGCTTCCTCCAACCTGATCTGATGACTGCAATTTCAGTTACCGTTCATTTACATTCGGTTTTTAATTTGGACAGACTGGATCATGTTGGACTGTCCGCTCCTCCTTGTGGTGTGGGAGCGCTTGTAGGAAATTACAATGGTGACATTGAGCTTGCCCGATCCCAACAATCACTGATCTGTACAGGACATGGCAATTAGTGAAGCAAAGAAACTTTTAAAGAAGAAGTGGAAAGAAGAAACCTTTGCTTGCTACTAATTAAAAGTAGTTCAAGAAAAGCCTTTTTATGTTTCCTAGGATAACTATATATGGAGTGAAAAGTCAGCAGAGGTTGATGCACGAATTTAATGTGGGTGAAAATTAGGACTGATACTAACAAGAAAAAGTGACAACCCACCTTAACAACAATCACACAACTCCCTGTGCAGAGCTGTCGAGAGCGTTATCAAATGGAGCAAATACTTGATCACTGACATGGATCTTGTCTGTAGCTAGGACTGGCAACACTGGAACGGAATGTGAACTACCAATGCCCGGCTACTATAACAACTACAATCTTTGCCAGTACTTTCACTGTTAATGATGTGAATGATTGAATCCCTCATAAAATAATACAGGATTTATTTATGTTCTGCGTTTTAATTTATCATCAATTATTTGATGCATTTAATAGGAAGCTAGGTAAGTGCTTGAGGGAGAAAGGAATAGAAGGATATGCTGATAGCGTTAGATGATGCAAGGTGGGAGGAGACTGGTGTGGAGCGTAAACATCGGCACGGACCTGTTTGGCCGAATGGCCTGTTCCTGTGCCGTACATTCGATGTAAATTACAAAGAAAGGAAGACTTGCATTTCTCCAGCACCTTTCACCACCTCAGGACGTCCCAAAGAGCTTTACAGCCAATGAAGTATTTTTCAAGTGGAGTCACTGTTGTAATGTAGGAAACGTGGCAGCCAATTTGCACACAGCAAGCTCCCACAACCAGCAATATGATAATGACCAGATAATCTGTTTTTAGTGATATTGTTTGAGGGATAAATATTGGCCCCAGGACACCGGGGAGAACTCCCCTGCTCTTCTTCGAAATAGTGCCGTGGGATCTTTTACGTCCACCTGAGAGGGCAGATAGGGCCTCAGTTTAACATCTTATCCGAATGACGGCACCTCTGACAGTGCAGCAGTCCCTCAGCACTGCCCCTCCAACAGTGCAGCGCTCCTTCAGTACTGCCCCTCTGACAGTGCAGCAATCCCACAGTACTGCCTCTCCGACAGTGCAGCATACCCGCAGTACTGCCCCTCCGACAATGCAGCATTCCCTCAGTACTGCCTCTCCGACAGTGCAGCGCTCCCTCAGTACTGCCCCTCCGACAGTGCAGCGCTCCCTCAGTACAGCCCCTCCGACAGTGCAGCACTCCCTCAGTATTGCTTCTCCGACAGTGCGGCGCTCCCTCAGTACTGCCCCTCCGACAGTGCGGCGCTCCCTCAGTACTGCCCCTCTGACAGTGCAGCGCACCCTCAGTACTGCCCCTCCGACAGTGCGGCGCTCCCTCAGTACTGCCTCTCCGACAGTGCAGCGCTCCTTCAGTACTGCCCCTCTGACAGTGCAGCAATCCCTCAGTACTGCCTCTCCGACAGTGCAGCGTACCCTCAGTACTGCCCCTCCGACAATGCAGCATTCCCTCAGTACTGCCTCTCCGACAGTGCAGCACTCCCTCAGTACTGCCCCTCCGACACTGCAGCACTCCCTCAGTACTGACCCTCCGACAGTGCAGCACTCCCTCAGTACTGCTTCTCCAACAGTGCGGCGCTCCCTCAGCACTGCCCCTCTGACAGTGCAGCGTACCCTCAGTACTGCCCCTCCGACACTGCAGCACTCCCTCAGTACTGACCCTCCGACAGTGCAGCACTCCCTCAGTACTGCCCCTCCGACACTGCAGCACTCCCTCAGTACTGACCCTCCGACAGTGCAGCACTCCCTCAGTACTGCTTCTCCAACAGTGCGGCGCTCCCTCAGCACTGCCCCTCTGACAGTGCAGCGTACCCTCAGTACTGCCCCTCCGACAATGCACCATTCCCTCAGTACTGCCTCTCCGACAGTGCAGCACTCCCTCAGTACTGCCCCTCCGACACTGCAGCACTCCCTCAGTACTGACCCTCCGACAGTGCAGCACTCCCTCAGTACTGCTTCTCCGACAGTGCGGCGCTCCCTCAGTAACTTCAAGGATCCCCAGTTCAAGTGTCGAAATGGAGAAGATATTAATCATTGGCCAGTCGTATTTTAACTGAAATTCTTTGCAGGAAATAAAGTCACGCTGGGGTTTGGTGATAGAAAATCAAGGTACAATTCTACTTGCCACCAACGGGTGGCGCCCAGACTTCATCAGTCAACGACTGAAAGCTGCAGCATTTGTTGCCATTGCCCTGCCAAAGCATGTGATTTAAATCCGTGAAGGTGCTGGTTCCTACTTTATAAATTTTGAAAATTAAACAGCATTTTTTTGTGACGTGGTTATTTGCTTCAGCCCAGGGATTTGCTTACACCCGTGTAGTTATTTTGTGCTGAACTCTGGATAATCTCGAGCCCTTTGGTGCGCCATGGATCTCAGGCCGTTTTTCATTAGAATGATATTCTGTGAATAAAAGGACAAGGGCAGCAGGTGCATGGGAACACCACCACCTCCGAGTTCCCCTCCAAGTCACACACCATCCTGACTTGGAAATATATCGCCGATCCTTCATCGTCGCTGGGTCAAAATCCTGGAACTCCCTCCCTAACAGCGCTGTGGGAGCACCTTCACCACACGGACTGCAGCGGTTCAAGAAGGCGGCTCACCACCACCTTCTCAAGGGCAACTGGGGAGGGGCAATAAATGCTGGCTTTGGCAGCCCAGGAACGAATAAAGAAAATAATTAATTTAAAGTGGAAGATAAGAATACCAGCCAAATGCATATTTATATGATTTAAATTGTTTTAAAATATAGCATAAATTCTCAAATTGTAATGCATTTTATTATGTATTTAAACCATCTTATTCTTACAGTATATATTTCCATAGAGCGAGTTTCCTACTCTTCATTTTGGTGGATAATATATGCATCTATATTATATTTTAAAATATATATTTTTAAAATTACTCCTGCATTCATTTCCTGTCAATGCTTCCTATTATAAATCCTTGTGTCCACCTTTATACTGGAAACTGGCTCAGTAAATATGCCACCGTCTGCCAATGGAGCACTCCACTATCTGAGGTGAGGTGCAGGTGAGGTGTTTCACCGCGGTTCCATCTGCCCTCTCAGTTGGATGTAAAAGATCCCATGGCACTACTGAAAGAAAGACTTGCATTTCTATAGCACCTTTCATGACCACCAGACATCCCAAAGTGCTTTCCAGCCAATGAAGTACTTTTTGAAGTGTAGTCGCTGTTGTAATGTGGGAAACGCCCATCTTTGCAATCATCGACTCCAGTGCACACCTACACCAGTGAGAGAAGAGGTGTGAAATAGTCATTCCTGCATGTGGAAAGGTAAGGCCACAAAGCAAGCTAACAACAAAAGGAAGCCTGTTGATGCACGCACATCTGTATAGAATCGAGAGCAAGATGGCAGCGACGGGCCGCGGAGCTGGGCAGTGAGGGAGCAGCGACACTGGGCCAGGGGACCGGACAGTGAGGAAACGCCGACACCGGGTCAGGGGGCCGGGCAGTGAGGGAGCGCCAACAGCGGGTCAGGGGGCCGGACAGTGAGGGAGCACCAACACTGGGCCAGGGGGGCCGGGTAGTGAGGGAGCACCGACAGCGGGTCAGGGGGGCCGGGCAGTGAGGGAGCGTCGACACTGGGCCAGGGGACCGGGCAGTGAGGGAGCACCGACACTGGGCCAGGGGGCCGGACAGTGAGGAAACGCCGACACTGGGCCAGGGGGCCGGGCAGTGAGGGAGCGCCGACACTGGGCCAGGGGACCGGGCAGTGAGGGAGCACCGACACTGGGCCAGGGGGCTGGACAGTGAGGAAACGCCGACACTGGGCCGGGGGCCGGACAGTGAGGAAACGCCGACACTGGGCCAGGGGGCCGGGCAGTGAGGGAGCGCCGACACTGGGCCAGGGGGCCGGACAGTGAGGGAGCGGCAACAGCGGGCCGGGGGGCCGGACAGTGAGGGAGCGGCGACACTGGGCCAGGGGACCGGGCAGTGAGGGAACGCCGACACTGGGCCAGGGGGCTGGACAATGAGGGAGCGCCGACACTGGGTCAGGGAGCTGGGCAGTGAGGGAACGCCGACACTGGGTCAGGGAGCTGGGCAGTGAGGGAGCGCCGACACTGGGCCAGGGGGCTGGACAATGAGGGAGCGCCGACACTGGGCCAGGGGGCTGGACAATGAGGGAGCGCCGACACTGGGCCAGGGGGCTGGACAATGAGGGAGTGCCGACACTGGGTCAGGGAGCTGGGCAGTGAGGGAGCGCCGACACTGGGCCAGGGGGCTGGGCAGTGAGGGAGCGCCGACACTGGGCCAGGGGGCTGGACAATGAGGGAGTGCCGACACTGGGCCAGGGGGCTGGGCAGTGAGGGAGCGCCGACACTGGGCCAGGGGGCTGGACAATGAGGGAGTGCCGACACTGGGTCAGGGAGCTGGGCAGTGAGGGAGCGCCGACACTGGGTCAGGGAGCTGGGCAGTGAGGGAGCGCCGACAGCGGGTCAGGGGGCCGGTCAGTGAGGGAGCGCTGACACCAGACCAGGGGGCCGGGCCAGGCTGAACGGTGCCGCGTCCATGGCCAGGACCACCAGCCACGTGGAAGTTTGATAGACTCATTTTATGTGAAACAAACGTTAGAGTTCTCCTTCACCGTCTGCCCCACCTGTGACAGAGACTGTAGGTCCCGCATTGGACTCATCAGTCACCTGAGAACCCATTTTTAGTGTGGAAGCAAGTCATCCTCGGTTCCGAGGGACTGCCTAAGAAGAAGAAGTAGAATACGCAGCAGCCAAAATGGTTTAAATACACAATAAAATGCATTACAATTTGCACAGCAAGCTCCCGCAAACAGCAATGTGAAAATGACCAGATAATCTGTTGTAGTGATGTTGATTGAGGAATAAATAGTTGCCAGGAAACCGGGGAGAACTCCCCTGCTCTTCTTTGAAATAGTGCCATAGGATCTTTTACGTCCACCTGAGAGAGCCGACGGGGCCTCAGTTTAACGTCTCATCCGAAAGACGGCACCTCCTACAATGCAGCACTCCCTCAGCACTGCACTGGAGTGTCAGCCTAGATTTTTGTGCTCAAGTCTCTGGAGTGGGACTTAAACCCACAACCCTCGGACTCAGTGGCGAGGGTGCTGCCCACTGAGCCACGACTGACACTGGCAGAGGATGAGGGGAATTCTCCCACTGCCCTGCCCAACATTTAACCCTCAGTCAACATCACTAAAAACTGACTATCTGGTCATGTGTCCCGTTGCTGTCGATAGGACTGAGCGGTGTGCAATTTCCCTACAACACCTTAAAATCACTTCATTGGCGGTGAAGTGCTTTGGGACATCCCAAGGTCGGGACAGGCACTTTACAAATGCCTCTGCATTCTTGAAAAAAAATTGCACCACTTATCCAAACTCAGATTGCAATCTAGTATACTGTATTCGCTGCTCACGATGTGGTCTCCTCTACATTGGGGAGACCAAATGCAGATTGGGTGACCGCTTTGTGGAACACCTCCGTTCACTCTGTAAGGGGGACCCCGAGCTTCCGGTGGCCTGTCATTTTAATTCTTCGCTCCATTCCCACTCAGACCTCACCGTCCTCGGCCTCTTGCATTGTTCCACGGAAGCTCAGCGTAAGCGCGAGGAACAGCACCTCATCTTTCGATTAGACACCCTACAGCCCTCTGGACTCAACATCGCGTTCAACAATTTCAGATCATAACCTCAGCCTCTATCACATATATGTATTTTCTTTTTTTTTAATCCACAATTTTTGTTTGACCCCCTTTTTTTTCCTTCTTCCCTCCCACATGGCAGCTGTCCTCCATTCTGCCGGCGCAATTCACACCCCATCTAGAGCCATCCTTTGTTCCTTAACCTGCCCCATTACCACCTCCTCTCGCCTTGAATATCTCTTAATGTCTCTCAATGTCTCTCAATCTCTCCCGCTTTCTATCCTATCACTGACCTTCCCTTTTGTTCTTTCATCCTCTCCCCCTTTTCCCAGCCCCTAAACTTGCTTTCCATTTCCTGCTTCTTTCTCAGTTCTGACGAAAGGTCATCGACCTGAAACGTTGACTCTGTTTCTCTCTCCACGGATGCTGCCCTGGCCTGCTGAGGTTTTTCCAGCGTTTCCTGTTGTTAATCCAAACTCAGAGTTGTTTTAAAACTTAATCAGAAACATTTCAAAAGCTCTCAAAGATCTAATGCGGGCTTGTTTTTTTTATATGATAAATACTGAAGCACTTTCCCAATATATTTATTATTACAACCCCTGCATCTCTGCGGTCACTGATGGGGCGGTGTTTTTGCAGAGTGTAGCTCTGCCTTGTTTTGAAGAGGACGCCAGAAATACTTTTTTTTGTAAATGATTGACAGGGAGGGTAGCCAATCGCCTTGCGCGCCAGGGTTTGGGGAGGCCAATCAGGTGGGGAGGGCGGGGGGATGGCTGGTGACATTAAATTGCTGTCCCAGGCGGCGAATATCGGACGGAGCTTTGGTGTAGCGCCTGGAATAGCAGCAATGTCGGTGTCACTTCACTGCGCAGCCTGGCTGCATCTCCTGCTCCTGCTCGCTACTTCCAGCCTTCCCGGAGTCAGGAAAAGTCTAGTCCAAGGACAGCAGGGTAAGTCTCGCCAAGTCCAGCTGCTGACACTGGAACTTGCGTGCAATGCAGAAAAGTTTGGACTTCACAAGCATTTTATTTTTAAAAAAAGAAACATTCATTCTGGAATGATTAGTGTTGCAGCCTCCTGTTATTTACGACTTTTCTTTAAAGAAATTGCACACACACTGCTTTTCAAAGGGCGCACCAACAGTTCTAAGGCAATTAATAATTAACCTGCACTCTGTTACATTTCACTGTAGAGGTGTGGAGGACCGTGTGTGTGTGTGTGTGAGGGTGAGTGAGTGAGTGAGTGTTGGGGGGGGGGGGAAGCTCAAAGCCAGGAGAAGAAACTGAAATTGGGACAAGTTTGTTAGAGATCTACCTTCAGATTCTCTGTCTGGCACCACCACTACATCCAGTGGCTTCATTCGTGGCACCAGTTTTAGGAATTCCTCAAATTTCTTCCACCAATCTTGGTTGGTTTCAGCAGATTGTGTTCGGCTTGTCTTTCTTTTTTTTAATATGGGTCTTGTTATATCCCCCCAGTGCTATTCATTACTTTATTCCATTCCTTGACGATTGTCATTGTGATGAATCTTATTGCGAGTGGCGGTGAATGATTGCCACAATTTCCACTTTACACTGAGAAATGGTACATTTCCATTCCACGGTTTAAAGAGGCAACTTTCCCCTGATGGTCAAGGCTCTGACATTGCATTGGGGGGGGTGGAGATTGAGATGCTCATTCTTTGGCATAGTGCATGTGCTTGCAATTCAGACCTGGTGCATCCCATAATTTGCACTAATATGGTGGAGAGTGGAATTCTCACCTGGGTCTATCCTTGGCAAGAATTGCACTGTTGACCTCTTCGCTCCACCCCTCCACGGTCTCTAAATTGTCAGACTGCTTGTCTGACATACAGTTCTGGATGAGCAAAAATTTTCTCCAATTAAGTATCGGGAAGACCAAAGCCGCCGTTTTCGGTCCCCACCACAAACTCCGTTCCCGAGCCACTGACACCATCCCTTTCCCCAAAATCTGTCTGAGGCTGAACCACAATGTTCGCAACCTTCGTGTCATATTGGACCCTGAAATGAGCTTCCGACCACATATCCTGCAGCATAACAAAGACCGCCTATTTCCACCTCTAACATTGCCCGTCTCCGCCCTTGCCTCAGCTCATCCGCTGCTGAAACCCTCATCCATGCCTTTGTTACCTCTAGACTTGACTATTCCAACACACTCCTGGCTGGCCTCCCACATTCCACCCTACGTAAATTTGAGGTCATCCAAAACTCGGCTGCCCGTGTCCTAACTCGCACCAAGTCCCGTTCGCCCATCACCCCTGTGCTCGCTGACCTACATTGGCTCCTGGTTAAGCAGCACCTCGATTTCAAAATTCTCATCCTTGATTTCAAATCCCTCCATGGCCTCTCCCCTCCCTATCTCTGTAACCTCCTCCAGCCCCACAAACCCCCGAGATATCTGCGCTCCTCTGATTCGGCCCTCTTGAGCATCCCTGATTATAATCGCTCCACCATTGGTGGCTGTGCCTTCAGCTGCCTGGGCCCTAAGCTCTGGAATTCCCTCCCTAAACCTCTCCGCCTTGCTACCTCTCTTTCCTCCTTTAAGACGCTCCTTAAAACCTACCTCTTTGACCAAGCTTTTGGTCACCTGCCCTAATTTATTCTTATGTGGATCGGTGTCACAATTTTTGTCTTAAAATATTCCTGTGCAGCGCCTTGGGACATTTTACTACGTTAAAGGCGCTACATAAATACAAGTGTTGTTGTTGACGACCATATCTGTACTGGTCCTGAGCTGCAGAGGTTAAGAATGGAACCACAACATTTATTTTGCAATTAAGGTGATGGAAAAACTGAATCTTTTTCTGGGTCTTTATATACTAGACATAAGTCTTGACCACTTAAGATTGTATGTTTTTATTCAAATGTGTAGTAATGTCACAGATCAACTTTCACTCAATTATTTAAGTATCATTCCTTTTCTGTGACCTTCCTCGCTATAGATTGACATTGACCTTGTATGCTTAAGGTAGGCACTATTCTACTGATACCTCTTCCTGATTTCACCGACTCTTACAGCTCTTACTCCTACACGGTTCAGACATTTTTTTCATTCATTCCTGGGATGTGGGCGTCGCTGGCAACGCCAGCATTTATTGCCCATCCCTAATTGCCCTTGAGAAGGTGGTGGTGAGCCGCCGCCTTGAGTCACTGCAGTCCGTGTGGCGAAGATGCTCCCACAGTGCTGTTAGGGAGGGAGTTCCAGGATTTTGACCCAGTGACGATAATGGAACGGCGATATATTTCCAAGTCAGGATGGTGTGTGACTTGGAGGTGAACTTGGAGGTGGTGGTGCTCCCATGCGCCTGTTGCTCTTGTCCTTCTTGGTAGTAGATAGTACACACTGCAGCTATGGTGTGCCGGTGGTGGAGGGAGTGAATGTTTAACATGGTGGTTGGGGTGCCAAGCAAGCAGGCTGCTTTGTCCTAGATGGTGTCGAGCTTCTTGAGTGTTGTTGGTGCTGCACACATCCAGGCAAGTGGAGAGTATTCTATCACACTCCTGACTTGTGTCTTGTAGATGGTGGAAAGGCTTTGGGGAGTCAGGACGTGAGTCACTTGCCACAGAATACCCAGCCTCTGACCTACTCTTGTTGCCACAGTATTTATGTGGCTGGTCCAGTTAAATTTCTGGTCAATGGTGACCTCCCAAGATGTTGATGGTGGGGGATTTGGCGATGGTACTGCCGGTGAATGTCAAGGGGTGGTGGTTAAACTCTCTCTTGTTCGACATGGTCATTGCCTGGCACTTGTGTGGCACAAATGTTACTTGCCACTTATCAGCCCAAGTCTGAATGTTGTTCAGGTCTTGCTGCATGCGGGCATGGACTGCTTCATTATCTGAGGAGTTGCGAATGGAACTGAACACTGCAGTCATCAGCGAACATCCCCATTTCTGACCTTTATGAAGGAGGGAAGGTCATTGATGAAGCAGCTGAAGATGGTTGGGCCTAGGACACTGCCCTGAGGAACTCCTGCAGCGATGTCCTGGGGCTGAGATAATTGGCCTCCAACAACCACAACCATCTTCCTTTGTGCTAGGTATGACACCAGCCAGTGGAGAGTTTTCCCTCTGATTCCCATTGACTTCAGTTTTACTAGGACTCCTTGATGCCACACTTGGTCAAATGCTGCTTTGATGTCAAGGGCAGTCACTCTTGCCTCACCTCTGGAATTCAGCTCTTTTGTCCATGGTTGGACCAAGGCTGTAATGAGGTCGGGAGCCGAGTGGTCCTGGCGGAATCCAAACTGAGCATCGGTGAGCAGGTTATTGGTGAGTAGGTGCTGCTTGATAGCACTGTCGATGACACCTTACATCACTTTGCTGATGATTGAGAGTAGACTGATGGGGCGGTAATTGGCCGGATTGGATTTGTCTTGCTTTTTGTGGACAGGGCATCCATCGGCAATTTTCCACATTTTACCACATTAAAGGTGCTATATAAATGAAAGTTTTTTTTGTTGTACAAGTTCTCAGCTGCCCAATGGTGTGTTGCAGCCTCATATCACACACCAGTCTGGTAATGTTTTATCTATAATACGTTAAAAGTCTCGCACACTGCACTCCCTTGCTTCCGTTTTCCTGTCATACTTTCCTTGTCGGGCTTTTCTGACTCACCATTAGTAATGGCACAGGAGGGCTGCTAATATTAGACAGAATCTTCTCTTGCCACAGTTCAAAAGTGCTCATCAGAACTCTGAAGCCCAAAACGGTTCAAGCTACTCCAAAGCTCTGGACAACGGCTTTGCAGTTTTTCTTTTAATGGCATGGATTTTTCTTCTGTGAAGAATTCCTCTTTAAAAATTCAGCAGCAATTAGTCGGATTTTTGAAGAACTATTTGCACCATAAGCCAAGAAAATGAGATGTAATAAAGCTGCTTAAAGTCTAAAGAGTAAAATGACTGATCTGGCACTCGTTTCAGGGGAGCCACGCACGGAGAATGCAGGTTGGAGAATTGGTGCGACAGGGTTGTCCACCTATCTCTGACCAGTGCACTTTTTGAGCAAGTGGAGGCCGCGGCGCTGAAGCTTACCTGGGAGTGATTGATGCCGACAGTCAGTACAATAAGTGAAAGGTCAGACAAGTCTCATTTTCACAAACACACAGGAAAAAGTATAAACCCTGTGCAAGTCAGGAAAATTAGAAAATAGGATTTTCAGTGTATGTGATAGTGAAATATGATCATAGAATCACACAGCACAGAAGGAGGCCATTGAGCCCATCGTGCCTGTACCGACCCTTTGAAAGATTCTCTCCAATTAGTCCCACTCCCCCTGCTCTTTCCCCAGAGCCCTGCAAATTTCTCCTTTTCAAGCATTTATCCAATTCCCTTTTGAAAGTGACTGTTGAATCTGCTTCCACCACCCTTTCAGGCAGCCGTTCCAGATCACAACAACTCACTGCGTAAATAAACTTCTCCTCATCTCCCCTCTGGTTCTTTTGCCAATTTCCTTCAATCTGTGTCCTCTGGTCACTGACCCTCCTGCCAGTGGAAACAGAGTAAATAAGGAGAAACTATCAAAACCCTTCATAATTTTGAACACCTCTATTAAATCTCCCAACATTCTCTGCTCTAAGGAGAACAACCCCAGCTTCTCTACCCTCTCCACATAACTGAAGTCCCTCATCCTGGTGTCATTCTAACAGATCTCCTCTGCTCCCTCTCAAAGGTCTTGCAATTCTTCCTAAAGTGTGGTGCCCAGAATTGGACACCAAACTCCAGCTTGAGACATAACCAGTGATTTATAAAGGTTTAGCTTAACTTCCTTTGCTTTTGTGCTCTCTGCCTGTATTAATAAAGCCCAGAATCTCGTATGCTTTTATAACCGCCTTGTTCTGCCAGCTTCACAGATTTATTGAGTATATAAAGCCGTGCTATCTGATAAACACAGTGGAAGTAGCTCTGTATTTACATTGATTAGTAATTCGTTACATTTCTCCAATTTAACAAGGAGCCCAGTGTTCCTTCTGCCTTGGCAAGTCAGTGTCACAGTGTGTATTATTCTTTCAACAAGGGTCCTCAGACTAAAAATGTAAATGAATGAGTTGTGTAGTGCTCGGAAACGTTCTAACCGAATCCACCCCCCGCCCCCCCACCGCGTTTACAGTAACTCAAACTCTCCCACTGTTAACAGTGAAGGGTAAATTAAATAAGATTCAAATCCAATTAGTCCAATTCTGGGTCAGATGCTGCTTCCGATGAAATCAACATATTCCTTGTTTAAGCAAACACTAATAGCAGAGGAGCTGAGCCATGGGCTTCCCCAATAGCCTAGCGAGTAAATACAGCAGTGAGCCACAGGGATCAGGAGCTCCCAGCTTTGATTCTTGGTCTGTGCTGAGTTAACTGATCTCTGTTGGGTTGCTATAATTTGCCTCAGTGCCTTTTGGGCTAAAGCAGGAGTGGTCTGCAACGACAGGCAAGGAAGCTCGAATGGCTGCCATCTTGGCTTTGGGGGCTACTGTTGAAACAACAACAACTTGACTTTATACAGCGCCTTTAACGTAGTAAAACGGCGCTTCACAGGAGCGATTATCAAACAAAATTTGACACCGAGCCACATAAGGCGATATTAGGGCAGGCGATATTAGGGCAGATGAAAGAAGTAGGTTTTAAGGAGCGTCTTAAAGGAGGAAAGAGAGGTGGAGAGGTTCAGGGAAGGAATTCCAGAGCTTAGGGTCTTGGTAGCTGAAGGCACGGCCGCCAAAGGTTGAGCAATTAAAATCAGGGATGCTCAAGAGGGCAGAATTAGAGGAGCGCAGATATCGCAGTGGGTTGCAGGTCTGGAGAAGATTACAGAGAAAGAGAGGGGCGAGGCCATGGAGGGATTTGAAAACAAGGATGAGAATTTTGAAATCGAGGCGCTGCTTAACCGGGAGCCGATGTAGGTCAGCGAGCACAGGGGGTGATGGGTGAATGGGGCTTGGTGCGAGATAGGACACGGGCAGCAGAGTTTTGGATGATACTCCAGTGCGTCACATCACTCCTGCATTCTGTTCTCCTGCAGAGCCTAGACTGGCTGAGGCATCGCCCCAGGAGAGTGGCCTTGGCTCCAAGGGAGAGGCACCTGCTGTCTTTTCTCAGGATGTCAGCCTGCCTATTGCCCCGACAGACACTCTGCCAGTGACTGTGTGATAGGATCACACAGCCAGCCAGACCAGACTAGTACAGCCCACGCCGAGATGGTACAGTCTGCAGCCGGGCACTCTCGGCCCAGAGCTGCTCAAGGTCAACCTCCGAGGCCATCTGGTGTCCTCAATGGGAGCTCAGCAACCTTCCACCTCGCAAACTGTAGCCACATCCGTCTTTCAGATGAGACGTTAAACTGCTGTCTCAGGTGGGCATGAAAGATCCCAGTAGCATGAAGGACCCCACAGCACTATCATTTAAGTATTTGCTTTCCGGAACAGTAATTTGTACAATGCAACACAGTACTCCACCGCCGGCGCACCGTGGCTGCAGTGTGTACCATCTACAAGATGCACTGCAGCAACTCGCCAAGGCTTCTTCGCAGCACCTCCCAAACCCGCGACCTCTACCACCTAGAAGGACAAGGGCAGCAGGCGCATGGGAACGCCACCACCTCCAAGTTCCCCTCCAAGTCACACACCATCCTGACTTGGAAATATATCGGCCGTTCCTTCATCGTCGCTGGGTCAAAATCCTGGAACTCCCTCCCTAACAGCACTGTGGGAGCACCTTCACCACACGGACTGCAGCGGTTCAAGAGGGCGGCTTACCACCACCTTCTCAAGGGCAACTAGGGATGGGTAATGAATGCTGGCCTTGCCAGCAATGCCCACATCTAAGACAAATTTTAAAAAAAAGTCCAATTCACATTTATAAGCAAGTTATTTTACAGGTAACATTGACCGCTTTTAGTGGGCAGAAGAAAGGATCATCCTTAAATTATTGAGGAGTTAAAGAAAACAAATTAAAATGACTTCATTGGAGAACGAATGTTCTTCAACCTTTTTTTTCTCCCATGGGCTCTAACTACTTTGCAGCACCTTGCCCACATGGCCATTCTTCATTTCTGAGACAGTAAATGTGCTATTCAACCACAAAGTCACCACAAAGGCCATCACATGTCTAATCCTGTTCTGACACACTTTTCAGCAGGAACTACTAATTAGCAATCCGGAGCAGGAATCCTGACCTAATTTTCCTCCTCCCTAGCCCAGGGGTGCTGGAGCTAATTGTCGCATCTTGATTGCTGCCTCTGCTGAGATTAGGTAACGAATCGTGGGCTCGGGGTTGTGTGGCTTAGCATTACATCAGGTGGTGCCTTACCCAGAGCAATGTGCTCTTAACCTAAACTGTAGCACCAATGAATTAAACGGAGGAAGGGGGATCCATCCATCAATGGCCATGTGGTGAACTGTAGCTTGATATTGAATGGTTTTCAGTCTGAATTTATTTCTTCTTCTGCTGCATTGAAATAACCTATTGACCCCGTACTCTGCTTGTCCTTGGGATTTCCCTGAAAGGTGGTTTGTATATCGCTGGGATAAAATCCTATTGCCACTATCAGATTCCACTTCGCTTACATTTCAGTAAGCGATGAAGTGATCTTATTTTAACTGTCTGATGTCTCCTGCTATAACCTGTCCATTTGACAATTATAAACCAACACTTCATATTGCTTATTTGTCTAAGAACAATTAAAAAAAAATATATATATATATTTGATTGCACTTTCTTACCGGTGAAGTATGGCTTGTGCAATGCTTGCTCAACATTCAGTCTGAATTGGACCATTAATTACTTTTAAATTCCTGTTAAGATTGTTGTTTACACAATGTTTTTTTATTGCTTAATATTTTGCAATATAAATGATGTGGCATCCATATGTTCAGAGGCAAAGTGCTGCCGCTAGCACTGATAAACAAACAGCTGTAACCAAAGAATTGCTGTCTGCACAAGTCAACAATGTGATTTTGGCAGTGCTTGCCTGTACGGACTCTTCCCCATATATTGTAGAAAGACTGCGGCCAGGTTTGGGGAAGCCTCCAGTGTGAGTTTATTATAACAGTGAGTTCACAAATCTATGCATGTTTGCAGTTTGGATGTTGCTGAATCCATTCTGTAGTTAAAAACCTGGTGAATTTCACAAGGAGAACTGGTTTACATTATGGGACCACTTCTGTAATCTAAGTGGGGATTAAATATATTTGTCCAACTGAACCTTTTTGCCTGATTCAGCCTAGGTCATAGAATCATAAAAATTTACAGCATAGAAGGAGGCCATTCGGCCCATCGTGTCTGTCAGCCGAAAAAGAGCTCTCCAGCCTAATCCCACTTTCCAGCTCTTGGTCTGTTAGCCCTGTAGGTTCCGGCACTTCAAGTGCATATCCAAGTACTTTTTAAATGTGATGAGGGTTTCTGCCTCTACCACCCTTTCAGGCAGTGAAAAAAGTTCTCCTCAACTCCCCTCTAATCCTTCTACTGTCAGCTGTGGCTCAGTGGGTAGCACACTCGCCTCTGAGTCAGAACATAAGATGTAGGAGCAGGAGTCGGTCATTCGGCCCCTCGAGCCTGCTCTGCCATTCAATAAGATCATGGCTGATCTGATCTTGGCCTCCACTCCACTTCCCTGCCCGCTCCCCATGACCCTTGACTCCCTGACCATTCAAAAATCTGTCTATCTCCGCCTTGAATATATTCAATGACCCAGCCTCCACAGCTCTCTGGGGAAGAGAATTCCAAAGATTCACGACCCTCTGAGAAGAAATTCCTCCTCATTTCCGATTTAAATGGGTGCCCCCTTATTCTGAAATTATGCCCCCGAGTTCTAGATTCCCCCACGAGGGGAAACATCCTCTCTGCATCTACCCTGTCAAGCCCTTTCAGAATCTTATATGTTTCAATAAGATCCCCTCTCATTCTTCTAAACTCCAATGAGTCTAGTCCCAACCTGCTCAACCTTTCTTCATAAGGCAACCCCTTCATCTCCGGAATCAACCTCGTGAACCTTCTCTGAACTGCCTGCAATGCAAGAAGGTTGTGGGTTCAAGTCCCACTCCAGGGACTTGAGCACATAAATCTAGGCTGACACTCCAGTGCAGTGCTGAGGGAGTGCTGCACTGTCGGAGGTGCTGTCTTTCAGATGAGACATTAAACCGAGGCCCCGTCTGCTCTCAGGTGGACATAAAAGATCCCATGGCACTATTTCAAAGAAGAGCAAGGGAGTTCTCTGGTGCCCTGGCTAATATTTATCCCTCAACCAACATAACAAAAACAGATTATCTGGCCATTGTCAGTTTGCTGTTTGTGGGAGCTTGCTGTGCACAAATTGGCTGCCGCGTTTCCCACATTACAACAATGACTCCACTTCAAAAGTACTTCATTGGCTGTAAAGTGCTTTGAGACCTCCGGTGGTCGTGAAAGGCGCTATAGAAATGCAAGTCTTTCTACCAATGACTTGAAATCTATGCCCTCTGGTTATTGACCTCTCTGCTCAGGGAAATAGGTCCTTCTTCTCCACTCTATCTCGGCCCCTCGTAATTTTATAAGGGGGAAATTTTAGGTCACAGTAATCTTTCGGGGGGGGGGAAAAAGAACTTGTAAATAGTCCTTACAAAACACATGATAAGAAAATTGTGTTAAGTGTCCATTTTGAATTAATGTGATTAAAAAAAGATACACTGCGACTGAACTATTGGCCCAGAAATTCGGGTCTCCACGGGTGAGTACGCACGGGTACTCACCCGTAAGCCCAATGGAAGTGCCAGTTTCCTGCATGCACTGCGCATGTGCGGAAAACCGGCACTTCCGTTCCCCTGAAAGCGGGGGTTCAGAGGTCAAACGTACGCGGGAGAGGCTGCGTGTGCGCATCGAACTTCGTTTTTTTTTACAGGTTTTCCCGGGAGGGTAAGTCTCCAGAAGTTAAACATATAAAAAGCAGTCATAAGGCCTGCTTTTTATAAGGTAAGTGGTGAATTAATTAAAATTAAAACATTTTTTCCACAGGTTTATTATTTTTAAATATTTTAAAGAAAGGTAAGTTTATTTTTAGCCCCGTTAGAAAATAAAATTATTTTTTTCAAAAATTTAAGTTATTGTTTAAAATAGTTATTTCATGTAATTTATAGTTTATACTAGCTTGGGGGGGCCCGCGTTGCCAGGGCTGTTTTGGGCCGGGCGGTTTAAATCGAGTCCCAGGCTTTCGGGCCTGTCTGTCCCTCTGTGAATCTGCTGCCGGGCAACATTTGCACCTTTTTAATACCTTGAAAGATGAAAGTGAAAGTACTTTTATAAAACGTTTTTGGTAAATGTTATGTTTTGACAGCTCTTCCTGTCAAACTTATGAATGGAGCATTCCCTGCTCCGATTGGCTCCCCATGGCCCACGTGATCCCAGGGGACGCATCGAACTAACTGCGCCCCTGGGATACGCAAGCACTGCGCGCCGGCAGCTGGAGCAGGCCCAGGATCGGAATTCCATGGGGGCCCACAGCTCAACGGCCGGCGCGCAAGTTAAGTGCAGGTCGGGGGCTTGCACCCGCGGGAAGCCCCCAACCTGAATTTCTGGGCCATTGTGTCCATGCATTCTGGAACAAATGAATATTCCGGCAGAATGCAGTTGGTCTGGTTGATAATTTCCAGGAATGCAGCAAAACCGGCCAATATGATAATTCAATCTTGTGGTCGGTCCCCTGAAGGTGACATGAGAAATCTGTCTGGGAACCAAATACGAATACAATTGGAATTATCTTTTTAAATAAAAAAAAACCACAAACCGTATGCAGCTGAATTGAAATAACTGCCCAATTAGTTACTTTATTGATTTTTTTAGTAGGTTTGAACAGAGTTCCTTGTGGTCAGCATAACCCTGAGCCTTTTCTGATTTTTACATTGGCGATTGTTTTTGCTTTTATGGAACCAGTGCACGGTGTTTGACATATTTACTAGCCGTTTCAGTGAGAAAGCTGCACGATGATTGTACGATAAACGGAGCCAATGTTAAATTTCAACTTTGGCAGCATAATACTGTTATTGAGTTTGGTCCAGGAAATACTGGACAAAGCGTGGGCTTGCAGCACAAGTATTTCGCAGTGTGCGCACAATCATTCCAAAAGTGGGTTCTAGCCATTGTTGGGAGAAAATAAATTGACACAACTCGGGGTAGTTGTGCCCTTTTAAATTAAAAAATGTATGGTATTCTTTACAAAAGTGTAAAAAATACAACTTTCAGATCTATCTTGCTGTGTTTAGTAAAGTTACAATCTTGCTCCCGCTGGGGGAGTTTTTCCCCATTGAGCACAGTACCTGCAGAGAAAAACCTCAGACTGTTTTTAAATTACCCTAAAATGGGACAGTCCCACCACATTCAGTAGGACATTACGCTTGGGGCACAAACCATGCGTTAGTTGGAAGTTAAATTAGTGTCTTTAATGTACTTGCCGCTGTGTCAAACTTTACTCTGCCTTTTCAGAAACCTTGGATGCCTTTGGGTGCATTTTTTTTTTAAATGCATGACTAAGTGGCCAATTGGAAAGCACACACGCTCAGTTAGCTAAACATGCAACAAGACCTGGTTGACGTTCAGACTTGGGCTGATAAGTGGCAGGTAACATTCGCGCCCACAGAAGTGACAGGCAATGCTCCAACAAGCGAGAGTCTAACCACCTCCCCTTGACATTCAACGGCATTACCATCACCGAATCCCCCATCATCAACATCCTGGGGGTCACCATTGACCAGAAACTTAACTGGACCAGCCACATAAATACTGTGGCAACAAGAGCAGGTCAAAGGCTGGGTATTCTGCGGCGAGTGTCTCACCTCCTGACTCCCCAAAACCTTTCCACCATCTACAAGGCACAAGTAAGGAGTGTGATGGAATACTCTCCGCTTGCCTGGATGAGTGCAGCTCCAACAACACTCAAGAAGCTCGACACCATCCAGGACAAAGCAGCACGTTTGATTGGCACCCCCATCCACCACCTTAAACAATCACTCCCTCCACCACCGGCGTACTGTGGCTACAGTGTGTACCATCTACAAGATGCACTGCAGCGACTCGCCAAGGATTCTTCGGCAGCACCTCCTAAACCCACGACCTCTTCCACCTAGAAGGACAAGGGCAGCAGGCACATGGGAACACCACCACCTCCAAGTTCCCCTCCAAGTCACACACCATCCTGACTTGGAAATATATCGGCTGATCCTTCATCGTCGCTGGGTCAAAACCCTGGAACTTCCTCCCTAACAGCGCTGTGGGAGTACCTTCACCACACAGACTGCAGTGGTTTAAGAAGGCGGCTCACCACCACCTTCTCTAGGGCAATTAGGGATGGGCAATAAATGCTGGCCTTGCATGCGACGCCCAGATCCCATAAGCGAATTTTTTTTTAAACGCTGTCATGAATCTTATGACTCATGAATTAACACTGGGCGGCCAGCTGGTGGCGCCGTCCAAGGAGTATCAATACTCGGGCATGGGCCCAGCTTGCTCAGGATGTTTCTGTAACCAGGAACTAGTGATGTAACTAGAAATCTCATGGTTTTGAAACAGTTGATTAAAGCCTTGTTTTAAACCAAGTGCTCAGTAGTCTTTTTACATCAACCACTACTAAACCAGTATAAATAGCGCACTGTGGGTTAGTCAAGCTTTGTTGCCCTTAATTTCTGAGTAATCGAGGAGCAGCACAGAATGAATAAAGCAAGGTTTAGGGATTGAGATCTGCAGGTCACTGCACCAGGCAGCAGGGGATTGAGCTGATTCAGGAGGCCATCACACAGGAGGTTACATAACAAGAAACTTTGGAACGATATCGGAAGAAGGTGTCCGTCTTGAAGAAATCTGTCAAGGTGAGAAGTGAAAATGAGAATGACCTATTGTGTGCATAGCTCGTGAAGGCAAATCAAGCACCTTGTAGATGTCAGATGATTTAGTTGCGTATATTTAACACCAACTGATCTGCTGCAAATGTAGCACAAAGGAAAGTAATGAACATGGCTGACAGCAGGATCCAAAAACAAGAGCCTTGAATGATGTGCAGTTTCTCTAAGAAATGGAAAGCCAGGCCTTTCAGGAGTGAAATTAGGAAACACTTCTACACACAAACATAGAAACATAGAAGATAGGAGCAGGAGTAGGCCATTTGGCCCTTCGAGCCTGCTCCGCCATTCAACGAGATCATGGCTGATCATCCAAGCCCTAGCACCCGGTCCCTACACTGACAGCCATCCCACCCAAGCCCCATCCCTGTAACCCCGTAACCCCACGTATTTAATCCCCCCTAACACTAAGGGCCAATTTTTATCATGGCCAATCAACCTAACCCGCACACAAGGGTGGTAGAAGTTTGGAACTCTCTTCCACAAACAGCAATTGATACTAGGTCAATTTTAAATTTTAAATCTGAGATTCAAAGATTGTTAACCGAAGGTATTAAGGGCTATGGGGCAAAGGCGGGGATATGGAGTTAGGTCGCAGATCATTGAAAGACGGAACAGGCTCGAGGGGCTGGGTGGGACTGAAAGCCGATAAATCCCCTGGACCTGATGCCTACATCCTAGGGTTTTAAAAGAGGTGGCAATAGAGATAATGGATGCATTGGTTGTCATCTTCCATAGATTCTAGAACAGTTCCAGCGGATTGGAAGGTAGCAAATGTAACCCCACTATTTAAGAATGGAGGGGGAGAGAAAACGGAACGATAGACCAGTTAGCCTGACATCTGTAGGAGGGAAAATGCTAGAATCTATCATTATGGATGGGGTAACAGGGCACTTAGAAAATAATAATAGGATTGGGCAGAGTCATCACGGATTTATGAAAGGGAAATAGTGTTTGATGAATCTGTTAGAGCTTTTGCAGTTGTAACCAGCAGAATAGATAAGCGGAACCAGTGGATGTGGTTTATTTGGATTTTCAGAAGGCATTCGATAAGGTGCCACATGAGGTTATTAAACAAAATTAGGGCTCATGGGACTGGGGGTAATATACAGGAAACTTTCGATTTACCGGCACCTAAATAACCGGAAATCTCGGTTAACCGGCAAAATTCAGGTAACTTTTATTACTTGCCTTCCTCGATCTGTTGCTGTGCAAGGGTGTGGCTGCAGCTGTTGCTAAGCTACAGAGACGCTTGGAACTTGTGGCCATTGTTCTGAACCTGTTGCTAAGCAATGGGGTTGGTTGCTTTATACGGAGCCCTCAGCTCTCCGTATCTTTTATTATAGCGCTCGGTTATCCGGAATTTTTGATGAACCGGCACCACGTCGGTCCCGTCGATGCCGGATTAAAAAAAAGTTTCCTGTACTAGCATGGATTGAGGATTGGTTAATGGACAGAAAGCAGAGAGTAGGAATAAACCGGTCATTTTCAGGTTGGCAGGCTGTAACTAGTGGGGTACCACAAGGATCAGTGCTTGGGCCTCAGCTATTCACAATCTACATCAATGATTTGGATGAGGGGACCAAATGTAATATATCCAAGTTTGCTGATGATACAAAGCTGGGTGGGAATGTAAGTTGTGAGGAGGATGCAAAGAGGCTTCAAGGGGATATAGACAGGCTAAGTGAGTGGGCAAGAACATGGCAAATGGAATGAAATGTGAAGTTATCCACTTTGGTAGGAAAAATAGAAAAGCAGAGTTTTTTAAATGGTGAGAGATTGGGAAATGTTGGTGTTCAGAGGGACCTGGGGGTCCTTGTACACGAATCACTGAAAGTTAACATGCAGGTACAGCAAGCAATTAGGAAAGCAAATGGTATGTTGGCCTTTATTACAAGAGGATTTGTGTATAAGAGTAAAGATGTCTTACTGCAATTATATAGGGCCCTGGTCAGACCACACCTGGAGTATTGTGGACCTGTTTGGTCTCATTACCTAAGGAAGGATAGACTTACCATAGAGGGAGTGCAGCGAAGGTTCACCAAACTGATTCCTGGGATGGGGGGATTGTCCTATGAGGAGAGATTGAGTAGACTAGGCCTATATTCTCTCGAGTTTAGAAGAATGAGAGGTGATCTCATTGAAACATACAAGATTCTTACAGGGCTTGACAGGGTAGATGCAGGGAGGATGTTTCCCCTGGCTGGGAGTCTAGAACACGGGGTCACAGTCTCAGAATAAGAGGTCGGCCATTTAGGACTGAGATGAGGAGAAATTTCTTCACTCAGAGGGTGGTGAATCTTTGGAATTCTCTACCCCAGAGGGCTGTGGAGGCTCAGTCGTTCTGTATATTCATGACAGAGATCGATAGATTTTTGGATATTGAGGGAATCAAGGGATATGGAGATAGTGGAGATGTGGTAGAAGATCAGCCATGATCTTATTGAATGGTGGAGCAGACCCGAGGGGGCCGAATGGCCGACTCCTGCTCCTATTTCTTATGTAAATGGCCTCTTCCTGTTCCTACAGCTTAGAAGGTGTAAGGCAATTTTTATGAATCAAGATTTGCAGATTACAGTAGATAGTGTGAGGGCGCAGCAGCAGATTACTTGTTCCATTTCAGTTATGTATACGAAGGTACTCCAGGAAACTCCTCTGATGCTTGTCAGCACTGATTGCTTGTACATATGACCATTGAAAATAATTCAAGGCGAACTAATTGTCCGCTGTATGTGTGAATAATTACACCGTGCTCTCAAACCATCTGTAGGCAAGATACGTTATGTTCAGGTAAACTATTTATAACCGTCTAAAACGTGGCTGCCTAAAATACACGAAACAAATATTTGCTCATTTAGCGTATATTTATCTTGCAGGAAAAATGCAGCCTTTAACAAACCAGAGTGCAGAAGGGTGGCGGGATTTAGCAAACCAAATCTATCGTTTCCTTCGAAGAAGCTTTCACAGAGGTCATCAGCTGAGGAGTTGTACACAGCATGAACTTGCTGACCTACATTGGCTCCCAGTTAAGCAATGCCCCATTTTTAAAATTCTCATCCTTGTTTTCAAATCCCTCCATGGCCTTTACCCTCCATATCTCTGTAATCTCCTCCAGTCCTACAACCCCCCCCCCCCCGCCCCCCGAGATATCTGCGCTCCTCCAATTCCGGCCTCTTGAGCATCCCTGATTTTAATCGCTCCACCATTGGCGGCCGTGCCTTCAGCTGCCAAGGCCCTAAGCTCTGGAATTCCCTCCCTAAACCTCTCCGCTTCTCAACCTCTTTCCTCCTTTTAAGACGCTCCTTAAAACTGACCGCTTTGGCATCTACCCTAATTTCTCCTTGAGTGGCAGATTTTGTTTTATAATCGCTCCTGTGAAGCGCCTTGGGACGTTTTAACATGTTAAAGGTGCTATATAAACACTTGTTGTTGTCATTCTCCTTCTCCTTCTGACTTGTAGAATTATACAATTATAATCACGCTTTTCCTCTGTACATGTAAGAACATAAGAAATAGGAGCAGGAATAGGCCACTTGGCCCCTCGAGCCTGCTCCGCCATTCAATATGATCATGACTGATATTGGGCTCAAAGCCACTTCCCCGCCCGCTCCCCATAACCCTTCACTCCCTTATCTTGTAAAACTCTGTCTATCGCCACCTTAAATGTATTTAATGACTCCGCCTCCATGGCTCTCGAGGTAGAGACCGCGTTGAGCCGTTAATGTGCTGTGTATAGTCTGCAGCAAGAACGCGCCAAACAATTTGCATTGACTGTTTCTGTGCTTCCTTCGTGTTGCAGGTACACCTCAAGCCTAGGAACAGAAAGCTCAACTCCCTCAGCACAACACTCAGTGACATCATTACTTCAAGCATGCACCCGACCAGAGACGCACTCTCTGGAGGGCTTTAGTGACTTAGAAGAGGAAGCACAGGGTGAGTCATCTCCCCTCGCTGCAGGAGGGATGATGACACTGGCTGAAGAAGGGCTGGGCTGCTGCTGAGTGGAGACATAGAATCATCAGGGGCCCTGCTGAATCACCTCTGGTTCTGACCTCATGGGGACATCTATGGGAGGAAAAAAGAAAGACTTGCCTTTCTATAGCGCCTTTCATGACCACCGGACGTCTCAAAGCGCTTTGCAGTCAATGAAGTACGTTTGAAGTGGAGTCACTGTTGTAATGTGGGAAACGCGGCAGCCAATTTGTGCACAGCAAGCTCCTACAAACAGCAATGTGATAATGGCCAGATAATCTGTTTTTCTTGTTACAGGAAACTTTGTGCTATCCGGCACCGACGGGACCGAGCTGTTGCCGTCCCATCAAAACTGCCGGACAAACCATCGCTAATGTTAAAACATACGGAAGCTTTTGAGCTCCATATCTAGCAACAAACCCTGTTGCTTAGCAACAGCTTCTAAACAGTCGGCCGTAGCTTGCAAGCGTCTCTGTAGCTAAGCAACAGCTTTAGCTAGACCTTGCAGAGCCTGACTGGTGGAAGAAAAAGCAACGAAAAGAAAAAAAACTTACTGAACCGACTCCTGAATTTTGCCGGTGGATCGAGCATTCCGGACAGTTAACCTCCGGATAAACCAAAGGTTCCTTAATGTTGGTTGAGTGATAAATATTGGCCCCAGGACACCAGGGAGAACTCCCCTGCTCTTCTTCAAAATAGTGCCATGGGATCTTTTACGTCCACCTGAGAGAGCAGATGGGGCCTCGGTTTAGCGTCTCATCCAAAAGACGGCATCTCTGACAGTGCAGCGCTCCCTCAGCACTGTACTGGGAGTGTCAGCCTAGCTTTATGCGCTCAAGTCCCTGAAGGAGGCTAATTGTCACACCAGTTTGTGCTTCAGAATCACTTGTCTCCTTGAGGGCATGTTGCTAACAGTTGGACAATGTTAGGCAATGTCACTTGGGAGCAGTAGGGCAGACATACCGTGCTGCGCAAGTTCACATACCACAGCGGGTAGGCAGAGCGGCACAACATGTTGAACACACACTGCACTTTTACTATTATTTTCAACAAAGACAACATTTCATCTTCCATTTTGTAGTCATTATTTACAGCACTACTGAAGATTGGTTGTTTATTACCTAGGATATACAGCACAGAAACAGGCCATTCGGCCCAACCAGTCCATGTCGGTGTTTATGCTCCGCTCGAGCCTCCTCCCGTCTTTCCTCATCTAACTGTATCAGCATAACCCTCGATTCCCTTCTCCCTCATATGCTTTTCTAGCCTCCCCTTAAATGCATCTATACTATTCGCTTCAGCCACTCCCTGTGGTAGTGAGTTCCACATTCTCACCACTCGCTGGGTAAAGAAGTTTCTCCTGAATTTCCTTTTTTTTTTAAACGTCCATTGAAGCCTTAAGGCAGACCTCAAGAAAAGAATCAGGACCAGGTGAAGCTGTGGCTTCTTTTCTGCTGTCTCCTAGGTCCTCCTCATCATCCTCCCCGTCTTGTGCCAAAACTGGTGACTGTTCACCTTCCAGAATACCTCTGAGGTGCAGCACGCAGTAAACCACTGCTACACTCTCAACTTGCTTTGGAATATATTGTACAGTGCCCCTGAGTGATCCACACAACAGGACCATCGATGGAGCATATCAAATTTATGCTTGATGATGTTCGTGTCTCTTGGATGTGCATCATTAGATGGTCTTTGCTGGAGTAGGGGTGGGATAAATGGTTTGTTATGATGTCATAAGCCAGATTTTTAATAGGCAAACTGGGATCAGCCATGGTCATATTGAATGGTGGAGCAGGTTCGAAGGGCCGAACGGCTGACTCCTGTTTCTATGTATATCTCAGCAGCCAAATAAGTGAGGAACCCAAAACATGTCACCACTGAGGGAGTGGTCAACCAGTGAGGGAGGAATTCAATTCACAACGGTCTCTTTTGTGCCTGATAAATAGGCGGCCAGGAGTTGAAAATTGGGGTAGGGGGAAATACCTGGACTGCCCCATTGACATCCAAGGCCTGTCTATCATACTTATTTTTTATTCATTCATGGGATGTGGGCGTCGCTGGCAAGGCCAGCATTTATTGCCCATCCCTAATTGCCCTCGAAGGTGATGGTGAGCCGCCGCCTTGACAACTGGGTGGCTTTCTAGGCCACTTCAGAGGGCAGTTAAGTGTCAATTACATTGCTGTGGGTCTGGAGTCACATATAGACCAGACTGGGTAAAGATGGCAGATTTCCTACCCTAAAGGGCATTAGTGAACCAGATGGGTTTTTATGACAATCTGGTAATTATGTGGTCACCATTACCAGATATATTTAATTAACTGAATTTAAATTCCCCAGCTGTTGTGGTGGGATTTGAACTTCTGTCTCTGGATCATCGGTCCAGGCCTCTGGATTACTAATCCAGTAACATTGCTATAAGTATTAGTGTCAGCTGTGGTTCAGTGGGTAGCACTTCTTGCCTCTGAGTCAGAAGGTTGTGGGTTCAAATTCCTACTCCAGGGACTTGAGCACATAAAGTCTATGCTGACACTCCTCCTTCTCTTAGGCAGTCCCTCAGAACCAAAGATGACTTGCTTCCACATTAAAAATGAGTTCTCATGTGACTGAGTCCAATGTGGGACCGACAGTCTCTGTCACAGGTGGGGCAGACGGTGGTTGAAGGGGTGGGTGGGTGGGGTGCTTGGGTTGACCTGCGCTTGGCTTCCGCTTGCTCCCGGCGAAGAGACTCGAGGTGTTCGGCGCCTTCCCGGATGCTTCTCCTCCACTTTGTGCGGTCTTGGGCCAGGGATTCCCAGGTGTTGGTGGGGATGCTGCACTTTTTCAAGGAGGCTTTGAGGGTGTCCTTGAAGCGTTTCCTCTGCCCACCTGGGGCTCTCTTGCCGTGTCGGAGCTCCGAGTAGAGCGCTTGTTTTGGGAGTCTTGTATCGGGCATGCGGACAATGTGACCCGTCCATCGGAGCTGATCGAGCGTGGTCAAAGCTTCGATGCTGGGGATGTTGGCCTGAGCGAGAACACTGACGTCGGTGCGCCTATCCTGCCAATGGATTTGCAGGATCTTGCAGAAGCAATGTTGGTGGTACCTCTCCAGTGCTTTGAGGTGCCTGCTGTACATGGTCCATGTCTTTGAGGCATACAGCAAGGTGGGTATCACTGCTGCTCTGTAGACCATGAGCTTAGTGCTGGGTTTGAGGTCATGGTCTTAACACTCTTCCTCAGGCGACTGAAGGCTGCACTGGCACACTGAAGGCTGTGTTGGACTTCGTCATCAACGTCTGCCCTTGTTGACAGTAGGCTCCCGAGGTATGGAAAGTGGTCCACGTTGTCCAAGGCCTTGTCGTGGATTTTGATAATCGGGGGGCAGTACTGTGTGACAGGGGCTGACACTCCAGTGCAGTGCTGAGGGAATGCTGCACTGGCGGAGGTGCCGTCTTTCGGATGAGACGTTAATCAGGTGGACGTAAAAGATCCCATGGCCACTATTTCAAAGAAGAGCAGGGGAGTTCTCCCTGGTGTCCTTGGGCGAATATTTATCCCTCAATCAACATCACTAAAAGCAGATGATCTGGTCATCATCACATTGCTGTTTGTGGGAGCTTGCTGTGTGCAAATTGGCTGCTGCGTTTCCCACATTACAACAGTGACCACACTTCAAAAGTACTTCATCGGCTGTAAAGCGCTTTGAGACGTCTGGTGGTCGTGAAAGGCGCTATAGAAATGCAAGTCTTTTATGCTACCGTCCACATATTTGGGCGTGCCTGTACAGGGGCGAGCAGTCCGCCCACCTGGCTACAAGATTGGGTCCTACATCCATTGTCGGATGGCAGCTGGGGAATTTAAATTCAGGTACAAATGGATGGATCTTGTGCTGTGTTGCACCAAATCCTCAGCGGCCTAACTGGTGGCCCTTACTGGGACCGCTGGAGGCCGCTGTTAGAGAGAAGGCCACAACAGACTTTTTCAGAGTTCTGTTATTGGAGAGCCAGATGAAGCAGGGAGTGCTCCTCCTCGTCCCAGACCAACACTGCAAGCCGCTGCCAACCTGGACTCTTCCACCCTGATTTACTTCTCTTTTCCCCGCCCTTCTTGGGGGTGCTAACCAGCCGGCATTCAGCAGGCCCCGACTGCCCACTGCTCTCCGCTTCCATTCAGTGAGGCTCGATGTCACACTTGGCTTGGGGCTCCGATTGTCACGTGCGCAGATCAATCACTCCCCTGACTCGCCGCCTGTTTTGGGCGCGAGTCGGATTTCTGCCCAAGCGTATTCACATTTCTTCTTCTTCTTTTGTGTGGTAGTAGCAAAGCAAATCAAATGTCAATATCCAAGTCAGATATCCAGGCCAAAGCTTCCGGTGTAACAGCATGGATATCTTGTAGGCTGCCTGTGAATTTCCTCTGAGGGCAGTGCTCAATGATGTGCTCCAGGGTCTGATCAGGAGCTCCACAGTCACATGATGGGGATGCTTTAATCTTCCATCTATGGAGGAGGTGGCAGCATCTACCATGGCCGGTTCGGAGGCGGTTGATGGTTGTCCACTGATTGCGAGGAAGGTTTGATCCTTCAGGTTGTACTGTGGGCTCCTTTTGAGGAATCCATTCCGTATGTCACAGTTCTTCCAAGCATTTCACCATTGGTCATCAAGGCTGAGGGGAGATCGCTGAAGGACTTCGGCGATGGTCCAAAATGGCCTTCCAGATTTGAGACAGGTTGGGTGGCCGGTTGTTCAAGTCGGCCTGGATCGGCGTGTCTTTACTGGTGTAGCGGTTGTATTCTCTGGAGACTGCATATTCGCGGCGTAGGTGTGGTGGTGCGATGGTTGCAAGGACGGGCAGCCAAGTGTTGGTGTCGATAAAAGCGTACCGGTGATAATTCTCATAGTAGAATTCAGCTGGACAGCAACGGATTTGACATGTGGACTCGATAGCCATGCCGGAGAGCAGTACTCCGCTGTAGAGCACACCAGGGTGAGTGCTGCCGTACGGAGGGTTTGAGCGTCTGCTCTCCATGTGGATCTGGCGAGTTTCTGGATCAAGTTGACCCTACTCTTTAGTTTCTTCCCAAGGTTCTGGAGATGTTGTCTATGTGACAGAGTGCGTTCAAGCGCGACTCATAAATAAATTCACATATGTAAGTATTTCGTGGCATAGCAGTCCATTTGGCTATTCATGGAATGCTATCCGTTTCTGTTGAAAAATACCATAGGATGTTGCCTATGGTTGGGAATGGTAACATTGTGGGAGACTACAGTCTCCCGCGTAAAGAAATAGGCAACACAGCGAGCTACAAGAAATAGGTCTTTATTCCAACTCTCACAATACAGTACTGAATTCGTAAAGCCCGCGAACCTGTGATGACTCACGGATTGGTCACCTGCTGGAACCTGATTGGTTTTCCTTCTCTCAGCAGCAGGCAAGTCTGAACATGCCTTATTCCTCTCAGCTTGCAACTGTCTTGCGGGGGGAGGGGAATACAGCAGTTAAAAGGGGATTATACAGGTTTACCTACATACACAGTGTTTCCTCAATGTGGTAACGCCACATACGCGCCCCCCCCACCCCCCCCCCAGAATCCTCGTTAACTGTAAAAGTCAGTCTCTGCGGAGGTTTGACCAAACGGCTGTAGCGGCTGTAGTAGCCATCTGGCGCGTGAGGAGGGCTGTCTGGGAGGTCGGCTGGTTGGTTCGTCGGCTGGTCTGGCGGCTGGTCTGCCGGTGGGCTGGCTGGACGGGCTGCCGGCGAAGGTGGGGCGGCGGCCGGGAAGTAAGGTTCTGGCGTGTCTTGGTCCTCTTGTGGGGCGGCCGCCAACGCGGGAGGTCTGCCCCGCCGTGGGGGAAGAGCCGGACGAAACGGGAAGCTGAGGTCCAGGTGCGCCGGTTTGAGGCGGTCTACTGAAATAAGGTCCGGCTTCCCGCCAACGTCGATAAGAAAAGCTTTGTCCCCCGTCTCCAATACTGAGAAGGGGCCGGTGTATGGTGCCTGCAGCGGGCCTCTGTGCGCGTCCCGGCGCACGAAGACGAACTCCGCATGTCGTAAGTCCTGAGGCACGTAGGACGGCTGCGGGCCGTGTTGCGAAGTGGGCACTGGACGGAAATGCTGGGCCGCGTCCTGGTGCAAGGAAAGCTGTCTGGTGGCCGACCACGGCTCCGTTGTCAGGGGGAGAAAGTCACCTGGTACTCTGAGCGGTTGGCCATAGACCATCTCGGCTGCGGAGGCGCGGAGGTCCTCTTTGGGCGCGGTGCGCAATCCCAGGAGGACCCAGGGTAGTTTGTCGATCCAGCTGGTGTCGGCCAGGCTGGCGCGGAGGGAGGCTTTCAAGGAACGATGAAAGCGCTCGCAGAGCCCGTTGGCCTGCGGGTGGTAGGCTGTTGTCCTGTGCAACTTGGTGCCGAGGCCGGCGGTGATGGCATTCCACAAGTGGGAGGTGAACTGGGGGCCTCTGTCCGAGGATATGTCGGTCGGCATGCCGAACCGGGCCACCCATGTCGAGACGAATGCTCGCGCGACGTCGGTCGTGGTGGTGGAGGCGAGGGGAACCGCCTCGGGCCATCTGGTGGTGCGGTCGACGATCGTGAGCAGGTGTGTGACACCGTGCGACGGCGGCAAGGGGCCTACCAGATCGACGTGGACGTGGTCGAAACGCCTCTCGGGCACCGGGAAACACCCCAATGGCGCCTTGATGTGCTGCTGGACCTTAGCGCGCTGACACACCACGCATGTGTTGGTCCAGTCTCTCTCATCCTTGTGGAGTCCAGGCCAGACGAACTTGGCGGACATGAGTTTCTGAGACGCACGCATCCCTGGATGTGAGAGGCCGTGGATGATGTCGAAAACTCGCTTGCGCCAGGTGGATGGGACGACCGGCCTAGGCGAGGGGACTGAGACGTCGCACATGAGGGTTGTGCCGGCTGCGTGGAAGTGGATGTCGGCCAGCGTGAGGTTGGTGGTTGACGTCCTGAGGGCCTGGATCTCCGTGTCGGCGGCCTGGTCTCTCGCCATGCTGGCGCAGTCGACGCCCAGGTGCACTGCGTGGAGCGAGGGTCTTGAGAGGCAGTCGGCCACCAAATTGTCCTTGCCAGCGACGTGGCGGATGTCCGTGGTGAACTCCGAGATGAAGTTGAGTTGGCGCTGTTGGCATGCGGACCAGGGTTCGGTTACTTTGGCCATGGCGAAAGTGAGCGGCTTGTGGTCCACGAATGCAGTGAACGGCCGGCCTTCCAGGAGGAAACGGAAGTGCCGGATTGCCAGGAACGGGGCCAGGAGCTCTCTGTCGAACGTGCTGTAGGCCTGCTCGTTCTTGCGCAGCTGTCGGCTGAAAAATGCCAGTGGCTGCCACGCGCCTTCGACCCACTGTTGCTGGACAGCGCCGACGGCGTAATCCGAGGCGTCCGTGGTGAGGGCGGTCTTGGCGCTCGGGATGGGGTGGGCCAGTAGTGTAGCGTTGGCCAAGGCGCTTTTGGTCTGGTGGAAGGCTGTCGCCATCTCGCTGGACCAGGTGAGTTGCTCTTTGCCCGTTTTGCCCCTGGTGGCTTCGTAGAGGGGGCGCATGAGTGAGGCGGCCTTGGGCACGAAACGGTGATAGAAATTGACCATCCCCAAAAATTCCTGCAGCGCCTTGACCGAGGTGGGCTGGGGAAAGTCCGCCACCGCCTGCACCTTGGAAGGTAGGGGAATGGCTCCCCTTGGCGAGATTCTGTGGCCGAGAAAGTCAATTTGGGCTGCTCCGAACTGGCATTTGGCCGGGTTGACGAGTAGCCCGTGTTGGCTGAGGCGCTGGAAAAGAGAGCGCAAATGCGCGATGTGCTCGGCCTTACTGGTACTAGCTACGAGGATATCGTCCAGATAGACGAACAGGAAGCTTGGGTCCCGTAGGACGGAATCCATGAGCCGTTGGAAGGCCTGTGCGGCGTTCTTGAGCCCGAAGGGCATGCGCAGGAACTCGAACAGTCCGAAGAGGGTGATGACCGCCGTCTTCTGGACGTCTGCGTGGTGGACGGGGACCTGATGGTAGCCGCGAATCAGGTCGACCTTGGAAAAGACGGACTTTCCTGCTAGGTGTGCCGAGAAGTTTTGGATGTGCGGAATGGGGTATCTATCGGGCGTGGTGGCGTCGCCGCAGAGGCGCCAGCCACCGCCCGGCTTGGGCACAATGTGGAGGGGGGACGACCACGGGCTGTTCGAGCGGCGGATGATGCCCAGTTTCTCCATCGTGGCGAATTCTTCCTTGGCCACCGCCATCTTGGCTGGGTCCAGGCGTCTGGCTCGGGCGAACACTGGTGGTCGGGTAGTGGTGATGTGGTGCTCGACACCACGCTTGGCTGCTGCGGCTGAGAAGGTCGGTTGTGTGAGCCTCGCGAAATCCGCGAGTAGGCGGGCGTAGTCGTCATCTGCCGGGGCAGAGCAGGACCCGACGAGGGCCGGGCTGTTGCTCTGCTGGCAGGCCAGTGAAGCGAAAGTTGCTGCGTCGATCAGGCGCCTGTCGCGGATGTCGACCAGGAGTCCGTGAGCGCAAAGAAAATCGGCGCCCAGCAAGGGATGTGCCACCGAGGCCGTCACGAAATCCCACGTAAATCACTGGCCGTTGAAACAAACCTCGGCCCGTCGCTTTCCAAAAGTAGCGATGGCTGCGCCATTTGCCGCCACGAGGGGTGAGCCGCTGCAGCCTGCCTGGATGGCGAGCTGGGAGGCAGGAATTATGCTGCATTGGGCTCTGGTGTCGCAAAGGAATCTGCGCCCTGAAAGGGAGTCGGTTATGTACAGCAGTTTACCTGCGGTGCCGATGGCCATCGTGGTGGCGGGGGTGCGGTCGAGCGGGCCTAGACAGCGACGCGGGGCTGGTGCGTTGGGCTGGGCGGCCATCTTGGTTTGATTGAAAGCGCAGGGTGCTCTGCAGCGTTGGGCCTTGTGGCCGAAACGCGCGTGGTAGTAACATAGTTCTGCGGCCTGGCGTGGCGGCGCACGCTCGGTGGTGTCGGGGAGCCTCGCGGCTGCACAGCCGAGTTGGGCGACGGCGAAGGCTTTGTCCGCAGCGGCTGCCAGTTGTACGCAGTCCGTGATCGGGGACCCCGTGAGGGCAGTCTGTACCTGCTGAGGAAGCAGGCTGAGGAAAAGGGCCCGAAACAAGAAGCACTGCGGTTCAGAGCCCAGGAACGCAAGCATCTGGCTCGTCAACTGGGTCGGGGTAGAGTCGCCGAGGCCTGGTAGTGAAAGAAGCCTACGGGCCCCCTTCTCCCCGGACAGGCCGTAAGCCTGCAGCAAGCGGCCCTTAATGGTTGAGTACTTGCCGGTCTGTGGTGGGTTCCCCAGCTGGTCGAGAACTTCGGCGGCGGTGGAGCTTGCTAGTGCTGAGACTACGTGGAGGTACCTTTCTTCATCGTCTTGAACCCTGCGAAGGGTGAATTGGGCCTCCGTGTGCGCGAACTAAGCTGGTGCTTGGTGTTCCCAGAAGGTGGGGAGCTTCAAGGACGCGGCGCCGGCCAACATCGGGCTGCTGCTGGTTGCCGTCGGGTCGTTGCTGGCCTCTGTAGGGCTGCGTGAGTCGGGGGCTTCGGCCGCCGACATTCGGGGTCACCAATGTGGGAGACTACAGTCTCCCGCGTAAAGAAATAGGCAACACAGCGAGCTACAAGAAATAGGTCTTTACTCCAACTCTCACAATACAGTACTGAATTCGTAAAGCCCGCGAACCTGTGATGACTCTCAGATTGGTCACCTGCTGGAACCTGATTGGTTTTCCTTCTCTCTGCAGCAGGCAAGTCTGAATATGCCTTATTCCTCTCAGCTTGCAACTGTCTTGCGGGGGGAGGGGAATACAGCAGTTAAAAGGGGATTATACCGGTTTATCTACATACACACAGTGTTTCCCCAATGTGGTAACGCCACAACATAGTGGTTATGTTACTGGACTCCTAATCCAGAGGCCTGGACTGATGATCTTGCCGTGGGGTGGGGGGGGTTAGGAGTTCAGATCCCATCACTGCAACTGTGGAATTTAAATTCAGTAAATTAAATAAAAATCTGGAATGAAAGGCTAGTACATTTAATGGTGAACGTGTAACTACAGGATTGTTGACTAATGTCCTTTAGGGAAGGAAATCTGCCGCCCTTACCCGGTCTGGCCGATATGTGACCCCAGACCCACAGCAATGTAGTTGACCTTTAACTGCCCTCTGAAATGGCCGAGCAAGACGCTCTGCTCACCACCACCTTCTCGAGGTCAATTAGGGATGCGCAATAAATGTTGGCCACAGCCTGTGAATTAATTTATTTAAAAGCTCGTATATCCAAGGCAATTTTAATATATTTCCCAACATATCTAGAAAGCTCATATCTGAGTTGTGCAGCATTGAATCAGTCTGACTGACCCTTTCTCCTGTTTTCAGAATTCCCGTTCTACCTGGACCCCTCCCTCTGGCCTCTTACCCTCTCTAGATCTTTTCATCGCTAACTGCTGCCGTGACATCGGCTGTCTCCATTTCTCTGCTCCCCTCACTCACTCCAACCTACCTCCCTCTGAACTTGCAGCACTCCATTCTCTTAGATCCAACCCTGACATTGTCATTAAACCTGCTGACAAGGGTGGTGCTATTGTTGTTTGGCGAACTGACCTCTACCTAGCGGAAGCTGAACTCCGACACCTCCACCTGGACCATGACCCCACTACCGAACATCAAACCACCATTTCCTAGACTGTCACTGACCCCATCTCCTCTGGAGATCTTCCCCCCCCCCCGCGGCCACCAACCTCATAGTTCCCCAACCCCGCACAGCCCGCTTCTACCTCCTTCCCAAGATCCACAAACAGGACTGCCCTGGTAGACCCATCGTTTCAGCCTGTTCTTGCCCCACGGAACTTATCTCGACTCTATCTTTTCTCCCCTTGTCCAGTCTATTCCCACCTACATCCGCGACTCTTCGGACGCCCTCCGCCACTTTAACAGTTTCCGTTTTCCTGGCCCCAACCGCTTCCATTTCACCATGGACGTACAATCCCTCTACACCTCCATCCCCCACCAGGATGGCCTGAGGGCGCTCCGCTTCTTCCTTGACCAGAGGCCCGACCAGTCCCCATCCACCACTACCCTCCTCCGCCTGGCTGAACTTGTTCTCACATTGAACAACTTCTCCTTTGACTCCACTCATTTCCTCCAAATTAAAGGTGTTACTATGAGTACCCGCATGGGTCCTAGCTATGCCTGCCTTTTCGTGGGATATGTGGAACACTCTTTGTTCCAGTCCTACTCGGGTCCCCTCCCTCACCTCTTTTTCTGATACATTGATGACTGTATTGGTGCCGTTTCCTGCTCTCGCCCTGAACTAGACAATTTCATTCACTTTGCCTCCAATTTCCACCCTTCCCTCACCTTCACATGGTCCATCTCTGACTCTTCCCTTCCCTTCCTCGACTTCTCCGTCTCCATCTCTGGGGATAGGTTGTTGACCAATATTCACTACAAGCCCACTGACTCCCACAGCTACCTGGACTACACTTTCTCCCACCCCACCTCCTGTAAGAACTCTATTACATTCTCCCAGTTTCTCCGTCTCCGCCGCATCTGCTCCGACGATGCCACCTTCCACACCAGTGCTTCCGACATGTCTTCCTTTTTCCTCAACTGAGGATTCCCCTCTACCGTGGTTGACACGGCCCTCGACCGTGTCCGTTCTATCTCCCGCACTTCTGCCCTCGCCCCTGCCCCTCCCTCCCGGAACCACGATAGGGTTCCCCTTGTCCTCACCTTTCACCCCACCAGCCTCCACATTCAACGGATCATTTTCCGCCACCTCCAAAGTGATCCCACCACCAAACGCATCTTCCCTTCCCCTCCCCTTTCAGTATTCCGTAGGACCCGCTCCCTCCGAGACACCCTAGTCCACTCCTTTATCACCCCCAGCACCCCTTCCCCTTTGCCTGGCACCGTCCCGTGCATGCGCAGGAGATGTAACACCTGCCCCTATACCTCCCCTGCCCCCCCCCCCCCTCCCTACTGCCCAGGGCCCCAAACACCCCTTCCAGGTGAAACAGTGATTTACTTGTACTTCTTGCAATCTAGTATACTGTATTCGCTGCTCACGATGCGGTCTCCTCTACATTGGGGAGACCAAACACAGATTGGGTGACTGCTTTGCGGAACACGTCCGTAAGGGTGACCCCGAGCTTCCGGTCGCCTGTCATTTTAATTCACTGCCCCATTCCCACTCGGACCTCACCGTCCTTGGCCTCTTGCATTGTTCCACGGAAGCTCGACGTAAACTCGAGGAACAGCACCTCATCTTCCGATTAGGCATTTTACAGCCTTCCGGACTCAATATCGAGTTCAACAATTTCAGATCATAACCTCGGCCCCTATTACATTTTTTTACTTTTTTTTATCCACGCCTTTGTTTTGGCCCTTTTCCCCCCCCCCCCCCCCCCCCCCCCCCCAAACCCACTTTTTTTTCTCTCTCCCACATGGCAGCTGTCTCCCATTCTGCCAGCGCATTTCACACCTAATCTAGAGCCGTCTTTTGTCTCCACTAGTCCTATCACCATCTCGTCTCATTTTGAATACCTCTTAAAGTCTCTTCTCTTTTGTTCTCTCCCAGCCCGGCCTCTCAATCTATTTCATTCCCTGTGGCTCTTTAGTCTTGATAAAGGGTTTTGACCCGAAACGTCGACTCTAATTTCTCTCCACGGATGTTGCCTGGCCTGAGTTTTTCCAGCATTTTCTGTTGTTATTTCACAGTCTGACTGACCCTTGCTGTTGCCTGGAAGGAGCCTGTTGCAAAAATACTGAGTGCTGTATGGTTGCTGGTAATGGGCCAGTGTTGTCCTTTGATTGCAGGTTTGGTTCTAGGAGTTAGGATGACTTATCTGTGGCTTTCTTGCTGTGGAGTAGTGTCTTCACATATTTCTCCTCGGTAAGATCAGGGTAGCTGCGTCACCTACAGTAGACCACTACCTGGAGCAGTAGTGGGCACTGGTGGTCCTCCTCCCACCACCTTGAACTTCCCTGGCCCTCCCTCGGTTTGTTGTCATCGTCCTCTTCCTCCAAGTGAGACTTTTTAATGGACCCAAGCTGTTGTGTGCACTGAAACAATGGGAGTCACCCTTTACAAAGTATCCTGTTCTACTCTGTGTTAGAACATCTGCCGACTCCCAGCTGTCTTTACTGTGGGAGTCAATGATGCCGTGTGAGTTGGAAGCCAAGCATGACTAAATTTGTGCATTCATCTTTAGTTGGTCCTTAACAAGCGGAAAAAAAAATTAATGCGGAATTTGTCCGTTGCTATGCATGAATGTGATTTTGATTTCAGCTGGAATTTTGAGAGCATGGGGAGAATGTGCTGAAGCTCTGTTAATGTAACAAACCAGATTGCTACACGTTAATACATACTTGAAACGTGTTTTCGCTCCATAGGAGTGAAACGAGTTGGTTAACATAAACTCTGTGGAGAGAACAAATGACACTTTTTGGAAACCTTGGCCCGGAATTTGCGGTCCGGATGACCTGGAAAAATCCCAAATCTGCAGTCTGTCATTGGCTGCTCCTCCACAGGTTGTGCTGTGTACCCACACCACCCCACCACACACCCACACCCAACCCCCCCCACCCACCCACACCCCCCTCGCACAGAGCCAGCAATCGGGCAAATCAGTGAAACTGACGGAATCCCGGGCTCTCCCGCAGTAATTACACTGTTAAATCCCCCCAGTAAAAGTTAGACCCAAAGGGATTATGTGTAACTGGGGTTTTAACAGCGTATTGACTGCTAAACAAAGGTTATGGCCCTGAAAAACTCATTTTAATTTTGTGCAGTGTCAAATTTATCCATTTTAATAAAAATTACAATTTTTAAGAAACTTAAAGAAAAAAAAGTTTGTTCATCTTTATTTCAGCTTTGCCTTTTCCCCGTGTAAGAGCCCCAATCTTTGTTTTACTCTCTCTCTCTCTCTCTCTCTCTCTCTCTAACATTTTTAAAAAGTTAGAATTTTAAGAGTTTACTCATTTTGCCGTCTTGTGAGAATTATGCCTTTTGATTGGCAGCTTAGACAGCTTGTTGACCTCACAGCAGCTCGCACTAGGGGATCTCCACTGTACTGCATTGATTTGAATTGAACATCGGAAAACCCGAAGTTCTCGACACAGATTGCGACAACTTTGTGGGCAGCTTCCTCTGGGACCAGCGGTGAACCCCTTCACTTCAACGACCGCAAATTCCGGGCCATTAACATGTCTATTGTGTCCACAGGTGCTGACCAACCTACCAAGTGCTTCCAGCATTTTCTCTTTCTGTTTCAGCTTTACAGCATCTGCAGTTTCTTTTGCATTTTGAAAAAATTGGTTAATCTGTTCAGGTGAAATTCTTTGTTTGCTACTTTGACAAAGCTGTTAACCATATTTTATTTTAAACAGATTAAAATAGTGAACAAATAAATTTCATCCCATCTAATCATTTTAATGCTGTACTGTATAATATTTGACCTGACTTGGGCCGAATGACCTCCTTCTGTGCTGGGGGAGTCCAGAACCAGGGGTCACAGGATAAGGGGTAGGCCATTTAGGACAGAGATGAGGAGGAATTTCTTCACCGAGAGTGGTGAACCTGTGGAATTCTCTGCCACACAGGGCAGTTGAGGCCAATTCATTAAATATATTCAAGAAGGAGTTGGATATATTTCTTGAGGCTAAAGGGATCAAGGGATATGGGGAGAAAGCAGGGACAGGGTACTGAATTTGGATGATCAGCCATGATCTCATTGAATGGCGGAGCGGGCTCGAGTGGCCGAATGGCCTACTCCTGCTCCTATCTTCTATGTTTCTAAACTGCTATGATTCTATGGCTAATAGCTGGAGATTTACCGTCCTTTTTCCATTTTGATTCAGGTGATGGATGTGGGCATACAGTCATTGGCCCCGAAAGTGGTACTCTAACTTCCAAGAACTACCCTGGCACCTACCCGAATCACACGCTGTGTAAATGGGAGCTTCGCGTTGCTCTGGGGAAGAGTATAATTCTGAGGCTTGGTGACTTGGACATTGAGTACACAGAGGACTGTTCATCCAGTTCATTGGAAATCTATTCTTCATCTGCCGATGACAGCTATGGTAAGGAATTAATATACTGAGCACGTTTCAATGGGTTCTATCCTAGAGTCATAGAGTAATACAGCACGGATAGAGGCCCTTCGGCCCATCGTGTCCGCGCCGGCCATCACGCCCTGTCTAATCTAATCCCATATTCCAGCATTTGGTCCGTAGCCTTGTATGCTATGGCATTTCAAGTGCTCATCCAAATGCGTCTTGAATGTTGTGAGGGTTCCAGCCTCCACAACCCTTCCGGGCAGTGAGTTCCAGACTCCAGCCACCCTCTGGGTGAAAAAGTTCTTTCTCAAATCCCCTCTAAACCTCCCGCCCTTTACCTTGAATCTGTGCCCCCTAGTTATTGACCCTTCTACTAAGGGAAAAAGCTCCTTTAGTATCCATCCTATCTATGCCCCTCATAATTTTGTACACCTCAATCATGTCCCCCCTCAGCCTCCTCTGCTCCAAGGAAAACAAACCCAATCTGCGCAGTCTCTCTTCATAGCTGAAGCGTTCCAGCCCTGGTAGCATCCTGGTGAATCTCCTCTGCACCCTCTCCAAAGCTATCACATCCTTCCTGTAGTGTGGCGACCAGAACTGCACACAGTATTCCAGCTGTGGCCTAACCAGTGTTTTATACAGCTCCATCATAACCTCCTTGCTCTTATATTCTATGCCTCGGCTAATGAAGGCAAGTATCCCATATGCCTTTTTTACCACCTTATCCACCTGTTCCGCCGCCTTCAGGGATCTGTGTACTTGCACACCCAGATCCCTCTGACCCTCTGTCTTGCCTAGGGTCTTGCCATTCATTGTGTATTCCCTTGCCTTGTTAGTCCCCCCAAAGTGCATCACCTCGCACTTTTCCGGGTTAAATTCCATTTGCCACTGTTCCGCCCATCTGACCAACCCATCGATATCGTCCTGCAGACTGAGACTACCCTCCTCGCTATTTACCACCCTACCAATTTTTGTATCATCTGCGAACTTACTGATCATACCTTTTACATTCATATCCAAGTCATTAATATAGACCACAAACAGCAAGGGACCCAGCACCGATCCCTGTGGTACCCCACTGGCCACAGGCTTCCAGTCACAAAAACAACCTTCGACCATCACCCTCTGCCTTCTGCCACTAAGCCAGTTTTGTATCCAACGTGCCAAGGCACCCTGGATTCCATGGGCTCTTACCTTCTTGACCAGTCTCCTGTGCGGGACTTTATCGAAGGCCTTACTGAAATCCATGTATACCACATCCACTGCGTTACCCTCATCCACACACCTAGTCACCCCCTCAAAAAATTCAATCAAATTAGTCAGACATGATCTTCCCTTGACAAAGCCATGTTGACTATCCCTGATTAATCCTTGCCTCTCCAAGTGGAGACTGATTTTGTCCCTCAGAATTTTTTCCAATAATTTTCCCACCACTGATGTTAGGCTCACTGGCCTGTAGTTCCCCAGTTTTTCCCTACTCCCCTTCTTGAATAATGGAACTACATTAGCAGTTCTCCAGTCCTCTGGCACATCCCCTGTGGCCAGAGAGGTTCTGAATATGTGTGTTAGAGCCCCCGCAATCTCTTCCTTTGCCTCACACAGCAGCCTGGGATACATTTCGTCCGGGCCTGGGGATTTATCCATTTTTAGGCCTGCTAAAACCGCCAATACCTCCTCCCTCTCGATGTTAATGTGTTCGAGGATATCACAGTCCCCCCGCCTTATTTCTATGTCTACATCGTCCCTCTCCATAGTGAAAACAGATGCAAAAAATTCATTTAGAACCCCTCCTACATCTTCCGGCTCCACACACAGATTGCCACTTTTGTCCCTAATGGGCCCTATTTTTTCCCTAGTTATCCTCTTACCCTTAATATACTTATAAAACATCTTCGGATTTTCCTTTATTTTGCTCGCCAGTGTTATTTCATGGCCCCTCCTTGATCTCCGAATTTCTTTTTTAAGTATCCCCCTGCACTTTTTGTACTCCTCTAGGGCTTCCTCCGTCTTTAGCCTTTTGTATCTGCCAAAAGCCCTCCTTTTTTTTCTAATCCATTCTCGTATATCCCCTGACATCCACGGTTCCCTGTGGTTTTTGGAACCACCCTTGACCTTTACGGGAACATGTTGCCATTGTATGATCTCAATCTCCCTTCTGAAAGCCTCCCATTGCTCCGATGCGGATTTTCCTACAAGTAGCTGATCCCAGTCCATTTTGGCCAGATCCTGCCTTATCCTATTAAAATCGGCCTTCCCCCAATTTAGAACCTTTATTTCCGGCCCATCCCTGTCCTTTTCCATGACCACCTTAAATCTCACCATATTATGGTCACTGTCACCAAAGTGCTCACCTACTAGCACTTCTTCCACTTGGACGGCCACATTCCCTAGAATTAGGTCCAGTAGCGCCCCCTCTCTTGTAGGACCTTCTACATGCTGGCTCAAAAAGCTCTCCTGGATGCACTTTAAGAATTCTACACCCTCTGTGCCTTTCACACTCTGACTATCCCAGTTAATATTGGGGAAGTTGAAATCCCCCATTATTATTACCCTATTATTTGCACATTTCTCTGAGATTTGCCTACATATCTGTTCCTCTATCTCCCCCTGACTGTTTGGAGGCCTATAGTACACTCCCAGCAAAGTGCTTGCCCCCTTCTTGTTTTTAAGCTCCACCCATATGGCCTCATTAGAGGAACCTGCTAATATGTCATCCCTCCTTACTGCAGTAATTGACTCCTTAATTAATATTGCTACACCCCCTCTTATACCCTCCCCCCCCCCCCCTCTGTCTCGCCTGAAGATTCTGTACCCCGGAATATTGAGCTGCCAGTCTTGCCCCTCCCTCAACCATGTCTCCGTGATAGCAACAATATCATACTCCCATGTGTTTATCAACACCTTCAGTTCATCCACCTTATTTGCAAGACTCCTTGCATTAAAATAGATGCCATCCAGCCTTGCCCTTGTATATTTGCCCTGTCTACCAAGCTGACTTGTTTTTTTCTCTATAATTGGCAGCACATCACCCCCTCTTTCAGCTCCCCTCTGTATCCCATCCCCCTGCCAAGTTCGTTTAAACCCCCCCCCAACAGTGCTAGCAAACCTCCCCGCAAGGATATTTGTCCCGCTCTGGTTCAGGTGCAACCCGTCCGACTTGTACAAGTCCCACATTTCCCAGAAGCAGGCCCAGTGATCCAGGAAAGTAAAACCCTCCCCCCTACACCAACTCTTTAGCCACGCATTCATCTGCTCTATCCTCCTATTCCTATACTCACTAGCACGTGGCACTGGGAGTAATCCAGAGATTACAACCTTTGAGGTCCTGCTCTTTAATCTGTTACCTAGCTCCCTAAATTCTTGATGCAGGACCTCATCCCCCTTCCTACCTATGTCGTTGGTCCCAATGTGGACCACGACCTCTGCCTGCTCACCCTCCCCCTTAAGAATGCCCTGTAGCCACTCAGTGACATCCATGACCCTGGCCCCAGGGAGGCAACAAACCATCCTGGAGTCACGTTTGCGGCCACAGAAACGCCTATCTGTTCCCCTTACGATAGAATCCCCTACCACTATTGCTCTCCCACTCTTTTTCCTCCCTTTCTGAGCAGCAGAAGCGTCCCTGGTGCCAGGAAGCTGGCTGCTGCTGCCTTCCCCTGGTGAGTCATCCCCCTCAACAGTATCCAACTTGGTATACTTGTTTGAAAGGGGGATGTCTGCAGGAGGCCCCTGCACTTCCTGCCTGCCTCTGTTGCTCCGCCTGATGGTCACCCCCTGTGCAGCCCTACCCTGAGGCGTGAACAACTTGCTAAACGTGCTATCCACGACCCTCTCAGCATTGCGCATGCTCCAAAACTCATCCACCCGCAGCTCGAGCGCCACAATGCGGTCTACAAGTAGCTGCAGCTGGATGCATTTCCCGCACACATGGTCGCCAGGGACACTGGCAGCGTCCCTGACTTCCCACATAGAGCAGGAGGAGCAGAACACGGGTCTGAGCTCTCCTGCCATGACTTACTCCTTTAATTAATCTAAAAATTTATTCAATTCCCCAGTTACAGGTATACTCTAGGGCGCTTTATTTACCAACTGTCCTCACTACAACACAGAGCCCCTAGAAATTTAACACCACAGAATTCAAGCTTGTAATGAAAAGAGAGAAATACTCACCAACCAATCACTTACCTGCTCCCTGGTGACGTCACACCCCGATTACTTTTTACCTCTCTGCAACTTCTGAGCTCGCAGACTGGAGTTTGGTATGCCTCTCCTGGCCCCGCTGCCGCCTTTTGTAGCTCGCCGCCGCCGCCGAGTCTCCCGCAGGTCCGCTGCTCCCGCTACCTGCCGCCGCTGCTCTGAGGCCTTTCCTGGCCCCGCTGCCGCCTTTTGTAGCTCGCCGCCGCCGCCGCCGAGTCTCCCGCAGGTCCGCTGCTCCCGCTACCTGCCGCCGCTGCTCTAACATGATTTTATAGACATATTGAGTAGAATGGGCCTATAGTCTCTGGAGTTTAAAAGAATGAGAGGTGATCTCATTGAATCATATAAGATTCTGAAGAGGATTGACAGGGTAGATGCTTAGAGGCTGTTTCCCCTGGCTGGAGCGTCTAGAACCAGGGGGCACAGTCTCGGGTAAGGGGTTGGCCATTTAAGACTGAAATGAGGCAGAGTTTCTTCACTCAGGGGGTGGTGAATCTTTGGAATTCTCTACCCCAGAGGGCTGTGGAGGCTCAATCGTTGAGTATATTCAAGGCTGAGATCAATAGATTTTTGAATATTAAGGGAATCGAGGGATATGGAGATTGGGCGGGAAAGTGGAGTTGAGGTCAAAGAGCAGCCATGATCTTATTGAATGGCGGAGCAGGTTCGAGGGGCCGGATGACCTACTGGAACAGGCTGCCGGCTCGTGCGGTGGATGCTGATTCGCTGAATTCCTTCAAGCGAGAGCTGGACCTGTTTCTGGCTGGGGCGGAGATCACCTCTTACAGAAGGTAGGCACTGCAGGGAATTCAGGGCCAGATGATCTGGACTAGGTTCCATCGCCTAGATGGGTCAGAGAGGATTTTCCCAGATTTTCTTTCCCCAAATTTTTACCTAGGATTTTTATCTTTTTTTGCCCCTCCCAGGAGATCCCATGGTTTTGGGTAGGGTGGAGAGTGTATATATTGTGATACTCAAGGTTTATATGTAGCAGATGTTTTGCAGATCTATTGGAGACAGCAAAAATTGATTGTATTCCCGTTCACCCATCACCCCTGTGCTCGCTGACCTACACTGGCTCCCGGTCCGGCAATGCCACGATTTAAAAATTCTCATCCTTGTTTTCAAATCCCTCCATGACCTCGCCCCTCCCTATCTGTGTAACCTCCCCCATGATATCTGCGCTCCTCCAATTCTGGCCTCTTGCACATCCCTGATTATAATCGCTCCACCATTGGTGGCCGTGCCTTCTGTCGCCTAGACCCTAAGCTCTGGAATTCCCTCCCTAAACCTCTCTGCCTCGCTACACCTCTCTCCTCCTTTAAGACGCTTTTTAAAACCGACCTCTTTCACCTGTCCTAATATCTCCTTACGTGGCTCGGTGTCAGATTTTCGCTCCTGTGAAGCGCCTTGGGACGTTTTACTACGTTAAAGGCGCTGTATAAATACAAGTTGTTGTTGTATCTCGGGTATTTTTCTCTTTGATATTTCTGTTGAATATTTGCCACCCATGGGCCACTAGCAAGCTTGTGTAAATGATTATAGGTCAAGAGTTTCAGTTCCTTTGTGTTTATATGTCCTTATATCAGGCACACAATCCACCGATTTCATAATTTATAGTGCAATATATTTTGCAGACTGTTCAGAAAAATGCTTGTTTATGTCTACAATAATAGGACCTTTTGAAGTTGGCTCTGCCCTTTTTAATATTACAGAATTCCCAAGGGAAGCAGATTTCTTGGGACTGTGTAAGTGAGGCGGGTTTCACAACACCAGCGGCAGTGAAGAAACAACTGCGTGTGTGTAATCTTGTTTAAAAGTTGTAAATCCCCACTTCCTGACCACAAAACTTTCCCGATGGCTGTGTGACCAATGGTGGCAGTTCCAGTACCGTATCTGACGTAAGAAAACTACTAGGCACTTGGTCTAAGCGTTAAACAAAGCTTGAATCAACTGTTTTACAACATGGAGGTCTAGTTGTGTCCTTCACTAGTTCCTGTTAAGAATGTCCTGCGCAAGCTGGGTCCGTGCCCGAGTATTTATACTCTCCCTGGACAACGCCACCTGCAGGTCGCTCAGTTGATTCATGTCAGTATCCACATTACCGTTCCACTGCCAGAGACTGGGCAGTACTGTAATGTAACTGAGGCACTGAAGAACTTTGGTCTGCACACCAGATAAACTCCCGAAGATAACTAGCAGGCGATTTGAATGATTATATTGGAGGCATGAATATGGGTGAATGAACTACAGGAAACTTTGTGCTATCCGGCACCGACTGGACCGAGCTGTTGCCGTCCCATCAAAACTGCCAGACAAACCAGCGCTAATGTTGAAACATACGGAGATTTTTAGCTCCGTATCTGGCAACAAACCCTGTTGCTTAGCAACAGCTTCTAAACAGTCGGCCGTACCTTGCAAGTGTCTCTGTAGCTTAGCAACAGCTTCAGCGAGACCTTGCAGAGCTTGACTGTTGAGAGAAAAAAGCAATGAAAAGAAAAAAAAACCTAACGAAACAGCTCCTGATTTTTGCTAGTGGCTCGAGCATTCTGGACAGTTAACCTCCGGATAAACCAAAGTTTCCTGTACTCGGTGTTCGGTTTGATTCAAGCACCCTCTGAGTGACCAGATTGGTGCTGAACTGGCTGCTCCGTAACGTGAAAAGAAAAATAAGTGTTTTAGAAAGACCAACTATGTACATATAGGGATTGGCATATGTGCAGCTTGACTTCTTAACACATTTAGTGATTTGGAAAGCCTCGGTATAGTGATCCTTCGGAGAGATAGTTTGTTTGAAGAGCAACTAACGCAAGCAACTGCAATGATGGATCATTGACTGCGGAGTGGTAGCATAGTGGTTATGTTACTGGACTAGTAATCCAGAGGCCTGGACTAACCATTGGGAGATGGGAATTTAAATTCAGTTAATTAAATAAATCTGGAATAAAAAGCTAGTGTCAGTAATGGTGACCATGAAACTACCGGATTGTCGTAAAAACCCATCTGGTTCACTAATGTCCTTTTAGGGAAGGAAATCTGCCGTCCTTACCTGGTCTGGCCTATGTGACTCCAGACCCACTGCAATGTGGTTTTCTCTGAACTGCCCTCTAAAGTGGCCCAGCGAGACACTCAGTTGTGCCAAACCACTTCAAAGAAGTATACGGCAGCAGTTCGAGAAGGCACCACCACCTTCTCGAGGGCAATTAGGGATGGGCAATAAATGCTGGCCTTGTAAGCGACACCCACATCCCCTGAACGAATAAAATAAAAACACAAAAATCCACCTCCACAGATGGAACCTCGGCATATGATCATGAGAAGGTGGAAACTTTCATACCAAGTGCTGCTGGAAAACCATCATAGATCTCGGCTCCAACCCTCAGTCGGACTATTGGCCTCTCTTCCAATGCCTGTCAACCACACTGACCACATTTAAATAAACTTGAGCGCACAAACACCAACGTGACGTTTGGCAACCTGAGGCTGGGGGAGTTATTTATACAGATGTGGGTATTAATGCTCATGGGGAGCTTTCAAAGACCATAATTGTGCATGTTTGAATCTCGTGCTTTGGGGGGGGGAAGCAATGAAGCCAAATCCAAACTCCGCCAGGAAAAGTATGAATTCAGCTCACTTTGTTGCACACACCAAGGTATAGACACTGAAAGAAAACCAGAGCAAAATTACTGGAGAGCCATAAACTCAGGAGATCCAGTGGATTGGAGCAGCTCACATTATTTCTGTTATGGATCATTGGAGCTAGCACAAAGTTGAGACTTTCAACTTATTCCAACTAATTGTACAGGGCTCTGGTGAGACCACACCTGGAGTACTGTGCACAGTTTTGGTCTCCTTATCTGAGGAAGGATATACTTGCCTTGGAGGCGGTGCAACGAAGGTTCACTAGATTGATTCCTGGGATGAGAGGGCTGTCCTATGAGGAGAGATTGTGTAGAATGGGCCGATACTCTCTGGAGTTTAGAAGAATGAGAGGTGATCTCATTGAAACACATAAGATTCTGAGGGGGATTGACAGGGTAGATGCTGAGAGATTGTTTCCCCTAGCTGGAGAGTCTAGAACTAGGGGGCAGAGTCTCCGGATAAGGGGTCGGCCATTTAAGACTGATGAGGAGAAATTTCTTCGCTCAGAGGGTTGTGAATCTTTGGAATTCTGTGCCCCAGAGGGCTGTGGAAGCTGAATTGTTGAGTATATTCAAGGCTGAGGGCGATAGATTTTTGGACTCTCGGGTAATCAACGGACATGGGGTTCGGGCGGGAAAGTGGAGTTGAGGTCAAAGATCGGCCATGATCTTATTGAATGGCGGAGCAGGCTCAAGGGGCCTTGTAGCCGACTCCTGCTCCTAATTCTTATGATCTTATGTTATTATTAGCTGAGTCCAAATCCAGTGTGAAAGTGGAAGGATGTTGTGTTAATCTAGTGCACCACCCAGCCCATTCTAAATAAAGAAGTTTGATTGACTATGACGTACAAAATTAGTCTTTAAAATCTCTGAGGATGAGACGTTAGGATGGAGTCATACGGCACAGAAGGAGGTCATTCAGCCCATCGAGTCTGTGCCCTCTCTGTGGAGCAATCCAGTCAGTCCCACTCCCCCGCTCTATCCCCGTAGCCCTGCAAGTTTATTTCCCTCAAGTGCCTATCCAGTCTCCCCTTGAAAACATTGAGTGTCTCCGCTTCCACCACTTCTGTCGGCAGCGAGTTCCAGGTCCTCAAAACATTATACATTGTTAAACTTAGAGTTCCGGAGTTTAATACTGAATACTGCCAGACTGTGGGTGCAATGTTGGATATGGCTGTGTCGTGGTGCAAGTGTGGAGCTCTGAGTTACACTGGCCACTTGCTTTGCTATTGGTGAGAATGCCGCCATGTTTTGCACATGTACCGTTGTCCAAAATGGCTTTTTAAAAAATTATGCTGACGCAGTAATTAAGTTAAGCAGTTGGGAACTTGTATGTTTACTTTGACAGAATGCCCTGCGGATAGATTGTGTGAAACTTCTTCATGTGCCTCGGGGACTTTTCATCTCGGTTTGAATTTCTGCTCCAGCTGCTGAACCACACTGTTAACTGTCACGGACAACAACCGCTCCCACCTCCAGCCCCAGCAGAGCATCACGCTCCGTGAAGGATTTAATCATTTCAGTCTGTACCTTCCCTTACAACCTCCAGTCCCTGTCCCAACCAAGTCCAATATACTTTCAGTGAACAAAGTTGAAAGTGTTATTGTAACGATTGAATGTTCAAAGCATGAGAAACCGTGGAATGAGTAAAGTTTATAAAAAGAATACATCATCACAACTCATTCTATTATGAACATTACTCTATCTGTTGAATCTCCCATGGGAAAGTTTTGTGTAAGTACTTCCCATTCTCCAAATTCTCACACCTTCACTATTTAGGTCTGGTCTGCAGACTGTCACAGACAATAACCGGCCCCAGCAGAGCATCACGCTCCGTGAAGTATTTAATAATTTCAGTCTGTGTACCTTTTCTTTACAACCTCCAGCCCCTTGTCCCAACCTAAGTCCAAGCCCAACCTATCATGGACATTACTCAACCCATTCAAGCTCCTGAGGAAAGGCACTGCAATGTCTCCTTGACCCCCCCCTCGCCAAGGTAAACTCTAGAAAACCTGGCTGAACCACTCCAACACTTCCAGGGCTAGTTGCTTTCGCTGATATTACAGCTCAGAAAGATCATGTTCCGCAGAAACATTCGAGTACCTGTACTTGCCCTTATAACCCTGTACATATCCTTATCCTTATAACCCACATTGCTGACTTCAACCAGATATTTATCTGGCTCTTTTTAAAGGACAGAACATCGACAGCTTTATATGTGGTTTAATTTGACATGTACATAATTCTACCGGGAACACTTCGTGGATTGTTTGCGTTTAGTTAATTTATACCCTCCTTTTCTATATTATTCATTCCTCTGTGTTTGGAAAAACATGGATCATGTCGGCTGAAAAAAAAATTTCTGTAATGAAAACAAGTTCAATATGTAGGTCCACTGCGCGGTGTGTACCGGACTGCGCGGTGTGTACCGGACTGCGCGGGACTGCGCGGTGTGTACCGGACTGCGTGGTGTGTACCGGACCGTGCGGTGTGGTGTGTACCGGACCGTGCGGTGTGTACTGGACCACACGGGCTGGAAAAGAACCAAGATTGATCCTAGACTGCGCTGTGCAGTGGAGGCTGCACACGTCCCCCGCATTCTCGGGCTAGGGAGGGGGGAAAAGCCACCCAGGCTTCCTTCTCCTGATTGCTCCCCATTGGTCCCTGTTGCAAGTGCGCGTGTGTGAACATGGAGTGGGAACAGAATCTGTGATCAGTCGTGATGCTATCCAATGATGGACTAGCCTGTCGACACTAGACGCAACAAGAATGGTTACCTGAGTAAGACTTTAAAGGGGAACGAGATTGTGGAACTGTACCTTAGTATAAAGTAGTTATTTTTTTATTCGTTCACAGGATGTGGGCATCGCTGGCAAGGCCAGCATTTATTGCCCATCCCTAATTGCCCTTGAGAAGGCGGTGGTGAGCCGCTGCAGTATACTTTGTAGTGGTTTGGGTAGCTGGGCCAAACAAAAAGTTAGCATGCAGGTACAGCAAGTAATTAGGAAGGCAAATGGAATGTTGGCCTTTATTGCAAAGGGGGATGGAGTATAAGAGTAGGGAAGTCCTGTTACAACTGTACAGGGCGTTGGTGAGACCACACCTGGAGTACTGCGTACAGTTTTGGTCTCCTTATTTAAGGAAGGATATACTTGCATTGGAGGCAGTTCAGAGAAGGTTCATGAGGTTGATTCTGCAGATGAAGAGGTTGTCTTATGAAGAAAGGTTGAGTAGATTAGGCCTATACTCATTGGAGTTTAGAAGAATGAGAGGTGATTTTATTGAAACATATAAGATTCTGAAGGGGCTCGACAGGGCAGATGTTTCCCCTCGTGGGAGAATCTAGAACTAGGGGGCATAATTTCAGAATAAGGGGTCACCCATTTAAAACAGAAACGAGGAGGAATTTCTTCCCTCAGACGGTCGTGAATCTTTGGAATTCTCTTCCCCAGAGAGCTGTGGAGGCTGGGTCATTGAATATATTCAAGGTGGAGATAGACAGATTTTTGAATGGTAAGGGAGTGAAGGGTTATGGGGAGCGGGCAAGGAAGTGGAGTTGAGGCCAAGATCAGATCGGCCATGAATGGCGGAGTAGGCTCGAGGGGCCAAATGACCAACTCCTGCGTCTTATGTATTTCAGAGTCAACCACATTGCTGTGGGTCTGGAGTCACATATAGGCCAGACCGGGTAAGGGCAGCAGATTTCCTTCCCTGAAGGGTTTTATACAGCAACCCGGTGATTTCATGGTCACTGTTACTGATACAGTACTAGGTTTTTAAAAAAAATTCCAGGTTTATTTAATTGAATTTAAATTCCCCAGCTGCCATGGTGGGATTTGAACTCTCATCCCTGGCCCAGGCCTCTGAATTATTAGTCCAGTAACATAACCACTGTGCTACCTGTAATGTCCGTGTGTAATTGAGACACGGACTGCAGAAGTTGGTTATAACAGGTGTTTACTGAATGGAGACAAAACTGGAACTACTATACAAAGTTACTGCACAGGCTTATATACAGGGGTGGTCACTAATGGTACTGCAGTATACAGGGGCTGCAGAATATAGTTCCTCCTTCAAAGTACATACACTACACTGCCATACCCAGTCCAGCATTCATGGCAGGAAATGTACCTTTCAATAATAGTGTTGCAATCGTCATTCATTCAGCATGATCATCATAGCCTGGAACGCCAAGATTTTCCTCTATCGGTGCTTACACTGAGTGCTACTGACGACAAACGACAGAACCAACATAAAATGCATAAGTAAATGCTTTAAAAAAAAAAAAAAAAGCAAATAAACCAGAGTATTTTCAAGACAGTTATCTAATCTGAGGAGTGCATAACTATTCAAAGCCACTTTAGTTTAATTTTTATAGTTTATAATTATTAAATGGTCATTTAATTTTTTTGCATAATGAAAATTCCCAGCAGACCCAGAAGAGACTGCAAGCAAACTCTATTTATAAAATGCTACGGTATTTACTGACTCTGAGATAAATATTTTTATTCATGTGCTTTATTTAGGCTACCTGGTGTTGCCAGGACATTTTTGGTCGATGATTTCAGCGATTCCCCTATTCCAGTCACAAAAATGACAGCATTTCCTGTATCTGTGATAATTATTGATATCGTTTCCTGTGTACGTGTGATTGTGAACATACCGAGAAGATATAATGGACTGTTTCATCGCTCTCCATGTTCTGTCAGCTGCTGTTCAATTCTTCGACAGTTTTAATGATTCCCTAAAGATAGTGGCAAAGACATGGCTGATTTCATGAGCTGCTTAGTACATCCGGGCCTAGTGCCTTCTGTGAAATTTCTATTTATTTTTAGTACTTCCAGCTCCTACCCATACCGCCACTCTCACCACAAGCCCTGAGCCGGGATTCTGGCTACATTTACAGAATAATTGTAGAGTTGATGCAAAGTGAAACCGCTTCACACTGACGATGCAGCTTATAATGTGAATGACCCTGAAATAATGAAATCTTCCAAATGCCACCGTTCTGCTGCTGGTGCTGCTAGAAGTATTACTAATGAAAGACATCCGGTCTGCGTGAGCAGCGAAGACTTGGCAATGGATAAAATATTCTGGAATTTTACTTCATGCCCATTTAGGTATCGGGGAATATTAATATGGCGCTTTCCCTCGGGCAATGAAACTGGTGGGATAGAGTCCTTGTTAGAGTAGAGTACATGTGGAAGGTTTGGGCTTGAAGGGACAAATGGCCTTTCTTCGAATATTGTAAATTTCAACTTTGGTGCCTTTGCTGTTTATTTTTTTTTTACTAGCTCTTACCAGCACAGCCCCTACATGGGTGAGAACCAAGAACCCTGCAGATTGGGTTGACCCATTCGGGTCATTTTAACCCCCAGAAACAAGTGGATTGGGGTCGGGTGGGATGTAACCCGCCTCGGGCCCGCCACCTTCTAGTTTTTAACGGAGGTGGGACGATGGGACGGGCAACCAATCCGCTCTCAGGAGGCAGGTCCGTTCGTAAAACCTTTTTAAGGTTGTGTGCCCCCATTTCAACCTGATGTCTATTTTTTAACTATTGTCCGCCAGGTTTCCCTGCCCTTGGGAAACCCAGTAGGTAAACGGGGGCAAGAAGGGCCGGCTCCATGAGGTAAGTGCCTTTACAGCCCTGCTTGTGGGCCAGGAGAGGCAGGAGTGCTTCCTCCAGGACCAGCAAGCTTACCCAGTAAACCCCCCACATTCTGTCCGACCCCACCACTTCCATGTTCACTGACCCCTCCCCGCGCCGCCCCCCCCCCCCCCCACCGTGAGCTCGCGTCCTGCGATCTGTCCACTCCCCCTACCCAGCGCGACGTATGAGGAGAGATTGGGTCGATTGGGCTTATACTCGCTGGAGTTTAGAAGAATGAGAGGGGATCTCATTGAAACTTATAAAATTCTGACAGGACTAGACAGACTAGATGCAGGAAGGATGTTCCCGATGGTCGGGGAGTCCAGAACCAGGGGTCACAGTCTAAGGATAAGGGGTAAGCCATTTAGGACAGAAATGAGGAGGAATTTCTTCACCCAGAGAGTGGTGAACCTGTGGAATTCTCTACCACAGAAGGCAGTAGAGGCCAATTCATTAAATATATTCAAGAAGGAGTTGGATATATTTCTTAAGGCTAAAGGGATCAAGGGATATGGGGAGAAAGCAGGGACAGGGTACTGAATTTGGATGATCAGCCATGATCTCATTGAATGGCGGAGCAGGCTCGAGGGGCCGAATGGCCTACTCCTCCTATCTTCTATGTTTCTATCTACCCCCCCACACACACACACACCCCTGCTACCTGCTTGGGTGGGAAACCTGGTGAATAAAATTAAAACACGGCCGGCAGTTCAAACTGCAGGGCATTCGGGGGAAACCCTTCTATCCTGGCTTCCCGCCCATAACTCCTTCCTTTCCCCGCCCCCCCAGCCGCCATCCCCATCACCTGCTCCGAACCTGCACCTCAGTAAATATCAGGGCCGTCGCTTCAGTTCTATTTGCATAATGTTTCACACAAAGTATTGGCCGGTCAATGGGATCTTTTACATCCACCTGAGAGAGCAGACGGGGCTTCGGTTTAACGTCTCATCCGAAATCATCGCTGAATCAATACATGAGAACTTCGCCATGCAGAGTTGCTGGGATTTATTCTTTAGCTGCTTTTAATAAGCTCGTTTCAAATAATGGCAAATGGAGACTGAACAGCGATTGTCCAGAAACTCCATCTTTATTGAGCATTTAATGGTAACTTCAACTTAATTGTGATTACATTTATAAGCCCTATTAGAGCGAAACTCAATGATATACAGATGTGATGAATGTAGTCTAATTATATTCACATTCCACTATTCAAGTCATGCCTGTACTTTTTGTTCTGTTTTCTATGCAACGCTGTGCCATTGAATCCAGATGAAGGCAGTTTGCAGTTATTGAATACGACCGCGGAACTGGGACTTGTCACTAGTTTTTATTAAGGACAGTGCCACCAGCCCGCTTACTCTGCTTTGGACTGCGTATAATGTCAATTCAAATTCCATTTATATACAAGTGACTCCCGAAATCTGCTATATATTCAAAGACTGCGTTTACAGAGCCATCTGACCACCCAGTGTTCCCTGATCATTGCCAAACTTCCTCTGCGCTACACATTTTTATTTTTCCAAATTCCCTCGGTGCTTTTCCTGTATCACTCTCTCACACACACTCGCACTCGCAGACACTCACACTCACAGACACACTCTCTCTCACACACACACACACCCCACACACACCTCACACAGAGACACAGACTCACACTCACACACCCCCGCACACACACACACTCGCATACACACAAGCACGAACGCATGGTACTCTGCCTTAAACTCCACATCTTGGGGATTCACTTATGGGCCTGGATTTTCCGGGGCCCATGACTGTGTACGCAGTGCATGACGGCCATAAGTGCCCCATAAGTCCCGGGTTTCCATGTGCGCTGCGCATGCACGAAAACCCAGAACTTGCGATCTGTCAAGTTTCAGCTCGACAGATCCTCCGCATCCCCGGGAAATGGACATTCGCTGGTGGAGAGTCGGGCTATTTGCCCAACTACTGCCAAGTGAATGCCCGTGAAACTCTTACACCCGGTAAAAGCAGGCCTTCTTTTAACAGCTTAAGAGTTTAAGTAAATAGTTTTTAAAGTTTTAATTTTTTAAATATAAAACTTTAAACTTAGTTATAGGTTACTTTTAGCCTAAATTTATTTTTCAAATATAAAATTTTTGTTTTAAATGTTTAATTTGATTGTATTTTGATTTTGAACATGTAATGATTTATTTTTATTTAAGTTGTGTGAAAGTTGTGTTTTTTAGGGGATTCGGTACGGAAATGGAATCCCCATCAGCATAATGGGGATCCCCCTTTCTAATGGGTTGGCCTGGCCCACGTGATCCCAGGGCACCTGCGAACCGCACGGGCCCCCGGGATACGTGGGCCTTTACGCAGGTGCATGCCCGCAGGCCCGGGAGCGCGAGTGTCCGAACATCCGGGACCATCAGGTGGATGCAGTGTTTTCTTGCGGTTCGGAGGCATTCACCCGCGGGAAGCCCCTGACCGCAAGTTCAAAGAATGATTGGTGTCAGAAATCTTGAAGGCACGTCAGCAGTTGTGGCACGTGACAGGCTTATTGTTTTAACCAGTGTGTTTGTTTTTAGACAAATGCGACCCCGTCCCTGGTTGCACATACTCCACCTGATGTTACGCTTTGCTTTGGAGGGTAATGCAATGAGAGCAATCCTTCATAATAAAGAAAAGACTTGCATTTCTATAGCACCTTTCACGACCACCGGGCGTCCCAAAGCGCTTTACATCCAATTAAGTACTTTTTGAAGTCTAGTCACTGTTGTAATGTGGGAAACGCAGCAACCAATTTGTGCACAGCAAGCTCCTACAAACAGCAATGTGATAATGACCAGATAATCTGTTTCAGTGATGTTGGTTGAGGGATAAATATTGACCAGGACACCAGGGAGAACTCCCCTGCTCTTCAAAATAGCGCCATGGGATCTTTTACGTCCACCTGAGAGAGCAGATGGGGTCTCTGTTTTAATGTCTCATCTGAAAGATGGCACTTCCAACAGTGCGGCAGTCCCTCAACACTGCCCCTCCGACAGTGCAGCGCTCCCTCAGCACTGCCCCTCAGTGCGGCGCTCCCTCAGCACTGCCCCTCCGACAGTGCAGCGCTCCCCTGGAGTGTCAGCCTATATTTTTGTGCTCAGGTCTCTGGAGTGGGACTTCAACCCACAACCTTCTGACACAGGCAAGGGTGCTACCCACTGAGTCACAGAAGGCCCCCAGCTTGATCCCTGGTTTAGTCCCCAGTCTGCGCGAGGTGAACTGCTGGGATACTGCATTGGCCCTCCGAGCCAGGCAGGACAGATCGGAGGGAATCCACCCCTGCTGGAAAAGTGTAAGCGTGAGGACTTCACAGGAGCAAAGGACTGGGGCACAGCTGTGATGCTCTCCACAGTTGAATATCCTGCCATGAAAATGTGATGAGTCACTGCATTCAGGAGGGGAAGGGAACAAACGCACTGATTGAGCAGGTAGATATAAAAAAAACACCTATCCAGAAAGGCCCACTATCATAGTCTGTGCCCTTGACTTTCCCTCAGCCTGATCTACAGTGGGGTCAGTGTAATATTCTGGGATTTTCTGATGTTTGCTAAGAATTGGTGCTGTGATGAAATATTCCATTCATCACTGCCTGTGACTGTGGTTGGTTTCAGGTTCCCCCTTACCATTGTATTGCCTGTGACTGTGGTTGGTTTCAGGTTTCTCCTCACCATTGTATTGTGTATTGGAATGTGTTGTGTGTAGGGCTCCGCCCATACCTGGCCTCTGCAAGCCAGCTCAGTCTGGCCTCACAGCCAGTACTGCAGACCTCCAGGGAAGATACCTCTCTCCACTGCGTGTTATCTTCTAAGTTAATAAAAGCCTTGTTTTGTTTCGCTAACATCGAGTCTCGGGATTATTGAGGCACATCAATTTTATTAACTTATTTTTCAACACAATGGATCAACTCCTGAAACCCGAACGTTTGGATTTGGATCAGCATGCTCCGGACGCATCAGCACGCTTCGGACACTGGTTTATGTGTATGGAATTCTTCCTGGACAATTCCGCAGCCGTCAAAGACGCTACGGACGCTGCGAGTATGAAACTCGGAATTCTGCGGAATTGGGTAAGCCACCGGGTTTACCCCCTCATCCAAGACGCCGACACGTACCTGGCCGCCTGCGACATCTTAAAGGCGCATTACCAGCAGCCTACGAATGAGGTGTATGCTAGGCATCTGCTCACCACTCGCGCACAGCGACCTGGGGAATCGGTGGAGGAGTTCCTAGGCACCCTGAAAATGCTTGGCAAAGACTGCAAGTGCCGAGATGTAAAAGCCGCAGTGTACACTGACGAGCTTGTTCGCGATGCCTTTATCACAGGCCTCAGCTCCACTTACATCCGGCAAAGACTGCTGGAAAAAACGGGATTGGACCTGAAACAGGCTGCGGACACCGCGCGATCCCTGGATGTGGCCCAGAGAAACTCGGACGCCTACTCTTCAGCCCGCGCCGTCCACGCCGCCACGTGTGCACCAAGGGCGCCGCCATCTTGGAAGGCATCTTCCCCTCCCGGCAGCCCGACACCGTCGGGGCCCCGCTCTCCCCCCAGAAGCCCTACGACAGCCGCGACGCGTCGGGGACCCAACTGCTACTTCTGCGGGCAGCCAAAGCACACCAGAAACCTGTGCCCGGCGAAAGGCACCACCTGCTTTAAGTGCGGTAAGAAGGGGCACTTTGGGAAGGTGTGCAGAGGGAACCCCGCTGGAAAACCAAAACCCGCCACTGCCGCGTGTGCGCCGTGGGAGCGGCCATCTTGGACGCCATCTTGCCCGACCTCGTGGGGTCCGCCATCTTGTGAGCAGACAGCGCGGACGCCATCTTGTCTCGATCAGGGCCCTACAGTGGCATCGGTCACAGTGGACCAGACCAGGCCCCACCCGCTATCCAAATCAATGGTGGACATCGAGGTAAACGGGTGCGGGGTTAAATGTTTAATTGACAGTGGAAGCACGGAGAGTTTTATCCACCCGGAACTGGCACGACAACTCTCCCTAAAGGTGGTCCCTACTCGGGGTACCATCTCTATGGCTGATAAAACCCAGACATCGACCATTCTGGGTTACTGCACGGTACAATTGTCCGTTAACGGGACTGTATACGATAATTTTAAAGTATTAATCATGAAGAATCTATGCGCGAGCGTGATCTTGGGCCTGGATTTCCAGTGCAACCACCAAAGCATCACGCTCAAGTACGGTGGGTCCCAGCCGCCCCTCAGTGTGCGGCCTGGCTACCCTGAAGGTAAAGCCGCCTTCGCTATTCGCGAACCTTACCCCTAACTGCCGGCCAAAAGCAGGAGGTACAGCTGGGAGGACAGGCGGTTTATCGCAACCGAGGTAGACCGGCTCCTGAAAGAGCGCATTATTGAATGCAGCAATAGCCCGTGGCGCGCCCAAGTGGTGGTGGTAAGGGGTAGCGAGAAGAAACGGATGGTGATCGACTATAGCCAAACGATCAACAGGTACACCCAACTAGACGCCTACCCGCTACCCCGCATATCAGAAATGGTGAACCAAATCGCCCAATACCGGGTGTTCTCCACCATCGACCTCAAGTCAGCGTACCACCAGCTCCCTATCAGACCAGAGGACCGCCCGTACACCGCCTTCGAGGCGAACGGACGCCTCTACCAATTCCTCAGAGTCCCCTTTGGGGTGACGAATGGGGTCTCGGTCTTCCAAAGGGAGATGGATCGCATGGTCGATGACCACCACTTGCAGGCAACCTTCCCCTACCTCGACAACGTCACCATCTGCGGTCACAACCAGCAGGATCACGACTCGAACCTCGAGAGGTTCCTGAAAACCGCACAAAAACTCAACCTCACCTACAACGAGGACAAGTGCGTTTTCAACACCACGCGCCTCTGCATACTAGGCAGCGTGGTGGAGAATGGGGAAATCGGACCAGACCCCGACCGATTGCGCCCCCTACGGGAGCTGCCCCTGCCCAACACTCCCAAAGCCCTGAAAAGGTGCCTGGGGTTATTTTCTTATTATTCCCAATGGGTCCCCAACTACTCCGACAAAGCCCGCCCCCTCTTGAAAGCATCCTCTTTTCCGCTCTCTGCTGAGGCCCACGCCGCCTTCAAAAGCATTAAGCAGGATATTGAGCGGGCCACGCTACAGGCAGTGGACGAGAACACTCCATTTCAAGTGGAAAGTGATGCGTCTGACTTTGCCTTGGCGGCCACCCTCAACCAGGCGGGGCGGCCCGTAGCTTTCTTCTCGAGGACCCTCCAAGGGCCCGAGATCAGACACTCCTCCGTGGAAAAGGAGGCCCAAGCCATCGTGGAGGCAGTGCGCCACTGGCGCCACTACCTAGCCGGCAAACGCTTCACCCTACTTACCGACCAGCGGTCGGTAGCGTTTATGTTCAATAATAAACAGAGGGGGAAGATCAAAAATGATAAGATTCTTAGGTGGCGGATCGAGCTCTCCACCTTCGAGTATGACATCATTTACCGGCCAGGGGCCCTTAACGAATCCCCAGATGCCCTCTCACGAGGGATGTGTGCCAGTGCCACCGGGGATCGGCTACAGACCCTCCACAACGACCTCTGCCACCCAGGGGTCACGCGGCTGTTCCACTTCATAAAGTCCCGCAACTTACCCTACTCGATTGAGGAAGTTCGGTCTCTGACCAGGAACTGCCGCACTTGCGCTGAGTGCAAGCCTCGGTTCTACCACCCTGATAGAGCCCACTTAATCAAAGCTACACGGCCCTTTGAGCGGCTCAGCTTAGATTTCAAGGGCCCCCTCCCGTCTGTCGACCGCAATGTTTACTTCCTGAACATTGTGGACGAATACTCCCGGTTCCCATTCGCCTTCCCCTGCCCAGACATGACCAGCGCCACGGTCATTAAATGCCTCAACAGCCTGTTCTGCCTGTTCGGTATGCCGAGCTACATCCACACGGATAGGGGGGCGTCCTTCATGAGTGAAGAGCTGCGCCAGTACATGCTGTCCAGGGGGATCGCCACGAGCCGTACCACCAGCTACAACCCCCGGGGTAACGGTCAAGTGGAGCGAGAGAACAGGACAGTATGGAAAGCAGTCACTCTAGCTCTAAGGACCAAGGGCCTCCCTATCTCCCGCTGGCAGGAAGTCCTCTCAGATGTGCTCCATTCGATACGGTCGCTATTGTGTACTGCCACTAATGCCACGCCTCATGAACGAATGTTTAGCTTCCCCCGGAAATCCACCTCAGGCGTATCCATGCCGTCATGGCTCTCCACCCCGGGTCCGGTATTCGTGCGAAGGCATGTGAGGGGCCATAAGATGGACCCTCTCGTGGAGCCAGTGCACCTACTCCACGCCAACCCCCAATACGCGTATGTCCGGCACGCCGACGGAAGGGAGGACACCGTGTCAATAAAAGACGTCGCCCCAGCCGGTAACGACAACAACCACGGCAATAGCAGCAACAACGACCACAGCAACTCTTACCCACCCACTACTCTTTCATCACCCCCGGAAGAACATCGACCAACGGCACCCCCACCAACTACCCCTTCAACAACCCTGGCGGCACCCCCGGCAGAGACCCAGGAGGCCACCGGGGACACCCAGCCGACACCCGCGACACCACAACTGCCACGTCGGTCGCAGAGGACTACCAAACCCCCGAACAGACTAAATCTATAGAAGGGGTGAATGTGATGAAATATTCCATTCATCACTGCCTGTGACTGTGGTTGGTTTCAGGTTCCCCCTTACCATTGTATTGCCTGTGACTGTGGTTGGTTTCAGGTTTCTCCTCACCATTGTATTGTGTATTGGAATGTATGGAATGTGTTGTGTGTAGGGCTCCGCCCATACCTGGCCTCTGTAAGCCAGCTCAGTCTGGCCTCACAGCCAGTACTGCAGACCTCCAGGGAAGATACCTCTCTCCACTGCGTGTTATCTTCTAAGTTAATAAAAGCCTTGTTTTGTTTCGCTAACATCGAGTCTCGGGATTATTGAGGCACATCAGGTGCATTACATAGAATTCCCAGCATAGAAACAGGCCATTCGGCCCAATAGGCCCATACTGGCATTGATGCTCCACATGCCCCTCCTCCCACCCTCGTCATCTCACCCTCTCAGCATATCCTTCTATTCCTTTCTCCCTCGTGTTTATCCAGCTTCCCCTTAAATGCATCTATGCTGTTCGCCTCAACCACTCCCTGTGGGAGCGAGTTCCACATTCTCACCACTCTCTGGGTAAAGAGGTTTCTCCTCAATTCTCTATTGGATTTATTAGTAGCTATCTTATATTTATGACCCCTTGTTCTGGTCTCACTGACAAGTGAAAATATTTTCTCTACGTCTACCCTATCGAACCCCTTCACAATCCTGAAGACCTTGATCAGGTCACCCCCTCAACCTTCTCTTTTCTGCAGAATAGAGCCCCCGCCTGTTCAATCCTTTCCTGATGGGTAGAACATCTCAGTTCTGGTATCATCCTTGTAAATCTTTTTTTTTGCACCTTCTCTGGTGCCTCTATATCCTTTTTATAATCTGGAGACCAGAACCGTGCACAGTGCTCCAAGTCTATGAAAGCCATTCTTGGTATTTGCAACTTTTCCTTCTGTGTCCCGAACCTCGGATTCGGCCGGATTCTGCTGTCCTTTCAGCTTTCGTCCTTGTAAACAAAGACGCTGCAGCCAGAAACAACAGACGAGCATCAGAGATTCCTTTCTCGAGGGTGATGCATGTCCTGGAAGTGTTGCTGCATTGTTTCACATCACGAGAGGCATTTTCTCTACTGGTGGGAGGTACATAAAAAAAATAATGTAATTGGGGGAGGGAAAAAATCTCTTCCAAAGCATCTCTTATCAGAAACGCCTAATCATTGTGAAGTTTAGTTTGCCGACACAACATAACCTTTCCCATCCATTTAAACCCTTTATTTAAAGAACACTTCTATTTTGGCAAAAATGCAACCACTGGAGGCTAATGTACAGTTGCTTACACTGCAAGGAACTCCAGCGGAAAGGTTCTGAAGGCCTGTTTTTGATTACATTAGGTTTGCGCACTTGCATTCTTTTCTCCTGTGAAATGATGCCTGTGGGTTTTTACAGCAATTTGGTTAAATAAGAAAATAGGTTTGCCTTTTTTTATATAGTGCCTTATTGTGTCCCAAAACACTTCACAACTTTTTAAAGTATAGTTACTGACGTAATAAAACTCACTACTCACTTGGCTTGAGTATAAAGCAAGGCTTTAATCAACTTGTTTCAGAACATGGAGGTCTAGTTGTACTTCACTAGTTCCTGTCTTACAAAATGTCCCTGGCAAGCTGGGCCCACGCCCGAGTATTTATACTCCTTGGACGGCGCCACCAGCTGGCCGTCCAGCGTTATTTCACAAGTAGTTTCTTAATGAATGATGAGATTTATAACAGTTACTGTTATGTAGGCAAACCTGGCAGGCATCAGACGGCCCCACAAACAGCGAGCGAGATGAATGACGTGTTCATCTGTTGTTGGCGTATATATTGATAAAGGGAACGATGTTGGCCGGGGTTCCAGAACTCCCTGTCCTCCACGAGATCTCTTTTCTTGTACATGCCGACGGGACCTCAGTCCAACATCTCCTCCAAAAGGCACCGTTGATAATGCAGCATTCCCTCAGCACTGCGCTGTCGGCCCAGATTATGTGCTCAAATTCTGGAGTGGGGTTTGAATCCACTACCTTCTGACTCGGAATACGGCCAACTGAGCCCAGCTGATGCACGGTAAATAATGGATAAAAGGGCAACAATTGAAACACTAAAGAGAGAGTTTTCACTTTGTCACTATTTCAGAAAATATTGAGCACTTTTCAGTTTCCCTTTGCGACCAAAACTATGTTCATCAGCTCTTGAGAGGAGAGCAAGTCAAACCTTAGTTCTCGCAGACTTTCTAAGATAGCAAGCAATTGGGAAGGCAAATGGTTTGTGAGGCTTTCGATAAGATCCCGCATAAGAGATTAGCGTGTAAAGTTAAGGCACATGGGATTGGGGGCAAGGTATTGACTTGGATAGAGAACTGGTTGGCAGACAGAAAGCAAAGAGTTGGAATAAACGGCTCTTTTTCCGAATGGCAGGCAGTGACTAGTGGGGTACCGCAGGGATCGGTCCTTGGACCCCAGCTATTCACAATATGTATTAATGATCTGGACGAGGGAACTTCATGTAATATCTCCAGGTTTGCAGATGACACAAATCTGGGTGGGCGTGTGTGCTGTGAGGAGGATGCCGAGAAACTCCAGTATGATTTGGACAGGTTGGGTGATTGGGCAGAAGCATAGCAGATGCAATATAACGTGGATAAATGCGAGGTTATCCACTCCGGTGTCAAAAACAAGAAGGCAGATTATTATCTGAATGGCAATAGATTGGGAGAAGGGGAAGTGCAACGAGACCTGGGCGTCCTTGTGCACCAGTCGCTGAAGGTAAGCATGCAGGTGCAGCAGGCGGTTAAGAAGGCAAATGGTATGTTGCCCTTCGTAGCGAGAGGGTTTGAATACAGGAACAAGGATGTCTTGCTGCAGTTGTACAGGGCCTTGGTGAGACCACACCTTGAGTATTGTGTGCAGTTTTGGTCGCCTTATCTGAGGAAGGATGTTCTTGCCATGGAAGGAGTGCAGCGAAGATTCACCAGGCTGATACCTGGGATGGCAGGAATGATGTATGAGGAGAGATTGGGTCGATTGGGCTTGTACTCGCTGGAGTTTAGAAGAATGAGAGGGGATCTCATTGAAACTTATAAAATTCTAACAGGACTAGACAGACTAGAGAGTTAAATGTGTGGCTCAAAGACTGGTGTGGGAGAAATGGGTTTTGCTTCCTGGGACACTGGCACCAGTACTGGGGCAGGAGGGAGCTGTTCCGTTGGGATGGGCTTCACTTGGCCAGTGCTGGGACTAGAGTCCTGGCGGATCATATAACTAGGGCTGTAGAGAGGGCTTTAAACTAACTAGTGGGGGGGAGGTTCCTAGAGAACAAATAATAAAAATGACAACAGAGAAGGCCATAGACTTAGGTAGCAGTGGGGAAATTAAAAACCAGAGCGTGTCAGGAAGGGGCAGAAGGTATGGAGTAAAAGGTAAAGTAATAAAAAGGGCAAAAGCAGGAACTAAGTGTCACAAAACACATTTGAAAGTTCTCTATCTGAATGCACGTAGCATTCATAACAAAATAGACGAGTTAATGGCACAAATAGCTACATATGGGTATGATCTTGTGGCCATTACAGAAACATGGCTGCAGGGTGACAATGCCTGGGAATTAAACATACCAGGTTATTTAACAATCAGGAAGGACAGGCAGGAAGGAAGGGGAGGTGGGGTGGCTATGTTAATAAAGGAAGGAATCACTGTAATACAGATATTGATATTGGGTCAAAAGATCAGGATAATGAAACAGTTTGGGTGGAGATAAGGAATAATAAGGGGAAAAAAACACTAGTGGGCGTAGTCTATAGGCCTCCGAACAGTCGCAACTCGGTTGGACGGAGTATCAATCAGGAAATAGCTGAGGCTTGTAATAAGGGAACATCTATAATTATGGGGGATTTTAACTATCATATTAATTGGACAAATCAAATTGGGCAGGGCTGCCTTGAGGATGAGTTCATTGAGTGTATTAGGGATGGGTTTCTTGAGCAGTATGTAACTGAACCGACCAGGGGGCAAGCAACCTTAGATCTGGTCCTGTGTAACGAGACAGGATTAATTAAAAATGTCCTAGTAAAGGATCCTCTTGGAATGAGTGACCATAACATGGTTGAATTCCATATTCAATTAGAGGGTGAGGAGGTTGTATCTCAAACAAGCGTGCTAAGCTTGAATAAAGGAGACTATGAAGGTATGAGAGCGGAATTGAGTAAAGTGGATTGGGAAAATAGATTAAAGGGTAAGACGATACATGATCAGTGGTGTACATTTAAGGAGTTATTTTACAACTTCCAAAAAAAGTATATTCCACTGAGAAAAAAGGGTGTAAAAGAAAAGACAGCCATCCGTGGCTAAGTAAAGAAATTAAGGATAGTATTCGACTAAAAACAAGGGCATATAAGGTAGCCAAATCTAGTGGGAGGATAGAGGATTGGGAAAACTTTAAAAGACAGCAAAAAATAACAAAAAGATTGATTAAGAAAGGGAAGATGGATTATGAAAGTAAATTAGCAAAAAATATAAAAACAGATAGTAAGAGGTTTTTATAGTTATATAAAAAGAAAAAGGGTGGCTAAAGTAAATGTTGGTCCCTTAGAGGGTGAGACCGGGAAATTAATGGTGGGAAATATGGAGATGGCAAAAACACTGAATATTTTGTATCAGTCTTTACAGTAGAGGACACCAAGAATATCCCAACACTGGACAAGCAGGGGGCTATATGGGGGGAGGAGATAAACACGATCAAAATCACGAAGGAAGTGGTACTCGGTAAAATAATGGGACTCAAGGCGGATAAATCGCCTGGACCTGATGGCTTACATCCTAGGGTCTTGAGGGAAGTGGCGGTAGGGATTGTGGATGCATTGGTAATAATCTTCCAAAACTCCCTGGACTCTGCAAAGGTCCCGGCAGACTGGAAAACTGCTAATGTAACACCCTTATTTAAAAAGGGCAGTAGACGGAAGGCTGGAAACTATAGACCGGTTAGCCTAACATCTGTGGTAGGTAAAATTTTGGAGTCCATTATTAAGGAGACAGTAACAGGACATTTGGATAATCATAATTTAATAAGACAAAGTCAGCATAGTTTTATGAAGGGGAAGTCATGTTTGACAAATTTGCTGGAGTTCTTTGAGGAAGTAACATATAGGGTGGATAAAGGTGAACCAGTGGATGTAGTGTATTTAGACTTCCAAAAGGCATTTGACAAGGTGCCACACAAAAGATTATTGCTTAAGATAAAAAATCACGGGATTGGGGGTAATATTCTGGCATGGATAGAGGATTGGCTATCTAACAGAAGGCAGAGAGTTGGGATAAATGGTTCATTCTCGGACTGGCAATCAGTAACTAGTGGTGTTCCGCAGGGGTCAGTGCTGGGTCCCCAACTCTTTACAATCTATATTAACGATTTGGAGGAGGGGACCGAGTGTAACATATCAAAGTTTGCAGATGATACTAAGATGGGAGGGAAAGTAGTGAGTGAGGAGGGCATAAAAAACCTGCAAGGGGACATAGACAGGCTAAGTAAGTGGGCAGAGATTTGGCAGATGGAATACAATACTGGAAAGTGTGAGGTTATGCACTTTGGCAGGAAAAATCGTAGAGCAAGTTATTATCTTAATGGCAAGAAACTGGAAAGTACTGAAGTACAAAGGGATCTGGAGGTCCTGGTGCACGAAACTCAAAAGGTTAGTATGCAGGTGCAGCAAGTGATTAAGAAGGCCAATGGAATGTTGGCTTTCATTGCTAGGGGGATAGAATATAAAAATAGGGAGGTATTGCTTCAGTTGTACAAGGTATTGGTGAGACCGCACCTGGAATATTGCATACAGTTTTGGTGTCCATACTTAAGAAAGGACATACTTGCTCTCGAGTCAGTACAAAGAAGGTTCACTCGGTTAATCCCGGGGTTGAGGGGATGGACATATGAGGAGAGGTTGAGTAGATTGGGACTCTACTCATTGGAGTTCAGAAGAATGAGAGGCGATCTTATTGAAACATATAAGATTGTGAAGGGGTTGGATCGGGTGGATGCAGGGAGGATGTTCCAGATGATGGGTGAAACTAGAACTAGGGGGCATAGTCTTAGAATAAGGGGCTGCTCTTTCAAAACTGAGATGAGGAGGAACTACTTCACTCAGAGGGTGGTAGGTCCATGGAATATGCTGCCCCAAAAAGCTGTAGAAGCTACATCATTACATAAATTTAAAACAGAAATAGACAGTTTCCTAGAAGTAAAGGGAATTAAGGGTTACGGGGAGCGGGCAGGAATTTGGACATGAGTCTAGGTTCGGATCGGTCATGGCCCTGTGGGTAGCGGAGCGGGCCCAGGGGCCGTGTAGCCTGATCCTGCTCCTATTTCGTGTGTCTAATTCTGTTAGATTCAGGAGATAGTCCTGTCATAGTGGATTGGCAGTTAGGATCAGATCAGCCATGATCTTATTGAATGGCGGAGCAGGCTCGAGGGGCCAATTGGCCTATTCCTGCTCCTATTTCTTATGTTCTTATGTAGATGCAGGAAGGATGTTCCCAATGGTCTGGGAGTCCAGAACCAGGGGTCACAGTCTAAGGATAAGGGGTAAGCCATTTAGGACAGAGATGAGGAGGAATTTCTTCACCCAGAGAGTGGTGAACCTGTGGAATTCTCTACCACAGAAGGCAGTAGAGGCCAATTCATTAAATATATTCAAGAAGGAGTTGGATATATTTCTTAGTTAAAGGGATCAAGGGATATGGGGAGAAGGCAGGGACAGGGTACTGAGTTTGGATGATCAGCCATGATCTCATTGAATGGCGGAGCAGGCTCGAGGGGCCGAATGGCCTACTCCTGCTCCTATCTTCTATGTTTCTATGTAAGTCTTGCTACAATTGTACAGGGCCCTGGTGAGACCACACCTGGAGTACTGGGCACAGTTTTGGTCTCCCTACCTAAGGAAAGATATACTTGCCTTGGAGGTGGTGCAACGAAGGTTCACCAGACTGATTCCATGTTGAAAGGGCTGTCCTACGAGGAGAGATTGAGTAGAATGAGAGGTGATCTCATTGAAACGTATAAAATTCTTACAGGGCTTGACCGGGTAGATGCGGAGAGGTTGTTTCCCCTGTCTAGAAGAGAGTCTAGAACCAGGGGTCACAGTCTCAGAATAAGGGGTCGGCCATTTAGGACCGAGATGAGGAGAAATTTCTTCACTTGGAGTTGTGAATCTTTGGAATTCTCTACCCCAGAGGGCTGTGGAGGCTCAGTCGTTGAGTATATTCAAGGCTGAGATCGATAGATTTTTGGACACTAATGGAATTAAGGGATATGGGGATCAGGCGGGAAAGTGGAGTTGAGATCAAAGATCAGCCATGATCTTATTGAATGGTGGAGCAGGCTCGCGGGGCCGTGTGGCCGACTCCTATTTCTTATGTTCTTAAATTTGACATTATTTAAAAACCAGTAATACTTTAGAAGTGAATAAAAGAAGGTATCTGCAGCCACAAAGTCTACACTTTGGGGGAGGTGGGAAGGGCAGTGGTCTGAGAAAATTGCACCAGATTTTATCGAAACAACAATCGATAAACTCTGAGAACATGCTCTGCCCTGTACAAGGTCTCAAGCTGCAGAAATTTAGTTTTTTTTTTTCATTTTTTTGTTTGGGCGCAGCCTGGCACCGGCTTTTCCAGTATTAAACTTCAGGGGTGCGTGAAGCTGTGACTGGGCCGCGCACCCCCTTAAAAGGGCCGTGCGTCCCCCCCCCTCCAAAAAAAGATTCGGGTGAACATTGGTTATATAAACAGGAAATTACATCAAAAATGCCAAAGTACACTTTCATTTATTGTTGTATCACCCATACATCAGTTTACTTAAAATATAAATCAATCAGAATACTATCGCAGAAGATTCACAATATGGCCTGAGACAGTTCGCAACACGCCTGCTAAACTGTCTCACTGTATAATAGATGATCAAAATCAGAGCACTACGCAATCTGCAGTGTGCGGAGTATTTGACTTTGGATCTATTAGGTAAACAGACAGTTAAATCAGAGCAGCATCATATGCCAGACAAACCCACAGTATAAAACTATTTAGTCTGTAGAGTATTGCATCCAGTCATCTTCGGTTCCGAGGGACTGCCTAAGAAGAAGAAGATTGCATCCAGATGCCGCCATACAGCATGCACACACGCCAGATGCAATGGTCGAGTCAGCCTGAAATACTCTGCGCAATGTGACACATACTGAGCATAACAGAATTTCTTTCATTTATAGACATGATGATTAATGCTAAAGGTCAGAATGCAAACAAACATTAACACAAATTGGCCTGTAACGAGCTCCTTTATCAGCTGTTAATAGACTGCTATGCTTTTGAGATGCAGTCAATTATGCAAATATGTTTTTTTTTTGAAAAAGAGGCAACTGTAGGAACGTGGGTTCCTAACTAAAAGACTGAGTTCTACTCAGGCGATCAAACAAAACTAACTTTAATGAAACAAACAGGTTTTAACAAGAAACTGCAGGATAACATCGAATACAGGCCTGCTCTCTTTGAAGGCTCCACGAGGACTGCTGGGGCGGTCCGGTGGCTGATGTCATGATGTCATCACGTTTTCCCGCCAGTCGGGGATCATGTGATGAATGGCGTGACGTCATCACGTTTTAACCGCGCTGTTAAAGTAACCACGCTCTGTACAGTTAAACAGCATAAATAAAGATACAGACTCCGGCTGTAGCTAACATGTTGTTAAAGGAATTATATACAAACGATCTGAGTCCTTTGGTGGCTCCGCCACATGCGCCCCCCCAGAATTGTCTTTAACAGCAAAAGTGAGGCGTCGAGGAGGCCTGACAAGCCTGTCCGAGCGACTTCGGTAACCCTGCAGAGGAAGCCGATGGACGATGGTCAAGCTGGCGGGCGGCTGTGGTTGAGCTGGCGCGGCGGCTGTGGTCGAGCTGGCGGGCGGCTGTGGTTGATCCGGCACGGCGGCTGCGGGCGGTCGGCCACGTTTTGGCGGTTGAGCGATGACGACTGGGCGGTCCAGGTCCAAGTGAGCCGGCTTCAACCGGTCCACCGAAATGTGATCCGGCTTTCCTCCGATGTCGACCGAAAAGGATTTGTCTCCCGATTCGATGACGCGGAAAGGACCAGTGTAAGGGGGCTTGAGCAGATCCCGGTGAGCGTCATGGCGGATAAATAAGTACTCGGCGCTCTTCAGCTCAGCCGGCACGTGGGAGCTCTGTAGGCCGTGATTTGATGTAGGCACCGGAGCGAAGCATCTGGCCGCTTCCTGGCGGCTGACTAGTTGCTGGGAGGCGGACCATGGCTCTGTGGGAGAAGGGAGGAAATCCCCTGGTACTCGGAGCAGCTGGCCATAAACGAGTTCAGCTGAGGACGATTGCAGGTCTTCTTTGGGCGCCGTACGAAGACCCAAAAGGACCCATGGGAGTCTGTCCACCCATCCCGCACCTTGAAGACTGGCCTGTAGGGTGGCTTTAAGCGACCTGTGGAATCGCTCGCACAGGCCGTTCGCCTGTGGATGATAGGCGGTGGTGCGATGAAGTTTGGTGCCGAGCCCCTGAGCTACAGCGTTCCAGAGCTCCGAGGAAAATTGTGGCCCACGATCTGAAGAGATGTCCGCCGGTACCCCAAAACGAGCAACCCAACGAGATGAAAGCTCTAGCGATGTCTGCCGAAGTGGTGGAAACCAAAGGAATTGCTTCTGGCCACCTAGTGGTGTGGTCCACCATGGTGAGGAGATGCGTATAACCATGGGAAGGCGGAAGTGGCCCCACAAGGTCCACAGGCACGTGGTCGTAACGACGCTCCGGAACAGCGAACGTAGCCACTGGAGCTTTTACATGACGCTGGACCTTGGCCTTCTGGCAGACCACGCAGGTGTTGGCCCAGTCACGGACATCGAGGTGCATACCTTTCCAGACGAATTTCTCCGACATTAGCCGTTGTGAAGCCTTCATACCAGGGCGCGACAGCCCGTGTATGGCATCAAACACTTTCCGGCGCCATGCGACTGGCACGCTAGGTCGGGGAACGCCCATGGAGACGTCACAAAGGAGCGTGGTGCCTGCAGCCTGGAAACTGACGTCGGCCGCTTGGAAACTAGAGGGGACGGTTCTTTATGATTGGACCTCTGGGTCCGAGGCCTGATCCGCAGCCATGAGGGCGTAGTCGATCCCCAGGTGAACCGCATGGACTGTCGCACGGGAGAGGCAATCCGCTACCAGGTTGTCTTTACCAGACACATGTTGAATGTGCGTGGTAAATTCAGAAATAGACGTCAGGTGACGTTGTTGACGAGCTCACCACGGTTCAGCGGTCTTGGCCATGGTGAACGTTAGAGGCTTGTGGTCGACAAAAGCTGTGAAGGGACGTCCTTCTAATAAGAACCGGAAATGGCGGATGGCTAGAAAAAGGGCCAGCAACTCCAGATCGAAAGTGCTGTATTTTCTTTCATTTCTCCGTAGTTGACGGCTGAAAAACGCCAGCCACGTGCCGTTCACCCACTGCTCCTGTACTGCACCACTGGCGCAGTCTGACGCGTTGGTGGTAAGGGCGATAGTGGCGCCTGGAAGCGGGTGCGCCAGCATGGTTGCGTTGGCCAAGGCGCTCTTGGTGTTGACAAACGCCTGGTCCATCTCGGCCGTCCAGCTGATTGGATCCTTACCGGACTTGCCCTTGAGGGCCTCGTACAAAGGCTGCATAAGCAGAGCCGCCTTGGGGACGAATCGGTGATAGAAATTGACCATCCCGAGGAACTCTTGCAGGGCCTTGATGGTTGGCGGGCGCGGGAAAGAGGTAACAGCCTCCACCTTCGTCAGTAAAGTGACGGCGCCGTCTGATGTGATGCGGTGTCCCAAGAAATCGATCCACTGCAGGCCGAACTGGCACTTGGCCGGGTTGATGATCAAACCGTGCTGACTGAGGCGTGTAAAGAGGGTACGCAAATGGCAGATGTGCTCTTCCTTGCTAGCGCTGGCGATGAAGAGGTCATCGAGGTAGACGAAGATGAAGTTTAGGTCTCGGAGCACGGAGTCCATCAAGCGCTGGAAAGCCTGTGCCGCGTGCTTCAAGACAAACGGCATCCGCAGGAACTCAAAAAGGCCGAAAGGGGTGATGACTGCGGCTTTTGGGACGTCTTGCAGGAGCACGGGAACCTGGTGATACCCACGGACGAGGTCGACTTTTTGAAAAAATGGAATTTCCTGCCAAATGGGCCGAGAAATCCTGAATATGCGGGATCGGGTACCGATCAAGGGTAGTGGCGTCGTTCAGGCGTCGGTAGTCGCCGCATGGCCGCCAGCCATGGCCTGGTTTCGGCACAATGTGGAGAGGCGAAGACCAGGGATTATTCGACCGGCGAATAATCCCCAGCCGCTCCATCGTATTGAACTCCGCTTTCGCAGCCGCGAGCTTGCCGGGTTCAAGCCTTCTAGCCCGTGCATAAACCGGGGAGCCAGTAGTGGTGATATGATGTTCAACACCATGCTTCGTGGCCGAGGAGGAGAAAGTGGGCCTGGTCAGCTCCGGGAACTCTCCGAGGAGCCGAGTGAAGTCATCCGGAGATGGGAACGCGCAGGCGTTACCACGGTGGCACGGAATCAAGTGGAAGGTGGCCGCGTTGATCAACTGGCGGTGCCGGACATCGAGGAAGCCATTGGCACACAGAAAATCCGCCCCTAGGATGGCCTGCAAGACTGTGGCCATGACGAATTCCCAATGGAAGCGCTGACCGCCAAAACACACTTGGACCCGCCGCTTTCCGAAAGTTCGAATGGCTGTGCCATTAGCCGCGAAAAGGGAAAGGCCGTGGCCCCCAGCTTGAATATCGAGATTCGACGCAGGTAGGATGCTGCACTGCGCACCAGTGTCGCAAAGAAAACGTCGACCCGATAGGGAGTCGGTGATGAAAAGAAGTTTCCCCGAAGATCCGATGACCATCGCAGCCGCGGAGCGCCAGTTAGTCCCGGTCCTCCTTCGCCAGGAACGCTGCAGGAGCTTAGTTCTTTTTGGGGGCGAAAAGCTGCAGGGAGAGCGGCAGCGTCGTGCTTTCGCGCCAAAACGGGCATGGTAGGAGCACCAGCCCGCTGCAAGAGGAGCTGGAGCCGCGTCTGTGGGGGATGGGCGTCTCGTGGCAGCGCAGCACTGCTGGTTTACTGTGGAAAATCTTATCTGCTTCGGCAGCAAGCTCCACGCAGTCTGTGACCTCGGACCTGGCTAGGGCAGCCTGCACCTGCTCCGGCAGTTGGCAGAGGAATAGCTCCCGGAAGAGGAAGCATTCCGGTTCGGCATCTAAGAGCGTGAGCATTTGGCTCATGAGCTCGGACGGTTTGGAGTCCCCGAGGCCGGGCATAGCGAGAAGCCGGCAAGCGCATTCTGACTTCGAGAGTCCGAAGACTTGTAGCAACCGCGCTTTTAACGTATCATACTTGCGGTCAGTGGGTGGACTACCAAGTAGGCTGACGATCCGCGAGGCAGTGGCGCTATCGAGGATGGAGACCACGTAGTAATAACGGGTCTGATCCGCGACGATGTTCCTGATGGCGAACTGGGCTTCAGCCTGGATGAACCACGCGGCTGGTTGTTGCTCCCAGAACTGTGGCAGTTTCAGAGTCACGGCGTTCGTTTCCATGCTGAAGATCTTCCGCGAAAACTGTTCGCGAAAGTCGGGGTCACCAATGTAGGAACGTGTGTTCCTAACTGAAAGACTGAGTTCTACTCAGGCGATCAAACAAAACGAACTTTAATGAAACAAACAGGTTTTAACAAGAAACTGCAGGATAACATCGAATACAGGTCTGCTCTCTTCAGAGGCTCCACGAGGACTGCTGGGGCGGTCCGGTGGCTGACGTCGTGACGTCATCACGTTTTTCCCACCAGTGGGGGATCACGTGATGAACGGCGTGACATCATCACGTTTTAGCTGCGCTGTTAAAGTAACCACACTCTGTACAGTTAAACAGCATAAATAAAGATACAGACTCAGGCTGTAGCTAACCTGTTGTTAGAGGAATTATATACAAACGATCTGAGTCCTTTGGTGGCTCCGCCACGCAACGATTAAAGCAAAACATAACTCATTTTTATTAAATCATTTATACTGCACAGATTTCAAAACTGGACATTGGCTTTAAAATAAACTTTCCTTTGGTAAATGGTAGAAGACATAAAACATAAGAAATAGTAGCAGGAGTAGGCCATACAGCCCCTCGAGCCTGCTCCGCCAAAAAAGAAAGACTTACATTTCTACAGCGCCTTTCACGACCACCGGACGTCCCAAAGTGGGCTGAATGGCCTCGGCATGTACTGTAAAACTCGATGATTATATAATTCTGTTGTGTCTTGCTCATTTTGTTTCTTGTCTTGCTTGTCAGAGTTGATGTAGCTGGCACAGCACTGTTGTGAAGTGAGTAGTGCTATAGTTTTGGTTGGTGGCCAGAGTTCTTCAATGAGCATGAAGGACTCGTATATCAATTCAATGCTGTGGTAGATCGAGATTGTCGAGGGACACTTTGCTTGCCAGCAACACACTTTCAATGCCACAACCTGTTTATTCTATATTGCTACATTACAAAAGTGACTCCACTTCAAAAGTACTTCATTGGCTGTAAAGCGCTTTGAGACGTCCAGTGGTCATGAAAGGCGCTATACAAATGCAAGTCTTTCTTTCTTTTACTTCTAATGGCTAGGGGTTTAGAGAGTGGGCGATATATTTTACATTGAAATAATTTTTCCATGCAATCTTTCTTTAATTAGAGATTATTCCACAATCTCACGCGCATCCATAGAAACATAGAAGATAGGAGCAGGAGTAGGCCATTCGGCCCCTCGAGCCTGCTCCGCCATTCAATGAGATCATGGCTGATCATCCAAATTCAGTACCCTGTCCCTGCCTTTTCCCCATATCCCTTGATCCCTTTAGCTTTAAGAAATATATCTAACTCCTTCTTGAGTATATTTAATGAATTGGCCTCAACTGCCTTCTGTGGTAGAGAATTCCACAGGTTCACCACTCTCTGGGTGAAGAAATTCCTCCTCATTTCTGTCCCAAATGGCTTACCCCTTATCCTTAGACTGTGACCCCTGGTTCTGGACTCCCCCGCCATTGGGAACATCCTTCCTGCATCTAGTCTGTCTAGTCCTGTTAGAATTTTATACGTTTCAATGAGATCCCCTCTCATTCTTCTAAACTCTAGTGATTATAAGCCTAATCGACCCAATCTCTCCTCATACGTCATTCCTGCCATCCCAGGTATCAGCCTGGTGAATCTTCGCTGCACTCCCTCCATGGCAAGAACACCCTTCCTCAGATAAGGCGACCAAAACTGCACACACTACTCAAGGTGTGGTCTCACCAAGGCCCTGTACAGCTGCATACCAATAGAATGAATGCAGGAGGTGTCACACCGGCAGAAAGCATCTCTGCCAGATACATCGGCACAGATTGTAGCCACAAAAATGAGTTGCACCATAACTGTGGTGAAATCAAGTCCCGTTTTTCCTCACACCACTGCATTACTCAACTCCATCATACCACCCTAGGGAGGCACTGAGGGAGCCCAGGCACCTTTCCAAAAGGTGAGGCAAATTGAAGTGAGGATCATCTTTGCTACACTGTCAGACAACAGCTGGAGGAGAATAACATGTGCAGAGGCCATGTCACCAGCTGATAGTTTGCCCAGGAGAGACCAAGGTGGAGGGAGGGTGTGGCCAAGGAGACTGGAGAGAGTTTATTTTATTCATTCACAGGATATGGGTGTTACTGGTAACCCAGCATTTATTGCCCTTGAGAAGGTGGCAACTGAGTGTCTCGCTGGGCCATTTCAGAGGGCAGTTAAGAATCTAACCACATTGTCGTGGGTCTGGAGTCACATATAGGCTCTAATAGTTTCATGGTCACCATTACTAATACTAACATTTAATTCCAGATTTATTGAATTAAATAGTTGCCATGGTGGGATTTGAATTCCTGTCTCCAGATCATTAGTCCCGGCCTAATGGATTACTAGTCCAGTAAAGTAGCCACTGTGCTACCATACCCCACAGGGCATATGTTGGAAAATGTAGGGCTTTCATATCCTCATTTTTAATTAAAAGTTACAAGGGACAAACTGGAAGGAGTTTTGTGTAGTGATATTTCATGGTATATTTCACTGATCGTGACAGCGGATCCTCCGTCAGGTGCAGCTTGTTTTTTCATTGTGTTGTCGGTGCCAAAAAATAATGAATAGTGACTGCCTGAAGTTGTGACTTTTTCGTTGTGAAGTCAGAATTGGTGGTAAATCTGGTTTACGCTCAAAAAGGCAAGCTGGTTTTTGAAATCTGCTGCACTCATTTGCGTAGATATCAATGGAGGAATTGTTTCAACAACAGCAACAAGACAACGTGCATTTATATAGCGCCTTTAATGTAGTAAAACGTCTCAAGGTGCTTCACAGGAGCGATTATCAAACAAAATTTGACACTGAGCCACATAAGGAGATATTAGGGCAGATGAGCAAAAGCTTGGTCAAAGAGGTAGGTTTTAAGGAGCAGCTTAAAGGAGGAGAGAGAGGTAGTGAGGCAGAGGTTTAGGGAGGGAATTCCAGAGCTTAGGACCCAGGCAGCTGAAGGCACGGCCGCCAATTGTGGAGCGATTATAATCAGGGATGCTCAAGAGGCCAGAATTGGAGGAGTGCAGATATCTCGGAGGGTTTCCTACATTACAACAGTGACTACACTTCAAAAGTACTTCACTGGCTGTAAAGCGCTTTGGGACGTCCCGAGGTCGTGAAAGGCGCTATAGAAATGCAAGTTCATTCTTTCTCTTTGTTTTAAAAAAAAGACGTGGGAATCCACCTATTCATGTTACCAGCAAAAGTATGTTCAGTGTTAGCTTTAGAGCGTGGGGAAGATTGAAGTTAACAGTTTTGAAAGGTCACACAAACTACATCTGCCCAGGCAGCAGCTGCAAAGCCGTGCGGTATCACCTGACTTTTTATGGCAAATTGTCCACAATACTGAGCGACTTTTTGCATTGATGAGGTCTAATTAATCCTCTACTATTTACGTAGTTTGCTTTCATTGAAAGGTTTCATTTAACTCCGAAATTGGATTACGCCTGTCTGTGAAAGAAAACTGAAGCAAAGAACGACGATAAAATTCATCATAAATGTATGGTTCACTGTCAGCAGAGGTTGCTTACCATTTCATATGGGGGAATAAAATGTAGTTCATCATCTTCAGACACATCAGTCTTACTTTGGCTTTTCAATTTTTTATGTTTATGTAGGTCATTTAAATTCCTAGTTTGCCATACTTCTCTTCACCTAAAATGACTGAAGGGGGCACTTTTATAAAAAAAAAAAACAGTAATCCTGTAACTCCAAGTTTCTAGATTCCAGTTTGTTTACAGACCGTACTTTTGCAAATGGAAACATTTCAGCCATGATTCTGTGTATAATCAGTCTGACGCTAATTAAATCTGCTCAGGAATTGTTCTAGTTCTAGGATCTGTTCTGACTGCCCCCGTACACAAAGATCTAGATGACCGAATCTCTTATTTTCTTTTTGCTGGGATCAGTTTTATAGGTTGAGATGCAGATTGGGAATCAGTACAGTTAAAATGACTCTAAATATAGCTCCGTTGTAATAATTTTACTTTCAAATTTTCCTCCTTTCTTTCCCTTCACCTCCTGAAGGGACTGCCTCACGCTCTGGTACAGTTGCACTTTCCCCAGCAACCCTCCAGGTAGTTACCCAACTTTCCGTTTTTCACTTTGAAGATAAGAATTAGGAGCAGGAGTCGGCCACATGGCCCCTCGAGCCTGCTCCACCATTCAATAAGATCATGGCTGATCTTCAACCGCAACGCCACCTCCCCGCCCGATCCCCATATCCCTTGATTCCCCTAGAGCCCAAAATTCTATCGATTTCAGCCTTGCATATTCTCAACAATTCGGCATCCACAGCAATTTGGGGCAGAGAATTCCAAAGATTCACAGCCCTCTGAGTGAAGAAATACCTCTTCATCTCGGTCTTAAATGGCCGACCCCTTATCCTGAGACTATGCCCCCCTAGTTCCAGATACTCCAGCCAGGGGAAACAATCTCTCAGCATCTACCCTGTCAATCCCCCTCAGAATCTTATATGTTTCAATGAGATCACCTCTCATTCTTCTAAACTCCAGAGAGTATCGGCCCATTCTACACAATCATCAGTGTCAGCTGTGGCTCAGTGGGCTGCACTCTCGCCTCTGAGTCAGAATTGTGGTTTCATAGTCCCACTCCAGGGACTTGCGCACATAAAGCTAGGCTGACACTCCAGTGCAGTACCGAGGGAGGTGCCGTCTTTCAGATGAAATGTTAAACTGAGGTCTGCTCTCTCAGGTGGACATAAATGATCCCATGTCATTATTTCGAAGAAGAGCAGGGGAGTTCTCCCTGGTGTCCTGGGCCAAATTTCTCCCTCAACCAACATAACAAAAACAGATTATCTGGTCATTTTCACATTGCTGTTTGTGGGAGCTTGCTGTGCGCAAATTGGCTGCCGCGTTTCCTACATTACAACAGCGACTACACTTCAAAAATACTTCATTGGCTTTAAAGCACTTTGGGGCGTCTTGAGGTCGTGAAAGGTGCTATAGAAATGCAAGTCTTTCTTTCTAAGGCCTAGAAATTCAGTGGGTTGCGCCACCCATTAGCGCCTTAAGAAGGCGCTAAGTGGGTCGGAAGCCACTGGCCACGCCTCCCGCTAAATTCAGCGGGACGCTAATGGCGCTAGCCGTTAGCGCTGCGCCGCTACCGATGATGTCATTGGTGTGCGCAGCGCCCCGCTGATGCCCCGATCGCGATATTTAGATGCGCCCCCTGCTTTAACGCCGGACGCTATGTGCGACCGGTTCAGGGGGGCCTACCTGTGGCGGTAGAGGTGCTAATTAAAGGAGAGGTGCGGGGCGGCCATTTTTGTTGCTGGCCACCTGCCAGCACCTCTCCGCGCTGCCGTCCCCGGCCTCCTGAGCACCCCCGCCCCCCGCAAGAGCCCAGCACTTCTCCTCGGTGCCGGGCTCTTTTACCGGCACTCGCGATCCTCGGGGGCCCAGCTGGGCCCCAGATCGCGCTGCACAAGGCCCCTCCCCTTTAAGAAGGGGAGGAAGGCCTGCAGTACCGCAGCGCGACGTGCCGCAGCGTGTTGCGCAGCGATATTCAGTTGCAGCGCCCCAAGAGGGATGCAGGGTGCCTCCAGTAGTGCCGCGCTTCCCTCCGGGGCGCTCCAACTGAATTTCCGGCGGGCGGCCGCGACTGCTTCCGGGGCGCCACTTTTAGCGCCCTGGCGAGGCTGGCGCCCCAAACGGGGCTATAGTGAATTTCTAGGCCTAGATCTTTGAAGATGTGCAACAATAACGAGAACAATGACGCGGACATTTGTCCCCTTGGTCTGGGTGGTTCGCCAGTTTTCCCAAATTCAGTGAAATTTTGCTCTTCTGCTTTCAGAATGTGCGCCTGCCAGTTCCAAGAGTTCCTTTAAACAACACTTGATTGCTTTTCAATAGATCTCCAAAGCTTTCTATATGAGCACCGTTGGCAGAGGATCATTACTTACTCTGTTTTCCTAGTTTTATTTATGCTTGCGTGTTAAAAACTAAATGAGGAAAGTAGGAGGCTTTGATGGAATGAAACCTTCTGGATTCATTTATACCCCGGTCTCCCTTTCACTGAAAGCATTTTCTCTTGAAACTAATTACATAGATTCATCATGTATTAACATCCCAACCCTCAAATATGCACAGTCATTTCTACACAAGGAGGAGGTTTTCCACCGGACAATTAACTGTGTTCTCCCCTGTAATTCCACCCGCCACCCCCCCGGCTCCCTTTCTAAAGACAAAGGCTCCCAAAATTCCTTTGGTTCAATTCCTCCGATGCTCACAGACCGCTCTCTGGTCAGGAGACTGCAAGATCAGCCAGCCCCTCAGCAGTGCCCCGCCAGCAGTCCAATGTTAACAGGGGGAGGGCAAGGATGGGCCAGCAGTGGACTGGAAGATTACATAGTATTATACCGTATTTACAGCACAGAAACAGGCCGTTCGGCCCCTCTGGTCCATGCTGGTGTTTATGCTCCACACGAGCCTCCTCCCACCCCTCTTCATCTCACCCTATCAGCATATCCTTCTATTCCTTTCTCCCTCATGTACTTATCCAGCTTCCCCTTAAATGCATCTATACTATTCGCCTCAACCACTCCCTGTGGTAGCGAGTTCCACATTCTCACCGCTCTCTGGGTAAAGAAGTTCTTTAATGTAAAAACGTTTACTTGCCTCTTTTGCAGTCAGCTTGCACAGACAGCTAATTGGACGGCTCTACACCTAGACCCAATGGACAGTGTACGCGGTGAAGACTCCGCTCCCTTGTACCTTAGAATTGTATTGGGGTCCTACAGCCGGCGTTGGACCCTGATTTACATTTTAAAACTAGGCTCCTGCCTGAAGCAGACAGGCACCAGGGCCACCCTGAAGGCCCTCGGGAAGATGGCAGTGGGGCAGAGCGGGAGCGGGAATGAGGCAGTACGTTCTGTGCATTTATTTTTGAGACACTATCAACTTGTTCCAGGAACTCCCAACTCAAATCTCGAGGCAGAGCCATTTGTGTGGCCGGGGTGGACATCTGTGCCCGGAAGGGGCAATCTGATTGAGGTTTATAAAATGATGAAGGGATTAGCTTGTGTTCCAGTAGACCGTTTGTTCCGATTAAATAGCTTAGGCAGGACCAAGGGTCACATTGTTAAGTTGTACAAGCCCAGATCGAGGTTAGATGTCAGGAGGTGGTTCTTTTCCCAGAGAGTAGTGGACCTCTGGGACAGGCTGCCGTCTCATGCGGTGGAGGCCGATTCGCTGAATTCCTTCGAGCGAGAGCTGGACCTGTTTCTGTTTGGGGTGGAGATCACCTCTTACAGAAGGTAGGCACTGCAGGTAATTCAGGGCCAGAGTGATCTCCTGGGCTAGTTTCTGTCGCCTAGATGGGTCGGAGAGGAAATGCCCAGATTTTTCCCCGCCAAATTGGCCTGGGTTTTTAATCTTTTTTTGCCTCTCCCAGGAGACCCCCTGGTTTGGGGTGGGGTGGCAAGTGTATATAGTGTGATACACAAGGTGTCGCCATTGTGCGGGACGGGCTGGGTGGACCAGAGGGTCATTACCTGTCCGTCATTGTTCGTATGTTGATAAGGGCCTATCAGGGGTGCCACCTCCATCCACCCTGGTAAGGTCGAACGACCGACACCCGCTTTGCCCGAGGTCCCTACTCGGCTCAATGCAACCGAGGAAGAAAGTGAACGTTTCTTTCAGGTGTCTGATCCAAAAGATGCTTCCAGACCAGGTAATTGATCCCTTCTGGGGAGGGAGGGGGAGGGAATCTCCCTCTGATCCATTCCTTTCAGAAGGAGGGAGCGGGAGGTGAGAGTAAACCTGCCCATGCCCTGTCCTCACTGAAATCTACATTGGAACGGGAGTAGGCCATTCAGCCCCTCGAGCCCATTCCGCCATGCCTAGTCTGTATTTTAACTCCATCTACCCGCCTTGGTTCCATCCCCCTTAACACCTTACATAGAAACATAGAAGATAGGAGCAGGAGTAGGCCATTCGGCCCCTCTAGCCTGCTCCGCCATTCAATGCGATCATGGCTGATCATCCAAATTCAGTACCCGGTCCCTGCCTCCTCCCCATACCCCTTGATCCCTTTAGCCTTAAGAAATATATCCAACCCCTTCTTGTCTTGAATATATTTAATTAATTGGCCTCTACTGCCTTCTGTGGTATAGGTTCACCACTCTCTGGGTGAAGAAATTCCTCCTCATTTCTGTCCTAAAAGGTCTACCCCTTATCTTTAGACTGTGACCCCTGGTTCTGGACTCCCCGACCATCGGGAACATCCTTCCTGCATCTAGTCTGTCCAGTCCTGCCAGAATTTTATAAGTTTCAATGAGATTCCCTCTCATTCTTCTAAACTCCAGTGAGTACAAGCCCAATCGACCCAATCTCTCCTCATATGTCATTCCTGCCATCCCAGGTATCAGCCTGGTGAATCTTGGCTGAACTCCTTCCATGGCAAGAATATCCTTCCTCAGATAAGGCGACCAAAACTGTACACAATACTCAAGATGTGGTCTCACCAAGGCCCTGTACAACTGCAGCAAGACATCCTTGCTCCTGTACTCAAACCCTCTCGCTACGAAGGCCAACATACCATTTGCCTTCTTAACTGCCTGCTGCACCTGCATGCTTACCTTCAGCGACTGGTGCACAAGGACACCCAGGTCTCGTTGCACTTCCCCTCCTCCCAATCTATTGCCTAACTAAAATCTTTCAATCTCCATTTTGAAATTTACAATTGACCCCCAGCCTCACCAGCTTTTTGTGGCGGGGCGGGGGGGGGAAAGAGTTCCAGATTTCCACTCCCCTTTGTGTGAAGAGGTGCTTCCTGACATCGCCCCTGAATGGCCTGGCTCTAATTTTACGGTTCTGCCCCCTTTGTTCAGGACTCCCCTCACCAGAGGAAATAGTTTCTCTCTACCTTATCAACAACATTCCCGCTAAGCTGTGCGGCCGGGCCGCTGTCTGGAGGTCCCGCGCAGCCCTGGGACCGGCTTTCCAAATGGGAGATTTCGTGCATGCGCGAAATTAAGAATGGGCCGCACAGCCCGTTAAAGGGACTGCGCACCCAAAAAAAAATGAGGGGAATATTGCTTGTCAACTCCTTTAAACAAATTTAATCCTTTAATTTAAAAAAGCATGGACAAACAAGGCTCGATCCCGGTGTAACTGGAGACAGCAGCCTAAATACCAGGCCTGTTCTCCTGTGGGTGGTTAAAATCCATCCCATCAGAATGTCATTTGTGCACACACCTAGTCTTTCATTACTTTCTACTAGATCAGCAGATTATTTGTATTGCTTGGTATTACAGTCTGCTAAGGTATATAATGTACGTAATGCCAGATTTAAAACATAAGAACATAAGAATTTGGAGCAGGAGTCGGTCATTCGGCCCCTCGAGCCTGCTCCGCCATTCAATAAGATCATGGCTGATCTTCGACCTCCACTCCATTTTCCCACCCGATCTCCATATCGCTTGATTCCCCTAGAGTCCAAAAATCTATCGATCTCAGCCCTGAATATACTCAAAGACTCAGCATTCACAGCCCTCTGGGGCAGAGAATTCCAAAGACTCACAACCCTCTGAGTGAAGAAATTCCTCCTCATCCCAGTCTTAAATGGCCGACCCCTTATCCTGAGACTATGCCCCCCTAGTTCTAGACTCTCCAGCCAGGGGGAAACAACCTCTCAGCATCTACCCTGTCAATCCCCTCAGAATCTTATATGTTTCAATGAGATCGCCTCTCATTCTTCTAAACTCCAGAGGCTATAGGCCCATCTACACAATCTCTCCTCATAGGACAACCCTCTCATCCCAGGAACCAGTCCAGTGAATCTTTGTTGCACCACCTCTAAGGCAATTTCAGGGTAATAATGTTGCTTAATCACATCAACAACAAGCAATGCGCAGAGGAAACTGTTTAAAAAACCTAATGTTTGGGTTGGATCCCAGGCGACGTTACAATCTAGCAATGTGGTGACAATCATTGCCTGGCTTTGTGTATGAAGAATAACCACCTGATCAAGGTAGTGGAGGACAAGCAGACCTGTGGAAACCGTACCCCAACAGAAGTCACACTGCACTCGGGAGAGGAGTGGCGGGGAGAAAAATAAGTAGGGGAGGGAAGCTGAGTAAAGTGAGTAAAGGCTGCGACACTGAGCATTGTAACGACGTCAGGATTCTGCCTTATTTTCCCCATCCAGTCTTGTTCGAGCTGGAATGATGTTGCTGCTTCACATCAATGTTTGAATTTCTACAAATTTTCTTGATAGGTCCTTATTGTGGAAATTTGAATAGAGTCCCTTCAAGAATACAGTTAACATCCGGTGTGGTGACTGTGGAGTTCCGAAGTATCACTCATATATCAGGAAGAGGATTTCTGCTCTCGTATGCTTCGACTGACCATCCGGGTAAGGATCGGCAACACTCCTTTATCTTTAATACCAATTCGTTATTTTGATAGCAAGTGTCATCTACCAAACACCAGCTGCATGCTATTCCCAACACAAAAGCAAAATACTGCGGATGCTGGAAATCTGAAATTAAAACAGAAAGTGCTGGAAACACTCAGCAGGTCAGGCAGCATCTGTGGAGAGAGAAACAGTCAACCTTTCAGTATAAAACAATCATGTGCTCTGTGCAGTGCTTTGCACCATCATCGTTTTGTCATTTAATCTCTCCGGCCTTCCACCCTATCACAGACCTTCCCTTTTGTTTTTTCCTCCCCTCCCCCCTTTCCCTGCCCCTGCATTTGCTTAAAACCTGTTACATCTCCAACTTTTTCCAGTTCTGACGAAAGGTCATTGACCTGAAACGTTAACTCTGTTTCTCTCTTCACAGACACTGCCTGACCTGCTGAGTGTTTCCAGCACTTTCTATTTTTATAGCATTGTATCCCAAACTTGCTTCTTCAGGAAGTTTCAGTGAGCTGCGACCCAGAGGTGCCTGCTCGATCCAGCAGGTCTGACCATTTTTCGGCAGCCTAATTGGAAGCTGCCTCGAACCAGACTGTTCAAGTTCAGAAATCTTGACATGTAATAAGAACTTTTAAAATCAATTTGGATTACATTAATGTGAAGTGAAGTAAATTGCTCCAGCGTATAAACAGAGGCTTTTCACCAAATTGTCAGCCATGGTTCAGTGGGTAACAGCCTCGCCTCTGAGTCAGAAGGTTGTGAGTTCATAGTCCCACTCCAGAGACTTGAGCACAAAAATCTCGGTCTGACACTCCCAGTGCAGTGCTGCGGGAGAGCTGCACTGTCGGAGGTGCCGTTTTTCAGATGAGACGTTAAACCGAGGCCCCGTCTGCTCTCTCGGGTGAATGTAAAAGATCTCATGGCACTATTTTGAAGAAGAGCAGGGGAGTTCTCCCCCGGTGTCCTGGGGCCAATATTGATCCCTCAATCAACATCACTAAAAAACAGATTATCTGGTCATTATCACATTGCTGTTTGTGGGAGCTTGCTGTGCACAAATTGGCTGCCACGTTTCCTACATTACAACAGTGACTACACTTCAAAAAGTACTTCATTGGCTGTAAAGCGCTTTTGGACATCCTGAGGTCATGAAAGGTGCTATATAAATGCAAGTCTTTCAAAGTATATTGACTGTAGATGTCAAATTACGTCTGCTCTATTGTTTTGTACAACATATAGCGTCTTTAACATAGTAAAACATCCCAAAGCACTTCACAGGAGCGTAATCAAACATAATTTGACACTGAGCCACATAAGGAGATATTAGGGCAGATGTAGTTTTTAAGGAGTGTCTTAAAGGAGGAAAGAGAGGCAGAGAGGCGGAGAGGTTTGAGGAGGGAATTCCAGAGCTTAGGGCCCCGGCAGCTGAAGGCACGGCCACCAATGGTGGAGCGATTATAATCAGAGATGCTCAAGAGGCTAGAATTGAAGTGGAGCAAAAAGTGAGGGATTTCATAGAATCACAGAATAGTACAGCACAGAAGGAGGCCATTCGGCCCATCGAGTCTGCGCCGGCTCTTTCGAAGAGCAATCCAGTCAGTCCCACTCCCCCGCTCTTTCCTTATATCCCTGCAATTTTTATCCTTCCAGTAATTATACAATTCCCCTTTGAAGGCTTCTATTGAATCTGTATCCACTGCCCTATCAGGCAGCGCATTCCAAATCCTAACCACTCGCTGCGTAAAGTTTTTCCTCATGTCGCCTCTGGTTCTTTTGCCAATTACCTTAAATCTGGGCCCTCTGGTTATCGACCCTTCAGCTATTTTAATCAAAGTTGTTTAGAGGAGCCTGACTTCAATCAATTCGCTTTCAGAGCCATTTCGCATTGGCAGTGAGATATAGTTGATGTTTCATTTGTAAGGTGACTTCCACGTGAACGGATTTGGATCATTTTACATGGCGCTACCCTGAGAGAGTCTCACACTCGCTCATTTACAGTTCCTTCCAGACTCGCCTGCTAATCTGTGAACCTGTCACAACAAATCAAGTCGACATTCTTTTCCCCATATGGAAACGTGTGAAGATGTATCCACTCCTCGTATCCAATTTATATCGCAGAAACATTTGTCCTGTTGAACCCGCCCCGTTGAATTCTGCAGGGCAGGTATGGCACCACTGGAACAGCTGTGCATGTAGGTTTGCAGAGGGTAAACAATGGGAATTGGGCAGAATAGGAACTGTTGGAAGTCATTCTAATGCAGACAGGGAGCACGGCCTGCATTGCACTCGACGAGATGAAATGAGCCTCTATTTTCCTTGTGAGCGTCTGTAAACCTGCTTGCTCCAAACCTGTTAATGCACCTAGCCCTTCCTCGAGTCTCATTTATTTTACGGACCTAACCATGACTCATTGAGGTGTTTTGCATTCAAGCTGTCATGAATGTAGCTTATTTATAAACAGGACTTTTGGCAGAAGTAACGATGTAAAAAGTTTAATCTATCCAGTTAAAATGCCAATGAGAATTTAAATAGGAGTCGACTGGTGAAAATGAACAATGTGCAGCAGTACATTTTGAAACTCTGGCACTGCTGTGTCTTTGATTGAAGAACACGCAGTGAGCAGAAGCTATTGGGAGTAATAAATTGCCCCATGCTTCTGGTGATCTTTATATCAAGGAACAAGTAGAGACAGAAAATCGGTGTGGGTGAGCTGTGATTTGGTTTAAGATGGGAAGTTCTGCAGTGTAAGAATGACAAAAGAGCTGAATGAAAGTAGTAGATCTTCACGGGAGCGGCAGTCTGCTGCTGTAGTACCTAGTCCATAGAATCGATGGCACCGTACACCCTGGGGAAGCCTACTGCACTCTCGTCCTGCTTTGCTCCATCCATGGGGAGCGAGAGCCAGGTTAAGTGAGTGGGCAGTAAGGTGGCTGATTTTTTAAAATTTATTTGGTTTTTATGGGATGTGGGCGTCGCTGGCAAGGCCGGCATTTATTGCCCATCCCTAGTTGCCCTCGAGAAGGTGGTGGTGAGCCGCCGCCTTGAACCGCTGCAGTCCGCGTGGTGAAGGTACTCCCACAGTGCTGTTAGGGAGGGAGTTCCAGGGTTTTGACCCAGCAATGATGAAGGATCGGCGATATACTTCTAAGGCAGGATGGTGTATGACTTGGAGGGGAACTTGGAGGTGGCGGTGTTCCCATGCGCCTGCTGCCCTTCTCCTTCTAGGTGGAAGAGGTTGCGGGTTTGGGAGGTGCTGCCGAAGAAGCCTTGGTGAGTTGCTGCAGTGCATCTTGTAGATGGGACACACTGCAGCCACGGTGCGCCGGTGGTGGAGGGAGTGAATGTTGAAGGTGGTGGATGGAGTGCCAATCAAGCGGGCTGCTTTGTTCTGGATGGAGTCGAGCTTCTTGAGTGTTGTTGGAGCTGCACTCATCCAGGCAAGTGGAGAGTATTCCGTCACACTCCTGACTTGTGCCTTGTAGATGGTGGAAAGGCTTTGGGGAGTCAGGAGGTGAGACACTCGCCGCAGATTACCTAACCTCTGACCTGATCTTGTTGCCACAGTATTTATGTGGTTGGTCCAGTTAAGTTTCTGGTCAACAGTGACCCCCAGGATGTTGTTGGTGGTGGATTCGACGATGGTAATACCGTTGAATGTCATGGGGAGCTGATTAGACTCTTGCTTGTTGGAGATGGTCATTGCCTGGTACTTCTGTGGCGCAAATGTTACCTGCCACTTATCAGCCCAAGCCTGAATGTCGTCCAGGTCTTGCTGCATGCGGGCATGGACTGCTTCATTATCTGAGGAGTTGCGAATGGCGCTGAACACTGTGCAGTCATCAGCGAACATCCCCATTTCTGACCTTATGTTGGAGGGAAGGTCATTGATGAAGCAGCTGAAGATGGTTGGACCTAGGACACTGCCCTGAGGAACTCCTGCAGCGATATCCTGGGGCTGTGATGATGATTGACCTTCAACCACCGCAACCATTTTCGTTTGTGCTAGGTATGACTCCAGCCAGTGGAGCGTTTTCCCCCCGTTTCCCATTGACTTCAGTTTTACTAGGGCTCTTTGATGCCACACTCAGTCAAATGCTGCCTTGATATCAAGTGCAGTTACTCTCACCTCACCTCTGGAATTCAGCTCCTTTGTCCATGTTTGGACCAAGGCTGTAATGAGGTCGGGAGCCGAGTGGTCTTGGCAGAACCCAAACTGGGCATCAGTGAGCAGGTGCCGCTTGATAGCACTGTTGATGACACCTTCCATAACTTTGCTGATGATTAAGAGTAGACTGATGGCGCGGTAATTGGCCGGGTTGGATTTGTCCTGCTTTTAGTGGACGGGACATACCTGGGCAGTTTTCCACATTGTCGGATAGATGCTAGTGTTGTAGTTGTACTGGAACAGCTTGGCTAGTTCTGGAGCACAAGTCTTCAGCACGATAGCTGGGATGTTGTTGGGGCCCATAGCCTTTGCTGTATCCAGTGCGCTCAGCCATTTCTTGATATCACATGGGGTGAATCAAATTGGCTGAAGACTGGCTTCTGTGATGGTGGGGACCTCAAGAGTAGGCCGATATGGATCATCCACTCGGCACTTCTGGCTGAAGTTGGTTGCAAACGCTTCAGCCTTGTCTTTTGCACTCACGTGCTGGGCGCCACCATCATTGAGGATGGGGATATTCATGGAGCCTCCTCCTCCCATTAGTTGTTTAATGGTCCACCACCATTCACGACTGAATGTGACAGGACTTTGATCTGATCTGTGGGATCGCTTAGCCCTGCCTATAGCATGCTGCTTCCACTTTTTAGCATGCATGTAGTCCTGTGTTGCAGCTTCGCCAGGTTGGCACCTCATTTTTAGGTACGCCTGGTGCTGCTCCTGGCATGCTCTTCAACACTCCTTATTGAACCAGGGTTGGTCCCCTGGCTTGATGGTAATGGCAGAGTGAGGGATATGCCGGGCCATGAGGTTACAGATTGTGGTGGAATACAATTCTGCTGCTGCTGATGGCCCACAGCGCCTCATGGATGCCCAGTTTTGAGCTGCTAGATCTGTTCTGAATCTATCCCATTTAGCACAGTGGTAGTGCCACACAACACGATGGAGGGTGTCCTCAGTGTGAAGACAGGACTTCGTCTCCACAATGACTGTGCAATGGTCACTGCTACCAATGCTGTCAAGGACAGATGCATCTGCGACACCTAGATTGGTGAGGACGAGATCAAGTCGGTTTTTCCCCTCGTGTTGGTTCTCTCACCACCTATCGCAGGCCCAGAGTGGCAGTCATGTCCTTCAGGACTCAGCCAGTAGTGGTGCTACTGAGCCACTCTTGGTGATGGACATTGAAGTCCCCCCACCCAGAGTACATTCTGTGCCCTTGCTACTCTCAGTGCTGTTTCAACATGGAGGAGCACTGATTCATCAGCTAAGGGAGGGCGGTAGGTGGTTATTAGCAGGAGGTTTCCTTGCCCATGCTTGACCTGAAGCCATGAGGTCTGGAGTCAATGTTGAGAACTCCCAGGGCCACTCCCTCCTGACTGTATACCACGGTGCCGCCACCCCTGGTGGGACAGGACATACCCCAGGGATGATGATGATGGAATCTGGGACATTGGCTGAAAGGTGTGATTCTGTGAGTATGACTGTCAGGCTGTAACTTGACTAGTCTGTGGGACAGCTCTCCCAATTTTGGCACAAGTCCCCAGATGTTAGTGAGGAGGACTTTGCAGAGTTGACTGGGCTGGAAGTGCTGTTGCCATGTCTGGAGCCAAGGTCGATGCCGGGTGGTCCATCCGGTTTTATTCTTTTTATTGTGGCTTGCTCGGCCATTTCAGAGGCAGTTAAGAGTCAACCACATTGCTGTGGGTCTGGAGTCACATATAGGCCAGACCGGGTAAGGACGGCAGATTTCCTTCCCTAAAGGACATTAATGAACCAGATGGGTTTTTGCGACAATCCGATAATTTCATGGTCACCATTACTAATTACTCCAGATTTATTTAATTAACTGAATTTAAATTCCCCAGCTGCTGTGGTGGGATTATGAACTCACATCTCCGGATCATTAGTTCATACCTCGGGATTATTAGCCCAGTGACATTACCATTACGCTACCATTCCCTATGGAGTATAACGTAGGGAAATTGAGGTTATTCACTTTGGTAGGAAGAATAGGAAATCCGAATATTTTTTAAGTGGTGAGAAACTATTAATTGTTGGTGCTCAGAGAGATTTCGGTGTCCTCCGTACCGGAAACACAGAGAGTTAATGTGCAGGTACAGCCAGTAATTAGGAAGCAAATGGCATTCTGGCCTTTCTTGCTAGGGGGTTGGAGTATAAGAGTGAGGAAGTCTTGCTACAATTGTACAGAGCCTTGGTGAGACCACACCTGGAGTACTGGGCACAGTTTTGATCTCCATATCTGAGGAAGGATGAACTTGCCTTAGAGAGAGTGCAACAAAGCTTCACCAGATTGATTCCTGGGATGGGAGGGTTGCCCTATGAGGAGAGATTGAGTAGATTGGACGTATACTCTCTGGAGTTTGGAAGAATAAGAGGTGATCTCATTGAAACATATAAGATTCTGAGAGGGATTGACAGGGTAGATGCTGAGAGGTTGTTTCCCCTGGCTGGAGTGTCTAGAACTAGGGGGCATAGTCTCAGGATAAGGGGTCGGCCATTTAAGACTGAGATGAGGAGGAATTTCTTCACTCAGAGGGTGGTGAATCTTTGGAATTCTCTGCCCCAGAGGGCTGTGGATGCTGAACCATGGAGTATATTCAAGGCTGAGATAGATTTTTGGACTCCTGGGGAATCAAGGGACCTGGGGAACTTCTTTTTAGTTTCTACAACCATACAGCATGGTAGCCCACCAAATTGATGGTGCAGGAGCTGTGGCAAGGAGGAGGGCACTATGCAGGAGGTCATGCCCATGGCGGGCATTCGGGGAGCGCTTCTCTTACATGAACTTCACTGAGGAGCAAAGTATGAGGCACCTTCGGTTCACAATGGAAACTGGCACCGAACTACGTCAGCAGCTACAGCCACAATACGAGCCTCGCACTGCCTGCGGCCGTCTAGGTCACCATGGCCTTTAACTCTTAAGCCGTGGGCTACTTTCAGTTTGCAACAGGTGACATCAGCGACATATCATAGTTTGCAGTCCACCGCTGTATCAGGGAGGTCACTGAGGCTCTCTGCACTGGAACAAACACCTGCAGCTCTCTCCCCATGGACGGAGCAAAGCAGGCCGAGAGGCTTCGCCTGCACAGTAGGCTTCCCCAGGGCGTACGGTGCCATAGATTCCACACACATTATGCCTCCCTCTAATCAGCCTGGCATCTTTATCAGTCAGAAGGAATTCCACTCCCACAGTGTACGGCTGGTTTGCGACCACTGGCACACTATCCCCCTGCCCTAGCTCCTGCACACTTGTGCCTGGTGATTCACCGCATGACGACCCTTCCTTTAGCCTGGCCTCTGAAGCGCACGTGTTGCCAGTATCTGAGCTGGTGATTGCGAGGGTGAGATCGAGCGACGCTGCATCATCAGGAAGGCTGGCCTCTTCTTCCTCCAGTGGCAGAGGTATGTCCACCTGAAATGAAAGAGAGGGACAAGGGTTGACTTTTGGTGTAAAGAGAGAGGAAGAAGTGGCTGGTGAAAGCATCTGCAGTTTGTCATGCAGAGTGTGTGGGGTGAGATTGAAGTAAGAAGGGGAATAGAGGAGATGGTGTGAAGAAACCCATGCGAGATGTCTCCTCCAGCGTTGCCAGTCACCACGGCCATGTCTCTGCCCCTGCCCATGAAGACCAAGACACTTCCTTCGAGCTGGGCTCAGCCTCCTTCACTTGCAGCCTGCTGTCTGGAGTTGTGGGTGACCTTCTCCTGTAAGACAGGCGGGAGTGTGTTAGTGACAGTCGTGAGGTGTTTAGACAACGTGCCTATCATGGTGGACTTAAGAACATATGAATTAAGAGCAGGAGCAGGAGTCGGCCACACGACCCCTCGAGCCTGCTCCGCCATTCAATAAGATCATGGTTGATCTTCGATCTCAACTCCACTTTCCCGCATTATCCCCGAATCCCTGGATTCCCCCAGAGTCCCAAAATCTATCGATCTCAGCCTTGAATATACTCAACGACTCAGCATCCACAGCCCTCTGGGGTAGAGAATTCCAAAGATTCACAACCCTCTGAGTGAAGAAATTCCTCCTCATCTCAGTCCTAAATGGCCGACCCCTTATCCTGAGACTGGGCCCCCTAGTTCTAGACTCCCCAGCCAAGGGGGAACAGACAGCATCTACGCTGTCATAGCTGGTATGCAGTATGTCAGATGTGAGGTGAGGGGAAGTGAAGGTTGGAATAATGGTGAGTGTGTGAGTCTGAGGAGAAGGAGGTGTGGTGCAGTGATTGTAGGAGAGTGAAGGGAAGCGGGGGAGGAGAGTATGGTGCGTAGTGAGGCTGGGGGTGTGAGCAGGGAATAAGAGAGCCGTATTCTTACCTTGCGGGCAGCCAATGGACAATGTGTGGAGCGGTGGCTGCACGCCTGATTCACGATAGTGAGCAGGCAGCACAAATATCACGTACTGTCTGGGACAACACTGACAGACATGTGCAGTACACGCCTCACCCCGGCACACCCGTTTCTGGGCACGGTCCAATTTCTAGACCAGAGTCTTCACCTCTGAGCCATCAGGGAGCTTGCTACACCCTTTTGATGTTATTATTTTCCACAGTATAGTAATAGATACTGTAATATTATGGCATCCAAGTACAGTTGAAAATGTTCTCACTTTGATGGGTCCTTTAGAAACCATGAATTCATCATGGGGCAGGGGGGGGAGATACAACCTACCCCAACATAGAATTTTGTGAGCTCAAGTCATGAAACTGCCGCAGCTTGCCGATCGCTGTCTTAACTGTTGGAAATAAAATTGCCTTGGTCTGTTTCGGGACTTCTGGATGGTCACATCACTTCAAAAAAAAAACATGGAAATTAATGTGGTTTGGAAACAAAAACAATCATCTTGCAATGACCACTGCCCTGTCACTATTTGTAGGGTCAAAATGCGGAGTTCCAATTTATCAGAGGCAGCGTGGTTGAAACACAAAGGGGTAGCAATTCACCTCTGATTCATTTATTCGCTCTTTGATGAATAAGATGAGTGGGTGGGCTTGCAGGAAGCTACAGGCTGTGGGTTTTGCTGCAACGCTCCTGAGGGGATTTTCTGCAGGGAAAGAAATGGAAAATTACACGAAACCTTCCTGTCAGATTGAAATGTCCGTGTTTCCGCAGCGTCTTTTCAAACAACATTGCATTTATTCAGAATAATTTTGAAGATAAGGGGGGTAATTTTAACCCCCCCAAAAATGGGTGGGTTTGGGTCGGGTGGGAGGATAAATAGTAAAAAAAAAATCTGGAACAGGAACCCGACCCTCCTCGAACCCACCCACTTCCGGGTGGGCGAGGTGGGCAACCAATCCGCCCCCAGGGAGCGGGTCGCTCATTGAAACCATTTTAAGGCAGCTGCGAGCCTTCATTTTAACTGCGTTTATATTTTTAACTCGTGTTGGCCGGGTCTCGGGAAACCTGGCAGGTAAAAAGGGGGCGAGAGGGGCCAGATCCATGAGGTTAGTGTCTTTACAGCACTGCTTGTGGGCCAGGAGGGGTGGGAGTGTTTGGACAAGGCCCAACGAGCTAACCTGTAAATCGCCCCACAATCCGTCTCCCCCCCCCCCCCCCACCCACCCCCTTCCGCAGTTGGACCCCCCCTCCCCCGACCATCACCATCTCCACCCCCCTTCCCCCCCCACCAACCACCATCTCCAGCCCCCCCCACCGACCACCATCTCCAGCCCCCCCACCCCCCACCAACCACCATCTCCAGCAACCCCCCCCCCCCCCCACCGACCACCATTTCCAGCCCCCCTCCCCCTCCACCGACCACCATCTCCAGCCCCCCCTCCCCCGCCCCCGGCCTCCGTGTTAATTTGCTCCCTATCCATTTATACCCTTACCCATCAATCTCAATCTTGAAAATATAAATTGACCCAGCATTCACAGACTTTTGGGGGAGAGAGTTCCAGATATCCACTACACGCTGTATGAAAAATGACTTCTCGATTTCACTCCCAAAGGGCTTAGCTCTAATTTTAAGGTTCTGCCCCCTTGTTCTGGACTCCCCCCCCCCCCCCCCCCCACCAGAGGAAACAGTTTCTCTGTATCTACCCCTTTACCTGCTGTGGAGGCGGAATCATTGAATATGTTCAAGGCGGAGATCGACAGATTTTGAGCAACAGGGGAGTCGAGGGTTAGGGGAGCGGGCAGGAAAGTGGAGTTGAGGCCACAATCGGATCAGCCATGATCTCATTGAATGGTGGAGCAGGCTCGAGGGGCCGAATGGCCGACTCCTGCTCCTATTTCTTATGGATTACACGTTTGATGAGTTGGTCACGCCGCAGGGTAGGGCTGCACAGGCAGAAGGGAAATGGGGGACCACCAGGCGGAGCAGTAGAGGCAGGCAGGTAGTGCAGGAGACCCCTGTGGCCATCCCCCTTTCAAACAGGTATACCAATTTGGATACTGTTGAGGGGGATGACTCACCAGAGGAAGGCGGCAGCAGCCAACTTCCTAGCACCGGGGGTGTTGCTGCTGCTCAGGAAGGGAGGAAAAAGAGTGGGAGAGCAATAGTGGTAGGGGATTCTATCGTAAGGGGAACTGATAGATGGTTCTGTGGCCATAGACGTGACCCCAGGATGGTTTGTTGCCTCCCTGGTGCCAGGGTCAAGGATGTCACTGAACAGCTGCAGGGCATTCTGAAGGGGGAGGGTGAACAGGCAGAGGTCGTGGTTCACATTGGGACCAACGACATAGGTAGGAAGAGGGATGAGGTCCTGCAACAAGAATTTAGGGAGCTAGGTAGCAGATTAAAGAGCAGGACCTCAAAGGTTGCAATCTCTGGATTACTCCCGGTGCCACGTGCTAGTGAGTGTAGGAATAGGAGGATAGAGCAGATGAATGCGTGGCTAAAGAGTTGGTGCAGGAGGGAGGGCTTTAGTTTCCTGGATCACTGGGCCTGCTCCTGGGAAAGATGGGACTTGTACAAGTCGGACAGGTTGCACCTGAACCAGAGCGGGACAAATATCCTTGCGGGGAGGTTTGCTAGCACTGTTCGGGGGGGTTTAAACTAAAATGGCAGGGGGTTGGGAACCTGAGCAGGGAGACAGAGGAAAGGAAAACAGGGATAAAAGCAAAAGATAGGAAGGAGAAAAACAAATGTGGCAGTCAGAGAAAGCAACGGTTTAAATCAAACGTGGCCACAGTAAATAATAATTCTAATAGGTTTAAGAGCGTTAAAAAAACAAGCCTGAAGGCTTTGTGTATAATGCGAGGAGCATTTGTAATAAGGTGGATGAATTGGCTGCACAAATAGAAGTAAACGAATACGATTTGGTTGGGATTACAGAAACGTGGCTCAAGGATGGCCAAGACTGGGAACTCAACATCCAGGGGTATTCGATATTCAGGAAAGATAGGCAAAAAGTAAAGGGAGGTGGGGTAGCATTACTGGTTAAAGAAGGGATTAATACAATTGTAATGAAGGATATTAGCTCTGATGATGTGGAATCTGTATGGGTAGAATTGAGAAATACTAAGGGGAAAAAAACATTAGTGGGAGCGGTATATAGACCTCCAAACAGTAAGGTGGAGGTTGGGGATGGCATTAAAAGGGAAATTAAAGAAGCGTGCAATAAGGGCACAGCAGTCATCATGGGTGACTTTAATCTACATATAGATTGGGCCAACCAAATTAGTAACAATACTGTGGAGGAGGAATTCCTGGAGTGTTTACGGGATGGTTTCCTGGACCAATATGTCGAGGAACCAACCAGAGATCAGGCCATCTTAGACTGGGTATTATGCAACGAGAAAGGATTAATTAGCAATCTTGTTGTACGAGGCCCCTTGGGTCGGAGCGATCATAATATGATCAAATTCTTCATTAAGATGGAGAATGAAGTAGTTGACTCCGAGACAAGGGTCCTCAATTTAAATAAAGGAAACTACGATGGTCTGAGGAGCGAGTTGGGTAGGATTGAGTGTGGAATGGTGCTCAAAGGGTTGACGGTGGATAGGCAATGGCAAACATTCAAAGACCAAATGGATGAGCTACAGAATTTGTTCATCCCAGTTTGGCGTAAAAATAAAGCAAAAAAGGTGACTCAACCGTGGCTAACAAGGGAAATTAGGGATAGCATAAGATCCAAGGAGAGGACATATAAATTGGCTAGAAAAAGCAATAATCCTGAGGATTGGGAGCAGTTTAGGAGTCAACAAAGGAGGACAAAGGGATTAATTAAGAAAGGGAAAAAAGAATATGAGAGTAAGCTAGCGGAGAACATAAAAACTGACTGTAAAAGCTTTTATAGATATGTGAAGAGAAAAAGATTAGTGAAGTCAAGCGTAGGTCCCTTACAGTAAGAATCAGGGGAATTTATAATGGGAAACAAGGAAATGGCAGACCAACTAAATGCATACTTTGGTTCTGTCTTCACAAAGGAGGACACAAATAACCTCCCAGAGATGCCGGGGAACATAGGGTCTGATGAAAGCGAGGAACTGAAAGAAATCAGTATTTGTAGGAAAATGGTGTTAGGAAAATTGATGGGACTGAAGGCCGATAAATCCCCAGGGCCTGATGGTCTACATCCCAGGGTACTTAAGGAAGTGGCCCTAGAGATAGTAGATGCATTACTGATCATCTTCCAGAACTCGATAGACTCTGGAATGGTACCCATGGATTGGAGGGTAGCTAATGTTACCCCACTATTCAAAAAAGGTGGTAGAGAAAAAGCGGGGAATTATAGACCGGTAAGCCTGACATCGGTAGTGGGGAAAATGCTAGAGTCTATTATAAAAGATGTAATAGCAGAGCACTTGGAAAGCAGTGACAGGATCGGACAAAGTCAACATGGATTTACAAAAGGTAAATCATGCTTGACTAATCTACTGGAATTTTTTGAGGGTGTAACTGGTAAAATAGATAAGGGAGAACCAGTGGATGTGGTGTATTTGGACTTTCAGAAGGCTTTCGATAAGGTCCCACACAAGAGATTAGCGTGCAAAATTAAGGCACATGGGATTGGGGGCAAGGTATTGACTTGGATAGAGAACTGGTTGGCGGACAGAAAGCAAAGAGTTGGAATAAACGGGTCATTTTCCGAGTGGCAGGCAGTGACTAGTGGGGTACCACAAGGATCGGTCCTAGGACCCCAGCTGTTCACAATATATATTAATGATCTGGACGAGGGAATTGGATGTAATATCTCCAAATTTGCAGACGACACAAAGCTGGGCGGAAGGGTAAGCTGCGAGGAGGATGTCGGGAAACTCCAGTACGATTTGGACAGGTTGGGTGATTGGGCAGAAACATGGCAAATGCACTATAATGTGGATAAATGTGAGGTTATCCACTTTGGTGGCAAAAACAGGAAGGCAGATTATTATTTGAATGGCAATAGATTGGGAGAAGGGGAAGTGCAAAGAGACCTGGGTGTCTTTGTGCACCAGTCGCTGAAGGTAAGCATGCAGGTGCAGCAGGCGGTTAAGAAGGCAAATGGTATGTTGGCCTTCGTAGCAAGAGGGTTCGAGTACAGGAACAAGGATGTCTTGCTACAGTTGTACAGGGCCTTGGTGAGACCGCACCTTGCGTATTGTGTGCAGTTTTGGTCACCTTACCTGAGGAAGGACGTTCTTGCCATGGAGGGAGTGCAGCGAAGATTCACCAGGCTGATACCTGGGATGGCAGGAATGACGTATGAGGAGAGATTGTGTCGATTGGGCTTATACTCACTGGAGTTTAGAGATTGAGAGGGGATCTCATCGAAACCTATAAAATTCTGTCAGGTCTGGACAGACTAGATGCAGGAAGGATGTTTCTGATGGCTGGGGAGTCCAGAACCAGGGGTCATAGTCTAAGGATAAGGGGTAAGCCATTTAGGACTGAAATGAGGAGGAATTTCTTCACCCAGAGAGTGGTGAACCTGTGGAATTCTCTGCCACAGAGGGCGGTGGAGGCCAGTTCATTAAATATATTCAAGAAAGAGTTGGATATATTTCTTGAGGCTAAAGGGATCAAGGGATATGGGGAGAAGGCAGGGACAGGGTACTGAATTTGGATGATCAGCCATGATCACATTGAATGGTGGAGCAGGCTTGAAGGGCCGAATGGCCGACTCCTCCTATTTCTTATGTTCTTGTCATTTTAAACACCTCAATTAGATCCCCCTTCAGCCTTCTAAACTCAAGGGAATACAAGCCAAGTGTATGTAACCTGTCCTCGTAATTTAACCCTTTAAGCCCTGGTATCATCCTGGTGAGCCTGCTGCAGAAGCATTGCTGCCTGTCTGTGGAGCACAGCCTTCAGGCATGTGAGATTTTTGTGTAATCTCAAATTGGAGCGTGAACGATAATTTAAAAACTTTGTGATGATACCAAAAAGCTACTTGTTACAAAAGCAAAATACTGCAGATGCTGTAAATCTGAAATAAAAACAGAAAGCGCTGAAAATGCTCAGCAGGTCAGGCAGCATCTGTGGAGAGAGAAACAGAGTTAACGTTTCAGGTCGATGACCCTTCGTCAGAACTGGAAAAAGCTGGAGATGGAACAGGTTTTTAAGCAAGTGCAGGGGCAGGGAAAGGGGGGAGGGGGGGAAAAGAACAAGAGGGAAGGTCTGTGATAGGGTGGAAGGCAGGAGAGATTAAATGACAAAAGGGATGATGGTGCGAGGCAAAAGGAGATGGTAATAGGACAAGTTAAGAAACAAAAGATGACTCTAGATGAAGTGTAAATGACACTGACAGAATGATTGACAGCGCCATGTGAGAGAGAGAAAAAAATGGAAAAAAAAGTTAGGGGCCGAGGTTATGGTCTGAAATTGTTGAACTCGATGTTGAATCCAGAAGGCTGTAAAGTGCCCAATCGAAAGATGAGGTGCTGTTCCTCGAGCTTACGCTGAGCTTCATTGGAACAATGCAAGAGGCCGAGGATAGAGAGATCAGAGTGGGAATGGGGCGGTGAATTAAAGTGACAGGCGACCGGAAGCTCGGGGTCACCCTTACGGACTGAACGGAGGTTTTCCACAAAGCGGCCACCCAATCTGCGTTTGGTCTCCCCAATGTAGGGGAGACCGCATCGTGAGCAGCGAATACAGTATACTAGATTGCAAGAAGTACAAGTAAATCGCTGTTTCACCTGGAAGGGGTGTTTGGGGCCCTGGACAGTGGGAAGGGAGGAGGTAAAAGGGCAGGTGTTGCATCTCCTGCGCTTGCATGGGAAGGTGCCAGGGGAAGGGGTGTTGGGGGTGATAGAGGAGTGGACCAGGGTGTCACGGAGGGAGTGATCCCTTTGGAATGCTGAAAGGGGAAGTGTGGGGAAGATGCTTGGTGGTGGGATCATGCTGGAGGTGGTGGAAATGGCGGAGGATGATCCGTTGAATGTGGAGGCTGGTGGGATGAAAGGTGAGGACAAGGGGAACCCTATCGTGGCTCTGGGAGGGAGGGGAAGGGGTGCGAGCAGAAGTGCGGGAAATAGAACAGACACGGTCGAGGGACGTGTCAACCACGGTAGAGGGGAATCCTCGGTTGAGGGAAAAGGAAGACATGTCGGAAGCACCAGTATGGAAGGTGGCATCGTCGGAGCAGATGCGGCGGAGATGGAGAAACTGGGAGAATGGAATAGAGTCCTTACAGGAAGCGGGGTGGGAGGAAGTGTAGTCCAGGTAGCTGTGGGAGTCAGTGGGCTTGTAGTGAATGTTTGATCAGCACCTGTGAAGAGACGCTCGCTCACTCAACCAGGAAACACCAAGACTGGTTCGACGAGAATGACCAGGAGATCCAGGAGCTAATAAGCCGCAAGCGCAAGGCATTTCTGATCTGGAAACAGCAACAGAACTCGAGAGCAAGAAAGCAGCTCTACAGAAGCCTGAAGGCCGAGGTCCAACAAAAAACTCGCGACCTAAAGAACAGATGGTGGGTGGAGAAAGCGCAGGAGATCCAGCAGCTAGCTGACAACCATGATGTGCATGGATTCTTTAGCGCAGTCAAGACCATCTACGGTCCAAGCACCCAAGGCCCTTCCCCACTGCGAGCCAAGAACAGAGGTACTCATCAAGGACAGGGAAGCAGTCAGTGCCCGCTGGAAGGAGCACTTTGAAGATCTCCTTAACCGCGACTCTGTCTTCAACACGAGTGTCCTCAACTCCATCCCACAGCATGCTACCCGCCACCATCTCAGCACAACCCCAGCCCGGCATGAGGTTGAAAAGGCCATCTGACAACTGAAGAACAACAAGGCCTCAGGAGCAGATGGGATCCCCGCCGAGGCACTAAAGCATGGCGGAGAAGCACTACTGGCGCGAATTCATGAACTAATTTCTCTTACCTGGAAGGGGGAGAGCATGCCAGGGGATCTCAGAGACGCCGCAATTGTGACCATCTTCAAGAAAGGTGACAAGTCCGATTGCGGTAATTACAGAGGAGTTTCCCTGCTATCTGCCACAGGGAATGTCATCGCAAGAATCCTCCTCAATCGCCTTCTCCCAGTGGCCGAAGAGCTCCTCCCAGAGTCGCAATGCGGATTCTGCCCACTAAGGGGCACAATGGACATGATCTTCACCGCACGTCAATTACAAGAGAAATGCAGGGAACAGCACCAACCACTCTACATGGCCTTCTTTGAACTCACAAAGGCCTTCGACACTGTCAACCGTGAGGGATTATGGAGTGTCCTCCTCAAATTCGGCTGCCCTCAAAAGTTTGTCACTATCCTCCACCTGCTTCACGACGACATGCAAGCCGTGATCCTGACCAATGGTTCCACCACAGACCCAATTCACGTACGAACCGGGGTCAAGCAAGGCTGTGTCATCGCACCAACGCTCTTCTCAATCTTCCTTGCTGCAATGCTCCATCTCACCCTCAGCAAGCTCCCCACTGGAGTGGAGCTAATTTACAGAACAAACGGGAAACTGTTAACCTCCGTCGCCTCCAGTCCAGATCCAAGGTCATCCCATCCTCTGTCGTCGAATTACAGTATGCAGACGATGCTTGCGTCTGCGCTCACTCGGAGGTCGAACTCCAAACCATCATAAACACCTTCACCGAAGCGTTCGAGAGCATGGGCCTTACACTAAACATCCGTAAGACAAAGGTCCTCTACCAACCTGCCCCCACCACACAGTACTGCCCCCCGATTATCAAAATCCACGACAAGGCCTTGGACAACGTGGACCACTTTCCATCCCTCGGGAGCCTACTGTCAACAAGGGCAGACGTCGACGACGAAGTCCAACACTGTCTTCAGTGTGCCAGTGCAGCCTTCGGTCACCTGAGGAAGAGAGTGAGGAAGAGACCAGGACCTCAAACCCGGCAGTAAGCTCATGGTCTACAGGGCAACAGTGATACCTGCCCTGCTGTATGCCTCAGAGACATGGTCCATGTACAGCAGGCACCTCAAAGCACTGGAGAGGTACCACCAACGCTGCCTCCGCAAGATCCTGCAAATCCATTGGCAGGATAGGCGCACCAACGTCAGTGTTCTTGCTCAGGCCAACATCCCCAGCATCGAAGCTCTGACCACGCTCAATCAGCTCCAATGGACGGGTCACATTGTCCGCATGCCCGATACGAGACTCCCAAAACAAGCGCTCTACTCGGAGCTCCGGCACGGCAAGAGAGCCCCAGGTGGGCAGAGGAAACGCTTCAAGGACACCCTCAAAGCCTCCTTGAAAAAGTGCAACATCCCCACCGACACCTGGGAATCCCTGGCCCAAGACCGCACAAAGTGGAGGAGGAGCATCCGGGAAGGTGCCGAACACCTCGAGTCTCTTTGCCGGGAGCAAGTGGAAGCCAAGCGCAAGGAGCGCACGTCAACCCAAGCTCCCCACCCACCCGCCCCTTCAACCACCATCTGCCCCACCTGTGACAGAGACTGTAGGTCCCGCATTGGACTAATCAGCCACCTGAGAACTCATTTTTAATGTGGAAGCAAGTCATCCTCGGTTCCGAGGGACTGCCTAAGAAGAAGAAGAAGTGAATGTTTGTCAATAGCCTATCCCCAGAGATGGAGACAGAGAAGTCGAGGAAGGAAGGGGAAGAGTCGGAGATGGACCATGTGAAGGTGAGGGAAGGGTGGAAGCTACTTGTTACAGTTGTCTGGGTAAGTTTTGTTTTTTGACCCTTTCAATAGATGGATATTGTTGTGGACAGCCCACATCCGAGCTGGCGGGGGAGGGGGGTTGGGAGGGGGCAAAGCCAAAGATTCAACGAGAAGTTCAAAAGTGGATCAGGGGAATGGAACAAAATTAGCATTTTGATAATTTTGTACTGAATCCGTTAATGTAACAATAACATCATTTTGGAGGGGTTATGGTTCCTGACCTCCTTGTTGTCAGCCGTGGCTCAGTGGGCAGCACTCTCGCCTCTGAGTCACAAGGTTGTGGGTTCAAGTCCCACTCCAGAGACTTGAGCACAAAAATCTAGGCCGACACTCCCAGTGCAGTGCTGAGGGAGTGCTGCACTGTCAGAGGTGCCGTCTTTTGGATGAGATGTTAAACCGAGGCCCCGTCTGCTCTCTCAGGTGGACGTAAAAGATCCTGTGACACTATTTTGAAGAAGAGCAGGGGAGTTCTCCCCGGTGTCCTGGGGCAAATATTTATCCCTCAATCAGCATCACTAAAAAAGCAGATTATCCGGTCATTATCACGTTGCTGTTTGTGGTAGCTTGCTGTGCGTAAATTGGCTGCAGCGTTTCCTACATTACAACAGTGACTGCACTTCAAAAAGTACTTCATTGGCTGTAAAGCGCTTTGGTACGTGCTGAGGTTGTGAAGTCCAGTGTGATGAAATATTCCATTCATCACTGCCTGTGACTGGTCGGTTTCAGTTTCATTTCCCTTCCCCCAGTTCCGTTTCCTCACCATTGTATTGTATATTGGAATGTGTTGTGTGTAGGGCTCCGCCCATACCTGGCCCCTATGCAAGCAAGCTCAGTCTGGCCTCATATCCAGTACTGCAGCCCTCCGGATGGAAGATACCTCTCTCCACTACGTGTTACCTTCTAAGTTAAGAAAAGCCTTGTTTTCTTTTGCTAACATCGAGTCTCGGAATTATTGAGGCACATCATCCAGAACCAGGGGTCACAGCCTAAGGATAAGGGGTAAGCCATTTAGGACAGAGATGAGGAGGAATTTCTTCACCCAGAGAGTGGTGAACCTGTGGAATTCTCTACCACAGAAGGCAGTTGAGGCCAATTCATTAAATATATTCAAGAAGGAGTTAGATATATTTCTTAAGGCTAAAGAGATCAAGGGATATGGGGAGAAGGCAGGGACAGGGTACTGAATTTGGATGATCAGCCATGATCTCATTAAATGGCGGAGCAGGCTCGAGGGGTCGAATGGCCTACTCCTGCTCCTATCTTCTATGCTTCTATGAAAGGCGCTATACAAATGCAAGTCTTTCTTTCTTTCTCCTCATTGCCAACCAAGATTAAGTGGAGCATCCATAACAAGGGCCTCAGTGCTAGCTATGCACAAACTAAATCGTGCTGTTACTGGCAGAAAACCCTGTGATTTTCTGTGCTCTGGTCTCTTTTTAAATAAGTTTTTACCTTTAAGCAGTCTATATTTTGAATTTTCACATGTAGCTTTTTATTCAGTCTCTGGATGTGGGCCTCACTGGCAAAGCTGGCAATTAACGCTCATCCACTTTTCTATTTGCTCTTTAAGTTGTTGACCCAGCCGAGGGGGGTCAGGCTACGTGCTCCCAGGCTGCTGCCAGCACTTGTGGAACGAGCTGCAGGAAGTTGCTTGAAAGTAGCCGGAGTGACCCGCCTCTAATCCCTTCAGCCGACCCCATTCCAACAATGCGGAAATGCCTTAACATCAGCTCAATGCCTGACAAACCAAAACCGTGACCACGTGTAGGGAATTGTTGGATCCTTCCAGCCCTGGGCTCTGCAAGCTCTTTGCGTCGATGATTTTATACTGAATCTTTTAACATAACATTAACATCATTTTGGAGGGTTTCTGATTGCTGAGCTCCTCAGTGCACTATTTCGAAGCAGAGCAGGGGAGTTCTCTCCGCGGTGTCCTGACCAATATTTATTCCTCAATCAACATCACTTTAAAAAAAAACAGATTATCTGGTCATTATCACCTTGCTGTTTTTGGGAGCTTGCTGTGGGTGTGGAAGTACACATTCACCTGTATCAGCCAGTGGCTCAGTGGGTAGCACTCTCGCCTTTGAGTTAGAAGGTTCAAGTCCCACTCCAGAAACATGAGCACAAAAATCTAGATTGACACTCGCTGTCCGAGGCAGTGCAGGGCAATTCTCATAGGAACAGGAGTAGGCCATTTAGCCCCTGTCATTCGATGAGATTATGGCTGATCTGTGGCTTAATTCCATATACCTGCCTTTGGCCCATATTCCTTAATACCTTTGGTTAACAGAGAGCTTATCAATCACTGATTTAAAATTAACAATTGACCCAGCATCAATTGCCGTTTGCGGTAGAGAGTTCCAAACTTCGACCACCCTTTGTGTGTAGAAGTGTTTCCTAATTTCACTCCTGAAAGGTCTGGCTCTAATTTTTAGACTCTGCCCCCTAGTCCTAGAATCCCCAACCAGCGGAAATAGTTTCTCTCTATCTACCCTACCTGTTCCACTGAAAATTTTCAAGGTGTTCAGTCACCCTAGCCTTAATTATAGACTCTAGCAATTTCCCAGCAACAGATGTTAGGCTAACTGGTCTATAATTCCCTGGTTTCCCTCACTCGCCATTCTTAACTAGCGGAGTGACATGCACAATTTTCCAATCTAAAGGAACAGTTCCTGAATCGAGAGAACTTTGGAGGATTATAGTTCGGGCATCTGCAATGTGCTCACCTACTTCCATTAAGCCCCTGGGATAGAAACCATCTGGTCCTGGGGATTTGTCACTCTTTAGTGCCATTATTTTCTTCATTACTGTTATTTTGCTTACATTAATTTTATTGAGTCCCTGTCCCTGATTTAGTTTCCTTGGGATTTCCGGCCTGTTATCCTCTTCCTCTACTGTAAATACTGACGCAAAGTAATTATTCAACATGTCCGCCATTTCTTTATTATCATTGATAATATCACCGCTTTCAGCTTTTAAGGGGCCAGTGTCCCCAGTGTTCTGGGCCAATATTTATCCCTCAATCAACATCACTAAAAACAGATTATCTGGTCATTATCACATTGCTGTTTGTGGGAGCTTGCTGTGCACAAAATTGGCTGCTGCGTTTCCTACATTACAACAGTGACTACATTCCAAAAAAAAAGTACTACATTGGCTGTAAAGCACTTTGTCCTGAGGTCGTGAAAAGTGCTCTGGAAATGCAAGTCCTTCCTTCGTTAAAAGAAGTCCCAAATATTTTAACTTTCGAAGCATAACCTCATTTCATTTTTTTAAATCCCCATAGCATAAAACATATAGGCGGAGAAATTGGGTAGCTTTGCACCTCCCGTTATTGCCTCCGGGGGTGCTAACGGGGCGCTAACCATTTACCGCCCGGGCGCGGCGAGAAGATCGCCTCCCGCTAAATTCGACTGGAGGTTTGCAGCGGCGGTATGGCGTTGCACCCCGATCACCTTCACCCGGAGATGGTGACGCCATCGCCGTGCGCATCGCCCCGGACCCGAACTTCGGTTCCGCCCCCTGCAGCATCGCCGGGCGATGACAGCTGCAGAAGGCGTTGATCGGGAGGCCGGGCGCTTTGAGGGCGATACTTAAAGGCGAAGTAGGGAAAAAAATAACCAAATGCTTGTTTTCGGGTTTTTTTTTCCTTCTTTTCCCAGCGCTCGATCAGCCTGGCACTCTGCTGCAGGGCATCGGGCTGATCGTGGCTGCCGTCGGGGACCAGGTATGTTTTCCTCTGGCAGAGCCTGCAGTGATATATCTTTCTTAAGGCTAAAGGGATCAAGGGATATGGGGAGAAAGCAGGGACCGGGTACTGAATTTGGATGATCAGCCATGATCGCATTGAATGGCGGAGCAGGCTCGAGGGGCCGAATGGCCTACTCCTGCTCCTATCTTCTATGTTTCTATGATGGCCTGTCCCTTTAAGGGAGGGGAGGAGCCTTCCGACACAGCAGCGCTGCCCGGTCCAGTGTACAGCGCTGCTCGCCGCCCGCCACCCCACCGGCTGCCCGCTGCGCTCCAGGGAGGAAATGGAGCACAAAACCGAATTTGAGTAACATTTTTGCGCCTGGCGCTAATTTTCTCAACTTTTAAAAGTTAGCGCCTCAAACGGGACTATAATGAATTTCTCCCCCATACACTTTATTAAAAAAAAATAAAAAAAAATGATACTTCAAAATGATACCATTTAATACTATACTAGGGTATAAAGTGAATAGGCCACATGGAACTCATTTGAATTGTTGCACTCTCCAAAGAAAATGGAAATTGTTCATATTTTTGGATGTGGCACAAAAAGACTGACCTGACTGGATACTGAGGTCATGAGCCAAGCGTGTTTCTGAAGAAGCTGCAAATCTCGGCCTGTAGCTAGTTCATCGTGAGGCCAGGGGCCCATTCTTGGTTTGCTCTTGTTTTTCACATTATTGTTTCTTTTCACCTCTGTTTGCTATTTATTGTTCTGTGCTGCATTTTTGGTTCCTCCACACCCCTACAGCCAGGGCTTCCTGCTCCCTGGTTACCGTCGGTGTCACTCTGGTTACTGGGAGAGACAGCTGAGCGTTCCCGAGAGTCCTCGCTACCGATTGTCACTTCTTCCCTATGAGCAAGCGCCGAGCCATTCCTCGATACCTTGAGTGTGTCGCTGTTCCTCTTTTGTCCCCCCGCCCCACCTCTTCAAAATAAACTGGTTGAAAGAGTTAAAACCTCGATGAGCACAAAAATCTAGGCTGACACTCCAGTGCAGCACAGAGGGAGCGCCGCACTGTCGGAGGGGCAGTACTGAGGGAGCGCCGCACTGTCGGAGGGGCAGTACTGAGGGAGCGCCGCACTGTCGGAGGGGCAATACTAAAGGGAGCGCTGCACTGTCGGAGGGGCAGTACAGGGTACTGAGGGAGCGCCGCACTGTCGGAGTGGCAGTACTGAGGGAGCACTGCACTGTCGGAGGAGCAGTACTGAGGGAGCGCTGCACTGTCTGAGGTGCCGTCTTTCAGATGAGACGTTAAACCGAGACCACGTCTGCTCTCTCAGATGGATGTAAAAGATCCCATGGCAACTATTTTGAAGAAGAGCAGGGGGAGTTCTCCCTGCTGTGCTGGAGCCAATGTTTATCCCTCAATCAACATCTCTAAAAAACAGATGATCTGGTCATTATTGCTGTTTGTGGGAGCTTGCTGTGCGCAAATTGGCTGCCACATTTCCTGCATTACTACAGTGACTACACCTCAAAAGTACTTCATTGACTGTAACGTGCTTTGGGACATCCGGTGGTCATGAAAGGCGCTATAGAAATGCAAGTCTTTCTTCTTATGTGGCAGTACAGCGTCACAGGCATTTGGTACTTCACCCCATGGCCATTCTTCACGTGTAACCCTAGACAGTGAGCGTCAGTGGGCTATTTGCCCTTGGAGGGCTTCGTAGCGGAAACCAATCTCATTTTCACGATGTCCATACGCAGGATTCGCCAGATGGTGATCAGGAGTAGGAATGCTTGCTGATTTCTTTCCTTCCCGGCCCCGGGATGGTGAAGCTGATTGTAGTGTTCCTACCTGCTATTTTCAGCTTGGTCCAATGTATATTTCTAGTAATTTCTGGTTTTATTTCAAATTTTCAGTATTCCCAAGTTGGCTTTTTTTTGTTTTACCGACTGTACACTCGCAGTACGCAGCGAGTGGTGAGGATTTGGAAAGCGCTGCCTGATAGAGACAGATTCAATAGCAGCCTTCAAAAGGGAATTGACTAAATACTTGAAGGGAGAAAATATTGCAGGGATCTGGGGAGAGCTCTGGGGAGTGGGAGCAATGTCCCCTCGTAAGCTGCACGGCCTGCCTCCCCCGCCCAATGCACGGCCCGTTGGAATCTTTGTGCGTGCGTGGTATCTACAGTGTAACAGCCGGCGGGCGGGCGGCCTGTGCGGGACCTTGCGGATCACTGCGCGGCCCCGCAGCCGAGCGGGAGCAGTGAGTGGGACTAACGGGACTGCTGCTCAAGAGCCGGTGCAAACTCAATGGGCCGAATGGCCACCTCCGGTAAACCTGCCTCAGGCGGTAACTGTTCACCGGGCGGTAACTGTTCACCGGGCGGTAACTGTTCACCGGGCCGTAACTGTTCACCGGGCGGTAACTGTTCACCGGGCCGTAACTGTTCACCGGGCGGTAACTGTTCACCGGGCCGTAACTGTTCACCGGGCCGTAACTGTTCACCGGGCGGTAACTGGGAGCAAACTAATCAATGAAAGCGGGTGAAAGAATGAGAGGGGATCTCATTGAAACTTATAACATTCTAACAGGACTAGACAGACTAGATGCAGGAAGGATGTTCCCGATGGCGGGGAGTCCAGAACCAGGGGTCACAGTCTAAGGATAAGGGGTAAGCCATTTAGGACAAAGATGAGGAGGAATTTCTTCACCCTTAATTCCCAAGTGGAAAAGACATATTTAGAAAATTTTAAAAACTGGCTGATCAATGTGTATTATTTACAACAACAACAACAACAACTTGTATTTATTTAGCGCCTTTAATGTAGTAAAACATCCCAAGGAGTATTTTAAGACAAAAAATTTGATACCGATCCACATAAGGTTAAATTAGGGCAGGTGACCAAAAGTTTGGTCAAAGAGGTAGGTTTTAAGGAGCGTCTTAAAGGAGGAGAGAGAGGCGGAGAGGTTTAGGGAGGGAATTCCAGAGCTTGGGGTCTAGGCAACAGAAAGCACGGCCACCAATGGTGGAGCGATTATAATCGGCGATGCTCAACAGGGCAGAATTAGAGGAGCGCAGATATCTCTCTGGGGGGTTGTGGGGCTGGAGGAGATTACAGAGATAGGGAGGGGCAAGGCCACGGAGGGATTTGAAAACAAGGGTGAGAATCTTGAAATCGAGGCGCTGCTTAACCGGGAGCCAATGTAGGTCAGCGAGCACAGGGGTGATGGGTGAACGGGACTTGGTGCGAGTTAGGACACGAGGCAGCAGAGTTTTGGATGACCTCAAGTTTACTTAGGGTTAGTTTGCAACATCTGTACGGTCGATATGAAATTAAGCTATCTGATCCCACTGTAGAGTGAATTGAAACTTGTTCTATTCAGACGAACTATCGTTTGAGTCAGACATGAACAAAACTTTCCCGCGCTCATCATTTACACAACTATGGACAATTATCCCATCAAATAGTTTCTGCCGTTGGGTGAACCCGTGGGGTGGAGACGGTTCAATGAGTCACCAAAAACTTCATCAAAATGTGCACAAGAGCTGGTGATAAAATAATAGACGTGGGGATAACCCATTAAGTGCCGTCACAGCGAATCTCTGCCCAATGTAAAAAGAAAGACTTGCATTTCTATAGCGCCTTTCACGACCTCCGGACGACCCAAAGCACTTTACAGCCAATGAAGTACTTTTGAAGTGTAGTCACTGTTGTAATGTGGGAAACACGTCAGCCAATTTGAGCACAGCAAGCTCCCACAAGCAGCACTGTGATAATGACCAAATAATCTGTTTTTAGTGATGTTGGTTGAGTGATAAATATTGGCCAGGACACCAGGGATAACTCCCCTGCTCTTCTGCGAAATAGTGCCATGGGATCTTGTACGTCCACCTGAGGGAGCAGACGGGGCCTCGGTTTAACGTCTCATCCGAAAGACGGCACCTCCGACACTGCAGCACTCCCTCAGCACTGCACTCCTGTGGAGATGAGAGAAGCAAAGTTGCACCACCTGGCTCCACAGCACTGCGCTCGGCCCCTCTCCCAGGCGTTTCCCCCCCCGGCCTCTCCCCTGTGTGCTGGGGATGGAGTGGCTGCAGGCCCCCATCCGATACCCGCCATCGGGTGAGCTGCCTCCAAAGGTGCAGCATCTATTATTACAATCAGGCCCCAATTTCTGACCAGACTCCCAGTTCGCAGGGTGATGGCACCATCAGTTATCCAGCCAAAAACGGGCCTTAGTGTATGTCTACCCCTCGCTGGCCAAGCTCAGATTGGGGCGAGCATTTATAGAACTGCACAACATCCTGAGTCCGGGTCAACAGGGGAGCAAAAGATAATGGGAGCAAACTAGAGCAAACTGGGAGTGAAACTAAGCAAAATATGTCATCTGGAATTGTTTTGTCAAACTAGAGCAACTTTTTCATTCTTAAAGCTTTCTCGAGGGAATTATTAGTCAGCAGAAACATCATAATGGGTTTATACACTGCCAGTTACAGAATTACCTGCAAAGCTGGAGGGGAGATAAAAAGATAAACGTAAAACGCGGGCAGATAGATTTATGTTAACTTGTAATTCACTTAGGGATATCTGGCTGCTATTTAATGTCCTGTGGAGTAAATTGTTTCTCTTACTTCTGAAGATGTCAGCGGCAAGAATGGTTCAACTTTGAGTTTTATACTTTCCTTACAATCGTTAATGTCATCTTTTGGTTTCTCTTTTTTTGTCTTTTTATATCCTATATCGATATTTGTTAGGCGTGGGATACTGAGCAAAGGCGGGTGAATGGAGTTGAGGTGCGGATCAGCCGTGGACTACTTGAATGGCGGAGCAGTCTCCAGGGGCTGAAGGACCTCCCCCTGTTCCTATTTCTCCCCCAGTTTTAAATAATTCTTATAACTCGTTCAGATGTCTCTTTTGATGACGCAATGATTGTATCGGTCTGCTGACCATTTGAGTAGGAATGGTGCCTTTTGAATAATGCTAAATTCTCAGAAATTGCCCTTCTTAAAACCCTCCGTGCCAGCAATGAACCAACTGAATGGGATCAGGGCACATTTTGAGTGATGTGATTTGATTTGAAAATGAATGGTCCAGATTGTTGACAGTGGCAAATGAAGATCACAGTTCAGATTGGCTGTTTCAACTCTCTGTGGTCAAAATAAATAAACGGGCAGCTGTTTTGTATCCCCGTCAAGTGCCGTCAGAGATCCCATTCCGTACATTATATCAAGAGATGATAAGGTTTCCTGGAGCCGCCCAACAGCTGGGCTGGAGAGCGTGGGCTGCCTGTTCCCAAGTCTCCGCCACTGCCAGTGGGATCCAGCTGCTCGAAGGTGCGCAGGAGCAGCCCTGGCCCTGACCGCTCCCTAATTTTCACTCCCGAGGTACGGCGATGCCTACTTGGCACTTGCCGAAGCAGCGCGCATCTGGGATTGGCCCCGAATCCCACCACTCGAGCGCTCTTTACCCGTTGGTGCTCCAGAACACTGCCTCATTCTGCTGGGGTGTTCCACGTTTTGAAGATGGAGTTTTAAAAAAAAAAAAAGTTTTTTTGGTCGGAGCGCTCGTTCTCCTTGTAATAATTCCCCGATTTTCTTTTCACATCTGTTAGCAATATAAAACAACATCTGCCTTTTTGTACGCCAAGTATATGAAGATCCCATGTGGCCATCCCCTTCACACTATGAACAGGAGATTACATGCCGCCCACCAGTGGTCTTCAGTGTCACAGAGCCCACTCCTACACAGGGGCCTCTTCTGCTCATTGTTTTACATGAATCCTCAGTATAATATATACTTTCACTTGGCTTATGCCCTAAACATTTGCAGTATATTAGGTTCTTCTGAATGCTGCGCCTTCAGGCACTTTTATGTTAATCCTACAGCATTGGAACAGCAGCGTTGTTTTGCTGGTCTCCCACTGTCCCTCTCCCCACATTCTCACCCAGTGCTGCCCCCACACAGATGCTGGGCAGGAGGTGGAACAGGTGATTCTGGCACCAGTTCACCAAGCCCAGAAAACTGTCAGCCTCCACTGGTGCTGGATCCAGGTGAATCGGCCCTTGTACGTCTCCAAAGTGCAGCCGCTTGTGCCGTCGGCTGCCCTTTTGTAACTCGAGAGCACCGCTAACGTTTCGGAGAGGAAAGGAAACAAGGGGAGAAAAATTGGGTTGCTTTGCACCTACCGTTCGCGCTCCTGAGAGGGCGCAAAGCAATCAGCGCCCGGGCGCGGTGCCGCTAACGCCTCCCGTGAAATTCAGCGAGAGGTTAGCGGCGACGGTAGCGGCAACGCCCGCAATGACATCATCGCCGTGCGCAGCGCCTCGGCCGCAAACTTTGCTCGCGCCCCCTGACCTGCCGCCGGACGCGATGTCAGCGCAAAAGGGCAGGTGCTGGGCGGCCATTTTTCTTTGGGCTGCCTGCCAGCACCTGCCTCCCCCCCCCCCCTCGCCGCCTCCTGCAGGGTGCCGGCCGCGTTCAGTCAGCCCGGCACTCCTCTTGAGTGCCGGGCTCTTTTGCCGACACCCCACTCCCCGGTGGTCCAGCAGAGCCCCAGATCACGCTGCACTAGGCCCCTCCCCTTTTATCAGGGGAGTGATGCCTGCAGTACCGCGGCGCTACATACACGGTGCACGTAGCGCCGCGATATTCAGCGGGAGCACCACCATTCAATTTCTGCCATGAGGGCGCTAACTTTTTCAGAGCGCTAAAAGTAGCGCCCCAGCAAAGTCAGCGCCCCAAAGGGGATGCGACCCAATTTTTCCCCCAAGTCTCTTGTCATCATTACCGGTGGGTTAGAGCCCTTTATTTTATTCAAACATTCAGAAATACTTGCTACGAAGTTTTCAGTACTAAACAGTTGAAAATATAGAGATAGAGTAAATAAAGAGAAACTGTTTCCAATGGCTGAAGGGTCGAGAACCAGAGGGCACAGATTTAAGGTGATTGGCAAATGAACCAGGGCGACAGGAAGAAAAACTCTCTTGCGCAGCGAGTGGTTAGGATTTGGAATGCGCTGCCTGATAGGGCGGTGGATACAGATTCAATAGTAGCCTTCAAAAGGGAATTGGATAAATACTTGAAGGAGAAAAAATTGCTGGGATATGGGGAAAGAGCGGGGGAGTGGGACTAACTGGATTGCTCTTCGAAAGAGCCGGCGCAGACTCGATGGGCCGAATGGCCTCCTTCTGTGCTGCACTATTCTATGATTCGATGATATGCTGGATGTAATGTGATGATTTTGTAGATAAAGCATCCACATCTGGTCACCTCTCAAGTTTTTTGTAAAAATTGTTTAACTTAATTTCTGCATGCATTCGTCACAAGATAGCATTGAAATTGCAAAGAGAGTTTTCAAGCGACTGAATATTCAGAATTGGTGCAATAATTGTGTTTCTGCATGTGACGAGGAATCTGAAAGAAGTGGTGGAAAGTGAACGTTCAGATTTGTTTCAGCTAAGAGCCAACATGAACTAGCACTTGACAGAACTTTCACTCCTCACTTCTACGGATTCCATGAAGCAGCACTATATTTAATGAGCAAATTCATTTGAACCACATCACCGCTGAAGAATGCGGCACAAATGCATGACTGTATTTTAGTTACAAATCTAAAAGCCTCTGCTATTCCAGTAGAGCACAGCAAAGAAATACGCGACAGTCAAAATCCCGCCGTGTGTGAAGATTTACCATTGCTTATCTCTCGTACAGACGAGTATGTATTTCTACACTCTTTCGGCCGTCTTTCGGATGAGACGTTAAACCGAGGCCCCGTCTGCTCTCTCAGGTGGATGTAAAAGATCCCGTGTCCACTATTTCGAAGAAGAGAAGGGGAGTTCTCCCCAGTGTCCTGGGGCCAATATTTATCCCTCAATCAACATCACTAAAACAGATTATCTGGTCATTATCACATTGCTGTTTGTGGGAGCTTGCTGTGCGCAAATTGGCTGCCGCGCTTCCTACATTGCAACAGTGACTACACTTCAAAAAGTACTTCATTGGCTGTAAAGTGCTTGGGGACGTTTGGTGGTCGTGAAAGGCCTGTCACTTTGCCCAAACGTGTTTAATATATTTTAATTTATGCAGGCGAGTTCCAAGCCCATATTGGGCCTGGCCAGGGGTGAACGGAGCAGCCCTTAAGGAATACAGACCATTAAAGGCAAATGGCTGTGATTGGCGGGGTGGAGGGAGCATTTGCTAGCCTTTTGAAAAGGCTGTAAGTACTTTAGCTGTGTGGGCCTGATCTTGCTGGTGTGAGGCATCTCACGGCGTCCCCCCGTTAGTTAGACTTTTTTCTGCACCCTTCAGCTCAATATGCTGCGCCTTCCCTTGCTGGAAGTGCGAGCCGGAAACAGCACAGCGAGGGCAATGGAGCATCAGGGACCTCAGTCCACATCAAATCAGGGTAACACAACCCCACCACGCGATGCATCGTTACTTAATGACACCCAAGCTGGGCTGCTGCTTCAGTGTGTCTGTGACTGTGCTTCTTAAACTTGCATTACAACATAGAAACATAGAAGATAGGAGCAGGAGTAGGCCATTTGACCCCTTGAGCCTGCTCCACCATTCAATGAGATCATGGCTGATCATCCAAACTCAGTACCCTGTCCCTGCCTTCTCCCCATATCCCTTGATCCCTTTAGCCTTAAGAAATATATCCAACTCCTTCTTGAATATATTTAATGAATTGGACTCAACTGCCTTCTGTGGTAGAGAATTCCACAGGTTCACCACTCTCTGGGTGAAGAAATTCCTCCTCATTTCTGTCCTAAATGGCTTACCCCTTATCCTTAGACTGTGACCCCTGGTTCTGGACTCCCCGGCCATCGGAAACATCCTTCCCACATCTAGTCTGTCTAGTCCTGTTAGAATTTTATAAGTTTCAATGAGATCCCCTCCCATTCTTCTAAACTCCAGCGGGTATAAGCTCAATCGACCCAATCTCTCCTCATACGTCATTCCTGCCATCCCAGGTATCAATCTGGTGAATCTTCGCTGCACTCCCTCCATGACAAGAACATCCTTCCTCAGATAAGGCAACCAAAATTGCACACAATACTCAAGATGTGGTCTCACCAAGGCCCTGTACAACTGCAGCAAGACATCCTTGTTCCTGTACTCGAACCCTCTCGCTACGAAGGCCAACATACCATTTGCCGCCTTAACCGCCTGCTGCACCTGCATGCTTACCTTCAGCGACTGGTGCACAAGGACACCCAGGTCTCGTTGCACTTCCCCTTCTCCCAATCTATTGCCATTCAGATAATCTGCCTTCCTGTTTTTGCCACCAAAGTGGATAACCTCGCATTTATCCACATTATACTGCATCTGCTCAATCACCCAACCTGTCCAAATCATACTGGAGTTTCTTAGCATCCTCCTCACAGCACACACGCCCACCCAGCTTTGTGTTGTCTGCAACATGTCAATCAAGACCATTTCTCTGCTTCCATGATCAGCCATGATCTCATTGAATGGCGGAGCAGGCTCGAAGGGCCGAATGGCCTACTCCTGTTCCTATCTCTATGACAAGATTAGACCCAATACTAGGGAACAAATCTGTAACTAGAAGACGACTCATGATTCCTTTGGATGAAGCTACCCTGGATAACCTTATCTATAAAGCATCAAGGAGTAAGAAGAGATGAAGACACAGACATCCACCAAGCTATGGCCTAGGACCATCCCGTTCTTATGTATTGCCCCCCACGCGCTCCCCCGCCGACCTCCTCATCGGCACACGCACAAACAGCATACGCAGTTAACATGTTGTAATGCCAGCTCCCTTCAAAGTTGCCTATTGGAGACAGCATTGTAAAATTAGTCACTCTTCCTTCACAGCAACTGGTCAAGAACTGCCAGTGGATCAGGGCAAGGCAACACCACACAGCGCCCTGAATCCCACACACCGAGCTTGCAAATGTCCTGGAAAGCTACACACACACAACTAACTGCTCTGGTTTTGACTCGAAGTATATAACGTGGAATGCTGTAGTGTCGACGTGGAGTGCGCCTCTTTAAATGACACTACTTACTTTCTTCTGGGACTGGCATTGTTTATCTTTTATTCGTTCCTGGGATGTGGGCGTCGCCCTAGTTACCCTCGAGAAGGTGGTGGTGAGCCGCCTTCTTGAACCGCTGCAGTCCGTGTGGTGAAGGTGCTCCCACAGTGCTGTTAGGGAGGGAGTTCCAGGATTTTGACCCAGCAACGATGAAGGAACGTCCGATATATTTCCAAGTCAGGATGGTGTGTGACTTGAAGGGGAACTTGGAGGTGGTGGTGTTCCCATGCGCCTGCTGCCCTTGTCCTTCTCAGTGGAAGAGGTCGCGGGTTTGTGAGGTGCTGCCGAAGAAGCCTTGGCAAGTTGTTCTAATGTCCTTGCTTTAGTTTGCCCCATTCCAGTTTCAGTGGATTTAGTGAGCTTGCCTAGCACTCCGCTGAAAAGTCCAGAAATAGTCTGATTGTTTTGGCTGTAAAGATCAAACCATTAAAGGTTGGGGTTACCGGCAACTTTTACTTTGGTGGCAGAGGAAGTGAAAGTTGGAGCAGATCTCCAAGGCAAACAAATTAGTTCATAATCGGTTTTTCTTTAAGCTTTTATTTTCCTTCAACATCCTGTCTATTATGTCTCACTGCTTCCCCTGTCAGATGAAGGTAAACTCTGGCCTATTGAGACTCTCTGCTGGTAAATTCCATGGATGTACATTTGAAAGCTAAAAAAGATTGCCGATTTACTCCCACCCCACTCCTTTCGATAAACGGAGGTAACTGTGCAATAATACTGTGGTGACTCTCTTAAAGAGTGAAGGAAAAGACTTGCATTTACATAGCGCCTTTCACAGCCTCAGGATGTCCCAAAGCGCTTTACAGCCAATGAAGTACTTTTTGAAATGTAGTCACTGTTGTAATGTAGGAAACGTGGCAGCCAATTTGCACACAGCAAGATCCCACAAACAGCAATGTGATAATGACCAGCTAATCTGTTTTAGTGATGTTGATTAAGGGATAAACATTGGTTAGGACACCAGGAATAACTCCCCTGCTCTTCTTCGAAATAGTGCCACAGGATCTTTTACGTCCACCTGAGAGAGCAGACGGGGCCTCGGTTTAACATCTCAACTGAAAGACAGCACCTTCGACAGTGCGGCACTCCCTCAGCACTGCACTGCAGTGTCAGCCTAGATTTTTGTGCTCAAGTCTCTGGGGTGGGACTTGAACCCACGACCCTCTGACTCAGAGGCGAGGGTGCTGCCCACTGAGCCACAGCTGAAACCCAGTGGTGCGTTTGACGCAACTTCTACTCGATTACAAATGAGAAAACCAGTCGTGGTGAATGAGTTGATGCTGTTCTTCACTGGGTGGGTGACGGGCAGGAGGGGGGGTGGTGTTGAACGGCAGATGGGGGGAAAGCAACCTATCCTGCCAATGCAAAGAAAAAACTAAATTTAAAATGTTGTGAAATGTGTGGAGATCAGCACTTTCTGTATGCCAGTGTTATTAACCTTCCTCCCTTATCTCCTTTCTAACAAAGCATTATATTAACTGTGCTCCCTTTATGCCAATGATACTTAAGTGAAATACTTATTTGAAGGATTTTTTTGTTAAAGCAATACAAATATTAGGAGAGTCCTACCACAGGATGCCATCTTGAAGCCAAAGGTCTGCAGCTGTGACTATGGCAGGGCAGGAATTGTTTGTCACCAGTGACCCAAATACCTGCCATTGCCCCAGTCCCTGGCCAGTGTTCCATGAACCTGGTCTGGAACACTCCTATGGGCCCCACTTTCTCCGTACAGATGTATTGCATGCCTGTATTTTGTTGACATACAGTATGTTGGGGGTCAGGAGGTGTACAACACGTGGGCCGAGCACCATTTGGTGATGTGCTTAGTCAAAATCCGGCAATTGAGAGGTGACATTCACGAGGTATGCAAGATAGCGAATGGTACAGAAAATGTAGATCTGTAACGGACCAATTCAACTCTGAAAGAAAGAAAGACTTGCATTTATATAGCGCCTTTCACAACCACCGGATGTCCCAAAGTGCTTTACAGCCAATAAAGTACTTTTTGAAGTGTAGTCACTGTTGCAATATAGGAAACGCAGCAGCCAATTTGTGCACAGCAAGATCCCACAAACAGCAATGTGATAATGACCAGATCATCTGTTTTATTGATGTTGATTAAGGGATAAATATTGGCCCCAGGACACCGGGGAGAACTCCCCCTGCTCTTCTTCAAAATAGTGCCGTGGGATCTTTTACATCCACCTGAGAGAGCAGACGGGGCCTCGGTTTAACATCTCATCCGAAAGACGGCACTTCCGACAGTGCAGCACTCCCTCAGCGCTGCACTGGAGTGTCAGCCTAGATTTCTTCATTCAAGCCTCGAGTGGGGTTTGAACCCACAACCTTCTGGCATTAGAGGTGAGGGTGCTGCCCACTGGGCCACGGCGGACACCTCAGTGTAATTTGTTTGACAACGATCATTTTTTTGTCTTGTTAACGTTGGATAGTCCATGTCATTTATTTAATAAATTAAATCCTTGTTCAAATGTGATACCACAGAGCTAGCCACGACCCACGTTATAACAGTTCATTGAATCGTAGGAATTACAGAAGGAGGTTATTCTGCCCATTGCACCTGTGGCAATGTCGCCTCTCCAGCTCGAGCAGTCTGATCTCATTTGCCTGCCCTTTCCTTCTTCTGGCCTTTTATATTCTTTTTCAAATGATTGTCCACTTCCCTCTGCCTCAATAGCTGCTTGTGGTAAAGCATTCCATTCTCTAATAACCCGCTGCATGGAGAGAAATTCTACCACTCACCCCGCGGCTCAGTGGCTCAGTGGGCAGCACTCTTGCCTCTGAGTCAGAAGGTTGTGGGTTCAAGTCCCACTCCCGAGACTCGAGCGCAAAAATCTAGGCTGACACCCGCAGTGCTGAGGGAGTGCTGCACTGTCAGAGGTGCCATCTTTTAGATGAGACGTTAACATCTGCTCTCTCTCTGGTGGGTGTAAAAGATCCCATGGCACTATTTCGAAGAAGAGCAGGGGAGTTCTCCCCGGTGTCCTGGGGCCAATATTTATCCCTCAATCAAAATCACTAAAACTGATTATCTGGTCATTATCACATTGCTGTTTGTGGGAGCTTGCTGTGTGCAAATTTGCTGTCGCGTTTCCTACATTACAACAGTGACTACACTTCAAAAAGTACTTCATTGGCTGTAAAGCGCTTTGGGACGTCCTGAGGTGGTGATTATTTTAGTTGTTTGGCTGTAATGAGATACCCACTTATCATGTCCTGCTATAAATGCACCTTTTATATGCACCTTCCATTCTACATCTGAAAGAGGAAGTTGAATGTCTCAGGTGGAGATCCCTCGTTAGAACTGGGCTGTCCCACTCGGCATTTTGTTAGCTTTGTCCTTTCCAGATGCTGTGACTGAAGCTGCTGTGAATGGCAGGACTGCACTCCCCAAATCTGGCACCTAAGCTGAGATTGCTGCAGTTGCCAACATGTATGTTTCCATTGTGGCTCAGTGGGCAGCACCCTCGCCTCTGAGTCAGAAGGTTGTGGGTTCAAGTCCCACTCTAGGGACTTGAGCATATAAAACTAGGCTGACACTCCAGTGCAGTGCTGAGGGAGTGCCGCACTGTCTTTCAGATGAGATGTTAAACCGAGGCCCCGTCTGCTCTCTCAGGTGGGCGTAAAAGATCCCATGGCACTATTTCGAAGAGCAGGGGAGTTATCCCTGGGGCCAATATTTATCCCTCAACCAACATCACTAAAACAGATTATCAAATTGGCTGCTGCGTTTCCCACATTACAACAGTGACAATACTTCATTGGCTGTAAAGCGCTTTGAGACGTCTGGTAGTTGTGAAAGCCGCTATATAAATGTGAGTCTTTCTTTTCTTTTAATTTAGACTGTATTTGTTTTGAGGGGGAGGGATGTACTGTGTTAACCAATACAATGATCTGTTCCATTTAATAATGTATCAATACTTTACTTTGTGCAGATTTGATTACCTGTTTGGATAAAGGTATTCATTATTCTCAGCAACAGTTCACGTAAGTTGAAATCTGCGGCAGCCTTGTCGTATATACTTTACATCTTATACTGAGCCTTGATGCAAAGTTTTACATAGTTTTGAAAACAAAATAGCAGGAGTGTTGGTTTACTGACCAGGAAAGGGAGCTGGAAGCAGTCAGGCAGTTGCCCCACCGATAAATGGCAGCTTTCAAAGAAGTGGATCTGCCTCCGGTTTGGGAGTTCACAGGATGGCACCTAGTGACAGGAAAGCGAGTCAGCCAAAAATTCTCTTTCGGGAAAGTTAGATTGCCAATATCATTTTTTTCTCTTCCTGATGTTCCTGCTCAAATCAACAAATAAACCGCCGGAGCTTTGTAAAAGTTTATTGCTACCCTATGATGAGCTTTTTTTTACTGTTAACCTGGAGCAAGGCTCTGGGGAAAGAGCAGGGGGGAGTGGGACTAATCGCAGAGCTCTTTCACAGGCACGATGGGCCGAATGGCCTCCTTCAATGCTGTACCATTCTATGAATCTTTAATAAGAATTCCAATTAGAATCGTAAACGCTTGAGTTCAAGCTCTCGCTTGAAAGAAAATGTAAAGCTTTTTAAAGGTTATTTGTACACCGTGATTGGCGTTGTAAAATAATTACTTAACCTGATGTCGGATAAGATTTCATTATCTCTTTGCCACATTAATACTTGGTGCAGTATCTAAAAGGTTCCCACCGAGACTGTACCTTTTAACTGTACACATTGCAGAGGACAGATAAAGGAATTCTGGCTGTGCAAGACTTGGACCCAGACAGATGTCTCTAGCATTTATAAATAGTAAGCACGAGCTGTTTAATCACTCATTCTGAATGCAGTCCTGTAACAGAAAGTGACGATGTTTCGACAGCCACGCTTCGTTACCAGAATGTAGCGCGTTTGGCCGCGTCAGTTATTTGCTGCCTTCGTGGTCCATTGTTTTTGCTGAGACTTCTAATGACTCACTGCGACAGTGTGTATGTGTCTGTCATAGACTGACACTAATAACAGCTAAATAAGCCAGAGGAAGTGTGATGGAGTCCAAGATAACCGAAACAATTAAGTTCCTATCAAACTTTGCAACACCCTAACAGTTGGAAACTGGCAGGACCTATTCTGGAGACTGAAAATGTTTCCTGCACTGAGGATGGAGCCTAAAGACCTGAATGATGCACGTACAGGCAGCATATTATCCTGAAGTAACAGTCATTTAATATCTATAATCATTGTCCTCCTCAGTGGAAGTGTGTGCGGTCTACATGCGCATGTCAGGGGGTAACATTTATATAAAAGCAAAATACTGCGGATGCTGGAAATCTGAGATAAAAACAGAAAATGCTGGAAATACTCAGCAGGTCAGGCAGCATCTGTGGAGAGAGAAACAGAGTTAACGTTTCGGGTCGATGACGAAGGGTCATTAACCTGAAATGTTAACTCTGTTTCTCTCTCCACAGATGCTGCCTGTGTAACATTTATATTTGTGCAAATAGAAACATAGACAAATAGGAGCAGGAGTCGGCCATTCGGCCCTTCGAGCCTGCTCCTCCATTCAATATGATCATGGCTGATCCTCTATCTCAATACCATATTCCCGCTCTCTCCCCATACCCCTTGATGTCATCCTTGGTCATTGTATGCAGGTGTATGAGATGGAGAAATGGTGTCAGACTGCATCAATTGTTACGCCACTGCTTTCTATTGCCAAATGTACCCAAAAACCAACTGAAGTCTCTTCTTCCAGTGAACATGAGCTGAACTTTTTATGTTGAATGGTGCCAGATTCACACCCCAGCAATGGGAAAGGTCGAGCCCAGGCCACTCACCGGCTTCCCCGTTGTAAATACCGCGCAGGTGCGGAAACTTAAAGGGACCGCGCACTGAAAGGAGCAGGCCGCGCAGAGCAAAGCGCAGCTCACAGTGAACATTGCACCAGGGGTCCCGCGCAGCCAGTGAGCCGGAGAAACCCCCCCATCTGCGGAATTCTGAATGGGCCACGCAATCCTTTAAAGGGGCCGCGCGGCCCAAAATAATTTCCGGGGAACATTGCATTGCAACCCCGGCTAACTTTTCATTTTCATGCCAGTACAGCTCAAGAATGAACGGGGCAGATCCTGACTTGAAGTCAATGGAAATAAGAATCAGGAGGGATGCAAAACTGGCTGCCACCTCACTAACACCCATTTCACATTATTGCACAAAGTCAGGATCTACCACACTGTCTCATTCCTTTTGCCTTGTATCATCTGCTGTACTTTCTACTCTGCTACGCCTCTGTATCACTTGGGGGTAAACAAAAGATACACACCTTTTACAGCATCTGATGTGTATATCTGTATACAGCACATACACCAGTTAGGCCTCCGCTAGAGTACTGCGTGCAGTTCTGGTCACCGCATTACAGGAAAGATGTGATTGCGCTAGAGAGGGTGCAGAGGAGATTTACGAGAATGTTGCCAGGACTGGAGAATTTAAGCTATGAGGAAAGATTGGAGAGGCGGGGGTTGTTTTCTTTGGAACAGAGGAGGCTGAGGGGAGATTTAATTGAGGTGTATAAAATTATGAGGGGTCTAGATAGAGTGGATAGGAAGGACCTATTTCCCTTAGCAGAGAGGTCAATAACCAGGGGACATAGATTAAAAGTAATTGATAGAAGGATTAGAGGGGAGTTGAGGAGAATGTTTTCACCCAGAGGGTGGTGGGGGTCTGGAACTCACTGCCTGAAAGGGTGGTCGAGGCAGAAACCCTCATCGCATTTAAAAAGTACTTGGATATGCACTGGAAGTGTCGTAACCTACAGGGCTACGGACCAAGAGCTGGAAAGTGGGATTAGGGTGGATAGCTCTTTGTCGGCCAGCACAGACACGATGGGCCGAATGACCTCCTTCTGTGCCATAAATTTCTATGATTCTGTATGTGTTCATGCTCAACAAAACATGGCTGCACTGAGGGGCAGTGGTAAAAATGGGCCACCTCCTCCACTCCTCCAAACAGAATCATCATCTGAGAAAAGACTAAAGCCCCGGGCTGGATCCACCACTGCCGTAGTGACCAGTTGCCCTGGGCTGGATCCACCACTGCCGTAGTGACCAGTTGCCCTGGGCTGGATCCACCACTGCCATAGTGACCAGTTACCCCGGGCTGGATCCACCACTGGTGTAGTGACCAGTTGCCCCGGGCTGGATCCACCACTGGTGTAGTGACCAGTTGCCCCGGGCTGGATCCACCACTGGTGTAGCGACCAGTTGCCCCGGGCTGGATCCACCACTGGTGTAGCGACCAGTTGCCCCGGGCTGGATCCACCACTGGTGTAGTGACCAGTTGCCCCGGGCTGGATCCACCACTGGTGTAGTGACCAGTTGCCCCGGGCTGGATCCACCACTGGTGTAGTGACCAGTTGCACCCTCTGTGATAGTGAGCCACGTGCATTCGATGGTCGGAGGTTTGTGCTCAGTTACCTGATCTCGCCCTGGGCAGCGGTTTGATGTTAACATGCGTGGAATTTACAGTACAGAAACAGGCCATTCGGCCCACTGGTCTATCAAACAATCAGCCTTAGCTCGAAGGGAATATCAACCAATGATAAGCCGCCGATCCCTGCCAGAAGTGCACTAATGTCTGTGCTTGGTTTGGGGCTTGGCGATATCTTTTGGTCAACTGGGTGTCCGAGAGGCACAAATACATCCCACCATATTTTAGAGTCTCCAAATGAAGCGACTGGGAAATCCACACAGGTACTGTTTCCGTTTAGCTAATGTGCCAAAATCAAAACACGTAGGTCTCCTTCTGTCAGCTGTTTTGGGAGATTGACACCCGTACACTGCACCCCCCCGTATTACAGTTGGATGAGAGAGCCCGTCTCCATACATAAGCTGGACACTCCTTTCATATGCAGACCCACAGGAAGCAAATGCACCGGATCATTTCCTCCGAGACTCCCCTATCGGCACGGGGGTGGGGGGGGAATAGTAGATGCAGATTTTAACAGGTCAGCGATGGGGTCAATTCCTGTAACCTAGGTTTGGTTACACAACGGAGTGCGGCTAGTGGAAAGACACCTACACCTCTGAAGTCAGCTGCAATCTTATCGTCTGAAAGCACCTTCAGTGTAAAGAGGGAGGCCCCCTCCCCTCCCCTCCCCACCAATGTTATACAGGCTGCACTGTAGACCAGCGCATGTCCAGCTGTTCATTTCCCCACAGGAGATGCTCTGTTGGAGTATTTTTCTCATGGATGTAGCAAACCGCACATCCTAACATATTTTTCCAGACGCTCCAGACAAGTTCCGTTAAACGTTCTCTCCTTTAATGGACCTCTCTCAACTGGCTCTCCTACTGTTTTCTCCCACAGAAATACTCTTTTCAATCATGATTATAACTCCCATTGAAGCAATAATACCAACAGAAGAAGAAATAAATGTTAACGTTCTGGGTAGGACAGTTAATCAGAATTCCTCATTTATTTGACTGCTATTCTTGCACAGGCGGTGCAGCTTATCCAGCCGGCTGGCCTGTCCACAATAGATGTTATATTGATTAGATCCAGGCCAGTGGCACGCTATCAGTAATACCTTAACTGCCCAGCGGCAAACGAGTGGCGCTCGCGTTCATTGCACTTACAGCTGCCCACAGACTTTTTGTGGGCTTTTGCGCGGCAACTTACCGTAATCAGGAGACTGAAACAGCGCAGCGCCCTCTGCAGGCGATCTGGGACCTGTGTGAGCAGAACAAGCATTAGCATGCCTCTTCAACCAATCAGATTGCAGAATCCTTACTGAGGCGCGCAGAATCTAAACCAGGAAGTGTAAGTTAGAATATTTAATTCAATGTCAAATCATGTACAGAAAGCGAAATAAAGAGAGGGAAAGAAAGATGTGATTAAGAGACAGAAAGAAGAAGTTAAAAGTTTTAATTTTAATTTTTAGTTTATTTTAAATCTCCAACAATAATTAAAATCTGAAGGATGAGACTCCACACTTGTAAAAGTAAATTTTCAGTGCCAGAGAGGATGTTTGGTAGTAATTATCATGTGTTAAAAATTAACTTACACTTGAATGGACAAGCCCTAATCTTTTTCTGGCATGTTTCTGGGTTTGTAGTGGGTAAGTACTGCAACTTCGCGCCCTTGATGTGCTTCAATGCCGAGTCTCTCGGCGAGGTACCGGTGTAGCGAAGCTTGTGGAGGAGCAGGGCAACTCGGACAGCAACGTCCTGATTTCCGCGTTTAACTGCACATGTGCGGACTCCGGAAGTTGCTGTCTGATTTGCTCCATGATAACGGTGAGCGCTGGTAGCCTCCTCATTGTTCCTATCGCAAAATCCGGGCCATCATAAAGAAACTAAACTCGATGCCTCAAGCAGCATCTGAGACCCAACTTTTCCTGGGTCTATAAATCGGCCAAGGGGGGCAACACAAAACATGTGGGTCTTTCCTATTTGGTCTCCATTGGGTTCAAAAAGGACCAGTGGCATACTGGTAACAAAAAAACAGGAAATTTGCACTTAGAGGTTCCAGGTTCTTCGTGAACAGTGCTTGAACGCTTCTTGCCCAGTGCCCGAGAAGCAACCTTTCACCTTAAACATTCACCCCCTCCACCACCTCCAGGTCACACACCATCCTTCTCGAGGGCAACTAGGGATGGGCAATAAATGTTGGCCTTGCCAGTGACGCCCACATCCCAGGAATGAATTTTTTTTAAATGAAAGCACCTTTAGAGTACAGTTCACGCAGGATACATGAATGTAGGTTGTATGTTGATTTTAATGAGCTCTTTATTTAGTGTTTTGTGGTAACCATTCATTTTGTTTACATTATAGTAAATATTGCCCAGCGGGTTGTAAAGGTGTCAGTGGTGAAGTTTGGGGAAATGTTCAAGCGGGTTATCGTGATGTGAGTATAAATCAATTCATTAAACGTATAGCTGATTAACTTTTACTGTAAAGTCATTTGAGTATTAATACCATTGGAGTTTTTGTTTGTTTCCCCTTGTTTAAATAGTTTATAATTGTGCTTTTTGCTGCTAGTTTGGAGGGTTGACCAATCGAGAGCAATGTTCCCTTTAAGCTGTGTGGTTGCGCAGCGGTCTGGAACTCCCGCACAGGCCGTTCACTGGCTTTTCAATTGGAATAACCGCGCATGCGCGAACATTTGAATGGGCCGGGCACCCAGAAAAGAATTACAGGGAACATTGATCTAGAGAACGAACTATTCTGCTGACATTAAATAGTTTGCCGGTACTTCCAACAGGTCTACAGAGAGCAGCTAATAACGAGAGGGTTGCATGGAGATTGTTGTAATGGTCATCTCCTAAGACTAGATACCAAATGTATGTTGGTAAAAGTGCTACTCCCAGGTAGAATTTAACTTGTAACAGACTAATCTAATATGGGGACATTACCCGCTTCCTTACCTATATTCTTGTATGATTTGTATACCTTCCACCCACTCAAAGACTTGCATTTCTATAACGCCTTTTATGGCCACCGGACATCCCAAATCACTTTACAGCCAATGAAGTACTTTTTGAAGTGTAGTCACTGTTGTAATGTAGGAAACGCGGCAGCCAATCTGCGCACAGCAAGCTCCCACAAACAGCAATGTGATAATGACCAGATAATCTGTTTTTAGTGATGTTGATTGTGGGATAAATATTGGCCCCAGGACACCGGGGAGAACTCCCCTGCTCTTCTTCAAAATAGTGCCGTGGGATCTTTTACATCCTCCTGAGAGAGCAGATAGGACCTTGGTTTAACGTCTCATCCGAAAGACGGCACCTCCGACAGTGCAGCACTCCCTCAGCACTGCACTGGAGTGTCAGCCTAGATTTTTGTGCTCAAGTCCCTGGAGTGGGACTTCAACCCACGACCTTCTGACTCAGAGGCGAGAGCGCTGCCCACTGAGCCACAGCTGACACTCAGTGGGGGAGGAATCATAGATAACAAAGTAAACAATTACAGCAAAAATTGATTCTCGACATACTTTGTTATATTTCACCAAAATGCAAATTTCAGTTAAAAGCTGGAATAGTAGGATTTTTCAATGATAAAATATTATAGAAATAATAACCATTTATCTCAGGGAGTCAGTGCAGAGTTCTATTCCTCTGCCAGTTCCCCGCGGGTCATTGTTGGGGCAGAAATTGGACAATATATTTCCAAGCATTATATATCCGTGCTTCTTTTTTCCAACTCCGTCATTTTGTATTGGACTGGTTTCACTGTAACAAGGGGGAAACCTGTCCAGCGAGGATTCACATTTCAAACTGTATGCCGTTTTGTTTAGTCCTTGTCATGTAGCCCTGCAAATGTTCAGAGTATGTGCAGAAAATAAAGAGGGAATACTTTAGCCTGTTTCACTCCTATAGAATCAAATTCATTATGAGCACTGGAGATCGCTCACAGCCCTTTGAGTTTTTCTCCTCTTTGTTGCTGAATTTTCTGTTCATGAATTTACGTAGCTGCAGCTGGACAAGCTCAGTGGTTTTTATTACCTTCATAATGAATTCTAGATAAGGGATAAATGAGTTGGAATCACATTCTATAATAGTAATGAACTCCTCTTTAACGTGTTACAAAATCTTGCGTCTGTGTGCACTTCCTGTCAACACTTTTCATGATAAATTCCACAAGTGCCACCACTGGTGGGGGATGGTAATTACAGCGTGACGTGTTTACATAGCCAGTTCCTATTTATAAATGTTCAGATTATTATGAATGACTCTTGTGACCAACATTTTCAGATACAGAAAAGGTAGAGGGGCAGAATAAAAGGATACATAAAGACCATCATCCCTTAGTGTCTAATTGCAGAGCACAAGAGTGGCAATACCGTACAGGCGATTCTGTGACCACATGGGTGATCAAGCCTGAAGATAATTACACCGTGTGTCCCAAGGATCATTTTGTTGATTGATGTACAGGAAACTTTGGTTTATCCGGAGGTTGTATGTCCAGAAACCTCGATCTGCCGGCAGAAATCAGGAGCCGTTTTGTTAGGTTTTTGTTTCTTCTCGTGGCTTTGTTTTCAACAGTCAGGCTCTGGAAAGTCTCTCTGAAGCTGTTGCTAAGCTACAGAGACGCTTCCAAGGTACGGGCCGACTGTTTACAAGCTGTTGCTAAGCAACAGTGTTTGTTGTCCGATACGGAGATGAAAACCTCCGTATGCTTCAACATTAACTTTGTATGTCCGGCAGTTTTGATAGATCGGCAACAGCTCGGTCCCGTCAGTGCCGGATATAACAAAGTTTCCTGTACTACTGAAGTACAACACAAATAATACAACAACAACAGGTTGCATTTATATAGCGTTATCAAACAAAATTTGACGCCAAACCACATAAGGAGGTATTAGGGCAGATGATCAAAAGCTTGATCAAAGAGGTAGGTTTGGAGGAGCATCTTAAAGGAGGAAAGAGAGGCGGAGAGGTTTAGACAGGGAATTCCAGAACTTAGGACCCAGGCAACAGAAGGCACAGCCGCCAATGATGGAGCGATTATAATCAGGGATGTTCAAGAGGGCAGAATTAGAGGAGCACAGATATCTCGGAGGATTGTAGGACTGGAGGAGATTACAGAGATAGGGAGGGGCGAGGCCATGGAGGGATTTGAAAATAAGGATGAGAATTTTAAAATCGAGGCAAAGAAAACACTCTGTACTTTTGAGGTCTCCAACTCTGAAAATTGTGGCAGAGGAGTCAAGATGGCAGGCAATTGAAGTGCTGATGATGAAGACTCCCCTATATATCCTAGGCAAATCCAACAGGCGCTCGCAATTTTTACGAAATAAGTTGAAGGTAATGAAGTATTTTCTGTTCCACAGACCTCGGTTCTGTGTAAAGCAGCGATCCATGCCGGTGCAATAGCAGATGATCTTGGGGGCCAGGTCTCGGTGACTCTGAAGAAAGGCATCACTCTGTATGAAGCAGCTTCTGCGAATGGAATTTTAACTAAAACGTAAGTAAAAAAGTAACTGAGGGTGAAGTTTGTGAGTCGCTTCTCCTGATCTCCTGCCACAGCTTGGGCAGAAGCCCCAGAGACATGGTGTAAATGGCCCCAAAGTTACAGCGGGAACTCGGGAGAACACCAGCAGCAATTCTACACACTGATGTTTTAATCACACGAACTGTCATATTTGGGGATGAGAGGGAGAGGAGTTGCAGAGACCTCAGCCTCAGCAAGATTGTGTCTTTGGAGGGGGGTGCGGTAGTTGCTGGTTCTGAGTTTAGATGCCTTGAACAATTTTATGTGTGTGAACACAAGAACATAAGAAATAGGAGCAGGTGTCGGCCATTCGGCCCCTCGAGCCTGCTCCGTCCTTCAGTAAGATCATCGACCTCAACTCCAATTTCCCGCCCGATCCCCATATCCCTTGATTCCCCTAGAGTCCAAAAATCTATCGATCTCAGCCTTGAATATAATCAACGATTCAGCATCCACAGCCCTTTGAGGTAGAGAATTCCAAAGATTCACAACCCTCTGAGTGAAGAAATTCCTCCTCATCTCAGTCCTAAATGGCCATTAGGTCTCACTATGGCATTTTTCCTTTAAATGACAAGTAACTTGACCTCATTTTGTCGTACATTACATTTGATTTGTGTTGTATTTGCTTTTATATGTTAAGTGCTAGTGAATGGGCAAAGTATAGACACAAAAATAAATGACCATGCCTGGATTGATGTAAACTGGAACTTAAACTATTCTATTTTGCTTGCTGTATGGAGTGTAAGAGTTTTCAGGATTATTTAAGTAATAATGCTTGGCTACCTGCGCCCGCAGTGCCTAAATAACCCGTCGCCACTCATCGCCTCGGAACACAAATGAAGATAGGCCATTCAGGTGAGGTGCCGAAGGTGAGACAGCACAAGTCAGCAGGTCATGTAGGGTGTGGGGGTGAACAGGAATAAAATCCACAGCAGGAACGCTGATGGTAGCAGAGCTTCTGCTGGATCATGATCATTTCCCCAAAGTGGATGAGGCTAGCTTTATAAGATTTGTTGTTTCAACGGTCTGAGTCGACTCCGTGCTGTGAAGGGTGGGGGAGATTTGTGTCGCACACTTTAATTGCATTAATGAAAGTGTCCTCTGGTCCACTTTAGTCGTGAAATAGTAAACATGTACATTTTGTTATAGTGTTCTGATTCATTTATCATTATTATTAATCTTTGATGTGTCCATTTCTTCCAGGGGTTCTCTGTCTGAGAAACGGATCAAGATTAGAAAAGGTAAAAAAACAAGCTTGAACTGTACCACATTGTGCACAGAGGAGGGTAAATAAGCTCTACAAGCGGAACTTGCAGACCATTGCACACACCATTACAATTAGCAAGCACCGTTGATCAGTCAGCAAGATCCTGCAACGTGGAAGGAGTTTTACCCTGTGAAAATTATGACACACAGTCAGAATGGCAGATAATAGAAGTGCTGATGAAGAAGGCTCCTGCTATATGAGTGTCGGCTGTGGCTCAGTTTGGCAGCACCCTCGCCTTTGAGTCAGAAGGTTGTGGGGTCAAGTCCCCACTCCAGAGGTTTGAGCACAGAAATTCTAGGCTGGCACTCCAGTGCAGTGCTGAGGGAGTGCTGCACTGTCGGAGGTGCCGTCTTTTGGATGTGATGTTAAACTGAGGCCCCGTCTGCTCTCTCAGGCGGACGTAAAAGATCAGGGCACTATTTCGAAGAAGAGCAGGGGAGTTCTCCCCGGTGTCCTGGGCCAATATTTATCCCTCAATCAACATCACTAAAAACAGATTATCTGGTCATTATCACATTGCTGTTTGTGGGAGCTTGCTGTGCGCAAATTGGCTGCTGTGTTTCCCACATTACAACAGTGACTGTACTTCATTGGGTGTAAAGCGCTCTGGGATGTCCGGTGGTTGTGAAAGGCGCTATAGAAATGCAAGTCCTTCTTTACTATATACCCTAACCAAGTTCAACATGCACACACAATATTCACTAAATAATTTGAAGATAATCAATTATTTTCTGCGCAGCTTGAGTGTGTCTTGTACAAGGTTATGGAATCCATTAAATTTTTGCCATCTGCATGAACAGTGCAAAGCGGGAGAACGTCCTGCTGTGGCAATTTAGAAAGCCCCATTCAGTGTTGAGTTTTCATTTTGATTGGCGTGGGAAAAAAGCTCAAAATCTTTGTGCATTTTAAGCGCAGGCCAAAATCGGTGTGAGTCACTTGGGGTGAACAGTACTCAGCATTAATTCAAGTGCCTAATCTGTAGGTGTTTGTCACAGAGGAGCAGATGTTCATGCAACTGCTTCCATTGTACAGGAGGCGGGCAGAACAATCCCGCCACCTTCCCTACAGGCGCGCCCCAAAGCCTGACCAACTTGCCTCAGCTTTGGGCTTTTAATTGCCCGCCTGCTCGGTTTCCGCCGGCTGGGTAGGGTTAAAGTCGCCTGCATTGCTCTAAATATTTGCAAAGGATATTCAGCTCAGCCAATCTGCACAGTTCCTGCTACAAGACATTTATTTCCAAGCCACATATAATTGTTCTCGTATTGAGATATTTTAACTACTATTTTAAAGAAAGACTTGCATTTCTATAGCGCCTTTCACGACCACCAGACGTCCCAAAGCGCTTTACAGCCAATGAAGTACTTTTGAAGTGTAGTCACTCTTGTGTATAGAATATATAAAAATATAAGGGCATATCTAACTTGGATTTAGGAATGTTCCAAGTGGAAATGTATTACATAATATTTAAGAAGGAGTTTGCAGAGCCAGGATCTTGAATCATTCATCAACTGTTTAAATGAATGTAATGTGTGGGTTGCTGCACGCCTGTAATTTTGTACCTCATTACTGACAGTTCATTCCAGACAGACAGAAAAAATGAGGTCTGTACCTTCACCACATAATAGAACTGTGCTTATATTCTTATCACATCAACAATTAAATGATTCGATGCGAAAGCAGCAAGAACGGTACAGGAAAGCATTTTTCTTCTTCATGCTGCCACTCTGATTTGCAGAATGTTGTAGAGAGAGCGAGTGATTACAAGTGGAAACTCTTGACGTTGAACACAGGTGACAAATGGAACTCCGGGGGATTGGTCCTCGGGCCTCCGTTAGTGCTGATATTTAAAAATCATCCTAATGAGGGGCATTTAAGCGGGAGGTCTGAGTTGGCTAAATTATATGAGAAATCAAGATTTATAGAAGCATTGGGTGCAACGAAAATGGATCTAAAACAACTTGACGTCCGGGTAGATCAACGGTAAATAGCAATTAATATTTGTAAATAAATGCAAGTTAATGTGCACTGGTCATAAAAATTTACAATGGTGGGGATCTGGAGAGCATTGAATGCAGAAAGGACCTCAGGGTAGAGACTGCCCAGTCTCTTATCAAGATAATGATAAGGTAAGACCTTATAGTCTGTGGGAGTTAGTGCTACACACTCCAATGCCTTTTCCAGTTAGACCATTGTAGCACTTCAGGCAGACGTGTCCAATCACCGCTATGACCCATCCAGAAGGGTAGACTTCCTCCTCAACCTGATCAGATTCTGCATTCAGCAGTGACAATTTATTTCATAAACTCACAGATGTAACGGCAGCTGTAACTCATGCTTAGCTTGTGAATCCTAACATTAACATCATTCCCTCTACTTCCTTGCCTCTATTTAATCAATAAGAAAGACTTGCATTTCTATAGCGCCTTTCACCACCTCAGAACGTCCCAAAGCGCTTTACAGCCAATGAAGTACTTTTGAAGTGTAGTCACTGTTGTAATGTAGGAAACGCGACAGACAATTTGCGCACAGCAAGCTCCCACAAACAGTAGTGTGATAATGACCAGATAATCTGTTTTAGTGATATTGATTGAGGGATAAATATTGGCCCAGGACACCGGGGAGAACTCCCCCCTGCTCTTCTTCGAAATAGTGGCCATGGGATCTTTTATGTCCACCTGAGAGAGCAGACGGGGCCTCAGTTTAACGTCTCATCCGAAAGACGGCACCTCCGACAGTGCAGCACTCCCTCAGCACTGCACTGGAGCGTCAGCCTAGATTTTTGTGCTCAAGTCTCTGGAGTGGGACTATGAACCCACGACCTTCTGACTCAGAGGCGGGAGAGAGTGCTGCCCACTGAGCTACGGCTGACTAGACCGGTTCGTGCGCTAGATGTGCTCAGGTCTGTGGCCCTCAGACTTGGGTTGTGGAGAGGAGAGCTGTACCAGACTCACAATTTGAATTGGCAGAAAGAAAAAAGGCTTGCATTTTTACAGGGTTTTATTACGTCTCTAAGGAATGTACCAAAGCACTTCACATGCAATTAGCTATTTTGAACAGCAGTGACTACTGTTCTGTAGGCGGGCATGACAACCCTTTTACACACAGCAAGATCCAGTCATGCTATGTAATAGACTATCATTTCCTGTTCCTGATTTGCAATGCTTGCTGCCTAGAAGCACAGATACTGTATCTATTGACTCTGAGCAATAAATGCTGATTATATTTGTATAGTAATTGTAGGAGATTACTACATTAGATCAATTAGATTTGACATTAAGCGTTTTAAACCACATTAAAATTCCCCGCTCTAGGGTTGCAGTTTCCTTAATGTGTTTGTCTGAATGTTCTATCTCTGGAGTCCCAGATTCGCGTCGTTGCTACGGAATACCGTCTGTAAGACTTGCTGAATGCAATTATCGGAGTTGGCAGATATATATATATATATATATTGTTAGCTATTGTTAATCAACTTCAAATACTACTGACTGCAAGTATAGCAATGGGTTTTCTAATCGACTGATAGAAATGTCACTACAGGGAAACTCTCGTTTAAATGGCACCTAAATATCCGGAATTCTCTATTAACCGACAAAATTCTCACTCCGAAAACAACACCTCAATAACCGGCAATGTTGCCGAGTCCGAGTCTCCCGTGGTGGCCGAGTTAGTCAGTGGGGGTAGTTCTCCAAACTGCCACTACTCGGCTTCTTGGCGCTGTCGGAAGTCGGAACACCTCAATACCCCTGTAACAGGAGTCTGACTTTCCCGCGCTGCTGGGAGTCTCTTCTGATCCACCATTTTACAGGGGTACTGTGTGTCTCCCACGCTGCTGGTAGTCATTGCATTGCATTACCCTCAACTGGCAGTACTGTACTTAATCAAGCATCTTCCACCATCCATTTAACACAACATTCTGTAGGTGAGTACCCAATTACTGTATACTGCACATTTCTTGATTTTTTTATTTTTCTTTGTTTAAAATAGCCTTGGTAGATAACCCTCTCCGTCATCCGGAATTTTTGATCAACCGGCAACCCTTCGGTGCCGGATACCAAAGAATTTCCCTGTAATATTATAAGCTGTGGCAGCCTCAGCAGGGAATTCTCACCAAGGCACTTCCGATCCTGTGCAGCGAGATGCATACCAAGGGTAATCAAGCATGACGCTTGTAAAAGATGAATATCAGGCCAGTGCTGCTGGAAAGCAAAATGTTTAACTAGACCTCGATTTTAATTTATTAGCCAAATGATAGTATTTAGTCTCTGATGTTGAAATTGCGGCGCATTTTGCTCTGTAGAATGGAGAATGGCTGGCAATAGCATCTTTTTCTGAACATGAAAAGTCTATGATAGTTTTATTAAACTAGCTGATATCCCATGACATTGCTCACGGTAAGTCCGATAATATGAAATAACAACAGAAAATGCTGGAAGCACTCAGCAGGCCAGGCAGCATCCGTGGAGAGAGAAACAGAGTTAACGTTTCAGGCCTGGGACCCTTCATCAGAACTGGAAAAGGTTAGAGATGTATTAGATTTTTAGCAGGTGCAGAGGCAGGGAGAGGGGGAGGGGAGGAAGGAACTGAAGGAATATTCTGTGCTAGGGTAGGAAGCAGGAAAGATGAAATGTTGCAAATGGGGATGGCAGAATCATAAACAGCCTAAAAAATGGGGGGCAGAGGTTATAGTCTGAAATTGTTGCACTCGATGTTGAGCCCAGAAGGCTGTAAAGTGCCCGATCGAAAGATGAGGTGCTGTTCCTCGAGCTTACGTTGAGTTTCATTGGAACAATGTAAGAGGCCGAGGACAGAGAGATCAGAGTGGGAGTGGGGCTGAGAATTAAAGTGACAGGCGACCGGAAGCGCGGGGTCACCCTTACGGACTGAACAGAGGTGTTCCGTAAAGCAGTCGCCCAATCTGCATTTGGTCTCCCCAATGTAGAGGAGTCCGCATCGTGAGCAGCGAATACAGTATACTAAATTGCAAGAAGTACAAGTAAATCGCTGTTTCACCTGGAAGTGGTGTTTGGGGCCCTGGACAGTGGGAAGGGAGGAGGTAAAAGGGCATGTGTTGCATCTCTTGTGCTTGCACATGAAGGTGCCGGGGTTAGTTATTTCAGATTTCCAGCTTCTGCAGTATTTTGCTATTGTATAAGTCCGATAATATCCTGTATTGTAACAGCAACTGGTAACGCACCATGTATTATTCTACTGCTATAGTTCAGCTGAGATTAAGGGGATCTGTTCCTTTTTAAGGATGTAAATATGTACATCCTAAGGTCAATTAAAGGTTATTTGCTATTGTTGGCAGATAGTTGTAAATTCCCAAATCTGGGTCAGTGGAAACCAGCATGAAATGATTGACTTTATTTCTCCTTTTAAAACGTAACGTTGGTGTTATTTGAGGATGGATGTGAATTTGCATTTATATAGCGCCTTTAACATAGTAAAACGTCCCAAGGTGCTTCACAGGAGCGATATCAAACAAAATTTGATAAGCTTGGTCAAAGAGGTAGGTTTTAAGGAGCGTCTTAAAGGAGGAAAGCGAGGTAGAGAAGCGGAGAGGTTTAGGCAGGGAATTCCGGAGCTTAGGGCCTAGGCAGCTGAAGGCATGGCTGCCAATGGTGGAGCGATTAAAATCGGGGATGCTCAAGAGGCCAGAATTGGAGGAGCGCAAATATCGCGGGGGGGGTTGCGGGGCTGGAGGAAATTACAGAGGTAGGGAGGGGCGAGGCCATGGAGGGATTTGAAAACAAGGATGAGAATTTTCAAATCGAGGCATTGCTTAACCGGGAGCCAATGTAGGTCAGCGAGCCCAGGGGTGATGGGCGAACGGGACTTGGTGCGAGTTAGAACAGAAGTAGCAGAGTTTTATATGACCTCAAGTTTACGGAGGGTAGAACGTGAGAGGCCGGCCAGGAGTGCATTGGAATAGTCAAGTCTAGAAGTAACAAAGGCATGGATGAGGGTTTCAGCAGCAGATGAGTTGAGGCAAGGCCAGAGTCGGGCAATATTCCAGAGGTGGAAATGGGCGGCCTTAGTGATGGTGCGGATATGTGGTCGGCAGCTCATCACAAGAGATTAGCGTGTAAAGTTAAGGCACATGGGGTTGGGGGCAAGCTATTGACTTGGATAGAGAACTGGTTGGCAGATAGAAAGCAAAGAGTTGGAATAAACGGGTCTTTTTCCGAGTGGCAGGCAGGGTACCGCAGGGATCGGTCCTTGGACCCCAGCTATTCACAATATATATTAATGATCTAGACAAGGGAACTAGATGTAATATCTCCAAATTTGCAGATGACACAAAGCTGGGTGGGCGTGTGTGCTGTGAGGAGGATGCTGAGAAACTACAGGATGATTTGGACAGGTTGGGTGATTGGGCAGAAGCATGGCAGATGCAATATAACATGGATAAATGCGAGGTTATCCACTTCGGTGTCAAAAACAGGAAGGCAGATTATTATCTGAATGGCAATAGATTGGGAGAAGGGGAAGTGCAACGAGACCTGGGTGTCCTTGTGCACCAGTCGCTGAAGGTAAGCATGCAGGTGCAGCAGGCGGTTAAGAAGGCAAATGGTATGTTGTCCTTCATAGCGAGAGGGTTTGAGTACATAGAAACATAGAGATAGGAACAGGAGTAGGCCATTCGGCCCTTCGAGCCTGCTCCGCCATTCAATGAGATCATGGCTGATCTTCGTCTGAGATCATAGCTGATCTTACCAGTTCAGTACCCCGTCCCCGCCTTTTCTCCGTAACACTTAATCCCCTTAGCCTTCAGAAATATATCCAATTCTCTCTTGAAAATATTTATTGAATTAGCCTTCACAGCCCTCTGTGGCAGGGAATTCCACAGGCTCACCACTCTTTGAGTGAAGAAATTCTTCCTCATCTCTGTTTTAAATGATTTGCCCGCTATTTTTAGACTGTGGCCCCTGGTTCTGTGCTCCCCTGCCATTGGAAACATTCTCTCTGAATTCAGCCTGTCCAGGCCTGCCATAATTTTATATGTTTCGATGAGATCCCCTCTCAATCTTCTAAACTCCAGTGAGTACAAGCCCAAACTATTTAATCTCTCTTCGTAGGTCATTCCCGCCATTCCAGGTATCAGCCTGGTGAATCGCCGTTGCACTCTTTCCATGGCAAGAACATCCTTCCACAGATGGGGCGACCAAAACTGTACACAATACTCCAGATGCGGTCTCACCAGCACCTTGTACAGCTGTAGTAAGGTATCCCTATTCCTATACTCGAACCCCCTTGATATGAAGGCCAACATACCATTTGCCTTCTTAATCGCCTGTTGCACCTGCATGCTCTCCTTCAGTGACTGGTGCACAAGAACACCCAGGTCCCTCTGCACTTCCCCATCTCCCAATCTATTGCCATTTAGATAATAATCTACCCTCCTGTTTTTACCCCCAAAGTGGATAACCTCGCATTTATCCACATTATAGTGCATCTGCCACGTATCCGCCCATTCCCCCAACCTGTCCAAATCGCACTGTAGCCTCCTGACATCCTCATCAGAGCCCACCCCTCCTCCTAGTTTAGTGTCGTCAGCGAATTTGGAAATATTGCATCCAATTCCCAGATCCAGATCATTTATATATATTGTGAACAGCTGGGGTCCCAGGACAGATCCTTGCGGCACCCCGCTGGTCACTGCCTGCCACTCCGAAAACGAGCCGTTTATTCCAACTCTCTGTTTTCTATCCGCCAGCCAGTTCTCTATCCACGTTAATACTTTGCCCCCAATTCCATGAGCCTTAATTTTGCATGATAATCTTTTGTGTGGAACCTTATCGAAGGCTTTCTGGAAGTCAAGGTACAGCACATCCACTGGCTCTCCCCCATCTATTTTACCAGTTACTTCCTCAAAAAATTCCAGCAGATTAGTCAAACACGATTTACCCTTTGTAAATCCATGTTGACTCTGTCCGATCCTTTCCCCATTTGTCAAGTGCTCCGCTATTTTATCCTTAATAATGGACTCTAGCATTTTGCCCACAACCGATGTAAGGCTTACTGGTCTATAATTCCCTGCTTTCTCTCTACCCCCCTTTTTAAATATTGGGGTAACATTAGCTACCCTCCAATCCACGGGTACTGTTCCCGAGTCAATGGAGTTCCGGAAGATGATCCTTGGAGCATCTGCTATCTCCAGGGCCACCTCCTTAAGTACCCTAGGATGTAGTTTATCAGGCCCCGGGGATTTGTCGGCCTTCAGTCCCCTCAACTTACCCAACACCATATCCCTAGAGATACTAATTTCTGTCAGCTCCTCCCTCTCATTAGTCCCTATGTTTGCCGATATTCCTGGGAGGTTATTTGTGTCCTCCTTTGTGAATACAGAACCAAAGTATGAGTTTAATTGGTCTGCCATTTCCTTATTCTCCATTATATATTCTCCCGAATCGGACTGCAAGGGACCGACTTGGGATTTTACCAGTCTTTTCCTCCTGATATACCGATAAAAGCTTTTGCAGTCTGTCTTTATGTTTGCTGCAAGTTTACTTTCGTATTCTATTTTCCCCTTCCTGATTAATCCCTTTGTCCTCTTTTGCTGTATCCTGTACTGCCCCCAATCTTCCGGTCTGGTGCTTTTTTTTGCCAGTTGATATGCCCTTTTTTTTGATTTTATGCTGTCCCTAATTTCCCTCGTTATCCACGGTTGAGTCACCTTTTTAGGTTTATTTTTATGCCAAACCGGTATAAACATGTTCTGGAATTCTTCCATTCTATCTTTGAATGCTTGCCATTGTCTATCCACTGTCAATCCCCCCAGAAACACCACCCAATCAATCTTACCCAATTCCCGTCTCATACCCTCGTAATTCCCTTTATTTAAGTTCTGGACCTTAGTCTCTGATTCAATTTCCTCACTCTCCATCTCGACTGAGAGCTCGATCATATTATGATCGCTCTGACCCAAGGGGCCTCGTACAAGAAGATTGCTGATAAGTCCCTTCTCATTGCACAATACCCAGTCTAAAATGGCCTGATCTCGAGTCGGCTCCTCGACATATTGGTCCAGATAACCGTCCCGAAAACATTCCAGGAATTCCTCCTCCTCAGAATTTTTACTAATTTGGGTAGTCCAATCAATATGTAAATTAAAGTCACCCATGATGACAGCTGTGCTCTTATCGCACGCTTCTCTAATTTCCCTTTTTATGCCTTCCCTCACCTCCATATTACTATTTGGAGGCCTATATATCACACCCACTAACGTTTTCCTCCCCTTGCTATTTCTCATTTCTACCCATACAGATTCCGTTTCATCCGAGTTAATATCCTTCCTTTCCATTGCATTAATCCCCTCCTTTACCAGCAATGCTACCCCACCTCCCCTACCTTTTTGCCGATCCTTCCTAAATATTGTATATCCCTGGATGTTAAGTTCCCAGCCTTGCCCACCCTGCAGCCACGTTTCTGTAAGCCCAATCAAATCATACTTGTTTACCTCTATTTCCACAACTAATTCATCCACCTTGTTCCTAATGCTTCTAGCATTAAGATACAAAGCCTTCAGGCTTGCTTTTTTCACACTCTCATTATGAATTAGTTTGGCCCTTTGTGTTTCTCTCCTTTGCTTATTGCTTCTCACCTTTCTACCATCTATTTCTAACTTCATATGACTTCCCTCTTTTCCACTACCTAGGTTCCCATCCCCCTGCCAAATTAGTTTAAATCCTCCCGAACCGCCCTAGAAAATATTACCCCGAGGACATCGGCTCCCTCACAGTTCAGGTGTAGACCGTCCCCTTGGTACAGGTCACTCCTCCCCAAGAACTGGTTCCAATGCCTCAAGAATTTAAATCCCTCTCCCTTGCACCACTGCTCAAGCCACGTATTTAGCTTATCTATCTTACTCTCTCTAAACTTATTAGCTCGTGGCACTGGTAGCAATCCAGAGATTACTACCTTTGAGGTCCTACTTTTCAATTTAGCTCCTAACTCCCTAAATTCAGCTTGTAGGACCTCCTCCCTCTTTTTACCTACATCGTTGGTACCTACATGTACCACGACAACTGGCTGATCCCCCTCCCCCTTCAGAATGCTCTGCACCCGCTCCGAGACATCCTTGACCCTTGCACCAGGGAGGCAACATACCATCTTGGAGTCTCGGTCTCGGCCACAGAAACTCCTATCTATCCCCCTTACAATTGAATCCCCTATCACTATAGCCCTATCCCTCTTTTTCCCGCCCTTCTGTGCAGCAGAGCCAGTCATGGTGCCCTGAACCTGGCTGCTGGTGCCTTCCCCTGATAAGTCATCTCCCCCAACAGTACCCAAAACGGTAAACCTGTTTTGGAGGGAGATGACCGCAGGTGACTCCTGCACTACCTTCCTGCCTTTACCCTGCCTTTTGGTCACCCATTTACTGTCTGAGCTAGCGTTTACCTGCGGTGTGACCAACTCACTGAATGTGCTATCCACAACATCCTCAGCATCGCGTATGCTCCAGAGTGAGTCCATTCGCAGCTCCAGCGCCGCCATGCGGTCCGCTAGGAGCTGCAGCTGGACACACTTCCTGCACACATAGTTGTCAGGGACAGTGTCCCTGATTTCCCACATGGCACAGGAGGAGCATGACACGGGTCTGAGCTGCCCTTCCATGACTTAACCCTTACAAGACCTTTTTATTTACTATGATTTAGCTTAATTATTGAATTCTACTTAGAATAAGTTTGTGAAAGTACTCACCAACCAGTCACCTACCTGTTTTCTGGTGTTGTATTTTCACTGCCGCCTCCTGTCCTGGAACCTTTTCCACCTAGGTTAGGCTCCTGAAATAAAATAAATTGAACCTACCTTTTCAACTTCCCCTAACCCCTAAAAGGTTAGAGGAGGTGGAAGGGTGGGAGACACTACACTGTAGTGTTTCGGGTTTAGCAACAGCTCCACCTATATAAGAGTTACTGGCCTCCTGCTCTCCCGACTGCACCAGCTGCTCCCTGGTGACGTCACACACTGATTACTATTTACCCCTCTCCTCTGCTGTTGATTTGGTACGCCTCGCAACTGCCGCCGGTTTTGAAGCCGGGCTCCTCCTCGCTGCTCTCTGCTGCTCCGAGTGGTCGGGCCTCGCAACTGCCGCCGGTTTTGAAGCCGGGCTCCTCCTCGCTGCTCTCTGCAAGAACAAGGATGTCTTGCTGCAGTTGTACAAGGCCTTGGTGAGACCACATCTCGAGTATTGTGTGCAGTTTTGGTCGCTTTATCTGAGGAAGGATATTCTTGCCATGGAAGGAGTTCAGCGAAGATTCCCCAGGCTGATACCTGGGATGGCAGGAATGACGTATGAGGAGAGATTGGGTCGATTGGGCTTATACTCGCTGGAGTTTAGAAGAATGAGAGGGGATCTCATTGAAACTTATAAAATTCTGGCAGGACTGGACAGACTAGATGCAGGGAGGATGTTCCCGATGGTCGGGGAATCCAGAACCAGGGGTCACAGTCTAAGGATAAGGGGTAGGCCTTTTAGGACAGAAATGAGGAGGAATTTCTTCACCCAGAGAGTGGTGAACCTGTGGAATTCTCTACCACAGAAGGCAGTAGAGGCCAATTCATTAAATATATTCAAGAAGGAGTTGGATATATTTCTTAAGGCTAAAGGGATCAAGGGGTATGGGGAGAAAGCAGGGACCGGGTACTGAACTTGGATGATCAGCCATGATCGCATTGAATGGCGGAGCAGGCTGGAGGGGCCAAATGGCCTACTCCTGCTCCTATTTTCTATGTTTGGGTCAGGTATGACACCAAGGTTGCGAACAGCCTCAGACAGTTGCCAGGGAGAAGGATGGAGTCAGTGGCAAGGGAACGGAGTTTGTGGCCGGGACCGAAATAAATGGCTTCAGTCTTCCTAATATTTTGGAAGTCCTTGTGCACCAGTCGCTGAAGGTAAGCATGCAGGTGCAGCAGGCGGTTAAGAAGGCAAATGGTATGTTTTGAAGAAGGGTTCGACCCGAAACGTCAACTCAAATTTCTCTCCACGGATGTTGCCTGACCTGCTGTGTTTTTCCAGCATTTTCTGTTGTTATTCCCAATATTTAGTTGGAGGAAATTCCTGCTCCTCCAGTACTGGATGTCGGACAAGCAGTCTGACAATTGAGAGACAGTGGAGGGGTCGAGAGAGGTGGTTCAGGGTTACCAATTTGATATCTCTTTCACTCTCCTTAGATTGTGATGATGTTCTTGAGAGCAGACACCTTACTGCCTCATCATCTTGGACAGAGAAGAACAACATTGGAGCGTTGATTATCTGGTCTCCTGACAGAGCTCAGACCAGCAGCAAAGGACATCCATGGGCTTGGGCTGCGAGCTTACCCAGTGAGAAGGAATGGCTGCAAATAGACTTTGGAGAACGGAAGAACATCACCGGTTAGTATATTATACATTCAGGTTCTTTAAGCAAATTATAGGCTACATTTCTGAGCAAAAGTTGAACCCTCCCAGGCCACATAGTGTGAGCCAGATGCAGAGTAAATTTTGCTGTACGCTGCTGTAATATTGTTTTATGCATAATTATTTCCCCTATTTTCCACACCAGACATCCTCTTGAGCAGGATAAATGTTGTGCTAAGTTATGGGAACTGTTACGGCATGTTCCCACACTCACGAGGAAGTGGTTCTAAACTGCCTAATCTAAGTTCTCATAGAACACTTACAGCTGGCATTGAGAAGAGGTTTTCATCCCACTATGCCTGGACTGGCTTCAGTGGTGAAAGGACAGTGTGCTAACTCACTCCGCCACCCAGTATCCCCTTTATCTGTATTGAAGTGCTTAACAAAGTGATACATTTATCAATAACCGTGAATGCATAAAATGATTCTCTGGACCGTTCAGCTGTTGTGAGGGTTTAGTGTGCACTATAAATAGTCTGTTGTATTTCCAATTTTGGTTAGGTCCAGTATCTGCACTCGCCACCAAGGCACTGGCTATTTCCCAGCCGCACAATCAGCCACGGAGTTTAGCCAAGGCTGCAGAATGGGCACTGCCTGTGTTTCACAGACTGCTTCAGCTGTTTCTGCTTCTACAGCAACCCTTTGCTCCCGCTGTTTTCACACTATTTTCTTTTATAAAAGGCTTGTGTTTTGTCGTTTTCTGGTAAATTTCGGATGAGACGTTAAACCGAGGCCCTGTCTGCCCTCTCCGGGCACTATTTCGAAGAAGAGCAGGGGAGTTCTCCCTGTTGTCCTGGGGCCAATATTTATCCCTCAATCAACATCACTAAAAACAGATTATCTGGTCATTATCACATTGCTGTTTGTGGAAGCTTGCTGTGCCCAAATTGGCTGCCGTGTTTCCCATATTACAACAGTGACTACACTTCAAAAGTACTTCATTGGCTGTAAAGCGCTGTGGGACGTCCGGTGGTCGTGAATGGCGCTGTAGAAATGCAAGTCTGTCTTAAATGCTTTAATGCTAGGAATCGTAGAATTCTCATATTTAATCCAATTTTTTTTTTTTTGGAAATGTCTGCGTGTGTATGGGAATTTAGGGCTGATTTTTGTTCCCGGGACTGATTGGCAAATCTGACATGGAGATCAACCCTCCCAATTAGCAGAACGTCAGAAGTACCGCGAGTCAGAGGGACTGACCTCTGCTGCAGAGCGCCGATCCATGCTTCGGCAGTGAGGCTCCGCACCAGGAGTGAGGACTTGCAAAAATCAGCCCTTTTGTGTTTAAATGAGCTTTATTGTTTTTGAAAATGCTGTCAGCTGTACTTTAACAGAATGTGATACAGGAAACTTTTTTTTATCCGGCACGGATGGGACCGACGTGGTGCCGGTTCATCAAAAATTCCGGATAACTGAACGCTATAGTAAAAGATACGGAGCTCAGAGCTCCGTATAAAGCAACAAACCCTGTTGCTTAGCAACAGGTTCAGAACAATGCCCACAAGTTGCAAGCGTCTCTGTAGCTTAGCAACAGATGCAGCCACACCCTTGCACAGCAACAAATGGAGGAAGGCAAGTAATAAAAGTTACCTGAACCTACTCCTGAATTTTGCCAGTTAACCGAGATTTCCGGTTATTTAGGTGCTGGTAAATCGATAGTTTCCTGTAGTTTGTTGCTGTTTTAAGAGTGCATTGGCACTGCAGGTTTTCGTATTGGTGTGAAGAGCTTTTCACTGCACACCGACGTGAACCTGGCAGTGGAAATCCAGAACCAGGACCAAGCCTGACTCCAGAGTAGTGTGGAGCGAGACTCCTCGGAGGGGATAGTCTTCACCGCATTTGTTTGTACGGAGAGTAAATGTAATGCGATGTCAAATCTGGTTTGCAAAATGTTCAGGTGATTCACAGAATAGAATCGCACAGCACAGAAGGAGGCCATTCGGCCCGTCATGCCTGTACCGGCTCTTTGAAAGAGCGCTCCAATTAGTCCCACTCCCCCGCTCTTTCCCCAGAGCCCTGCAAATTTCTCCCCTTCAAGTAGTTATCCTTTTGAAAGTTATCATTGACTCTGCTCCCACTGCCCCTTCAGGCTGTGCATCCCTGGACTTTTTAAAAAAAAATCTACCTCATTTTAATTTGAATGTTTAGCGATGAGGGTTTATCATGTTCCAGCTCTCTTAAACATTTAAATCTATAGCTCTCCCCGTGCATGCATTCCAGGCAGGAGTCAGAAGTTCCAACAGGATTCTGAATTGCATCTGCCGGTCTCGGACTGGTAGCTCATTAACACATAAATATGTTTGGAACATTTACTACTGTGCCGCGAAAACTAGATCGACCTGCCACAAAATCCACATTCTCTTTCTGCAGTAATCAGCCTTGCAGTACGGCAGAATCCTATGGAGCCTACTCGGAATTCATATCATTGCAACGGACACAGGAAACTGTTCAATATTCGGACATGTTTTTTTTTTTTGCAGCATTCTGCTTCTCCATGCTGTCCGGAACATAGCTACCACAAATGTTTACTGGAAGATGTTGCAGTATTAAGTAGTTTGGGGTCAAAAGGAGGACAAACTCCATTGGAATGCTTCACAGTTACCTGCACCTGAGAAGCAGACAATATGTTCAACAATGCGATTTTTTTTCCATACTTTCTTCCCTATGGTGTTTTGAACTGATTTTGATCCACTCATTTTACCAAAGTTAAGAAGTTACTGCCGGCAAAACTCGAAGCACTGTGGCAGGTGGGTGGATAACCAATGAAATAACAACACAGCATGCCCCAAAAACCATTCATCAGACTCGTGCTTTAATGGAGCGTGGGTGACTCAGAAAGCTCAACAATAGATTGCAATTTCTGGGAGCTAATTATTCCTGGAATTACTTGTACAGGAAACTCTCGATTTACCAGCACCTAAATAACCAGAAATCTCTGTTAACTGGAAAAATTCAGGAGTAGGTTCAGGTAAGTTTTACTTCATATTCGTGGCCGTTCCTGGATCTGTGGCTGTGTAACTGGGGTTCCTGCACTTGTTGCTAAGCAACAGGGATGCTTGGTCTGTGGCCGGAGAGCCTGCACCTGTTGCTAAGCAACAGGGAAGCCTGGATTTGTTGCTGTGTACGGAGCTCTCGTACCTTTTAACTATACATCTCTGTAATCCGGACTTTTTGATAAACCGGCACCACGCCGGTCTCGTCGGTGCCAGATAAAAAAGAGTTTCCTGTAATTGGGTGGGGGTATTATTGACAGTGGAATGGCATAGTTTTGGTGAAGAATCAGTGACACACCAAAACTTGCCCAGCAGTTGCTTGTGAACCATTTAGTTTGAGGCAACATGTACAGAGATTTGCGAATAGACTTCGCAGTGAAATGGTGATATTCAAAACACTAAAGATTGAAAGACACTACGGCCTAGAAATTCAGTGGGCTGCGCCACCCGTTAGCACCTTAAGAGGGCGCTAAGTGGGTCAGAAGCCACTGGCCACGCCTCCCGCTAAATTCAGCGGGACGCTAATGGTGGCGCTAGCCGTTAGTGCTGCACCGATACCGATGGCATCATCGGTGTGCGCAGCGCCCCGCTGACGCCCCGGCCGAGATATTAGGAAGCGCCCCCTGATTTACCGCCGGACGCTGTGTGCGATCGGTTCAGCGGGGCCTTCCTGCAGCGGTAGAGGCGCAAATTAAAGGAGGTGCGGGGCGGCCATTTTTGTTGCTGGCCGCCTGCCAGCACCCCTCTGTGCTCCCGTCCCCGGCCTCCTGATCCCCCCCCCCTGCAGAGTACCAGCTGCGTTCCAAGAGCCTGACACTTCTCCTCGGTGCCGGGCTCTTTTGCCGGCACTCGCGATCCTCGAGGGCCCAGCTAGGACCCAGATCGCGCAGAACAAGGCCCCTCCCCTTTAAGTAGGGGAGGAAGGCCTGCAGTACCGCAGCGCGACGTGCCGCAGCGTGTGGCGCTGCGGCACGTTGCGCTACGATATTCAATTGCAGCGCCCCAAGAGGGATGCAGGGCGCCTCTAGTAGCGCCGCGCTTCCCTCTGGGGCGCTCCAACTGAATTTCCGGCGGGCGGCCGCGAATGCTTCCGGGGCGAGGCTGGCGCCCCAAACGGAGCTATCGTGAATTTCTAGGCCTACATCTTTTAGGAAGAAGTATTCTGGTCACAGGAACTGGAAGAGAAAGACTTGCATTTCTATAGCGCCTTTTGCGACCACCGGACGTCGCAAAGCGCTTCACAGCCAATAAAGTACTTTTTGAAGTGTAGTCACTGTTGTAATGTGGGAAACGCGGCAGCCAATTTGCGCACAGCAAGCTCCCACAAACAACAATGTGATAATGACCAGATAATCTGTTTTAGTGATGTTGATTGAGGGATAAATATTGGCCAGGATGCTGGGGATAACTCCCCTGCTCTTCTTCAAAATAGTGCCATGGGATCTTTTACGTCCACCTGAGAGAGCAGGCGGGGCCTCAGTTTAACTTCTCATCCGAAAGACGGCACCTCCAACAGTGCGGCGCTCCCTCAGTACTGCCCCTCCGACAGTGCGGCGCTCCCTCAGTACTGCCCCTCCGACAGTGCGGCGCTCCCTCAGTACTGCCCCTCCGACAGTGCGGCGCTCCCTCAGTACTGCCCCTCCGACAGTGCGGCGCTCCCTCAGTACTGCCCCTCCGACAGTGCGGCGCTCCCTCAGTACTGCCCCTCCGACAGTGCGGCGCTCCCTCAGTACTGCCCCTCCGACAGTGCGGCGCTCCCTCAGTACTGCTCCTCCGACAGTGCGGCGCTCCCTCAGTACTGCCCCTCCGACAGTGCGGCGCTCCCTCAGTACTGCCCCTCCGACAGTGCGGCGCTCCCTCAGTACTGCCCCTCCGACAGTGCGGCACTCCCTCAGCACTGCACTGGGAGTGTCAGCCTAGATTTTTGTGCTCAAGTCTCTGGAGTGGGACTTGAACCCACGACCTTCTGACTCGGAGGCGAGAGAGTGTGCTACCCACTGAGCCACGGCTGACACAAATATATATATATATATAGTAAAATAAAAATATTAAAATTGTTATTAAATTTTGCTCAGTTTTGTTTCCATAGAAACATAGAAACTAGGAGCAGGAGAAGGCCATTCGGCCCTTCGAGCCTGCTCCACCATTCAACGAGATCATGGCTGATCATCCAAACCCCAGCACCCGGTCCCTACACCGACAGCCATCCCACTCGAGCCCAGTTTTCTCCCAGTCTTTTCTGAAGGTGCAGACGTATGCTGGAGATTGTTCAATGGCGCCATTAAACTTCTGGCGCCTCAACAAAGTGGCATTTATAAATCTGTGAGCATCAGCTGTATATTCAACCATAGGGTGCATCACAGCCAAAGTCAATCCTGTGGCTCTGGGCAGCACACACTCTCGCCTCTGAGTCAGAAGGTCATGGGTTCAAGTCCCACGCGGGTGGATGTAAAAGATCCCACGGCCACTATTCCAAGCAGAACAGGTTGTCCTGGCCAATATTTATCCCTCAATCAACATCACTAAAACAGATTATCTGGTCATTATCACATTGCTGTTTGTGGGAGCTTGCTGTGTGCAAATTGGCTGCCGTGTTTCCTACATTACAACAGTGACTACACTTCAAAAGTACTTGGCTGTAAAGGGCTTTGGGATGTCGTGAAAGTCTTTTTGCTCTCACCTAACATCCACACAGCGCAGTTTCCCGCACAGGTCACTGGTTGGTGATTAGGAACGGGATCCCGAGCTAATTCTTCTTTTCTCCTCTGGTGTAGCTGTGCTGGGTCAACTGTAGTGTCCCTGTTGCCAGGCCAGATGAGAACAACTAACTTCGCACAGCCCAAGGATCGAACTTTAGAACTCCTTGGGTGGTTTAGTACCATGCCAAGTGGTGCTTGTACCCACTGAGCATCGGGCAGCTGTTTTGCAAGTGGACTAAATTTTAAAATCAACTTTGAAGACATTAATTCCAAAACAACTTGGTGTCTTCCCTCAGTTATCAGTTTGTATGCAAGTTGTTATAATCATAAAGATTCACGTTAGCAGTGGAGAACTACAGTTAGAAAAGAAAGAAAGACTTGCATTTCTTTAGCGCCTTTCACGACCACCGGACATCTCAAAGCGCTTTACAGCCAATGAAGTACTTTTGAAGTGGAGTCACTGTTGTAATGTGGGAAACACAGCAGCCAATTTGCGCACAGCAAGCTCCCACAAACAGCAATGTGATAATGACCAGATAATTTGTTTTTTGTTATGTTGATTGAGGGATAAATATTGGCCAGGACACCGGGGAGAATGTCCCTGCTCTTCAAAATAGTGGCCGTGGGATCTTTTACGTCCACCTGAGAGGGCAAACGGGGGCCTCGGTTTAACGCCTCATCCGAAAGACGGCACCTCCGACAGTGCGGCACTCCCGCAGCACTGAAATGGAGCGTCAGCCTAGATTTTTGTGCTCAAGTCTCTGGAGTGAGACTTGAATCCACAACTTTCTTAGAGGCGAGTGTACTACCAGCTGAGCCATGGCTGACACAGTTAGCCTCAACGCCCCTGAACTGGGGCAGGAGGGGACCACTGGGAAGACTGAAGCCAGTGTCTTTGCCCCTCCCCCTTCCCACAAACTCTGTTCCCTCACCATCGATCCCACTCCCTCCCCGCCCAGTGGCTCATGCTGAACTTTACTGTTTCCTAATTCCACCTCCGTAACATTGCCCGCCCCCACCCGGGCCTCGGCCCATTCTCGGGGAAAACCCCCAGCGATGGATTTGTCAACTCCAAACTCGAGTATTCTGATGTTCTCCACCGGCCTTCCATCCTGCATAAACGTGAGCTCATCCGCAACTCCGTTGCCCGTATCCAAACCCACACCGAATCCCGATCACCCCTGTGTTCGTTGATCTTCATTGGCACCAACGCTCCCACTAAGCTGCACGGTCGTGTGGCCGCACGGCAGTCTGATGGTCCCGCGCAGGTCGCTCACGGGCTTTTCGATGTAAATAACCGCGCATGCGCAAAAAATTGAATGGGCCGCGCAGCCAGTTAAAGGGCCGGCGCACCCAAAAAAAAATTACAAGGGACATTGATTGGCACCTGATCCATCTACAAATCCATTAAAAAATCTCATCTTCGTTTTAAATCCCTTCATGCCCTCGACCCTCCCCCTCTCTGTAATCTCCTCCAGCCCTACAACTCGACAAGTACTCTGCATTCCCCCGAAATCTGGTCTCTTGCCCATCCCTCACTCCCTTTTGCCCCAGCACCATTGGCACCTGTCCATTCGGCCATCTAGGCCCTAAGTTCACCCTCCCTAAACATCTCTGCTTCTTCATCTCTCTCTCTCAGACAACAACAACAACTTGTATTTATATAGCACCTTTAATGTAGTAAAATGTCCCAAGGCGCTGCACAGGAGTATTTTAAGACAAAAAATTTGACACCAAGCCACATCAGGATAAATTAGGGCAGCTGACCAAAAGCTTGGTCAAAGAGGTAGGTGTTAAGGAGCATCTTAAAGGAGGAAAGAGAGGTAGCGAGGCGGAGAGGTTTAGGGAGGGAATTCCAGAGCTTAGGGCCCAGGCAGCTGAAGGCACGGCCACCAAAGGTTGAGCAATTTATAATCAGGGATGCTCAAGAGGGCAGAATTAGAGGAGCGCAGATATCTCGGGGGCGGGGGGGTGGTCGGGGGGTGAGGGGCGGTTGTGGGGCTGAAGGAGATTACAGAGATAGGGAGGGGCGAGGCCATGGAGGGATTTGAAATCAAGGATGAAAATTTGGAAATCGAGGCGCTGGTTAACTGGGAGCCAATGTAGGTCAGTGAGCACAGGGGGTGATGGGCGAACGGGACTTGGTGCGAGTTAGGACACGGGCAGCCGAGTTTTGGATGACCTCAAGTTTACGTAGGGTGGAATGTGGGAGGCCAGCCAGGAGTGCGTTGGAATAGTCAGGTCTAGAGGTAACAAAGACATGGATGAGGGTTTCAGCAGTGGATGAGCTGAGGCAGGGGCGGAGACGGGCGATGTTACGGAGGTGGAAGTAGGCGGTCTTTGTTATGCTGCGGATATGTGGTCGGAAGCTCATTTCAGGGTCAACCGTAAAACCTACCACTTTGACCCAGCTGTTAATCGCCCCTCTTAATATCTCATTCTTTGACTTGACTCTGTGAACTTTTATCGAATAACGCTCCTGTGAAGTTCATTGGAATGTTTTCCTACCTTTAAGGTGCAATATAAATGCAAGTTGTTAATTACTATTCAGTGACCCCCTGCTAGAAATGCGTGTGTCTGAACCCATGGCAAGGACAGAATAAGGCTAAGCCATGATAGCACCCACAGCTGAACAATGCTCAAATACTATGCCGAATCACACTGGGACAAATGGGGTCACTTGGTTGATGTACCAGAGGTCACCAGCATTAGTGTGGACAGACCACACCTGCACTTGGAGGAGGAGAGGCAAAGGGAGAAAACGGATTTTACCATTGAATATTGTTTTGAGAAGAATACAATGTTGATAACTAAGGATCTCGAGCAAAGATATAAAATGTGTCTCAACTACAAATGACTCCAGAAATATAATTAAATACAGTTCTCCAGTGTATTATGTTTCATTACCTGTGTAATTTAGCGGGTGTTTTGCGCTACCTATACTTTCAGGGATTGTGACCAAAGGCAGCACGAACAATGGCTATAACTTTTATGTGAAGACATACAAGATCTCTTACAGCAAAGATGGAAAAACCTGGAGAATCTATAAGAGAAAGAATAACAAGGAAGACAAGGTACATCTTGTTTAAGAGCATAAGAAATAGGAGCAGGAGTCGGCCACACGGCCCCTCGAGCCTGCTTCACCATTCAATAAGATCACGGCAGATCTTCGACCTCATCTCCACTTTCCCGCCTGATCTCCATATCACTTGATTCCCCTAGAGTCCAAAAATCTATCGATCTCAGCCTTGAATATACTCAAAGACTCAGCATCCACAGCCCTCTGGGGCAGAGAATTCCAAAGATTCACAATCCTCTGAGTGAAGAAATTCCTTCTCATCTCAGTCTTAAATGGCCGACCCCTTATCCTGAGACTGTGCCCCCTAGTTCTAGACTCTCCAGCCAGGGGAAACAGCCTCTCAGCATCTACCCTGTCAATCCCCTTCAGAATCTTATGGCCTAGAAATTCAGTGGGCTGCGCCACCCGTTAGCGCCTTAAGAGGGCGCTAAGTGGGTCGGAAGCCACTGGCCACGCCTCCCGTTAAATTTAGTGGGACGCTAATGGCGGCGCTAGCCGTTATTGCTGCGCCACTACCGATGACGTCATCGGTGTGCACAGCACCCCGCTACCGCCCCGATCGCGATATTTAGTTGCGCCCTCTGCTTTAACGCCGGACGCTATTTGCGACCGGTTCAGGGGGGCCTACCAGTGGCGGTAGAGGCGCTAATTAAAGGAGAGGTGCTGGGTGGCCATTTTTTTTGCTGGCCGCCTGCCAGCACCTCTCCGCGCTGCCGTCCCCGGCCTCCTGAGCCGCCCCCCCCCCCCCCCCTGCGGAGTGCCGACTGCGTTCCAAGAGCCCGGCACTTCTCCTCGGTGCCAGGCTCTTTTGCCGCCACTCGCGATCCTCGATCGCGCTGCACAAGGCCCCTCCCCTTTAAGAAGGGGAGGAAGGCCTGCAGTACCGCAGTGCGCCGTGCCACAGCGTGTGGCGCTGCGGCACGTTGCGCAGCGATATTCAGCTGCAGCACCCCAAGAGGGATGCGGGGCGCCTACAGTAACACCGTGCTTCCCATTGGGGCGTGCAAAGTGAATTTCCGGCGGGCGGCCGCTACTACTTCCGGGGCGCTACTTTTAGCGCCCTGGCGAGGCTGGCGCCCCAAATGGGGCACTACTGAATTTCTAGGCCTATATGTTTCAATGAGATCACCTCTCATTCTTCTAAACTCCAGAGAGTATCGGCCCAATCTACACAATCTCTCATCGTAGGACAGCCCTCTCATCCCAGGAATCAATCTAGTGAACCTTCGTTGCACCGCCTCTAAGGCAAGTGTATCCTTCCTTAGATAAGGAGACCAAAACTGTGCCCAGTACTCCAGGTGTGGTCTCACCAAGGTCCTGTACAATTGTAGTAAGACTTCCTTACTCTTATACTCCAACCCCCTTGCAATAAAGGCCAACATGCCATTTGCCTTCCTTATTGCTTGCTGTACCTGCACGCTAACTCTGTGTTTCTTGCCCGAGGACACCCAAATCTCTCTGAACACCAACATTTGAAAGTTTCTCACCATTTAGAATGTTACTTAATAATTCAATGCTGAGTTATAATCTCCAGCTGCACGTTGGTATTGATACTCTTTCAAATGGTTGGGCCACCTACCTTTGTTCTGTGTTTTATTTTTATTTTCCTTTTTCCAAAAAAGGTTTTTGAAGGAAACGTGAACTACCAACAGCTCGTTCGCAATAATTTTATCCCATCTTTTGTGGGGCGGTACATTCGAATTACTCCACAGAAATGGTACCAAAGAATTGCTCTGAAGGTACAGGTGATTGGCTGCAAGGTCTCACAAAGAATCCGACCAATTGGTAACGATTCAACTTTTTCTTCTTTTTTTTTTGCTATTGTGGGGAGAAAAAAAGGTCCATGTTAATCAAGATGGCCGAGTGTGGCAGCATAGAGGCAGGAAGGCAAATGGAATGTTGGCCTTTATTGCAAGGGGGATGGAGTATAAAAGCAGGGAAGTCCTGCTCCAACTATACAGGGTATTGGTGAGATCACACCTGGAGTACCGAGTACAGTTTTGGTCTCCTTATTTAAGGAGGGATATAATTGCATTGGAGCCAGTTCAGAGAAGGTTCACGAGGTTGATTCCTGAGATGAAGAGGTTGCCTTATGAAGAAAGGTTGAGCAGGTTGGGCCTATACTCATTGGAGTTTAGAAGAATGAGAGGTGATCTTATTGAAACATATAAGATTCTGAGGGGGCTTGACAGGGTAGATGCTGAGAGGATGTTTCCCCTCGTGGGGGAAGCTAGAACTAGGGGGCATAGTTTCAAAATAAGGGGTCGCCCATTTAAAAGGGAGAAGAGGAGGAATTTCTTCTCTGAGGGTCATAAATCTGTGGAATTCTGTGCCCCAGAGAGCTGTGGAGGCTGGGTCATTGAATATATTTAAGATGGAGATAGACAGATTTTTGAAGGGAGTGATGGGTTATGGGGAGTGGGCAGGGAAATGGAGCTGAGCCCAAGATCAGATCAGCCATGATCTTACTGAATGGCAGAGCAAGCTCGAGTGGCTGAATGGCCTCCTGCTCCTATTTCTTATGTTTGCTACTAGACCAGTAACCCAGAGGTCGCACGTTCAAATCTCTCCGTGGCTAGTTGTAAAACTGGCTTCATTAAATCTTTTTCATTGTGGTGGGGGAGGAGAAAAAATAGCATAAAAGCTAACAGAGTGTCGTCAAAGTCCAACTCATCCAACTAATGTCCTTCAGAGGTGGGATCCTGCTAGACCTCCCCAGTCTGGCCAACACGTGACTCCAGTCCCATACCACACGATTGACTCAGAGTTCCCCTCTGAAGTGACCTCGGCAAATCTCTCAGTTGTAAAACAATATCTTAGGGCAACTAGGAATATGCAAGAATGTGATCTTTCCAGTGTTGTTCACATCCCAAGAACAAATAAGGTGAAAATTGTCGACATTTCCAGAGAAATAGACTGCTCTCGGAGAGTATTGTGTTCTTTCTTGTTCCCATTCCAGATACAGGGTTAATGACTTTCAGCTGAAGAACAATGTACATATCTTGCAGATGAATCAAATATGCAAGAAAAAATTGAAATTTATTGTCATACATAACATTTGAGGAAAGTTACTTACAGGCTTACTTGCTCTTTTCTTCCTCTATCTCTCAATGTTCTCCCCTCCTGCTCTCCTGAAGACCTTGCTGAAATATGGTTCCACAGCATCAGCCACCCCCTAGGCCCCTCGGAGTCAGGAGGTTGTGGGTTCAAGTCCCACTCCAGGGACTTGAGCACAGAATTCTAGGCTGACACTCCAGGGCAGTGCTGAGGGAGCGCTGCACTGTCGGAGGTGCCGTCTTTCGAATGAGACGTTAATCTGAGGCCCCGTCTGTTCTCTCAGGTGGACGTAAAAGATCCCACGGCACTATTTCGAAGACGAGCAGGGGAGTTATCCCCGGTGTCCTGGCCAATATTTATCCCTCAACCAACATCACTAAAACAGATTATCTGGTCATTATCACATTGCTGTTTGTGGGAGCTTGCTGTGCGCAATTGGCTGCCGCGTTTCCTACATTACAACAGTGACTGCACTTCAAAAGTACTTCATTGGCTGTAAAGCGCATTGGGACGTCCAGTGGTCGTGAAAGGCGCTATATAAATGCAAGTCTTTCTCACCTTTCAGCCTAGAGAATGCATGTTGATGACTAACAGACCGTGCGTTAACTCTTGTCTTCACTGGTAAACTAATGCCACTGAGTTGTCTTTTATTTATACAACATGTTGTCCATCATAATTTTAGCAACTTAACTTTAAATTGCTTACAACTAATCATTTGCTCCAATTTGGGGAGAGTCAAGCTGTGAGGGAACCGGTGAGCCGGAGAACATCAGGTGGGAAAGTGGCAAGATCGAAAAACCATAATCCAGGAGAGGGAGGAAAAGCAAGATTGAAAGAGCTAGACTAGAAGGGTGCCTTCGGTTGAGTTGGGATAATATGTGTGAGGCTGGAAAGATGCAACTACGCGAAGCATTTGAAGGCTGGAATCAGAACAATGTCACTACTTCAAAGAGAGAATCATTTTTCAAAACCACAGATGTGAGATAATGTAATATAAATCACGCACGGCTTTTAATTACTCTTTTTGAAACACAAATAAACAGTTCAGTAAAAATCGAACAAGGATGTGGCTTCTTACATGATGTCATTGTCCCTGAGATCACATGACACGTCCACATCCTTCCTTTGCTGATTAATTCACCACCAGATCGGGTCACTCCATTTCTTGGGGAAAAACATTCCATTTCTCTAAAATTACAAATGAAACTGGCGACCGAGTGATACAGTGGGTTAGACGCTGGCCTTTGGCTTTGGAAAACTAGATTTGAATCCAGCCCAGATTGATGGTATGGATATCTGCTCCGTCTGCTGGCTGTAGGGTCCGATGTGAAATGAGCTTGGGCGGGCTTAATCCAGGTCCTGGTGGGGATTTTCCCACAGCATCAAATTGCTCATAATTCAACCATAATTGGCAGTAACTTGATAGTCTTACTCCTAATGTTTGGTGTAGAAAATGAGGGGGGGGCGGGGATCGCATGAATGTAGTAGGAATGCTCTTCTCGGGTGAGGGGCTGAAGCCTATTGTTGCGTAGAGGGAACTTTACTCTGTATCTGACTACTGTGTCTGACTAGGCTGCACTCGATGCGTCAGACAGAATGTGTTCTGTTCCCACATTAATGAGCTGAAAATAAAAGTCCTTAAATGTGTTACCCAAACAATTAACTTTAGTAAAAATCAGGAGCGTTTCACCCAAACTTCTCAGAGTTATATTTTTTTCTGAAAGGAAATCAGAATGATTAGATTGCAGACAGCGCAAACTAAAGGATCAATGCCAGGGAGACAATAGCGACTATTAACCTGTGAAAGAAGATCATAGATCAAACAGGCCGAGTGTACATAAATCAAAGAGGTGCTGCCCCAGTGGAATGGAGGAATACTCCGGGGGTGACAATCACTGCCAATGTGGACTGCCTCCTGGTGCCTGGTTTAAGAGCTGTATTGACAGAGGCTTGGGGAAAAGACACGTGGCTAATTACTGGGCCGGGAATGATGCGTGTTACCAGGAGAAGGTGAGGGGAGGAGGTTAACAGTAGGAAGAAAAGGAGCACATCATTAATTTCCCTCGCAAAAGAAATTTAGAAAATATCAGGCACTTTGGAGAAAGTAATTCATTGCATGAAAGCTGACTTTTGCCTAATTATTGGCGGCCGAGCCTTCAGCTGCCGGGGCCCTAAGCTCTGGAATTCCCTCCCTAAACCTCTCTACCTCTCTCTCCTCCTTTAAGTCGCTCCTTAAAATCTACCTCTGACCAAGCTTTTGGTCATCTGCCCTAATATCTCCTTATGCCCCTCGGTGTCAAATTTTGTTTGATAATCACTCCTGTGAAGCACCTTGGAATGTTTAACTACGTTAAAGGTGCTATATAAATGCAAGATGTTGTTATAAAAACAGAAAATGCTGGAAATACTCGGTAGGTCAGGCAGCATCTGTAGCGAGAGAAACAGACCTGACCTGCTGAGTATTTCCAGCATTTTCTGTTTTTATTTTAGATTTCCAGCATCCGCAGTATTTTGCTTTTGTACGAGATGTTGTTGCTGTTTAGGAGGAGATGGTGAATACTGAAAGGGACGTATAGTGAATCCTCTCTTTGTTGCTGGAACTACTGAAGGAAGATCTTGAAATTGCCTTCTAATGAAACATCAGGTTTTCTTGAGAATGAAGCTGCTTTAAGCTGCCTCTCTGTGGATTACGTTTGGATGCTCGCTCTCGTTTTTTAAATGGTGAGAGATTGGGAAATGCTGGTGTTCAGAGGGACCTGGGTGTCCTTGTACACGAATCACTGAAAGTTAACATGCAGGTACAGCAAGCAATTAAGAAAACAAATGGTATGTTGGCCTTTATTACAAGAGGATTTGTGTATAAGAGTAAAGACATCTTACTGCAATTATACAGGGCCCTGGTGAGACCACACCTGGAGTATTGTGTACAGTTTTGGTCTCCTTATCTAAGGAAGGATATACTTACCACAGAGGGAGTGCAACGAGGGTTCACCAGACTGGTTCCTGGGATGGGGGGATTGTCCTATGAGGACAGATTGAGTAGACTAGGCCTATATTCTCTAGAGTTTAGAAGAATGAGAGGTGATCTCATTGAAACATACAAGATTCTTACAGGGCTTGACAGGGTAGATGCAGGGAGGATGGTTCCCCTGGCTGGAGAGTCTAGAACCAGGGGTCACAGTCTCAGAATAAGAGGTCGGCCATTTAGGACTGAGATGAGGAGAAATTTCTTCACTCAGAGGGCGGTGAATCTTTGGAATTCTCTACCCCAGAGGGCTGTGGAGGCTCAGTCGTTGAGTATATTCAAGACAGGGATTGATAGATTTTTGAATATTAAGGGAATCATGGGAAATGGGGATAGTGCAGGAAAGTGGAGATGAGGTAGAAGATCAGCCATGATCTCATTGAATGGCGGAGCAGGCTCGAGGGGCCGAATGGCCGACTCCTCCTCCTATTTCTTATGTTCTTATGTTTTCTCCAGGAGTTCCTCGTAGTGCAAAACCTATGCCCAAGCCGACGAGTATTCCCACAGAAAGCAGCACTCTGGAAGACCTTGTAATTGTCGAGAAACACTCACCAGGTAATGTGTAAGAGGAAAACAAAAAAGACTACATATGTTTGAAACCTGAAACTAAAACAGAAAATGCTGGAAATGCACAATTTAACATGTCGACGTCTGTAAAGAGGAGACAACCTCTAGTGTAACCCACCATCGGAGCTGGTGTCAATTGTGACCGTTTCCATATCATAAGAACATGAGTGTCATTTTCTATTTCGTATCCTGTAATTAAGAAAATGTTACACTTTTTGATAATGCGCATAAAATATTTTCAAGTTTATTAGTAGCTTTTATTTTTGACTTTAATGGAGCACAGTGTGGAGCTGTACTGATCAATACAGGCCAGTAGAGTATTGTAACTAAATATCTTATAAGGGGTTTCATTTATACCTAGATATAATTAACTCATAATCACCCAATAGATGTACCCGGTGTTTAATTATGTGTCTGTAGTCCCTGACATTTAATATGTTACTTTACACAATACGTCGGGGGGGGAAATTCAGTTGTTTGCGCCTCCTGTTAGCACCTTAAGAGGGCGCTAATGGGGCACAAAGCAACTAGCGCTCGGGCGCGGCGATGTTTGCGCCGCTCGCGAAATTAACTAGACATTTTGCGGCGGCGCTAAACACTACCGCCACGATCTCCTGCGCCGGCAGATCATGACGTCGGTCGAGTGCGTAATGCCCCGGACTGGATATTGAGTGGCGCCCCCTGCCTTACTGCCTGCCATTAGCAACGAGAGGTTGAGGGGAGCGTTTTGCAGTCAGAAAGGGACTAGGGGAGCGCTATTTAAAGGTGACTGCTTCATGCCTTTTTTTGTTGGTGACATTTTTGCACCACGCATTCTGAGAGAGAGAGAGAGAGACTTCTGGAGAGATTCAACGCTGTGTGAAGGAGTTTTGGGTACTGAGCAGCACTTTGCAGGTTCATTTTGATTTGCCCTTCCTTGCTTCGCCAGCGCTCTGAGGTAGTGCCTCGCTCCTCGGCCTTTGCGCCTTAAGACTGGTGCGAAGCGCCTGATTTAGCGCTCCAATCACCTCCAGGTGGAGGCGATAATTAACACCAAGCGCTAAACTTTGCGCACGGCCGATAATGGCGCCCCAAACGGGGCGATACTGAATTTTTCCCCCGTCATGTTTAATTCTTCCATTTAAATATTGGCATTTCCCAGATCTCATTAAGATTATTGTCATTTAACTAAACGGGGCAAAGCAAATTCAAGAACCCAGACACTGGGTGGCTGACCAGTTAAAATCACTCAGGTTACTTTCCCACCCCGGGGACGGCGGGGGTTGATGGTTCCTGATTTTAACCTGCTCCACTCAGTCGGCAGCAAGGACACTCACACAAAGCCGGCGGGGCCCGACTGCAAATTGAACTCTGCAGCCTGAGCGGGAAGCCGCAGTGAGTTTCTCGCCAGGCCGACGTAGCAGATCGGAGCCAGAAGAGGCCCAAAAAGGCACTTTGTTTTTCTTACTTCCCTTGCGGGGAAGTTTTTTACTTTTATTTTTAAACTTCTGTTCCCTCCGGTCCCCACAAAGATAGCTTACACCTCCTGACATGAATCGGTCATTCATGAAAGAAAGACTTCTGAAATAATATTGAGCGGCCTGCGGGTGGCACTGTCCAGGGAGAGTATAAATACTCGGGCACGGGCCCAGCTTGCTCAGGACATTCTTAACAGGAACTAGTGAAGGACACAACTAGACCTCCATGTTGTAAAACAGTTGATTAAAGCTTTGTTTAACGCTTAGATCAAGTGCCTAGTAGTTTTCTTACGTCACCTCCCATGCCGCGGACTCACTGTTATCGGCTATCTAATGGCCAACTAGTAAAGAGGTTAGCAGGTTCTCTTTGGGGGGGTCAAGGTGGCTTCAAGATGACACAACCTCAATGGAAGTTCAGAACCGATTCAGCTCTCTGTAGCAGGCATGCTATTTTGGATTTCCAGCATCTGCAGTATTTTGCTATCGTACTAGTGCTTGGTTCACTGCCACACCTCTTCTAGGAATGCCTACCTTGAAGAAGTTCTGCTCTTCTCTTCGACGGGATCTCCGTTTGGCTCTTTAACCTTGTTCTTCTTCATTACTTTCAGTCTCCCTTCTCGTGTCTGACCTTTTATTGTCTCTTTTGTTCGATCGCAGCCTTGCCTTCGATCTATTTTCTTTTCTTTCCAGTTTTGAAGAAGGGTTTCGACCCGAAACGTCAACTCAAATTTCTCTCCACGGATGTTGCCTGACCTGCTGAGTTTTTCCAGCATTTTCTGTTGTTATTTAGGTAATCTGATACCTCTGTTGAACAGCTCGACAGTATTCCCCAGCTGATTAAATACCTGTCACTGGTATACTTTTCACACAGCTCCAGAAAACGGTGGGAGTTAATGCCCTTGTGGGAGGATTGCTCTCCCTGGGCATGTAGCAGGAAGTGTACCAATGTTTGCCCAGGTATGCTGGATAGCTTCAGTTGATTAAACTCCAGCACTGCTCCATCACGTACTCGGAGTCCTAAACTTTGATTCAGCCAACCTGCACCTAATCTCTCTGGATTTCGGTAAATTGAGTGTGTCCCTATTGGCAGACAGTGAGCACTCCATATCGAAACTTGACCCCTATGGATTTCTCAGTACGTTGGTGCGGAGGCGCTCCAGAGAACGATCACTTTGAAGGGTTCAGATCTGTTTTTGATGAGTCTACGCGGGGTCATTATTTTTGTAATGATTTTGACAAAGGCAAAAATTGTGAAACTTACCGGGAAAAGACAAATGTGTGCACGGGTTGGCATTAAGGAGAAGATTAGTAGGTTGCAAGTTGCTTTAGATAAATTGTGAATGGGTTGAGAAATGGCAGATGTCATTCAGTGTACAGCAGTACTGTGTTATACACGGGGGGCCAGGAACCTAAAGATACCCCTGTTCCATGCGTGGGTGCCCATTAAAAGCAACAGAGCAGGGTGGGACAGCATTGATGGGTGGCTAACAACGTGTGGGAGCTGCAGGGAAACAATAAACGTTCGAGGAAATATTGCTAGGTCAATAAAGTTAAAGCATTATACTTCAGTTATGTAAGACTTTAGTTATCTTTGCACTTAATTGTGTTCCACTTTGGTCCCCACATCTGGTGATGGTTAAGTATTGAGGCTCTAGCGAGAGAGCAGAGGAAGGCAGCAACAACGATATCTGCACTTCAATCTCTGATTTAAGAGGAGAGGCTTAAAAAGCTCGGGTCATTAATTTTGGAGAAATGTAGGCTCAACGGGGTAAGATTGAGATTTTTTAAATTCTGAAAGGATTGGATGTAGTAGATTTGGATGAGATATTCAAAACAAAACGCAAGAAGAAAAAGCAAGCCTATAAAATACACTGGCAAAATGTCAGGTTTCTTTTTTCAGAGTTTTGTTATCCTCTTGAACAGTTTACCCACGGATATGGTAAGTATGGGTGTACTAGTGTCCTTTAAGAAGGGACAAGGCTGTTGTCTGATTGAGGAAGACTTTGGAACAGATCAGGAGTATGGGGATTGGTTGACTATGCGGGAGGAGAATTTTCCAGAGTTATTCCTGAAATTAGCCCCAGGTTTTCCTCTCTGTTTTTTGCCTCTCCCGGGAGTTAGCATTCCGAGCAGCTGGGGAGGGCAGGGCAGGAGATTGCACCATCTGGTGGATCGGGTGAGCATTGCGGGGCCTTCTCTCAGCCTTTTTGTGTGTTCCTATTCAACTTCCTATTTTAAGAGTGATTTTGGATGAACTGGTAGCAATGAGTTGTGTACTTAACCACAATTTAGCTTAATAATTGACCTAATGATAGAATCTAGCATTTTCCCGACAACTGATGTCAGGTTAACTGGCCTATAGTTCCCTGTTTTCTCTCTCCCTCCTTTCTTGAACAGCGGAGTTACATTTGCTACCTTTCAATCCATTGGGACCATTCTGGAAGTTGGGAATTCCGGAAGATCAAAACCAATGCATCCACTATCTCTAGCTACCGCTTTTAAAACCCTAGGATGTAGGCCATCAGGTCCAGGAGATTTTAGTCCCATTAATTTCTCCAGTAAAATTTCATTACTAATACTAATTTCTTTTAAGTTCCTCATTCTCGCTGGACCCTCTTTCTTGATTGGTTCAGTTGTGGTTACTGCTAGTTCTCGCTTTCAAAGAAGGAAAAATACCTGGTTCAATTCGCAGCCGCAGCGAGATTGAATGAAAAATGAGAAACGCGAAATAAGAATGTTTAAAAGTCAATAAACCTTTTGTCCGCAGAGGCTCAGTGGGTATACGCTGTAGTACTGAGCCTTTCAAACCGGGACGAGCTCAGCTTCATCCCCCGCTCTGTGTAAATGAACTGGTCGCTGCTGGGGCTGGCGGTGGGGTACGACAGTCGGCCTCCGTGGCCCTTGCTTTGGGAGAGGAGAAAATTTAACAAGGGCTCCTGCTCCAGATTGTGGCCAATCATTCCTGCTGATAATTGTACATGTGTGGACATCGGATCAGTAATATTGCCCTGCAGTCGAAGGAGCTGCCCAATTCTCAGGGTGCCATGTGAAGAATCGTCCTATCAGAGGGCTGACACAGCCTGTGCCACCACACCACAAAAGGAGCCAACACCTTTTTAAGACGAGGGGGAAAATTACTCTCAAATGTGTTAATACAAACTTTAGTAACGATAACAACCCTGGTATTGTAAGTTATATGAAGATTCTGAGGGGGTTTGACAGGGTAGATGCTGAGAGGATGTTTCCCCTAGTGGGGGAATCTAGAACTCGGGGCATTGTTTCAGAATAAGGGGTCGCCCATTTAAGACGGAGATGAGGAGGAATTTCTCCTCTCAGAGGGTCGTGAATCTTTGGAATTCTCTACCCCAGAGAGCTGTGGAGGCGGAGTCATTGAATATATTCAAGGCGGAGATTGACAGACATTTGAACTACAGGGGAGTCGAGGGGTATGGGGAGAGAGCGGGAAAGTGGAGTTGAGGCCAAGATTGGATCAGCCACGATCTTATTGAATGGCGGAGCAGGCTCGAGGGGCCGATTGGCCGACTCCTGCTCCTGTTTCTTATGTTCTTATGAAAACTAAATTTACCTGATTAAACAACACTTCATTGCCTATATTGAGTAACATTTTTTAATTTTGATATCCCCTTTGCCAAGCCCTCGCTTCATAGATATTCAACCCTGTCATCCACACAGTTGTTAATTTTAAATCAGAGATTGATAGATTTTTGTTAACCATTGGTATTAAGGGCTATGGGGCAAAGGCGGGTACAGTATATGGAGTTAGGTCACAGATCAGCCCTGATCTCATTGAATGGCGGTACAGGCTCGAGGGGCTGAATGGCCGCCTCCTATGTTCCAACTAGGAAACCCAGTGAACAGCTTCTAGCACCATTGTGTTATGGAACAGCCAGCGGGAGGCGTGCGGTCGTGAGGGTGAAGTGGAGAGTGACATTTTTTTCCACCTAGTGAGATACTCACTTAGCGACCAGATGAAGACGGGACAAAACTCTGTACATGTATCAGCGAATACATCTGAATGGAGGTCGTGGATACGAGTCAAACTTGCAGCCACCATGGGTGGGAAAGCAAAGATGGAAGCTTGCATTCGTGAAGATATTTGTAAGGGATGTCCATCTAGACCAGGTTCATTCTGTCAGCCACATATCTTAATTGTAATCAAATGTATGCTGTAAATCATATTATTCTCTCATTTTTTGCAGGTTTTAATTTAATGGTGATACTTATTGTGGTTGGTTTCGTAGTAATCATTTCCACAGTTACCCTGTTGTTGTGCTTCTACTGCAGGAAAAGGTGAGTCATTCTAACATATTAAGAATATAAGAACATAAGAACATAAGAATTAGGAGCAGGAGTCAGCCACACGACCCCCCGAGCCTGCTCCACCATTCAATAAGATCATGGCTGATCATTGACCTCAACTCCACCTTCCCGCCCGATCTCCATATCCATAGATTGCCCTAGAGTCCAAAAATCTATCGATCTCAGCCTTGAATATACTCAACGGCCGCGATTTTTTCAATGGAGGCGGGTTGGGCGCGGGTCAGGTGGTTTCCGGCTTCCAGTCCCGCCCCCAACTGCATCCGGCCCACAGACGTGATTTTATGTAGATTGACCTTGTTAAGCCTGCACTGCGGGCTTGCCGGCCAATTAAGAGGAAGCCAGTGTCGGATGACGTCATTGATGACGTGTCATCTGCCGGTTTTCTTAAAGGGACCACGCACACGTTTTTTTTGACAGCTGATTTCTCGGTGTTTGACAGCATTGAGGTGCTGAAAACACTGACAATCACTGCACAAAGGTAACCTCTTGCTCCCAGGCTCTCCAATGACGCCCTCCATAGGCTGGAATAGATGGCAGCTGCAGGTGAGGTGATAGAAGCGATCTGTCACTGGTGAGAGGGGTTCTCCCAATGAGGTGGCACTGGACATGGATTTCAAAACTTGTTACCTAAAGAAATGTGTAAATGCATTAAAAATGAATTTCCCAACATTTTCTTACCTCTGAGACTCACCAATGTACCGTTGGATCCTTCACACCACTTCTGCAGCTGTCATCAATGCAGAAACATTACAGCAGACTCACAACACGCCACACTTACCTGGCGTGGTGACCGGACGTCGGGAAACCCGAGGCAGAAGCGGCAAAATTTAAAAATAGCCTGTCAACTACCTGTTAATAGGCAGGTAATTGGCGTTAATCCTCTTCCCACCACTAGGTGTCGGGTCCATGCGCAAATTGGGAAGCCGACACTTGGGAAAATTGTTTGGAGGCGGGTTGACGGCGGGATCGCAACCCGCCGTCAAAACGATTTTACCCTTTGACCCGCCTCCAAACCCGCCCTCTGAGTGCTGGCAAAATCCAGCCCAACGATTCAGCCCTCTGGGGTAGAGAATTCCAAAGATTCACAACCCTCTGAGTGAAGAAATTCCTCCTCATCTCAGTCTTAAATGACCGACCCCTTATCCTGAGACTATGCCCCCTAGTTCGAGACTCTCCAGCCAGGGGGAAACAACCTCTCAGCATCTACCCTGTCAATCCCCCTCAGAATCGTATATGTTTCAATGAGATCACCTCTCATTCTTCTAAACTCCTGAGAGTATCGGCCCAAACCTAGTGTAAAGTTCAAACTTATTCTGAAGTGTTTTCCCAGTTGCTTCTAATCCTTTAGAATTAAGTGAAATGAATTTCAGTTGACTGAGAATGTGTCACAGGAATACAAAACTTTGTTTCCTAATATAGTGATATGAGTTTCTTTAAACATTCAAAGCTGGCGGGTTGAAGAACATCAGGCTTAGACAGTAGCTAGTAAAAGGTGCCGTGGTTTCGGACCAGGAAATGACGCTGAATCCTTGAAAAAACTCCACTGGCTTTGGCACTATTTGATTTTTTTAAAATACATACAGAAGCCGAATGTAAGGAGTTAATGTTCACTGTTACCTGCAGCTTAGTTGCGAGTCCTTTGAATTGAGGTTAAAAAATGTTGCTTTCAAGACATGAAAGGTAATGTGGAATAATCCTTTTCTAATGCTTTGCATTGTGTGTAATTAGGACGCATTATGCAAATTTGTTTTTATTGCAGTAGAATTTATATATAGTCATGAATGACATGGAGCAATGTAATACTGTTACGCATGAGAAAAACTGAAAACTAACATGATCTTAAAATGTATTGCAATGGACTATGGCCAGTATTTTTTTTTAATGTATAAACTGACAATTTTGAGGAATTTTATGGAGCTGAATTTTATGTTGTTTTATCTCTGGAATCTGTTCCACTACTCCTAATAGTTACTTGCCTAAAATATATGGTATTTTGTGTCCGTATAGCTTTGTATAATTGGCATTTTATTGTATGTAGGAAGTCTGGACCAAGAATGGACTGTTCTTTACTAAAAGGTAAATTATTTTGTTCTTGATTTTCAGAAAGAGTCAGGTTGTCACATAATATTTAATTTTGTAAGTAATCTGCAATCCCCCCACCCCCAAACTTTGCCAGCTGACCTGAATCATTGAATCTTCATAGAATCATGGACGTTTACGTCACAGGAGGAGGCCATTCGGCCCATCATGCCTGTGCTGGCCTAATCCCACTTTCCAGCTCTTGGTCCGTAGCCCTGTAGGTTCCGGCACTTCAAGTACATATCCAAGTACTTTTTAAATGTGATGAGGGTTTCTGCCTCGACCACCCTTTCAGGCAGTGGATTCCAGACCCCCACCACCCTCTGGGTGAACAAAGTTCTCCTCAACTCCCCTCTAATCCTCCTACCCTATGCCCACTATGCTCCCTGGTTATTGAACTCGGTGCTAAGGGAAATAGGTCCTTCCTATCCACTCTATCTAGGCACCTCATACAGGAAACTTTCGTTGATCCGGAGGTTAAATGTCCGGAAAGCTCTATCTACCGGCAAAATTCAGGAGTCGGTTCAGATCATTTTTTTTTCTTTTCGTTGCTTCTTTTCTCCAGTCCTGGCTCTGCAAGCGTCTCTGTAGCTAAGCAACAGCTTCAGCTAGACGCTTGCAAGCTGCGTCGACTGTTTTGAAGCTGTTGCTAAGCAACAGGGTTTGTTGCTTCACACGGAGCTCTGAGTTCCGTATGTTTTAACATTAGCGCTGGTTTCTACGGCAGTTTTGATCTAACGGCACCAGCTCGGTCCCGTCGGTGCCGGATACCAGAAAGTTTCCTGTAATTTTATACACCTCAATTAAGTCTCCCCTCAGCCTCCTCTGTTCCAAAGAAAACAACCCCAGCCTATCCAATCTTTCCTCATAGCTAAAATTCTCCAGTCCTGGCAATCTTGCTGGGCTATGGTTCCACAGGCACGGACAACCCTCCAGTCACCTAAGTGGGTATGTGTGAGCCTAGTGGGCATTGGTAGGCTGGCTAGCTAGCTCTTTGACTATGGACAGCATCACAGCTTAGCTTGATTCTATCCGCACACAAATGTCCATAAATATACAGGAACAGCAGGTGTCGGATATATAAAACTTGCCTGATTCACCCCCCAGATGCACTGAGGCTCACTGCAGCACCCCAACTCAGATTAGCTGACTGAAGACAGACCAACAATTCACCTGCGGGTCTGTATGGCTCAGTATTGCGCTAGGAAGTGGCGTTAGTGCATCAGAAAGAGTTCTGTAAGTAGGACCCAGTGAGCAGGGTGTTCATGGATTGGCGGGAAACTCACGTAAAGCGAAGGAGGAGGGAAATGGATGTTGCAGTGGGTTTGACACTGCCCTTTCACCTCTGGGGCCTGAGCTCAGATCCAGCTAGACTGATGGGCTAAATGTCTTCTCTCTCTGCTAGCCATAAGGGTTCCATGTCCACTGGTTTTGGTAGCTTCGATCCAGTCCCTAGTGGGCATGGGACTACAGCACAAAACTCTCCCTAATTTATTAATAATTAGTGAGGAAAAGCTTTTTCACGCAGCGAGTGGTTAGGATTTGGAATGCGCTGCCTGATAGGGTGGCGGATACAGATTCAATAGTAGCCTTCAAAAGGGAATTGGATAAATACTTGACAGAGAAAAAATGCAGGGATGTGGGGAAAGAGCGGGGGAGTGGGGCTAACTGGATTGCTCTTCGAAAGAGCCGGCGCAGACTCGATGGGCCGAGTGGCCTCCTTCTGTGCTGCACTATTCCATGATTCTACTCTATTATAACCCACTTTCCTGGCCTGATACTACACCGATAATGCCTTTCCTCACTGGGCATATTAGCTTCCAAAGATGCCGCTACCTCCTGTGAGTCCAAGGTCATAGGGACACTCATCGTAGTGAATGCCCACCCCCTTCGTGCCTGACCTTGTAAAGGGTGGGCCTGGGCAGCAGCCCTGCCCCCCTAAAAGGCCAAGTCGGAATCATAGGGAAGACATGGCTACAGAAAAATCAGGACTGGGAATTAAACATTGCAGGGTATGACACATTTAGAAAAGATAGAGAGGGAAAAAGGGGAGGTGGAGTAGCTGTACTTATTAGGGATAACATAATGGCAGTAGAAAAAGTGACGCAGCTATCAGCAAGACAAAAATAGAATCCTTATGGATAGAGATAAAACATAATAAAGGATCATTCACACTAATAGGGGTAGTCTACAGACCACCTAATAGTGTAAGGGAGGTGGAGGAAGAAATATGCAAACAAATTAGGGAATTAGTAAAAAATATAGGCGTAAAAATTCGGTTGCTTTGCGCCTCCCGTTACAACGGGGTGCAAAGCAACTAGCGCCCAGGCGTGGCGCCGCCAACTCCTCCCGCGAAATTCAGCCGGAGGTTAGCGGTAACCGGTAGCGCCCAGCGGTGCTGCGGCGCTGGCAAAGACGTCATCGCCATGTGCAGTGCCCCGCTCGCGCCCCAGCCACGATCTTCAGTAACGCCCCCTGAATAACCACCGGACACTATGTCCAGTGGGGTCAGGGGGGCCTGCCTGAGGCCGGAGCAGCGCTAATTAATGGGAAGGTGCCGGGTGGCAATTTTCGTTGCTGGCCGCCCACCAGCACCTGCCCCCGTTGCTGTCCCTGGCCTCCTTTTGAAGCTCCCCCGCCCCCCACCGCGGAGTGCCGGCTGCGCTTCGTGAGCCCAGCATTTCTCTTGCGTGCCGGCCTCTTTTGCCGGCACTCCGATCCCTGGTGGCCCAGCTGGGCCCCGGGCCCCTCCCCTTTAAGAAGGGGAGGAAGGCCTGCAGTACCATGGCTCGATGTGGTGCTGCAGCTCGTAGCGCCGTGATATTTACTCACAGCACCCCAAGAGGGAGCCGGGGCGCTTCCAGTAGCACCCCGCTTCCCTTTTGGGGCGCTATCGACGAATTTCGGCCACGGGGGTGCTAATTTTTTCGGGAGTAGCACCCCGGCGAAGTTAGCGCCCCAAAGGGGACGCGACTCAATTTTTCCCCCATAGAATAATAATCATGGGGGATTTCAACTACCCCGATATTAATTGGACAGAAGAGGTAGGTAAAGGGGATAAGGGAATGGAGTTCCTACAATGTGTACAGGACTCCTTTCAAACCAAATATGTAAAAAGCCCACAAGGGAGGATTCGCTATTGGATCTAGTAATGGGGAATGAACCAGAGCAGAATGAACCAGCAGCAGAGAAGTAAAAGTAGGGGAACATCTAGGCAATAGTGACCATAATATAATACAGTTTAAGATGATAATTGAGAAGGACATAAGTATGACGAAAACCAGGGTAATAGATTGAAAAAAGCTGATTTTGAGGGGCTGAGAATAGAACTTGGGAAAATAAAATGGGTAACAATATTGGCAAACAACGATGTAGAACAGCAATGGGAAACATTTAAAACGGTGATCAACAGGGTGCAGGAAAAATATATTCCGCTGAAAGAAAAGAACAAACTAAATACTAATGAGACTCCATGGATGAATAAAGCCATAAGGGAACAACTGAGGGTAAGGAAAGAGGCATACATTAAATACATAGTCAGCAGGGAGAATACGAAGAGATTAGGAGAGATGTCAAAAAAACAATTAGGAAGGCAAAGAGGAACTATGAAATTAAATTATCAAGGAACATGAAACAAAATAGTAAAATATTTTACAGGCACATCAACAAAAAAAGGAAGGTTGGGGTGGGAATAGGGCCATTAAGGGATAGACAGGATAATACTACAGGTAATGATAGAGAGATGGCAGAAATATTAAATAATTATTTTGCTTCAGTATTTACCAGGGAGATAGAACAGGTGGACATGACATTGGATCATGAGATTAGTAATGAGATTAGTGCATTTAAAATAAAAAGAGGGGATATATTAAATAAACTAATCAAACTAAAAGAGGATAAAATCCCTGGTCCAGATGGATTGTATCCATGCATTTTTTTAAAATCTAGGGAAGAGATAGCAGAGGCATTACTACACATATTTACTAATTCGTTAGAAAAAGGTATAGTGCCAGAGGACTGGTGGATAGCTAACGTAATACCAATATTTAAGAAGAGGGATAGAACATGTCCAGGGAATTATAGACCAGTCAGCTTAACATCGGTGGCAGGAAAAATAATGGAATCCCTACTAAAGGAGAAAATAGAAGAACATCTAGAAACCAAAAATATAATAATAAATAGTCAGCATGGATTTCAAAAGGGGAAGTCTTGCTTGATCAACCTCATTGAATTTTTTGGAGAGGTAACAAAGAGAGTAGACAAGGGTAATGCAGTAGATGTAATTTATCTAGATTTTCAAAAGGCCTTCGATAAGGTACCCCATAATAGACTGATAAACAAGGTCAGAGAACGCGGAGTCAGGGGACAAGTAGCAGAATGGATAGCTAGCTGGCTTCAGGACAGAAAGCAGAGAGTGGGAGTAAAGGGTAGCTATTCACAGTGGCAGAAGGTGGGTAGTAGTGTTCCACAAGGATCAGTGCTGGGACCACTGCTGTTCACAATTTACAGTAACGATTTAGACTTTGGAATCAAAAACACAATTTCTAAATTTGCGGATGGCACCAAATTGGGGGGGATAGTCAATACTGAGGAGGACAGCAATAAATTACAGCAGGACATTAATAAACTTGCAGAATGGGCATATAATTGGCAAATGAAGTCCAACACAGATAAATTTGGTAGGAAGAATAGGGAGGTCACTTATCACTTGGAGGGTGCGAGTCTGGGTGGGGTAGAGGAACAAAGGGATCTCGGAGTACAAATACACAAATCACTAAAAGTTGTGACACAGGTTAACAAGGCCATAAAAATGCAAACCAAGCACTAGGGTTTATTCCTAGAGGTATAGGGGGAAAAATTGAGTCGCGCTCCCTTTGGGGCGCTAACTTCGTCGGGGCACTACGTTTAGCGCCCCCAAAAAATTAGCGCCCCCGTGGCTGAATTACACCGGTAGCACCCCAAGAAGGAAGCAGGGTGCTATTGGAAGCGCCCCGCCTCCCTCTTGGGGCGTTGCGAGTGAATATTGCGGTGCTACGTGCTGTGGTACTGCAGGCCTTACCTTAAAGGAGAGGGGCCTACCGGGGCCCAGCTGGGCCACCAGGGATCGGAGTGCCGGCAAAAGAGCCCGGCACTTGAGAAATGCTGGGCTCATGGAGCACAGCCAGCACTCCGCGGGGGGGGGGGTGCTGCAGGGGAGGCCGGGGGCAGGTGCTGGCAGGCGGCCAGCAACTAAAATGGCCGCCCGGCACCTTCCCTTTAATTAGCGCTGCCCCGCCCGCAGGTAGGCCCCCCTGACCCGTCGGACATAGCGTCCGGCAGTAAGTCGGGGGCGCTACCGAAGATCGCGAGCCAGGCGCTGCGCACGGCGATGTCATTGCCGGCGGCGCTAACGGTTACCGCCGCTGCTAACCTCCCGCTGAATTAGGGCGCTAACGGGAGACGCAAAGCAACTGAATTTTTAGGTCATAGAATTGAAAAGTAGGGAAGTTATGCTAAACCTGTGTCGAACCTTGGTTAGACCACACTTGGAGACTGCGCACAGTTCTGGTCGCCATACAGTATTATAAAAAGGATATAGAGGCACTGGAGAGGGTGCAGGGAAGATTTACAAGGATGATACCAGAAATGCAAGGAAAGGATGAACAGGCTGGGTCTCTTTTCTCTTGAAAAGAGAAGGCTGAGGGGTGAGCTAATAGAGGTCTTTAAAATGATGAAAGGTTTTGATAGAGTGGATACAGAGAGAATGTTTCCACTTGTGGGGAAGAGCAAAACTAGAGGCCATCAATATAAGATAATCACCAAGAAACCCAATAGGGAATTCAGAAGAAACTTCTTCACCCAAAGAGTGGTGAGAATGTGGAACTCGCTACCACAGGGGGTGGTTGAAGCGAATAGTATCGATGCATTTAAGGGGAGGCTGGACAAGCATATGAGGGAGAAGGGAATAGAGGGTGATGCTGATAGAGTTAGATGAGGAAAGACGGGAGGAGGGTCGAGTGGAGCATAAACGCCGGCATGGACTGGTTGGGCCGAATGGCCTGTTTCTGTGCCGTATGTCCTATGTAATACCATGGAATGATTTTAAACACCTCTATCAAATCTCCTCTTAGCCTTCCCTGCTCCAAGGATCTCAAACCTAGGTCAGTGCCTAGCGTATCCAGGCCCTGGCATGTTTTATGGCCCTTCCACTACACTTCTGATCAAGTTATGGCGGGGGTGCATTGGAAGGGCTGAGAAATTTCAAGCCCTCTGTCTTTGTTGGAGCCCTTGGAATGTTATCTGTGAAGTGTGGCCATCTTGGGTTGGATGTTGTAATTTTAATACTAAACTGATATCCTGGAGATTGTCTTTGTGGTTTAGGGGAAACCTCAGTGTTTTTTTCCCTCCTATCCGCTCCTGAAATTACTTGTGTGGCTATGGTTCCACAAGTACTGGGAGCCCACCAGTGCTTCACTCAAATGCCCATTCCTCACAGCGAGCTTCAGAAGTAGCTGTTGGCATAGAATTTGTCTGCAGAGCATAATAGCGGAGCTGAACGCTGCCCTCAACCATTAATAAATAAAGGCTTAAGAACATAGGAATTAGGAGCAGGAGTCGGCCATTCGGCCCCTCGAGCCTGCTCCGCCATTCAGTAAGATCATGGCTGATCTTCTACCTCAGCTCCACTTTCCCCCTCTGATCTCCAGATCCCTTGATTCCCCTAGAGTCCAAAAATCTATCAATCTCAGCCTTGAATATACTCAACGACTCAGCAAATGTTTCAATGAGATCACCTCTCATTCTTCCAAACTCCAGAGAGTATCGGCCCAATCTACTCAATCTCTCCTCATAGGACAACCCTCTCATCCCAGGGATCAATCTGGTGAACCTTCGTTGCACCGCCTCCAAGGCAAGTATATCCTTCCTCAGATAAGGAGACCAAAACTGTGCACAGTGCTCCAGGTGTGGTCTCACCAAAGTCCTGTACAATTGTAGCAAGACTTCCTTACTCTTGTATTCCAACCCCTTTGCAATAAAGACCAACATGCCATTTATATAGTGCCTTTCCTATCCACATTATGTCCCAAAGTGCTTCACAGCCACTTATTACTTTTAAAGCGTCATTCATTTGTTTGGACTGCATGAAGATGACCAACTAGAAAATGTGTTTACATGTTCCTCTGTATCTTCAGTCTGTGACAAATCCATGAAAAAGCAGAACTGTCAAAGGGGTCAGCTGCAGCCGACTGAATCGGAGATTATCACTTATACCAGTGAGGAGGGATCTTGCAGGAACATCACTGGAAACAGCTCGTCAGGTACTGGATCTATTTATCTCCTCCATTAATAAATGCCACTGATTTTCTTATTCAATCAATTATAATTCTTCCCCCGCTTTTCTCCCCTCCTCTCCTGAAAGCAGGGATTAAAGTTAAACATGCAATTGCAGCCCGCTGGATCCCTCACCCAAGTCTCTTTCCGCACTGTCGACTCTGGAGGGTCTCCAATGGCACTTTTCAGCCAAAGTTGTTCGATAGCATCAGGAGTGGGAAAGAATTGAAAAAAACATTAAAGGCTAACTAGTTCATCAAGACTGTCCCAGCCAGACATGGTGCAGCCTACATGCACCATTATCTTTCTAGTCTTTGTTGCCTTTACCAACGGAGTCACCTGGAAAGCCCCTTTCCCAAGTTCAATCCCTGCCTTGTACTGAGCCAGTTAAACATGGCCAATGTGGCACTGAGGTAGGAAAGAAGAAAATCGCACAGAATTCCTGGTCCTGATCATTATCCAGTGACCCCGCGGAACAAGTGTGAGGTGATGCATTTTGGGAGGACTAACAAGGCAAGGGAATACACAATGAATGGTAGGACACTAGGAAGGACAGAGGATCAGAGGGACCTTGGTGTGCATGTACTGTACATAGATCCCTGAAGGCAGCAGGACAGGTAGATAAGGTGGTTAAAAAGGCATATGGGATACTTGCCTTCATTAGCTGAGGCATAGAATATAAGAGCAGGGAGGTTATGATGGAGCTGTACAAAACGTTAGTTAGGCCACAGCTGGAATACTGTGTGCAGTTCTGGTCGCCACACTATAGGAAGGATGTGATTGCATTGGAGAGGGTGCAGAGGAGATTCACCAGGATGTTACCTGGGCTGGAGCGTTTCAGCTAAGAGAGATTGGACAGGCTGGGGTTGTTTTCCTTAGAGCAGAGCAGAGAAGGTTGAAGGGGGACCTGATTGAGGTGTACAAAATTATGAGGGGCATAGATAGGGTAGATAGAAAGGAACTTTTCCCCTTAGTAGAGGGGTCAATAACCAGGGGGCATAGTTTCAAGGTAAGGGGCAGGAGGTTTAGAGGGGATTTGAGGAAAAACTTTTTCACCCAGAGGGTAGTTGGAATCTGGAACTCACTGCCTGAAAGGGTGGTAGAAGCAGGAACCCTCACAACATTCAAGAAACATTTAGATGAGCACTTGAAATGCCATAGCATACAAGGCTACGGACCAAGTGCTGGAAAATGGGATTAGAATAGACGGGGCTTGATGGCCGGCGCGGACACGATGGGCCGAAGGGCCTCTTTCTGTGCTGTATAACCCTATGACTATGACTCTAACATGTCACTGTGTGGAATTTCAGAGACCTGCTGTCAACGGTAGAACGGTATCGTACCAAGAGAAGTCACCCTTTCGGTGAAATTTAGAGGGGAAATTGGGAAAAAATGTAGGAGGGTACCTTTCAGTAAATAACATTCCCAAAGTGAAATACCTTGCAGGACATATTGGGGTAGTTTGTCAATGTGTCTAATTGCATCAGGCAGGAGGCGAGTGGTGTAAGCCTACCACCAGCCCGGTGCTATCAGCCTGATGCCCGACCAATCTTCATGGTTGGGCCTCATTTCCATCCCATCAGCAAGCTGCTCGCGAATTTTGAGCTGCTTGCTGATCAGAGCGGGCACTGCTCTTTGATTGTGGAACCCACTCAATTTTCAATCCATTCAAATAAATAGAATGAAAATCAGGCAGGTTCTACAGTAGCCAGATCGTCCGCTCTGCTAGATTACCACCCAGGCCATGACAACAAAAATTTACTCCAGTGTTATTTCATTTTTAGAGGTATAGACTGGATGGGCGGAGCTTTATTATAGAATCATAGAAATTTACAGCGCAGGAGGAGGCCATTCGGCCCATCGTGTCCGTGCCGGCCGAAAAAGAGCTCTCCAGCCTAATCCCACTTTCCAGCGCTTGGTCTGTAGCCCTGTAGGTTCCGGCACTTCAAGTACATATCCAAGTACTTTTTAAATGTGATGAGGGTTTCTGCCTCTACCACCCTTTCAGGCAGTGAGTTCCAGACCCCCACCACCCTCTGGGTGAAAAAAGTTCTCCTCAACTCCCCTCTAATCCTCCGACCAATTACTTTAAATCTATACAAGAAAAGACAGATAAGGGAAGAAATTTAGAGGGAAAATGCCAAAGATATACCAAAAGATATCCTTTTAATAAATTGGGGCCTAGAAATTCACAGGGCGCCAGTGTAATGAAACCTGTTTGTCTTGCCTGTATTCGTTCTTGCCTGTATTCGTTTTGCACTCATGTATATTACCCTCCCCCACACGGTGTATAGTTTCACTTCCTCTTTCCTGACTAACCTGGAAGGTTCCAGGTCTTGGCTCTTGGCTCCGCCCCTGACTTCTCTTACATAAAGATCCCAGGATCTGTATGACTCATTCCTGCGAGCCAGTCAGTGTGTTGAGATGTTAGCTCTGATCTTAGTGATTAAAAGCCAACTTGTTAAAGTCTATAACTTCTAGTTTTGTGGTTATTGAAGGCACATCAGCCAGTCTCGCCAGGGTGCCGGAAGTACCGCCCCGGAAAGAGTCGCAAACGCCCGCCGGAAATTCAGTTTCAGCGCCCCAGACGGAAGCGCAGCGCTACTCGAGGCGCCCTGCATCCCTCTTGGGGCGTTGCAACTGAAAATCGCAGCGCAAAGTGCCGCAGCGCCACACGGTACTGCAGGCCTTCCTCCCCTTCTTAAAGGGGAGGGGCCTGCTGCAGCGCGATCGGCGATCGCGAGTGCCGGCAAAAGAGCCCGGCACCGAGGAGAAGTGCCGGGCTCTTGGGACACAGCCGGCACAATGCGGGGGGGGCTTAGGAGGCCGGGGACAGCTGCGCGAAGAGGTGCTGGCAGGCGGCCAGCAAAAAAAATGGCCGCTCCGCGCCTCTACCGCCGCAGGTAGGCCCCCCTGAACCGGTCGCAAATTGCGACCGGCGTTAAAGCAGGGGGCGCTACCAAATTTCGCGATCGGGGCGGTAGTGGGGCGCTGCGCACACCGATGACATCATCGGTAGCGGCGCGGCGCAGCGCTAACGGCTAGCGCCGCCATTAGCACCCTGCTAAATTTAGCGGGAGACGTGGCCAGTGGCGTTAAACCCACTAAGTGCCCTCTTTGGGCGCTAACGGGTGGCGCAGCCCACTGAATTTCTAGGCCTGGGTGTTTCCCCCCTCCCTCCCACTCCCATTTTTCCCTTGTCGATCTTTTCTTGTTGGGGTTTGCATCCAAATTTGACAGCAGCGTTTGCCGGGAATAATTCTGGCATTGTCTCCGAGAAGATGTTCACTCTAATTTTTGGCACGATGTGAATGAGGGGTAGTGCCTTGTAATGAAAATATCTTCCCGCTTCCCCCCGCCCCACCATGCACAGTTTTTTAAAAATTTGTTCATGGGATGTGGGCATCGCTGGCAAGGCCCAGCATTTATTGTCCATCCCTAATCGCCCTCGAGAAGGTGGTGGTGAGCCACCTTCTTGAACCGCTGCAGTCCGTGTGGTGAAGGTACTCCCACAGTGCTGTTAGGGAGGGAGTTCCAGGATTTTGACCCAGCGACAATGAAGGATCGGCGATATATTTCCAAGTCAGGATGGTGTGTGACTTGGAGGGGAACTTGGAGGTGGTGGTGTTCCCATGCGCCTGCTGTCCTTGTCCTTCTAGGTGGAAGAGGTTACGAGTTTGGGAGGTACTGCCGAAGAAGCCTTGGTGAGTTACTGCAGTGCATCTTGTAGATGGTACACACTGCAGCCACGGTACGCCGGTGGTGGAGGGAGTGAATGTTGAAGGTGGTGGATGGGGTACCAATCAAGCGGGCTGCTTTGTCCTGGATGATGTCGAGCTTCTTGAGTGTTGTTGCAGCTGCACTCATCCAGGCAAGTAGAGAATATTCCATCACACTCATGATTTGTGCCTTGTAGATGGTGGAAAGGCTTTTTGGGGAGTCAGGAAGTGAGACACTCGTCACAGAATACCTAGCCTCTGACCTGCTCTTGTTGCCACAGTATTTATGTGGCTGGTGCGGTTAAGTTTCTGCTCATTGGCGACCCCCAGGATGTTGATTGCCAAATGTTGGTGACACTTCAATAATACATGATATCGAAAACCGTACCATCGGTGTGACTAATGCATTAAGATGGATGCCAGCACAAGAGATTTTAAACTGTAAAATTAATACCATGAAGTATCTGTGGATTTCTTTCCCCTCCGCAACCATTGCTAGCGTAAGGCGGGGTCATCTAGTCTACCACGTTTAGGCTGTATTCTGTTCTTTCAAATTTCAGATTGTCAGGCAATGTTCCCTGTACACTGAGCTTTGTTTCTTTTAATGCGCGGTCCCTTTAAATTTCTGCGCGTGTGCGGTATTTACAGTGTAACAGCTGGTGGGCGGCCTGCGCGGGACCTTTCCAAATACTGCACGGCCATGCGCGTGCCACACCTTCGCGGGAACATTGTTGTCAGGTAGCCTATCTGAAATGTTGTTTCACCAGCTGCATCAAGTCCCACCATCAGGCTCCGCATCAGTTTCTCCCCGAAGATTCTACCCGGTAAGCTCATGAGGGCTTCCCCATGGTTTGGGGACTATATAACACTATTTTACAGAACTTCACTGGTTACACAGCCTTTCTAAAATTAGTACCAAGGCATTTTAGGAGAGGGGGGCTATTAATCTGCTTCCCCCTCCCCCCATCTTAGAACCAAGATTGCCTGTACCTAATGTACTCTTTTTAATTTATTTAATTACTAACATTTTTTTCAAATTTCATGAATTTGTTTCATTTTCTGATTTCATAAGAACATAAGAATTAGGAGCAGGAGTCGGCCATTCGGCCCCTCGAGCCTGCTCCGCCATTCAATGAGATCGTGGCTGACCTTCGACCTCAACTCTATTTTCCCGCCCGATCTCCATATCCCTTGATTCCCTTAATATTCAAAGATCTATCGATCTCTGTCTTAAATATACTCAATATACTGAGCCTCCACAGCCCTCTGGGGTAGAGAATTCCAAAGATTCACAACCCTCTGAGTGAAGAAATTCCTCCTCATCTCAGTCCTAAATGGCCGACCCCTTATCCTGAGACGATGACCCCTGGTTCTAGACTCTCCAGCCAGGGGAAACATCCTCTCAGCATCTACCCTGTCAATCCCCCTCAGAATCTTGTATGTTTCAATGAGATCACCTCTCATTCTTCTAAACTCCAGAGTATCGGCCCAATCTACACAATCTCTCCTCATAGGACAGCCCTCTCATCCCAGGAATCAACCTGATGAACCTTCGTTGCACCGCCTCCAAGGCAAGTATATCCTCCCTTAGATCATTTCAAAACCAATACAAATTAATACTTAATTTGAATTAGCTGTTTGGATCTTTAGCGAGAGAAATGATTGAGTGGTATAAAAAATAGACGTTTTTATTCGTTCCTGGGATGTGGGCGTCGCTGGCAAGGCCGGCATTTATTGCCCATCCCTAATTGCCCTTGAAAAGGTGGCGGTGAGCCGCCGCCTTGAACCGCTGCAGTCCGTGTGGTGAAGGTGCTCCCACAGTGCTGTTAGGGAGGGAGTTCCAGGATTTTGACCCAGCGACGATGAAGGATCGGCTGATATATTTCCAAGTCAGGATGGCGTGTGACTTGGAGGGGAACTTGGAGGTGGTGGTGTTCCCATGCGCCTGCTGCCCTTGTCCTTCTAGGTGGTAGAGGTCGCGGGTTTGGGAGTTGCTGCCGAAGTTTTAAGGAACAGAATGGCACAGCTTTAAAATAACCCTGCATGACATTGCCATGGTATCAGCTGTGGCTCAGTGGGCAGCACCCTCGCCTCTGAGTCAGAAGGTTGTGGGTTCAAGTCCCACCCCAGAGACTTGAGCACAAAAATCTAGGCTGACACTCCAGTGCAGTGCTGAGGGAGTGCTGCACTGTCGGAGGTGCCGTCTTTTGGATGAGATGTTAAACTGAGACCCCGTCTGCTCTCTCAGGTAAAAGATCCCATGTCACTATTTCGAAGAAGAGCAGGGGAGTTCTCCCCGGTGTCCTGGGGCCAATATTTATCCCTCAACCAACATCACTAAAACAGATTATCTGGTCATTATCACATTGCTGTTTGTGGGAGCTTGCTGTGCGCAAATTGGCTGCTGCGTTTCCTACATTACAACAGTGACTACACTTCAAAAAGTACTTCATTGGCTGTAAAGCGCTTTGAGGTCATGAAAGGCGCTATAGAAATGCAAGTCTTTTTTCTGTTTTCCTACAGCGCTGCTGGTACAGCATGAACACTCTAACTGTGTGTGTGCGCATTGTCCACACATATTTGCAAATCTGGTGGCAACTATATTTTTCAAGAAAGCATTTTTTTATTTCAAATTCCAAGCGTCAGTGAAGTATCCCAAGTTAATTCCAAATCAGTTAGGTTTAGCTGATCTGAAGCAGCGTTATGGTTAGAAAGGGGAAATTTGGCCTGTGCTGCTGCTGGAAGTGACTACATGCAGACAGATTGAGGTCAGTAAAGGGTCATGCTCTATTGTGGTTCCCTACATGGTCACTTAGTCTTCCGACATTGCCAAGGCTCAACCATGAATAATGGCTAATGAATTAAGGAACTAGACAGCACCTCACCCCACCACAAGACAGTGCCTTCAGAAGAGGAGAGGAAATTAACGGAAAAAATACATCTCTGGTTATTCATCTCCACTGAGACACGATGGAAAGCGTCATTTCGGGTCTCATTAAATAGATATTTTGTCAGTGCTTTGAGGAAACTAGCGAAGAAGATTGAATGCAGTCTGCCGTGGCTCAGTGGGTAACACCCTCCCAGCTGAGTCAGAAGGTCGTGGGTTCAAGTCCCACTCCAGAGACTTGAGTACAAAAATCTAGGCTGACAGTCCAGTGCAGTGCTGAGGGAGTGCTGCACTGTTGGAGGTGCCATTTTTCAGATGAAATGTTAAACCGAGGCCCCGTCTGCCCTCTCAGGTGGACATAAAAGATCCCGCAGCACTATTTCGAAGAAGAGCAGGGGAGTTCTCCCCGGTGTCCTGGCCAATATTTATCCCGGCAAAACAGATTATCTGGTCATTATCACAGTGCTGTTTGTGGGAGCTTGCTTTGCGCAAATTGGCTGCCGCGTTTCCTACATTACAACAGTGACTACACTTCAAAAAGTACTTCATTGGCTGTAAAGTGATTTGGGACATCCTGAGGTCGTGAAAAGCGATATAAATATAAGTTTTTTTTTATGAATGTCCCTTCAAAATCAGTGGGACTTGCACAGATTCCCCAAGTCCTCTTGACTTGGCATGTTAATGGTCCGAATTGCTACGGTACACAAATACCACCAGTAATTCTGACAGGAAAGTGACGAGCAAATTGCTGGAAAGAAATGCAAGACTGTTTCTTTGACTGGTACCAATGGAAACTGGCAAACGGGACTTGGTGGGAGTTAGGACACGGGCAGCCGAGTTTTGGATGACCTCAAGTTTACGTAGGGTGGAATGTGGGAGGCCAGCCAGGAGTGCGTTGGAATAGTCAAGTCTAGAGGTAACAAAGGCATGGACGAGGGTTTCAGCAGCGGATGAGCTGAGGCAAGGGCGGAGACAGGCGATGTTACGGAGCTGAAAATAGGCGGTCTTTGTTATGCAGCGGCTATGTGGTCGACAGCTCATTTCAGGGTCAAATATGACACCAAGGTTGCGGACAGTGTTGAACAAGGTTGAGAACGTTGGTCTCTGTTTTGTCCTTGACTATTTCAACACTATTCATGCAGTTGGTGTATTCTTCATTTTTTTTCTTTGCATGTATGGTACTTTACACTTGCCTGCATTAAATTTCATCTGCTAGTGTGGTATGCCCACTTGCCTATTTTATCTGAGCTGCCTCCTCCAGTTCCACTGCCCTTCCTAGTTTGGTATTGTTTGCAAATTTGACCACTTTGTATTGAATTTCTGAGTCCAAGTAGCGCAGGGAGTAGCTACTGTAAATGGAATTCCCTTTCACCTTGCTGTGCAACAACTGAACAAGCGGTTTGCAAATCTTTTCACAGGTTACTTACTATAGTTTGTACATTTTATCCTTCAAAATAAGGGTAGCAGCGCCATCTGGTATTTCAAACAGTAATTACAGTACAGGAATTTGTGCACATTTTAATTGACCCCTTGATGTATTTTTGAGGTTTTAAATTTATTAAAGGTTTATTTAAATTTCATAGGCAGTACCAATAACATGTTACAATACCGTTGGAAATATGAGCAAATACACAAAGACCTCTGTACACGTACAGCATATACTAGTTAACAATCCCAGTAATTGGCAATAGACAAAAGAACCAGAGGGGAGGTGAGGAGAATTTGGTTTTTTATGCAGCGTCTTGTTATGATCTGGAACGCGCTGCCTGAAAGGGTGATGAAAGCAGATTCAATAATAACTTTCAAAAAGGGAACTGGATAGATACGTGAAAGGGGAAAAACAATTGCAGGGCAGTGGGGAAAGGGCAGGAGAATGGGACTAATTGGAGAGCTCTTTCAAAGAGCTGGCACAGACACGGTGGGCCGAATGGCCTCCTCCTGTGCTGTATCATTCTGTGGTCTATGACAGGATACCCGAACGCACCTTGCACTGAGTTTTGTTGCAATGTGCAATTTCAATTTCCAAAAAATGCCACTTTTAATAAATGTCAGACTTTGATAGAGTACTAATTTAGATTGCTGACATTCTTCCATGAAAACAACATTTTGTTTTCCTGCTTCTGCAGTATTGGCTAGGCTGATCTAGTGACATCGCTGTGCTATATTTATCTATACCTGTATAACAGTTTGGAGAGCGTAGATCATGCTTCAAATATCACATTTTAAAGTGTCAAAATTACATATTAAAAACACAGGAAGAAAGACAGTCAATATAGAGCTGGAAATTTATAAGCTCCTGCCAAAATGTAAATGTAAGTTGCTTCATATTGTTTTCATCTGACCTAAAGCCAGAAATTTACCAGCACCTTCCAATCGACAAACTTTTCTCACTCAATAATTAAACTCTATGGGGGGGAAAATTCAGTTGGTAGTGCCACCCGTTAACACCTTAAGAGGGCGCTAAGTGGGGCGCAAACCAACTAACGCCCGAGCGCGACAATGTTTGCGCCGCTCGCGAAATTAACTAGACATTTTGCGGCGGCGCTAAACACTACCGCCACGATCTCCTGCGCCGGCAGATCATGACGCTAGTCAAGTGCGCAGCGCCCCAGACTGGATATTGAGTGGCGCCCCCTACCTTACCGCCTGCCGCTAGCAACGACAGGTTGAGGGGAGCGTTTTGCAGTCAGGAAGGGACTGGGGGAGCACTATTTAAAGGCGACCACTTCCTGCCTTTTTTTGTTGGTGACATTTTTGCACCACGCATTCTGAGAGAGAGAGAGAGAGACTTCTGGAGAGATTCAACGCTGTGTGAAGGAGTTTTGAGTACTGAGCAGCACTTTGCAGGTTGGTTTTGATTTGCCCTTCCTTGTATCTATTTAGAAGAGACTGTGGGGGCTGCACTCTGAGCTCTTTCCCTGGGTCTCTCCATTGTTTTTTCCAGCAGATTTGATGTACAGGTCTCTCCAGGCCGAGATTCAAGGCTGTAATGAGCAGGATATGGATGGAGAGCAAGATCAACCCTCCCCTTTAAGATAAAAACAGAATATGCTGGAGAAACTCAGCAGGTCAAGCAGCATCTGTGAAGAGAGAAACAGAGTTAACGTTTCAGGTCAATGACCATTCATCAAAACTCCCCTTTAAGAATTGGCCGGTGCCAGTGTGTCTGTGTTCCATTGCTGACTGACATCGCATGAGCTTCGCCAGCGCTGTGAGTTAGCGCCTCACTCCTTGGCCTTTGCATCTTAAGACAGATGTGAAGCGCCTGATTTAGCGCTCCAATCACCTCCAGGGGCGATAAAAGCCAAGTTTGCTGTCAGAGGTGATAATTAGCGCCAGGCGCTAAACTTTGCGCACGGTCGATAATGGTGCCCCAAACGGGGCGATACTGAATTTTTCCCCCTATTGACCTTGGGCTTAAAGAGCATTTATAGAAATTGCAACACAGAAACAGGCCATTCGGCCCAAAATGTTCATGTTGGTGTTTAGCCTCCATGTGAGCAGTGGGCCTAATCTCATGTGCCTGCCCTGTTGCCATATTTTCTATTTCCCTTTTCCTTCAACGACCTATCTAATGTATTCTTAAATGTGGACATGGTTTCTGCTTCAATCCCGAACTCCAGTAGTGAATTCCACAGCCTCACAACCATCTGTGTCAGCCGTGGCTCAGTGGGCAGCACCCTTGCCTCAGAGTCAGAAGGTCGTGGCTCCAAGTCCCGCTCCAAAGACTTGAGCACAAAAATCTAGACTGATACTCCAGTGCAGGACTGAGGGAGAGCTGCACTGTCAGATGCTGTAGTAATGTCTTTCAGATGAGTCGTTAAACAGTCTGCCCTCTCGGGTGGATGTAAAGCATCCCATGGCACTATTTTGAAGAAGAGCAGGTGTTCTAGCCAATATTTAACCCTCACCCAACATTGTTAAAACAGATTATCTGGTCATTGGAACATTGCTGTGTGTGGGAGATTGCCTTGTGGAAATTGGCTGCTGCGTTTCCTGCATTACAACTTCAAAAATACTTTGATAGCAAAATACTGCGGATGCTGGAAATCTGAATTGACAATAAAAAAAAGGCTGGAAACACTCAGCAGGCCCAAGTATTTTCAAAAATACTTCATTGGCTGTAAAACGCTTTGGGACGTCCTGAGGTTATGAAAAGCGCTATAGAAATGCTAAATGTCTCCCTTTATGTTTCTCCTGCTCTGTCTTAATTAATCTTATATCTTTGTCCCCTAATTCTAGACCCCTTCATCACTGAAAACAGTCGATTTCTATCTAATCTGAATCATCCCTTCATTATTTTAAACACTTGTGTCAAATCACCCCTTAAATCTCCTCTCCTAACAATGGCAGCCCCAGTTTTTCCAAGACATTTTTCAATTGTAATTCATCATACCAGGCAGCATCCTGGCGAATCTGGACTGAACCCTCTCGATTGTCTCAGCATCCTTCCTAAAGTGTGGAGCCCAAAACGGCACACATTATTCCAGCTGGGATCTGACTACGGTTTTATATAGGTTCACCAATACATCTCAACTTTTAGATTCTATGTATTTTTCCATAAAATCCAGTATTCCATTAGCTTTTTTATGGCCTTATCCACGTGCTGCTTTTAATGTATATGAATCTGAACCTCCAAATCCCTCTGCTCTTCCACATCACACAGCTTACATTCTTTCAAAGTATACTTATTACTTTTTTTAAACAAAATGTACCAATCTCAATTAGACTTAACACAGCTCCATCTTAAAATCAATACATTCCTGATAATTCAAAGCAATGCTCCCGCTAATTTTTTTTTGAGTGCGTGGCCTCTTTAAGGTGCTGCACGTGCGGTTTTTCCCGTTATAACAGCGTCGAGCAGCCTGCGCGTGACCTGCAGATCGCGCGGCCACGCAGCTTAACAGGAACATTGATTTGAAGTCATTTTTGCTCTAAACAAATTCTGAATTACGCAATAATTTGAATTTTGTAATGTAAGTTAGTTACAGTGTGTGTAATCTTAGTTAATATCTTTAAAGCTTCCATTGCATCATAACATATAGGCCGCAAATTTAATGGAGGAGGCGGGATGGTGGCGGGAGAGCTGGTTTCCTGGTTCCGGTCCCGCTCCCATCTGCCAGCGCTCTGTAAACGTGATTTTCCCTTGATTGGCCTTGTTAAGCCCCGCCCTGTTGGCTTCCCGGCCAATTAACAGGAAGTGGATCTGATGACATCATTTGATGACGCATCATCAGCCAGTTTCCTTAAAGGGACCACATCCACATAGATTTTGGCAGTTCTGTCAGTGTTTGACAGCATTGAGGTGCTGCAAACACTGACAAGCACTGCACAAAGGTGGACGCTTGCACCCAGGCTCTCCAATGACTCCCTCCATATGCTTATGGGGGGAGTCCCAGCACGCAGGGAGGTTCTCTTCCCATCCAAGGGCGGAAGAGACCTCCCCAGGACACCAACGCAGCCTGGTTGCACATTGCACAGGAAGGCAAAAGCAGGGATGTCGTCAGGGGTCCCTGGCACCAACCGTTCAATGATCTCAGTGGGTCATGAAACGTTACTGCAAAGCCACACTCAAACTCACCCTGCTGTGCCACTCAACACATCCACATCACTCTGCCTTCCATACCCTTCTCCTGCACATACTTACTCACACCAACTTACCTTGCAACTCCACCCAACCCTCTCTATCTACTTTATCACTTCCCCATCTCACTAGACACCCCTCACACTTACCCCTCATCCTACTGCAAGCAACTAGGGATGGGCAATAAATGCCAGCAACGCCCACATCCCATGAATGAAAAAAATACCAATTAACAACATAAGGGTGAGCACTTGAGAGGTTTAGCCAATGTCCATGTGTAGTTTCTGGTAATGTGTTGTCATATAATGAAATCTATTTTTCCAAAAGTGCCCCTTATTGGACAGATCTGAGCACACCTTGAGATCACACCTTGAGAAGTGTCTTACTGAGTTCCAGTGATTGTTCAAATATAACTTCCCCACCCCACCCCCACTATAGTGATGTGTGTGCATGGAATGGCTTGGACATTAAAGGGATGCTTCACGGTGCTGGTGTGGGATGGTGTCAACCTGGCGCATCATGTGGCAGCCAGGGTTTACAGCATCAAGTGAAGTAAATCTGGCCATGATGATGCCATCACTGGCCTCCCAGGCAGCAATGTTGTCAAGGGCTGATGCCCTGTGTCCAATGCAGCATCAGGTGATGGCGGAGAAGGTTGGTGATGATGTTGGTGTAGGGGCTGATCATGGAAGGATTCGGAGGACCACAGTCTGATTGTTTCATTGGCTCCGATGTTGCTGGAATAGATGGCAGCTGCAGGTGAGATGACAGAAGCGATCTGTCAATGGTGAGAGGTTGTTCCAATGAGACGGCACTGGACATACAGCATACAGTTGGATCTAAAAATGTGTAAGCTGAAGCAATCTCTATATGTATTAAAAATGCAGTAACCGACAGTTTCTGTGCTTTGAAACTGACCATCTGCAACATGGCATCCTTGACACCACTTCTGCAGCTGTCAGCTTTTCACAAACATCAGAGCAGACCCACAACACGCCAGGGTGAGCTGGCGTGGTCCCCAAACAGCGGGTAACCTGTGGGGGAGAAGGTAAAATTAGAAGTAAGCCTCAAAATAGTCTTAAATTGGCTCTTAACAAGCCATTTAAGTAGCTGAATTGTCTCCCCCGCTGCTTGGTGTCGGGTCAGTTCTGCACTGACAGACCCGACACCTGGGAGACGCGCGTGGAGGCAGGTTGACAGTGGGTTTCCTACCCGCAGTCAATCTTCGCTATTTTGACAGCGGACCCGCCTTCAAACCCGCCCCCTGAGCGCTATTAAATTCGCGGCCATAATGTGTGAGGAATCTAGACAGCACATTAATTATATAAACATTCCTTTGTTCTCAACTAGCAAGTATAATAGAACTTAATTCTATGCTAAGAAAAAATGACCTTTATGAAACTTGAGGTGGTTTCAATAAAAACCATTCATCAACACATCTTTAATATTGTAGTTATTGACAAAAACAAGTAAACCCCCAAGATGAATGAGATGTTAACTTCCTTCCAATTACAAATAAGAAAGGCTTGCATTTCTACAGCGCATTTCACGACCACTGGACGTCCTAAAACGCTTTACAGCCAATGAGGTACTTTTGAAGTGTAGTCACTGTTGTAATGTGGGAAACGCCGCAGCCAATTTGCACAGAGAAAGCTCCCACAAACAGCAATGTGATAATGACCAGATAATCTGTTTTAGTGATGTTGGTTGAGAGATAAATATTGGCCAGGGCACTGGGGAGAGCTCCCCTGCTCTTCTTCGAAATAGTGCCATGAGATTTTTACGTCCACCTGGTTTAACGTCTCATCTGAAAGACGGCACCTCTGACAGTTCAGCACTCCCTCAGCACTGCACTGGAGTGTCAGCCTAGATTTTGTGCTTAAGTCTCTGGAGTGGGACTTGAACCCACAACCTTCTGACTCAGGAGGCGAGGGTGCTGTCCACTGAGCCACAGCTGACACAACCTTCACCATTTTGTTCAGTGGTGCTACAGTCACACTACACCACATAGCACCTTGTTTACATAGGAAAAGAAAGTGAGAAAGAAAAGTAGCAAATAGTGCAGTAAATCATCACAAAACTATATAAAGGACCTGAAGTAGACAGTTTTGAGATGATGTGAACAGCAGTGCATAACCTGCATTCATTCACAAGTCAGACAACCTCTTCTAACCAATCAGGAAGTGACATTTGTTTGTGTCAAAAACAGCAACAACTACAACTTGTATTTATATAGCGCCTTTAACATAGTAAAAATCCCAAGGCGCTTCACAGGAGCGTTATAAAACACCGAGCCACGTAAGGAGAAATTAGGGCAGATGCTTGATCAAAAAGGTAGGTTTTAAGGAGCATCTTAAAGGAGGGTAGAGAGGCTTAGGGAGGGAATTCCAGAGCTTAGGACCTCGGCAGCTGAAGGCATAGCTGCCAACGGTGAAGGGATTAAAATCGGGGATGCGCAAGAGGCCAGAATTAGAGTGCAGATATCTCGGCAGGTTGTAGGGCTGGAGGAGGTTACAGACATGGGGAGTACAGAACCATTCTGAATGATGCTAATCAAAAAAAATCTCCTTTATTGGTTGTGTCTTCAGTTACTTAGCAGCCCACAGACACTGCCTCATTATTCCTTTTGAAAATTGCTTGGCTGGTTCATTGTTGCAGGTTAATGTACAAACACTACAGGCAGGATTCTCATTGGGCCTTGGAGGCGTGTGGGGGGGTTAAAATCCCAAAATTGGGGGGCACAAACCCATCCCGCCCCCAACCTGCCTCCATGCCAGTTTCAAAGGAGGCGGGTACCCGACCCGCACTGGGATCCGCCTCCCTGAGGCGGGAAGGGGATTAGTGCCAATTAACTGCCTGTTAACAGGTAGTTAACAGGCAGTTTTTAGCCTAATCCCTATTTTCATTCTTGAAGTGTGGGATTCCCAACGGTTCCAAACCATGCCAAGTTAGCGAGGCGGGCCGTCGGGCTGAAGGGCTTGCAGGGGTTGAGATGTCCGGTGTTCAGGTGAGTGATGGGTGCATGAGTGCAGAGGTAAGTGTGTTTGGTGTGTTTAAAGTGTTTAAAGATGTTTTACTTACCTTTACAGACTTCCTTCAGGTCTCGGGAGTCCCTCATCTCACCGGCACAGAAAGCAGAATGGCCACGATCTGTCAAAAATTGCAGCATTCAGCTTTCTGTTCCGGAGAGATCTCTAAATCATCCTGAGAGGAAGGAATTAACTTGGAGTACAGATTGTCAGTGTTTGACAGCTTCAAACAGCTGTGAAACGCAGATATTTCATCTGTCAAAAGGTCTTGACAGATGAAATATCAATCTGTGATGTCACCTGTTGCTGGGTGGCCCTTAATTGGCCTGCTGAGCCCGCTGGGCGGGCTCAACAAGGTCAATCAAGTGGAAATCGAGTGGGTTGGCTACAACTCGATGGAGGTGGGACTACAACCCCGAAAGTTGTAGTCTCGCCTCCTCAATGAAAATCCAGCGTATTTGCTTGTTTAACATTAGACTGTTTTTCTTCCATTAGAGTATGCAGAGCCTGACATTATTCAAGGGGGAATAACAGCCCAAAAAGCCTCATCGACGTTCAAACCCCCAGTGGACGATGGCTACACTGTGCCACTTGTTGTGAATCACTACGATGTTCCATTTTCGGGGAAGAACCATGAATATGCTGAACCATTACCTAACCAAGAACCAGAGTACGCCACTCCATTTGTTGAGCAAAGTAATGAGTCAGAACTATCCACAAAGAAAAACGTCTGCATCATAAAAGTTGTCCCATCTATGCAAGAAGCACTTTAAAACCCTCAGTCGTGCCAGGTGTGCTGCCTCAGTGTGATACACCTACTCAAACATTAGACAGGTTTGTGTCATGGACTGAACCATCGCCGAGGCTGCCGAGAAAGAGTGCGGTCAAACACCATAACCAGAAAAGGCAAAATGGCAAGTAAATTACACCAAAGCAAAGTTCCTCTCTGCCTAGTGAGGCTGTAATGCCAGTGTCCTATCGAGCACTATGAATTGTGAACAATAAGCACTTGTAAGTTTAAAAACTATCACATTCCTGAATTATGAAGAAAGTTGACAATACAGCACTATTTATGTCAACTGGTTCAAATCAGGAGGAAAAAAGGCCAAAAAGTCTCTGGTAGTAGTTCCAGGGCAAGAAGACTGCATGATTACATTGGAATCGCTAAGTGAAAACATTGAACTCGAAATATATGATGCTGTTTCCAACAAGGAACGTTTTTACAGTCAAGTTATTTAATGTATTTTTTTTTAAGTACTGAATAGATAAAAGCATTTCTTAAAATAGGATTGGATGGGAGCATGCATTAATTGTTCATCTTTGTTACAGAATATTTTTTGCTACAGAAAATGCTGGTTAATCAGCAATTAATTAGGAGATTTGTATTAATAAAATGTGACATCTAGGTTTCTGTATAGACTCTTTCTACGCTCAAAGTGATGGGATTTACAATTCCCAAACATGATACACCTTCAGGCTATTTTCTCAGAATCATCGTTCATAAACAATGGATTGATTTTGCAACATAACAAGTACAGAGTAAATACAAGGGAGTGATTTGAAGGCAGTAGTAGTTTCATCAACGGGTTCATAAAGGTGAAGCTTGAGTCGCTTTAGAGCTTCTTCCAAAGTTTGAGTTGAAATTACTACAGGAGACTTTGTGATATCCGGCACCGACGGGACCGAGCTGTTGCCGATCTATCAAAACTGCCAGACACACCAGCGTTAATGTTGAAGCATACGGAGGTTTTCATCTCCGTATCTGACAACAAACACTTGCTTAGCAACAGCTTCTAAACAGTTGGCCCGTACCTTGGAAGCGTCTCTGTAGCTTAGCAACAGCTTCAGAGAGACTTTCCAGAGCCTGACTGTTGGAAAAAAAAGCCACGAGAAGAAAAAAAAGCCACGAGAAGAAAAAAAAACTAACAAAACGGCTCCTGATTTCTGCCGGTAGATCGAGGTTTCTGGACATACAACCTCCGGATAAACCAAAGTTTCCTGTACAATGAAATCACGTCCTTGTACCTAATGGTTTTCATGTTTTATTTCCCCCATGACTTACATCCTGTCAGCTATCAAGGTCCAGGACCCTCCACGAAGTGGAAACAACAGGATGTCCTTACTAAAGGATTGCTGATAGTAAAGTGGTTATATCATAGTCTAGTGAAAATCTATAGTGATTAGTGGGAAATAATAGTTACATATTAAGTCCTGGTCATTATCACATGGCTGTTTGTGGGAGCTTGCTGTGTGCAAATTGGCTGCCGTGTTTCCTACATTACAACAGTGACTACACTTCAAAAAGTACTTACAGTAATTGGCTGTAAAGCGCTTTGGAGCGTCCTGAGGTCGCGAAAGGCGCTGGAGAAATGCGAGTCTTTATATTTTTTTAAAATTTACACGAGTACATTTGGATACTTACCAGATGAAACCTGTGGCAGGAATTAAATAAACTGCTAGCTGCACTACATTACACGGAAGCATATGTGGAATAGTTTAGTGCGTGGAACAGTTGTTTGGAGTTGTGAACTCCTGTGCACCTGGAACTCCGTTAATGGAGACAATGCATCGGGATTGCTTTTGAATAATAAGATAGTTTAATTTTCTGCCTATGATTACAGGTAGCGCATATATCCATTGGATAAAAGTGAAATATTGCTGCCTGAAATATATTGTACTTGTATTTGAAAAGTAACTTTCAGGGGGGGGGGGAAATTACTGGGTGTCGGTGATCATGGGGTTCATTTTAGTTTTGGCAGTAATGAAATCCTATCACTGGTTAACTGTATAGGCTGTAATGAAGTATCCCAGTAACTAATGTGTAGTTCTGCAGTTTGCCCTGCTGTAATATTTTATTCTCGAACCTGTGATGCAAGCTAAATATGTATCATCATGAGAATTGTTAAAGGAGTATTGTCATGTTGACTTTGTGTTAGAGAGAACGAAGGTGCATTGTTATTTGGAGCTTGCTTTAAGGAAAATGGGCACATTACAAGTGCGTAGTTATTAGGAATTTGTGATGAGACTGGATATTAAAGGTGCAGTGTCATTGGAAGTTTGTGTTGCGGACGGATATTTGTTAAAGGTAAATTATCAAGGAACTGGGTGGCTGGATGAATTTGCGCCGTCACCTCTGTGCCGTGATACAAATCTATCCCAGACTAATGAAAAGAAAATTTCTTCTCTTCTTGCTTACTATAAGGGTACTACATTGAGTATGTTTGTGTATTCACACCCACTTCACATTAGACGAGTCCACACTCAGTACTAATATGTCCACAATTTTGCACAGAGAAATCATGTGGAAAATGGGGACAGGGTGGGGGTGCAATCGCATTGGTGCACGATGGCACAAGCATTCAACCTGTGGCCCCCAAGCCCTGCCAACCCAGCTCTCGAAGCCCAGACAACTCATTTTATTTTAAAATTTCCTCAGGATATGGACAGTACTGGCAAGGCCAGCATTTATTGCCCATCCCTAGTTGCCCTTGAGAAGGTGGTGGTGAGCCGCCTTCTTGAACCGCTGCAGTCCGTGTGGTGAAGGTGCTCCCTTCACTGCTAGGGAGGGAGTTCCAGGATTTTGACCCAGCGACAATGAAGGATCGGTGATATATTTCCAAGTCAGGATGGTTTGTGACTTGGAGGGGAACTTGGAGGTGGTGGTGTTCCCATGCGCCTGGTAGAGGTCGCGGGTTTGGGAGGTGGCTTAACGCACACATTTGGAGAAGAGTAAAGGAAGTTTTATTCAGCATTGACCTATATTATTTCCCTGATCTAGGAGTGCTCAATACTGACCCTAGATGCTAAAAGTGTAAATGTTCCATTTCTAAGAATGATATCTTAAACATGTTGAACTCAAAACGTCATCAGAAAGTATAATTTTTAAAAAATTGCCATGAATCTCTGAGTTGGAACAGCCGTGGATTGTCATCTAGTTTCTACTACGGTTGTGGAAGGTCATTGGGAGCCGGAGTTCAAGAGAATGGATTTTCCAGTATTAAAAAAATGAATGTATATTAAAGGTATGCTGCATCAAAGCTTGTTAGAATAGGGACTCTTGATTGTAAATCAAAGGTGGACAGTAAATCTCCTGTGATCTTTTTAATGTCATTAGATTTCAAAGATGTTGAATGGTATGAAGTCATCTCTCTTTTTGTTATTTATTCATCCCCGGGATGTGGGCGTCGCTGGCAAGGCCAGCATTTATTGTCCATTCCTAATTGCCCTCGAAGGTGCTGGTGAGCCACTTTCTTGAACCGGTGCGGTCCGTGTGGTGAAGTTACTCCCACGGAGCTGTGCTTCAAACAAATATTATTAGAAAGATTCACTGCCAATCTTCCATTCACTCGCACCTTGAAATTTCCAAACACCAGGCTAGAAATTACTGATGCTGATATTGACAGACAATACTTAAATAGGTTAATACCTCCCAGAGGAATGTCATACATTTGCTAATATTGCCAAAAGTGATTTCTAGTCCACGGCTGTCAGTTTAAACTTACTAGGGTTATTATCAACAACACTTCAGTTACATGGATAGACTGGAGAAGCTGGGTTTGTTCTCCTTAGAGTAGAGAAGGTTGAGAGGAGATTTGATAGAGCTGTTCAAAATCATGAGGGGTCTAGACAGAGTCGATAGAGAGAAACTGTTCCCATTGGCGGAAGGGTCGAGAACCAGAGGACACAGATTTAAGGTGCTTGGCAAAAGAACCAAAGGCGACATGAGGGAAAACTTTTTTTACGCAGCGAGTGGTTAGGATCTGGAATGTACTGCCTGAAAGGGTGGTGGCGGCAGATTCAATCATGGCTTTCAAAAGGGAATTGTACCTGAAGGAAAGAAATTTGCAGGGCTGCGGGGAAAGGGCGGGGGAGTGGGACTAGCTGAAGTGCTCTCGCAGAGAGCCGGCACGGGCTCGATGGGCCGAATGGTGGCCTCCTCCTGTGCTGTAACCATTCTATGATTCTATGAACAGTGTACCTTTTAAAGTCTACATTCTATATGGGTCTTAGTGCACATAATGAACTTTGTTGCTTGCTAAGGTTTGCAAACAGAAATTACTGAAAATGTAAGCATATTTGGAAGTCCAGACATTATTCAACAAAAAAAACTTTCAAATGTGCATTTATTACAAATACAGTGAATGTGGTTTATGCAGTAAATATTGTTGAAAAGTATTGGGTAATTAAATGGACTATATTAATATGATAAAAGCCATTAGTTCTCAATTCCCCCTTTCCCTGTCCCACACTTGCTTAAATATCTGTTACTTCTCCAACTTTTTCCAGTTCTGATGAAGGGTCATCGACCTGAAATGTTAACTCTGTTTCTCTCTCCACGATGCTGCCTGGCCTGCTGAGTGTTTCCAGCATTTTCTGTTGTTGTTTCAGATTTCCAGCATCCGCAGTATTTTGCTATTGTATTAGTTCTCAATTACCATCCCTAGAAATAAGCATGCTGTCCATAACATGCAAGCTATTAGGCATCAAATAAATTTTACAGCTAAGAAATGTATGTAAAGAACATTATAATAGTCACATTTAATGAGGATTTTACCAACATTATATAACATCTTAATGTGAACAAAAGCAAGAGGCAAATCTATAACATCTTCCCCTAAAGCAGAATCTCGAGGTGCCCGGGCTGCGGAGAGAATCTGGCCAGGACCATTCCTGACCAACTTGTGCCAAGAAATCAAACAGCAGCATGGACTGCTGTGGGCAGAAGTCTATGGCCTGGACCACCCTGTCCTCAAGACTGAAAACAAAACTGTGGGAGCAAAGAGGAGCAGGAAAAGCAAAAATATGAATTGTTGATACCCCTTGGATTCTAGCAGTTATATATTCCTCTCAGCTACAAGAAGCAGCTTTTGCATTTAGCCACTATTTCCATAACAACTTCTCAGGAATTTTTATTGCTTTCTGTTTACAGGTCAGAATTTTTTATATGGTTTATGTAGCTTAATACGATGCAACAACTTGACATTTGTATGACGTCTTCAATATAGCAAGGCATCCCAAGGACACCAATTGAAGCATTAATAATAGCTATAAATGCTTTACAAGCCACATGACAAATATACAGCCTGTAATGTCTGGTAAACGTAACTGTACACTGGATATGAGCAGCAGTGCTATAAAACAATATTCTGTGGATTAACAAGATTTTGTAGAAAACCTGTGTGGGTTATAGCTCTCCCATAGTTCATTTTATAAAGGCAGCAGGCAACTGGGTCTCGGCTTCAGTTCCCAGTCAGTGCTAGGCTAGCTGGAGTGGTGGTGGTAGCATTAACAGTTGCTCTCGGCACTCTTTGGGTAATCAGGGGGAAATTACACGTGCTTCCTTCTCCTAGTTGTTATCCATGAATTCTCCCAACTGTTATCCAGTAACCCGTGCTGGGACGTGGATGTTGGGCAAGGACAGACTGGGCTTGGTTGTGATGGCCCCCGTTGTTGATTTGCCCATGAACGCTCACCCTCTCGGCTCTCACAAGCCAATTGGGTGAAGTAACAGAGGATGCTGGACACCCATTGATACCAGATCACAGCCCGAATCAGCACCTTCAGGGGTGGGAACGTAACCCACATTTACACGGTGATTTCTACAAACATATTGTTATAATAACTCTTATCACCCATCTTACACATCCATGTAGTAAATAAATGGGGTTTTTTCAGAAATGAGTAAACTTGAAACTATATTACTAGCAAAAAAAAATGCATGGTTATTTTTATAAAGTAAGAGATTCTGATCCAAGCCATTTGATCCTTTGGTTTTCTCTCTGTTACAGGCCTTACCATTGTGTCAATAGTTAAATTGTAACGGTGGCTTAATGAAGTTTGTGAACAATTCTTGTTTCTTATTACCATTCAACATTTCTATATAGTTACTAGAATAACTATAATATAGTTAAAAATTCTAGTGCCCTGGAATATCTGGGTTTAATATACCCGATGCTGCATATACAGATAGGACATTGGGAGGAAAATGGTTTTGTTCCTCTCCACGTTCTTTATTTTAGGACAAAGATGTGGACATTGCCTTTCTGTAGACCTGTATGCACTGTGTGTAAAAATATACTCAATTGTCAAGGAACACACTGTTCAAATAGAAATATAGAATAATCAGCTGATAATGTTTGGAAGCTTTTTATCTGGCGAGCTCAGTCTGTACATTGAAAACCTCTTGGTGCAGCACGAGAGACAGACAGTTGAAAGATGATCTGGTCCTTACCACATTGCTGTTTGTGGGAGCTTGCTGTGCGCAAATTGGCTGCCGCATTTCCTACATTACAACAGTGACTGCACTTCATAAGTACTTCATTGGCTGTAAAGCGCTTTGGGAAGTCTGGTGGTCGTGAAAGGTGCTATAGAAATGCAAGTCTTTCAAACAGTTAACCTGTATGCAATGACTTTGTCCTAAGGGCAGGTGCAGCAGTGCATATGTCCCTAGCAAATGTACCCATCAATCGTGCAGTGGCAGGAACCTCTGGCAGCTACACAAGTCTTACAAGGTACTGACTTGTCTTTTCAATCTGAAGTCATTGCATGCACCCTGGTCTCTGACTAAACCCATGGTAACCCCTCCTAATAGCTCCTTTTTAAATTACACCTCTGTGAAGCACTTTGAATGTGTGTAAATGTCGGTTTTAACATGTATTTAAAATGCATTTTCCATTCTATAAGACAGGCACAGGAAATAATAGCCTTGTCATGCCCTCTTCTCTATCTGACCTTCGTCTGCATTGAGTCAGGGTTAGGGAACTCTGAACGCTAGATTGGTTAAAGCCACCTATTCAGTTTTACTTAAGTAAAGTGTCAACAATAAGAAAATGTTAGGTGAGGCATTCTGGATAATGAACAGTAAAATCACACAACTATATAGACGAGACATCCCAGGATCAATTCCCAGTCTGTGCAGAGCTAACTGATCTAATCTGGGCAACAGTTGGGGTGCTATTGGCCTAAGCTCACTGGGGCTAATCACCTCGGGTTTCCACTCCTGACTAATAGCCAATGACCCTGATGGAAAATGTATACATGGACATCAGATGATAGGACCAGCTGTGATGTGCAGATGGTTGAATAGCAGGTTGACACAGTCTCTCCTCATAAATCAATAATGGCCTCTTGAGCATCCAAGTCTTCAATATCTTCCGGAAAATGGAAGAAAATTGGCAAAAAGGCAACATATTTCTCATAAATACAGGTATCTTGCTTATTTAAATTTATTTTTCTTTGTTTCTTGCTCTATTTAGTGTTAATTACCAGATCAATTTTTTTTACATTCAGTCTTTGTTGTTTTGTATGATGGGAAAAGCTTATAATGGGATGTCTAGTTTGATTATCCTTTTGATGACCACCTGAGATACCGAGGGGAGAAATGAGGTGCCTCCCGCCACAGATCTCAGTGGGCAGGTTGATGTGATGTGTTCCATGGTCTGGGACTCATGGCCACAGTCGCACTCTGGATCGTCCCTCATCTTCCACTTGTGGAGCAGGTGACCACATCGTCCGTGCCCTGTGCAGATTCGGTTGAGCGCAGTCTTCGAGGGAGGTTGAAGCCAAGGACCTCTGCTGTTGGGTCAGTGATGAGGTGTTATATAGGGCCCTGGTGAGACCACACCTGGAGTATTGTGTACAGTTTTGGTCTCCTTACCTAAGGAAGGATATACTTGCCATAGAGGGAGTGCAACGAAGGTTCACCAGACTGGTTCCTGGGATGGGGGGTTGTCCTATGAGGAGAGATTGAGTAGACTAGGCCTATATTCTCTAGAGTTTAGAAGAATGAGAGGTGATCTCATTGAAACATACAAAATTCTTACAGGGTTCGACAGGGTAGATGCAGGAAGGATGTTTCCCCTGGCTGGGGAGTCTAGAACCAGGGGTCACAGTCTCAGAATAAGGGGTCAGCCATTTAGGACTGAGATGAGGAGAAATTTCTTCACTCAGAGGGTGGTGAATCTTTGGAATTCTCTACCCCAGAGGGCTGTGGAGGCTCAGTCGTTGAGTATATTCAAGACAGAGATCGATAGATTTTTGAATATTAAGGGAATCAAGGGATATGGGGATAGTGCAGGAAAGTGGAGAGGAGGTAGAAGATCAGCAATGATCCACCATTCGACAGGGTACGCCGTGTGTCCCTGCTGTGTTCAGGATGGTGGAAATGCACTCTCACATTCATGGTGAGTTTTGCTGTTCACCATGACACATGGGGAGCTCCCAGCACCTGCTGCCCACCGAGCAAGGGCTCAAACCAACACTGGTCAGTTTTCTAATAAGCTGCTAAGTAGGATGTCCTTAGTGTTGGTGTGGCTCCAAGAAGACACACCCAGCAATGGGAGTTCAATGTGGGGAAGTGGGAAAGTGTGAGGTAAAATCCACTTTAGTTCCAAGAAAGAATATTTTCTTAATGGCGAGAGACTAGGAACTGTGGAGGAGCAAAGGGATTTGGGTGTCCAGGTACACAAATCACAAAAAGTTAGTGCACAGGTACAAAAAGTCATCAAAAAGGCTGATAGAATGTTGGCCTTTATCTCAAGGGGTGAGAGTACAAAGGGGAGGAAGTGATGCTTCAATGGTACTGAGCAAATTGTTGGAGCTGCGGGCTGACAGGTCCCCGGGTCCTGATGTACTTCATCCTAGGGTCTTAAAAGAAGTGGCTAGTGAGATAGCTGATGTGTTGGTTTTAATTTTCCAAAATTCCCTAGATTCGGGGAAGGTTCCATTAGATTGGAAAATAGCGAATGTAACTCCTTTATTCAAAAAGGGAGGGAGACAGAAAGCTGGAAACTACAGGCCAGTTAGCTTAACATCTGTCATAGGGAAGATGTTGGAAGCTATTATTAAAGACGTTATAGCAGGGCACTTAGAAAAGTTCAAGGTAATCAGAGTCAACATGGCTTTGTGAAAGGGAAATCATGTTTAACCAATTTATTGGAGTTCTTTGAGGAAGTAACATGTGCTGTGGATAAAGGGGAACCAGTGGATGTACTGTACTTAGATTTCCAGAACACATTTGATAAGGTGCCACATCAAAGGTTATTGCAGAAAATAAAAGCTCATGGTGTAGGGGGGTAACATATTGGCATGGATAGAAGATTGGCAAGCTAACAGGAAACAGAGAGTAGGCATAAATGTGTCATTTTCTGATTGGCAAGATGTAACGAGTGGTGTGCCACAGGGACCAGTGCTGGGGCCTCAACTTTTTACAATTTATATAAATGGCTTGGATGAAGGGATTGAAGGTATGGTTGCTAAATTTGCTGAAGACACAAAGATAGGTAGGAAAGTAAATTGTGACGAGGACATAAGGCTACAAAGGGATATAGATAGGTTAAGTGAGTGGACAAAGATCTGGCAAATGGAGTATAATGTGGGAAAATGTAAAGTTGTCCATTTTGGCAGGAAGAATAAAAAAGCATATTATCTAAATGGTGAAAGATTGCAGAGCTCTGAGATGCAGAGGGATCTGGGTGTCCTAGTGCATGAATCGCAAAAGGTTACTATGCAGGTACAGCAAGTAATTAAGAAAGCTAATAGAATGTTATTGTTTATTGCGAGGGGAATTGAATACAAAAGTAGGGAGGTTATGCTTCAGTTATACAGGGCATTGGTGAGACCACATCTGGAGTACTGTGTACAGTATTGGTCTCCTTATTTAAGGAAGGATGTAAATGCTTTGGAAGCAGTTCAGAGAAGTTTTACTAGACTAATACCTGGAATGGGTGGGTTGTCTTATGAGGAAAGGTTGGACAGGCTAGGCTTGTATCCGCTGGAGTTTAGAAGTGTAAGAGGTGACTTGATTGAAACATAAGATCCTGAGGGGTCTGGACAGGGTGGATGTGGAGAGGGTGTTTCCTCTTGTGGGAAAAGGGGTCGCCCATTTAAGACAGAGATGAGGAGAAATTTTTTCTCAGAGGGTCGTGAGTCTTTGGAACTCTCTTCCAGAGAGGGCAGTGGAAGCAGAGTCTTTGAATATTTTTAAGGCAGAGATAGATAGATTCTTGATAAGCAAGGGGGTGAAAGGTTATCGGGGGTAGGCGGGAATGTGGAGCAATCAGATCAGCCACGATCTTATTGAATGGCAGAGCAGGCTCGAGGGGCCGACTCCTGCTCCTAATTCGTATGTACTGAGCCTTGGTCAGACCCCATCTGGAGTACTGCGTTCATTTTTGGGCACCGCACCTCAAGGAGAAATATTGGCCTTGTCGATCTGCAGCGTAAATTCACCAGAATGATACCGGGGCTAAAAGGATTAAATTATGGGGATAGGTTGCATGAACTTGACTTTTATTCCCTTGAGTTTAAAAGTTTGATTGAGGTGTTTAAAATGATAAAAGTATACGATAGAGTAGATACAGAGAAGCTATTTCTTCTGATCGGCAAATCCAGAACAAGGTAGCACACAAACTGCAGTGGTTCAAGAAAGCGGCTCACCACCACCTTCTCAAGGCCAATTGGGAATGGGCAATAAATGCTGGCCTTGCCAGCGATGCCCACATCCCGAGAATGAATTTTTAAAAGTCTTAAAATTAGAAGTAGACCATTCAGGAGTGAAATCAAGAAGCATTTTATCACACAAAGGGTAGTGGAAATGTGGAATTCTCACCCCAAAAAGGTTGTCTTCAAGACCGAGACCAGCAGATTTATCAGATAAGTGTATCAAGGGATTTGGATCAACGGCAGGTAAATGCAGTTAAAAGACAGATCAGCCATGATCTCACTGAATGGCGGAACAGGCTCGAGGGGCTAAATAGCCTATTCCTGTTCCTATATTCCTAATGGGAAGTTCAGAACCAAGTTAACCCTCTGTGGTAGACTTAGTAATGAGCTAAAAGAAAAAAAGAAAATGCTGGAAACACTCTGCAGTTCAGTCAGTATCTGTGGAGAGAGAAAGAGTTAATGTTTCAGGGCAACAACCTTTCATCAGAACTGGAAGATGTTCGAGATGAACAGCTTTTAAGCAAGTACAGAGCCAGGGAAAGGGGGTGGGGGCAAAGAAAAAAACTAAAGGGAAAAGTCTATGATACGGCAGGAGTGATTAAATCGCCATTCCTTCATCGGCGCTGAGTCAAAATCCTGGAACTCTCTCCCTAACAGCACTGTGGGAACACCTTCACCACACGGACTGCAGCGGTTCAAGAAGGTGACTCACCACCACCTTCTCGAGGGCAATTAGGAATGGGCAATAAATGCTGACCTTGCCAGCGACGCCCACATCCCAGGAACGAATAAAAAAAATGACAAAAGGGAGGATGATGCAAGGCAAAAGGAGGTAATAATGGAACAAGTATGGAAACAAAGGATGGGTTCAGAGGAGGTGTAAATGGTTACAGAATGTCCAAAAGAAAATTGGAACGGTGGTTAAAGTCTAAAGTTGTTGAACTCAATGTTGAGGCGGGAAGGCTGTGAAGGGGTTAAAATGAACCCTCTCAGAATAACAACTTTCTTATGTGAAAAAACAGAACTAAAATTGTAGACTGGAAAAGTGTTACTTTCTTATGTGAAAAAGACTTTATCAGTACAGACTGGATAAAGTGCTACTTTCGCTAGTTTTGCACAAAGGACGGTGTGTAGGGAAGCTTCGCAAAACAGAGATAAGACGCAGCGGTGGGACAAGACAGAATATGTGTTTTGAGTAAGCGATAAGGAATGTGCTGCTTTAGCTAAAAATTGTAGACACAGCAGAATATAGGGGTCATGGGAATTTGACCTGTGACCAAAGGCATAGTAAGATGTAACTAACCTTTACTAATACTGAAAAGAATAAATAAGCCATATGTGATCAGATGATTATTGTAGTACAATGTGATTGGATGAAAATGGAATAAAAAGCTGTACCAACCAAGAGAGAACGAGAAGGGTGTCACTAGACCACGGGGTCTATGACCTTCTCCCAGAACGTTCTGTTAATAAACTGTGTACTTTTACTTTAAGACAGACTCGAGTGAATTGAATTTATTTTTCACCAACAAATTGGCGCTGCGAGCAGGGTGCTACGGAACTGAAAGACTGCCCGTACTAGTGAACCCGGACGAGAAGTCAAATTTTGACCGTCCAGAAATTGAGTCATCTGGGAAGGCGGAGGGACAGTGCCGTAGCATCACGAATCAAGTGAAAGTCTGTAAGAGGTGAGAGAACACAGTTGTGTGAGTGTGGATCGCATGAACTAAGAGAACACTGTATAGTGATAGAGGTCGCGAAGGAATGAGTGATTGACTGATCGACAAGGACAAGGAGGGTGCCTGTCTTACTGACCCTACCTGAGCCGGAATTAAGAGGGTGATGGGGCCCCACGTGATGGCCAGGATCAAGTAGGCTGAGAGACTCCAAAGTACCCTGGGATCGTGAAGTCAATGAATGTATGTGTGCTTAATTGTGATTAATTAACCACTTAAAAAGTCTTTTACGACCACCGGGGGTGTTACTAGAGGTAAGACGGAGGGGAGAAATCCCAGGTCACGGACGTACCACGAATAAAGACAGGATCACGGCAAACCCGCACAGAGAAACGCAGCAGAGTAGGTAAGACTGACGTAGGACTGGATATGGCGTCGGGGAAAGAGATGGAATGGGGACTCCCTGGGTCCCTTACCAGGCTCTATGCAGACGACCGGAAGGGTTTGATAGACAAGATGAAAAAGGACGGATGGGATCCGTCTAAGGTACCAGTGTACCAACGAGAATGGTGGGAGACACAAAAGGGAAGTAAGACAAAGAAAGCAGGAGTTATATTGGTACACCAATTAGTAACGGTCATTCGAAAGACCGAGGAAATTAAATCGAAAATCTACAGGAGCAGGTGACAAAATTAGAGAAACAAAATTGGCAAAACTAAAGGATAAACAAGGAGAAAGAAGATGGGGACACCGATGGAAAAAGAGGAAAAAAAAGAGAAACTTAAAGTTTTACTGACATGGAAATTACTGTATTAACATTTGTGCTGAGACAAATAAAACACAAGATTTGCTGAGTGAAAGGAACCTTAAAAAAATGCTGGAATTTCAGTTTGTGTGAAAGTTTTCCTGACTATGAATGTTTAAGAAGTTACAGTATTTCTTTTGTCTGAAAGTCTGTCTTTAAAAGAAAGATTCTGTTATGTTTGTTTTAGCTCCACCCACTTGTCTGTGTTAAAAGCGTTTAAAAACTTTTGTCTTGTCTTGGATTTTGGAAGTTTTAAGAATGTGTGAATAAGATTGTGCCCCAAGAATTGGGAAAAAACCTTTGAACTAACTTAAGTTAAGTTGGTGTGTAAAAACTGAAGAGCAACAAAAAGTTTGTTTAAGAAAAGATTAAGTTTCAGTCTAAGATTTAACCTTGGAGTCGCGGTTGCTATGGTGAAATCTTCTAAAGCAGTTTGATTTGATAAGAAAATATGACGTAATTTACTGTTTTCTGCAAGAATGTGCTATTTTGTTTTGTTTGTTCATAGTTTTACAAAAGATAAGCTTCTGCCTTAAAGTTACAGCTGCCAATGTGCTTGGAAGAAAATTAATTTGAATGTTTACAAGATCTGGATTAAATTGGAGTTATGAGGTTAATTAACCTATTAAAACCAGACTTTCATTGTGGCCACGGTGAAATTTTGGTTGGTGTAAATTTGTGTAGACCGCATTGAATAAGATAACTCCGCTCCGCAAGAACATCCGATAGTTGCAGAGTTCCTTAGAAAGACTTACTTAGCTTGTGAACTTTGCTCAATCCCATCTTTCTTCACTGTCCATATTACCTTCATGTTTAGTTAAAGTGTGAAAACACAACTGTCTTTCGATCAGGACAGTTCTTTTTTTTGATTTACGTGAATTGACGCAGTTGCGTGCATTTGATGTTTTGCTCCACCTTCTTAAAAAACCAGCAAAGGAGTTAACCCTTTCCACTGACAGCTGTTTAAGTTCACCAAGCAACAACTTTAGTATGAAATCTAAAGATATTGGACATTATTAAATTTAAGTTTCTTAATTTTAAGTTATTATTTCACCACAGTGACAGAGGGAAAATTAAGATTTGATAAATTAACCCCTTGGGCTCTAAGCAGAGTCACAATGGATTCCCTTCTTTTGTTATATGGAAGTTACCTTGTAAACTAATTGCAGCACTTCTGTCTCTAATGTTAAAAACACTGTAAGCTACCTAGCCTGAGAATCACTTGTTTCTGAAATTGGAAATGGAAGATAAATTGATAGAGATGAAATTGAACATTGACAAAACCTGTCAGTTCAACTGTACTGCTATTTGGATTTTGGGATAATTTTGAAATGACAAAATGGGCTCAGGCACTATATATTTGGTTACTTTTGGGAAAATAAAAGATCCTCTGAAAATAATGATAATAAAATGTGTTAATAACTTGGATCAAGTGCGAACATTTGATCTATGTTTCCTATCTTAAATATTGTACTGGACAGTAAAGTTTTCCCAGGACTCATGAATGAGATATGAATGGTAATTAAAGGAAAGTGATTGAGGGTGTAAGATTAAAACAGGAGAATTACACTACTGAATGGGAATTTTCAACATTTTCTAGTGAAAGTCAGGAAAATGTAGTTAAGAATAGTAAATTGATAGCTTTCTCTTGGAGACATGTGTCCCTGCCTTTAATGAACTTTTAAGAAAACTGAATTTGATAGTCTGACCACTACCCAAGACATCGGGACCATGCAGAGGAAGATGGGCAAAGATCTCCAGGCGACTACAATCTTTCGATAAGATACCTGAAAGCCTGAGAAAGGCTTGTATCGGATGGCACGTGTAGCATGATATTGAGATACTGATATGAGTGTGCAAATGTGATTCAATACGTATCAGGTAATTACCATCCAGGAATGTATGTTGAGTTTGCACTGAAGAATGGGTCTCCGACATGCTCAGTTACTTGACAACAGCAAGACATGAAATGGTTAATGTGGCTCAGGAGAGCGAGATAACTTTTAAAGCATACTCCATCGAGAAACTATCTAATTAATGAAACAATCAGAATAGAGTTAAACACACGGGTACCTGTTAGAGGGATTGAAGTTGAAGTGGAGAGTTGCATGGAATCTGGATTGGTACAATCGAGGGCCAAGGAGAAATCATGATTAGTAAGAATTATCCACAAGATAGATATGAGCAAAAGAGAGATCTGGAGAATCTTTTAAATCCATGATTTGTTGATTAGATGTTAAACTGTAATGTATTTGATATGATTGTAAGACTGAATTTAACTGTGACTGTAATAATTGTGTTTTGTAGGTAACAGAGCGTGGGAAAAACCAGTATGAATCCAGTATGAGGTGATTTTAGTGGTGCCTCCTGTGTCACCACTACTGCAATTACCATGCTTTACGGGTCTAACAGGACCTGTCCCATCAACCAACACGTTTTTAAGTATGAGCTACACAATTATGTGGCACAATTCGGATACTCAGATATGACATTCCCCTGTTGTTTGTGGGTTTCAGTGAGCTCATGATGCGACTGAACTCCTCCCTAAAGCATTTTTATGTTTTGGAGCAAGACAACTCGAGAATAGATATTGAAATTGACAGCATAGGGGACAACTCGCATTGATGGGATATTGGGCTTAATACATCAGCACACCCTTAGGTTTGTATTATTTCACATGCTCTGGTAGTTATCCAACTTGTAATGATAGTGTATTTGATATATGTAACGTGTGTAGTAAGACTTTGATACATAAGCCAATTGGGTACTCATGCCCATGACTAACCAGCAGTAACAAATTAATTGAGCACACCAAAAGAGAAGATCCGAAGCAATGTAGAGGAGACCCCAGGCGGGGTAACATCAGGAAAGATAGAAGAAACAGAGGAGCCCCAGGCGGGGCAGAATTGGAACACCGGAACAGTGAATTGAATTTGAGTAAGGGGTTAGAGGTTGCTCCTTCTCCTCAAAGGAATGGACTGTAAGGAAGGGAGAAATCTTCAAGACTCCCTACTAACTAACACCCAAGTTGAGAGAGCAATAAGAGCTAGCTAGATTAGTCAATAAGGATATTTCCTTCTCAAAAAAGGGAATTGTAAGAAATAGCTGTTAGATTCAAAGATGGGTTTTAATTCTTAGACCAGGGACTGACAACAGGCAAGCGGAAAAAGATAGCATCAATGCCAGCAAGGTCAAATATCAAGCATCAAAAGACAAATAGAAATGATAAGGGAATGGTAAAATGCAAGGAAACGGGGAGGATAGCACCTGCTAGATAACAAGGAGCCACGAAACCCCAGGGGAAGGTTGGTGGAGTTGGCTATTTGGAGTATCTTGGAGTTCATATCTGACGCATGGACTTAGAATTGTTATTATAGTTGTAGTATTATTTTGTGTTATGATGACTGTTTTGAATGCATGTTGTAGGGCAGCTGTGTCCCGAATAGTGCCGGTTGCTATAGTTGATATAATCGATATTGAGCCAGAAACCGAACAGTTAATGCGGGATAATGAACTGATAGAGATAGGAACATACATGTAAAGTTCTTTGGTCATTTGGACAGACTACCACACCTAGCACAACAAGATAGACAGAGGGGAAAGATGAACTTAGGTACTAAGTTTAAGCCATCAGTATAGGAGTAATCCCGGGGATGGTAAAAGTGGAAGAGAAGTTGGTATCCCTAGCCAAAATCTAAATTTGGTGCGGGACCAACAGGAGGGACTGAAGGGGTTAAAATGAACCCTCTCAGAATAACAACTTTCTTATGTGAAAAAACAGAACTAAAATTGTAGACTGGAAAAGTGTTACTTTCTTATGTGAAAAAGACTTTCTTATCAGTACAGACTGGAAAAAGTGCTACTTTCGCTAGTTTTGCACAAAGGACGGTGTGTAGGGAAGCTTCGCAAAACAGAGATAAGACGCAGCTGTGGGACAAGACAGAATATGTGTGTTTTGAGTAAGCGATAAGGAATGTGCTGCTTTAGCTAAAAATTGTAGACACAGCAGAATATAGGGGTCATGGGAATTTGACCTGTGACCAAAGGCATAGTAAGATGTAACTAACCTTTACTAATACTGAAAAGAATAAATAAGCCATATGTGATCAGGTGATTATTGTAATACAATGTGATTGGATGAAAATGGAATAAAAAGCTGTACCAACCAAGAGAGAACGAGAAGGGTGTCACTAGACCGCGGGGTCTATGACCTTCTCCCAGAACGTTCTGTTAATAAACTGTGTACTTTTACTTTAAGACAGACTCGAGTGAATTTATTTTTCACCAACAGCTGTAAAGTGCCGAGTAGAAAGATGAGGTGTGGTAATGATCTACGAGAGGCAAGCAGCTCTACAGCACTTCAGGGCACTGTTAATGATTGATCAGCTAGATGGCTCATTAATGGAACCTGAACCCGTCAATGGGGGCTATGATTCTTTACAGTTGGCTCCAAATAACCTTACAAATTAGTACCCAAAATGGGTACAATGGGAAAATAAAAACACAGAGCATGGCAGTGCCCTATATTGGTTGGGGTGCAATGTTCACAGGTAAAACATAGAAGATAGGAGCAGGAGTAGGCCATTCGGCCCTTCGAGCCTGCTCCGCCATTCAACGAGATCATGGCTGATCATCCAAACCCTAGCACCCGGTCCCTGCACCGACAGCCATCCCACCCAAGCCCTATACCCGTAACCCCACGTATTTAATCCCCCCTAACACTAAGGGCCAATTTTTATCATGGACAATCAACCTAACCCGCACATCTTTGGACTGTGGGAGGAAACCGGAGCACCCGGAGAAAACCCACGCAAACACGGGGAGAATGTGCAAACTCCACACAGACAGTCACCCGAGGCCGGATTTGAACCCGGGTCCCTGGCGCTGTGAGGCAACAGTGCTAACCACTATGCCACCGTGCTAGCAACAACCCTTACCCACACTTCATGAAGGGGTATGTGCTTCTATTTGTGTTAACCGTGGCTCAGTTTGTAGCACCCTCACTTCTGAGTCAGAAAGTTTGTGGGTTCAAGTCCCACTCCAGAAACATGAGCACAAAAATCTAGGCTGACACTCCAGTGCAGTACTGAGGGAGTGCTGCACTATCGGAGGTGCTGTCTTTCAGATGAGACATTAAACCGAGGCCATGTCTGCCCTTGAGTGGATGTAAAAGATCCCATGGGCACTATTTTGAAGAAGAGCTGGGGAGTTTTCCCCGGTGTCCTGGGCCAATATTTATCCCTCAATCAACATAACAAAAAACTGATTATCTGGTCATTATCACATTGCTGTTTGTGGGAGCTTGCTGTGCACAAATTGGCTGCCGCGTTTCCTACATTACAACAGTGACTCCACTTCAAAAAGTACTTAATTGGCTGTAAAGCGCTTTGGGACGTCTGGTGGTCATGGACGGCGCTGTTAGAAATGCAAACCATGAGGAGTCGGGGCAGAGTACGATAGAGACACAAACCGTTCCCATTGGTGGAAGGGTCGAGAACCCAGAGGACACAGATTTAAGGTGATTGGCAAAAGAGCCAAAGGCGACGCGAGGTAAACCTTTTTTTTTAAACGCAGCGAGTGGTTAGGATCTGGAATGTGCTACCCGAGAGGGTGGTGGAGGCAGGTTCAATCGCGGCTTTCAAAAGTTGGATAAGTGCCTGAAGGGGAAAAAATTTGCGGGGAGAGGGACTGGCTGAAGTGTTCTTGCAGAGGGGCTGGACAGGCCAAATGGCCTCCCTTCTGTGCTGTAACCATTCATAGAAACATAGAAGATAGGAGCAGGAGTAGGCCATTTGGCCCCTCAAGCCTAGCTGATCATCCAAATTCAGTACCCTGTCCCTGCCTTCTCCCCATATCCCTTGATCCCTTTAGCCTTAAGAAATATATCTAACTCCTTCTTGAATATATTTAATGAATTGGCCTCAACTGTCTTCTGTGGTAGAGAATTCTACAGGTTCACCACTCTCTGGGTGAAGAAATTCCTCCTCATCTCTGTCCTAAATGGCTTACCCCTTATCCTTAGACTGTGACCCCTGGTTCTGGACTCCCCCGCCATCAGGAACATCCTTCCTGCATCTAGTCTGTCTAGTCCTGTTAGAATTTTGTAAGTTTCAATGAGATCCCCTCTCATTCTTCTAAACTCCAGCGAGTATAAGCCCAATTGACCCAATCTCTCCTCATACGTCATTCCTGCCATCCCAGGTATCAGCCTGGTGAATCTTCGCTGCGCTCCTTCCATGGCAAGAACGTCCTTCCTCAGATAAGGTGACCAAAACTGCACACAATACTCAAGGTGTGGTCTCACCAAGGCCCTGTACAACGGCAGCAAGACATCCTTGCTCCTGTACTCGAACCCTCTCGCTACGAAGGCCAACATACCATTTGCCTTCTTAACCGCCTGCTGCACCTGCATGCTTACCTTCAGCGACTGGTGCACAAGGACACCCAGGTCTCGTTGCACTTCCCCGTCTCCCAATCTATTGCCGTTCAGATAATAATCTGCCTTCCTGTTTTTGCTATCAAAGTGGATAACCTCGCATTTATCCACATTATACTGCATCTGCCATGCAACAACATCCTTCCTCAGATAAGGCGGTGATTCTATAATAACAGCAAAATACTGCGGCGGCTGGAAACCTGAAATAACAACAGAAAATGACGAAGGGTCCCAGACCTGAAAAGCTGACTCTGTTTCTCTCTCCACAGATGCTGCCCTGGCCTGCTGAGTTTTTGCAGCTTTTCCTGTTATTTCGGATTTCCAGCATCCGCGGTATTTTGCTATCATTCTCTATTTCACTCTATTTCTCTCTCTTTCTCGCCACGGACGCTGCCTGAGCCGCCGAGTGTTCCTTTTCTTATTCATGATTCTTTCATAAACTGAGGCCTGAGGCCTGTTGCTAAGCAACCCCGCCAGCTCCCGCGCATGCGCGTTTGCTAATGACCCACCCCTAACCAAAATTTAAAAAAATAAACATTTTCATTATCAAGAAATATCGCCCTGAATAATGTTGTCAGCCTCCAGGGATGAGCGTGATTGTGTGTGTAAGTTTTTTTTTCTACTGGGCTGTTGTTGGGCGAGCAGGGGGTCAGGGGTGAGGGGTCAGGCCGGCCGCCACTGTTTCCGGGTGGCCAGTCTGGCGGCGGCTTCAGCGATGGGCGGCTCGGCCTCGGCAGCGGGCTCAGCGTGAGGCGGCTCGGCTGGGTAAGTGTGCTTCCTACCCCTCCCACCCCCGGGCTCTGCGCCACCATTCCCCGCTCCTCCGCTTCCTTCCTCTGGCTCCTGGTAGTGCGGCGGCGGCTTCTTTTACAACTTTGTTTATCCGGGTCTGGAGCTGGTGAAGCCTGAACAAGGCCCGACTCAACACAGACAGGAGGCAACATCAGCACTGTATATACACAATATCAGCACTGTATATACACAATATCAGCACTGTACATACACAATATCAACACTATATACACAATATCAGCACTGTATATACACAATATCAGCACTGTATATACATAATAACAGCACTGTATACACAATATCAGCACTATATATATTGTACAATATCAGCACTATATATATACAATATCAGCACTGTATATACACAATATCAGCACTAAATACACTATCAGCACTAGATACACAGTATCAGCACTGTATATACATACAATATCAGCACTATATATATATATACACTATCAGCACTGCAATATCAGCACTATATAATACAATATCAGCACTATATATATACAATATCAGCACTGTATATACACAATATCAGCACTGTATATACACAATATCAGCACTAAATACACTATCAGCACTAGATACACAATATCAGCACTGTAGATACACAGTATCAGCACTGTATATACACAATATCAGCACTGTATATACACTATATTAGCACTGTATATACACAATATCAGCACTAGATACACAATATCAGCACTAGATACACAATATCAGCACTATATATACAATATTAGCACTGTATATACACAATATCAGCACTGTAGATACACAGTATCAGCACTAGATACACTATCAGCACTGTATATACACAATATCAGCACTGTATATATACAATATCAGCACTATATATACAATATCAGCACTATATATACAATATCAGCACTATATATACACAATATCAGCACTATATATACACTATCAGCACTGTATATACACAATATCAGCACTATATATACACTATCAGCACTGTATATACACAATATTAGCACTGTATATACACAATATCAGCACTATATATACACTATCAGCACTATATATACACTATCAGCACTGTAGATACACAATATCAACACTATATACACAATATCAGCACTGTAGATACACAATATCAGCACTGTAGATACACAATATTAGCACTATATATACGCAATATCAGCACTGTATATACACAATATTAGCACTGTATATACACAATATCAGCACTGTAGATACACAATATCAGCACTATATACACTATCAGCACTGTATATACACAATATTAGCACTATATACACAATATCAGCACTGTATATACACAATATCAGCACTATATATACGCAATATCAGCACTATATATACACAATATCAGCACTGTATATATACACAATATCAGCACTATATATACACAATATCAGCACTGTATATATACACAATATCAGCACTGTATATACACAATATCAGCACTGTATATACACAATATCAGCACTATATATACACAATATCAGCACTGTAGATACACAATATCAGCACTGTGTATATACACAATATCAGCACTGTATATACACAATATCAGCACTATATATACACAATATCAGCACTGTATATATACACAATATCAGCACTGTATATACACAATATCAGCACTGTATATACACAATATCAGCACTATATACACAATATCAGCACTGTATATACACAATATCAGCACTGTATATACACAATATCAGCACTGTGTATATACACAATATCAGCACTGGACACACGCACACCGTGTTTACAAGATATGGCACAATTATCTAAAATATTGTAGGTTAGAATATTAATTCCCTATCTCTGTAGGATTTTCTCACTGGAGCGATCAATCAATGTATACGTCCACAGTTTGTTTTTGCTTCTGCCTATCTGCATGTATTTTTACTACATATATGTAGTAAGAATACCTGTAGCTGCAGATATATATTTTAGGGTGAGAGATTTGTTTTAATTCAAAAGCAAAAAGTGCAGATGCAAGGGGTACGGTAGCACAGTGGTTGTGTTACTGGACCAGTAATCCAGAGGCCTGGACTAATGATCCAGAGACACGAGTTCAAATCCCACCACGGCAGCTGAGGATTTAAATTCAGTTAATTAAATAAATCTGGAATATAAAGCTAGTGTCAGTAATGGCGACCATGAAACTACCGGATTGTCGTAAAAACCCACCTGGTTCACTACTGCCCTTACCCGGTCTGGCCTATATGTGACTCCAGACCCACAGCAATGTGCTTGACTCTTAACTGCCCTCTGAAATGGCCCAGCAAGCCACTCAGTTGTACTCAAGAAGGCGGCTCACCACCACCATCTCGAAGGCAATTAGGGATGGGCAATAAATGCTGGCCTTGCCAGCGACGCCCACATCCCATGAATGAATTTTTTTAAATTCTGGAAATCTGAAACAAAAACAGAAACACGCAGCAGGCTGGGGAACATCTGTGGAGAGAAGAGATCATTTAATGTTTCAGCTGTGGATCCTTGGTTGTAAAATAATTTGATTTGAGCTCCTCCTCCCTTCTAGAGTAGATATTCTAATTCAGCGTTCTTATCATGCAGCTAGTTAAAACTTTGATTTGTCATTGAATTGCAACTGAATTTTTAGTGTGTGTGTGTACAGGAAACTTTGGTTTATCCGGAGGTTGTATGTCCGGAATACTCGATCTAACGGCAAAAATCAGGAGCCGTTTTCTATAAGTTTTTTTAGTTCTCGTTCTTTTTTTTTTCCCAGTCAGGCACTGCATGGTCTGTAGCTATAGCAACAGCTTCAGCTAGAGACACTTGCAGCTGCAGCCGACTGTTTAGAAGCTGTTGCTAAGCAACAGTGTTTGTTGTCCGATACGGAGATGAAAACCTCCGTATGCTTCAACATTAACTTTGTATGTCCGGCAGTTTTGATAGATCGGCAACAGCTCGGTCCCGTCGGTGCCGGATATCACAAAGTTTCCTGTATATGTATATATGTAGCTACAGATCTCTATTTCATTGCTGGCATCAAGTAGTGTTACATAGAATCTACAGCACAGAAACAGTCCCTTCAACCCAACTGACCTATGCTGGTGTTTATACGCCACAAGGGCCTCCCCCCACTCTACTTCATCTAACCCTATCGTTAGATTCCTTTCTCCCTCTAGCTTCCCCTTAAAGGCATCTCTGCTGTTTGCCCCACCCACTCCCTGTGATGGCGAGTTCCACATTCTAACCACTCTCTGGGTAAAGCAGTTTCTCCTGAATCCTTTATTACATTTATTAGTGACTATCTTCTATTTATCACCTCTAGTTCTGGACTCTCCACAAGTGGAAACATCTACTCTTATGTCTACCCTATCAAACCCCTTCACCATTTTAAAGACCTCTATTAGGTCACCCATCAACCTTCTCCTTCCTAGAGAAAAGCCCCAGTCTGTTCAGTCTTTCCTGATAGTTCTAACCCCTCAATTCTGACATTGTAATTTTTTCTGTACTTTCTACAATGCTTCCAAATATTTTTTGTAGTGTGGAGACCAGAACTGCACACAGCACACCAAGTATGGTCTAGCCAAGTCTCTCACTATATTTGTTTTTAAGTTACTGCTATTAAAGAGTCATTAGTTGAACGATCGCACATAATCTGGACTTCAAAAGTCAATGTAGAAATACTGGTACTTGACTTTAAAAAAAAAAACCTAATTATTTTCCTCTTGGGTTAAGCAATGTCCAGACCTGCTTGGCTGAATGCAAGTCAATGGTGGTCAGGAGCAAAGCACTAACTTCAAAGGTTTAATAAAAGAAAGACTTGCATTTATATAGTGCCTTTCACGACCCCATAACATCCCAGCCAGTGAAGTACTTTTTTGAAGTGTAGTCACTGTTGTAATGTAGGAAACGTGGCAGCCAATTTGCGCACAGCAAGCTCCCACAAACAGCAATGTGATAATGACCAGAAAACCTGTTTTAGTGATGTTGATGGAGGGATAAATATTGGCCCCAGGACACCGGGGATAATAGTGCCATGGGATCTTTTACTGAGCAGACGGGGGCCTCGGTTTAACGTCTCATCCGAAAGATGGCACTCCCTCAGTGCGGCACTCCCTCGGTACTGCACTGGGAGTGTCAGCCTAGATTTTTGTGCTCAAGTCTCTGGAGTGGGATTTGAACCCACAGAGGCGAGAGTGCTACTCACCAAGCCATGGCTGTTGCAAATAGTGTCTAATGCTCTATGTGATTTTGTTTCCTCATTCTACTTTTCTGACCCAGTATTAAACCCTTACAGTTTTACAACATCGTCCATTTTGATAAATCATTCAATTCTTTCTTGCTCATATGGGCAGTTTCCAACACAGCCAATTTTTATTTATTAAAATATATATTTTTAATTCCTTAATTACTATTTTTTTCTCCCTTTTTTACTTTTACACTCAAATACTCCTGAAGAGGTGCAAACCACTTCACAACTTTAGTATCAAGGTTTTTTGCACCATTATTTGTGCACAAATCTTTGACGATGGCAGGACAAGTTAACAAAGCAGTTAATAAAGCGTACGGGATCCTGGGCTTTATAAATAGAGCCACAGAGTACAAAAGCCAGGAAGTTCGGCCTCGGCTAGAGTATTCTGTCCAATTCTGGGCACCACATTTTAGGGAGGAGGTCAAGGCTTTGGAGAGGGTGCAGAAGAGATTTACCAGAATGGTTCCAGAGATGAGGGAATACAGTTACAGGAAACTCTCTTTTTTTACTGGAACCTAAATAACCGGAAATGTCTTTTAACCGGCAAAATTCAGGAGTAGGTTCAGGTAAATTTTACTTCATATTAGTGGCCGTGTAACCGGGGTTCCTGGATCTGTGGCCGTGTAACCGGGGTTCTTGGATCTGTGGCCGTGTACGGGGCTCTCGTACCTTAGTAAGTATACCTCTCTGTAATCTGGACTTTTTGATCAACCGGCACCACGCCGGTCCCGTCGGTGCCGGGTAAAAAAAGAGTTTCCTGTACATGGATAAACTAGAGGAATTGAGGTTGTTCTCCTTGGAGCTGAGAAGGCTAAGAGAAGATTTGATAGAGGTGTTTAAAATCATGAAGGGTTTAGATAGATTCAATAAAGAGAAATGTTTCCAATGGCCGAAGGGTCGATAACGAGAGGACACAGAATTAAGGTGATTGACAAACGAACCAAAGGCGACATGAGGGGGAAAAAAAATGTATGCAACGAGTGGTGAGGACTTGGAATGCGCTGCCTGATAGGGCGGTGGAGGCAGATTCAATAGTCGCCTTCGAAAGGGAATTGGATAAATACTTGAAGGATAAAAATTGCAGGGATCTGGGGAAAGAGCGGAGGGAGTGGGACTGACTGGATTGCTCTTCGAAAGAGCCGGTGCAGACTCGATGGGCCGAATGGCCTCCTTCTGTGCTGTACTATTCTATGGTTACTCAATAACGTTTAATCCAAAAAAGCATAATTGTATATGCGATGGATAACCATGAAGTGCCCTGTATATCCCACCACTGAGGCAAAAATGGCATTCTACAGTTAAAAATAACAACAGAAAAAGCTGGAAAAACTCAGCAGGCCAGGCACCATCCGTGGAGAGAGAAACAGAATTAACGTTTCAGGTCGAAGACCCTTCTTGCCTGGCCTGCTGAGTTTTTCCAGCTTTTTCTGTTGTTATTTCAGATTTCCAGCCTCCGCAGTATTTTGCTATCGCATTCTACAGTTAGTTGAGTATCCCATGTGTGGTTGGCGAGATGCAGCTTTTTCTTGACTGAGATTGTGTTGGGAGTTAAAGAATCCTTATTTTATTTTTAGAGGTAAAGTTGTATGAAATCTACATACAGAATCTTTCATTAAAGCATAGATTTTTTTATCTGCAAGCTAAATTTTAAATATGGCTAACAGGTAAATATTAGCAAATTAATGTGGATTGCAGTTTTATACAAGTTCCTCTAAATTAGTTCTGCAAATTTTAAGACATACAGTACTACCATTTTAATAGCAGTTTTTCCTGATCAAAAGCATTTCTTCCATCACTGTATGTAATAAGCATGTGATATTTGTGTGAGTAAAATTGACAATTTCTGCAAAGATGTTCCCAATGACCGTGTGAAATTTTGCCAACAATGGAAGGGTTTATTTTTTCGCAGTTATCTCCTTTTTGCTCTCGTACTTCCCCAGTCGGGTGTGATTTATGGTTGCATTTGCATGGGTTTTAGCAGCCCTCTGGTACCTTGCCCAAGTAGGCATCCTTCAAGTCTGAGCCTCTGCTTTGATTGCTCGAAGACTATTTGACCACGCAGCCGAGGAGATCATCATAACAAAGTCCAATTCTGTCCTTGCCCAACATTCACGTGCACTTTGAAGCAGAAGTCATTGGGAGCAGGAACCCTGAGTATTCTTTCTTTCCCCGCTACCCTGGGAATATTGAGACTAATGGCAGCAGTGAGATTAGAAACATAGAAGATAGGAGCAGGAGTAGGCCATTCGGCCCCTCGAGCATGCTCCGCCCTTCAATGAGATCATGGCTGATCATCCAAATTCAGTACCCGGTCCCTGCTTTCTCCCCATATCCCTTGATCCCTTTAGCCTTAAGAAATATATCTAACTCCTTCTTGAATATATTTAATGAATTGGCCTCTACTGCCTTCTGTGGTAGAGAATTCCACAGGTTCACCACTCTCTGGGTGAAGAAATTCCTCCTCATTTCTGCCCTAAATGGCTCACCCCTTATCCTTAGACTGTGACCCCTGGTTCTGGACTCCCCGACCATCAGGAACATCCTTCCTGCATCTAGTCTGTCCAGTCCTGTCAAAATTTTATAAGTTTCAATGAGATCCCCTCTCATTCTTCTAAACTCCAGCGAGTACAAGCCCAATCGACCCAATCTCTCCTCATACGTCATTCCTGCAATCCCAGGTATCAGCCTGGGGAATCTTCGCTGAACTCCTTCCATGGCAAGAACATCCTTCCTCAGATAAGGCGACCAAAACTGCACACAATACTCAAGATGTGGTCTCACCAAGGCCCTGTACAACTGCAGCAAGACATCCTTGTTCCTGTACTCAAACCCTCTCACTACGAAGGCCAACATACCATTTGCCTTCTTAACCGCCTGCTGCACCTGCATGCTTACCTTCAGCGACTGGTGCACAAGGACACCCAGGTCTCGTTGCACTTCCCCTTCTCCCAATCTATTGCCATTCAGATAATAATCTGCCTTCCTGTTGTTGACACCAAAGTGGATAACCTCACATTTATCCACGTTAGATTGCATCTGCCATGCTTCTGCCCAATCACCCAACCTGTCCAAATCAGCCTGGAGTTTCTCGGCATCCTCCTCACAGCACACACGCCCACCCAGCTTTGTGTCGTCTGCAAACTTGGAGATATTACATCTAGTTCCCTTGTCTAGATCATTAATATATATTGTGAATAGCTGGGGTCCAAGGACCGATCCCTGCGGTACCCCACTAGTCACTGCCTGCCACTCTGAAAAAGACCCGTTTATTCCAACTCTTTGCTTTCTGTCTGCCAACCAGTTTTCTATCCAAGTCAATACCTTGCCCCCAATCCCATGTGCCTTAACTTTACATGCTAATCTCTTATGCGGGACCTTATCGAAAGCCTTTTGAAAGTCCAAATACACCACATCCACTGGTTCTCCCTTATCTATTCTACCAGTTACATCCTCAAAAAATTCCAGTAGATTAGTCAAGATTCCGGTCGAGATGAACTAACAACACAGACCAGGAATTGAAGATGGGCTTTGTACCACATGTGTAGTTCACTTTCCCACTGGCCCTTCAAGTGAGTACAGGAAACTTTTTTTTATCCGGCACTGACGTGGTGCCGGTTCATCAAAAATTCCGGATAACCGAAAGCTATAGTAAAAGATACGGAGCTGAGAGCTCCGTATAAAGCAGCAAACCCTGTTGCTTAGCAACTGGTTCAAAACAATGGCCACAAGTTGCAAGCGTCTCTGTAGCTTAGCAACAGCTGCAGCCACACCCTTGCACAGCAACACATGGAGGAAGGCAAGTAATAAAAGTTACCTGAACCTACTCCTGAATTTTGCCGGTTAACCGACATTTCCGGTTATTTAGGTGCCGGTTAATCGAAAGTTTCCTGTAGAATGGTTTCAGTTTAAAGTAGGAGGACATAAGTCGTGGGACATGTTATTTTCCGCTTCAGCCAGATCATCACCCGAGTGTGTGAAATTGTTTCAGTTCAGATGGAAAACTTGGGCAAAAGAAGGGCAGTGTCTTTTCTCCTCAGTATTGAACGTATATAATTATGTTAAATTATAAAATGTCTTCTACTGCAGTGCTTTATCCTTTTATAACCACTACAGTGAGTCAGTTCGATAATAGGCCAATGTTAAACCTCAATAAAATTCATTAAGGCTTTAGTATTAATGTCCTACCCAGAAAGTGCCAACAAGAGATTATTTTGGCCTCAAAATGTTAGGTTATGGTCTTTGAAGCTTTGTGATGCAGACTTTTGTTGAAATATGTTTTCCAGATTTGTATCAAAAAAATCTGCAACTTTATCTTGTAGAAATGGCCAATATCAGTGCTAGAAACAGTAACTCGAAAATGCTGCCGAGAAGATTCTTCTCAATGCTAAGGAATATGGGCACAGTTTCTAATGGAGCACGTATCTGTGTTTAAAGGTCTCAATTATGCAGGCACAAATTAATCCCCTATTCCTACGATGTTTACTTAAAGAAGGAATTTCACACTTGGTACTTCAGTATTTTTATTTTGAGAGAATTATGATGAACTTAAATATACTTGTTTGAGAACCAATCGAACTCAGTAACTGCTTCAAGGCAGTTTCACCTGATGATATCGGCACTCTAGCTAAGGCTGCTAAAGCTGTAGCATCAGTGTAAAACAATTTTCTTCCAGCGAGTCTTAATTAACTTTGCACAGTAGTCAATGTTAACGCTGATTTGAAGTTAAGCCGCGTTGCACCAATGCTCCATTTGGAGTGTAAGTATACCCAAAGATTTTTTTTTTTAATCACACATAGGGATTAGGTAATACGATAGCAAAATACTGCGGATGCTGGAAATCCGAAATAATAACAGAAAACGCTGGAAAAACTCAGCAGGCCAGGCAACATCCGTGGAGAGAGAAACAGAGGCAACGTTTCAGGTTGAAACCCTTCTACAGAACTGAACTCCAGTTCTGACGAAGGGTCTTCGACCTGAAATGTTAACTCTGTTTCTCTCTCCACAGATGTTGCCTGGCCTGCTGAGTTTTTCCAGCGTTTTCTGTTTTTATTAGGGATTAGGTAAGCTCGATTGTTTCTTTGTAAGGTTTGGAGTATATGGGAACAAAACTCTCAGGTTAATGTCCAGAAGAGTGTAGTCAGAATGTACGGGACAGAGCTACACATCTGTCTATCTGGAATATTAACAGGTCCCTGAAGATGATTCACTGGTTTCACCACGTTGACAAGATGTCTTTTCATTTTACGGTTTGCAGCATCTGTCGGCGATTACTGTAAATGGTTATATTGTAATCTGGGTTCCTTTCAAAAGCAGGAATGCTCGAGATTGTGCATGCTGGTCCGTATATCTGTAAACATTCTGCACTTGAACATTTAACTTGTCATTAACCTATAATTTGCAAATTGGATATATAATTTCTATCAGGAATTGGGTCGTTCAAAAATAATTATAGAAAAGCAGTGGACACTTTCCAACAAACTCCGATTCCTCAGCATTCAGTCGGTAAAAACTGTCTGCACCAATAAATGTTGACTTGTGACCTCGATGAGTTTACAATGTCTGATCAATTAAACTTACAAATCACTTCCTTTCATTAGGCACCGGACTGGTTGGTGGGGCGGGGGTGCGACAAAATGTTTGCACTTTGCTAGAAACTGGCAAATGCTTAGTGTGAGCAGAAAATGAAAAAATGTTTGGTGTGCAAGTACAATAAAAATAGCACTGAATGTGTTAGAACATAAAAAATAGGAGCAGGAGTGGGCCGTTCGGCCCCTCGAGCCTGCTAGTTTACTTTCGCTTTTATGTGTTTATCCTTTCTCACAGAACTGTAATTCCCCCCCCCCCCGTCCATGTTCCTATATACAGAGTAATGACTCTTGCTGGGGTTTGGTGCCTTAGGCAGCAGCAGTCCTCTGTTATCTCACCCAGGTGGTCATTCTTCACGTAAGTGTCAGCAAGCTATTTGACCTTGAGGGTCACTCACCGGAGCCTGATCATGTCTTTGCACGTGCCCCCTCCAGTCATTAGATCATGGTCTAATGGAAAGGGAAGCCCTAATGAATTTGCTTATCAACCCCCGAGCCTGCGGGTACGAAGGCCAACTAAAATCGGCCAACTCCGCACAGATTAGAATTGAACCTGAGACTTCGATTTTTGAACGTCCTCGCTCTTTACCTGCTTGCAGTCTTTTAAAGGTAGCTATAACCTCTAGCAGCAGGCCCTCCGTTTAATACATTCAACACCCGCAGAGGTTTTTCGTTTGTAAAATCTTTTTTTGAGGAGAGAAAGAAGAAACCTGGAAACAGGACTTGGGTTTGGATAGCCACATCTCGCCATGGCTATTGTAGTCCTGTTTTAAAAAAAAAAAAAAATTAAACACAATTCAATTCCATCTTCATCGTAAACTGGTGGTAGTTTTATAGTCTAGAAATTGTCATCAGGCACATTTTTTGGCGAATTAATCCCGCATTATTAGTGTTAACCGGCACCAGTGATTTTTAGGATATTTAATTTGTTGTTCTAAGGGGCGTTTAAAAAAAAAGCTTTCACCGTGCGGAAGTTCAGTTAACCCTACTGTGGCCTAATCCTTGCTGTTTGTTTCCAGGCAGCATGTCACAATGAACTCTTCATTATCTGGGCCTACAGCAGTAGCTGATGTGATTAAAGATCTAGACTCTCAGATAGCAGTAAGTAGTGCCTGAGTTGGCCTTGACTGGCATGAGAGAATGCAGCAGAAGAACTTGGACAGGGGTTCTGCTTTAGATTTTGCTTTTTGGTTTAGACAATGGGGATTAAATACCTTTCTTGTAAATGTTTGTTGTGAACCCAGTAGAATGTCACTATTTTTAGAAGCAGGATTTTTGAGGCTGTTACTAATTAGCTATAAAATAGTATTCCTAAAAAAAAAAATTTAATATATTTTTTTTGCTAGTTTTTCTCCCCTTCTGAAGGTAGTATCTTGTTTTCAAATCTCTCCACGGCCTGGCCCCTCCCTATCTCTGTAATCTCCAGTCCCACAACCCTCCGAGATATCCGCGCTCCTCCAATTCTGCCCTCTTGAGCATCCCTGATTTTAATCGCTCCACCATTGGCGGCCGAGCCTTCAGCTGCCTGGGCCCTGAGCTCTGGAATTCCCTCCCTAAACCTCTCCGCCTCTCTTTCCTCCCTTTAAGACGCTCCTTAAAACCTACCTCGTCCCGAATTTCTCCTTATGTGGCTCGGTGTCAAATTTTTTTATAACACTCCTGTGAAGCGCCGTGGGACGTTTTACTACGTTAACGGTGCTGTATAAATACAAGTTGTTGTCACAATGGTAGTCATTGTTCACGTGAGCCGAGACCGTGAGTGTCAGCAGGCTATTTGACTGTGGAGGCCTGTGTAGCCAAGCCTGACCCTGTTCTCCTGAAATTCCCACACATGTAATTCCAGTGCCGATTATTGGCTAGTCAGAAGTTGACCAAACATCCTCCCTAGCACCCCACTGGCACCCAGGTTGAGATTAACAACCACAGCCGAGTCAGAGAATCAAACCCAGGACGTTCTGGTCTGTGCAATTCAGCTACTCACTGCTTTAAATAACTGAACGACACCCTTCAGACCCTGAGCAACAAGAAAAATAGGCATATTGCAAATTCATCCTTAAAATACATGCCATTGCTTTTTAAAGGTAAAAATGGTGTAAAATGCTTGGGAGAGAGGGCGATCCCAGTTCGAACATAAGAATTAGGAGCAGGAGTCGGCCATTTAGCCCCTCGAGCCTGCTCCGCCATTCAATAAGATCATGGCTGATCTTCTACCTCAACTCCACTTTCCTGCACTATCCCCCTATCCCTTGATTCCTTTAATATCCAAAAGTCTATCGATCTCTGCCCTGAATATACTCAACGACTGAGCCTCCACAGCCCTCTGGGGTAGAGAATTCCAAAGATTCACCACCCTCTGAGTGAAGAAATTTCTCATCATCTCAGTCCTAAATGGCTGACCCCTTATTCTGAGACTGTGACCCCTGGTTCTAGACTCCCCAGCCAGGGGAAACATCCTCCCTGCATCTACCCTGTCAAGCCCTGTAAGATTTTGTATGTTTCAATGAGATCACCTCTCATTCTTCTAAATTCTAGAGAATATAGGCCTAGTCCACTCAATCTCTCCTCATAGGACAATCCCCCCATCCCAGGAACCAGTCTGGTGAACCTTCGTTGCACTCCCTCTATGGCAAGTCTATCCTTCCTTAGGTAAGGAGACCAAAACTGTACACAATACTCCAGGTGTAGTCTCACCAGGGCCCTATATAATTGCAGTAAGACGTCTTTACTCTTTTACTCAAATCCTCTTGTAATAAAGGCCAACATACTTTTGCTTTCCCAATTGCTTGCTGTACCTGCATGTTAACTTTCAGTGATTCGTGTACAAGGACACCCAGGTCCCTCTGAACACCAACATTTCCCAATCTCTCACCATTTAAAAATACATTAAGAATAATATTTCTAGATTCGAAAATGTGTGGAATACTTAATGGTGAGTTTATTATACTGAATAGTCCCAGCATCCTAAATGTTATAAAAGTATCATTGAACTTTTCAGTGTCTGCAAAACTGCATTTACCTTACAACACAGCTGCCAACAACAGCTTGACTTCGCCAGCACTGTACGAGGTTATGCTGCTGACTCTCGGGATCTGGGACCCAGTTAGAGGTGGTTTTTGCTGGTGTTTCAAAGCAAAGGTGCTTTCCAAAATTAATATAAAAGTCAGCGGTATCGGCCAGCCATACAGGACGGTGATGTGCTGCTTTTCTTGCTGGTGTGTACGTGCATTAACTTCAGTTAATCAAAAGGTATGACAAGCCAGGAACACTTGTAAACCACGACTTCCAGAACCGCTGTGCCTACGCAGTGGGTTTTCTGCTCCGCAATGTGTAAGTCAGTATCACAGAACTGCTTCTTGAATTGATTCTGCAATATAAATACCTCATTAGTCATTCCTTGTTACCACTTTGTTGTCTTTTAAGACTAATACAGGGAACTCTCGATTTGCCGGCACCTAAATAACCGGAAATCTCTGTTAACTGGCAAAATTCAGGAGTAGGTTCAGATAAGTTTCACTTCATATTAGTGGCCGTGTAACCGGGGTTCCTGGGTCTGTGGCCGTGTAACCGGGGTTCCTGCACCTGGTTGCCATGCAACAGGGACGCCTGGATCTGTGGCCGTGTAACCGGGGTTCCTGCACCTGGTTGCCATGCAACAGGGACGCCTGGATCTGTGGCCGTGTAACCGGGGTTCCTGCACCTGGTTGCCATGCAACAGGGACGCCTGGATCTGTGGCCGTGTACGGGGCTCTCGTACCTTAGTAAAGTATACCTCTCTGTAATCCGGACTTTTTGATCAACTGGTCACGTCGGTGCCGGACAAAAAAAGAGTTTCCTGTAGTTAGATACAGTTTGGGACTCGAACACATCATGTGACTTCCTTCCTCTGATGTCACCTTGATCAGTTCTTTGCAAAGTGCAGGTAGTCTGATGAAGTTTAAAAGCACAAACACAAATTTAAAGAAAATTGATTTAAAGGACACTGATAAGTGTAACGGTGTCTGACTTTAAGATATTTAAGACAATGGGACAATTCAGTAAAATAACTTTCCCATTCCGAATCGAAATGGTGAATTGATTTGACCTGCTCCAAAGTGCTGATCCTTTGCCTAAAGTAGATACTGTATAAGAACCTGAGTGTTGCTGTAAATTGACATTAACACGCATGTTGAAAGCTGTTCAGTTTTCATTCTGGCTTGGGGCTGCCTGTCATTTCGAAGTTGCCATGTACTGTATGATTAACCAGCCGCAGGCTTCAAACAACTTCTGCTAAATATATAGAACATTCCTTCAGTATCTGGTTTCAGTAAAGATTCATTGTTTATTTCAATAGCACAGTAAAACAACTTCAGAACTTGTTTTTTTTAAAACTTGTTAGCACTGAGAACTAACTTAGATTAATAGTCCCTTGTTACCAAATGTCATCATACTTGCTGTTGCTGATTGAGATACTTATTACCCCAAAACTGGCCCGACCAGAGAGCCAGTGCTCCTGTTAAATGACGGCACTGTTGCCAATACCGTCGGTGTCAGCACTGTAAAGTATATGAGTGTCCAAACAAGCTGCACTTAAACTTCTGATTTTCGTCGCTATGTCTGGAAGCATCAGCAGATAAATACTGCTACTGGAGGGAGAGACCGCCAGCTTTTCTGGCCACTGACAGGCAGAGGTTTACTCTGCCCCTACAGGTCACTGATGCAGGGGCAGAGTTTCCACTCCTTTTACGTCAGTAATATCAGCACAATCCGGGCAGAATCGGCCGAACCGGCGCAAGAGCTATGGGAATTTTAAACGTAAGTGAGTTGCGTCCAAAACCATTCACGCTCGAGCTGCCGCGATGTTTAGCGCTGGTTCAAGATCAGTTCAGCCAGATCAGGCGCTGGTTCGGGAAAGCTTCATATTGTGCTCATTTTTTAGGCGCACGGGCACTAGTAGGCACGTTTTTAAAGTTTTTACATATCAAAAAATATTTAATTTATACTAAGAAACCAATGAAACACCAATGGAAAGTAGTAAATGGTTCAGTATCATTTTTTAAGTAATTTTCTGTGATTTTTTAAATCTGGTTACTCACAGGTGGAGGCCTGGACACTTGTTAAAAATGCTTTATTTTTTGTGATAAACCCACTTTCAGCTGTATTAATAAAACCGCACCAGGTTGCCAGTCTTAAATACATCAATAAATATTTTTTAATGTAAATAAATAAATAAACAATTCCGTTCTATTACGCTGCCTGATTGCACTGGTTCAGGGAAAATTTTACCTTTGTGATTATGCAAATTATTTTTATCATTCGAGCGCATTTTGGGTGCACTTTCTCAATCACGCTCAAAGTGGAAACTCCACCCCGTAGTCTTTATGATCAGTGGCATGTGCCCTGCAATCCCAGGTGCAGCAGCCTCCACAGCACTGACCGCCCCGGGCTACGCTGAAGAACTGTTTGGAGACCGTTAATTTTTTAATGCTTGTTTTATTAACTCATTAATATGAGGAATAACAGTGGTATAAAATGGAATACGCTTGGAAATTTTTGGTAGCTAGTGCCAGCATCAAGGGCACATCTGTGAATGACAGGACAGAGAAACGCACAGTCTCTTTACTCTGGTTAAACAATGAACCCTGAATCCCAACATCAAAACAAGAATTCGACTTTGAGCAAGTAAGTAAACAGCCGCTGGAAAAGAAAATATGATTTAAAACTGCGCAGAACTTTTGGTTTTCCAAGAATTTGAGTAAACATTGTGATGCCATCTGGTGACAAGCTGCTAAGTCTCAAACCATTTAAACATAGAAGATAGGAGCAGGAGTAGGCCATTCGGCCCCTCGAGCCTGCTCCGCCATTCAATGAGATCATGGCTGATCATCCAAATTCAGTACCCTGTCCCTGCCTTCTCTCCATATCCCTTGATCCCTTTAGCCTTAAGAAATATATCTAATTCCTTCTTGAATATATTTAATGAATTGGCCTCTACTGCCTTCTGTGGTAGAGAATTCCACAGGTTCACCACTCTCTGGGTGAAGAAATTCCTCCTAATTTCTGTCCTAAATGGCTTACCCCTTATCCTTAGACTGTGACCCCTGGTTCTGGACTCCCTGACCATCGGGAACATCTTTCCTGCATCTAGTCTGTCCAGTCCTGTCAGAATTTTATAAGTTTCAATGAGATCCCCTCTCATTCTTCTAAGCTCTAACGAATATAAGCACAATCGACCCAATCTCTCTTCATACATCATTCCTGCCATCCCAGGTATCAGCCTGGTGAATCTTCGCTGCACTCCTTCCATGGCAAGAACATCCTTCCTCAGCTAAGGCGACCAAAACTGCACACAATACTCAAGGTGTGGTCTCACTAAGGCCCTGTACAACTGCAGCAAGACATCCTTGTTCCTGTACTCGAACCCTCTCGCTATGAAGGCCAGCATACCATTTGCCTTCTTAACCACCTGCTACACCTGCATGCTTACCTTCAGCGACTGGTGCACAAGGACACCCAGGTCTCGTTGCACTTCCCCTTCTCCCAATCTATTGCCATTCAGATAATCTGCCTTCCTGTTTTTGACACCAAAGTGGATAACCTCGCATTTATCCACGTTATATTGCATCTGCCACGCTTCTGCCCAATCACCCAACCTGTCCAAATCATCCTGGAGTTTCTTGGCATCCTCCTCACAGCACACACGCCCACCCAGCTTTGTGGCTTTGACTGGGAAGTCAGAATTACATTTGGAGGCCGTTTTATTTTGTTTATGAACCGATGGTGGAGGAGTGTTTTTCTGTATTTGAAATAAAATACAGGAAGTTGGGTTCTTGAAGTTTCTTAAAATAATAAATGACACGAGTAATTTTTTAATTGAAATAAAATGTTTGTAGCGTGCGTTGATTTTTACCCATTATGAATTTTTACCCTGTCTTTTTCTCTCTAGCGGTGGAATGTGTGAACCTATAGGAGATAAATTACAATTTCACATTTGGGTTAGGGTTACTGGCAATGTTCCCTTTAGTCTTTTGGGGATGCGCGGTCCACTCAAAATACCACACATGCCTGTTTTTTCCTATTTAAAAGCCGGTGAGCCGACTGTGCGGGCGCCGCACGGCTTAAAGAGAACATCGGTTACTAGTAAACCCAGTTACACTCTGAAACATGCTCACCTGACAGGGAACCATTTGGACTTGAAATGCCCAATACAACAGGAAAATAAATAAATGGCCTGCTCCCGCTCCTATGTTGAGCAAGGGGCATTCATTATTTTAGTGTGAGACCATTTTATTGACCTGCCATGTTTTGCTAGGAGACAATATTGCACTACATGAATCTCCTCGTGAATAGTTTGGTGTAAACCTGTACACTGGAGGACACGACATTGCCCATAAACGGAGCCAACCTTTTAATAGATGTGCTCAGAGTCAGTACCCGAGTAAATCCTCTATTTTACAGCCTGAAAATTCACCTAGCTTTGTCTATCCTAAACAAGTTCGAATCCTTCATTCCAATGACTCGAATTTTGTAACCTTAAAGTTGTATTAGCAGAGGCCGGGCTAGCACACTGCTTTCACCTCCGGGGCCGAGTTTGAATCCAGCCCAGACTGGTGAGGTTGTATTACCCTCTCTTTGGCAATGGTAATAAATTTGAGCCATTTCAAATCCACTTCCTTTTGGATGCAGGCCCACAGCAGAGAATTGTTTACAATTTGGGACGAATTGGCACAACATTTGAAATGTCATTCAGAGAGAAGAGGGGCTGAATTTGGAAATTTAAAGTTTAGTGCTGTTTTAGTAGGGAATGGTTTGTGAGGATGGATTAAAGCAACTTGCCCAACCTGAGGCCCGAGAATCACGTGTCAGCTGAGCTCTGGCACTCTTCCCCTTGGAGCTCAGGTAACTCCTTTCCTGTTTGTACTTCTATTCCCTGTTTGCTGGTTTGCCCTGTTTGAATTCTGTGGGATTTGGAAAGGGTTGTGTTTAGTACTTCTGTCTCATTGATCGATAAATCCTAAATTACTAAGGCCTGTTAGTATCAGCAATATGAGTTATATGCATGTTAATGGGGACATGGATTTAGACTTTATGTTTGGACTCTGGTATGCACCTATATGGCCCATGACGACAAAAGCTTGGCACCCCCTGAATGAAGGCATATTGTTGGGAACAGAGTCAAGGGAGCTTTACTTTGCATCTTGCTGACCTTAAGGGTGTTTGGTACTGACCCTGAGTGCTAAAAGTGGAAATGTATTCCATTCATTGGTGTTCACATCACTCATCCCAATAATTGCAAAAATTTGACAAAAATAAATTGTGTGGTCCTCAATAAAATGAAAGTGCTTAGTACTTACTTGCTTTTAGCTGCTGAAAAAAGTGTGTGTGGGGGGGGCGGGGGGTTGATTTATTTCTGAACATAAGAATTTTTCTTGTCGTTGATTTGTGCTTGTGCTGCAACATATGAAAACCCAGCTTGTTTGTTGCTTAAAGAAACATTTTCTTGCATTCTATTAAGATAGTTGCAATCTAAATTAAGCACTAAATTTAAGGGGAAAAATTAGAAAACACTCTTCCCTCAGCCAATAATTCAGTATTTTACGTAATGTGTGATTTAGACACTCTCGATACTTTGGGTGTTTTATTTAATGCATCTGTGTTATGTCTAAGCCAAATGCATGTTCTACTTAAGGGATCTAAACAACCACCTATCTACAGGATGAAGCAAGGGAAATAAGCTGGAGCTTTGGGATCTCCCGATATTACAAGGTGCCAAGCTATCACACTATGTAAAACACATGACATCTTTGCTCCATTATTGTAAACCATGCTAATTTGATTATGCCAAATCATTCTGTGTAAGTATCTTCCAATCAGGTTGCACAGTTGATGACATAAATACTGACTGACCTTCGAGACAGCTCATGTGTCAGCTGTTTACTAGAGCACCCTTTCATTACATTTTGTAACTGCTCATGCACGCGAAAACTAAGCCCACCTTCGTTTAACTAAATGTTTTGCAGTAGTATTCCATTGGCACGTTGGGTACTGACAAGCATGCTCATATCATTTGCTTATGCCTTGTTGTCTTGCGCACACCAGGCAGTGATAGAGACAACACTCTCTCTTGTTTTCTTTCTTTCCTCACATCCAAAGGTGTTGACTCCTTGCTAGAATACAGATCAGTGTATGCCAGTGCCCTCCACATCCTCGCCCAAGTGGACACTAATCATGTGTGAGGATTGCTCAAGGACATTGGCAGTCTGTTTTGACATGAGCGTCCTAACTAAACCCAGTTCTGTCCTTACCCCATGCCCATCCTCCGCATACTTCCAGCAGAGGTTGCTCGATAGCAAACAAAGAACCTTGGATCAGCTTTTTGTTTCCCCCCCCAACCAGCCGCTGCCCTCATCCTGAAGCCAGGGGTACTGAGGCTAATTGTTGTGCTTTTAATGCCATCATGGCTGAAATTAGCTAACTTCCTGCTACCCTGGATAAACTCACCAAGCCCATTGGGGGAGCTGAGCGAAAACACTCCTGGGTGCTGCTAAGAAATAAAAGCTGGATAACGCACAATTATATGTTGGAAAATTGGGTTAAAAAGATGGTCAGTCACTTTATTTGGACAAAGTAGGTTTATTTATCCGGAGAGAGAGAGCGAGAAAAAATTATCTGTATTTTGATGATTTGTAATGCAGCACTTGCAATGTAATTATTTTGCGATCAGTATAATCCGACTGTGACATCTGTGGCTGCTGCACATTGCCAACTAACCACCTCCAGAGCGAGGGTCTGAGGCACACCGGGAACTCTTCATGGTGGTAATGTTCAACTCAGTTATGAACTAGTAAGTTTAGTATTTTGTGAAGTAGTTCTGAAGGCCTGTGTACCTGATTAGTTTAATTGGCAGTGCTGAATTGAGTCATGTTTAAGTAGTACCCCCAGGGAGAATCCTTACCTCACTGTATGATCATTTTTAAGTTTGTTTCCAAACCTGGCTGCATACAAAAGGTTTTTAAGTATTTCCATCACTGGGGTCAAAACACAGTATTTGGGGTCAACTTTTAGTATTTGTTGTTGTTTTGAGGTTATTAGTAAAACTTTCCTAGTGAAAATGGGGTAAGATTTTTGTAATTTTTTTTTTAATGAAAATCTGGCGAGACCTAATCAGTGCCAAGATGCTTGGTGTTGTACTGTTCCGTGACTGGAGCTGGTGAGATGTTTTTTGTGGGTGTGGTGGGGAGTCACACTGATTCAAATCTATCCTAAGTCGTGTGTTGAACAAAAATGGTACAACAGAGCAGCTCTCTGGGTGACATTTGTAAGAAATGTTGGAAAACACACAGCGGTGGCTATGCTTGCATTTCCATCTCGCTATAGAGTATTTGAAATATTTCATTTTCAAAGTTTGCTCAGCAAGATGAAGCTTCAGTTGTATTGTGTTTAACCTACATTGTCACCTGAAATATGTCCTCCTGATCGTGTCAAATAGTCTAGCATTTCATGAGACCCTTTTAGAAATTGCTCACCACCACCTTCTCGAGGGCAGTTCAGAATGGGCAATAAATGCTGGCCGCGCCAGCGACGCCCACACCCCGTGAATGAATAAAATAATGTTGCAGTACAACGTCTGGCCAGGAACTGATGGTTTTCGCAAATGTTACAAAGTCTTGCTGATGTCCGTCTTCGGCTCCTCGCTCATAAATACAGCTTCTGTTCTAAAGCGGACATAGTTTACCGTCACATTTCACCAGCCGCACCCTCATGTTAAGGCAATGTTTAAATATCTTCTTGCCTTTTGAAAATGTATTTGTAATCCCTTTATAACAATTATTAAATCAGTCTCGAGCCAATTCCATTGGTCTCTGTACTGACTGCGCAGGCACAGTGATTTTACTTTTTTTTCAATCTAGAATTGGGATTGGCTGCTGGTGAGTAAAGCTGTGCAGATGTGGTGTTCTTAGCTTCCCCAAACTACCGAGAGATCTTGGTTCTAGTAGAAGCACATTTCTGATCTTAAATGAATTTTCAAAGAAATGGATGGGGGAAAAAAATGCTCTTATTTGACCCCAAAAAAAAGGTCTGTGGCATCCTTTCCCAACTTAGTGCAAACTTTTTACAGAAGTTGCTTCATGCTTGCTTATAACTTTGTACAATATAATTTATAATTTTTTGCATGCTTTATGTCGCTGTAACTGAACGCAATACAGAGGAATGACTTGCACATGGGGCTTAGGATTGCTGTAAAAATTCACTTTGAAAACAGCCCTCTTAGAGAGCAAAGCCTCCTAATAAATTATTATACAGATGTATTAATGTTGGTCGAGCCACATGTGATTTGGAGCAGAAGGTTGCTGCCAAAATAGCGTACTACAATTTTCTTCTAATTTTTCAGAACCTTAATATGCTTGCCATACTAAACCATAGATCTGGGACTTGCTACACTTAATAGTTCCTAAAATACTGCAGCTCACAAATAATGTTTTATTCTTTTATGTTTTTGAACAGCTGATCGGTCCTGGCCCACACAACCCCAAGCAGAAACAGGATTTGGAGAAACTTCATGATTTAAAGGCCAAAGCCCAACAGATTATGAACCAGTTTGGACCTGCAACTCTAATAAATCTGACAAATTTTCCCTCTATAAAACCTGATCCGTCCAGTACACCACCTCCAAATACAATGGCCAACAGCACTGCTGTGGTAAAGATCCCTGGAACGCCAGGCTCAGGGGGACGCATGAGTCCAGAAGGCAACCAGGTAAAGTCGTTTTAAGATTCGAGTAGTGTACTTTTTGATGTCCGTTTTAGTTTGAATCTTTTATAATTTTTTTTGCCTTGTACAATTTAATCCTCCCCTTCATATATAAGGATAGAGCGATAGTAGGTACAGATATCTTAATACAAAAGCAAAATACTGTGGATGCTGGAAATCTGAAATAAAACAGAACATGCTGGAAATACTCAGCAGGTCAGGCAGCATCTGTGGAGAGAGAAACAGAGTTAACGTTTCGGGTCGATGACCTTTCGTCGTCAATGGCCAGATGAAAGGTCGTCGAACTGAAACGTTAACTCTGTTTTTTCTCTCTCTCTCCACAGATACTGCCTGACCTGCTGAGTAATTCCAGCATGTTCTGTTTTTATTACAGATATCTTAATAACTGCTACCATTTTCACTTTTCAACTGGCTGATAGGGAGGGTGTGTTTTCTGCAGGGAGAGAGTGACATGTTTTCAACTCCCCGTTTGGCAAAGAACTTGGGAAAGTTAACCCACTGTGGCAAGCAGGCTTGAGTGACCAGCGACTCTGTGACCTGCAACGAGAGTGCTGGATCACTGTATTTTTAATGTCATTTTAATACTTGCAACAATTGTAGCTTCAAAGATAGGAACAGATAGTAAATTCGGTGAATTATCAAAAGGGTGTTTAGTCTCCACTATTGTATTGGAAATTAACTTGTATTGATTTTTGTGCAAAAAAAGACAGCATTTCACTCTTAGCGCAAGCTTTGACTTGGAACTGCAAAATGTAGACATCACAACACTCTGTTTCCTGCTGTAGGTATTTGACCATAGATGCACAAGATTAATAAAGATCCTTTATATAGCTATGTGCACAAAAAATATAAGAAAGCAAAGATATGAGTAAAATTGGAAAATAGATTTGTGTTGTGAAATGTGCACTTAACATGTTATCCCAAATATTGCACTGTTGCAATTGCGTAAACTTGATTGGCTACATTGAGCACTTGTTTTGAACCAGCCATTGACAGATATTTTGCTGTACATGTGTCGTGGTGTGTGTACGATGCTCACTAATATTTGATAGCTCCTCTTCTTAGGCAGTCCCTCGGAACCGAGGATGACTTGCTTCCACATTAAAAATGAGTTCTCAGGTGACTGACGAGTCCAATGGGGGACCTACAGTCTCTGTCACAGGTGGGGCAGACGGTGGTTGAAGGGGCGGGTGGGTGGGGTGTTTGGGTTAACGTGCGCTCCTTGCACTGCCTGCGCTTGGTTTCCGCTTGCTCCCGGCGAAGAGACTCGAGGTGTTCGGCGCCTTCCCGGATGCTTCTCCTCCACTTTGTGCGGTCTTGGGCCAGGGATTCCCAGGTGTCGGTGGGGATGTTACACTTTTTCAAGGAAGCTTTGAGGGTGTCCTTGAAGCGTTTCCTCTGCCCACCTGGGGCTGTCTTGCCGTGCCGGAGCTCCGAGTAGAGCACTTGTTTTGGGAGTCTCGTATCGGGCATGTGGACAATGGGATAGGCGCACCAACGTCAGTGTTCTTGCTCAGGCCAACATTGGTAGCTAGAAGCAAATTAGGAGATCAAAGGTAAACAAAATGGCCAATGATAAATCAACAACAACTTGTATTTATATAGCACCTTTAACATAGTAAAACGTCCCAGAACATAAGAAATAAGAGCAGGAATAGGCCACTTGGCCCCTCGAGCCTGCTCCGCAAGTCACAAGGCACTTCACAGGAGTATTATAAGACAAAAAACTTGACACCGAGCCACAGGAGAAATTAGGGCGGATTTTTTTTAAATTCCTGGGATGTGGGCATCGCTGGCAAGGCCAGCATTTATTGCTCATCCCTAGTTGCCCTTGAGAAGGTGGTGGTGAGCCACCTTGAACCGCAGCAGTCCGTGTGGTGAAGGTGCTCCCACAGTGCTGTTAGGGAAGGAGCTCCAGGATTTTGGCCCAGCGACGATGAAGGAACGGCCGATATATTTCCAAGTCAGGATGGTGTGTGACTTGGAGGGGAACTTGCAGGTGATGGTGTTCCCATGTGCCTGTTGCCCTTGTCCTTCTAGGTGGTAGAGGTCGTGGGTTTGGGAGGTCCTGCCGAAGAAGCCTTGGCGAGTTGCTGCAGTGCATCTTGTAGATGGTACACACTGCAGCCACGGTGCACCGGTGGTGGAGGGAGTGATTGTTTAAGGTGGTGGATGGGGTGCCAATCAAGCGGGCTGCTTTGTCTTAGATGATGTCGAGCTTCTTGAATGTTGTTGGAGCTGCACTCATCCAGGCAAGTGGAGAGTATTCCATCACACTCCTTACTTGTGCCTTGTAGATGGTGGAAAGGCTTTGAGGAGTCAGGAGGTGAGACACTCGCCGCAGAATACCCAGCCTCTGACCTGCTGTTGTGGCCACAGTATTTATGTGGCTGGTCCAGTTAAGTTTCTGGTCAATGGTGACCTCCAGGATGTTGATGGTGGGGGATTCAGCAAAGGTAATGCCGTTGAATGTCATGGGGCGGTCGTTAGACTCTCCCTTATTGGAGTTAGTCATTGCCTGGCACTTGTGTGGCACGAATGTTACTTGTGACTTGCGACTTATCAGCCTAAGCCTGAATTTCATCCAGGTCTTGCTGCATTTGGGCATGGACTGCTTCATTATCTGAGGAGTTGCGAATGGAACTGAACACTGTGCAAACATCAGCGAACATCCCCACTTCTGACCTTACGATGGAGGAAAGGTCATTGATGAAGCAGCTGAAGATGGTTGGGCCTAGGACACTGCCCTGAGGAACTCCTGCAGCAATATCCTGGGGCTGAGATGATTGACCTCCAACCACCACAACCATCTTCCTTTGAGCTAGGTATGACTCCAGCCAGTGGAGCGTTTTCCCTCCGATTCCCACTGACTTCAATTTTACTAGGGCTCCTTGATGCCACACTCGGTCAAATACTGCCTTGATGTCAAGGGCAGTCCCTCTCGCCTCACCTCTGGAATCAGCTCTTTTGTCCATGTTTGGACCAAGGCTGTAACGAGGTCTGGAGCCTAATGGTCCTGGCGGAACCCAAACTGGGCATCAGTGAGCGGGTTATTGGTGAGTAAGTGCCACGTAATAGCACTGTCGATGACACCTTCCATCACTTTGCTGATGATTGAGAGTAGACTGATGGGGTGGTAATTAGCTAGATTGGATTTGTCCTGCTTTTTGTGGACAGGACATACCTGGGCAGTTTTCCACATTGTCGGATAGATGCCAGTGTTATAGCTGTACTGGAACAGCTTGGCTAGAGGCGCGGCTAGTTCTGGAGCACAAGTCTTCAGCACGACAGCTGGGATGTTGTCAGGGCCCATCGCCTTTGCTGTATCCAGTGCGCTCAGCCGTTTCTTGATATCACGTGGAGTGAATCGAATTGGCTGAAGACTGGCTTCTGTGATGGTGGTGTCGTCAGGAGGAGGCCAATATGGATCATCCACTTGGCACTTCTAGCTGAAGATGGTTGCAAACGCCTTGTCTTTTGCACTCACGTGCTGGGCTCCGCCATCATTGAGGATGGGGATATTCATGGAGCCTCCTCCTCCTGTTAGTTGTTTAATGTTCCACCACCATTCACGACTGGTGTGGCAGGACTGCAGAGCTTTGATCTGATCCGTCGATTGTGGGATCGCTTAGCTCTGTCTATAGCATGCTGCTTCCGCTGTTTAGCATGCATGTAGTCCTGTGTTGCAGCTACCACAGGTTGGCACCTCATTTTTAGGTGCGCCTGGTGCTGCTCCTGGCATGTTCTTCTGCACTCCTCATTGAACCAGGGTTGGTCTCCTGGCTTGATGGTAATGGTAGAGTGAAGGATATGCCAGGCCATGAGGTTACAGATTGTGGTGGAATACAAAATTCTGCTGATGATGATGGCCCACAGCGCCTCATGGATGCCCAGTTTTGAGCTGCTAGATCTGTTCTGAATCTATCCCATTTAGCACGGTGGTAGTGCCACACAACACGGTGGAGGGTGAAGACGAGATTTCATCTCCACAAGGACTGTGCAGTGGTCACTACTACCAATCTCGTCATGGACAGATACATCTGCAACAGGTAGATTGATAAGGACGAGGTCAAGTAGGTTTTTCCCCTCATGTTGGTTCTCTTCCCCACCTGCCGCAATCCTAGTCTGACAGCTATGTCCTTCAGGACTCGGTCAGTAGTGGTGCTACTGAGCCACTCTTGGCGATGGGCTTTGAAGCCCCCCACCCAGAGTACATTCTCTGCCCTTGCTACCCTCTGCTTCTTCCAAATGGCGTTCAACGTGGCGGAGTACTGATTCATCAGCTATGGGAGGGCGGTAGGTGGTAATCAGCAAGAGGTTTCCTTGCCCGAAGCTTGGTCAAAGAGGTAGGTTTTAAGGAACGTCTTAAAGGAGGAAAGAGAGGGGGAGAGGTTTAGGAAGGGAATTCCAGAACTTGGGGACTAGGCAACAGAAGACACGGCCACCAAAGGTTGAGCGATTTATAATCAGAAATGGTCAAGAGGACAGAATTAGAGGAGCGCAGATATCTCGGGGGGGGGGGGGGGGGGGGGAGATTACAGAGATAGGGAGGGGGAGGCCATGGAGGGATTTGAAAACAAGGTTGAGAATTTTGAAATCGAGTGCGTTGCTTAACCGGGAGCCAATGTAGGTCAGCAAGCACGGGTGATGGGTGAACGGGACTTGGTGCGAGTTACGACACGGGCAGCAGAGTTTTGGATGACCTCAGGTTTACGTAGGGTAGAATGTGGGAGGCCAGCCAGGAGTGTGTTGGAATAGTTAAGTCTTATCACTTACAACCATAGAACTAATTTACTTTGCTAGTCAAATTCATCCAAATATTTTAAAGCAATATCTGTGATCAGAAAAGGCTGAGGAGATTTGATAGAGGTTTTTAAAACCGTGAAGGGTTGAGATAGAGTAAATAAAGAGAAACTGTTTCCAATGGCTGAAGGGTCGATAACCAGAGGGCACAGATTTAAGGTGATTGGCAAAAGAACCAGAGGCGACAGGAGGAAAAACTGTTTTACGCAGCGAGTGGTTAGGATTTGGAATGCGCTGCCTGATAGGGCGGTGGATGCAGATTCAATAGTAGCCTTCAAAAGGGAATTGGATAAATACTTGAAGGAGAAAAAATTGCAGGGATGTGGGGAAAGAGCGGGGGAGTGGGACTGACTGGATTGCTCTTCGAAAGAGCCAGCGCAGACTCGATGGGCCGAATGGCCTCCTTCTGTGCTGTACTATTCTATTCTATAATGTTTGTCCAAAACTCCAAACCAGTGGTGTTCGCACTGTGAGGGAGGACTTACAGTTACTGACACACTCCCCGGTACCCACTACCAATATTGGTGCACTCCCAATCCCAAGGATCCCCTGCCCTAATTGTCAAAAAGCAGTGTTCTGTTACTCAAAGGAAGCCAGTGCTATCATTGCAGAAATATTTTGGTGTACAACAACCAAAATAACATGCTAACAAGTAAAAAATGACAGGCAAAAATATAAAATTCCTGACAGTGTACGGAATGCCAGATAGACAGAAATCTGATAACTTGCAGATTCCCTTGAACCCTCGGGGGCCACAGACCCCAGTATGGAAACCCAAGTTCCAAACACAGTTTTGAGCTGGAGGTTATTGGCAACAAGAAACTCAATGCCAGTAGGGTCTCTGGTATATTCTGCTGCATTTGAAATAGATGGATTTTGTACATTCATAGTTCTCAACTAGTCTAGGTCAAATATTAAGTTGCAGATTCAAAAAAAAAAGACTTGCATTTCTACAGCGCCCTTCACGACCACCGGATGTCCCAAGGTGCTTTACAGCCAATGAAGTACTTTTTGAAGTGTAGTCACTGCTGAAATGTAGAAAACGCAGCAGACAATTTGCGCACAGCAAGCTCCCACAAACAGAACTACGATAACGACCAGATAATCTGTTTTTAGTGATGTTGATTGAGGGATAAATATTGGCCGGGATTCAGGAGTCTCTTTCTTTACAGCTACAAGTAATCTGAGTGGCCACTTTTGCATTTACTACTTATCCACCCTCACTGTGATACGAAATACAGTTTACTGTTTGTCAACTCGAAAGCTTTAACATGACTTCTCTGCGTATTCTTTGTTCTCATTCTATGCTCAGGTCTTAAGCAAGAAGAAGCTGCAAGACCTGGTGCGGGAAATTGATCCAAATGAACAACTTGATGAAGATGTTGAGGAAGTAAGCTTTGCATACAAAATTATAACCTTGAAAATGTAAAGTACCAGTTCACATAACATAAGAACATAAGAAGTAGGAGCAGGAGTAGGCCATATGGCCCCTCGGGCCTGCTCCGCCATTCAATAGGATCATGGCTGATCCGAATCTAGACTCACGTCCACTTCCCTGCCCGCTCCCCGTAACCCCTAATTCCCTTACCTGCTAGGAAAATGTCTATCCGTTTTAAAATGTATTTAATGTTGCAGCTTCCACAGCTCTCTGGGGTAGCAAATTCCATAGATTTACTATCCTCTGAGTGAAGAAGTTTCTCCTCATCTCAGTTTTGAAAGGGCGGCCCCTTATTCTAAGATTATGCCCCCTAGTTCTAGTCTCACCTATCAGTGGAAACATCCTCCCCGCATCCACCCGATCAAGCCCCCTCACAATCTTATATGTTTCGATAAGATCGTCTCTCATTCTTCTGAACTCCAATGAGTAGAGTCCCAACCTACTCAACCTTTCCTCATACGTCAACCCCCTCATCTCTGGAATCAACCGAGTGAACCTTCTCTGAACTGCCTCGAGAGCAAGTATATATTTTAAATATGGAAACCAAATCTGCACGCAGTATTCCAGGTGTGGCCTCACCAGTACCCTGTATAACTGCAGCAAGACTTCCCTGCTTTTATACTCCATCCCCCTTGCAATAAAAGCCAAGATTCCATTGGCCTTCCTGATCACCTGCTGCACCTGCATACTAACTTTTTGTGTTTCATGCACCAGGACCCCCAGATCCCTTTGTACTGTAGCACTTTGCAGTTTCTCTCCATTTAGATAATAACTTGCTCTTTGATTTTTTCTGCCAAAGTGCATAACCTCACTTTCCAACATTATATTGCATCTGCCAAATCTCTGCCCACTCATTTAGCCTGTCTATGTCCTTTTGCAGGTTTTTTATGTCCTCCTCACTCACTGCTTTCCCTCCCATCTTTGTATCGTCGGCAAACTTGGATATGTTGCACTCGGTCCCTTCCTCCAAATCGTTAATATAGATTGTAAAGTAACACCCTGCAGTGTTACTTGTAATGGGAAAAGTTCTTTAAAAAAAATCTCCTTTAGAATCCTTTCGTTACTTGGGCAGTGCTTTCAGATACAGATACTGTTCTGTCACACCCTCTCCCACTCAAATTGTGGAACTCGTTACCTCCCCCTCCTCCCTTAGTCTTTCCTTCCATAATTTAGAAGCTTTAAAATTCAAACTTGGTATCACTTAATCATTACTCCGTGACTTGCCTTATCTTCTCTCTTACTCCTTCAACCTTGGTGAGATCCATGCCTTTGTTACCTCTAGACTTGACTATTCCAACGCACTCCTGGCTGGCCTCCCACATTCCACCCTACGTAATCTCCTTCAGCCTCACAACTGCATCCACCCCCCCCCCCCCCCCCCCCCCGAGATATCGGCGCTCCTCTAATCGATCATTTTTAAAGAACTGACATTTATTTTCGGTCATTTTACTATTGCATGATTCCTAGTCCTCTCAACTCGGGAATCCTTTCATTCAATGGTATATTGTGGGGGGAGATAGAGAATATATATACATGATGAGAACTTATTGAAAAAAGAAAGACTTGCATTTATATAGCGCCTTTCACGACCTCAGGACATCCCAAAGCGCTTTACAGCCAATTAAGTTCTTTTGAAGTGTAGTCACTGTTGCAATGTAGGAAACACGGCAGCCAATTTGCGCACAGCAAGCTCCCACCTACAGCAATGTGACAATGACCAGATAATCTGATTTTGTTATGTTGATTGAGGGATAAATATTGGCCCCAGGACACCGGGGAGAGCTCCCCTGCTCTTCTTCGAAATAGTGCCGCAGGATCTTTTACGTCCACCAGAGAGAGCAGACGGGGCCTCGGTTTAACGTCTGAGCCGAAAGACGGCACCTCCGACAGTGCAGCACTCCCTCAGCACTGCACTGGAGCGTCAGCCTGGATTTTTGCGCTCAAGTCTCTGGAGGCGCTCAAGAGGCGAGGGTGCTGCCCACTGAGCCACGGCTGACACTATAATGCACTTTGTGATGCTGAGCCATACAAACCAAGAAAGTTCAAGGTTCAGTCCCCTGTCTGTGTGCTTAACTAAAGCAGCCAGAGCAGTACTGTTGGCAGTACTTTGACCTCTGTGTTTCTGGGCTATAAAGAAAGAAAGACTTGCATTTATACAGCGCCTTTCACAACCACCAGACGTCCCAAAGCACTTTACAGCCAATGAAGTACATTTTGAAGTGTAGTCACTGTTGTAATGTAGGAAACTATCCAGAAACCCCTGCTGCAAACAAGTTATGGACACTGGAAGCGAATATGATCAAGCTCAGTTGTAGTGTCTGGCATGGTTAGATAAGGTTAGTGACACTCGCTGTCTACGATCACTTGGATATGGTATTAGAACACTGCCAGTATATGCAAAACTACCCCAACATGAGTGTCCATCTTTAAATGTTAAATTGAAAAATGTTCCTCTTTTGAAAACTCAGTTTCTTCTTCACTAGAGGGAGCTGTGCACACCTAGTATTATATAAACAAATGCATTAGAACTGCAAGGTTTATAGTGGAGTGATACCGATAGATATTGTAAGATTAAAAAATGATTAAGATATTGTTTTTGCTATTGAGGGAGCAGAGAGATTAAAATGGCGTTTTTGCAGAAAAATGCTGTGTAGTGATTGCATGAATAGCTTTACTGATGGGTCAGTTGGTAAAGTCAGTGTGTAACCAACCCCACAGCTCAGAAGGTTCGATTCCCAGTGTCTGCTGAGTTATCTGATCTTAGCTGGGATGGCAGTAGGGGAGCCAGAATTGGTCCTGGTATCCCTAATTAACACGGAGAAAATCACCACTTCTTGTTATTTTGTAATTCTAGTTAGAAAGTGCAGGTGTGGGCATCAGTTCAGGACAGTATCAAGCTCAGCTGTGATGTCCCTGTGGACTAAAAATGTGCCAACATCTGTTGTTTATGTTCATAACGGCAGAAAGATCATGTGGGTGCGGTACAAGAGGACTGCCAACAACTGTACCAAAGAACTAACCTGAGAAATGTTTTAGAAAGCTATTTATTTTATCCTGAAGGGGCAATCCATTATATTCCTCATATTCACAAGAACTCTAGTCCCCCTATACAAAAGATGAAAAATCAATCGACTTTACATTGTAGTCAGTTGGAGCATTAAACATTTTTTCTGTCGCTTTATAGTCTCACCCTAGTAATTTTTGTATCTTGTACAAATGCCATTCATGAATTAACTCTCTGGCTCTTCTAAATTACTTGTAAGATGTCAGAAAATTTTCATCAAGAGAGAGGGTGGGCAAAATCAGATTTTTGTCCGGAAATGACAACGGGATGTCAGACTGTTGGCATAAACCTGGTCACGAAACAACAGAACCCCATGCTGATTTACACACCACCTTGTATTGGATGGGGAGGAGAGGAGAGGCAGGAAAGAGGTTGCACTAACTGTGTATTTAAAGCTGCTGCCCACCACTTGCAGGGTGGTAATGTTGCGATTATATATTGGCCCAAAATTTGCCATCGAAATAACAGCAAGGCTAATAGCACAGTATCTTCAGGTGAGGGCAGATTTGTGATTAAATGCGGATATCGAAAAGTTGTTGTTAGCTTGTGAAAATGGCATCTTGCTATCTGCCTCGCCATTGCAATGCATTGAAGTTCCTGTACTGGCACAGTAGATGCGAAGTAAACGCGCCACAAAGTTATGTCAAGACATTTCAAGTCTAAGTACCCTTTTAACAATGTAATAAGTATTAATTACTAGCAGTCAACCTCTCTGGCACTGAAAATGAGAGACTAGGGTCCTGAATTTAAATAAAGGAAACCACGATGGCCTGAGGCGCGAGTTGGGTAGGATTGATTGGGGAATGTCACTCAAAGGGTTGACGGTGGATAGGCAATGGCAAACATTCAAAGACCACATGGATGAGCTACAGAATTTGTTCATCCCAGTTTGGCATAAAAATAAAACAAAAACGGTGACTCAACCGTGGCTAACAAAGGAATTTAGGGATAGCATAAGATCCAAGGAGAGGACATATAAATTGGCCAGAAAAAGCAGTAAACCTGAGGATTAGGAGCAGTTTAGGATTCAACAAAGGAGGACAAAGGGATTCATTAAGAAGGGGAAAATAGAATATGAGAGTAAGCTTTCAGGGAACATAAAAACTGACTGTAAAAGCTTTTATAGATATGTGAAGAGAAAAAGATTGGTGAAGTCAAGCGTAGGTCCCTTGCAGTCAGAATCAGGGGAATTTATAATGGGGAACAAAGAAATGGCAGACCAATTAAATACATATTTTGGTTCTGTCTTCACAAAGGAGGACACAAATAACCTCCCAGAGATGTCGGGGAACATAGGGTCTGATGAAAGGGAGGAACTGAAAGAAATCAGTATTTGTAGGGAAATGGTGTTAGGGAAATTGACGGGATTGAAGGCTGATAAATCCCCAGGGCCTGATAATCTACATCCTAGGGTACTTAAGGAAGTGGCCCTAGAAATAGTAGATGCATTGCTGATCATCTTCCAACATTCGATGGAATCTGGAACAGTACCCATGGATTGGAGGGTAGCTAATGTTACCCCACTATTCAAAAAAGGTGGTAGAGAGAAAACGGGGAATGTAAGCCTGACATCGGTAGTGGGGAAAATGCTAGAGTCCATTATAAAAGATGTAATAGCAGAGCACTTGGAAAACAGCGACAGGATCGGACAAAGTCCACATGGATTTACAAAAGGTAAATCGTGCTTGACTAATCTACTGGAATTTTTTGAGGATGTAACTAGTAAAATAGATAAGGGAGAACCAGTGGATGTGGTGTATTTGGACTTATCAGAAGGCTTTCGATAAGGTCCCCATAAGAGATTAGCGTGTAAAGTTAAGGCACATGGGATTGGGGGCAAGGTCTTGACTTGGATAGAGAACTTTTTGGCAGACAGAAAGCAAAGAGTTGGAATAAACGGGTCTTTTTCCGAGTGGCAGGCAGTGACTAGTGGGGTACCGCAGGGATCGGTCCTTGGACCCCAGCTGTTCACAATATATATTAATGATCTAGACAAGGGAACTAGATGTAATATCTCCAAATTTGCAGACGGCACAAAGCTGGGTGGGCGTGTGTGCTGTGAGGAGGATGCCGAGAAACTCCAGGATGATTTGGACAGGCTGGGTGATTGGGCAGAAGCATGGCAGATGCAATATAACGTGGATAAATGTGAGGTTATCCACTTTGGTGTCAAAAACAGGAAGGCAGATTATTATCTGAATGGCAATAGATTGGGAGAAGGGGAAGTGCAACGAGACCTGGGTGTCCTTGTGCACCAGTCGCTGAAGGTAAGCATGCAGGTGCAGCAGGCGGTTAGGAACAAGGATGTCTTGCTGCAGTTGTACAGGGCCTTGGTGAGACCACACCTTGAGTATTGTGTGCAGTTCTGGTTGCCTTATCTGAGGAAGGAGTTCAGCGAAGATTCACCAGGCTGATACCTGGGATGGCAGGAATGACGTATGAGAGATTGGGTCGATTGGGCTTATACTCGCTGGAGTTTAGAAGAATGAGAGGGGATCTCATTGAAACTTATAAAATTCTGACAGGACTGGACAGACTAGATGCAGGAAGGATGTTCCCGATGGTCGGGCAGTCCAGAACCAGGGGTCACAGTCCAAGGATAAGGGGTAAACCATTTAGGACAGAAATGAGGAGGAATTTCTTCACCCAGAGAGTGGTGAACCTGTGGAATTCTCTACCACAGAAGGCAGTTGAGGTCAATTCATTAAATATATTCAAGAAGGAGTTGGATATATTTCTTAAGGCTAAAGGGATCAAGGGATATGGGGAGAAAGCAGGGACAGGGTACTGAATTTGGATGATCAGCCATGATCTCATTGAATGGCGGAGCAGGCTCGAGGGGCTGAATGGCCTACTCCTGCTCCTATCTTCTATGTTCTCTATGAACTATTACAAGTGTGGAGTCCCATTCCTTCTGGTTTTTCATTGTTGGATTTTTTTAATGTAAATTTTTTTTTTAATTTTTTACTTTTTCTTTGTCTGTTTTATCCCTCTCTCTCTCAAACCAATCTTTCCTTCCCTCTCTATTTGTCTTTGTACCTGATTTGACATTGAATTCACCCACGCTAACCTACACTTCCTTCTCGGCCCTTGCGCTGTTAATTTCACAATGCAGCAATCTGATTGGTTAAAGAGACGCACAGTTGCTTGCCCCCTTCACTCGGATCCCAGATGCCCTGTAGAGGGTGTCACGCTGTTTCCATGTCACACTTGCAGCGCAAAATATCATCGACATTAATCGGGCAAGGGCAAGTCTAACTAACAGCGGCGATGTTTGGTGCTCTGCCACAGGAAATTTTGGGTCATTGTTTTTGGAATACTGTTGTCTGTTTGATTTCCTCCCAAGAAGTGGGCATAAATGCCTTGCATTCTGCGCTAAGATCAGATGTGAAATAAGGCAGATTTTGGACCTGCCATGAAAGTTTTAAGTGTCATACTCCAGAGTGTCCAAAGTATTTTTTTTAAGCAAAGTGGTCATTTCATGATTTATTTCTAACCCGGAGATGAAAATTCACGACAACCTTTTAATCTACAAATTTCCTGCACCAAACAGCAATTAAATTCTGGCATCATGTCGTGCTTGATTACAGGAATTAGACCTTATTGTCTTATGTGCTTTTACTGTGTTAAATACAGTTGCACTTTAACAACAGAATAACGCCTTGGCCCGGAATTTGCAGTCCAGATGATTGCGAGCTGGCAGTGTTGGGAAATCCCGAAGTTGCGGTCAGTCGTTCCCTGCTCCTCCGCAGGCTGCGCCGTGCCCCCCAGGACAGAGCTGGCAATCGGTGAAATCTCTCCAATCAGGGAAACTGATGAAAACTTCGGCTCTCCCGCAGTAATTACGCTGTTAAATTCCCCACTAAGAGTTTGACCTCAAAGGGATTAGGCGAAACTGGGGGTTTAACGGCGTATTAACTGCTAAACAAAGGTTATGGCCCTGAATAACTCATTTTAATTGTGTGCAGTGTCAAATTTGTCCATTTTAATGCAAATTAAATTTTTTAGGAAACTTTAAAAGAAAATTGATTTTTTTTTTAAGTTTGTTCATCTTTATTTCAGCTTTGCCTTTTCCCTGTGTGAGAGCCCCAGTCTTTGTTTTGCTCTCTCTAACATTTTTTAAAAGTTAGAATTTTAAGAGCTTACTCACTTCCTGGTTCGCTGTCTGTGAGAATTCTGCATTTTGATTGGCTGCTGAGACAGCTTGTTGACGTCACAGCAGCTCACACTAGGGGATTCCCACTATGCTCCGCGGATTTGAATGACGCGTCGGAAAACCCGAAGTTCTCGAGACAGAGATCGCCAGATCCTTGTGCGAAGCTTACTTCAGGGCGAGCGCCTTCGCTTTGCTGCTGACCGCAAGTTCTGGGCTCTTGCAAATTACATGGTAAAATGCTGCTGTTTTAAAACAGTGCATCATCTGACTTGCTGTGAGTGTTGTTCTGAAGTTAGTCAGTTAAGATAAGGTGCTTGGAATGAGGTGAGAATGAGCTTGGGTCTTGCATCTATTGTGCTCTCAGACTAAAGCAGCCAGGTGCCATTGTACCTTTTGTTTGACAAAGAACAGTGAAACTTGAACTGGAATAACTTGCTCTGTATAGTTGGAGGCTGTTCCACAGAGTGTCTCGGGGGTGGGGTTTGGTTGACAGCTCTTTGCCCAGGCAGACTGTTTAATATAGAAACATAGAAGCAGGAGTAGGCCATTCGGCCCCTCGAGCATGCTCCACCATTTAATGAGATCATGGCTGATCAACCAAATTCAGTACCCTGTCCCTGCTTTCTCCCCATATCCCTTGATCCCTTTAACCTTAAGAAATATATCTAACTCCTTCTTGAATATATTTAATGAATTGGCCTCAACTGCCTTTTGTGGTAGAGAATTCCACAGGTTCACCACTCTCTGGGTGAAGAAATTCCTCCTTTTAGGACAGAGATGAGGAGGAATTTCTTTAGACTGTGACCCCTGGTTCTGGACTCCCCCGCCATCGGAAACATCCTTCCTGCATCTAGTCTGTCTAGTCCTGTTAGAATTTTATAAGTTTCAATGAGATCCCTTCTCATTCTTCTAAATCTAAAATCTTTCTAAACTCCAGCAAATAAAAGCCCAATCGACCCAATCTCTCCTCATACGTCATTCCTGCCATCCCAGGTATCAGTCTGGTGAATCTTCGCTGCACTCCCTCCATGGCAAGAACATCCTTCCTCAGATAAGGCGACCAAAACTGCACACAATACTCAAGGTGTGGTCTCACCAAGGCCCTGTACAACTGCAGCAAGACATCCTTGCTCCTGTACTCGAATCCTCTCGCTACGAAGACCAACATACCATTTGCCTTCTTACCCGCCTGCTACACCTGCATGCTTACCTTCAGCGACTGGTGCACAAGGACACCCAGGTCTCGTTGCACTGCCCCTTTTCCCAATCTATTGCCGTTCAGATAATAATCTAATAATAATTTGTCTATATTTTGACAGCCCATTTGTACTTCTGACTTTATTAGCCGAGGCATCGAATATAAGAGCAAGGAAGTTATGCTTGAACTGTATAAAACACTAGTTAGGCCACAGCTCGAGCACTGCGTACAGTTCTGGTCACCACATTACAGGAAAGATGTGATTGTACTCGAGAGGGTACAGAGGAGACTTGCACGGATGTTGCAAGGACTGGGGAATTTTAGCTATGAGGAAAGATTGGATAGGCTGGGGTTATTTTCTTTGGAACAGAGGAGGCTGAGGGGAGACTTGATTGAGGTGTATAAAATTATGAGGGGCCGAGATAGGTCCTTCCTCTCCACTCTATTTCCCCGAGCAGAGAGGTCAATAACCCGGGGCACAGATTTAAAGTGATTGGTAGAAGGATTAGAGGGGAGTTGAGGTGAACTTTTTTCACCCAGAGGGTGGTGGGGGTCTGGAACTCACTGCCTGAAAGGGTGGTAGAGGCAGGAACCCTCATCACATTTAAAAAGTACTTGGATATGCACTTGAAGTGCCGGAACCTCCAGGGCTACGGACCAAGAGCTGGAAAGTGGGATCAGGCTGGATAGCTGTTTGTCGGCCGGCACAGACACGATGGGCCGAATGGCCTCCTTCTGCGCCATAAGTTTCTATGATTCTGACTTTATTGAGATAGACATGAATAATTTAAGACTTGTGGTGGTTAGGTAAGACTTCACCTTTTAAGTTTTATATTACAAATGCTCGTCTAAGCATTAGTGGAGTGTCCTGTCATTAATTATTTTTGTATGTCTGAGGAGGTATATGTTAAATGTCTTTTAATCAAATTAAATCACAGAGACCGCCCACTTCCACCTCTGTAACGTTGCCCATCTCTGCCCCTGCCTCAGTTTATCTGCTGCTGAAAGCCTTATCCATTCTTTTGTTACCTCCAGATCCAACGCTCTCCTGGCCGGCCTTCCATCTTTCACCCTCCACAAACTTGAGCTCATTTGAAACCCTGCCGCCTGTATTCTAACCTGCACCAAGTCCCTCTAACCCATCACCCCTGTGCTCGCTGAACCGTATTCTAACCTGCACCAAGTCCCTCTAACCCATCACCCCTGTGCTCGCTGGCCTACATTGGCTCCTGGCCTACCAACCCCTCAGTTTTAAAATTCTCCATCTTTGTGTTCAAATCCTTCTATGACGTCACTCCTCCCTATCTCTGGAACCTCCAGCCCTACAACCAACAGCAACTTGCATATTTATATACCCTCCGAGAACTCTATGTTCCTCCAACTCTGGACTCTTGTCCATCCCCCACTCCCTTTGCCCCACCATTGGTGGCCATGCCTTCTAGCTCCTAAGCTCTGCAATTCCCTCACTAAACCTCTCCAGCTCTCATTATTTAAGACATTCCTTAAAACTTTGACCAAGCGTTTAATCGCCTGTCCTGATAGCGCCTTCTTTGGCTGGGTGTTAACTCTTGTCTTATTGCGCTTCTCTGAAACTCTGTTGGATGTTTTCCCTACGTTAATGGCACTATATAAATGTAAGTTGTTATTAACTTTGCTACTGTTAAACCTTTACTTTTATTAAACCTGATTTGTAGTGATGCGCCTCAATAACTTCAAGACTCAAAGTTAACTGAATAAAACAAGGCTTTTATTAGCAAAGAAAGATGCCTGTGTCTTCACCTAGCGTTCTGCTGCAAGACAAGCCTGGGCTTGTCTTAAGTAGGGCCAGGTATGGGCGGAGCCGACACATCCAATGGGGAGAAAGGGGGCGGTGCACTATATACAATACAAGGTAAAACACTGGAGCAGGCAATACAACGTGTGTAGTTAAATACAGAGTCTGATGAATGACATATTTCATCACATTCACCCCTTCTACAGATTTAGTCTGTCCGGGGGTGTGATAGTCCTCTGTGACCGACGTAACGGTTGCGGTGCCGCGGGTGCCGGCTGGGTGTCCCGGGTGACCTCCTGGGTCTCTGCCGGGGGCGCCACCGGGGTTGTTGAAGGAGTAGGTGGTGGGGGTACCGTTGGCTGGTGTTCTTCCGGGGGTGATGAAAGAATAGTGGGTGGAGTGGGTGGGTAATAGTTGTTGTGGTTGTTATCGTTGTTGCTGTTGTTGTTGTAGTCGTTGTCGTTGTTACCGGCTGGGGCGAGGTCTTTTATGGACACAGTGTCCTCCCGTCCGTCGGCGTGCCGGACATACGCATATTGTGGGTTGGCGTGGAGCAGGTGCACTGGCTCCACGAGAGGGTCCGTCTTGTGGCCCCTCACATGCTTCCGCAAAAGTACCGGACCTGGGGTGGAGAGCCATGACGGTATGGATACGCCTGAGGTGGATTTCCGGGGAAACACAAACATTAGCTCATGAGGCGTGGCATTAGTGGCGGTACACAATAGTGACCGTATTGAGTGGAGCACATCTGGGAGGACTTCCTGCCAGCGGGAGATAGGGAGGCCCTTGGTCCTTAGAGTTAGGGTGACTGCCCTCTATACTGTCCCGTTCTCTCGCTCCACCTGACCGTTACCCCGGGGGTTGTAGCTGGTGGTACGGCTCGTGGCAATCCCCTTGGACAGCATGTACTGGCGTAGCTCTTCACTCATGAAGGACGCCCCCCTATCCGTGTGGATATAGCTTGGCATACCGAACAGGCAGAACAGGCTGTTGAGGCATTTAATGACCGTGGCGCTGGTCGTGTCTGGGCAGGGGAAGGCGAATGGGAAACGGGAGTATTCGTCCACAATGTTCAGGAAGTAAACATTGCGGTCGACGGACGGGAGGGGGCCCTTGAAATCTAAGCTAAGCCGCTCAAAGGGCCGTGTAGCTTTGATTAGGTGGGCTCTATCAGGGCGGTAGAACCGAGGCTTGCACTCAGCGCAAGTGCGGCAGTTCCTGGTCAGGGACCGAACTTCCTCAATCGAGTAGGGTAAGTTGCGGGACTTTATGAAGTGGAACAGCCGTGTGACCCCTGGGTGGCAGAGGTCGTTGTGGAGGGTCTGTAGCCGATCCCCGATGGCGTTGGCACACATCCCTCGTGAGAGGGCGTCGGGGGATTCGTTAAGGGCCCCCGGCCAGTATATGATGTCGTACTCGAAGGTGGAGAGCTCGATCCGCCACCTAAGAATCTTATCATTTTTAATCTTCCCCCTCTGTTTATTATTGAACATAAACGCTACCGACCGCTGGTCGGTAAGTAGGGTGAAGCGTTTGCCGGCTAGGCAGTGGCGCACTGCCTCCACGATGGCTTGGGCCTCCTTTTCCACGGAGGAGTGTCTGATCTCGGGCCCCTGGAGGGTCCTCGAGAAGAAAGCTACGGGCCGCCCCGCCTGGTTGAGGGTGGCCACCAAGGCAAAGTCGGACGCATCACTTTCCACTTGAAAGGGAGTGTTCTCGTCCACTGCCTGTAGCGTGGCCCGCTCAATATCCTGCTTAATGCTTTTGAAGGCAGCATGGGCCTCAGCAGAGAGCGGGAAAGAGGATGCTTTCAAGAGGGGGCGGGCTTTATCGGAGTAGTTGGGGACCCATTGGGCATAATACGAGAATAACCCCAGGCACCTTTTCAGGGCTTTGGGAGTGTTGGGCAGGGGCAGCTCCCGTAGGGGGCGCAATCGGTCGGGGTCTGGTCCGATTTCCCCATTCTCCACCACGCTGCCTAGTATGCAGAGGCGCGTGGTGTTGAAAACGCACTTGTCCTCGTTGTAGGTGAGGTTGAGTTTTTGTGCGGTTTTCAGGAACCTCGCGAGGTTTGAGTCGTGGTCCTGTTGGTTGTGGCCGCAGATGGTGACGTTGTCGAGATAGGGGAAGGTTGCCTGCAAGTGGTGGTCATCGACCATGCGGTCCATCTCCCTCTGAAAGACCGAGACCCCATTCGTCACCCCAAAGGGGACTCTGAGGAACTGGTAGAGGCGTCCGTTTGCCTCGAAGGCGGTGTATGAACGGTCCTCTGGTCTGATAGGGAGCTGGTGGTACGCTGACTTGAGGTCGATGGTGGAGAACACCCGGTATTGGGCGATTTGGTTCACCATCTCGGATATGCGGGGTAGCGGGTAGGCGTGTAGTTGGGTATAGATGTTGACTGTTTGACTATAGTCAATCACCATCCGCTTCTTCTCGCTACCCCTCACCACCACCACTTGGGCGCGCCACGGGCTGTTGCTGCGTTCAATAATGCGCTCCCTCAGGAGCCTGTCTACCTCGGTCGCGATAAACCGCCTGTCCTCCCAGCTGTACCTCCTGCTTTTGGTCGCTATTGGCCGGCAGTTAGGGGTAAGGTTCGCGAATAGCGAAGGCGGCTTTACCTTCAGGGTAGCCAGACCGCACACTGTGAGGGGCGGCTGGGTCCCACCGAAATTGAGCGTGATGCTTTGGTGGTGGCACTGAAAATCCAGGCCCAAGATCACGCTCACACATAAATCCTTCATAATTAACTGTTTAAAATTATTATATACAGTGCCTTTAACGGACAATCGTACCACGCAGTAACCCGCAATAGTCGATATCTGGGTTTTGTCGGCCATAGAGATCGTGCCCTGAGTAGGGACTATAGTTAGAGAGAGTCGTTGTACCAGATCAGGGTGAATGAAGCTCTCCGTGCTCCCGCTGTCAATTAAACATTTAACCTTGCACCCGTTTACCTCAATGTCCACCATCGATTTGGATAGTGGGTGCGGTCTGGACTGGTCCACTGTGATCGACGCCACTGTAGGGCCCTGACCGGGACAAGATGGTGGGCCACACGAGGCCGGGTAAGATGGCGTCCACGATGTCTGCTCGCGAGATGGCGGGCCCCACGAGGTCGGACAAGATGGCGTCCAAGATGGCCGCTCCCACGGCACGCACGCGGTGGCGGTTTTGCCTGCGGGGTTCCCTCTGCACACCTTCCCAAAGTGCCCCTTCTTACCGCACTTACAGCAGGTGGTGCCTTTCGCCGGGCACAGGTTCCTGGTGTGCTTCGGCTGCCCGCAGAAGTAGCATTTGGGGCCCCGATGCGTCGCGGCGGTCGTAGGGCTTCTGGGGGGAGAGCAGGGCCCCGACAGTGTTGGGCTACCGGGCGGGGAAGCAGAGGCGGCGTGGGCCGCGTGGCCTGACGAGTAGGAGTCAGAGTTCTTCTGAGCCACATCCAGCGATCGCGCTGTGTCCACAGCCTGTGTCAGATCTAGGCCCGTTTTCTCTAGCAGTCTCTGCCGGATGTAATTAGAGCTAAGGCCTGCGATAAAGGCATCCCAAATAAGCTCGTCTGTGTATACCGTGGCTTTCACGTCTTTGCATTTGCAGTCTTTGCCAAGCACTCTTAGGGTGACTAGAAAGTCCTCTAGCGACTCTCCGGGTCGCTGTGTGCAGGTAGCAAGCAGGTGCCTGGCGTACACCTCGTTGGTAGGCCGCTGATAGTGGGCCTTTAGAATGTTGCAGGCATCCAGGTAGGTGGCGGCATCTTGGATGAGTGGAAAAACCCGGTGGCTTACCCGATTCTGCAGGATCCTGAGTTTCACATCTCCGGTGGCTTTAGAGGCTGTGACGGCTTCGGAGTTGGCCATAAAAAATTCCAAGCACTGGAACCAGTGTCCAAACCGTGCCGATGCATCCGAAGCATGCGGGTCCAAATCCAAGCGTTCCGGTTTCAAAAGTTGATCCATCGTTAAAAGTTTGCTAATAAAATTGATGCGCCTCAATAACTTCAAGACTCAAAGTTAACTGAATAAAACAAGGCTTTTATTAGCAAAGAAAGATGCCTGTGTCTTCACCTAGTGTTCTGCTGCAAGACAAGCCTGGGCTTGTCTTAAGTAGGGCCAGGTATGGGCGGAGCCGACACATCCAATGGGTAGAAAGGGGCGGTGCACTATATACAATACAAGGTAAAACACCGGAGCAGGCAATACAATGTGTGTAGTTAAATACAGAGTCTGATGAATGACATATTTCATCACATGTAGTTTACAGCTTCAATCACATGATCTAATAGTGTTCGGGTCTTCTGCTGCCTGAAGGCTAACAACAACTTACATTTGTATAGCATCTTTAACATAGAAAACCGTCCCAAGGCGCTTCACAGGAGTGTTATCAAACAAAATTTGACCCCAAGCCGCATAAGGAGAAATTGGGGCAGATGACCAAAAGCATTGTCGAAGAGGCAGGTTTTAAGGAGCATCTTAAAGGAGGAAAGAGAGGCGGAGAGGTTTAGGGAGGGAATTCCAGAGCTTAGGGCCCAGGCAGCTGAAGGCACAGCCACCAATGGTTGAGCGATTAAAATCAGGCATGCTCAAGAGGCCAGAATTAGAGGAACGCAGATATCTTGAAGGGTAATGGGGCGGGAAGAGATTACAGAGATAGGGAGGGGTGAGGCCATGGAGGGATTTGAAAACAAGGATGAGAATTTTTAAATCGTGGCGTTGCATAACCGGGAACCAATGTAGGTCAACGAGCACATGGGTGATGGGTGAATGCGAGTTAGGACATGGGCAGCAGAGTTTTGGATGACCTCAAGTTTACTTAGGGTAGAACGTGGGAGGCTGGGCAGGAGTGCGTTGGAATAGTCAAGTTGAGAGGTAACAAAAGTCAATTCAATTAGCTAATTGTAGTAGCAAGAGGCTCTATTCAACTCCTGTACGAAGCTACAGGGCAGATACTGCATATAAAGTCATACTCTGGTTCATAGGGAGCAACGGTTCGCTTATGTCTGCTGTTTGGTACTGAATGCGAGAAATATCTCAGTAAAACCTAAAATCATGATGCTTGTAATATACCTCTAATTGTTTGCATGACATCTGTAGGTAAGGACCGTGTGCTTCTGTGTGTTTGAACCACATGCAATATTTTCATCAAGAACAATTTTTGTGTCTCCCACATGCAGATGCTTTTGCAGATTGCTGATGATTTTATTGAAAGTGTAGTGAGTGCCGCATGTCAACTAGCACGTCACCGCAAGTCAAACACACTGGAAGTCAAGGATGTTCAGCTGCATCTTGGTATGTTTTGAAGAAGTATTTTCTCTTTTTGTTATTTTATAAAACATTGTCCCAAAACTAAACTTCAAATACAGATGCTTATGAATTGCACATAAAGAAAAAAAGACTTGCATTTATATAGCGCCTTTTTACGACCTCAGGACGTCCCAAAGCACTTTACAGCCAATGTAGTCACTGTTGTAATGTAGGAAATGCGGCAGCCAATTTGCGCATAGCAAGATCCCACAAACAACAATGAGATAATGACCAGATAATCTGTTTTTAAGTGATTATTTGAGGAATAAACATTGGCCAGGACACCTATATTTATATTTACATGTTACAGTAACTTTCAGCATAGATTTTTGTTATTCGTTCCTGGGATGTGGGCGTCGCTGGCAAGGCCAGCATTTATTGCCCATCCCTAGTTACCCTTGAGAAAGTGGTGGTGAGCCGCCTTCTTGAACCTCTGCAGTCCGTGTGGTGAAGGTGCTCCCACAGTGCTATTAGGGAGGGAGTGCCAGGATTTTGACCCAACGACGATGAAGGATCGGCGATATATTTCCAAGTCAGGATGGTGTGGAACTTGGAGGTGGTGGTGTTCCCATGCGCCTGCTGCCCTTGTCCTTTTAGGTGGTAGAATTCGCAGATTTGGGAGGTTATTGCTAATCAACCATAATAGTCACAGGGGGCAATAAAGTCTGGTTGTAAGCTTTAGTATTTTGTGTTAGTTAGTCATTGCATTTGAGAGTGCATCAAATTACAATATTCTCTTGATCATTTTTTAACGGATTATTGAAAAATCATAAACGAGTTGAGGCTTCCAGTTGCTTTTAAGTAAAATTATTATTTTATTCATGCACCCCTTCAATTAATAATGGTTATTGGTTTAGGCAAAAAAAGGGAAAGGCACAGCAGGTTGATCAGGAATACTTTGATTCAATTTATACGTCAAGAAATATTGAATTACAATCACCTCAGCAAACAGTAACACGAAATTCACAGGCGGATGCAAATCTCCGATTTTGCAACACAGGTTAATTCTAAGGTTGAGTCGTCCAACACAATATTTATAGAAAAACATAGTACAGGGAACTGCCACGGCTGAACAAAAATTAAACGAGGAGTTTAAAGAGTGTGCAGGGACAGAGGGACCTGGGAGTTAATGTGCATAGGTCCCTGAAGGACATATTGAGAGAGAGGTTAGCAAAGCATATGGGATCTTGGGCTTCATAAATAGAGGTATTGAGTACAAAAGTAGAGAAGTTGTGCTGAACCTTTATAAAGTGCTGGTTAGGCCACAACTGGAGTATTGTATCGTGTTCTGGTCATCATGTGAAGGCCCTTGAGAGGGTGCAGAGGAGATTCCCCAGAATGGTTCCGGGGATGGGGGATCTTAGCTACAAGGACAGGTTGTAGAAGCTGAAGTTGTTTTCATTAGAGCAAAGGAGGTTGAGGGGTGATTTGATAGAGGTGTACAAGATTATGATGGGTTTGGATAGGCTAGACGGGGAAAGGCTGTTCCCACTAGTTGATGGTACAAGGACTAGGGGACACAGATTTAAGGTTTAGGGCAAGAGATACAGGGGGGATGTGAGGAAATACTTTATTACACAGTGAGTGGTGAGGACCTGGAACTCGCTGCCGCCGGAAGTGGTGGAAGCGGAGACACAATGTTTTCAAGGGGAGACTGGATAGGCACTTGAGGGAAATAAACTTGCAGGGCTACGGGACAGAGAGCTGGCACGGACTTGATGGGCTGAATGGACTCCTTCTATGCCGTTATGACTCTGACTATGACTCAGAATAAATAACGGTTTGGTACATGGCACGATGCATTAACATTGTGTAGACTTGCTGCAATCGTTGATGTTTACACAGCGCAGCTTGGGCTGCAGCGTAGCAGTTTTGTTTGAAAAGAATGTACAATTACTGCTGCCCGCACATTATTAACAGCAACACTCACTAATTGGTAAACAAAGACAGTTTCTGTCTAAAATTCAATAAGCCACTTCAACATTGTTAACATTGTACATCGTTCTTCATGCAGTTTTTGAATATGCAAAAAAAAATGGAATATTAAAACATATTTTTGTTTTACAATATTTTATCATTGGCCAATTTGGCACCAATCTTCTCTTTAAGCAGCTGCACAACTCTCGGGACCTCCCGGCTCGCTGGCTCTTCAGTGCGAAAACCACGCATGCGCAGTATTTTGAATGGGCCGTGCACTCAAAAAAATAAAAAAATTAAAAAAAAATAAGTGGGAACATTGTTTGGCACTCTGCCATGGCCTTTTATCAAAATGGAATGAAAAATATTCCTATAATGCAATTATGGTTAAAATGACTAAAATGTAATTTTTTTCTATTAAAAGTCTATTGGGCCAGAAATTCAGGCTGGAGGCTTCCCGCGGGCGCAAGCCCCCGACCGGCACTTACCTTGCACGCCAGCCGTTGTGCTGTGGGGCCACGTGGGATTCCGATCCTGGGCCTCCTCCAGCTGCCGGCGCGCAGTGCTCGTGTATCTCAGCGGCGAAGTTAGTTCGCAGCGTCCCCTGGGATCTCGTGGGCCATGGGGAGCCAATTGGAGCAGGGAATCTCCATTCATAGATTTGACAGGAAGACCTGTCAAATCTATGATTAGAGATCAGCCCCAAAACCTAAGTAAAACTTCAAATACATTTTTTTAAAAACATCACATTTTTAAAATAACTATAAATTACATAAATTAACTTTTAAACAAAAATTTAAATTTTTGAAAAAATTAAAAGTTTTTAAGGGGGCTAAAAATAAACTTACGTTTCTTTAAAGTATTTTAAAATAATAAACCTGTGGAAAAAAGTTTTAATTTTACTTAATTAACCTCTTACCTTGTTAAAAGCAGGCCCTGCGACTGCTTTTTTCACGCGCAGCTGCTGGGGACTTACCCGCACGGAGAAACATGTAAAAAAAAAAAATCGGAAGTTCCAGGCGTACACGCTGCCTCTCTGGCGCACACGTTTGACCTGTGAACTTCCTTCAAGGGAATGAAAGTTCCGGTTTCCCGCGCATGCACGAAACCGGCACTTTCGTTGGCCCTACGCGTGAGTACCCAGCGCGTACTCACCCGTGGGGACCCGAATTTCTGGCCCATTAAGATATTGTTGCACTAAACTCTCCGGGTTATTGGCTGAGGAAGCCAATCCTATTTTCAGGTTGTATTGGCTAACGGGTTGTGATGGAGAGTTTTGCTTTTTATTCAGAATTTTATAGGGGTTTATGTCTTGGTGCATGTTTTGCTTACGAGAACGTGTCTTATTTTCCAAAACACTGAGCCGTTGTCGCTAACCAAGTGTGTCTACGCTTTCTTTTATACAGAACGCCAGTGGAATATGTGGATACCAGGATTTGGTTCAGATGAAATTAGGCCGTATAAGAAAGCCTGCACAACAGAAGCGCATAAACAGGTTAGAAATACGGCTTCTTTCAAAATGTATTTTAGTACCATTATTTTTACACTACTATCCATAACTTACCCTGCAATATATTAACACTTGGACATTTTCCTAAGCATAGAATCATCGAAATTACGGCACAGAAGGAGGCCATTTGGCCCATCGTGTCTGTGCTGGCCGCAAAAGAGCTCTCCAGCCTAACCCCACTTTCCAGCTCTTTGTAGCCCTGCAGGTTACAGAATTTCAAGTGCGTATCCAAGTACTTTTTAAATGCGATGAGGGTTTCTGCCTCTACCACTCTTTCAGGCAGTGAGTTCCAGACCCTCACCACCCTCTGGGTGAAAAAAATTCTCAACTCCCCTCTAATCCTTTTACCAATTACATTAAATCTGTGCCCCCTGGTTATTGACCTCTCTGCTAGGGGAGATAGCTCCTTCCTATCCGCTCTATCTAGGCCCCTCATAATTTTGTACACCTCAATCAAGTCTCCCCTCAGCCTCCTCTGTTCCAAAGAAAACAACCCCAGCCTATCCAATCTTTCCTCATAGCTAAAATTCCCCAAACCTGGCAACATTCTCGTAAATCTCCTCTGTACCCTCTCTAGTGCAATCACATCCTTCCTGTAATGTGGTGACCGGAACTGCACGCAGTACTCTAGCTGCGGCCTAACTAGTGTATTATACAGTTCAAGCATAACCTCCCTGCTCGTATATTCTCTGCCTCGGCTAAAAAAGGCAAGCATCCCGTATGCCTTGTGTATGGCACTCCACTTTGTTTTCCACTTATGAAGTAATGTGTTTTTTATTCTCCTCACACATACTGTGAATTTCTTCACTGCTTCAGTGATTATTATGTTTTACATCTGTGCGAGTAGGACTGACCTCTTCCAGTTGGTAGACCCTGTGCGCCCTGTTCTGTAACCAACACATCAATCAAGCAATTTAATTTGTATTTTAAAGAACGGGGAACAACTCCATTTAGTCCTAGCTCCTGTAGTTTTTGAATTTGTCCAAAGAGGATGGATACTTTTAGCAGTTTCTTAAAAAAAATAATTTGAGCTCAAGGATAATCCCAGCAATTATGTTTGCAGTATCGCAGTTTATTTTGAGAGCTTTTTGGTGTATTTTAAAATATCCTGTTAAACTGGGAATTAACTTTATAAACAGTACATTTTTGTGCTGATTTAAGACAGCTAAACTTCAAAGTGGGAGTTACGTGCACAGTCCCTAGGGAGGGAGAACAGAAAAAATGCAAGTCATCCAAATCACTGGAGCTCATCTCTCGGCATCTGATTACAGTCAGTTATATTTCTTGACGTGAATTAATATACAGGAAACTCTTTTTTTATCCGGCACCGACGGGACCGGCGTGGTGCCGGTTTATCAAAAAGTCTGGATTACAGAGAGGTATAGTTAAAAGGTACGAGAGCTCCGTACACAGCAACAAATCCAGGCTTCCCTGTTGCATAGCAACTGGTGCAGGAACCCCGGCCACAGACCAAACGTCCCTGTTGGTGCAGGAACCCCGGTTACACGGCCAGATCCAGGAACAGCCACTAATATGAAGTAAAACTTATCTGAACCTACTCCTGAATTTTGCCGGTTAACAGAGATTTCCGGTTATTTAGGTGCCGGTAAATCGAGAGTTTCCTGTATCCAATTTACTGAAATGTTCAGTAGCCCAGTTGGTTCAGAGTCCTGTTTGGATCGAGAAGGTCCTGGGTTTGAATCCTGATTGAGTTTACTCATCTTTCATCCTTTTGAGGCGGATAAAATGAGTACCATTTCATAGCATGGGGCGGGGGAAGCAGGAGACTTCATGCAGTGCTTGCCACACTGCCACATTATCCAGCTGTTCGTCAATTGGGAACCAGGCCAACACTCAATAGACATTTGTGTCTAGTAAAGGCCAACTGTTGTGGGAATTCTCTTTCTCCCTCTTGCTTTCTGAGTGATGTAACACAAATAGTGAAAGGAAGCATGGCTGAAATTCATGTTATGTTCTCTTTGGTAGAGCAGTTCTACCTTTGGTAGAACAGGTACAGAAAATAATCAAAAAGGCTAATGGAATGCTGGCCTTTATATCTAGAGGACTAGAATACAAGGGGGTAGAAGTTATGCTTCAGCTGTACAAAGCCCTGGTTAGACCACACCTGGCGTACTGAGAGCGGTTCTGGGCACCACAACTTAGGAAGGATATATTGGCCTTGGAGGGAGTGCAGCGTAGGTTTACCAGAATGATACCTGGACTTCAAGGTTACGAGGAGCGATTACACAAATTAAGGTTGTATTCCCGAGAATTTAGAAGTTTAAGGGGTAATCCGATTGAAGTTTTCAAGATAATAAGAGGAACAGGTAGGGTAGATGGAGAGAAACTATTTCCGCTGGTTGGGGAGTCTAGGACTAGGGGACATAGTCTAAAAATTAGAGCCAGACCTTTCAGGAGTGTAATTAGGAAACACTTCTACACACAAAGGGTGGTCGAAGTTTGGAACTCTCTTCCGCAAACAGCAATTGATGCTGGGTCAATTGTTAATTTTAAATCAGAAAATTGATAGATTTTTGTTAATCAAAGCTATTAAGGGATATGGGCCAAAGGCGGGTGTATGGAGTTAAGTCACAGATCAGCCATGATCTCATTGAATGGCGGAATAGGCTCGAGGGGCTCAGTGGTCTCTTCCTGTTCCTATGCTCTGAGACCCTTGCTTTTTTTGGGAGGGAGGGGGAAATAAATTTGATTAAATAATATTTGGTTTCAGTGACTGTAATTATGTTGGACCGCTGCTGTTCTCGCTTATCCTTTGTGATCTTCGAGAAAGTACAACTTTGCTGGGTGTTTTAGTCAAACAGTGTTTTCTCATAAGCTTTCACAATTGACATAAACCAAAAAAATACATGGCACAATAATCCTGCTTTTTATTTTGCTGATCCAAATAACTTTAATGGTCACAATGTGTTTTTTTTTACTTGACTAATGCATTCTTTACATCTGCTTTTCCACAAAGTTATCTCATTTCATCCATTTTAGTGACATGATTGCAGATCGCATTATGTTTTAGACTGTGTAACATTTTCAAATAAGAATTGCAAATGAAATCCTGTGTCTTTGTATGACCGTGTGGCGGTTTCTTTCTTCCAGAGAATGGCGCTGATACGTAAAACAACCAAAAAGTAAAGCGTTGATGAACCGACCATTTCTGCGACAAAGTTCTGAACGTTACAAGACATTCTCAGGCTTATCCTCCATTTCTGTAGAGGAACCTGCGATGGCCGATACAGTGTGTTTGATTTTTTTTGTGAAAATGAGCTAATGGTAGGACTTTGTACTCGTACCAACATCCTGTAGCAATAGGTTTGGTACTTGATGCTCCTTCCTGAATACAGAATTTAAGGACTTGTACAAAGTGGATGGTGTGTGTATGAAGCTGTGACATTTCTTTGTTCATTAATGGTAGTGTGATATATTGGGACTTTCCTTGGTGGAGTGTTAAGTAGTTGGTTTTCATATCTTTGTATAGAGGTAATGTTGACCATTTTTGCCAATAAAATATAACTCAACTTGAATGCAAATGCTCCGTATATTTGTAATCTACAATGTTGGAGTTGAAACCACAATGCAGCCAGGGTACTCCCTTAAATCTTTCCTACATTCCTTGGAGGGTTAGGTTTATCTACTGTAGTGAACTTGGCCATATTTTCTTTGTAACTTTAAAAATCTGTCATTGAATAGTACAGCACAGGAGGCCATTCGGCCCATCGAGTCTGCGCCGGCTCTTTCGAAGAGCAATCCAGTCAGTCCCACTCCCGCTCTTTCCCCATATCCCTGCAAGTATTTCTCCCAAGTATTTATCCAATTCCCTTTGGAAGGCTACTATTGAATCTGTATCCACCGCCCTATCAGGCAGCGCATTCCAAATCCTGACCGCTCGTTGCATAAAAAAGTTTTTCCTCCTATCGCTTCTGGTTCTTTTGCCAATCACCTTAAATCTGTGTCCTCTGGTTATCGACCCTTCAGCCACTGGAAACAGTCTCTTTATTTACTCTATCGAAACCCTCCATGATTTTAAACACCTCTATCAAATCTCCCCTTAGCCTCTCTGTCCCTATAATGATTAAATGCACCACCCTTGTTCAGAGCTAGAGGATGCGAGGCTTGATGCCTGCTCTAGCTGGGTTAGCTAATCCTGCAGCGGTGTAGACACTGCCATTGACCCACAGTTAACTGTAGGTTAAGTAATGATCAATCTTGACTGATTTCCTCCATAGTTAAATGCCTGCTTTTCAGTCACTTGGGGCAGTAGTAGAGGGCAGCTGACACCTTGTGAAATCATTCCCCACCACAAGTTGTCTTGGGGGGGGGGGAGGGAGAGAAGAAAGAGTTAATATCTGACATAACTATTACAGTAGCTCACGCACACCTTCCTTTATTAACCTGCTAAAAAAAAATATATCTTTCGTGTTTGAAAGTAATGGGAATGCTTTATGAGTGTTGTAAATTTAAAATCTAGCCCTGATGCAATTTGCCTTTATTGGCAAGTTTTTCAAAGTCCGAGGGAACCTTGAATTATGCAGTAGAAGCCTTTTACTGTTGTACACCAGTCATTGTTTTACAACAAAGTGTTTAATTATGGATTTTCCACTATGCTAAATTATCCTAAACTGTGCGCTGCTGTACAAAGAGATTGAGAGATACTCATTACTGAGGTTATGGTATTTGATTGTATATTTAATTTTCTTCAGGACAGCGTATCCTAGGAAGCTACAGTCCTAGAATCATCCTGCCCAGAGGGAGGCCATTCGGCCCATCATGTCTGTGCCGGCTCTTTGAAAGAGCTCTCCAATTAGTCTCACTCCCCCTGCTCTTTCCCCATAGCCCTGTGAATTTCTCCTTCAAATCAACTGTGTGTACATTTTTATTACAGTAGTGCTGCTGGGACTAGTTTCCATTATAATGCACAGCAACTAAACAGGTCACCTTTTAAAATTAACTTGTAGCCTATTGATTGGCTTTCGACACAGAAGGTTCCAGTCTATTTTTACAGTCCCTATGATGAAACATAGGAGCAGGAGTAGGCCATTCGGTCCCTCGAGCCTGTTCCGCCATTCAATGAGATCATCCAAACTCAGTACCCTGTTCCTGCCTTCTCCCCATATCCCTTTAGCCTTAAGAAATATATCCAACTCCTTCTTGAATATATTTAATGAATTGGCCTCCACTGCCTTCTGTGGTAGAGAATTCCACAGGTTCACCACTCTCTGGGTGAAGAAATTCCTCCTCATCTCAGTCCTAAATGGCTTACCCCTTATCCTTAGACTGTGACCCCTGGTTCTCTCCCAACCATTGGGAACATCCTTCCTGCATCTAGTCTGTCCAGTCCTGTTAGAATTTGATAAGTGTGCACATAGGAGTACAGCATGTGTGTTGCTGGTCTTAGAGGTGATTCCTTATTCCCACAGCACAATTCCAAATCTCCACAAAATGAGCATTGTCCATAATTTAGGAGTTACAGGGGTGGATTGATGCCCCATAAATTCAAGAGCAAAATAAAGGGTAGATTTTCCTCCTCAACACCAGGGAGAAATAAAACGGTCGAAGCACCAGAATCGAACGAGATAGAAAAAGTTGGCAGGATTTTCTTTCCTGCTCATTGTTGAGTGTACTTGAAAGCTTGTTGGTGTAGACATCGCAGCCTTTCCGAGAGAGAAGAAAGCATTTTCATAATTTGTCATTTTAAAATGAAGAGACTAATTTTTGATTGGAGAACTCAGCTTGTTTCGTCTACGTCCACAGCCAAAACCTACTCGTCAATAGGATGCAATAACTTTACAAAAGCCAGGAACAGGTTATCTACTTGTAACTCGTACAACTTGATTCAATATGTTACTTTGCCTATGTCAGTCATTTTCAATAAAGACATGAAGCATATTGAGGCATTTGAGATACATACCTGTATAGATTATGTAGCCACTAGGAACTTCACTGAGATTGCCCAAACTCATGGGCCCCTTACAACTATTAGAGGATATTCAAATTATAAATTCTAACCTGGTGCAAGTCCAGCAATGAAAACAGTGCGAAACGACTACAGCACCCATTTTTTTCTAGTTACATTTAATAACTAGAGCTGGAGCTCCACTATAGGATACTCGTCCAACAAAACTGCAGTATATAAAACAAGCATATGTGAATTTTAGGAGCAAAATGGAGAATTGACCAAACATTTCTCACCCAGTTTCAATAAATAAATAACTTTTTTTTTATAAAAGACTTGCATTTTTATAGCGCCTTTCATGACTTCAGGTCATCCCAAAGCACTTTACAGCCAATGAAGTACTTTTTGAATTGCAGTCACTGTTGTAATGTAGGAAACGCAGCAGCCAATTCGCACACAGCAAGCTCCCACAAACAGCAATGTGATAATGACCAGATAACGGGGGGGGGGAGGGGAGGGGGGGGGAGGGGGGGGGGGAGGGGAGGGGAGGGGGAGGGGAGGGGGGGGGGGGGGAGGGGAGGGGGGGGGGGGGGGGAGGGGGGGGGGGGAGGGGAGGGGGGGGGGGGAGGGGGGGGGGGGGAGGGGAGGGGGGAGGGGAGGGGAGGGGGGGGGGGAGGGGAGGGGGGGGGGGGAGGGGGGGGGGGGGAGGGGAGGGGGGAGGGGAGGGGAGGGGGGGGGGGAGGGGGGGGGGAGGGGAGGGGGGAGGGGGAGGGGGAGGGGGGGGGGGAGGGGAGGGGGGGGGGGAGGGGGGGAGGGGAGGGGGGGGGGGAGGGGGGGGGGGGAGGGGAGGGGGGGGGGAGGGAGGGGAGGGGAGGGGGGGAAAGAGAGAAATTGAGTATAGCCCCGTTTGGGGCACCAGCCTCGTCAGGGCACTAAAAGTAGCGCCCCAGAAACATTTGTGCCCCCGCACCGGAAAATTGAGGGGTTGCACCCCAAAGGGAAGCGCGGCGCTACTGAAGGCGCCCCGCATCCCTCTTGGGGTGCTGTGAGTGAATATCGTGGCGCTATGTGCCGCAGCACGTTGCGCTGCGATATAAGAACTAGGAGTAGGCCAATCGGCCCCTCGAGCCTGCTCCACCATTCAATAAGATCATGGCTGATCTGATCCTAACCTCAAATCTTCTATCACTCTCCATCCCACCCGAACCCATGTGATCTCCCGGGAGAGGCGAAAAACCAGATGATAAACCCAATGGCCAATTTGGAAGAAAAAATCTGGGAAATTCCCCTCCGACCCATCTAGGCGATCGAAACTCTTCCAGGAGATCACTCTGTCCCTATATTTTCTACAGTACTTACCTTCTGTAAAGGCGATCTCCACCCCAGCCAGGAACAGGAATAAAACCATCTCCTGAAATTTAACACAGAATTAGAACACAAGAAGTAGGAGCAGAACCAGGCTGCACGGCCCCTGGGCCCGCTCCACTACCCACAGGGCCATGACCATTCCGAACCTAGACTCATGCCCACTCCCCGTAACCCTTAATTCCCTTTACTTCTAGGAAACTATCTATTTCTGTTTTAAATTTATTTAATGATGTAGCTTCCACAGCTTTCTGGGGCAGCAAATTCCACAAACTTACCACCCTCTGAGTGAAGAAGTTTCTCCTCATCTCAGTTTTGAATGAGCAGCCCCTTATTTTAAGATTATGCCCCCTAGTTCTAGTTTCACCCATCATTGGGAACATCCTCACCGCATCCACCCGATCAAGCCCCTTCACAATCTTATATGTTTCAATAAGATCGCCTCTCATTCTTCTGAACTCCAATGAGTAGAGTCCCAATCTACTCAACCTCTCCTCATATGTCCATCCCCTCATCCCCGGGATTAACCGAGTGAACCTTCTTTGTACTGACTCGAGAGCAAGTATGTCCTTTCTTAAGTATGGACACCAAAACTGTACGCAGTATTCCAGGTGCGGTCTCACCAATACCTTGTATAACTGAAGCAATACCTCCCTATTTTTATATTCTATCCCCCTAGCAATAAAAGCCAACATTCCATTGGCCTTCTTAATCACTTGCTGCACCTGCATACTAACTTTTTGAGTTTCATGCACCAGGACCCCCAGATCCCTTTGTACTACAGTACTTTCCAGTTTCTTGCCATTAAGATAATAACTTGCTCTATGATTTTTCCTGCCAAAGTGCATAACCTCACACTTTCCAGTATTGTATTCCATCTGCCAAATCTCTGCCCACTTACTTAGCCTTTCTATGTCACGTTGCAGGTTTTTTATGTCCTCACTCACTACTTTCCCTCCCATCTTTGTATCATCCGCAAACTTTGATATGTTACACTCGGTCCCCTCCTCCAAATCGTTAATATAGATTGTAAAGAGTTGGGGACCCAGCACTGACCCCTGCGGAACAGCACTAGTTACTGATTAAAGGGGAGGGGCCTTATGCAGCGCGATCTGGGGCCCAGCTGGGCCCCCGAGGATCGGGAGTGCAGGCAAAAGAGCCCGGCACCCAAGAGAAGTGCCAGCACTCCGCTGGGGGGGGGGGGGGGAAACGGGAGCGCAGGCAGGTGCTGGCAGGCGGCCAACAACAAAAATGGCCGCCCCGCACCTCGCCTTTAATTTGCGCCTCCCCGGCCGCAGGTAGGCCCCCCTGAACCCGTCGGACATAGCGTCCGGCGGTAAATCAGGGGGCGCTGCCGAATATCGCGGCCGGGGCGCTGCGCACACCGATGACGTCATCGGCAGCAGCGCAGCACTAACGGTTAGCGCCACCACTAACGTCCTGCGGAATTTAGCGGGAGGCGTGGGCAGTGCCACGCCCGGGCACCAGTTGGCTTGTGACCCACTTAGCGCCCTCAAGGTGCTAACGGGTGGCGCAAACTACTGAATTTCTCCCCCAATGTGTTTTAGTGATGTTGATTGAGGGATAAATATTGGCCCGGACACCGGGGAGCATGCCCCTGCTCTTCGAAATAGTGTCATGGGATCTTTTATGTCCACCTGAGAGAGCAGAAGGGACCTCGATTTAACGTCCCATCCGAAAGACGGCACCTCCGACAGTTCAGCACTCCCGCAGCACTTGACTGGAGTGTCAGCCTAGATTTTTGTGCTCAAGTCTCTGGAGTGGGACTTGAACCCACAACCTTCTGACTCAGGTGAGAGAGTGTTACCCACTGAGCAACAGCTGACAAATGATAGCTCTTTCAACTTGACAAAATTAACACTTTCATACACTTGAACCATGTATTTTTAGTATCAGGCATATGCGATCATAGTCTTCAACATTGCTAGTTATATCTGTATTTACCTGTACTATCTGACTCAGTACAGGTAAAGCATTCACAAAACCAGGAAGATAACTGATCTTATGCGAGAAAAGGCTATGGAGATAGGCAGAGAGTAGTGATGAACGGTTGTTTATCAGACTGGAGGAAGGTATACCGTGGTGTCCCCCAGGAGTCAGTATTAGGACCACTGCTATTTTTGATTATTAATAACCTGGACTTGGGTACAGGGGCCACAATTTCAAAGTTTGCAGATGACACTAAACTTGGAAATGTAGTCAACAGTGAGGATAGTGACACCTCAGGAGGACTGGCGAAATGGGCAGACACATGGCAGATGAAATTTAATGCAGAGAAGTGTGAAGTGATGCATTTTGAGAAGAATGAGTAGAGGCAATATAAATTAAATGGTACAATTTTAACGGTAGTCCAGGAACAAAGATTTAAGGGTTCACATACACAAATCTTTGAAGGTAGTAGGACAAGTTGATAAAGCTGTTTTTAAAAAAAAAAAGCACATGGGATCCTTAGCTTTATAAAAACGGTGTAAAGTACAAAAGCAAATAAATATTAATGGCCCAGAAATTCAGGTCGGGGGCTTCCCGCGGGTGCAAGCCCCCGACCTGCATTTACCTAGCGCCGGCCGTTGAGCTGTGGGTCCGCGTGGGATTCCGATCCTGGGCCTCCTCCAACTGCCGGCACACAGTGCTTGTGTATCCCAGGGGCGCAGTTAGTTCGAAGCGTCCCCTGGGATCACATGGGCCATGGGGAGCCAATGGTAGCAGGGAATGCTCCATTCATAAGTTTGACAGGAAGAGCTGTCAAACCTATAAATACTATAAGCCCCAAAACATCACAAACTTCAAATAATTTTTTTTTTTTTTTTTTTTAAATCACATTTTTAAAATATAAATTACATGAAATAACTATTTTAAACAATTTAAATTTGAAAAAATTAATTACATTTTCTAACGGGGCTAAAAATAAACTTACATTTCTTTAAAGTATTTAAAAATAATAAACCTGTGGAAAAAATGTTTTAATTTTAATTAATTCACTACTTACCTTGTTAAAAGCAGGCCTTGCACCTGCTTTTTAAAAGTGTAACTGCTGGAGACTTACCCTCCCGGGAAAACCTGCAAAAAAACGTAAGTTCGATGCGCACGCGCTGCCTCTCCTGCGCACGCGTTCCACCGGTCAACCCCTTTCAGGGGAACGGAAGTGCCGGTTTCCCACGCATGCGCAGTGCGTGCACGAAACCGGCACTTTCGTTGGGCCTACGCGCAAGCACCCCATGCGTACTCACGCGTTAGGACCCGAATTTCTGGGCCAATACTAAACCTTTATAAATCACTGGTTAAGCCTCAACTGGAATATTGTGCCAAATTCTGGGCACTACATTTTAGGAAGGATGTCAAGGCCTCAGAGGGTGGAGAGATGATTTACCAGAATGATACCAGGGATGAGGGATTTCAGTTATGTGGGGAGACTAGAGAGCTGGGATTGTTCTCCAAGAGCAGAGAAGGTTGAGGGGCGACTTAATAGGTGTTCAAAATTATGAGGGGTTTTGACAGAGTAAATAAGGAGAAACTCTTTCCACTGGGGGTTGGGTCAGTTACCAGAGGACATAGATTTAAGATAAATGGCAAAAAAAGAGGGGAGATGAGAAATTTTATGCTGCGAGTTGTTATGATGGAATGCAGTGCTTCAAAGGGCAGTGGAAGCAGATTCAATAGTAACTTTCAAAAGGGAATTGGATAAATACTCGAAGGGAAAAGTTTGCAGAGTTCTGGGGAAAGAGCAGGACTAATTGGAGAGCTCTTTCAAAGAGCCGGCACAGGCACGATGGGCAGAATGGCCTCCTTCTGTACTGTAATATTCTATGATGGGGTAGAATTTTGTGAATTCCATCCAAACCCATCACTTAATATACTTGTACTTATACCATCAACATAACAAAAACAGATTATCTGGTCATTATCACATTGCTGTTTGTGGGTGCTTGCTGTGCACAAATTGGCTGCCGCATTTCCCACATTACCACAGGGACTACAAAAAGTATTTAATTGGCTGTGAAGCACTTTGGGACGTCCGGTGGTCATGAAAGGCGCTATATAAATGCAAGCCTTTCTTTTCTTTTTCTTTTTAACAGCAAATTAATTCTGACAAGGCTTCCCGAGACTCATTCAGATATCTCAATAGATTGTCAAACAGAACGGTGGTAATTAACATAAAATTGGTATATTTTATTTTTTAAGTAATCCTTATAAAAGTTTCAGTTCAGATGCTCTAAATTAAACACCACACAGTTTACATGTTTACAGACATCATTTAAACATTTTGTTTAAGATATGGTCTTGATATAAATATTCAACCATCTATTAGTTAATTAGGTATTCTTCTGTTTAAAAATAAGGTTTTATAATTGTTTGGAAACACTACAGATTTTCCCATCTTAAAGCATCTTGACTGACATTAACATTTCAACTGAACACATTTAAAACTTTGGACTTTAAAAACGAGTTTTTCCTCTCCCAGCTTTCTGTGCAAGCTCTGAACTGTTGCGCATTTGTATCCTCAGTGCTGGGACTGGGAGATACAATGGTACCAATGTTCCCTTTCATTTTTTGTGGGGGGGGGGGGAAAACGACCCCTTGAAGGGGCTGCGCGGCCTATGCAAAATACTGCACAGGTGCAGCTTGAAGGGAACATTGAATGGTACCCCAGCCATAAATATCTCACACCATAGTTCTACTTCTTTCAGTACAACACTTGCTGAATACTACAACAGTAATACCTTGATACCATGGGTCCATGTTGCAAACTACATTTTATATCTACATGGACCAGAAGAATGTATAAATACAAATGCAGCAATGACACTGATCGTAGGAGCACTGTCATAACTCATGAGTTATTCACTGGTTAGAATAGGTCCACCTCAAACTATCCCTAGGTCATGTGCTAAGTTCACAAGTTGCTAGAGACAGATTGCATTGTGTAGTCCATCTCCCTACTGTGGAAGTACCTCTCATCCCAATTTAATATAGAAGTTCAGCCAAATTATCAGTCGTACGATACATCCAACACAATTGATCAATTTTCAAAAACTGGCTAGCACAAAGCTGAAGGGTCATTGCTTCAGAAAAACAGGGCGAATGATTGCAGATATTCCTCCTTTCACTTCTGTTTTCACCGATTCAGCAATCGATGATGCTAGGATAAGAAACACCTCTTGTATGTTAGTGTCATCTTTGGCTGAAGTCTCGAGGTATCTCAGCCCCAAATCTGCTGCAATGAGTTCAGCCTCTTCTTGTGAGATTTGCCTCTCAGCTGACCGGTCACTCTTGTGGCCAACGAGAATGAAGATGCACTTGCATTGGTCGAGCACAGTACAGGTTTCATCCAGCCAGTTTCTGATGTAGTCAAGAGACTGCCGATTTGTTAAATCAAATACCAGCAGTCCACCAGCTAAAGTTTGGAGATGGGATTGTGTGATGGTTCTGAAAGAAAATGACAAATAATGTTATCGTGTCAGCTGTGGCTCAGTGGGCAGCACCCTTGCCACCGAGTCAGAAGGTTGTGGGTTCAAATCCCACTCCAGAGACTTGAGCACATAAATCTAGGCTGACACTCCAGTGCAGCGCTGAGGGAGTGCTGCACTGCCGTCTTTCAGATGAGATGTTAAACCGAGACCCCGTCTGCCTCTCAGGTGGATGTAAAAGATCCCATGGCACTATTTTGAAGAGCAGGGAAGTTCTCCCCGCTGTCCTGGGCCAATATTTATCCCTCAACCAACATCACTAAAACAGATTATCTGGTCATTATCACATTGTGGTTTGTGGGATCTTGCTGTGTACAAATTGGCTGCTGCGTTTCCTACATTACAACAGTGACCACACTTTAAAAAGTACTTCATTGGCTGTAAAGTGCTTTGGGACATCCTGAGGTCGTGACAGGCGCTATAGAAATGGAAGTCTTTTCTTTTCTAATAGATCACTTGGATGCAGCAAATAGGGGGAAATTGGGCGGGTGCCCTTACGAGTGTGAACTCTACTCTTCCACCCACCCACAATGATCTAATACAGGCAGGAAAATCTATCCCATTCTTTCTAGGAATTTAAGAACATCTTTTAGGCAGTCATCTGGTCACCTTCCCAACTGTTAATATCCTGTACAACAGCTCCAACATTTGGAGAAAATAAATACTTCAAATCTTAAAGTACAAGGTTTTCCACAGCACAGGCTCAATCAGAATACACTAAAATAACTTGCAATAGGGAGCTCAGCACATTGGAGAACTGGTGCCTCCGCCATAGGGGCAGCAGTTCCAATCCCAAACCAAGGAACGAGAGAAAAGAAGAGAAAAGTTTAAGAATTCAAAAAGTTCTACTTGCCAAGTAACCCGACATTTTTCAAGCATTACTATATTCACCAGCCCGAGAAGACATTTCAACCCCAGATGAAAGGTCCTCCCCACTTTTGTTTGGCCAATCACCCCCCGACTTCCAACACAACTGTCCTCCAACTGTGGGCTCTTGATCATCCCTGGCGCACCAAGGGACGTACACACACACACGTTGATGTTGTCCATAATTCAGCACAGATTTATTAGTCACACTCAGAAGTACATTGGTGCTGCAGCAGATGTATTTCTGGGGTTACAATTGAACAATTGTCAGGGCAGTATGAACACTGTACTCGGAATCGCACATACGTAACATCTCATGGGGAATTGCACGGTGCACACAACCGGTGCCAAAAATACCCCAGCACTGACATCTCACCTCCAGTACAAAACTCATTCACCCTGCACAATCTTCCTTCTCGGCCATGGTTTCTGCACCTGTCAATCATAGAGACTCCTGCATAGGTGTGGGTGTTAAGTGGAGGCAGCATTGGGCTCAATTGGGACAACCCTCTCGTCAAATAGTCTGTCAGTCCACCAACACTCACTGCACAGCTTCAATCGGGAAAAAATGGCCATTTGACAAAAAACATAACCTCAGAGACATTAGGTTACAGACAGAATCAGATCATAGAATCATAGAAACTTATGGCACAGAAGGAGGCCATTCGGCCCATCGTGTCCGCACCGGCCGACAAAGAGCTATCCAGCCTAATCTCACTTTCCAGCTCTTGGTCCGTAGCCCTGCAGGTTACGGCACTTCGAGTGCACATCCAAGTACAGGAAACTCTTTTTTATCCGGCACCAACGGGACCGGCATGGCGCCGTATTAGAGAGGTATAGTAAAAGGTACGAGAGCTCCGTACACAGCAACAAATCCAGGCTTCCCTGTTGCTTAGCAACAGGTGCAGGAACTCCAGCCACAAGATCCACGCGTCCCTGTTGCTTAGCAACAGGTGCAAGAATCCGGCCACAAGATCCAAGCGTCCCTGTTGCTTAACAACAAGTGCAGGAACCCAGCCATAGATCCAGGAACGGCCACTAATATGAAGTAAAACTTACCTGAACCTACTCCTGAATTTTGCCGTTTAAGAGAGATTTCCGGTTATTTAGGCGCCGGTAAATCGAGAGTTTCCTGTACTTTTTAAATGTGATGAGGGTTTCTGCCTCTACCACCCTTTCAGGCAGTGAGTTCCAGACCCCCACCACCCTCTGGGTGGAAAAAGTTCTCCTCAAATCCCCTCTAAACCTCCGACCGATTACATCTATGCCCCCTGGTTATTGACCCTTCTGCTAAGGGAAATAGGTCCTTCCTATCCACTCTATCTAGGCCCCTCATAATTTTATACGCCTCAATTAGGTCTCCCCTCAGCCTCCTCTGTTCCAAAGAAAACAACCCCAGCCTATCCAATCTTTCCTCATAGCTAAAATTCCCCAGACCAGGCAACATACTCGTAAATCTCCTCTGCACCCTCTCTAGTGCAATCACATCCTTCCTGTAATGTGACCAGAACTGCATGCAGTATTCTAGCGGAGGCCTAACTAGCGTTTTATACAGTTCAAGCATAACCTCCTTGCTCTTATATTCTATGCCTCGGCTAATAAAGGCAAGTATTCCGTGTGCCTTCTTAACCATCTTATTTACCTGCCCTACTCCCTTCAGGGATCTGTGGACATGCACTCCAAGGTCCCTCTGTTCCTCTGCACTTCTCAGTGTCCTACCATTTATTGTGTATTCCCTTGCCTTGTTAGCCCTCCCCAAATGCATTACCTCACACTTCTCCGGATTGATTTGCCACTGTTCTGCCCACCTGACCAGACCATTGATATCTTCCTGCAGTCTACAGCTTTCTTCTTCGTTATCAACCACACAGCCGATTTTTGTATCATCTGCAAACTTTTTAATCATAGTTCCTACATTCAAGTCCAAATCATTGAAATATATACCACAAAAGGCAAAGGACCCAGTACTGAGCCCTGCAGAACCCCACTGGAAACAACCTTCCAGTCACAAAAACACCCTTCGACCATTACCCTTTGTTTCCTGCCTCTGAGCCAATTTTGGATCCAACTTGTCACTTTGCCTTGGATCCCATGTGTAGTGTATGTATCCGTCTACCTTTAAGAAAACCATTGTATGTAACCGTTCACCTTTAAGAGAACTATTTTAGGTGTGGCACTACTTTGTTGGCTTCTGTATACTGTAATACCGACGGTGACCACACCGGTATATAAGTGCTGTGTCAGGATTTATTTGGCAGATTCGCCCTGACCTTCGAATAGTAAAGTCCTGTTTTAAGTTACTCTGGTAGTCTGTGTATTAATTAACTAAACAACCCACAGACTTTACAGTGGCGACGAGTCCGATCGTACCCTGCGGCAACAATACTTCCGAAGCAGTTAACGAGCGTCGAGAAGAGACAACCGCCCTCGTCGTTCTGCTGGGAGAAAACTCGAGGCTGCAGAACTAGAAAGGAAGAAGAAGTTAGAGACAAAGACTTCCATCAGCAACAGGCACTGACTGTCCCTTCTGCCACGGTGAGGAGTGAGCCGATCAGCACGAGAAGCAAGGCGGCCACGGTGACTGTGAGTAAGGGAAAGTAAAAAGAATAACCGGAGGATAAGGGCGGTGCACTCGACCACGGTCGAGGGGGAAAGGAACCGGACAGAAGTCGGGTCCAGAGGCGCTGAGACTGGGGCAGCGTGGAGCAAGGAAGCCGCGGTACAGACAGGCTGGGGGACGCAACAGCGTCGTGAGACAGCTAGACCGCGACTGGCGAAAAAGGCCGGGCAGCGACCAAAGCCACGAAGCGCTGTGACCGGGAGCGTAGGCGCGGGAAGATATAAAAACTCAGCCGCAGCCGGGGAGGGAAGCACCGGACTGCGAGAGGGCTGGGAGGCGCGATTGGGAGCCGAGCGAGCGGGAGAGGCAGAGCCGACCAAGGGAGACTGAGCGAGAGCCAGTCCAGCGGCTGAAACTGTTCGCCGTCAACAGGGTGTACCCAGCGCCGGTAGAGCCGAGCGAGCGGGAGAGAGACAGAGCCCGAGCAAGGGGAACTGAGCGAGAGCCAGCCCAGCGGCTGAAACTGTTCGCCGTCAACAGGGTGTACCCAGCGCCGGTTGCCCTGCCGAGAAAAGGGAAAGCACTGAAGCCGACGCGCAGGCTGTGAACCTGAAAGCCAGCGGCCGTCGCCCGTGGGGAAAGTGTACCCCTCCCGCCAGGGGAAGAAACGCGGGAAGCTGCCATTAGGCGGAGAAGAAGACAGAAGCGGGGAACCGCCATTGAAGTGGGCGGGGAGAGAAGATAAGCGCGGGAAACCGCCATTTTCGCGGGAACCGCCATCTTGAAGAAAAAAGAAGAAAATTTAAAGAAATAATCCGTGGTGTTATCAGGAAGAGGGGAAGATGCCTAAGCGTGGTAACATCAACGATTTTAATTCCGAGGTAGAAGACTGGGCCACATATGTGGAACGCATTGAGATCTATTGTGAGGCCAATAAAATAGAAGAAGATGACAAAGCTATAACCTTGCTAAACTCGATGGGCGCGAAGACATACGGGCTCTTGAAGCATCTACTAGCACCAGCTAAACCGGCGGATCAGACTTTCGATGATATTGTGACTGTTCTGAAGGATAGTGGTTAGCACTGTTGCCTCACGGCGCCAGGGACCCGGGTTCGAATCCGGCCTCGGGCGACTGTCTGTGTGGAGTTTGCACATTCTCCCTGTGTTTGCGTGGGTTTACTCCGGGTGCTCCGGTTTCCTCCCACAGTCCAAAGATGTGCAGGTTAGGTTGATTGGCTATGATAAATTGACCCTTAGTGTTAGGGGGATTAAATACGTGGGGTTACGGGGATAGGGTGGGATATGTGTTGGTGTAGGGGTTACGGGGATCGGGTGGGATATGTGTCGGTGCAGGCTCGATGGGCCGAAATGGCCTCTATCTGCACTGTGGGGTTTCTGTGATTCTGTTTCTGTGTGATCACTTGAACCCCGCACCGTTGATGTTGGCGGAACGATTCAAATTCTATGCGAGAACGCAAAGGAAAGACGAAAGCAACGCAGAATACTTGGTCGAACTGCGTAGACTAGCGAAACACTGCCAGTTTGGAGGGAATCTGACAGAGGCATTGCGAGACAAGTTCGTGTGCGGGTTGTCAAAGGAAGGAACGCAAAAGCGACTACTCGAAGAGAACGACCTTACACTTGACAGGGCTGTCCTTATTGCAGCATCGCACGAAGCCGCAGCGAAGGGAACTGCGGAAATGCAGCTAAAGGCAGCGGCACTCAGTGTGGATCAAATTACCTCGAGTACAACAAAATGCTATCGTTGTGGGAAGACAACACACGACCAGAACCAATGCTGGTTTAAGAACCAGGAATGTAGGAAATGTGGCAAACTGGGTCACATAGCTAAGGTATGCCGGTCAGGGAAGGAGACCAACAACCAAAGGAAGCCATCACAGGAAAAGTACAACAAGGTACACAAGGTGGCTGAGAAGAGTTCAGACGAACAGAATTCGGACTCAGACCCAAATGGCCAGGAGCTGGGCAGTCTGAGAATTCACAATGTGAGTAAGGAAGCTGACCTACAAACTATCTGGGTCATGCTAAAAATAGCTGGAGTCCAAGTGAAAATGGAGTTGGACACTGGATCAGCTCTATCAGTCATAAATCGAAGGGATTACCACCGGCTATTCTCACATATACCCTTAAGAGATACCAAGTTCGTATTGCAGACATACACGGGGCATAAAGTATACCCCATGGGGAAGATAAGAGTCAAGGTGAGAGATGGGGGTAAAGAACACCCAAGAATGAACTTATACGTACTACCTGAGGGAGGACCACCACTTCTGGGATGGGAGTGGATCAAGAAAATAGACATGGAATGGCACTATCTAAAAGCCATAACGAGTGAGGACTCGGTGCAGACAATCAGCTCAGATTCTGATACGGATGACGATAAGACCAACCCAAATATGAAAGACAAGGCTAAAATGGACTTGCTGACTAAGGTTGGAAGAACGAAGGCATGCATAAAGGCTTATGCTCCAGAGAAGAACAAAGTTTCAGAACAGAACTCCACCGAACAACGACAACATAGTTTGACAGAGAATTCTGAGTCTGTTCAGTTTACGGACATATCCATGACTGACAAACACCGAGCTCGGACTCAACTTTATTTCAAATTACGACAGCAAGTAGAACAAGTGAGTTACCGTCTCGAACAAGAGATGAAAACAATGAAAAAGTTCTATGACACCGAATGGGAGAATCTGGAAAGACAACAGAAGCAGCTAGCTCAAGCAGAGAGCGACCATAGAGCCATTGTGACCAATTACCGATCACATCTCCCTTATGCTGTTCAGGAGTTAGAATATTTGCAGGAAGGAGCAAATGAAGAGGAATCTTCAGGAAGCCGGGATTTTATTCCCGTTCTTCTCTACGACTCCTTACAAGCAGAGTATGAGAAGTTGAAGGAACAGTATGAACAGGCCCAGGCTACAATCCTGGAGGGGATTAACTCGGCAACCTCCGAAAAGCTAGTTTCAGTAGAAGCATATGAGCAACTAAAGGTTGAACATGAGCAAGGAGTCCAAAGGCTGCAGGAAATTCTTGATGAGCTCAAGGCCAAGACAGACTCATCGGTAGAAGTTCCATCCATAGATGAGAAATTAGAGGTGAAAGACATGGCAGGACATGAAAGACAAGATGTCCAAGAACTCATAAAAATATTGAAGGAAACCCAAGACAAATATGAGGCGGCAATGACCGAGGTTCAACAACTTGAAGAACAGATTCAACTGGAAATCCTTTCAGTGGAAGAAAAGGAAACTGTAAGAAACACAGAGACTGTAAGAATGGCCCCTGAACATGAGCTAGAGAGCATCAAGGCGCAACTTCTCCGAGCGCTGAAAGCCAAAGTACAAGAGGAAAAGAAGGTGAAAGCATTGGAGGAAAAGGTGGATGAAATGGAGAAGACTCTGATCCACAGTGTTCCCGTGGAAGAGTTAACGGTCAGCCAACTCCTTCATATGCTGAGGGACAAGCCTCTGCAATGGGAACAATCTGAACACGAGCTTCAATCTTCAAAGGGAAGGAGTTCAGAGCTCTCAAAAGTTATGGAAATAGCTGAGGTTGCAACACAGATTTTACTGGGATGCCAAAAGTACGCTGAATCACGTCTATGTGAACAACAGAATGTTGAAACAGCTGCTCCAGTAGAAGGATTGAATAGCCCGATCAATCAATCCCCGATGGAAGGGGAAGTATTGAAATCACAAATGAGGTCATTAGTGAAGGATTTGCAGGAAACCCAGGAAGAGCGGGATGAATATGAACGCATGAAGAAGTCTCTTCAGGAAAGATGTCTAGGGAGGGAACAACAGTCGGCTAACATCCAGTTGGGTAAGGAAGAAGTAGCAGGCCCTCTCGCTAGACTAGTTCAGGACGACACCGAATATTACCATGACCTGTTGAGTGACACGGAATATTACGAGGACTTGGTCTGCCCAGCTTGTGATGAAAACTCCCAAAGTGCAGAAATCAGGATGAAGCACTTAAAGTCTAAGGAACATAGGGAGATGGTGGCGCTACAGCTGGCAGCTGATAAGGGAGCCCCGAGAGTCTCCAAGAAGCAGAAAAGAAAAAGACGAAGCAGAAGGTGATAACCATCTAAATCATTATCACTTCTACCAGATCATGTACGTGGGCCCTACGAAGGGAGCCAAATCAGTTGGCAAGTAGGAAAAATTACCAAGGCAGTCCAGCTGTTTGTAAAAGTCAGCACTGCTGGTTCAGCAGGACGGAAGTTCAAGCTGTTAAGTCAAGGGAAAGACTATTGGATGAGTCACGCTAGCAATGTGAACCAGCTACACCACAGAGGTGTTGTTCGGACCGAGTCAAGACCAGAGACTGAATCTGTGAACTGTTCCCGCAGAGACTGAACCTGTAAACTGTTTCCCGCATAGATTATACCTGTGAATTGTTTTACATGAAGTTGAATATATGTTATGTTTAATGGGGGACTAAGTATGTTGTAAGCTAAAAAGGGAGGATTGTAGTGTATGTATCCGTCTACCTTTAAGAAAACCATTGTATGTAACCGTTCACCTTTAAGAGAACTATTTTAGGTGTGGCACTACTTTGTTGGCTTCTGTATACTGTAATACCGACAGTGACCACACCGGTATATAAGTGCTGTGTCAGGATTTATTTGGCAGATTCGCCCTGACCTTCGAATAGTAAAGTCCTGTTTTAAGTTACTCTGGTAGTCTGTGTATTAATTAACTAAACAACCCACAGACTTTACACCATGGGCTTTTACTTTCGTGACCAGTTTGCCATGCGGGACCTTATCAAGAGCCTTGCTAAAATCCATATAGACTACATCAAACGCACTACCCTCATCGACCCTCCTTGTTACCTCCTCAAAAAATTCAATCAAGTTAGTCAGACACGACCTTCCCTTAACAAATCCGTGCTGACTGTCCCTGATTAATCTGTGTCTTTCTAAATGAAGATTTATCTTGTCCCTCAGAATTTTTTCCAATAATTTTCCCACCACCAAGGTTAGGCTGACTGGCCTGTAATTATTTGGTCTATCCCTTTCTCCCTTTTTAAACAATGTTACCACGTTAACAGTTCTCCAGTCCTCTGGCGCCACACCTGTAGCCAGAGAGGATTGGAAAATGATAAGTCAGAACCTCTGCCATTTTCTCTCTTACCAGTCTGGGATACATTTCATCCAGGCCTGGGGATTTATCCACTTTCAAAGATGCTAAACCCCTTAATATTCCCTTTCACTAAGCTTATTTTATCTAATATTTCACACTCCCCCTCCCTGATTGCAATGTCTGTATCGTCCCTCTCTTATGAAAACAGAGACACAAAGTATTCATTAAGAACCATACCCAAGTCTTCCGCCTCCACACACAGGTTACCTTTATGGTCCTTCATTGGCCCTACTCTTACTTTAGTTATCCTCTTGCTCTTAATGTATTTATTAAACATCTTTGGGTTTTCCTTGATCGATCTTGCCAATATTTTTTCATCTGCTCTCTTTGCTTTCCTAATTTCCTTTTTAATTTCACCCCTGCACTTTCTATACTCCTCTCGGCAGTATGGAGTCCTCAGTATCTGTCATAAGCTTCCCTTTTTTTTTAATTTATCCTACCCCATATGCCCCTTAACATCCAGGGAGCTCTAGATTTGTTAGTCCCACCCTTTTTCCTTTAAGGGAACATACTTGCTCTAAACCCTCACTATCTCCTCCTTAAATGGCTCCCACTGCTCTGACACTGATTTACCTTCAAGTTTCTGTCTCCAGTCCATTTTGGCTAAATCACATCTCAGCTTAGTAAAATTGGCCTTTCCCCAATTGAGAACTTTTATTCCTGGTCTATTTTTGTCCTTTTCCATAACTACACTAAATCTAACTGAATTATGATCACTAGCACCAAAATGCTCTCCCACCGATACCCTTTCCCCTTGCCCAGCTTCATTCCCTAAAACTAGGTCCAGAACCACCCCCTCCCTTGTTGGGCTTGCTACGTACTGACTAAAACAGTTCTCCTGAATGCATTTTAAGAATTCTGCTCCTTCTATACCTTTTACACTAATTTTACGTCAGTTAATATTAGGGAAGTTGAAATCCCCTACTATTACTGCCCTATTTTGGCACGTCTCAGAAATTTGCCTACATATTTGCTCTTCTATCTCCCTGACTGTTTGGGGATCTATAGTCCACTCCCAGCAGTGTGATTGCCCCTTTTTTGTTTTTCAGTTCAACCCATATGGCCTCATTTGATGATCCTTCTAATATATCATCCCTCCTCAGAGCTGTAATTGTTTCTTTAATCAATATTGCAACCCGCCTCCTCTTTTATCCCCCTCTCTGTCTCATCTGAAAACCCTGTAACCAGGAATGTTGAGCTGCCATTCCTGCCCTTCTTTCAGCCATGATATCAGACTCCCACGTGTCTATCTGTGCCCTCAGCTCCTCTGCTTTATTCCCTAGACTCCTTGCGTTGAAGTATGTACCATATAGCACTGCCAAACTCCCTTGTTGTCTATTTTCTGTCCTTTGTTTACTCTGCCTTCCAAACTCGATTACTAATTTTCTGCCTAAGGAGGAGGTGGTCACTATTTCTATGGACACCAATTACTCTCGCCCAGAAAGAGATCGAGGTGGCTAAAAACAAAATAACATTCATTATATAAATGAATATGATGCCCCACAGCAGAATATTGCTCCATGGTCAGATAGGCTGAGATCTGAGGCGAGAAAGGGAGCTAACAACAACAACTTGTATTTATATAGCGCTTTTAAATGTAGTAAAACGTCCCAAGGCGCTTCACAGGAGCGTTATCAGGCAAAATTTGACACTGAGCCACATAAGGAGATATTAGAAATAACAACAGAAAGTGCTGGAAACACTCAGCAGGTCAGGCAGCATCGAAGAGAGAAGAAACAGAGTCAACATAGAAACCAGGAGCAGGAGTCGGCCATTCGGCCCCTCGAGCCTGCTCCGCCATTCAATGAGATCATGGCTGATCATCCAAACTCAGTACCCGGTCCCTGCCTTCTCCCCATATCCCTTGATCCCTTTAGCCTTAAGTTTCGAGTCGAACCCTTCGTCAGAACTGGAAAAGGTTAGGGAGGAGATTTTTAAGCAGGGGCAGGGAGGAGGGGAGGAAAGAACAAAGGGAAGGTCTGTGATGGGATGGAAGGCAGGAGAGATTGAATGACAAAAGGGATGATAGTGCGAGGCAAAAGGTAATGGGACAAGTTAAGAAACAAAAGATGGCTCTAGATAATATGGAGATATTAGGACAGGTTGGTCAAAGAGGTCGGTTTAAAGGAATGTCTTAAAAAGGAGGAAAGAAGGGGAGGCGGAGAGGTTTAGGGAGGGAATTCCAGAGCTTAGGGCCTTGGCAACAGAAGGTACGGCCACCAGTGGTGGAGTGATTATAATCAGGAATGCTCAAGAGACCAGAATTGGAGGAGCGCAGATATTTCGGGGGGGGGGGGGGGGTTGTGGGGCTGGAGGAAATTACAGAGATAGGGAGGGGTGAGGGCAATGGAGGGATTTGAAAACAAGAATGAGAATTTTGAAATCGAGGCGCTGCTTAACTGAGAGCCAATGTAGGTCAGCGAGCACAGGGGTAATGGGTGAACGGGACTTGGTGCGAGTTAGGACACGGGCAGCTGAGTTTTGGATGACCTCAAGTTTACGTAGGATAGAATGTGGGAGGCCAGCCAGGAGTGTGTTGGAATAGTCAAGTCTAGAGGTAACAAAGGCATGGATGAGGGTTTCAGCAGCGGATGAGCTGAGGCAAGGGCAGAGATTGGCAATGTTACAGAGGTGGAAATAGGCGGTCTTAGTCATGGATGTGCGGTTGGGAGCTAATTTCAGGGTCAAATATGACACCATGATCGCGAACAGTCTGGTTCAGCCTCAGACAGATGTTAGGGAGAGGGATGGAGTCAGTGGCGGGGACCAAAGACAATGGCTTCGGTCTTCCCAATATTTAATTGGAGAAAATTTCTGCTCATCCAGAACTGGATGTCAGACAAGCAGTCTGACAATTTAGAGACCGTGGAGGGGGTCGAGGGAAGTGGTGATGAGGTAGAGCTGGGTGTCATCAGCGTACATGTGGAAACTGACGCTGTGTTTTTGGATGATGTCGCCGAGGGGCAGCAAGTAGATGAGAAATAGGAGGGGGCCCAGGATAGATCCTTGGGGGACACCAGAGGTAACGATGCGGGAGCAGGAAGAGAAGCCATTGCAGGTGATTCTCTGGCTATGATCAGATAGATAAGAATGGGACCAGGCGAGTGTAGTCCCACCCAGCTGGACGACAGTGGAGAGACGTTGAAGAAGGATGGAGTGATCAACAGTGTCAAAAGCTCCAGACAAGTCAAGAAGGACGAGGAGGAATAGTTTACCTTTGTCACAGTCACAAAGGATGTTCTTTGTGGCTTTGATGAGAGCCGTTTCGGTACTGTGGCAGGGGCGGAAACCTGATTGGAGGGCTTCAAACATGGAATTGTGGGAAAGAGGGGCACGGATTTGGGAGGTGACAACACGTTCAAGGACTTGAGAGGAAAGGAAGGTTGGAGATGGGGCGATAGTTTGCAAGGATGGAGGGGTCAAGGGTTGTTTTGTTGAGGAGAGGGGTGATGACGGCAGATTTGAGGGAGAGGGGGACAGTACCTGAGGAGAGAGAACCGTTAACAATGTCAGCTAACATGGGAGCCAGAAAAGGAAGTTGGGTAGTCAGCAGTTTGGTGGGAATAGGGTCGAGGGAGCAGGAAGTGAGTCTCATGGACAAGATGAGCGTGGACAGGTCATGAGGGGAGATCGGAGAGAAACTAGAGAAAGATGTGAGTTCAGGGCTAGGGCAGGGGAGAACCTTAGAGGAAGTTTGGCCCGGTGGGCTACGAGAAGGAAAGGAAGTGGCAGAAGCAGCTGAACGGATGGTCTCAATCTTAGAGACAAAGAGGTCCATGAGTTCCTCACACTTGTTGTCAGAGGTGAGGGTGGAGGAGACAGGAGAGAGGGGTTTAAGACAACAGTTACCAGTGGAGAATAGAAGCCGGAAAATAGAAACAGAGGAAAGAGAGGTAGAGAGGCGGAGAGGTTTAGGGAGGGAATTCCAGAGCTTAGGGCCCCAGGCAGCTGAAGGCACGGCCACCAATGGTGGAGTGATTAAAATCGGGGATGTGCAAAAGGCCAGAATTGGAGGAGCGCGGAGATCTTAGAGGGTTGTAGGGCAGGAGGAGGAGGTTAGAGAGATGCGGGGGGGGGGGGGGTGGGGGGGGAGAAAAGGCCATAGAGGGATTTGAAAACAAGGATGAGAATTTTAAAATCGAGGCGTACCAAATTGAATATAAATTAAACTGAATATAAAAAGAAACTGAAGAAGAAGCAAGCAGACAGACAGACAGACAGAGGAAGAGAGAGGAGGGGTAAATGCAGGGAGAGCACGTGGGGCAAACACAGAGAGGGCAAACCGAGGGAAGAGAAAAAGAGGCAGAAACAATGAGGGAGACAAACGCACAGATAAGCATATTAAAATTGTATATACCTTTAAATAATTTAAGTCTGAAAAATAAACAATGCTATACATTTAAATGCATTCAGTCTTATGCTTTTGATTATAAATCTCACTCCTAACACTTCCCTACGACTCACACAAGCCAGAGAGAGGAACGAAAGCATGAACCATAACATTTCAAATTTGGATCCAGGAAACAATCCCATGGAGCCCCTGAGGTTGTTGACTATTTGTTTTATCTATCATCAGATTTTGTATGTGTCGACCTACTAGCGTGTTATTTCTGTAGCTACTGTATATCCCCAATCATGTCCGGCAATGAAAAAGACTGTTCCTCTTTAGGTAGCCAACACTGTCTTTCAAAAGTTAGGGCAGACAATCCCAGGATGGTGATATTTGCAGGGGGGCCTCCCCTCCACACAGAGAAGCTTTGAAAACCACTGGATTAGAGAGGTTAAGTCTCAAATTCCCCTCTCTCCTTTCACAGGCCAATCAAAGCTTCAGTAACAAGAGGCTCATCATCCCTCCCCCCATACCACACAGCTCCAAACATAACAAACAGATGCTAGCAAACCTCTTTAGTCAGATGGCCCAGTGATAGCTGAAGTCTTTGGCCTAGAAATTCACTAGCCTTAGCGCCGCTTTTGAGGCGCTAGAGGGACTAGCGCCAGAGTTATGGCCATTTGAAAAATTGAGTGGGGCCCTAAAGCGGCGTTGCACCGGTAGCGCTGCGCCGGCACCGATGACGTCATCGGTGTGCGCAGCGTCCCGGTTGCCGTGGTAACCCGCCCGAACTCCGAAATTGAGTTGCGGCCGCCTCGCCCGTGGCAGCCGCAAGCAACGTTCTGTAAAAGGTGCCTTGCTGAAGTTAGCGCCGGCGCATTAAGGTCGCGCGGCGGCCGGCCGCTTCCCCGGCGGCCGCCTGCCCGCACCTCCCTCCCCGGACTCCTCCAAGACCCCCCCGCGGCACAGATGCGTGTGGGCCGCGAGCCCGGCACTTCTCCGAGGTGCCGGGCTCATTTTTATTCAGCCGTCAACGGCCAGCGGTCCGGTGCAGGCAGCTCCTCCTTAACGGAAGGAGGAGGCCTGCACTTCCCCAGCCTGCCGCACCGCATCGGGCGCCGCAGCGCCGGAACAGCGCCGCAATGGGGCAGGTAGCGCCCATTGGGAGGCGCTGAAACCCTCCAGTAGCGCCGGCAGCCGTTTGGGCGCGGCGCTACTGAATTTTTGGCGCGCACAGGGGGACTTAGCGTCGGCACTAACTTCCGGCGCTAAAGCCCTGGCTGCGCCAAAACCCAATTTCTAGGCCTGTATCTCTCCCACTTCACAGCAACTAAAGTAACTCAATGTAAAGCTTATCAACAGTATCCCCAAGTTAAAGATTGGAGTTTGTCTCACAGTTGGAATAGGTCAGCCCCAGCAATACCTTGGACTTGAGCAGCCCAGCATTAAGTTTGCAAGATTTAATTCAGCTTCACAAAAATGTAGAGTCTTGTTTAACCTAAAAAAAGTGTGACATCAGGAATTTGGCATTTTGCAATTGGCAGTGGGGGCAGGGCGTTGAGGGAAAGTAATAGGGGAAAGCTTCAAGGAGCAGCGGGGCATATATAATAAACAAGAGTTGAGAACGAACGGATGTTTGGTGCTGCTTCAGCATCCTGCGAGTGGAGAGTGTGCACGTAGCATCCAACAGATCCAGCGTCACTGGATTGCTTTACGCCAAGTTAGCAGTTTAGGAAACAAAGTTTTCATCCAGATTCCACTCATCGCATAGGTTTCAGCTTCACTGGCAAGAACACACACAAGAACATGTGCGCTTGAGTGCAAAAAAAAACTGGTTTGATCAACCAAAGTTTCTGCCATGCACCACTTTAACTACAGATGGTAAATAAGATTGGAAGACACAAGTATCATTTCCAAAAACATTAAAGCTGATTTTGTACATTTGAATAAAACTGCTGTACAAACCTATGTTCCTTTTCCCCTGCTGTGTCCCACACCTGAAGCTTCACTTTTACTGTTGGTGCGGTTTCCAAAACATGAATGTAATAATCCACACCGATGGTTTTCTGGAGATCGTCTCTGAAAATCCCTTCGGTTAAACGGAGCACAATGGATGTTTTGCCCACAGCAGAAGCACCCACTAAAATAACACGAAATTGCCACAGGAACTTTCTCAGACTCCTCCGCCTGACTCGGTGTTTTGGCACTCCGGGCTGGGTGGACCAAGCCTGACCCATGGCAGTAAACTCAGCCTTGTGCTGCTTCAAGAACGCTGGGCTCAGTGAAGCCAGTTACAAGACTGAAGCTGCTTCACTGAATCAATACCCTTCCCCCGTCACCCCCTTCCCTTTATGAGTTTAACAGATTGATTGCTAATGTGATTAGCCAATGATTTGCGGCAGTCAAGTCTCAGCCCCAATCAATGCACAGAAGGGATGGGGTGCATACTTTGGAACTTGTTTTACATCATAACAGTGAAGGTGGTTGGCTGCAAAGTGAATGCATAGTGAATTTTTGGAGCCACAGATAGCAGAAGATTTTTTGTCATGACACAGGCTTTGATGTGGATGATAAATAACCTCGAGAAAGTCAGATAGGGGTTGCCCTTTCAGATTTTTCTATGGAGCTATTCCTAAATCACCAAGCAGATATAATTAGCTGGATAATTGCCTTCAGCTCTTGTCATGACAGGGAACCTGACAAAGGTTTGTTTCGGATTTACAGCTTTTACAGTTTCTTTGCTTTTTATTTGTACGTTTTATTTCACGTTGAGTCTTCTGAAGCTGTGAATCACAAGCCTCAACGTAAAATAAGCTTATAAAAAAAAAAATCTGAAACAAAAAACTGAAAATATTGGCAACACCAAGCCGGTGGCGAGAACAGACACGCTAACGCTTCAGAACTGGGAAAATATGAAAAATGATCAATCACCAGACCAATGGGAAGGAGAGGGAAAAAAGCACAAGAAAATCTCTGTGCAATGATCTGCTTAAAAGAATAACAGGAGGCGGTTAAATAGCTGAGATGATACTCAGAAGAAGCGTCGAAGAAATTGGAGATACAAAGATAGTGTGACTAGTTAAGGCAGTGGGCGGTTACTAAGTCTGAACTTGAAAGAGGAAAAGCTAGCAAAACAGGGTGGGGTCTAAAAGCCTTGAGTGGAGGGAACAAATAGCAGACCCACATCAAGGGGGCAAACTGCTCTGCTAGCATGTTGTTCTGACAAAGAGTCCCCACCACGACTCTACCATTCTCAGCTGTGGCTCAGTGGGCCGCACTCTCTCTTGCCTCTCAGTCAGGAGGTTGTGGATTCAAATCCCACTCCAGGAACATGAGTACAGAATTCTAGGCTGACGCTCCAGGGCGGTGCTGAGGGAGCGCTGCACTGTCGGAGATGGCGTCTTTCAGATGAGACGTTAAACCGAGGCCCCGTCTGCTCTCTCAGGTGGATGTAAAAGATCCCATGGCACTATTTTGAAGAAGAGCAGGGAGATCTCCCTGGGCCAATATTTTTCCCTCAACCAACATCACTAAAACAGATTATCTGGTCATTATCACATTGCTATTTGTGGGAGCTGGCTGTGCGCAAATTGGCTGCCGTGTTTCCTACATTACAACAGTGACTATTTCAAAAGTACTTCATTGGCTGTAAAGCGCTTTGGGACGTCCTGAGGTCATGGGAGGTGCTATAGAAATGCAAGTCTTTCTTTCTATTGACAGACACATCGCCAGCACCTCCTGTTGTAAAGAATATGGAGATAATAGGGCCTGAAGTTAATAAAGTCAAGGTTAAAGTCAGAGGGCTGCAGAAAGGTCAGTAGAAAGATAAGATGCTTTTTCAACTGTTTCCGACAGGACCACAGTGACTATTTCAAAAGTACTTCATTGGCTGTAAAGCGCTTTGGGACGTCCTGAGGTCGTGAAAGGCGCTATAGAAATGCAAGTCTTTCTTTCTTTTCAATCTGAAACCTGTTTCAATTTCAACCTTGACATCCCTCCCCCCACCCCCCAGGTTTTCCATCTCTCCCATTTTCCTTCGGCCTCCCACTGCCTGAACTAGTCGCCTGTCCTTTGTTTCATCAATGTCTTTTATTTCTTTCAAGCAATATTTTGTGACGGAGTTGATCTATTGCGCCATTCCAATTATACTTTTTTCGGTGATATTTTTTCATATTTTCCCCTCCCTTCCCTATCAGTTTTTGCTGCTCCTATTCGTTTGCTTGGCTGCCTCTTGTTATTTATTTCTGATGAACCTAAAACATCAACACTTCTCTCAGCAGATGCAGACTGACAGACCTCTTGTGTGTTCCCGGCAGTATTTTGCTTTTCCTTCACACAGAATCTACAGAAACAGAAACAGGCCATTCGGCCCAACAGGTTTGTGCCGGCGTTTATTTATTTTTTATTCATTCATGGGATGTGGGCGTCACTGGCAAGGCCAGCATTTATTGCCCATCCCTAATCGCCCTTGAGGAGGTGGTGGTGAGCCGCCTTCTTGAACCGCTGCAGTCCGTGTGGTGAAGGTGCTCCCACAGTGCTGTTAGGGAGGGAGTTCCAGGATTTTGACCCAGCGACGATGAAGGATGGTGTGTGACTTGGAGGGGAACTTGGAGGTGGTGGTGTTCCCATGCGCCTGCTGCCCTTGTCCTTCTAGGTGGAAGAGGTCGCGGGTTTGGGAGGTGCTGCCGAAGAAGCCTTGGCGAGTTGCTGCAGTGCCTCTTGTAGATGGTACACACTGCAGCCACGGTACGCCGGTGGTGGAGGGAGTGAATGTTTAAGGTGGTGAATGGGGTGCCAATCAAGCAGGCTGCTTTGTCCTGGATGGTGTCGAGCTTCTTGAGTGTTGTTGGAGCTGCACTCATCCAGGCTCCACATGAGCCTCCTCCTACCCTATTCCATCTAACCCCATCAGCATATCCTTCTATTCCTTTCTCCTTCATGTGTAAATGATTATGGATAACTAGTTCAGGTCGCAAAGGGGTTCTACTGTTACATCCTGGGTCATGCTACCATACAAGTAGATGTAGGACAGTGTGAATCAACTCCAGTAAAAGCAAGGCGCTCAGACCCCGACTGACCACTGAACCCTTCAAGGTATCTACAGCAGACCCAAACTCATAAGAGTAATAAACCCCTGGAATGGCCTCCCATGTAGGGCAGTGAAGGAAAACCTTGCAATTATTTAATAAATAGCTGGATGCTGTGATAGGAGGACTATCATACCCTGTGATCAAATCAAATCAACTTTTATTGTCATTGTTAGTGCACAAGTGCAGTACAACGAAATGTAGGCTTGCGGCTCCCGAGAATGTACATTTGGATTAAGACATTTAAACATTCAACATACATTTGGCTTGTAGTATATTAACATAACATAACCATAATAAAGTGCATTGGCAGATGTGCAGGCTTTAGAGTTTGTTTGTGGAGTTCAGTAGGATGACAGCCCTGGGAAAGAAGCTGTTCCTAAATCTGGTCGTACGGGTGCGAATGCATCTGTAGCGTCTCCCAGATGGCAGGAGGGCGAACAGACTGTGGCTGGGGTGGGTAGGGTCTTTGATGATGGACCGTGACCTCCGTAGACAGCGTTTCTGGTATATGTGCTCTATGGTCGGTAGCCGGGTGCCGGTAATGCGTTGGGCAGTTTTGACTACCCGCTGCAGGGCTTTCCGGTCATAGTAGCTACAGCTGCCATACCATACTGTGATACAGTTTGTCAGGATGCTCTCTATAGTGCAGCGGTAAAAGTTAGAGAGGATCAGGGGTGAGAGGTTACATCCCTTCAGCCTCCTTAGGAAATATAGGCGCTGCTGGGCCTTCTTCACCAGAGAGGAGGTATTGAAGGACCAGGAGAGGTCTTCCGTGATGTGGACTCCGAGGAGCTTAAAGCTGTCCACCCTTTCCACCACAGCCCCATTGATGTGGATGGGGGTGTGACTTCCGCCTTTGGACTTCCTGAAGTCCACAATGATTTCTTTTGTTTTCTTGGTGTTAAGGGCCAGGTTGTTATCGGCGCACCACTTCACGAGATGCTGGACCTCCTCCCTGTAGGCTGACTCATCGTTGTTGGTGATCTGGCCTACTACCGTGGTGTCATCCGCAAACTTGATGATGGTGTTGGAACCATGAACAGCCACACAGTCGTGGTTGAAGAGGGAGTAGAGGAGGGGGCTCAGCACACATCCTTGTGGGGCCCCCGTGTTCAGGGTCAGGGGGGGTGAGGTGTGGTTACCTAATTTGACAGACTGGGGTCTGTTTGTTAGGAAGTCCAGGGTCCAGTTGCAGAGGGAAGTGTTCAGGCCAAGAGTTTGGAGTTTGGTGGCCAGCTTGTTGGGGACGATAGTGTTGAATGCTGAGCTGTAGTCTATGAACAGCATTCTGATGTAGGTCTCCTTACCATCTAGGTGATTCAGTGCCAAGTGTAGAGCAGTTGTGATTGCATCCTCCATTGATCTGTTTGCACGATAGGCAAACTGGTGTTGGTCAAGAGAGGCGGGAACACTGGCTTTGATGTGGGCTAAGACCAGTCTCTCGAAACACTTCATTATGATGGGTGTGAGTGCGACAGGTCGATAGTCGTTCAGGCACGTCACAGCCATTTGTTTTGGCACAGGAATAATGGTAGCGGTCTTGAAGCATGTAGGGACTACTGCCTGGGCCAATGACAGGTTGAAGATGGCGGTGAAGACATCAGCCAGCTGATCAGCACATTCCTTGAGTACCCGTCCAGGGATGCTATCCGGTCCAGCAGCCTTTCGTGTGTTCACTCCGCGTAGAACACCCCTTACGTCGGAGGTCGACAGAGTGAGCACCTGGTCTTCCGGGGGTGGCAAGGCTTTGGTAGCCGGCTCCTTGTTGTCCCTGTCGAAGCGAGCGTAGAAGTTGTTAAGCTCCTCCGGAAGGGAGGCATCGCTAACCAGGGGGCCGAAGTAACCATGGTGACCGTGGAGTGGGGCTATCCAGGTTCACACGTGCTGCCATCAAGTTGACTTCCTGGCATTATTGTACTGCTTTAGTTGGAGACTATTTGCCAGCGCAGGGAGAGACAGAATCACTTCAAAAGTACTTAAATGGCTGTAAAGCACTTTAGGTCGTTCGGTGGTCATCAAAGTCGCTGTATTAATATAAGTCTTTCTTTCTTTAGATGTGGTATTGAACCACACAAACCAGAAAGGTTTGATACCTGGTCTATGCTTATTTGGGTGGTCTCAACTAAATTGGAGTTAGGGTTACTACAATGGCCTCTGGACTATCATTTTATCTACATTTCTGTGAGGCAACTTGGGACGTTCTTCTATGTTAAAGGCGCTATATAAATGTAAGTTCTTGATGGTGGACTGGTGCAGTGGCGGCAGCGAGGAGGCAGAGGATAAATCGAGCGGGAGGCCCAGAGAGAGCGCAGACCGGAGCAGCGACGGCAGCGAGGAGGAGGAGGACCTCCCGCAAAAACAACAATAACAAAGGCAACAACTGCAAAACAGCTAAAGTGACGTCACAACCAGGGAAGGAGCTGATTGGTGAGTGGCTGGTGAGTGTTTCTAGTTAATAGTCTATTAAGTAGAGGCATGGCAGGGCAGCTCAGTCCCGTGGAATGCACCTCCTGTGACACGTGGGGACTCCAGGACGTTTCCCGTGTCCTGGACAACCACATGTGCAGGAAGTGTCGTCAGCTGGAGGAGCTCGAGCTCCAGGTTTCAGAGCTTGAGCAGCAGCTGGTGTCACTGCGGTGCATCCGTGAGGCTGAGAGCTTCGTGGGTAGCACGTTTCAGGAGGTGGTCACCCTGCAGATAAAGAGTATGCAGATAGAAAGGGAATGGGTGACCACCAGACAGAAGAGGAGGACCAGGCAGGTAGTGCAGGAGTCCCCTGAGTGCATGTTGCTCTCCAACCAGTATTCGGTTCTGAGTACTAGTGAGGGCAATGGTTCCTCTGGGGAGTGCAGCCAGAGCCAAGTCCACGGCACCACGGGTGGCTCAGCTGTACGGGCGGGGGGGGAGGAAGAAGAGTGGGAGAGCAATAGTGGTAGAGGATTCGATAGTTTGGGGAGCAGACAGGCGTTTCTGCGGCCGCAGGCGTGACTCCAGGGTGGTATGTTGCCTCCCTGGTGCCATCGTCAAGGATGTCACCGGCAGCTGCAGAACATTCTGAAGCGGGAGGATGAACAGCCAAAGGTCGTGGTCCATATCGGTACCAACGACATAGGTAGAAAGAGGGATGAGGTCCTGCAGGCATATTTCAGGGAGCTAGGAAAAAGATTAAAAAGCAGGACCTCAAAAGGTAGTAATCTCCGGATTACTCCCAGTGCCATGCGCGAGTGAGTATAGAAATAGGAGGATAGAGCAGATGAATGCGTGGCTGGAGAGATGGTGCAGGAGGAAGGGCTTTAGATTCCTGGGGCATTGGGACCGGTTCTGGGGGAGGTGGGACCTGTACAGAATGGACAGGTTGCACCTCAACAGGGCCGGAACCAATATCCTCGCGGGGAGGTTTGCTAGTGCTGTTGGGGGGGATTTAAACTAATTTGGCAGGGGGATGGGCACCAGGATGTAACATTAGAAAGGGGAAATAAAGTGCTCAAAGGATTGGGAGAGGCAGAGAGCTCTAAAGTAAGGAATAGTAAGGTACTGGGTGGGGTCAGACTAAGAGAGAATACAGGATGGTCTAAGATGGATTTACAGTGTGTGTGTGTGTAGCCTGGCGAAATGGAGCAGCACAGGACACGAACTTTCGTTTTTGGGGTTTTTTATTCTGTATTAATAACTTGGGTCTAGGTTTAGGATGAAATTGTAAATACATAAAACACAGTCGACAAAATACGGCAGTGGCTTGCTGCAAAACAGAACATGAGGCAAACCACAGGTGAAGGCAGTTAATTAACTAACAATCATTATACAAAACAAAACATATCATACCATACATTCGTATGTCCCGTTATCACTTGTCACCTCTTACAAGCAAACAGAAAGTATTAAACTCGTTCGAAACGTAGCCCCAAGGGCTCAACAACAATTTTAACAAAGGTTAACACCAGCACATGGTGGGACAATCTACAAGCATCCCCGTGATATCGAGTGATTTGGGAAACAATATCACTTTAAAACTATGTCTGGCTGCACTAAATGCTGTTTTAGTTGTACTTTACGCAGACTAAGTTCATTTAAAAAGTCATATTCACCCCAACTCTCCTGAGCACACCCCCCACGCTGGATCTAGAAAATGGAGGCTGTGAAGAAAGGGGAGGTTCCTTTGGCATCACATGGCCTTACCCATAACCCTTTTCTCAAATTCTAAAGGGGAAAATGAACCGCGCCATCTAGTGGACTTAAATATTCACTGCATTTTCCCACTTGGCTACATTCTCCCCTGCTTTAAAGTCAACGTCCTCGGTGACTTAGCACCCGTTTTTCACTTCTTTTACAGCTTCTCGAAAAAATGCAGTACCCAGACTCGATAAAACATGAGAGAACACCTCAGGACTGAGTGAGACTGCATTACAGGCTGACTGAGGCAAATGGTATGGGTTAGGGTTTACCCCAGCATTGGCTCTTTTAGTTCTGCGAGGAGCCGGAATGGGTACCTCAACCTCAGTCCCACACTCAGAAGGGTCTGAATGCTCTGGCTCAGAAACAGCCTCTGATTCCTGTACATCTTGGGCGTTACCAACAGGATCATTGTTTACTTTTTCCTCCTGAGTTAACTCTGGATAGGTGACTTCCTCTACCACAACAAACTCAGTATCAGAGGGCTCTGGCAACGATTCTGTCAAAAGAGTGACAGGGGGTACGGTGACAGGGGACTTGGTTCTCGTCCGCCTAGGCTCAGGGACAGGGGTAACACATGGCCTAAGATTAACTCTATGGACCCTTTTTAAAGGACCGCCCTCTACAGGCTCAACTGCATGTGTAGTACCCTGTACCTCCACCACTCTGTACACAGTAGGACCCCACGCATCCTGAATTTTGTTCCTACCCAAAGGCCTGTGTCGTAAGTATACCAACTGACCCACCTCAATGGTTGGACAGTACACTTTGTCTTTGTTAAGTTCAATTCTTTGAGCTGATTTCTTTTCAGTGTACTCTCTTGCCCTTGCATGTGCCTCCTTCAAACGCTCTTGGTGGACAACCAACCACTCATGTTTCTTGTCTAACACTTTCTCCTGACCTAATAAAGCATCTACAGGAAGGTGTGGATGAACCCCGAAAAGCAGATAGTACGGTGAGTAGCCAGTCGTAGCATGGGGTGTTACATTGTAGGCATACACCAACTCAGATAAGTGCTCAGGCCAGAGGCGCTTCTTTTCTGGAGGCAGTGTACGCAAAAGATCATGTAAAGATCTGTTGAATCTCTCACATTGAGCATTTCCTTCTGGGTGGTGTGGGGTAGTGCGGGTTTTCTTTACACCATAAAGCTTACACAGCTCGGCAATGATTTCACTCTCAAAATTTCGACCTCTGTCTGAATGCAATCTTTCTGGGACCCCATACTTCATGAACCACTCTTTGAGAAGGACTTTTGCCGTGGTATCAGCCTTTTGGTCCCGAGTAGGGAAGGCTTGTGTGAATTTAGTGAAAACATCGGTCACCACTAACACATTCTCACGACCATCGGAGGCCGGTTCCAGCATGGTGAAATCTACAGCAACTACTTCAAGGGGCCGAGAGGCTAGAAATGATTTCATAGGGGCATGTATCTTGGGGTGGGGCATTTTTGTCAAAACACACCTCTCGCATTTCTTGACCCACTGTTCCACATCCCCATACATCCCAACCCAAAAACATCTCTGTCTCAAAAGGTTCTGTGTGCGCTCTATTCCCTGATGGCCCATACGATCATGCACACCTTCAAGCACGACTTCTTTCAAACAAGAGGGCAGTAGTAGCTGGTGACACTCACCAACATGGACATCCTCGATTACACGGTACAACAAACCATCTTGCTCACAAATACGGGGCCACTGCTTTAACGTGGATAATACTAGCTTGGATAACTGCGACCTCTCCTTGTAAGTTGGCCTTCGCTGCTCACCCCAAAACTTCCTAAACACGCTGAGGGTGGGGTCTGTGTCCTGAAACTTACGTAGTTCCTCTTTAGAGTAACCGGGAAGTGTTGGTGTGTTACCCTGCAACTCACTACGCTCAGTACTTTCTTCTGCGTCCGAAACACGGATCTGTCTGACTTTACAGCACTTGACTCCTGCTGTCCCTAAGTCTGGTCCTAGAGCTGTTCCCTTGTGAGTGACATTACATATGGCCACACAACCATCATAGTCCGCATCCCCACTGTCTGACTCGGGCTCCCCTGCTAACGGCTGCCTAGAGAGGGCATCTGCTGCTGCATTACAGCGGCCTGGGCGGTACTTGACGTCAAAGTCAAAAACAGCTAACTGAGCCACCCATCTTTGCTCAACAGCACCTAACTTAGCTGTAGAAAGGTGACACAGGGGGTTGTTATCTGTTATGACAGTGAACTTGGAACCTAGAAGGTAACCTCGAAATTTCTCTGAAACAGCCCATTTGAGGGCGAGGAGCTCTAGTTTCATACTGCTGTAGTTTCTGTCATTTCTTTCAGCATTACGGAGCCTCCTACTGGCATATGCTATCACTCTCTTCCTATCTCCCTGCTGCTGGTGGAGGGTGGCACCTAATCCTAGGTTACTGGCATCCGTCTCTACAATAAAAGGCTGAGTGAAATCTGCGTAACCTAACACTGGAGCACTGATCAGCTTTTCTTTCAGCTGTTCGAAAGCAGCTTGGCACGCCGCTGTCCATGAACCTTCAAACAACCGTTTTGCTTTTGCTGGGCTGTCTTCCCTAAGGCATGCATTGACTACGTCATGGAGAGGGCCAGCTCGTTTAGAAAAATCCTCAATGAACCTCCTGTAATAACTACAGAAACCAAGAAATGACCTCAGATCTTTGACTGTACTGGGGACTGGCCACTTCTTTACGGCGGCAATTTTCTCTGGATCTGTCCCTATACCCTCCCCTGAAATTTGATGCCCAAGGAACCTGACTTCCTGCTGCAGGAAGTGACACTTTTCAAGCTTTACTTTCAAACCTGTCTCTTTCAGTCGTCTTAGAGCTGTCTCAAACCTCTCTAAATGGTCCGGGAAGGTCTGAGAGAACACAAGGATGTCATCTAAATACACTAATAGGATGTGGAACACTAAGTCGCTCATAGTCGCTTGCATAAGTCGTTGAAAAGTCGCAGGTCCATTACAGACACCAAAAGGCATTCTGAGGTACTCAAAAAGGCCAAAAGGAGTTGTAAAAGCAGTCTTATGCCTGTCACTTTCACGAACAGCAACCTGGTGGTACCCACTTGCAAGGTCAATGGTCGAGAAGAACTTTGCACCATGAAGGGCATCAAAACTCTCGTCAATGCGGGGCAAAGGAAATGCGTCACGTCTGGTTTTTGAGTTTAGTTTCCTAAAGTCAACACATAGTCGTATGTCTCCATCAGTCTTACGAACTACCACTATGGGTGAAGCGTATGAACTATTGCTCTCCTGGATGACACGCTTTCTTAAAAGCTTAGTGATGTGGTCCCTCACCTCTTTGTACAGTGTAGGTGGGATACGACGGTATGGCTCTGTAACTGGTGCGTCATCTACCAAGTTAATCTCATGCTCAACTTTATCAGTGTAACCTAGGTCCTCATCCTTAAAAGCAAATACTTCCGAATACCTGGCTAAAAGTGCACCTAACTCTGCTTGTTGGCCCTGTGTGCCACCTATGTGTAGTTTGTCCAAAAGCAACTGAATGTCTTGGTCTGTCATCTGTCCTTCTTGTCTGCCAACAGTTACTTCCTCTGTGTCAGCGGAGATGCGTTGAAATCGCACCTCACAGGAGTACTTGTCTACACACTCTGCCTGAGTCGGAATACCAAGCCTGGTCCTGGGGTTTAACCACACATCCTCCTCAGAGAAATTTACCACCTGCACTGGAAATAAATGTCCCTTTGATTCAACTAGAGTGGGGACAACTACCAGGCCACCTGGCAATGGTGTGTTACCTGGCTCCAACAGCATTTTAGTGCTGCCACCTGACTGAGTTTTAAGTCCCTTTACATAGACTGTAGCTATGGAAGACGCAGGCACATGTACAGCACCCCTACCAGCTACACGGACAGAAGATGACTTTGGAGTGATGTTACACTGTTGTACTTGCTGAAATGCTTCCCTCCAATCTGAATCCAACTTTCCCCCTAGAGTAGTGTCAAACTCAGCATGAACTAGTTGTCTGCATCGGCTGATGATGTTCATACCAATAAGACCTGGTGCTGCAGGTTGTGACTGCTGATGCTCTTTGACTACCAGGAAACCACATTCGGGTAAGGTTATGCCCATAGTTTCAACGTCTAACTCAAGGTAGCCCAAGTAGGGAATGTCCAACCCGTTGGCGGCAGTGATCTTAAGCCACCCGGTTGTAGGCAGCATATCCTCATCCCTCCCAAGTAAGTGCTCTCTGAAAAAAACTTCAGTAATAGTGCTGACTTGGCTCCCGGTATCTAGTAAACAGTTAGCAGTAACCCCCCCAATCTTGAGATCTACTACTGGACATTTACCTACTGCACGGTCAAGAAATCTGTCACGAATACCAGTACTGTTCTGAGAGCCTGCAGGTTTTCCTCGCATTGCCCGGCTCATGGCAATCGAGGGAGTTAGTTTTCCTGCACCCCAGCCAGCATTGGTGGATGTGTTTGCTACCTCGTGCTTCTGAGGACACTGTTTGGCAATGTGCCCCGCCCCGTTGCACTTAAAGCAAATAGGCTGACCTTCATCAGTGAACTTTGGCTTGGCTCTAGGTTTCCCAACCTTGTCATTACCCGTGTTTTCCTTCTGTAGAGCAAGACCCCGTACTGCCTCTGTTAGTTCCCCGATAGCTTTACCCTGTTCCGCCACCACTTTAAGAACATCCTGTAAAGTGACAGCCTGGCTGCCTGGTACCCCAATGGCAGAACACTGAAGATCCCTCCCCGTACTGTCACACACTACATTCTTGCTCTTTGCAACTTTAGTGCTACAGGGCTGGTCTTCTAAGGACCATAAGACAGCTTCCTCACGTACATCGAATAGGGTAGACTGGGGGTTGTCTCGTACAAACTTGCGCAACTCTCTCCGGAGTGAGGGATCTCTAACACCATCAACAAATCTGTTTCTGACAACCCGTTTTGTGTCCGGCACAGCATCAGGTGATTGCTTTACCAAAGTTCTAATAATCTGAGAGAGTGCATGTGAGTATTCTTGGAAACCTTCACCCTCTTCTTGCTTGCGTCCATAGAAAGTTTCTAACAGCTGGGACTCACTGCGTTTTTCGGTGAAAGCCCCCCTTAGGTAACTGAACAGGTCACTGGGCTGCTTAGACTCTCCACCCAACCGTAACCTAATTTCCTGTAGGGCTGCCCCCCTCAACAAAGATCGAATGAAATCTACCTGCTCTGCAGGAGTCTGATCTCTAGCTCGTAGTACACTTTCAACCTCTTCAATGAACTCATCAACTGAACGACTATCTTTAGATACCTCACCACTGAATGGTTGGATCTGACGCTCTCTGGGTACATACACATATGACTTGGTTGCCCCATTACCTAGAGTGGCAATAATTGCCATTGCTTGGTCATGGTTTTTTTTCAACTCTGAAATCTGTGCCTTGAGTTGATCTATCTGGTTGCCTTCACCCACACTCGAGGTATTGTCCTCACCATCCGAATTGTGAGCTCCACCCGCCTCCTCAGGAGGGTCTAACATTTTGACTCAGTTCACAAGTCCCTGACAGTCACTGAATGGGATGGCCGCTGTGACGATTCTTCTCCAATGGTGTCCCTCCTCGGTGCCTTGATGGGTCCTCTCCCAGATTGGTCCTGGCGCCCTCTGGATCCCGTCTGTCTGGTCTGGTCCTCCTTAGCAACCCCAGGCAGCACTCTCCGTCCGTCTCCAGGTCCACTTGGCACCACACCGCTCTTCCCCCACTGCCGTATTTTATGTAACTTTCCCAAACCTGAGAAACTCCAAGCTAACAGACCCCACTCCTGGTACCAAAATGTGTAGCCTGGCGAAATGGAGCAGCACAGGACACGAACTTTCGTTTTTGGGGTTTTTTATTCTGTATTAATAACTTGGGTCTAGGTTTAGGATGAAATTGTAAATACATAAAACACAGTCGACAAAATACGGCAGTGGCTTGCTGCAAAACAGAACATGAGGCAAACCACAGGTGAAGGCAGTTAATTAACTAACAATCATTATACAAAACAAAACATATCATACCATACATTCGTATGTCCCGTTATCACTTGTCACCTCTTACAAGCAAACAGAAAGTATTAAACTCGTTCGAAACGTAGCCCCAAGGGCTCAACAACAATTTTAACAAAGGTTAACACCAGCACATGGTGGGACAATCTACAAGCATCCCCGTGATATCGAGTGATTTGGGAAACAATATCACTTTAAAACTATGTCTGGCTGCACTAAATGCTGTTTTAGTTGTACTTTACGCAGACTAAGTTCATTTAAAAAGTCATATTCACCCCAACTCTCCTGAGCACACCCCCCACGCTGGATCTAGAAAATGGAGGCTGTGAAGAAAGGGGAGGTTCCTTTGGCATCACATGGCCTTACCCATAACCCTTTTCTCAAATTCTAAAGGGGAAAATGAACCGCGCCATCTAGTGGACTTAAATATTCACTGCATTTTCCCACTTGGCTACATTCTCCCCTGCTTTAAAGTCAACGTCCTCGGTGACTTAGCACCCGTTTTTCACTTCTTTTACAGCTTCTCGAAAAAATGCAGTACCCAGACTCGATAAAACATGAGAGAACACCTCAGGACTGAGTGAGACTGCATTACAGGCTGACTGAGGCAAATGGTATGGGTTAGGGTTTACCCCAGCATTGGCTCTTTTAGTTCTGCGAGGAGCCGGAATGGGTACCTCAACCTCAGTCCCACACTCAGAAGGGTCTGAATGCTCTGGCTCAGAAACAGCCTCTGATTCCTGTACATCTTGGGCGTTACCAACAGGATCATTGTTTACTTTTTCCTCCTGAGTTAACTCTGGATAGGTGACTTCCTCTACCACAACAAACTCAGTATCAGAGGGCTCTGGCAACGATTCTGTCAAAAGAGTGACAGGGGGTACGGTGACAGGGGACTTGGTTCTCGTCCGCCTAGGCTCAGGGACAGGGGTAACACATGGCCTAAGATTAACTCTATGGACCCTTTTTAAAGGACCGCCCTCTACAGGCTCAACTGCATGTGTAGTACCCTGTACCTCCACCACTCTGTACACAGTAGGACCCCACGCATCCTGAATTTTGTTCCTACCCAAAGGCCTGTGTCGTAAGTATACCAACTGACCCACCTCAATGGTTGGACAGTACACTTTGTCTTTGTTAAGTTCAATTCTTTGAGCTGATTTCTTTTCAGTGTACTCTCTTGCCCTTGCATGTGCCTCCTTCAAACGCTCTTGGTGGACAACCAACCACTCATGTTTCTTGTCTAACACTTTCTCCTGACCTAATAAAGCATCTACAGGAAGGTGTGGATGAACCCCGAAAAGCAGATAGTACGGTGAGTAGCCAGTCGTAGCATGGGGTGTTACATTGTAGGCATACACCAACTCAGATAAGTGCTCAGGCCAGAGGCGCTTCTTTTCTGGAGGCAGTGTACGCAAAAGATCATGTAAAGATCTGTTGAATCTCTCACATTGAGCATTTCCTTCTGGGTGGTGTGGGGTAGTGCGGGTTTTCTTTACACCATAAAGCTTACACAGCTCGGCAATGATTTCACTCTCAAAATTTCGACCTCTGTCTGAATGCAATCTTTCTGGGACCCCATACTTCATGAACCACTCTTTGAGAAGGACTTTTGCCGTGGTATCAGCCTTTTGGTCCCGAGTAGGGAAGGCTTGTGTGAATTTAGTGAAAACATCGGTCACCACTAACACATTCTCACGACCATCGGAGGCCGGTTCCAGCATGGTGAAATCTACAGCAACTACTTCAAGGGGCCGAGAGGCTAGAAATGATTTCATAGGGGCATGTATCTTGGGGTGGGGCATTTTTGTCAAAACACACCTCTCGCATTTCTTGACCCACTGTTCCACATCCCCATACATCCCAACCCAAAAACATCTCTGTCTCAAAAGGTTCTGTGTGCGCTCTATTCCCTGATGGCCCATACGATCATGCACACCTTCAAGCACGACTTCTTTCAAACAAGAGGGCAGTAGTAGCTGGTGACACTCACCAACATGGACATCCTCGATTACACGGTACAACAAACCATCTTGCTCACAAATACGGGGCCACTGCTTTAACGTGGATAATACTAGCTTGGATAACTGCGACCTCTCCTTGTAAGTTGGCCTTCGCTGCTCACCCCAAAACTTCCTAAACACGCTGAGGGTGGGGTCTGTGTCCTGAAACTTACGTAGTTCCTCTTTAGAGTAACCGGGAAGTGTTGGTGTGTTACCCTGCAACTCACTACGCTCAGTACTTTCTTCTGCGTCCGAAACACGGATCTGTCTGACTTTACAGCACTTGACTCCTGCTGTCCCTAAGTCTGGTCCTAGAGCTGTTCCCTTGTGAGTGACATTACATATGGCCACACAACCATCATAGTCCGCATCCCCACTGTCTGACTCGGGCTCCCCTGCTAACGGCTGCCTAGAGAGGGCATCTGCTGCTGCATTACAGCGGCCTGGGCGGTACTTGACGTCAAAGTCAAAAACAGCTAACTGAGCCACCCATCTTTGCTCAACAGCACCTAACTTAGCTGTAGAAAGGTGACACAGGGGGTTGTTATCTGTTATGACAGTGAACTTGGAACCTAGAAGGTAACCTCGAAATTTCTCTGAAACAGCCCATTTGAGGGCGAGGAGCTCTAGTTTCATACTGCTGTAGTTTCTGTCATTTCTTTCAGCATTACGGAGCCTCCTACTGGCATATGCTATCACTCTCTTCCTATCTCCCTGCTGCTGGTGGAGGGTGGCACCTAATCCTAGGTTACTGGCATCCGTCTCTACAATAAAAGGCTGAGTGAAATCTGCGTAACCTAACACTGGAGCACTGATCAGCTTTTCTTTCAGCTGTTCGAAAGCAGCTTGGCACGCCGCTGTCCATGAACCTTCAAACAACCGTTTTGCTTTTGCTGGGCTGTCTTCCCTAAGGCATGCATTGACTACGTCATGGAGAGGGCCAGCTCGTTTAGAAAAATCCTCAATGAACCTCCTGTAATAACTACAGAAACCAAGAAATGACCTCAGATCTTTGACTGTACTGGGGACTGGCCACTTCTTTACGGCGGCAATTTTCTCTGGATCTGTCCCTATACCCTCCCCTGAAATTTGATGCCCAAGGAACCTGACTTCCTGCTGCAGGAAGTGACACTTTTCAAGCTTTACTTTCAAACCTGTCTCTTTCAGTCGTCTTAGAGCTGTCTCAAACCTCTCTAAATGGTCCGGGAAGGTCTGAGAGAACACAAGGATGTCATCTAAATACACTAATAGGATGTGGAACACTAAGTCGCTCATAGTCGCTTGCATAAGTCGTTGAAAAGTCGCAGGTCCATTACAGACACCAAAAGGCATTCTGAGGTACTCAAAAAGGCCAAAAGGAGTTGTAAAAGCAGTCTTATGCCTGTCACTTTCACGAACAGCAACCTGGTGGTACCCACTTGCAAGGTCAATGGTCGAGAAGAACTTTGCACCATGAAGGGCATCAAAACTCTCGTCAATGCGGGGCAAAGGAAATGCGTCACGTCTGGTTTTTGAGTTTAGTTTCCTAAAGTCAACACATAGTCGTATGTCTCCATCAGTCTTACGAACTACCACTATGGGTGAAGCGTATGAACTATTGCTCTCCTGGATGACACGCTTTCTTAAAAGCTTAGTGATGTGGTCCCTCACCTCTTTGTACAGTGTAGGTGGGATACGACGGTATGGCTCTGTAACTGGTGCGTCATCTACCAAGTTAATCTCATGCTCAACTTTATCAGTGTAACCTAGGTCCTCATCCTTAAAAGCAAATACTTCCGAATACCTGGCTAAAAGTGCACCTAACTCTGCTTGTTGGCCCTGTGTGCCACCTATGTGTAGTTTGTCCAAAAGCAACTGAATGTCTTGGTCTGTCATCTGTCCTTCTTGTCTGCCAACAGTTACTTCCTCTGTGTCAGCGGAGATGCGTTGAAATCGCACCTCACAGGAGTACTTGTCTACACACTCTGCCTGAGTCGGAATACCAAGCCTGGTCCTGGGGTTTAACCACACATCCTCCTCAGAGAAATTTACCACCTGCACTGGAAATAAATGTCCCTTTGATTCAACTAGAGTGGGGACAACTACCAGGCCACCTGGCAATGGTGTGTTACCTGGCTCCAACAGCATTTTAGTGCTGCCACCTGACTGAGTTTTAAGTCCCTTTACATAGACTGTAGCTATGGAAGACGCAGGCACATGTACAGCACCCCTACCAGCTACACGGACAGAAGATGACTTTGGAGTGATGTTACACTGTTGTACTTGCTGAAATGCTTCCCTCCAATCTGAATCCAACTTTCCCCCTAGAGTAGTGTCAAACTCAGCATGAACTAGTTGTCTGCATCGGCTGATGATGTTCATACCAATAAGACCTGGTGCTGCAGGCTGTGACTGCTGATGCTCTTTGACTACCAGGAAACCACATTCGGGTAAGGTTATGCCCATAGTTTCAACGTCTAACTCAAGGTAGCCCAAGTAGGGAATGTCCAACCCGTTGGCGGCAGTGATCTTAAGCCACCCGGTTGTAGGCAGCATATCCTCATCCCTCCCAAGTAAGTGCTCTCTGAAAAAAACTTCAGTAATAGTGCTGACTTGGCTCCCGGTATCTAGTAAACAGTTAGCAGTAACCCCCCCAATCTTGAGATCTACTACTGGACATTTACCTACTGCACGGTCAAGAAATCTGTCACGAATACCAGTACTGTTCTGAGAGCCTGCAGGTTTTCCTCGCATTGCCCGGCTCATGGCAATCGAGGGAGTTAGTTTTCCTGCACCCCAGCCAGCATTGGTGGATGTGTTTGCTACCTCGTGCTTCTGAGGACACTGTTTGGCAATGTGCCCCGCCCCGTTGCACTTAAAGCAAATAGGCTGACCTTCATCAGTGAACTTTGGCTTGGCTCTAGGTTTCCCAACCTTGTCATTACCCGTGTTTTCCTTCTGTAGAGCAAGACCCCGTACTGCCTCTGTTAGTTCCCCGATAGCTTTACCCTGTTCCGCCACCACTTTAAGAACATCCTGTAAAGTGACAGCCTGGCTGCCTGGTACCCCAATGGCAGAACACTGAAGATCCCTCCCCGTACTGTCACACACTACATTCTTGCTCTTTGCAACTTTAGTGCTACAGGGCTGGTCTTCTAAGGACCATAAGACAGCTTCCTCACGTACATCGAATAGGGTAGACTGGGGGTTGTCTCGTACAAACTTGCGCAACTCTCTCCGGAGTGAGGGATCTCTAACACCATCAACAAATCTGTTTCTGACAACCCGTTTTGTGTCCGGCACAGCATCAGGTGATTGCTTTACCAAAGTTCTAATAATCTGAGAGAGTGCATGTGAGTATTCTTGGAAACCTTCACCCTCTTCTTGCTTGCGTCCATAGAAAGTTTCTAACAGCTGGGACTCACTGCGTTTTTCGGTGAAAGCCCCCCTTAGGTAACTGAACAGGTCACTGGGCTGCTTAGACTCTCCACCCAACCGTAACCTAATTTCCTGTAGGGCTGCCCCCCTCAACAAAGATCGAATGAAATCTACCTGCTCTGCAGGAGTCTGATCTCTAGCTCGTAGTACACTTTCAACCTCTTCAATGAACTCATCAACTGAACGACTATCTTTAGATACCTCACCACTGAATGGTTGGATCTGACGCTCTCTGGGTACATACACATATGACTTGGTTGCCCCATTACCTAGAGTGGCAATAATTGCCATTGCTTGGTCATGGTTTTTTTTCAACTCTGAAATCTGTGCCTTGAGTTGATCTATCTGGTTGCCTTCACCCACACTCGAGGTATTGTCCTCACCATCCGAATTGTGAGCTCCACCCGCCTCCTCAGGAGGGTCTAACATTTTGACTCAGTTCACAAGTCCCTGACAGTCACTGAATGGGATGGCCGCTGTGACGATTCTTCTCCAATGGTGTCCCTCCTCGGTGCCTTGATGGGTCCTCTCCCAGATTGGTCCTGGCGCCCTCTGGATCCCGTCTGTCTGGTCTGGTCCTCCTTAGCAACCCCAGGCAGCACTCTCCGTCCGTCTCCAGGTCCACTTGGCACCACACCGCTCTTCCCCCACTGCCGTATTTTATGTAACTTTCCCAAACCTGAGAAACTCCAAGCTAACAGACCCCACTCCTGGTACCAAAATGTGTAGCCTGGCGAAATGGAGCAGCACAGGACACGAACTTTCGTTTTTGGGGTTTTTTATTCTGTATTAATAACTTGGGTCTAGGTTTAGGATGAAATTGTAAATACATAAAACACAGTCGACAAAATACGGCAGTGGCTTGCTGCAAAACAGAACATGAGGCAAACCACAGGTGAAGGCAGTTAATTAACTAACAATCATTATACAAAACAAAACATATCATACCATACATTCGTATGTCCCGTTATCACTTGTCACCTCTTACAAGCAAACAGAAAGTATTAAACTCGTTCGAAACGTAGCCCCAAGGGCTCAACAACAATTTTAACAAAGGTTAACACCAGCACATGGTGGGACAATCTACAAGCATCCCCGTGATATCGAGTGATTTGGGAAACAATATCACTTTAAAACTATGTCTGGCTGCACTAAATGCTGTTTTAGTTGTACTTTACGCAGACTAAGTTCATTTAAAAAGTCATATTCACCCCAACTCTCCTGAGCACACCCCCCACGCTGGATCTAGAAAATGGAGGCTGTGAAGAAAGGGGAGGTTCCTTTGGCATCACATGGCCTTACCCATAACCCTTTTCTCAAATTCTAAAGGGGAAAATGAACCGCGCCATCTAGTGGACTTAAATATTCACTGCATTTTCCCACTTGGCTACATTCTCCCCTGCTTTAAAGTCAACGTCCTCGGTGACTTAGCACCCGTTTTTCACTTCTTTTACAGCTTCTCGAAAAAATGCAGTACCCAGACTCGATAAAACATGAGAGAACACCTCAGGACTGAGTGAGACTGCATTACAGGCTGACTGAGGCAAATGGTATGGGTTAGGGTTTACCCCAGCATTGGCTCTTTTAGTTCTGCGAGGAGCCGGAATGGGTACCTCAACCTCAGTCCCACACTCAGAAGGGTCTGAATGCTCTGGCTCAGAAACAGCCTCTGATTCCTGTACATCTTGGGCGTTACCAACAGGATCATTGTTTGCTTTTTCCTCCTGAGTTAACTCTGGATAGGTGACTTCCTCTACCACAACAAACTCAGTATCAGAGGGCTCTGGCAACGATTCTGTCAAAAGAGTGACAGGGGGTACGGTGACAGGGGACTTGGTTCTCGTCCGCCTAGGCTCAGGGACAGGGGTAACACATGGCCTAAGATTAACTCTATGGACCCTTTTTAAAGGACCGCCCTCTACAGGCTCAACTGCATGTGTAGTACCCTGTACCTCCACCACTCTGTACACAGTAGGACCCCACGCATCCTGAATTTTGTTCCTACCCAAAGGCCTGTGTCGTAAGTATACCAACTGACCCACCTCAATGGTTGGACAGTACACTTTGTCTTTGTTAAGTTCAATTCTTTGAGCTGATTTCTTTTCAGTGTACTCTCTTGCCCTTGCATGTGCCTCCTTCAAACGCTCTTGGTGGACAACCAACCACTCATGTTTCTTGTCTAACACTTTCTCCTGACCTAATAAAGCATCTACAGGAAGGTGTGGATGAACCCCGAAAAGCAGATAGTACGGTGAGTAGCCAGTCGTAGCATGGGGTGTTACATTGTAGGCATACACCAACTCAGATAAGTGCTCAGGCCAGAGGCGCTTCTTTTCTGGAGGCAGTGTACGCAAAAGATCATGTAAAGATCTGTTGAATCTCTCACATTGAGCATTTCCTTCTGGGTGGTGTGGGGTAGTGCGGGTTTTCTTTACACCATAAAGCTTACACAGCTCGGCAATGATTTCACTCTCAAAATTTCGACCTCTGTCTGAATGCAATCTTTCTGGGACCCCATACTTCATGAACCACTCTTTGAGAAGGACTTTTGCCGTGGTATCAGCCTTTTGGTCCCGAGTAGGGAAGGCTTGTGTGAATTTAGTGAAAACATCGGTCACCACTAACACATTCTCACGACCATCGGAGGCCGGTTCCAGCATGGTGAAATCTACAGCAACTACTTCAAGGGGCCGAGAGGCTAGAAATGATTTCATAGGGGCATGTATCTTGGGGTGGGGCATTTTTGTCAAAACACACCTCTCGCATTTCTTGACCCACTGTTCCACATCCCCATACATCCCAACCCAAAAACATCTCTGTCTCAAAAGGTTCTGTGTGCGCTCTATTCCCTGATGGCCCATACGATCATGCACACCTTCAAGCACGACTTCTTTCAAACAAGAGGGCAGTAGTAGCTGGTGACACTCACCAACATGGACATCCTCGATTACACGGTACAACAAACCATCTTGCTCACAAATACGGGGCCACTGCTTTAACGTGGATAATACTAGCTTGGATAACTGCGACCTCTCCTTGTAAGTTGGCCTTCGCTGCTCACCCCAAAACTTCCTAAACACGCTGAGGGTGGGGTCTGTGTCCTGAAACTTACGTAGTTCCTCTTTAGAGTAACCGGGAAGTGTTGGTGTGTTACCCTGCAACTCACTACGCTCAGTACTTTCTTCTGCGTCCGAAACACGGATCTGTCTGACTTTACAGCACTTGACTCCTGCTGTCCCTAAGTCTGGTCCTAGAGCTGTTCCCTTGTGAGTGACATTACATATGGCCACACAACCATCATAGTCCGCATCCCCACTGTCTGACTCGGGCTCCCCTGCTAACGGCTGCCTAGAGAGGGCATCTGCTGCTGCATTACAGCGGCCTGGGCGGTACTTGACGTCAAAGTCAAAAACAGCTAACTGAGCCACCCATCTTTGCTCAACAGCACCTAACTTAGCTGTAGAAAGGTGACACAGGGGGTTGTTATCTGTTATGACAGTGAACTTGGAACCTAGAAGGTAACCTCGAAATTTCTCTGAAACAGCCCATTTGAGGGCGAGGAGCTCTAGTTTCATACTGCTGTAGTTTCTGTCATTTCTTTCAGCATTACGGAGCCTCCTACTGGCATATGCTATCACTCTCTTCCTATCTCCCTGCTGCTGGTGGAGGGTGGCACCTAATCCTAGGTTACTGGCATCCGTCTCTACAATAAAAGGCTGAGTGAAATCTGCGTAACCTAACACTGGAGCACTGATCAGCTTTTCTTTCAGCTGTTCGAAAGCAGCTTGGCACGCCGCTGTCCATGAACCTTCAAACAACCGTTTTGCTTTTGCTGGGCTGTCTTCCCTAAGGCATGCATTGACTACGTCATGGAGAGGGCCAGCTCGTTTAGAAAAATCCTCAATGAACCTCCTGTAATAACTACAGAAACCAAGAAATGACCTCAGATCTTTGACTGTACTGGGGACTGGCCACTTCTTTACGGCGGCAATTTTCTCTGGATCTGTCCCTATACCCTCCCCTGAAATTTGATGCCCAAGGAACCTGACTTCCTGCTGCAGGAAGTGACACTTTTCAAGCTTTACTTTCAAACCTGTCTCTTTCAGTCGTCTTAGAGCTGTCTCAAACCTCTCTAAATGGTCCGGGAAGGTCTGAGAGAACACAAGGATGTCATCTAAATACACTAATAGGATGTGGAACACTAAGTCGCTCATAGTCGCTTGCATAAGTCGTTGAAAAGTCGCAGGTCCATTACAGACACCAAAAGGCATTCTGAGGTACTCAAAAAGGCCAAAAGGAGTTGTAAAAGCAGTCTTATGCCTGTCACTTTCACGAACAGCAACCTGGTGGTACCCACTTGCAAGGTCAATGGTCGAGAAGAACTTTGCACCATGAAGGGCATCAAAACTCTCGTCAATGCGGGGCAAAGGAAATGCGTCACGTCTGGTTTTTGAGTTTAGTTTCCTAAAGTCAACACATAGTCGTATGTCTCCATCAGTCTTACGAACTACCACTATGGGTGAAGCGTATGAACTATTGCTCTCCTGGATGACACGCTTTCTTAAAAGCTTAGTGATGTGGTCCCTCACCTCTTTGTACAGTGTAGGTGGGATACGACGGTATGGCTCTGTAACTGGTGCGTCATCTACCAAGTTAATCTCATGCTCAACTTTATCAGTGTAGCCTAGGTCCTCATCCTTAAAAGCAAATACTTCCGAATACCTGGCTAAAAGTGCACCTAACTCTGCTTGTTGGCCCTGTGTGCCACCTATGTGTAGTTTGTCCAAAAGCAACTGAATGTCTTGGTCTGTCATCTGTCCTTCTTGTCTGCCAACAGTTACTTCCTCTGTGTCAGCGGAGATGCGTTGAAATCGCACCTCACAGGAGTACTTGTCTACACACTCTGCCTGAGTCGGAATACCAAGCCTGGTCCTGGGGTTTAACCACACATCCTCCTCAGAGAAATTTACCACCTGCACTGGAAATAAATGTCCCTTTGATTCAACTAGAGTGGGGACAACTACCAGGCCACCTGGCAATGGTGTGTTACCTGGCTCCAACAGCATTTTAGTGCTGCCACCTGACTGAGTTTTAAGTCCCTTTACATAGACTGTAGCTATGGAAGACGCAGGCACATGTACAGCACCCCTACCAGCTACACGGACAGAAGATGACTTTGGAGTGATGTTACACTGTTGTACTTGCTGAAATGCTTCCCTCCAATCTGAATCCAACTTTCCCCCTAGAGTAGTGTCAAACTCAGCATGAACTAGTTGTCTGCATCGGCTGATGATGTTCATACCAATAAGACCTGGTGCTGCAGGCTGTGACTGCTGATGCTCTTTGACTACCAGGAAACCACATTCGGGTAAGGTTATGCCCATAGTTTCAACGTCTAACTCAAGGTAGCCCAAGTAGGGAATGTCCAACCCGTTGGCGGCAGTGATCTTAAGCCACCCGGTTGTAGGCAGCATATCCTCATCCCTCCCAAGTAAGTGCTCTCTGAAAAAAACTTCAGTAATAGTGCTGACTTGGCTCCCGGTATCCAGTAAACAGTTAGCAGTAACCCCCCCAATCTTGAGATCTACTACTGGACATTTACCTACTGCACGGTCAAGAAATCTGTCACGAATACCAGTACTGTTCTGAGAGCCTGCAGGTTTTCCTCGCATTGCCCGGCTCATGGCAATCGAGGGAGTTAGTTTTCCTGCACCCCAGCCAGCATTGGTGGATGTGTTTGCTACCTCGTGCTTCTGAGGACACTGTTTGGCAATGTGCCCCGCCCCGTTGCACTTAAAGCAAATAGGCTGACCTTCATCAGTGAACTTTGGCTTGGCTCTAGGTTTCCCAACCTTGTCATTACCCGTGTTTTCCTTCTGTAGAGCAAGACCCCGTACTGCCTCTGTTAGTTCCCCGATAGCTTTACCCTGTTCCGCCACCACTTTAAGAACATCCTGTAAAGTGACAGCCTGGCTGCCTGGTACCCCAATGGCAGAACACTGAAGATCCCTCCCCATACTGTCACACACTACATTCTTGCTCTTTGCAACTTTAGTGCTACAGGGCTGGTCTTCTAAGGACCATAAGACAGCTTCCTCACGTACATCGAACAGGGTAGACTGGGGGTTGTCTCGTACAAACTTGCGTAACTCTCTCCGGAGTGAGGGATCTCTAACACCATCAACAAATCTGTTTCTGACAACCCGTTTTGTGTCCGGCACAGCATCAGGTGATTGCTTTACCAAAGTTCTAATAATCTGAGAGAGTGCATGTGAGTATTCTCGGAAATCTTCACCCTCTTCTTGCTTGCGTCCATAGAAAGTTTCTAACAGCTGGGACTCACTGCGTTTTTCGGTGAAAGCCCCCCTTAGGTAACTGAACAGGTCACTGGGCTGCTTAGACTCTCCACCCAACCGTAACCTAATTTCCTGTAGGGCTGCCCCCCTCAACAAAGATCGAATGAAATCTACCTGCTCTGCAGGAGTCTGATCTCTAGCTCGTAGTACACTTTCAACCTCTTCAATGAACTCATCAACTGAACGACTATCTTTAGATACCTCACCACTGAATGGTTGGATCTGACGCTCTCTGGGTACATACACATATGACTTGGTTGCCCCATTACCTAGAGTGGCAATAATTGCCATTGCTTGGTCATGGTTTTTTTTCAACTCTGAAATCTGTGCCTTGAGTTGATCTATCTGGTTGCCTTCACCCACACTCGAGGTATTGTCCTCACCATCCGAATTGTGAGCTCCACCCGCCTCCTCAGGAGGGTCTAACATTTTGACTCAGTTCACAAGTCCCTGACAGTCACTGAATGGGATGGCCGCTGTGACGATTCTTCTCCAATGGTGTCCCTCCTCGGTGCCTTGATGGGTCCTCTCCCAGATTGGTCCTGGCGCCCTCTGGATCCCGTCTGTCTGGTCTGGTCCTCCTTAGCAACCCCAGGCAGCACTCTCCGTCCGTCTCCAGGTCCACTTGGCACCACACCGCTCTTCCCCCACTGCCGTATTTTATGTAACTTTCCCAAACCTGAGAAACTCCAAGCTAACAGACCCCACTCCTGGTACCAAAATGTGTAGCCTGGCGAAATGGAGCAGCACAGGACACGAACTTTCGTTTTTGGGGTTTTTTATTCTGTATTAATAACTTGGGTCTAGGTTTAGGATGAAATTGTAAATACATAAAACACAGTCGACAAAATACGGCAGTGGCTTGCTGCAAAACAGAACATGAGGCAAACCACAGGTGAAGGCAGTTAATTAACTAACAATCATTATACAAAACAAAACATATCATACCATACATTCGTATGTCCCGTTATCACTTGTCACCTCTTACAAGCAAACAGAAAGTATTAAACTCGTTCGAAACGTAGCCCCAAGGGCTCAACAACAATTTTAACAAAGGTTAACACCAGCACATGGTGGGACAATCTACAAGCATCCCCGTGATATCGAGTGATTTGGGAAACAATATCACTTTAAAACTATGTCTGGCTGCACTAAATGCTGTTTTAGTTGTACTTTACGCAGACTAAGTTCATTTAAAAAGTCATATTCACCCCAACTCTCCTGAGCACACCCCCCACGCTGGATCTAGAAAATGGAGGCTGTGAAGAAAGGGAAGGTTCCTTTGGCATCACATGGCCTTACCCATAACCCTTTTCTCAAATTCTAAAGGGGAAAATGAACCGCGCCATCTAGTGGACTTAAATATTCACTGCATTTTCCCACTTGGCTACATGTATGTGAACGCACGAAGCGTAGTGAACAAGGTCAGTGAGCTGCAGGCACAAATAGCCACATGGGAATATGATGTTGTGGCAATAACTGAGACCTGGCTCAAAAAAGGGCAGGATTGGGTATTAAATATTCCTGGTTATAAAGTGTTCAAGAAAGATAGGAGGTGGTGTGGCAGTATTGGTCAAGGAGAATGTTACAGTGCTGGAGAGGGAGGATGTCCTGGAGGGGTCAAGGACAGAATCTATGTGGCTAGAGTTAAGAAATAATAGAGGTGCCATTACACTACTAGGTGTATTCTATAGACCACCAAATAGTGGGAAAGATATGGAGGTGCAAGAACTATAGAGTAATAATAATGGGGGACTTCAACTATCCTAATATAGACTGGGATCGTAATAGTTTTAAGGGCAGAGAAGGGGAAGAATTTCTGAAGTATGTTCAGGTGAACTTTCTTGATCAGTATGTTTCCAGCCTGACGAGGGAGGAGGTATTGCTGGATCTGGTTCTGGGGAATGAGGTGGGTCAAGTGGAGCAAGTGTCAGTAGGTGAACATTTAGGGAACAGTGATCATAGTATCATAAGGTTTAGATTAGCTATGGAAAGGACAGGAAGCAATCTGGAGTAAAAATGTTTAACTGGGGGAAGGCCAATTTCAGTGGGATGAGAACGAATTTGGCCCGGGTAAACTGGAATCAAAGATTGGCAGGCAAAAGTGTAATGGAACAATGGGCTGCCTTTAAAGAGGAAATAGTTCAGGTACATTTGAGGTACATTCCCACTAGGGGGAAAGGCAGGGCAACTAAAGTCAGGGCTCCCTGGATGAGGAAACAGATAGAGAGTATGATGAAGCAGAAAAAGGGCGCATATGACAGATGTCAGGTTATATATAGAAAGGTCAGAGGAAAGTGAAAAAGAAAATAAGAGGGCCAAAGAGAGGGTATGAGAATAGAATGGCAATCAACATAAAAGGTAATCCAAAAGTCTTCTATAGGCATATAAATAGTAAAAGGGTAGTAAGAGGAGGGGTAGGGCCGATTAGGGACCAACAAGGACACCTATGCATGGAGGCTTCACCAAGGAAGAGGATGCTGCCATAAACATAGTAAAGGAGGAGGTAGTGGAGATACTTGATGGGATAACAATTGAAAAGAGGAGGTATTAGAAAGGCTGGCTGTACTTAAAGTAGATAAATCACCAGGAGCGGGTGGGATGCATCCTAGGATGCTGAGGGAATTGAGGGAGGAGATCGCGGAGGTACTGGCCATAATATTCCAATCCTGCTTAGATACGGGGGTGGTGCCAGAGGACTGGAGAATTGCAAATGTTACAACATTGTTCAAAAAAGAGTGTAAAGATAAACCCAGCAACTACAGGCCAGTCAGTTTAAACTCGGTAATAGGGAAATTTTAGAAACAGTAATCAGGGACAAAATTAACAGTCACTTGGACAAGTGTGGATTAATTAAGAAAAGCCAGCACGGATTTGTTAAAGGCAAATCGTGTTTAACTAGCTTGATCGAGTTTTTTGATGAGGTAACAGAGAGGGTTGAAGAGGGCAATGCGGTTGATGTGGTGTACATGGATTTCCAAAAGGTGTTCGACAAAGTGCCACATAATAGGCTTGCCAGCAAAGTTGAAGCCCATGGAATAAAAGGGACAGTGGCAGCATGGATATGAAATTGGCTAAGTGACAGGAAACAGAGAGTAGTGGTGAACGGTTGTTTTTCGGACTGGAGGAAGGTATACAGTGGTGTTCCCCAGGGGTCGGTTCTAAGACCACTGCTTTTCTTGATATATATTAATGACTTGGACGTGGGTGTACAGGGCACAATTTCAAAATTTGCAGATGACACCAAACTTGGAAGTATAGTGAACAGTGAGGAGGAGAGTGATAGACTTCAAGAGGACAGAGACAGGCTGGTGGAATGGGCGGACACGTGGCAGATGAAATTTAACGCAGAAAAGTGTGAAGTTGTAGGTATTCGGGTTCACCAATTGTAGGTGTTGGACGAATGCCTATCAAATAAGCGAGGTTGACTCCAGGAGAACAATCAAATAGTTCTTTAATGCAAGAATAATCGAATTCCAACGGCTGGCTGAGATCGGTACAGGAGAGCCATTAAGTAGGTCTTAACCAGACGGAGATGCCACAAGGACTGACTGGGCAGTCCCGTGGATTGCGTCGTGACGTCATCGCGTTTTCCCGCGCTTGGGCGGTCACGTGATTAGCGATGTGACGTCATCGCATTTGCCCGCGCTTGGGTGGTCACGTGATTCGCGACGTGACATCATCGCGTTCACCCGCATCATCGCGTTTACCCGCGTCATCGCGTTTTCCCGCGCTTGGGCGGTCACGTGATTAGCGACGTGACGTCATCGCATTTGCCCGCGCTTGGGTGGTCACGTGATTCGCGACGTGACATCATCGCGTTCACCCGCATCATCGCGTTTACCCGCGTCATCGCATTCGCCCGCGCTCCCAAAGGGGAAACGCCCCGTACCGGCAAACTGTATCTATACATTGTTAAAGGGAATTATGACTGGTAAGTAAGGGACACTCGGTGGTACCGCTACATGTGCCCCCCCAGAATTCGCTTTAACGGACGTCAAAAGGTGAGGTGGTCTGACGAGCCTGTCCGAACGACACCTGCAGTCTCGAGACGGAGACTGCTGGGTGGCTGGCGGTCTGGCGGGCGGTCGTAATTGGGTTGGCGTAACGACGATGGGTAGCTGCTGGTCAGGCGGACAATCGGACCTGGTGTGCCGTAACGATGATGAGCGGCTGATGGTCAGGCGGGCAGTCGTGCTGTCTCGACGTGGCGGGCAAGGTCGAAACGTGCTGGCCGACTCGTGGTGGCTTGCCAGCTGGGCAGGCGCGGACTATGGCTCTGTCGATGTTGGAGAAAAAAAAACAAAGTCCCCAGTCTGACGAAATCTGCAGGAACGCCGAACGGGCGATCCAGGAGGAAATGAACGTGGGTCTAGGCAGGTTGGTGAACTCGCCGACAGGTGAGCGAACTCTTCGGCAGTCGGGAACGCACGGAACGGTGTGTGCGGTAGTGCTACTACAGTAACACAGAAGAGAGTGAACCGTTGCTGCGTTGATCAGCGAACTCTTCGGCAGTCGGGAACGCAGATGAGAGTGACCCGATGCTGCGTTGATCGGTGATCAGTGGTGACAGCAATTTTCGCGTGGCCAATCGCAGCCGCGGGATGCCCGTTGGACCCATCCTCGATGGTCGCAGCGTCAGTAGATGTTTGCTTTTGTCGAGGGGAAAACTGTAGAGAGGGTGGCAACGCTTCTAGCTGTTGTTGATTTAGGGGGAAAACTGCCGGGAGGGCGGCAACGCTTCGCCTTCGCGCCGAAAAGCGTGGTAGAAGAAACCGACCAGCAGGCTGAAGGGCTGGTGCGGCGTCGGCGGGGGATGGGTCCTCATGGTTTGCGAGGGGTGAATCTTCGTGGTTTGCAAGGGATGGGTCCTCGTGGTTTGTGAGGGGCGAATCTTCGTGGTTTGCGAGGGATGGGTCCTCGTGGTTCGCGAGGGAGGAATCCTCGTGGTTTGCGAGGGAGGAATCCTCGTGGTTTGCGAGGGGTGGGTCCTCGTGGGTTGCGAGGAGCGAATCCTCGTGTATTGCGAGGGGCGAGTCCTCATGGGTTGCGAGGGGCGAGGCCTCGTGTGTTGCGAGGGGTGGTTTGCGAGGACTGAGTCCTCGTGGCCTCTCCGCCGGGGCGCGCTCCGATCCTGTGAGCCCGAAAATGTGCTGCACCCGCGCTGTGAGGGTGTTATATTTGCTGTTCCGCCGTGGGGTTGTCGAAGAGGCTGACGCTCCAAAATTCGGTAGAGCTGTCGAAAACGGAGACCATATCCAGGTACGTGGTCTGCGCCGTATCGATGTTGCACAGGGCGAACGGCGCTTCTACCAGAATAAAGCACGAGGGCGATTATAACTCCCAGTGTTGCGGTAGCTGAGCGAAACGACTGTAGCTTCCAGGCGTGCTTCTTTCGTGAAAAACGTTCACGAAAAATCGGGGTCTGGCTGCGCTGCTTTCGTGAAAAACGTTCACGAAAAACGGGGTCACCAATGTAGGTATTGATGAGCTCCCGTCCTCACGTCGTTGGTCACCAATTGTAGGTATTCGGGTTCACCAATTGTAGGTGTTGGACGAATGCCTATCAAATAATCGAGGTTGACTCCAGGAGAACAATCAAATAGTTCTTTAATGCAAGAATAATCAAATTCCAACGGCTGGCTGAGATTGGTACAGGAGAGCCATTAAGTAGGTCTTAACCAGACGGAGACGCCACGAGGACTGACTGGGCAGTCCCGTGGATTGCGTCGTGACATCATCGCGTTTTCCCGTGCTTGGGTGGTCACGTGATTAGCGACGTGACGTCATCGCGTTTGCCCGTGCTTGGGTGGTCACGTGATCCGCGACGTGACGTCATCGCGTTCACCCGCGTCATCGCGTTTACCCGCATCATCGCGTTCGCCCGCGCTCCCAAAGGGGAAACGCCCCGTACCGGCAAACTGTATCTATACATCGTTAAAGGGAATTATGGCTGGTAAGTAAGGGACACTCGGTGGTACCGCTACAAAGTGATACATTTTGGTAGAAAGAATGAAGAGAAGAAATATAAACTAAATGGTACAATCCTAAAGAGGGTGCATGAACAGAGAGACCTGGAGGTATGTGTACACAAATCATTGAAGGTGGCAGGGCAGGTTGAGAAATCAATTAAAAAAGCTTATGGGATCCTGGGCTTCATAAATAGAGGTATAGAGTACAAAAGTGTGGAAATTATGATGAACCTTTATAAAACACTGGTTCGGCCCCAACTGGAGTATTGTGTCCAATTCTGGGCACCGCACTTTAGGAAGGATGTGAAGGCCTTAGAGTGGGTGCAGAAAAGATTTACAAGAATGATTCCAGGGATGAGGGACTTCAGTTACTGGAGAAGCTGGGGTTGTTCTCCTTGGAGCAGAGAAGATTGAGAGGAGATTTGATAGAGGCGTTCAAAATCATGAGGGGTCTGGACAGAGTAGATAGAGGGAAACTGTTCCCATTGGCGGAAGGGTCGAGAACCAGAGGACCCAGATTTAAGGTGATTGGCAAAAGAACCAAAGGCGACGTAAGAAAAAACCTTCTTACGCAGCGAGTGATTAGGATCTGGAATGCACTGCCTGAAAGGGTGGAGGAGGCAGACTCAATCATGCTTTCAAAAGGGAGTTGGATAAGTATCTGAAGGAAAGAAATTTGCAGGGCTGTGGGGAAAGGGCGGGGGAGTGGGACTAGCTGTAGTGTTCTTGCAGAGAGCCGGCACGGGCTCGACGGGCCGAATGGCCTTCTTCCATGCTGTGACCATTCTATGATTCCATGGAAAAACAGCAAAGGTACCCACTCTTGCCTGCTAGTCAATGGCCCCTGCTAGATATCCAAACATCAACCCACCTATAAATTATAAATAAAAAGGACAAAGCTAAGGTCTGAAATTATTGCCATTCCTGCCACCTCCAACCTGATCTCATCTCCTCAGCCTCTCTCTGAGTCTACCTTAATTTTTGTTTTTCTAAATAAAGGCAAGTTGCTGATGTTTCAACTAAATTCCGCCCACTTCCTCTGGTTTCTGCATCGCTGGACTCTTCCAGCCTTCCCTCCCCACAATATTGAGGACAGTCTGTAGCCAGTCAGCTGAAGTTAGTGGCTTGGAGTAAACAGTTCTGTCATCCTGTGTTCTGCAACCACATAGCAATGTAAACAGGGCAGACTGCAGATAAGAATGGCCACTTCAGCCAGCACAGTGTTTAAGTGGAGGGGAGGAACCCCCGCACCCCCCCACACTACTCAGTCGCAGATTGGGTGCGGCTTCCAACTTATCTCCCTAGAGTAAAGCTGTTACCATGGTACTAAGCTCATGGTCTACAGAGCAGCAGTGATACCTGCCCTGCTGTATGCCTCAGAGACATGGACCGTGTACAGCAGGCACCTTAAAGCACTGGAGAGGTACCACCAACGCTGCCTCCGCAAGATCCTGCAAATCCATTGGCAGGGTAGGCGCACCAACGTCAGTGTTCTTGCTCAGGCCAACATCCCCAGCATCGAAGCTTTGACCACGCTCGATCAGCTCCGATGGACGGGTCACATTGTCTGCATGCCCGATACGAGATTCCAAAAACAAGAGCTCTACTCGGAGCTCTGGCACGGCAAGAGAGCCCCAGGTGGGCAAAGGAAACACTTCAAGGACACCCTCAAAGCCTCCTTGAAAAAGTGTAACATCCCCACCGACACCTGGCCCAAGACCGCACATAGTGGAGGAGAAGCATCCGGGAAGGTGCCGAACACCTCGAGTCTCTTCGCCAGGAGCGAGCGGAAGCCAAGCGCAGGCAGCGCAAGGAGCGCACGTCAACACAAGCACCCCACCCACCCGTTCCTTCAACCACCGTCTGCCCCACCTGTGACAGAGACTGTAGGTCCCGCATTGGACTCATCAGTCACCTGAGAACTCATTTTTAGTGTGGAGGCAAGTCATCCTCGGTTCTGAGGGACTCCCTAAGAAGAAGGAGAAGTTACCATGGTACCGCCCTCTACCTGTTGCCTGATCTACCTGGCTCCTCGTCCTCCTCCGCTTGCAGACTATGACAGGTATCTCATCCCAGTTGATAGCATCAACAAGAAAAGATAACTCTGATCTTATCAAACCAGTGCTGTAAAGCCACCTCACACCCAGGTGCCCAGTGAATAGGGATATGGAGTGTTTGAAGACAACAATTTCTTCTATCTTATTTCCTTAAGTCCAAGGAAGCTCCTCTCTACCTTCTCATATTGATCACAAGTTGTTTCGTCTCAAACGTTGTGAAATGCAGAAACAGCTACATATAAAATATTGTTCACTTTCAAAGCACTTCATTTTTACAATTAATGAATAAATCAGACATAAGAAAGACTTGCATTTATATAGCACCTGCCACAACCACCGGATTTCCAAAGTACTTTACAGCCAATGAAGTACTTTTTGAAGTGTAGTCACTGTTGTAATGCAGGAAACGCAGCAGTCAATTTGTGCACAGCAAGCTCCCACAAACAGCAATGTGATAATGTCCAGATAATCTGTTTTAGTGATGTTGATTGAGGGATAAATATTGGCCCCAGGACACCGGGGAGAACTCCCCTGCTCTTCTTCAAAATAGTGCCATTGGATCTTTTACATCCACCTGAGGGAGCAGACGGGGCCTCGGTTTAACGTCTCATCCGAAAGGCGGCCCCTCTGAAAGTGCAGCACTCCCTCAGCGCTGCACTGGAGTGTCAGCCTAGATTCTTGTGCTCAAGTCTCTGGAGTGGGACTTGAACCCATGACCTTCTGACTCAGGTGAGAGAGTGTTGCCCAGAGTCACAGCTTATGCTCAGGTGTCACCTGCAGCAAGTTCCTTCAGCCTCTGTAACGTTTAGAATCCATCATTGTATGCCCACATCCAGCCAAATGGAAGGAATTAAATGGAGGCCAGTTATGAGAACATGAGCTTGTATATCCAGGGGTTCAAATGTCTACCATGATTGGGTTATAGCGATACAAATATATGCTGTTGAACCTCTGAACCGCCAACTGACAGAACTACTGTTCAATGGGATGCAGCGAATGTCTATGCTGGAGCTTGGTATAGAAACATAGAAGATAGGAGTAGGCCATTCGGCCCCTCAAGCCTGCCAATGTACTCACTGATTTTGCAATGAGTTGTGCAACTCACCATGTGATTTCCATCGCCTGTCTCCACCCTGCCTCAGCTTATCAATGCTTGTCAGTTCTAATAACAAAGACTACATTCCTAGGATGGGAAAGCAAGTGTGGTTTCTCTGAGGTACATGGGCTCCAAGGTGATATAAGAACATAAGAAGTAAGAGCAGGAGTGGGCCACACGGCCCCTCGAGCCTGCCAAACCATTCAATAAGATCATGGCTGATCATCGACCTCAGCTCCACTCTCCCGCCCGATCCCCATATCCCTCGATTCCCCATGAGTCCAAAAATCTATCGATCTCAGCCTTGAATATACTCAAAGACTCAGCATTCACAGCCCTCTGGGGCAGAGAATTCCAAATATTCACAACCCTCTGAGTGAAGACATTCCTCCTCATCTCAGTCTTAAATGGCCGACCTCTTATCCTGAGACTATGCCCCCTAGTTCTAGACACTCCAGCCAGGGGGAAACAATCTCTCAGCATCTACCCTGTCAATCCCCCTCAGAATCTTGTATGTTTCAATGAGATCACTTCTCATTCTTCTACACTCCAGAGAGTATCGGCCCATTCTACTCAATCTCTCCTCACAGGACAACCCTCTTATCCCAGGGATCAATCTAGTGAACCTTCGTTGCACCGCCTCCAAGGCACGTATATCCTTCCTTAGATAAGGAGACCAAAACTGTGCAACCTTACATGCAGGAATGGTCACTCAGCAAGAGCCAGCACTGGTGGAAACAAAACCTAGCATCGGCCACAGGCTTAAGGAATTTAAAAAAAACATAAGAATTATCACAGGATCACAGAAATTTACAGCACAGAAGGAAGCCATTGTGTCCGTGCCGGCTGACAAAGAGCTCTCCAGCCTAATCCCACTTTCCAGCTCCTGGTCCGTAGCCTTGTAGGTTACGGCACTTCAAGTGCATATCCAAGCACATATACCAGAAACGCTGTTTACGGAGGTCACGGTCCATCATCAAAGACCCTACCCACCCCAGCCACAGTCTGCTCGCCCTCCTGCCATCTGGGAGACGCTACAGATGCATTCGCACCTGAACAACCAGATTTAGGAACAGCTTCTTTCCCAGGGCTGTCATCCTACTGAACTCCACAAATAAACTCTAAAGCCTGCACATCTGCCAATGCACTTTATTATGGTTATGTTTATGTTAATGTATTACAAGCCAAATGTATGTTGAATGTTTAAATGTCTTAATCTAAATGTACACTCTCGGGAGCCGCAAGCCTACATTTTGTTGTACTGCACTTGTACACTAACAATGACAATAAAAGTTGATTTGATTTTAATGCGATGAGGGTTTCTGCCTCTACATCCTTTCAGGCAGTGAGTTCCAGACCCCCGCCACCCTCTGGGTGAAAAAAGTTCTCCTCAACTCCCCTCTAATCCTTCTCCCAATTACTTTAAATCTGTGCCCCCGGGTTATTGACCTCTCTGCTAAGGGAAATAGGTCCTTCCTATCCACTCTATCGAGGCCCCTCATAATTTTATACACCTCAATTAAATCTCCCCTCAGCCTCCTCTGTTCCAAAGAAAACAACCCCAGCCGATCCAGTATTAATTATGAGAGGAAAAGGGGAAAAACATAAAAGAAAGATGTAAGAAAGAAAGAATAAAAGGCACAAAAAAGCTCCCCAATGGCTTGGCAAGCGTATCCACTAATTGTCTGAGCCATGTAGATCAGCTTTCATCACAACGTAAGCTCGAGGAACAGCACCTCATCTTTCGATTAGGCACTTTACAGCCTTCTGGACTCAACATCGAGTTCAACAATTTCAGACTATAACCTCGGCCCCTATTTTTTGTTCGTATGGTGGCTGTTGATGATTCTGCCATTGCCATTTACACCTCCTCTAGACCCATCTTTTGTTTCTTAACTTGTCCCATTACCACCCCCTTTTGCTTTGTACAATCATCCATTTTGTCATTTAATCTCTCCTGCCTTCCACCCCATCACAGACCTTCCCTTTTGTTCTTTCCTCCCCTCCCTCCTCTTCCCTACCTCTGTACTTGCTTAAAACCTGTTGAATCTCTAACATTTTCCTGTTGTGACGAAAGGTCATCGACCTGAAACGTTAACTCTGTTTCTCTCGGATGCTGAGTATTTCCAGCATTTTCTGTTTTTATTTTACTTTTGATCACAACTTTGTTGAACTAGCTGATCCCGGCTGGGGCAGTGGCAGGGACACCACGCTTTGCCAAATGGGTCAGTATTCCCTCTCCCAGCTCTCCGGCAACTTCACCCGGAAGTGCACATGCACGGAGGGTCAGAGGAAGCCGTGACACCCTCTGCGGTGGAATAGCCAGTTGATGTTCATGGTCTAGCTTTGGACACAAGTAATGGACACTTGTGGTAGCAAAAGATGGCTGGTGTCCGTGGAACTGAACCTATGCCTTTAAGAAAACAGGAATAGGAAAAAAAACTGGTAAGGGGCACAACAGAAACAGAAAAGTTAAGGACCTACACTACATGTTAAAAAAAATAGGTTGTGCAGCATACTGACCAAATTGTTCTTGTTGCTCACTGTAATCTCAGTCTATCAACGTGTTAAGCAACACGAACCTGTCATTGTTCTTTAGTTGCCCAAATAATCAGCGACATTGGAAGAGTTTATCTTCTTCTTCTTAGGCAGTCCCTCAGAACTGAGGATGACTTGCTTCCACATTAAAAATGAGTTCTCAGGTGACTGATGAGTCCAATGCGGGACCTACAGTCTCTGTCACAGGTGGGGCAGACGGTGGTTGAAGGGGCGGGTGGGTGGGGTGCTTGGGTTGACGTGCGCTCCTTGCACTGCCTGCGCTTGGCTCCCGGCGAAGAGACTCGAGGTGTTCGGTGCCTTCCCGGATGCTTCTCTTCCACTTTGTGCGGTCTTGGGCCAGGGATTCCCAGGTGTCGGTGGGGATGTTGCACTTTTTCAAGGAGGCTTTGAGGGTGTCTTTGAAGTTTATAACTGCTTCTTTATTACAGTCACTCCCTGTCATCTTTAAATACTCTGTTAACCCTTTATTAATATAAACTTCCACTATTGTTCCACTGACAGCTCCTGATTACTCTTGCACTCCGTACAGGGTGCGAGAAATCGAACCGTCCCATCAGCGCATATTCCCATCAGCAAAGAAAGTGTCTATGAGGCGAGATCATTTGGAAAACCGGGGTTGAGTAGTGGCTTGTCATTTCGGGAAGAAATTGACCCAGCTTTTATTAAAATATCATTCAAAATCACGAGGGGTCTGGACAGAGTAGATGGAGAGAAACTGTTCCCATTGGCTGGAGGGTCGAGAATCAGAGGACACAGATTTAAGGTGATTGGCAAAAGAGCCAAAGGCGAGGTGAGGAAAATCTTTTTTACGCAGCGAGTGGTTAGGATCTGGAATGCGCTGCCTGAAAGGATGGTGGAGGCAGACTCAATCATGGCTTTCAAAAGGGAATTGGATAAGTACCTGAAGGAAAATAATTTACAGGGCTGCGGGGGAGTGGGACTAGCTGAAGTGCTCTTGCAGAGAGCCGGCACGGGCTTGACGGGCCGAATGGCCTCTTTCTGTGCTGTAACCATTCTATGATCAGAGTCTCCCCTCAGTTCAAAAAAACCCAAGTTAAGTGCTTCCTGCTTTGTGATATTATCAAAAGTGTCCTCTTGTTCCTCCCGGCATCCATGTTGGCAAAAACAGACGATCCTGTCATCTAGACAACTTCAACCAGAAAGGAAGACAATTTGCAAGAAGTCAACATGTGAAATAATGCAGGAGTAAAAAACTAAAGGGCAAATTGAAGTACAAATAGATCTGAGCTCCCAAATATTTGCCAGTAGTGCATTGGGGAAAAGTGAATAAAGTGAAATGATTATAACTGGCAGAGTAACAGAGAGAGCAGGAGAAGATCAGAATACTGAAGGCAGGTGGAAATAAATACAGCTGGGCAAGAAAGATTTTGGGGGAAGGGGGGGGGGAAACCAGAAGACAGTGCAGATAAACATCAAGAACCCAGAACAATGGGATAAAGTCGGATACTGAAAGCTACTTTGAACCGTTAGTGCAGAGTACTGCAATATCCTTTTTGGTTTCATTTCGGAGTTTCCTTTTCACAAGATAATTACAGATGAGGCAGGTCATTCGGCTCATCTTAGTTCATGCATTGAGAATCACCAGAGTCCTCCCATTGGTCCTTAATGGTTACCAAGGTTTTCCCTTCCACTGTATCTGGGACTCCTTCACTGTGGGTGAAGAACATCCTGTAGAACATTGGGGAAGTTGAATTGCGAAGTGGAGAAACTCTGCCGAGCTGCACCTGGTATTCGGGGATTAGAGGAGTTTCCACAGCGAAACCAGTCGAACCCAGTGAGAGTTTTGTTTACACCACTGAGGAATAATTGAATTTTTGAAATTGTTTTATACTTCTGAAAACTGAAGAATATACAGATTCTACATTAATAACCCTCATTCATGGGATCTGCCCCTCTCTATAGAAATGAGTAGCTGTTCTCTTGAACAGACTTAAGGTTAATTGAAAGGGCCACCTCACCCCAAGGCAGAATGTTTCACAGCAGAGACAGAGCTGGGTTAAAGGCTTAACTGTGTATTTCACTAGTAAGGTTGGGGGGGGGGGGGGGGGGGGGGGGGAAGGACGAGTTCCCACTCCTGATTCCTATCCCAGGACTCCTGCTGTTAGATGCACATGTGTGGATATTGGGTGAAGACTAAATCTCATTCGCTCAGTTCCACCTTCCATAAACTTAAGCTCATCCAAAACACTGCTGCCCGTGTCCTAACTCGCACCAAGTCTTGTTCGCTCGACACCCCTGTGCTCGCTGGCCTACATTGGCCCCTGCTTAAGCCTCGATTACAAAAATTCTCATCCTTGTTCTCAAATCCCTGCATGGCCTCGCCCCTCCCTAGCTCTGTAATCTCTTTCAGCACCCACCCCCACCCGAGATATCCACACTCCTCTAATTCTGCCGTCATGAGCATCCCTGATTGTAATCATTCAACCATTGGCAGTCGTGCCTTCTGTTGCCGCGGCCCTAAGCTCTGGAATTTCCTCCCTCTATGGGGTAGATTTTCCTGGAGCCGGCAGGCGGGGTTTCAGGCGTGTTGGTGGGGGTGGGGGGGAATCCCAAAAATCGGGGGTCCCGCCACCATCCCGTCCAAAACCCGCCTCCATTTAAGTTTCGGGGAGGCGGGTACCCGCCCCGCACTGGGACCCGCCGACTCGAGGCGGGAAGGGATTAATGCCAATGAGCTGCCTGTTAACAGGCAGTTTTTAGCCTAATCCCTATTTTGAGGGGTGTTGTGTGGGATTCCCGACAGCTCCAAACCACGCCAGGTTAGAGCAGGCGGGCCGTCGGGTTGAAGGACTTGGAGGGGTCGCGATGTCGGTGTTCAGGTGAGTGATGGGTGCATGAGTGCAAAGGTAAGTGAGTTTGGGGTGTCTAAAGAAGTTTAAATTACCTGTACTTACCTTAACAGCCTTTCTTCCTCTAGGCGTCAGGAGTCCATCACTCAGCCAGAACTGAAAGCTGAATGGCTGCGATCTGTCAAAAGTGACAGCCTTCAGCTTTCATTGCCGGTGACAGTTCTAACCGAGTCTGTGTAGAAGGACTCAGGTTAGAAGTCAGACTGTCAGTGTTTGACAGCTTCAAACAGCTGTGAAACACTGATATTTCATCTATCAAGACCTCCTGACAGATGAAATTTCAGTCTGTGACGTCACCTGTTGCCGGGTGGCCCTTAATTGGCCTGCTGAGCCCGCTGGGCAGGCTCAACGTCAATCAAGGGAAAATCGCGCAGATTGGCCGGACGTCGATGTAGGTGGGACTAAAACCCGAATGTCGTAGTCCCGCCTCCTTCAGGAAAATCTACCCCTACCTCTCTTTGCTTTAAGACGCTCCTTAAAACCGACCTCTTTGACCAAGCTTTTGGTCACCTGCCCTAATTTCTCCTTATGTGGCTCGATGTCAAATTTTGTTTGATAATCGCTCCTGTGAAGCGCCTCGGGACGTTTTACTACGTTAAAGGTGCTATATAAATACAAGTTGTTGTCGATACCCAACACTATTAATGCTCAATGTGAAAATTAGTGACTGACGGTTGCCAGCTCCCATGCAAGTGTACTTCACACTGAGTGGCTGCCTTCAGGAATGAACAAAGAGAACTAATATTTTGAGTTTAAAAGAGCTAAATTAAAATGTGTGGTTTTCAGTCCTCCAACCCTGGCCTCAAGTCACCCACTCAGTCTCTTCACCCCACCATTGGTGGCCGTACCTTCAGCCGTCGAGGCCCCAAGAGCTGGAATCCCCTCCTTAAATCTCTCTCTCCTCCTTTAAGAGCCTCCTTAAAACCCACACCTTTGACCAAGCTTTTAGCCACTCGTCCTAATATCTCCTTAGCAATGTTCCCATTAAGCTGCGGGGCACTGTGTGGGGGTCCCGCGCAGCCGGCTCACCGGCTTTTAAATGGGAAAAGCGCGCATGCACGGAAATTTGAACGGGCCGTGCGGCCAGTTAAAGGGGCCGCGCACCCAAAGAAGAAATTAGAGGGAACATTGCTCCTTATGTGGCTCGGTGTCAAATTTTGTCCGATAACGCCTTCCTACCTTAAAAGGCGCTATGTAAATGCTAAAATAAAAACTGAAAATGCTGGAAATACTCAGGTCAAGCAGAGGAGAGAGAGAGAGAGAGAGAGAGAGAGAGAGAGAGTTAACGCTTCAGGTCGATGACCTTTCATCAGAACTCTGACGAAGGGTCATCGACCTGAAACGTTAACGGTTTCTCTCTCCACAGGTGCTGTCTGACCTGCTGAGTATTTCCAGCATTTTCTGTTTTTATTTCAGATTTCCAGCATCTGCAGTATTTTGCTTTTGTATATAAATGCTTCTGGTTACCATCTCAATAATTTAAACCTAGATCAGATGGAGGGAGCAGCTCCATAATGCCGAGTGGATAGACTATTTTTGTGGTTAATAAATCAGTGGAATGCAATGTCATTCCACGGATGCTGAATATTTCAAAATAATAGGTACTATAACCACAATTGATTGCAATGTGATTGAAGCTTGGATTATACTACAGTAATATTACAGTAAGTATTGTAGATAGACTCCTGCTCAGCCACAGGTGGCAGAATTTACCCTTCTCAGTTGCATTTGCAGTGGCGACCCCAGTACTGAGGGAGTGCGGCACTGTCAGAGGTGCCATCTTTCAGATGAGACGTTAAACTCCCTCAGGTGGATGTAAAAGATCCCACAGCACTATTTCAAACAAGAGCAGGGGAGTTCTCCCCGGTGTCCTGGGGCCAATATTTATCCCTCAATCAACATCACTAAAATAGATGATCTGGTCATTATCAGATTGCTGTTTGTGGGAGCTTGCTGTGCGCAAATTGGCTGCTGCATTTCCCACATTACAACAGTGACTACACTTCAAAAAGTACTTCATTGGCTGTAAAGCGCTTTGGGACGTCCGGTGCTCAAGAAAGGCGCTATAGAAATGCAAGTCTTTCTTTCCTTATATTAAAGTATCGATTATGAATCACCACAGCCAAGGAGGCGATGGCATCCACACTTCTAAGACCCAGCCGTGGCTGACTCCAACTCAGTCAGGCAACAGTTACAAGCAACTCATATGGAGGAATTGTGAAACTGCATAGATGCTCGTTATTCTACGGTTACGCAGATGAGTGACTAGTGCCATCTGTGGAATAGTAATGGAGCAGCAGGTGCATCTGTGCCATCATACACCCCCTGCCCAGGTGACAATATACACTATTTTGGAACGCATTTGAGCCCACAACTGGAGCATAAGTCCCAGGTCCATCAGGACTACATTGACTCCCGGTTAAGCAATGCCTTGATTTTAAAATTCTCATCCCTGTTTTCAAATCCCTCCATGGCCTCACCCCCTCCCCATCTCTGTAATCTCCTCCAGCCCCACAATCCCCCGCAATATCAGCATTCCTCCAATTCTGGCCTCTTGCGCATTCCTGATTTTAATCGCTCCACCATTGGTGGCTATGCTTTCAGCTGCCTGGGCCCCAGAGCTCTGGAATTCCCTCCCTAAACCTCTCCGCCTCTCACTCCTGCTTTAAGACGCTCCGTAAAACCTACTTTGACCAAGCTTTTTGATATCTGCCCTAATTTCTCCTTGTGGCTCGGTGTCAAATTTTGTCTGATAATCGCTCCTGTGCAGCGTCTTTGGACTTTTTAACTACGTTAAAAAAAGGTGCTATATAAAGACAAGTTGTTGTTATACAGTGTGTGTTTTCTGTACTCACTGCAGCTTGCCGGCTGGTGATGGCTGGTGACAGTCCCTCACTCGGGGAGCTCACAGAGCCAAGTATAACAACAACTAACAAGGAAAAGTCCAGAAGGAATCAGGCACAAACGCTGCAGCAAAATCCATTAAATAGATACACCGCTAGCACGACACTAGATAAAGTTAGTTCGCTTTTACTAAATCTTACAATCGATCATTCTTTCATTGTGCAGAAAGTAAAGGGTCAATTGTTCAAAAACCGAGACTCCCGAGAGACACCTGCTGCTATCTGGAAAGCCCCCGTGGTATAAAGGTTGGGGCCAGTGGTGACTGGCAGTGCATTGCAGATAGCCCACTCGCCCTGCAAGTCTTAGTGGATCAGGTGAGATATATATTAACAGCTTCCCTGGTATTTATTCCACCCTGCAGAATTCTGTACATAAACAACGTAAGTACTGTAATAGGAGCAGGAGTCGGCCATTCGGCCCCTCGAGCCTGCTCCACCATTCAATAAGATCATGGCTGATCTTCGACCTCATCTCCACTTTCCCGCCCGATCCCCATATCCCTCGAGTCCCCTCGAGTCCAAAAATCTCAATCTCAGCCTTGAATATACTCAATGACTGAGCAACAACAGTCCTCTGGGGTTTGTCTTAATTAACCCTTAACAAAGCCTTAACATGCTAATTTTTTGCTCGGGCTAACTTGTGCACAAAACTGATAGCATGGCAGCAAAGGTCCATTACTGTTTTTTCTACCACTATTCCTCCATAATTCACTCAAATCTACACTTTTTTTTTTTAAATTAAGGATTACACGCAGATTAAAAAGGGGGAATCATCCGTCTGTTTTCCTGGGCCCAGGACTGAGGACAGCAAAATGGAATCGGACACTAGAATTCCTTCATGCCCTTCATCGCATAGGATCGTTAGAGACTTTTAAATTAGATCACAATGCCACTTAAAAAAAAAATTAATAGGCCCAACTGGAATGGGATAATTAAATTTTAAATAAATGACTAGATAGAAGCATCCAATGACAATCTTTACTCATCTATTACAATACATATTTACAGAGTATACACACACTACACCATTACCCTATGCCGCGTTGAACAATGGATATTATATTAACTATTTGCCCCTCAAATACAAAGCAGCTTCCACTAAAATGAATGGTTTTGTGTCTTGTATTATGCAGAGGATGAAGGTCAGGACTTTATGGTCATTGAAAAGAGTGGCCATAATGGCCAAACTAGAAGCCGATGAGAAATCACAGCAAGATTAAATCTTCTGAGTTTTGAGCGACGGAATCCCCAAGAAAAAAAATCAAAAAAGACAAATGGTATGTTGCAATCATTTTTCAATGTGGGAGCATGTTTAAAGAGGGGAATTGTATTCGTTTGAAAACCAAATGTCTCAACTTTTTTTTTTGTTGCCAATTTTCTTCTCTCCTGAAGGGTCGGGTTTGTGTCGGAAGCCCGCCAGAAACTTTTCCGTGGCGCCATCCTTCACGTTCTACATTCTAGGCGGTTTGACAGTGGAAGGCATCACAGTGAAACCTCATCCTCTTCTTGCCCGAAGCCCACACACCGGAGTTCCAGCGAGCATCACAGGACAACAAGCATGGGTGGGATCCCGGACTTTACTCTTCCCTTGCAAATAAGCACTTGACCGTGGAGGAGGCTCCAATATTTCTTTAATATCATTGAGTATAATGGGTTTTGAAAATATTTTTCTATTTACTTTAAAATAGTCTGGTTTTGCCTGGTTACACAGATTTAATCAATTGTTGTGTTGTGCTACTGTTTTTACTTTCTATTGAAAAGGAGGAACCTCTGCAATCACAAAAGGTAGCTTGCAAGTCCAAACGTGTACAGACCAACAGGCAGAAACACTGAGGCGGCGTCAAACTCAAGTGCATGAAATTCTTGACATCCGTACAAAATATCAGCAGAGGAATGATGTCGCCATTAGACTGCACCATCCAAAAGGATCAATGTGGAGCTTCTCTTCACTGCCCGAGTATCTCGGAGTAGAAAACCAATCCGGCTCCTATTAAACTTGCTGAGAAGACCCCGTGATGACCAAAACATGTCATTCCTTTCAAAGATTGTAGGATGCAAGGAGCGTGCATCAGTACCCACGCCAAGTCCCTCTGGTAAAGAATGACTCCCACTACTGGAATTTGCACCACCGCACCACCCAGTGTGAGCAAGTTGCGTGGTTAATGATTGCTCAGATGATGCTGGGTTGCTAAATCTCTTACACACTGTTAATTCCGCACCTTATACAGCTTATTATTGGGTGGGGTAATGAATAAAATACAATCGCATGATGCATATATATGTTGCAAGTGGCTGGCCTGCTTCTGCCAATAGTGACTCATTAATTATACCCAAGGCCAAGTTAGCAATTGCAATCGCTTTGTTTCTCCTCCTTTGGTCGATACAGTACCCTTGGATTAAATCCTCGTTTGACTCCATCCCAGCCATCCTCCAGTGCAATCTCTCCTACTTTCATCGAATCATAAATACATTGTGTTAATTTCACAAAGGCCTGGTCTACATTGGTGTTATTTTTGGCGGAGGTCTCAATGTAATCCAGACCCAGTGCATCTGCCAACTTCTCTGCTTCTTCACGAGACACATCACGTTCGCCTGTTAAGTCGCTTTTATGTCCAACCAAAACGAAGATGGTCTTGTTGGGATAAACGTGGTTATTGACTTCCTTCAGCCATTCCCTGATGTGCTCAAATGACTGCCGATTGGTCACATCAAACATCAGAAGACCTCCAACAGAGTTCCTATAGTAGGATCGAGTAATTGATCTGAAACACAACATTGTTTTAATTGAATAATGGTTTAGAAACAAATCAATAATTCATCATGAACACACTGACTGCAGACACATTCACAATATTCAGGTGGGCTACGGGTGGCTTTGATTGCTCCTTGCCACCCATGTCTATACACTGAAGTTGCCCAATTCAGCAGTTGCTGACGAGATTATTTTTCCTTCCTCATTTTGTTTCTCCCACCCTCCCATTGTTGCCTAGCTCAGAAGGCAGGCAGGTAGGTTAGCGCGAGTGCGATTGAAAATGCTCAGCAGGTCAGGCAGCACCTGTGGAGAGAGAGAAACCGAGTTAACGTTTCAGGTTGACTTGTTCCTAGGCATCACACAGTGACAGTGTGTGTGACTGTCTGCTGGTTGTCTCTGATATTTGTCCTCATCAGTGGCTCCCTAGAAAGTCTAGTTGAGGTCAAGAATTGAATGTTTGGCAAAACACTTACATCCTGCACTAAATGTGCCTCAGGTATTCTGACAACCCAGGATCTACAGCTTATAAAAAGATAGACTGGGAGACTTTCAAACCCCATTACACGTGCAATGGACCAAGGTGGATTCCAAGTAATCTGGAGATACACAAGCAGGATCAAAAACATTCTCCAGCATTAGATCAGACACTTAATTAGGTTGCCTGCATACCAGTTTGGAACACAGGGCCCCAAGGATCAGGCTTCATGCAATACTGGAAGAAGGGATTAGACTACTAAACTTGGAGTGAAGTCTTGGCTGTAATCACTCCCGCAACCAGGAACAATGCCGATCAGATTCTTCTCTCCCCATCGCTCCCGAAGGCACAGACTCACCTTCAACTATAATTCCATTAGCTCCTGCTACCTCGCCCACGCCGGAGCCTGGACAGTAAATCGTCAGCTTGCTATTTGCTTATGAGAACATCACAGCCAAGCCTGATCCGGTCGTCGCCTGACATTCACACATGCACCTTTCAGTGAGTAGGAGTGGCAGCCCTGACAGCCTCTCGCTCTCCTCCCAATAGTAGCCTCCCCAAGAGCAGTAACTTAGCAGAGTTGAGCTTGTGATTTTTCTGGTTAGCAGGATTCAGTAACACATCAAACAACCCATTTACCCAAAGGGAGAAGACTCTCAATACTTTCTCAATCACTTTTACCACGCTGCCCTCCGTTAAATCTCTGGGGCTTGGTACTTTATAGATCAGCAAATTTATCCAGTGAGTAAAAAGAAAGACTTGCATTTCTATAGCGTCTTTCACAACCACCGATGTCCCAAAGTGCTTTACAGCCAATGAAGTACATTTTGGAGTGTGGTCACTGTTGTAATGTAGGAAACGCAGCAGCCAATTTGCACACAGCAAGGTCCCACAAACAGCAATGTGAAAATGAGCAGATAATCTGTTTTAGTGATGTTGGTTGAGGGATAAATATTGGCCCCAGGACACCGGGGATAACTCCCCTGCTTTTCTTCAAAATAGTGCCATGGAATCTTTTACATCCACCTGAGAGAGCAGACGTGGCCTCAGTTTAACATCTCATCTGAAAGACAGCACCTCCGACAGTGCAGCACTCCCTCAGTACTGACCCTCCGACAGTGCAGCACTCCCCTGGGAGTGTCAGCTTAGATTTTTGTGCTCAAGTCTCTGGAGTAGTTAAGCCATATAGACCATGCGAGTCCCTGGCTCAATTCTCGGCCTGTGCTTAATTAGTTGATCTCAGTTGAGGTTATGTCGGGGACACTACGATTGGCATTAGCTCCCAGGAGTCACTGTGAACCAGTTGACAGGGGAAGTCAGGCGGAGTTCCATCTTGCTGTCCAGCTGGAATTCTGCACCCTTGGATCTCGGGTGAGAACTCGACTGGGCTTAGTTGCAATGCTTTAGTGGTTAAACAGCCGACCGATTCATGATCTGGCCTCATACATTGAAAAATGGCCACTTGGGCAAGGTCCTGGAGACTGCCTGGCAAAAAGAACTGCACACCAGCAATAACCAGCTTGAGGGGAGAAGGAGAAGGAGTGGGAGAATGTAGAAAAAAAAATAAAATGACTTCTCTTTTCTCCACTCCCAGAGCATTATTCTGCTTGAAGATGTCAAGATGATGTCAGAGCTGGGCGAGGCCAGCGAGCGAGTCTGGCCCACGCGCCCATAGTGTGCATTTGAAACTCAGCACCACACTCGTAATGTGGGCACGGGCGTGTCCGCTGCTCACCATTACTAGCGAGGTCAGCTGCGCCGCCATTTCAATATTAAAAAAGGCGACAATTCTGATCTTTGCACAACAAAAGTTGACAATTCAGAAACCAGCTCCACACTCCGTGACCAGCGACACAAGCTCGAACCGTGGCTGGATGCGTAGCGGACAACAGAAACCCAAGCCTTTACGCTTCACCAAACCCTTTCTGACAAGGTTTTGCTGGCATGCAAACAAACAATCATTGCAGATTCTCCAATGGCTCCCAGCACTTGTTTTCAATTTATTCTGGTCAATTGCATTACCCTGCACTCGGTGCTAAAAGTAGCATCTGCATTCCAGAACTCATCCAAACAAATCCCCAGTGCACGTGCCAAAATGTTATTACCAGTTTAAAGATGCACTGTCATCAGGAATTTAGGTTGTGGGCCAGAAATTTCCTTTAAGAACATAGGAATTAGGAGCAGGAGTCGGCCATTTGGTTCCTCAGCCATTCAATAGGATCACGGCTGATCTTCGACCTCATCTCCACTTTCCTGCACTATCCCCATATCCCTCGATTCCCTTAATATTCAAAAATCATAGATTGAGTTGCACCCGAAGATTTCAGCAATTTAGTGAAGATTAAATGTTTTCTGTCCCTCTAACTCTCACCCCATCTCTTCAAAAAGCTGCCGATTCGTGGTGAATTCTATAGGCGTTGGTCCTCCTCCATTAGTTGCCCAAGTGCGAGTGTCTAGACAACGGGGTGGCAACAGAATTTTGATGGTGAATGGCATCACAGTCAAGCACAATCTTGTCCTTGATCAGTGTACGTGCGCGCGCACACAGACACTTTCCAGCAGGGGTGCGGTGCTGAAATCAGGAGCCGGAGCCCTGGCTGATTTTCCCCCTCCGCTAAGCCCAGGAAAATTGAACGTTTTTTAAAAAATTCATTCACGGGACATTGCCCATCCCTAATTGCCCATGAGCCGCCTTCTTGAACTGCACAGGGCAGTTAAGAGTCACATATAGGCCAGACCAGGTAAGGACAGCAGATTTCCTTCCCTAAAAAGAATATTAGTGAACCAGATGAGATTTTAACGACAATCCAGTAGTTTCATGGTCACCATTACTGATACTAGCTTTTTATTCCAGATTTATTTAGTTAACTAAATTTCCCAGGTGCTGTGGTGGGGTTTGAACTTATGTCCCTGGATCATTAGTCCAGGCCTCTGGATTACTAGCCCAGTAACATAACCACTTGTAGCATACTGACTAGGCCAGTCAGTTTAACCTCGGCAGTAGGGAAGCTTTTAGAAACAGTAATCAGGTACAAAATTAAGTCACTTGGACAAGTGTGGATTAATTAAGGAAAGCCAGCACGGATTTGTTAAAGACAAATCGTGTTTAACTAACTTGATCGAGTTTTTTTGATGAGGTAACAGAGGGTTGAAGCGGGCAATGCGGTTGATGTGTACATGGATTTCCAAAAGGTGTTCAACAAAGTGCCACATAATAGGCTCGCCAGCAAAGTTGAAGCCCATGGAATAAAAAGGGACAGTGGCAGCATGGATACGGAATTGGCTAAGTGACAGGAAACAGAGTAGTGGGAAACAGTTGTTTCTCCGATTGGAGGAAGGTGTTCCCAGGGGTCGGTTCTAGGACCACTGCTTTTCTTGATATATATTAATGACTTGGATGTGGGTGTACAGGGCACAATTTCAAAATTTGCAGATGACAAAATTTGGAAGTATAGTGAACAGTGAGGAGGAGAGTGATAAACTTCAGGAAGACAAACAGGCTGCTGAAATGGGCAGACACGTGGCAGATGAAATTTAACACAGAAAAGTGTGAAGTGATACATTTTTGTAGAAAGAATGGAGAGAGGAAATATAAACTAAATAGTATGAACAGAGAGACCTGGGGGGTATGTGTGCACAAATCATGAAAGCAGTTAAAAAGGCTTACGGGGTCCTGGGCTTCATAAATAGAGGTATATAGAGTACAAAAGTGTGGAAATTATGATGAACCTGTATAAAACACTGGTTCGACCTCAACTGGAGTATTGTGTCCAATTCTGGGCACTGCACTTTAGGAAGGATGTGAAAGCCTTAGAGAGGGTGCAGAAAAGATTTACGAGAATGATTCCAGGGATGAGAAACTTCAGCTTCAATTACATGGATAGACTGGAGAAGCTGGGTTTGTTCTCCTTAGAGCAGAGAAGATTGAGAGGCGATTTGATGGAGGTGTTCAAAATCATGAGGGGTCTGGACAGAGTAGATAGAGAGAAACTGTTCCCATTGGTGGAAGGGTCAAGAATCAGAGGACACAGATTTAAGGGGATTGGCAAAAGAACCAAAGGAGACGCAAGAATTTTTTTTAAATTTTTTTATTAAATAGATAAACTCAGCGGGTTAGATTTTCCCAAACCTGTCGGGAGGAAGGCGGGACTTCCCCTTTCGGGTTTTTGACCCGCCTACTTCGACGTCCAGCCAATCCATGCGATTTTTCCTCGATTGACCTTGTTAAGCCCGCCCAGCGGGCTCAGCAGGCCAATTAAGGGCCACCCGGCAACAGGTGACATCACAGACTGCAATTTCATCTGTCAAGAGTTCTTGACAGATGAAATATCAGTGTTTCACAGCTGTTTGAAGCTGTCAAACACTGACAGTCTGAGTTCTGACATGAGTCCTTCTGCGCAGACTCAGTTAGAACTCTCAGCAGCACTCAAAGCTGAAGGCCGTCACTTTTCACAGATCGCAGCCATTCAGCTTTAAGTGCCGGCTGAGTGATGCGCTCCCGACGGCTACAGGAAGAAAGGCTGTTAAGGTAAGTACAGGTAAGTAAAAGTTCTTTACACGCTTTAGACACACCAAAACACACTTACCTTTACACTCATGCACCCATCACTCACCTGAGCGCCGACATCGCGACCCCGCCAACTCCTTCAACCCGACGGCCCGCCTGCTCTAACCTGGCGTGGTTTGGAGCCGTTGGGAAACCCACACAAAACCCCTCAAAATAGGGATTAGGCTAAAAACTGCCTGTTAACAGGCAGTTAATTGGCACTAATCCCTTCCCGCCTGGTTTCAACGGGTCCCAGTGCGGGCCAGGTACCCGCCGCCCCTGAAACTTACGTGGGGTGGGATCCCCAAATTCAGGATTTCCCCCCCAACCCCACAACACGCCTGAAACCCCGCCTGACGGCGCCACGAAAATCTAGCCCAGCAAGTGGTTAGGATCTGGAATGCACTGCCTGAAAAGGTGGCGGAGGGATGAATTCATTAAATATATTCAAGGAGTTGGATATATTTCTTGAGGCTTAAGGGATCAAGGGATATGGGGAGAAGGCAGGGACAGGGTACTGAATTTGGATGATCAGCCATGGTCTCATTAAATGGCGGAACAGGCTCGAGGGGCCGAATGGCCTACTCCTGCTCCTATCTTCTATGTTTCTATGTAATTTAAAGATCATATTCTAAACATTGTTGGTCTGTAGGACCAGAGGCTGCTTTGCTCCCAACTTGGTGACGACCAGCGATTTTCCTGAATTGTTGTCCAGTATTCAAGTAATAGGAACAAACATTTCATTAACTATAAAAATCATACATTTACATAATTTGTTCAAGTCCTCTGCATCCCCCATGGGCAAATGCAGAGGATTGGTGGAAACATGCTAAATAGTTGCAGATACACACAAGATACTCGGCATCTTGAAGGGCAAACTCCTTTACTTTTTATTTAAACTTAACTGACTCTTCGTGGGCACAATACGCTAGTACTTAACATAATTTTAACGAAATTGATTTTGTCAATGCTCTACCTTAACAAAATTTCAAAATTTGCAAATGATACAAAACTTGGCAGTATAGTGAACAGTGAGGAGGAGAGTGCTGGGATGATGGACAGCGTTGCTTTGTGTACACTGTCCTAATTAGAGTTGACACCATCAGGATTGGGACTAAGGAGTCTGGTGTTAGGCGTAGCTGTCTGGAAATTCCCAATGGTCATTCACACGAGGACTGTAGCGTCAGACTGAAGTGGTTTCACTGCTCACCAATGCTGCAGTTACAGTCTAAATCCCGAGTCAGCATCCAGCACGATACCAGAGGGAAGAGTAGCGAGACTCCCTGAAGGGGGAAATCGGACTCGGTTTCGGAGTCAGTTTGAGCATCGACACCCAATGTACACACAAGTTTAGCACAATGTGAAGGCACAACAGTTTGCCCTGTGCTAAATTCATAATGGGAATGCACTGTAAAAGATGGATGCCAAAAGGCTGTTTTATAAAAAATTTAATTCATTTGCTCCATTCACCGCTGCGTCTTAAGCATGGGGAGCCATTAATTATTGAGATTGTTAATGGCTCTGATTAATTAATCATCAGATTGAGTCGCCAGCCATGCTCCTAGCCCCAGTCTGACCCGTCAGTCAAATTTTGGCTTTGTAAAAAGGTGGCAAACCTACTCTTTGTGTAGTCAGCCTGAATGTATTGGTTATGGGTGCCCTTTGTCCTGTTCAACTTGAAATGGAAAATCTAATAGGAACAGCCCTTGATTGCTATTGAGAATGACCGGTTCATCTAGAACAGTTTCTGACACTGCAAAAAAAAACGACTTGCATTTCTGCAGCGCTATTCACGACCACCGGACGTCCCAAAGCGCTTTACAGCCAATACTTTTTTTTTCCCCTGAAGCGCAGTCACTGTTGTAATCACAGAATCACAGAAACCCCACAGTGCAGATAGAGGCCATTTCAGCCCATCGAGCCTGCACCGACACATATCCCACCCGATCCCCGTAACCCCTACACCAACACATATACCACCCTATCCCCGTAACCCCACATATTTAATCCCCCTAACACTAAGGGTCAATTTATCATAGCCAATCAACCTAACCCGCACATCTTTGGACTGTGGGAGGAAACCGGAGCACCCGGAGTAAACCCACGCAAACACGGGGAGAATGTGCAAACTCCACACAGACAGTCGCCCGAGGCTGGATTCGAACCCGGGTCCCTGGCGCTGTGAGGCAACAGTGCTAACCACTGCCACCGTGCTAATGTAGGAAACACGGCAGCCAATTTACGCACAGCAAGCTCCCATAAACGGCAATGTGCTAATGACCGGATAATGTTATAGTGATGTTGATTGAGGGATAAATATTGGCCCCAGGACACCGGGGAGAACTCCCCTGCTCTTCTTCAAAATAGTGCCATGAGATCTTTTACGTCCACCTGAGAGCAGACGGGGCCTCGGTTTAACATCTCATCTGAAAGGCGGCACCTCCGACAGTGCAGCACTCCCTCAGCACCGCACTGCACTGGACTGGAGTATCAGTCTAGATTTTGGTGCTCAAGTCCCTTCTGATTCAGAGGCGAGGGTGCTACCAACTGAGCCATGACTGACAGCAGCTGAATAGAAGGGCTGGGATTAAAAACACCTTCCATCCAAAGGATTCAGATCAAAGAGCGGTGCTGGTCTCCTGGAAGGAATATTCACACTGATCAAATTTATGAACCTTCTCTTATAGAACATCTGCTAAAATAGAAATATTAAATTGCAAAGACAATTGTCTTGCTGATTTAATTTAATGCTAGCCTGCAAAGTAAAATGAAGGTGACCTTTATAGAAAACAAAATGAAGTATTTGATGGAATATTTAACCTCCTGCTGGACATAATTCACGTTACTGGGCCTGTCGTTACAGAAAACTCGACCCTGAATCATTATACAAATAATAAGTATCAGCCATGTCTCAGTGGGCAGCACCCTCGCCTGAGTCAGAAGGTTGTGGGTTCAAGTCCCGCTCCAGAGACTTGAGAACAAAAACCTAGGCTGACACTCCCAGTGCAGTGCTGAGGGAGTGCCGCACTGTCGGAGGTGCCGTCTTTCAGACGAGATGTTAAACCGAGGCCCCGTCTGCTCTCTCAGGTGGATGTAAACAATGTTTCCTTTAAGAGCGCTCCAAGGATCCCGCGCAGCTGGCTTTTCAATACAAAACTGCGCAGGCGCGGTATGCTGAATGGCCCCTGCAGCCCCTTAAATATTAGAGGGAACATTGGACGTGAAATATCTTATTTTAAACAAGACCAGGGGAGTCCTGGCCAATGTCTATCCCTCAACAAAAATAACTGAAAACAAAGCAGATTACACTATCATATTGTCACATTGCTGTGCGCAAAGTCCACACTTCTTAACAAGGGTCATTGGAAAAAATCAGGAGCAGTGACACGGGCTGATTTTTCCTCTACTTCGCTCGAGGCCAACTGTGGTAGCCTCACTGCAACTAATCCAGCAGAGACCAGGGGTTAAACTTTGGACCTTCCCAAACTGTGTGACTCAGTAGGCAATACAATACAATGAGCCTCTGAAGAACAAAGTGCTTTCCTTTAGTGTGCTTCAGTAAAGTTAAAATAACAAAAGGGCATTTCCCCACCCTCATGGCCAGTGGGCAAGTACACTGTCTGAGGTACTTAATCATACAGACCAGGAAGGCAATCATTTAAATTCTGGTTCCTGCTAAATTTTGGATGAGACGTTAAACCGAGGCCCAGTCTGCTCACAGGCAGATGTAAAAGACCCCACAGCATTATTTTGAAGAGCGGGGAAGTTCTCCCCGGTGTCCAGGCCAATAATTATCCCTCAATCAACATCATTAAAATAGATTATCTGGTCATTTTCACACTGCTGTTTGTGGGAGCTTGCTGTGCGCAAACTGGCTGCCGCATTTCCTACATTACAACAGTGACCACACTTCAAAATGTACGGCATTGGCTGTAAAGCACGTTGGGACGTCCGGTGGTCGCGAAAGGCGCTATAGAAATGCAAGTCTTTCCTTCTTTCTAAATTAACTGATCTAATCCAGGACACGACTAGGGGCAGCACAATGGGCTCGATGCTAAGCCACACATCAGGAATTACTGATCTATGCTGTGTTACATGATCAAAACTCAGACAGCAGTGGGGGGAGGTGCGGCAAGGTGGCTCACCACCACCCTCGAGGGCAATTAGGGATGGGCAATAAATGCCGGCTTTGCCAGCAATGCCCACATTCCAGGAACTAATTTTTTTTTTTTTTTTAATAAAAACTAGCGTTGCGCATTCAATAATACAAAGATGAAAGTTAGGGTCTGCTTCAAAAAAGACAGAATCACAGATACAGTTACATTTTTCCAATCAGTGTACCATACCTGCTTAAAGATTATTCAGCTAAAAATTTTAATTGGAAAACAGTACCAACAGTTGTTAGACTTGTGCTCTCAGCAATGGAATGTTCTCCACCCTCTCTCAAAATTACTCAGCTTTTAAAATGGATCAACCGTCTAGCCAGTGAGTAGTTATGCGATGCAGAACTTAAAGATCCCAGGTTCAATTCCTGGTCTGTGCCGAGTAAAGTAATTGCAGCCTAGACGGCATTAGGAGCATTATAATTGGTCTAATCCCCGGGTTAGGCAGCAAGTATTCCAGCATTCATGTTTGTGATAACTGCCCAGCAATCCCTCCTTGAAAGTGCGTCAGAGCGCTACGGGTAGTCCCAGGACTGGGCTGGCTGGAATACTCCCTGCAATTGAATAGCCGACCAAAATTCAGCTTCAAAGCTCATGCGGGAATAATAACCACTTGACAGGAGGAACCAGAGGGTGACTGGCATGACAGCAAAGGATCAATAGCTTCAAGAGGGTCAAAGAGAATAAAATACAACACACAACCCAAAAAAGAGTGGAGATCAGACAGGTAATCCAGAATGTTTTTGATGTCTCTCAAACTAACTTGTTTCCCGGGAAATAAACATCTATCTGGGGAAAAACGGGGAGCCATCTATTTCTAATCCTAGCAAGAATATCAACACCAAAGGTTCCCCCCAACCTCCGCCTCTAATTTCCCTTTACCCCCCCCCCACTTCTGAAAGTGGTGATTGATGTCTTCAGCCCCCATGGTCCCACGCTCTGGAATTCCCTCCCACAACCCTTGTGCTTCAGCTCCCTTTCCGCTTTAAAAGACCCTCCTTAAAACCCATCTCTGGTCAAACTTTTGTTCATCCGCCCCAAATATCTGCTTCTTTGGCTCAGCGTCCACTTTTTGATCGCAACATTTCTTCTCCACCACTTTCACATATTGTTGATGCTGCTGAATAGCCGGTGTGTGAGAGACCCTGGACAGTGATCTTGGCCGTCCATCCGTGAGGGAGGGACAATCACAGCTGACCCTGATCCAAAGTCCATAATGTGGGCATTTCCAATGAGGATCTGGTGGAGAGCAACCAGAGGGTTGGCAATCTGGTCATTTTTAGTGGCACTCACTGGTCTGTGGGACCGAAGCCAGTTGTAATGGCCTGCATGCAAAACCTCGCAGTTTACAAATAAGTCAGGACCGTCGGTGCTCCTAAAAACCTCAATTGGTGCACCGCCTAAAGTGGAATCTGTTCAGATCTCGACAATGCAACAATTTCACCCGCCCTGTTAACGGAGCGGTCACCCTAGAAATAAGAAATCGTCACTCTACATCTTGCTCTATTCCCTATAAGTTCTGTCCTAGCCCCAGAGAATAGGCAATTGATAACTCCACAGATAATGAAGCAGTCTATGCTCACATGCAACAAGACCTGGACAATGTTCAGGTTCCTCTTTTGGTAAAACCATAAATTTAGACAGATAAAAACTGTAAATAAACCATTAAAACTGTAAATAAACCAATAAAACTGTAATAAACCAATAAAACTTCAAATAAACCTTAATAATCAAATTAAAATTTGGTTCTCCAGCCCAATCATGCACTCCAGTCCCCGCGGCGCCCACCGGTCACGAAAGTGATCTAGCGCGCCGGCGGACACCGCGTGCTCCAGCTCTAGGGCCACCCGGGCGCGAACATGGCCACGGAAGAGAGGGAGGCAATCCGGCCGGATGACCCCCTCGACCGCCCGCTGCCTGGACCAATTAATGGCCTTCTTCGCCAGGCCCAGGAGCAGACCCATGAGGAGGTCCTCCGACCTGCCAGCTCCCCTCCGCACCGGGTGGCCGTAGATCAAGAGCGTGGGACTGAAGTGCAACCAAAACTTGAGGAGCAGCCCCTTCAAATAATGAAAGAGGGGCTGCAACCTCTCACACTCGATATAAATATGAAACACGGACTCCTCCAGACCGCAGAACAAACATGCGGTCTGGGAGTCCGTGAACCTACTTAAATACCTATTGCACGGGACTGCCCTGTGCAACACCCTCCAGGCCAAGTCCCCAATAGAACAAGGGAGGACTCCCGCATAGAGAGCCCCCCATTGGGGACCTCCGCCTCCGTCGGAAGGTAAAACGGCACGCCACGGCGTGTCCGGACGGCAGGCGAAGATGGCAAAGTGGAAGGTGTGCAGGAGCAGCCCGTACAGGAAACCCCTCCGTGCGGAATGAAAAGGCACGGAGGGTATTTCCTCGAGACGGCTCAAGTTGTGAGGCGCCGGCTCCCGAGGGGGGGGTCGGGGCTGGGCGCCGACAAGGAATTCCGTCCGAACGGGGGAAAGCTCAGACGGGATCGCCCCACACGCCTGAGCCACCTCGATACACCTAGTGGTGCCGGGGCGTACTTTCGCCTTTATCGACTCGATGGCATCGGCCGCGAGCCGGACGTTTACCCAAGACATGCGCCTCGCCAACTCCTCCGGCGCCATCCAGCCCACTCCTCCGCCATCGAGCAGGTCCCCGACTCGAGTCACCTTGCCAGCCACAGCTCTGTGCTCCGCCAGCCACCCGAACCTGCGGACGTGGAGGTGCGGATTCCTGAACAGTGGCTCCCGAAGGACAGCCACCATTCCTGTCGGGGGAGAGCTGCGCCTGGAAGCGACCCGGTTCCAAACCCATAGCAGTTCCTGGTAGAAGACAGGCAGCCCCCGCAGGCTGGCACGCGTGCCACCCACTTCCACAAACAGGAGCTGCGTGTCATAATTGAGGCCACGCAGCTGGCGGAAAAAATACGTCGCCAGCGCGCACCATCTTGGAGGAATCTCAACGTACAGGTATCTCTGCAGCGTCTGAAGACGGAAAGTCGCAGCCTGGGTGCGAAGGCACACCAGCGCCTGACCGCCCTCCCTAAGCGGGAGACTCAGAGCCGCAGCAGAGACCCAGTGCATCCTGTTGTTCCAGAAGAAGTCGACGAGCTTCTTCTGTATCTTGGCGACAAACGCAGGGGGAGGGATCAGAGTAACCAACCGGTACCACAACATGGCGGCCACCAGTTGGTTTATGACCAACGCCCGACCCCTGTAGGACAACACTCGGAGCAATCCCGTCCAGCGACCTAAGCGAGTGGCGACTTTGGCCTCCAACTCGTGCCAGTTCGCCGGCCAGGCGTCCTCGGCCAGGCTGAGGTAGACTCCCAAGTAGAGGAGGTGCTGAACTCCTCCGGCAGGGAGTCCACCTGCCACTGACCCACCAGGAGTCCAGAACATTTCCCCCAGTTGATCCTGGCGGAGGATGCGTCCGAGTAAATCTGCTGGCATTCCCGCATCCTCCGCAAGTCAACGGGATCCGTGACCATGAGGAGCACGTCATCGGCGTAAGCCGAGAGGACCACCTCCACGCCCGGCCCTTGCAGAGCCAGTCCCGTCAACCTCTTCCGCAAGAGGCGCAGGAAAGGCTCCACGCAAATGGCATATAACTGGCCGGACATGGGGCATCCCTGACGCACCCCCCTCCCGAAGCGAAGGGGCGCCGTCAAGGACCCGTTAACTTTAATCAGACACTCCGCGGCAGCGTACAGAAGTCGGATCCGGGCGACAAAATGCGTCCCGAACCCGAATGCGCGCAGAGTCCCGAAAAGATACTCGTGATCCACCCTGTCGAACGCCTTCTCCTGATCTAGGGAAAGGAAGGCGACCGACAGACCAGCCCTCTGGGAATGGTGGAGCAGGTCCCGGACCAGATGGATGTTATCATGAATAGACCGGCCCGGGACCGTGTAGGACTGGTCGGGGTGGATCATGTGGGCCAGCACGGCGCCAAGGCGAGCAGACATGGCCCTGGCAAAAATTTTATAATCCGTGCTGAGGAGGGAGACCGGGCACCAGTTCTTAAGAAGCCGGAGATCGCCCTTCTTAGGCAGCAGGACAATCACTGCCCTGCGCCACGAGAGGGGCATCTCCCCGGTCGCCAAACTTTCCCCCAGGACCCGCGCGTAGTCGCCCCCCAGGACGTCCCAGAACGCCCTGTGGAACTCCACGGTCAGCCCGTCCAGCCCCGGGGACTTCCCCCTAGAGAGCTGGCGGAGGGCGCCGGTCAGCTCCTCCAGACACAGAGGAGCATCCAATTTTTCGGCGCCCTCCAGGCCGACCTTCGGCAGGTCCTCCCACAAAACTCTGCGCGCGTCCTCGCTGGACGGATCCGGAGAGAACAGAGCCCCGTAATAGGCACGGGTCTCCGCGCGGATTCCCTCCGGATCCGAGACCGGAGATCCGTCGTCGGCCAGCAGCTCCAGGAGCTGCTTACGGACCCCCCGTCTTTTTTCCAGTGAGTAGAAGAAGGGGGAGCCGCGGTCCAGGTCCCGCAGGAACTGAATCCGCGACCTCACGAACGCGCCTCGGGACCCGACGAGCTGCAGGTCCTTCAGCGCGCCCTTCTTCTCTTCGTACACCAACCGCAGGGCCGGGTCCTCGACGACTTGACCGAGACGGGACTCCAGGTCGAGCACCTCCTTCTCCAACCGCCCGACCCTGGCTTCCCGCCTCTTGGTCGACCCCCTCGCATACTCCTGACAGAAGAGACGGACGTGAGCCTTGCCCACGTCCCACCATAGCCTCAAGGAGGGGAAGCCCCCCTGCTTCCTTCTCCAGCCGGCCCAGAACCGACGAAACGAATCCTGGAACCGCGCGTCCTCCAGCAGCAGGTTGTTAAAATGCCAGTACGCGGACCCCCCCCCCGCGCGCAGCGGAACGAGCTCCGCCCACACCAGGTGGTGGTCCGCACACGGCACCGGACGCATGGAAGCCGCCGGAACGCAGGAAACGTATGCCCTGGAAATGTAAAGGCGGTCGATTCTGGACGCACCTCTCCCAGGCCTCACACAAGTGAAAGCGCTGGAGTCGGGATGGAGATTTCGCCAGACGTCCACCAAGTCGAGGGACCCGACCAGGTCCCTCAACTTCTCCATCGCCGCCGGGCATCGCAGGTGGCCGGTGCGGTCCCTTGCCTCGAGGGTGCAATTAAAATCCCCCCCGAGGACGACGCACTCGCCCGCGTCGATGGAGCCCAGAAGAGTGGACACTTCTTCAAAGAAGCGCGCTTGCTGCGCACCGGCCCCAGGGGCGTACACGTTCACTAAATGGAGCGGCACGCCCCCCAGGCGAACAGTGACCTGGAGCAAGCGGCCCGGCACGAGCTCCTTGACCCCCAAGATCTCCGGCTGAAAATGCGGGGCCAGCAAAATAGCCACCCCACTGGAAACATTGGAGAGGTGACTCATGCTGACCCCTCCTTGCCACTCCAGGAGCCACGTGGCCTCGTCTCCCGGAACGGTGTGGGTTTCTTGCAGGAAGCACACCGCATACTTCCCGTCCCGAAGGACCGAAAAGTTATTAAATCTGCGGCTAGCTTCCCTGCTGCCGTTGATGTTGAGGCTGGCTATGGTTATCTTCATTTCAGAAGCATAATCCAACCCCTACTTAACTCTAACGGGGAATGTTCAGGTTTGGGCTGATAAGTGGCAGGTAACATTCACACCACACAAGTGCCAGGCAATGACTATCTCCAACAAGCGAGAGTCTAACCACTGCCCCATGACATTCAATGGCATTAGCATCACTGAATCCCCCAACATCAACATCCTGGGGGGGGTCACCATTAACCAGAAACTTAACTGGACCAGCCACATAAATACTGTGGCAACAAGAGCAGGTCAGAGGCTGGGTATTCTGCAGTGAGTGTCTCACCATCTGATTCCCCAAAGCCTATCCACCATCTACAAGGCACAAGTAAGGAGTGTGATGGAATACTCTCCACTTGCCTGGATGAGTGCAGCTCCAACAACACACAAGCTCAACATCATCCAGGATAAAGCAGCCCGCTTGATAGGCACCCCATCCACCATCTTAAACAGTCACTCCCTCCACCACCGGCATACCGTGGCTGCAGTGTACCATCTACAACATGCACTGCAGCAACTCGCCAAGGCTTCTTTAGCAGCACCGCCCAACAAGCTCACATGCAGCTGCCATCTGTTTTCTAAAGGAGAGAGTCATTGGTGAGCCTGGGTGAAAGGGCTCGCCTTTGGACAGCACCTCAATGCTGTCAAACACAGAATTCATCAGTCAATAAATTATGGGGCCTGTCCCTTTAAGAAAACCGGCAGATGAAGAGTCATGCACTGACGTCATCGGACACCGGCTTTCCCTTAATTGGCCGGCAAGCCGGGCTTAACAAGGCCAATCAAGGGAAAATAGCATCTATTCATCAGATGTCGCTGGGGATGGGACTAGAACCTGGAAGGCAGCAGTCCCGCCCCCAACTCATTTCAGCTGGTGAAATCCAGCCCTTTGTGTTCTACTCACAGCTTACTGTCCCACCCAGTTCACTGCCCCACCCAGCTTACTACCCCACCCAGCTTTGTATCATCAGCAAACTTGGATAATTAATTTAACTTTCTCATTAACATAAAAAATATACACTTGGTACATATTATGGAGTCCATAAATTGAGAAGTCACTGATCTCATTTTAGAACTTATTGTATGGAGATTCTGATTGATTTCAGTACTTTGATTAATTCAGTAAATCAGTTTCAGATTGTTAGTTTGGCTCATTTGGCAGCACTCTTGCTGCTGAATCAGAAGGGAATGCAGAAGAAATTTCTTTACCCAGAGAGTGGGGAGAATGTGGAACTCGCTACCACAGGGAGTGGTTGAAGTGAATAGTATCGATGCATTTAAGGGGAGGCTAGACAAGCCCATGAGGGAGAAGGGAATCGAGGGTTATGCTGATAGAGTTAGATGAGGAAAGACGGGAGGAGGCTCGAGTGGAGCAGTGGTTTGGTAACTTCCTGAATGGACAGAACTGTGGTGATCAAAACACAGACGGGCTAGTTTCTTAAAAGGGGAAACTCATGAGGAGGATCCAACTTGGCTTCCAATTCACACAGCAAGTCCCTGAAATTCAGATCAGTTTAAAATCAGACAGACAATGTTGAATTTCCAAAACAGCAACAGAAAATGCTGGGAACACTCAGCAGGTCAGGCAGTGTCTGTGGAGAGAGAAAAACAGAGTTAACGTTTTGTCAGAAAGGTCCCAGACCTGAAACGTTGACTCTCTCTCCGCGGATACTGCCTGACCTGCTGAGTGTTTCCAGCATTTTCTGTTGTTATTTCAGATTTCCAGCATCCGCAGTATTTTGCTATTGCATGTTGAATTTGCAGTTTGGTTTAGTACTGTATTTAATAAACACTTTAATGAACAATGCAGCCTTGTGGAGACACCGTATTATTTGAACTTTTACCCTCGTCCCTTAGTGCAGCTGTCTATTCCTTCCTGACTCCCTGTTCTACAAACATTTGGTTTTGGCAGATTTGACTGTAGAATTGGAAGACATTAAATATTAAAGACTCCGTCATTCTCATTAAATAGCAAATTACAGTTTCCAACTTCAACCACGTTGGAAATATTAATCTGCAACAATTACCTTCTGTAAACAGTATCGCCTCACACAAGTCAACAAAGGAACACACCGAGACACTGACTGCAGCCGGGGCACATTGCGACAGACACCACCTTTCTCAGGAGACTTTCATTTTATGACATTTTTTAACCTCACAAAAAAGGACTGGATTAACGCTACATTTGCCCAATGACAGGGTCAGCCGTGGCTCAGTGGGCAGCACTCTCTCTCGCCTCGGAGTCAGAAGGTTGTGGGTTCAAGTCCCACTCCAGAGACTTGAGCACAAAAATCTAGGCTGACACTCCCAGTGAAGTGCTGAGGGAGTGCTGCACTGTCAGAGGTGCCGTCTTTCAAATGAGACGTTAAACCGAGGCCCCGTCTGCCTCTCAGGTGGATGTAAAAGATTCCATGACACTATTTCGAAGAGGAGGAGAGTTATCCCCGGTGTCCTCGGCCAATATTTATCCCTCAACCAACATCACTAAAAACAGATTATCTGGTCATTATCACATTGCTGCTTGTGGGAGCTTGCTGTGAGCAACTGGCTGCCGCATTTCCTACATTACAACAGTGACCACACTTCAAAAAGTACTTCATTGGCTGTAAAGCGCTTTGGGATGTCCGGAGGTCGTGAAAGGCGCTGGAGAAATGCAAGTCTTTTGTCTTTTCAATGCTGAGTTACAAATATTTTAAAGGATGTATCCACTTTAAGAAAGAGTTGCATTACTATAGCGCCTTCCATGACCACCGGACGTCCCAAAGCGCTTCACAGCCAATGAAGTACTTTTTGAAGTGTAGTCAATGTTGTAATGTAGGAAATATTTCAGGAGGGCGGATAGTTTGTACTGGGAGAAGGAACAGAAATAGCACCGCTGTTGCAAAAGCTTTAAGTTGCCCTGCAATGCAAAGTTACTCAACTCGTCCGAAAGCGTTCAAGGAAGTAATTCCTGAAACCGCAAAAAGTTTCGTCAACCGACTGAGAGAGAGGTTGAAATAACAACAGAAAACTATTATAGGAGAGGGCAGGGTCGTCTCTGTGCCCAAAGCTGGAAGCTGGAAACCGAAGCGCCGGGCTGACCTGAAGCGTTCCTGGCCAGCGGTGTCCCACAGCTGGAGTTTGATGGTGCAGCCCTCCTCCACCTGCACCAGGCGGGCGTAGAAATCCACCCCCACCGTGGGGTCCTGTACCTCGCTGAAGGTCCCGTCCGTGAAGCGCTTGAGAATGGAAGACTTGCCCACGGTAGAGTCACCCAGCAGGATAATGCGGAACTGGTATTGCCAGATGGCGTCCATGATATCGCTCAGTGCAGCCAGATTCCTCTCTCCCCAACACCGCACCAACGATAAACTTTCCTCGCATAAGTTCTACCCCGTGACGGAAGTGAATATTCTTCTATTCGTTGCTCAGCATTGGCTCCGAGTTTCCCTCTATCATGTGATAGCTCCCAGCACCTCCGAACCACGTGTGGGACAGGTTCTCTCACCCTATTTCCGTGTCCAATTATAAACCCACAGGGCAACAGGTAATACCAAGCAAAAACGAAGAGTTACTAGATTGCCAATCGGACTGGTGTGGAATTGTTTTTCACTATGGGTACTTGTACTGTTAATATTGTTGATTTGTCTGTAAAATTTACCACTGCATTTGTACTGTTAATCCTAAAGCTGTTTTTAAAGGCTTTGTTTTGGTTAATGATTGTAATGGATTTATCATGTAATTGGTGAGTTGCAACAAGTACTATTATTAGATTTAAATAAAAGAGGAACAATAAAAAAAAACCCACAAGGCAACAGGTAATACCAAGCAAAAACGAAGAGTTACTAGATTGCCAATCGGACTGGCGTAAAATTGTTTTTCACTATGGGTACCTGTACTGTTAATATTGTTGATTTGTCTGTAAAATTTACCACTGCATTTGTACTGTTAATCCTAAAGCTGTTTTTAAAGCTTTGTTTTATTGCGGCTAATGAATGTAATGGATTTATTATGTAATTGATGAGTTGTAACAAGTACTACCATATTTAAATAAATATGTTTGACTCAAAAAAAATAAACCCACGGGGGGGTGGGGACATGACCAAAATGTGTTTTTTTTATATTGGGCAATTCGTCTTAATCTTGCAACATTGCTGCTTGCGTAGAAACTCAAAGCTGGGAACCACACCTGTGTTTCACTGCATCCCAGTAGAGTCGGATCCACCTGCAACAAATTGCATTTATAAAAAGACTTGGGGGGTGGAGGGAGATTTTCCCAGCCCTGGGGAGGCGGATCTGCCGGGAAAATGGCAGAAACTGGGAACGGGTACCCATCCCGCCCCCGTGCCATCTTCCCGGGAGGCGGGTCCCCGACTCGCGCAGGGACCCGTCTCCTCGAGGCGGGAAGGGGATTAGGGCCACTTAACTGCCTGTTAACGGGTATTTAAGAGGATTATCCCCATTTTACCAGCACAAGTGCAGGCTTCCTGACGTCGGGAAACCCCGCCAGGGTCAGCGAGGCGAGCAGTGGGTCTGCGGGGGTGAGAGGGGTCGAAAAGTCTGCTGTGGAGGTGAGTGATGGGTGCAAGTGTGGAGAGGTAAGTATGAGAGGTGAGTGAAAAGTGTCAGAAAAAGTTTAACTTACCTTTGCTTCTTTCTGCAGGCTTCAACCCTTGGGGAGCCGAAGGTTCCTCATCTCCACGGCAGAGATGACAGAATGGCTGCTGCATTCTCAGATGCAATAGCCATCTGATTTCTGCTCAGGAAAGAGGTTTGATGAGTCTTGAGTACATGAACTCACCAAAGAACAGAGATTGTCAGTGTTTGACAGCTTCTCAAAGCTGTCAAACAATGACAATTCATCTGTCAAAAATCATATGCTGACATTCTCTGTCACCGTCTTTCCCTTAATTGGCCTGCTGAGCCCGCAGGGCGGGCTTAACAAGGTCAATCAAGGGAAAATAGCATGGGTTGGCCGGACGTCGTTGGGGGCGGGACTGAAACACGACAACCAGCAGTCTCGCCCTCAACGTGCCCCCATTGATAAAATCCAGCCCTTGCGTTTCACGACCACCGGGCGTCCCAAAGCGCTTTACAGCCAATGAAGTACTTTTTGAAGTGTGGTCACTGTTGTAATGTAGGAAATAGCATCTATACAGCACCTTTAACAGAGTAAAACGTCCCAAGGTGCTTCACAGGTGCGTTATCAAACTAAATTTCACACCGAGCCACGTTAGGAGATATTAGGGCAGGTGACCAAAAGCTTGGTCAAAAAGAGGGAAGTTTTAAGGAGCATCTTAAAGGAGGAAAGAGAGGTGGAGAGGTTTAGGGAGGGAATTCCAGAGCTCAGGGCCTTGGCAGCATATACAAGTGCAGTATGTAGGGATCTGATCCAGGGAAGTTCTGACATGAATGAGCAGCTTGTTATAGATAATTTAAGGGTAAGCAGGCAGTTTGACTTGGACTGTGAGCTCAGAACCCAACCAACCGGTTTACACTGAATAACCTCAAGCAAGACTAATCAACTTCAGATGATGGCTCTCCACTAAACTGCCAGCAAAAGTAATCGATGCAGTGTCGAATGAACTCCTTCAAAGAGGTTGTATATTTTTAGGAATAGGATTATATGTTTTTATTTATTGGTTAGTTAGGTGTGTGATGATATGCAACAAGGAAACAACCACCATGTTTAAGGGGCTCCAAACTATGAGACAGTACTGAGAAATCCGCACACAATAAGGAGCGAGTGCTCACTCTCTTTCCACAGGAACACACCACCCTTGGGTCCATCAGCACGATTGGCAGAGTCAAGGCTTCAGGACCCCTGGAGATTGAACACTAAACCATGCACCCTAACAGTACGACGTTGCTGCTTGTTCATCCAGAACAACCCTACCCATTGAGGCACTGGTTTGCAAGGTTATCTGCAGCTGAATGGGAAGGATCCCAGCCCCCAGTGATGTGACCATCCCTCACGGCTCATTCGTGGGCCAGGCTAGCTGGTTGAGCAATAGTGACCTGGAGTACTGCAGACCTGCCTGGCTCAGGAATCTACCCACTGGCTCAGGAATCTACCCACTGGCTCTGCCACAGAAGATTGAACCAGTTTTGAACTTCTATCACCAGGTGTGTGTCATCTTGGCGTGACCTATGTAAAGGAAGATTATAGATTATAGGAATAAATATAAACAAAGATGTTGAAATACTGCAAGCAACAATGTCTGCTCTTGCAAAACTATTCTGGTGTCTTGCACTGCGTTTGAAAGCATGAAAAGTGATGTTCCCTTAAGATAATTGTATCAATTTTATGTTTTGATTTCTGGTAAAAGAAAAACTTGCATTTCTATCCCGCCTTTCACGACCTCAGGACGTCTCAAAGCGTTTTACAGCCAATGAAGTACTTTTTGAAGTGTTGTCACTGTTGTAATGTGGGAAACACGGCAGCCAATTTGCGCACAAAAGCATGGATTTGTTTTATTCAGACATGTAATGGGGTGGGGGGAGGGGGAAAGGCATTGCATGGCTAAGTGGGTACTGAGGAAGAGCATGAAGATCCCAAATTTGATCCGTGGTCTGTGCTGAATGAACTGATTTCAACTGGATCAATGGTTGGAGCACAATGTCCATCAGTTTTCCAGGTTACTTCTGATCATTAGCCAGTGACCCCAACTGCAACGTGAATGAGTACATTTCTAGTTCAGGTACTCGAAAATCAATAAAGTAATGACTGTGTTGACAAGATAGAAGGTGGTGTGGTAACACAGCTCACTGGTGTACCTAAACACTATGGCATGGATTTGTACCCCTGTCTCCACAAAGTAGGAATGTAGATGGAAAAAGCCATACAAAGCCAATAGGATTCTAGAATTTATATATAGAGGTGATAAAAATATCACAGGTCGAGTCTCCCAGGGCTATGCTTATGCAGTTGACCAAAATTAAAAGCCTGGGTGCTGCGAGCTACACAATCTCTTTGCACAAAATGGTCCATGACAGAGCGTACCTCATTAGAGTTTAAAAACTATATTTAAATAAGGGAAGTAAATTAGTCAGAAAAATCACGCTTTGAATGACAAGTTAATCTGTATGTCGGTGTTTTCTTAAACACAAGAACTGTTTGGTCATTTGTAAAAAAATAGATAACCCAGATGTATTTTAATAGAAGCGCCTTGGGATGTTTTACTACATTAAAGGCGCTGTATAAATATAAGTTGTTGTTGTTCCGCAGAATCGCCAGCGTGTTTAGAGCTGGTTTCAGTGGCTGCCCCACCAATTTCTGGGTGATCAACTGGGAGCAAATTATACGATTGAAAGATCAGTTAGAGCATAAATGCATGAGAATAACCACAGCATTCACAAAAATTGGAGCTTTTAAATTATTAGATGCTGTACAAGTAGGTACAAACTGTCACAGCAAATCCTCACTGCAAAGGATGCTGTTGAACTGCAAAGCTTTCAAAAGTGAGACCTTTGTGTGTGAAATTATTGGTGGGGGGGGGGGAGGAGTTGGTTTTCTTTGAGTCCTTGTAAGATTTGATACAATTCATAAGATATTATCAGCAAGATATCAGAGACAGAAGATTCAGCCCATTAAGGCAATATGCCATCACACTTGTAAACACTCTAGTTTATTTGCTGGCAAATCATTAAATCTTTGAGGACCGAAGTGACATTTGTACCTTAAACTGAAAAGTATAAAAAAAAATGTTTTTCCCTCGTTTATTTTAAGAATTCAATTCTTGTTGAAGTTGTGTGGGGGGAACAAAGTGGGCCATATTGTGAAGCTCTTATTCAAAGGAACAACAAACAAAGCAAATAAAAGTGGATGTAAAATAAATACCTCTAGATGCAAACTAGCCACTTCTAATCTAGATAGAGGCCGATTGTAATGGCCCCCTTGTGAGCTTTCCTAATGGCTTAGTGCAGGAAACAACTACATGGTGTGGTACCAAGGCATATATTTCGGGTCTTCCTTTGATTCCCAGTCAATGCTGAATTATCCAACCTCAGCCAGTTGGCATGATGCAATTGGCCAGAGTGCTCTTAGGCTGGGGTCCCCATTCGGGAGCCAGTAACCCCCGCTGGAAGGTGCGGAGGTCAGTTGGAGCAGAATCTAGGTCACCTGTGCTGCCCTCCGTAATCATACAAATGGTCAATTCATTGCCTAGCCCAACACAAAAAAAAACCCAGATGAGCTGCTAGCACCTATGGAATTGGTCATTGAGGAGTCGGCTCATTCAGAAAAGGAAAGGGGACAATTGGAAAAGAAAACAAAATGGCTCTAAGGCATATCACCACTCATCTTGGTCACATATATATGTGGAAGATAGTATTCCCCCATTCAATTTCTTCCTTTAAGTGACTTGTGCTTTAGTACAGTCCCAGAGGCATTATCAGCTCCTCAGTAATTCAGCCAAGAGGCTGTTGATCAGCAATGCCAACCACCACTGCTGAGCTGGTCCTCATCAGATGTCCATCAACGCACTTTAATGACCTCAACAAGAGTATTTTAAGTAGAATGCTAAAGGTTCATGGATTTAAAGTAATTGGTAGAAGGATTAGAGGGGAGTTGAGGAGAACTTTTTTCACCCAGAGGGTGGTGGGGGTCTGGAACTCACTGCCTGAAAGGGTGGTCGAGGCAGAAACCCTCATCACATTAAAAAAGTACTTGGATGCGCACTTGAAGTGCCGTAACCTACTGGGCTAACAGACCAAGAGCTGGAAAGTGGGATTAGGCTGGAGAGCTCTTTTTCGGCCGGCACAGACACGATGGGCCGAATGGCCTCCTTCTGTGCTGTAAAGTTCTATGATTCACAGATGACACATTTCTGTAGAAAGGCAAGGTGATCAAAGAAAATTCACATTATTCAGGGATCTACATATATTTAGCAACAGCATACGGTTGAGAAATGTAAGGTAATGCACATATTGGTGCTATATTGCAAATACAAATATATTTTTAAAGCATAAAATAAATCTGGGCAGATGAATTGGCCAGATATATAAAGTGTTGGCCATGGCCAAGGAAAACAGAGTGTTTCATACTCGCATTCCAAGATTAAAAAGTCAAAATTTAAATTTAAATCTAATTCAGCAATGTACAGACTCCAACACTGCCACATTAACACGTATATATTTAATTAAATCACAGTGGCAATATAGTTTGTGTAACAATCTCTCATACTCATCCAATGTAACAGTAACTAGTCTTTCAGATTACACACACAGCCAGTTATTGGAAAGATGTACAACATATATTAAATACACAAAGTGCGAATACATGCTGCACTTGTACTGAAGAAAACACAGGCCGGCTCTGGGCTTTGGATCACGAGCTTGATCTTCGAAAGTCTCTTCACACTACTATTCATGGAACAGACTTGTTCTTTAAATAGCAGTCATGGTGCTCTTATGGTTACAAGTTGTCTAAAGTTGCACCTGTCGAATTGCGAAACTTTGCAGATTGCCCAACTACATAAGGAGATTCTCAAAGCTGTTTTGGCCATGGAGCCTTCTGACTAGGGACAAAACATTTTCATTTTCTCCCTCCCACCCACCCAATTTTTCTCCCTCTCCTGAAGCTAGTTACTGGTGGTGGGGTACGGTTCCATGGGCACGGCCTGCCCGCCGATACCTTGCCCACGTGACCATTCTTCAGATGTATGCCAAGGCAGTGAGTGTTGGTAAGCTGTCCGGCCCTTTGGTGGGAAGGGGCACAGGGATGGAGCGGAACAGCCGAGCCAGATTCTATTCTTATCCGATGTTTCTACACATCCACTTTCTGGCAGGGGTCAATCACAACAGTTGGAGGCAGGAATCTTGGCGGTCCGCCGTTGTGGGCAATGAGGTGAGTCTTAGTGCTGCCAAGAATGAGATCAACTAACTAAACCCAACATGAGACAGTCCATGATGTCTGTATGGCTCAGTAACATAAAGGGTGGCGTAGTAACCCAATTAATCATTGAGCTTGCAAAAATAATACTTTTTAAAAAGCAACATTTTCCCTAGTAGCTGAAATAAAAAGTAACTATCGGTTTCTGTACATTGCAACTTCCACAGTACACTTCAAAAGTACTTGGCTGTAAAGCACTTTGGGATGTCCAGAAGTCGTGAAAGGCGCTATATTAATGCAAGTCTTTCTTTCTGGTGGTCAGCAAGATCGGTACAAATAAAAAAAGACTTGCATTTCGATAGCGCCTTTCACCACGTCCCATAGCGCTTCACAGCCAATGAAGTAAGTTTTTCTTGAAGTGTCGTGCAAGAACAATTTCAGAGATTGCTAAGTTCTGTAATACCCACAAATGTCTTGAAAACAGCAGTTATAGATTTACCCCCCCACAAAATACTGTACTTTTTGAACATCAAGCCCACGTTCTTGCATATTTAAGAGAAAATACATAGGCCTAGAAATTCAGTCGCGCCACTTTTGGGGCGCTAAAGTCGGGCGGTCACTAAAGTTAGCGCCCGCCGGAAAGTGTAGGCCACTTCGCCGAAATTCAGTAGATTTGGCCAAGGAGTTTGGGCGAGCGCTGAAACTGGCGTTGCACTCCTATCTTTAGGCGCTAAGCCGGCGGTGCGGACTGATAACGCCGAGGCCGGGCGCAGCGCAGGTGCGGTCATGTTTTGATTGACAGCAGACACCCTGACGCCGGCCAGCTCTTAAAGGGGGAAGGGTCGACTTTGTCTGCTGCCACGCCCTGGATAGTGGAGCCCTGCAGCTAGGCCACAACACTGCTGGTGGACCCAAATAGCGCCTGAAGCCATGCAGAAGGCCCGTGAACGAGCGCAGCGCTTCTCAGAGCCTGCTTTGTGGGTGCTGCTTAAGGGTTTGGAAAAGAGAAGAGATCTTGTGCCCGGACAGTGGCAAGAAGGCTCCCAGGAGGCAGTTCAGGAGAGCCTGGAGGGAAATCGCCCACAGGGTGTCAGCCACCAGCGATGTCCCCAGGACTGGTGACCAATGCCGCAAGAAGTACAACGACCTCACTCGGTTGGTCAAGGTGAGTAGCCTTTCCAGTGTCCTCCTCATCCTTGCATATGCACCTCACATTATGGGCAAAGGGACCTCAAAGGCCTAATGGCCATCCCTCCTCTGCAGCTATGGCACTGGCATGATCATCAATAGCACTTTCTGCACTTTACACACTGGCCAAGCTATTCGACCATGGGAGGCAGTGCACACAACAACAGGGCACCACACTGGCCAAGCTATTCGACCATGGGAGGCAGTGCACACAACAACAGGGCACCACACTGGCCAAGCTATTCCACCATGGGAGGCAGTGCACACAACAACAGGGCACCACACTGGCCAAGCTATTCCACCATGGGAGGCAGTGCACACAACAACAGGGCACCACACTGTACTTAGAGGCCGTCCTTTCTCTTGCAGGCCAAGCTGGCCCAGAATATGAAGAGCCGGAATGTCACCGGGGGAGGCCGTGCCCAGTTCCAGGAGCTCAGTGAGCTGGAGGAGCGCGTGGCTCGACTCATGCATGGCCGGGTGGTTGGCCCCGTTGCTATTGGTGATGCGGACCCTGTGCTGGGCCCCAATGGTAAGGACATGACCGTTTGGACCTCTCTCGTTCCCCTTGCGCTTCAGATCTACATCCTTTGCCACTGTCCGACCAATGCGCATAATGCCACCACTCATGTCTCCCTCGCTGACGCCCTGTCCTCACTCTAAAGCTACTCTTGTGCCTTCCTGCTTTCAGCTGGTGAGGAGGAGGTCCATGAAGCTGAGAGTGCCAGTCCCTCGGAAGAGGAGGACGACGAGGACCAAGAGGAAGGCGGCACATCGGGGGAACCCTCATCCGCGCCAGGGGATGGCAATGGAGGGGAGACGTCTTGCCTGGAGGAGAGCCAGGGGGAAGTGTTGCAGGGGGGTGTAGCTCCTGGGCCCAGTGGCGTCCAGGCACGCGGGAAGGGTCGGGCAGCACGGCTGCCTTCTCCCCAGAGGAGGGAAGTGTTGCAGGGGAGGGCAGTTGCTGGGCCCAGTGGCGTCCAGGCACGCGGGAAGGGTCGGGCAGCTCGGCGGCCTTCTCCCCAGAGGGAGAGTCCGCCCTCCAGTCCGGAGACGGTCCTCGCCCAGGAGGTGCGCCTCCTTGATGAAATGTCCGCGGCCTCGGAGCGGCGCCACAACGAGTTCATGGGGGTTGTGGGACAGATGCCTCAGGCCATTGAGTCCCTGTCTCATAGTGTGGCCGCTTTCGGGGACTCACAGGCCAGGAGTGTCGACCAACTCGCGGCAGCACAGGCCAGGGGTGTCGACCAACTCGCGGCAGCAGAGGACGCAAGTCGCGAGTTCATGAGTGGTGCCGTCCAGACACTGGCTGATCTGATGCGGGCACAGACCAGGGCAGTTCGGGCACTCACTTCTGCCACACTCGCGGTGTCACGGAAGCATCGCCAGGGCACCCGCCGCCCTGCTGCAGCACAGCGGTCTGGCCTCCACCAGATTGCTGCGCTTGCTGCAGTGCCAGCCTGGCCGAGTGCCAGTGTCTCTGGCGACCAGCGAGCGCCTGGCACCAGCCAGCTTGCCCCCATTGCTGCAGCCGCCACTGCCACTCCCCCAGCCAAGGTGCGACGAGCTGATGCAGAGACTGATGCTGCCCAGCCACAGCTGCAGCAGTCAGCAGCCGGCCCCTCCAGGGCCGGACCTCGTCTAGGCCGACCCCCAAGGGCATCTGCCGTCACGCAGTGTGCCCCTCAGGAGCCTTCCCCCAGCCTTGCCACACCCACAGGGCCCAGGTTGAGGCGGAGCAACAGGTCGGGCAGGGGCCGGAGAAGCCTGCACAAGGACTCGCCCTCTCGGCACACCAAGTAGAGTGTGTTGCCAACTGTTTTTTTTATATGGGGGTGTTTGTGTTCGGGAGGGGGGGGGCTTATTTTGGGAAGACCGAGGATGAAGGCAAATGTTATTGACAAGTTTTGTTATTCCTCCCCAGGTTGTGGGAGTGAGAGATGTTTTTGACTGTTTTTTGGGGGTCTTGTCTGTTTCTCTGTTTCATGTGGGAAGGGCCCTGAGTTTGTTAAATAAAGCTTTTTATTTATTCAGCTTGTCCAGGTGTCATGTTTCAAGTGGTTGTTGCGTTAACCGGCTGAGGGCTTGCGGAGCGGCTGCATTCAGGTGCGTTCATTGCCACAGGCCATTCCCTGACAGGGGGCCTAGAAGTGTCGTTCAATAAGCCGCCGGCGGACGGCCCTTGGACCTTGTGGCTCCCTCCTGGGCTGGTACTCCTCCTCCTCCTCCTCCTCATGGTCCTCCTGCTCGTCCTCCTGAGGTGGTGGTCCAACGCGAGGTGGCAGTGCCTGAGTCCTGCGGATAGCCAGGTTGTGCAGCATGCAGCAAATGACGACGAACTGGGAGACTCTATCCGGCGAATACTGTAGAGATCCGCCGGAACGATCCAGGCAGCGGAACCGTTGCTTGAGGACGCCAATTGTTTGCTCTATGATGTTCCCTGTGGCTTGATGGCTTTCGTTGTATGCCTCCTCCGCAGGGGTCCTGGGCGCGCGGAGCGGGGTCATGAGCCATGTACACAAAGGGTACACAATAAGCCATCCCCTTGGTGGAGGCTGTGCCTCGAACATGTCAGCCATAGTAGTCTGGCGCAGGATAAATGCATCGTGGCTGCTTCCTGGAAAGCGGGCATTGACAGCTAGGATGCGCTGCCTGTGGTCACACACCAGCTGTACATTGAGGGAATGGTAGCCCTTCTGGTTGTGGTAATCCTCGGCATTGTCGATAGGTGCCCGCATAGCCACATGCGTGCAGTCAATGGCGCCCTGCACCATGGGGAAGTCGGCAATCCTGGCAAATCCGACTGCACGCTGCTCCTGCCTCTCTAGGGTCATGGGGAAGGAGATGAATTGGTGTCTCCTTGCGAAAAGGGCATGGGTGACCTGCCGGATGCAGCGATGCACGGCGAACTGGGAGATGTTCACTATGTCCCCAGCAGCGGCTTGGAAGGAGCCGCTTGCATAAAAGTTCAGAGCCACCGTGACCTTCACTTCCACCGACAGAGAGGTCCTGCACATCAGCTGTGGACGCAGATCTCTGCAACCACCTCCCTTCTGAAGCGCAGCCTCTTAACACAATGCGCGGCAGTCATGGTGAGATAGGACACCTGCTGCCGGTATTCCCTGAGTGGGTAAGGCCTACGTTGCCGACGCCTGATGGCCCCTCTGCGTCTAGGCATGGCTGCCCCTCTCACACAGCGTCTGCGAGCCCTTCGCACATAATGCTGGAACTGAGGGTTGGAACCCCATGCAGCCCCCATAATAAACTTGCAAACAGTGAAATCACAAGAGTCAAATTTCCAAGCTCTGGCCAGAAGCCAAAAATACCTCTCCTATGTTGTCCCAAATCAGTAAGGTCTGTTCCTTGGTCTCTGTACAGAAATCCAAAGCACTGAAGTCATTGCAGCAAAATGGCTGGCCTTTATAGTTCAGTGTAAGTGCCCTTTAATTAGCGCTCCCCGAGGCCCGCAGGGCCTCTGCTGCGTTCCACTTCACAGTTCTTAACAGCGCCATGCCCACATTGGGCGGGCGCCACTGAATTTCCGGTTTGGGGCGCACAAACAGCGTTGCACGACGAAATGACGTCAGAAGCTGCGCGCGCAGCTGAGCGGGCGCAAACACTTTGCGCCGGCGCTAAATGTCAACTGAAGTTGGGCGTAGGCGCAGATCGACCTGCGCCCGGGCGCTAAGTGCCTAGCGCTGGAAATCTACCCCTCTTATGGCGTTAACGGCTGGCGAACGCAACTGAATTTCTAGGCCATAATATATAATTTTCCCTTTTGCCTTCAGGCAAAAAAAAAAGCACAAAACACTTGGCAGAAATATAAATTCTTGGCATATTTACGGGATCCAAAACATCTCTGCCCACACAAGTTAAAATCTACTCTTGGTGAATTGGCACGATTCTGTGAAAGCATTTGGTCATTCAGTTCAAGTAGCGATGGGGGTAGAAAGTCCAATTCTGTGCTTTCTAGCCCATAGTTTTCCTCTCACTCACTTTAATACAGGGAAAATTGTGCGTTGATGAACGCATAAACAGAATTTACATATCTTTTAAAACTTTTTTGTAAATTTAGTAGAAAATTTAAGCTATGACAAACAGCAACAGTTACCTTTCAAGTGCTAATCTTTCTTCATGCATTTCACATTGCATTTGTTAAAATACTGCTAGGACATTCAGAAAAGGACAGGTCATAGGAACATAGGAAACATAGGAACAGGAGGGGGTCATTCAGCCCCTCGAGCCTGTTCCGCCATTCAATGAGATCATGGCTGATCTGTGATCTAACTCCATATACCTGCCTTTGGCCCATATCCCTTAATACCTTTGGTTAGCAGAACTCTATCAATCTCAGATTTAAAATTAACAATTGACCCAGCAACAATTGCTGTTTGCGGAAGAGAGTTCCAAACTTCTACCACCCTTTGTGTGTAGAAGTGTTTCCTAATTTTCACTCCTGAAAGGTCTGGCTCTAATTTTTAGACTATGTCCCCTGGTCCTAGAATCCCCAACCAGCAGAAATAGTTTCTCTCTATCTACCCTATCTGTTCCCCATAATATCCAGAAAACTTCGATCAGATCACCCCTTAACCTTCTAAATTCTAGGGAATACAACCCTAGTTTGTGTAAGGTCAGAAATCAAATTAGAATTCCACACTATCCAAAACTAAAATAAGATCCTGCATTTTAACAATTTCTAAAGCGCTGCACAAAGCACTGCAACTCTTAACCAAATCAGACACAGAATGTCACAAGAATAGTTACGGCACTGCACCCCACCCCCATTATATGCTTCCCACTGTATAATGACCAATCCTCCGAGCAGACATTTGTTGGTTAGGAACAGAGCCTCGTGTAGCCTTCAGAAGTCACACGAACAAGCCGAGCACCACCCCTCCCTCCCCCAACCCACCCGCAACGATTGAAAAATATCCAGGAGACTAAACGCCGCTAAAAAGAATTGAAATTTTACACAGCACTCATTTTCACTTTTCTCTTTTCTTTAACCTCGCTCCCACTCCACTCCACAATCCACAATCCAATCCACTATCCACTCCACAATCCACTCCACTCCACTCCACTCCACAATCCACTCCACACCACAATCCACTCCACAATCCACGGCTCTGATCCCAAGGCCTTGCTAATGCAGCTCGAACCAGTTTCTAACAGGCGTGTGGCGAATATTTGGGTGGAAGTGTATATAGTGGAATTTGTAAAAAAAGATAAAGTAATTCTAGACGCAGCCATAAACATAATACAATGTATATAATAAAGGCATTAACGGTATAACGAAGAAAATCAAATTAGATCAGAAACATCACATTTACTCCTGTATCACATTTAAGGTGCAAGGCATTTTAACTCAATAAACACTGTTCAGCCCTGTATGCATTTCAACAACAACTTACATTTATATAGCATCTTTTAACATAGTAAAACATCCCAAGGCGCTTCACAGGACATTATAAAACAAAATTCAACTTCACAACATTACTAAAGTCCCTTATGCAGGAGCAAAATAATTCCACAGGCAACATATATAACAATCCCTCAATACTTTCGGGTCCTCCCAACAAAGACTAGTCAAAAAGCACGGGTCACAGATCAAACACGGGACTTTCCTGTCTCTCTTATTGAGAGGCCAACCCTAGTTTCTGAACTCATTTCTAAAGCTCCTCCTGAAAACAAAACACAAAGCCATCTTTGCCTAAGTCGAAGTTCAGAACAGGATGCTGGCTCGTTGAAGCAGCTCTTCCTATGGGTTCCTCAATGTGTGTTTTGCTAAATGGTCCAAAGCAAGGCTATCTGGATTATAGTTACACCAACCATTTACGATCTTTAGGCCATATTTTAATTGCCTTGCCTCCATTTTGGTTCCCCTCTGCCATGCAACCTTTGCCTACCAAACAAATAGTAAACAAACCTGCACCCTAGTATGCTGGTTATGAACACACCTCCAGGAGGTCCTCAAGGCTCACCACTGTTGACTTGCTCTGTGATCAGTACAGTACCCCCGTGGCCTTTGATGGCTCAGCCTGAAATTCAGAACTCGCCATGCAAGGAACTGGGGAATCCTGCACCTTACGTTGGTGATGCAACACACTAGAACGCCAATGTGCCATGCCATCATGGTCTCTGGGCAGCTGTGTGTGTTGGCTGGGAGAGGTGCAAAGAGAAGATTCTACACAGCATATGTGTTAAAAAAAAAGTTTATGGAGCGAGGTTAAATACTGTTAATAAAAGTGACTTCAGTACTTTGGCTATAATTGAAAACTACAAGTAAACGACAATACTACTGGTTCCTTACATTCCAAAAAAGTTTTCCATCATTGGAAACGTACAGGAAGCAATTGGTATTTATAATAGAAAATGTGTGTTTCAAAAAGTACAAAATGCAGTACAGTATTAATAAAGCTAGTGGTGTTCGGATACGTTTGAAGCTTAAATCCCACCACAAAGAAACAAAAGATTTATTGGCAGCATTCTGTATTTCTTTAGAAATGTTTTGAGACAATGGATCTAACAAAAAACACTCTCTTAGGAAAGTGGAACTCGTGTATTACGGGATCATGTTTTCTACTGCGAGACCTTTAATCATCTTCTTGAAGCATCGCCTCGATTTCCTTCTCCCAGACATCACTGACATTTGCTTTCACGTCGACAATTTCAAACTCTTGAAGTTCTCTTTGTAGCTCCTTCTCCCACTCTGGAAGGTCATCTGCTAGGACAGGAAAAGTGATTAATCTGTGAACATTTACATATATTAACAAAGGTTACATTTAATCACTAATGTGACTATAACCAGGCTTAGTGCTTCTGGGCTAGGGAGCAGTCCAAAAAAAAAATCATTCAAGTTTCCAGCTCTTGATCATTATCCAGTAATTCCTCAAAAAAAATCCATGTGTGCATCCCAGACGAGGATAGGATCAAGTTAAGTTAAGTTGTGATGTTCCCCGGTGATTACACAGGTCACTGGGACTTGTTGCCCTGGCTATAAAAATAATTCTTTTTTGTCTTTACTTCCATTTCTCTAGCATTTAAAGTGGAGACTGGAGTCAGGCTGTTTATGGGAAATCAGGTCAGAGCGATCTGGTAATTAAGCAAAGGAGAGCCTTGTTCTAGGAGACATTCAAGATACACATTGCTTAGAGTCTAGAACATCCCAAGTATTTGTACTATTAGTATATTGCTGTGTCTTATTGGATGGACGGAAGGAAGGCTTACATTTATATAGCACCTTTCACGACCACCGGTCGTCACAAATGACCAGATAATCTGGTTTTTTTTATGTTATGTTGATTGAGGGATAAATATTGGCCCCAGGACACCGGGGAGAATGCCCCTGCTCTTCTTCGAAATAGTGGCCGCGGGATCTTTCACGTCCACCTGAGAGAACAGATGGGGCCTCGGTTTAACGTCTCATCTGAAAGACGGCACCTCGGACAGTGCAGCACCCCCTCAGCACTGCACTGGGAGTGTCAGCCTAGATCTTTTGTGTTCAAGTACCTGGAATGGGATTTGAACCCACGACCTTCTGACTCAGAGGCGAGGGTGCTGCCCACTGAGCCACAGCTGACACTGTGAGGTAAATGTTAGTCCTGTGCCAAGCTCTCCCGCTCAGTTAAGGGTGCAGGTTTCGATTAACAGGAGACTCTCTAATATTTTATTTAAGCTTAACAGACAGAAGGTGGAGCCTCGTTTTTCCAAGTTAAAACATGCTGATGTTACATTATCATACTCTACAACGTAGCTTTATTTCGGAAGCAAGGGGCAGCAGGAGCTACCTTATTAGAACAGTCAACATCTTCAGGAGGGGAGGAGAGGAGCAAAAATGATTTTTAAAAAAGACTAGATAAATGAAATCCAGTACAGTACTTAACTTTGAGAAATGTAAAGTAGCGAGTTTAGTAAAGTAGCATATAATGTTACATATGACAAACATGATTTCACAATGAATGGTGCATTTACTAAAAGAGGGTGTGGAGCAGAGAAAAGATTTAGGTGTGATAGCTGAAGTACTGAAAATGGAATGTGATTTGTAAGTGAGCAACATGTGAATAATTAATGATCAGTGCTTAGGTTATATTGACAGTCTGAATTTAAGAGATAGCTGGGCAAATAGACCAAGACTGAATTTAAAAAACTGATTTGCCAAAATTATCAAGAAATATTGTTTCAAGAATCCTCACAATAAGTGTTGAGATTTTAAAAATTATGGAAGCGTCTTCCATTGCGTGCTTCAATTTTTGACTATTCCAATGCAATCCTGGCTGCCCTCCCACGTTGTAGCCTCCGTAAACTTGAGGTCATCCAAAACTCTGCTGCCCATGTCCTAACTCGCACCAAGTCCTGTTAACACATCACCCCTGTGCTCGCTGACCTACAGTGGCTCCTGGTTAAGCAGAGCCTCGATTTTAAAATTCTCATCCTTGTTTTCAAATCCGTCCAAGGCCTCGCTCCTTCCCATTTCTGTAATCTCCTCCAGCCCCAGAACCCTCCGAGATATCGGCGCTCCTCTAATTCTGGCCTCTTGAGCATCCCCAAATTTAATCGCTCCACCATTGGTGGCTGTGCCTTCAGCTGCCTGGGCCCTAAGCTCTGGAATTCCCTCCCTAAACCTCTCCGCCTCTCTCTCCTTCTTAAGACCCTCCTTAAAACCTACCTCTTTGAGCAAGCTGCCCTAATTTCTCCTTATGAGGCTCGGTGTCAACATTTTTGTCTTATAAATTGCAGGGCTATGGGGAAAGGATGGGGGAGTGGGACTAGCTGAATTGCTCTTGCAAGAGAGCCGGCAGGGCTCGACAGGCTAAATGGCCTCCTACATACTGCACCTGTATATGCTGCCAAGACCCTGAGCTCTGGAATTCCCTCCCTAAACCTCTCCACCTCCTTTGAGACGCTCCTTAAAACCTACCCCTTTGAACAAGCTGTTGGTCATTTGCCCTAATATCTTCTTATGTGGCTCGGTGTCAATTTTTGTCTGATAACGCTCCCGTGAAGCGCCTTTGGACGTTTTACTATGTTAAAGGCGCTTTATAAATACAAGTAGTTGCTGTTGTTGTGACCCCTGTTCTTATAAATTACCTCCTATTTTAAAATGTAATTAAACTTTATAACCATACTAAAGGATACTGAACAGAATTCCCGCTAAATTAAGCGTGTCAGAAGACTAAGTTAGCTGTAATGACAGACTGAAGAATTGTTTTATGGTGCTTTTCATCACGGGAAAACATAACCTGTAGCAGTATCGTACCTGGGGTACAAAAACAAGATCGCTCATCATTATGGCTGTCCCTCAGCATTAGTTCAACCAAACAATTGCTTCATGTACTAGCATTTAAAATGTCATGGTTTCTTCCAATGTCGGCACTTGAGAAAGAGTTACACTTTTCAAAAATAATTACAGCTGTATTTTAGCTGATTATCTGTGAAAATAAATGCTTACTACAAGAAATTGTATTCTCAAAATACAATTGAACTACAGTGCTTCAAAAATCAGACACAATGGTGAATAACACATTGAAGTAATTTGGGGCTACTTGTGCTGCCTTGTAACTTACTCTCATGAGTTCTGGTACTCAGTCAGAGAATAATGCGGAGTTTGTTTACCGGTACGTTTTTTGAACTAAGTTTTGGCACAGTATGTGCGATAATTGATTATTTCAAACAGACAACGTCCAATCCCCGGGTAATCACACACAGATAGAACGTAGTTTAACTTTTTTGCCAAACAAGGAGTGTGCACCTTTTTTGCTTTTTCCCCCCCAAGGACTAAAGGGCTTAAATAAAATAAGATCTAACTTGATACTTTTCTGCTTCACCTACCATCTTCAACAGGTGCTGGCTGGCCACCACTCATGCCCAATTGTTCCATGCCCCTCAAGAAGTCTTCCTGGTTTAGGAATGATGTGTCGTATGCATCGCTCACAAACTCATTAGCAATCGGACTTGTTGAAATCTCATCTAAAGGTTGAACCTTTAAAAGAAAAATCCTTTTTTTTGTTGCAATAAATAGTTGGAACATGTACAAAACAATTCTGGCCATCTACCTTGTTTTGTTATAAGCCAGGATTCTGAACGACATATCTGATTGTCTGTTTTTTGGTCTCCCTTTCTTCGTGCTATATGGATGATGTTGACAGGCTATATGACCCTGGAAGCAATCACACTGGAGCCTGACCCTAAAACATGACATCCACACACAGCATCTTCGAGCAAACGCTCAGTGGACAGCCATTAGAAGCAGGAGCCTGGGGTGATTTCTTCCTCCTGGGCCCTACCTCAGTTCCGATCTACTAACCCAGCACAGACAGACATAGAGTCATAGAGTCATAGAGTAATAGAGTAATACAGCACGGATAGAGGCCCTTCGGCCCATCGTGTCCGCGCCGGCCATCAAGCCCTGTCTAATCTAATCCCATATTCCAGCATTTGGCCCGTAGCCTTGTATGCTATGGCATTTCAAGTGCACATCCAAATGCTTCTTAAATGTTGTGAGGGTTTCTGCCTCCACAACCCTTTCAGGCAGTGAGTTCCAGACTCCAACCACCCTCTGGGTGAAAAAGTTCTTTCTCAAATCCCCTCTAAACCTCCCGCCCTTTACCTTGAATCTATGCCCCCTAGTTATCGACCCCTCTACTAAGGGAAAAAGCTCCTCAGCATCCATCCTATCTATGCCCCTCATAATTTTGTACACCTCAATCATGTCCCCCCTCAGCCTCCTCAGCTCCAAGGAAAACAAACCCAACCTGCCCAGTCTCTCTTCATAGCTGAAGCGCTCCAGCCCTGGTAACATCCTGGTGAACCTCCTCTGCACCCTCTCTAACGCGATCACATCCTTCCTGTAGTGTGGCGACCAGAACTGCACACAATATTCCAGCTGTGGCCTAACCAGTGTTTTATACAGCTCCATCATAACCTCCTTGCTCTTATATTCAATGCCTCGGCTAATGAAGGCAAGTATCCCATATGCCTTTTTTACCACCTTATCCAGCTGTTCCGCCGCCTTCAGGGATCTGTGTACTTGCACACCCAGATCCCTCTGACCCTCCGTCTTGCCTAGGGTCTTTCCATTCATTGTGTATTCCTTTGCCTTGTTAGTCCCCCCAAAGTGCATCACCTCGCACTTTTCCGGGTTAAATTCCATTTGCCACTGTTCCGCCCATCTGACCAACCCATCTATATCGTCCTGCAGACTGAGGCTACCCTCCTCGCTATTTACCACCCTACCAATTTTTGTATCATCCGCGAACTTACTGATCATACCCTTTACATTCATATCCAAGTCATTAATGTAGACCACAAACAGCAAGGGACCCAGCACCGATCCCTGTGGTACCCCACTGGCCACAGGCTTCCAGTCACAAAAACAACCTTCGACCATCACCCTCTGCCTTCTGCCACTAAGCCAGTTTTGTATCCAATGTGCCAAGGCACCCTGGATTCCATGGGCTCTTACCTTCTTGACCAGTCTCCTGTGCGGGACTTTATCGAAGGGGTAGATTTTCCCGAACCTGTCGGGAAGAAGGCGGGACTTCCCCTTTCGGGTTTTTGACCCGCCTACTTCGACGTCCAGCCAATCGGCGCGATTTTCCCTTGATTGACCTTGTTCAGCTCACCCAGCGGACTCAGCAGGCCAATTAAGGGCCACCCGGCAACAGGTGACGTCACAGACTGAAATTTCATCTGTCAAGAGTTCTTGACAGATGAAATATCAGTGATTCACAGCTGTTTGAAGCTGTGAAACACTGACAGTCTGAGTTCTACCATGCGTCATTCTGCACAGACTCAGTTAGAACTCTCACTGACACTCAAAGCTGAAGGCTGTCACTTTTCACAGATCGCAGCCGTTCAGCTTTAAGTGCCGGCTGAGTGATGGGCTCCCGACGGCTACAGGAAGAAAGGCTGTGAAGGTAAGTACAGGTAAGTAAAAGTTCTTTACACACTTTAGACACACCAAACACACTTACCTTTGCACTCATGCACCCATCACTCACCTGAGCGCCGACATCGCGACCCCTCCAACTCCTTCAACCCGACGGCCCACCTGCTCTAACCTGGCATGGTTTGGAGCCGTCGGGAAACCCACACGAAACCCCTCAAAATAGGGATTAGGCTAAAACCTGCCTGTTAACTACCTGTTAACAGGCAGTTAATTGGCACTAATCCCTTCCCACCTGGTTTCGGCGGGTCCCAGTGTGGGGCGGGTACCCGCCGCCCCTGAAACTTACGTGGGGCGGGGTTTTGGATGGGATGGTGTCGGGACCCCCAAATTCGGGATTTCCCCCCCCCCCCCAACACGCCTAAAACCCCACCTGATGGCTCCACGAAAATCTAGCCCCAAAGTGGGATCCCCCTCACCTGTGTAGATCAGAACGACACCGAGTGCTGTATTTACAGGTGGAGCCACTTCAACAATAGCATTAAATACAGCGACGACAGTACTCATGACCAATGTTCCCTTCAATATTTTTTGGGTGCATGCGTGGTTACTCCCAATGAAAAGCCGCGCACAGGAGGTCCGGAGCGCTGCGCGGCTTAAAGGAAACATTGCTAATTGCCTTCCTAAACCCTCCTGTGATAGCAAATGTTAGAAATGCAGCTGATAACATAAATCCTGAAGCCAACTCGTTTGAATAAATTATTCATGCTCCTTGTGACAATTGGACCAGGAGCAGAGAGCTTGCTAATGGCTCTGGAGGGGCAACTTTCCAGTGAAGCGCCAACTTTTAAAGGGTTGCTGTTTGCATTTAAAAGGGGATCTGTAAGCAAAAAAGTACTGCAAAATATTTCTGGTGTGGTGGAAGAATGGAGCTGAGAAGAGAAGGAACTAAAGACTGCCCCTTTTGAGGATGCTGCCCTTGAGCCCCAGCAAACCAGGGTTTGCCCCATCGGAACAGAGGAGCACCCTCTGATCAGAGGCAATGTCAGAAATGCCAGGACTCAGGAAGACTGCCAAAGTAAGAGTAGCCAGTATTTGCTGAAGGAGCGCCCAGATAATGAAGCAGTCCATGCCCACATGCAACAAGACCTGGACGACGTTCAGGCTTGGGCTGAGAAGTGACAATAACATTCGCGCCACAGAAGCGACAGGCAATGACTATCTCCAACAAGCGAGAGTCTAACCACCTCCCCATGACATTCAATGGCATTACCATCACCGAATCCCCCACCATCAACATCCTGGGGGTCACCATTGACCAGAATCTTAACTGAACCCGCTACATAAATACTGTGGCAACAAGAGCAGGCCAGAGGCTGGGTATTCTGTAGCGAGTGTCTCACCTCCTGACTCCCCAAAGCCTTTCCACCATCTACAAGGCACAAGTAAGGAGTGTGATGGAATACTCTCCACTTGCCTGGATGACTGCAGCTCCAACAACACTCAAGAAGCTCGACACCATCCAGGCAAAGCAGCCCCGCTTGATTGGCACCCCATCCACCACCTTAAACATTCACTCTCTCCACCACCGGCGCACCGTGGCTGCAGTGTGTACCATCTACAAGATGCACTGCAGCAACTTGCCAAGGCTTCTTCGGCAGCACCTCCCAAACCCGCGACCTCTTCCACCTAGAAGGACAAGGGCAGCAGACGCATGGGAACACCACCACCTCCAAGTTCCCCTCCAAGTAACACACCATCCTGACTTAGAAGTATATCGCCGATCCTTCATCGTCACTGGGTCAAAATCCTGGAACTCCCTCCCTAACAGCACTGTAGGAGTACCTTCACCACACGGACTGCAGCGGTTCAAGAAAGTGGCTCACCACCACCTTCTCAAGGGCAACTAGGGATGGGCAATAAATGCTGGCCTTGCCAGCGACACCCAGATCCCATAAGCGAATTTAAAAAAAAGTAGCTGAAGCATGTAGGGAGTGGGCATGGAAGAGGCTGCCGCCTCTCATCCCCCTCCTCTGATGATCCTCTTCCTCATCCAAATCGGAGTGCCAAAGGAATACCTGTCCTCAGAGATGCAGTTGCCGAGAGTAAAATAGCAGTAGGCAGGAATAGCCTGATGGGTCACAAAACAAAAATGCAAAAACAGGGCTCATCAAGCAAAAGGAATAAAACAATCAAATGCATTCCCAATGCCACAGAATCCAACTCTCAATGGCTGGCTCCAGCACCCAGCTTGCATGAGCTCCTGATGTTCTCAGCATATTCCCGGCAGAAAGCACAGGAATTCGTACATGACAGCTACTTAAATGAATTTATGAGACCCGATACTTTAATTAGCCCCTTGCATGCTTTGTGCGAGAACTCATGTTGCGCATTTGTGAGAACTACTGGCAAAGATTGTGAGATGAGAACCAGCCGAGGTTCAGATGTATTAGCATATTTGCCTAATTTCACAGCACCGCCCCCCCCCCCCCCCCACCGTGCTCATCAAACACCTATTTCCCATCAGAATTTTTACCCTTATACCAGATGTATAGCAGCAGAGTGGAACAGTTGTGTTCTACATGTCCAATTATCATGGTTAAACAGCTCAACTATATCGTGTGTCGGAGTGACTGCTGCCAACGAACTGAGAGTTGCGCAGAAGCATACTGCGCACTCCAACAACCACAAGCATTATGTTTTTGCTTTTTTTTAAAACGATCACGTTAACGAGCCCGGTCCCTTCCCGGCTTTTACATTTTTTTTTAAACAAACCCGCTCCCGTGATGAACCGGCAGTGCACATGCGCAGACAGCTTCCAGTTCGTTGGCAGCAGTCGCGTCCATTTTGTTTTAACTCAACTTGAAATGGTTATTCCTAAGTGACTGGAAAACATTGCACAACTGGCCACCATCACAGGCCTCAAAGATACATTTCGCTGAAACGAAATTGACACAGAATTTGAACTTGTAAAAGTATTTCAAGGCCCGATACCAGATGGCAACAGCTTGCATTTATATAGAGCCTTTAAAGTAAAGAATGTGCAAAAGTACTAAAGCACAATAGGCCAGGAAAGGAGAGGTGACCAAAAACTAGGTTGAAGAAATGGGTTTTTGAAGGTTTTGAAAAGGACAGGTAGAGAGGCCAAGATGCCGTGGAAGGATTTATATTATTTAACGCATCGTAGGCCAGTGAGGATAGGAATTTTGGGTGAGCAGGGTTTTTGTGTGGGACAGGATACATGCAGCTGCGTTTTGGACAAGTTGGACTTTATAGAGAGTGGAGGATGGAATGGTGACAGAGAGTGTGCTGGAGAGTCAGGTCTGGAGATGATCAATGCATGTGTAAGAGTTTCAGTGGTGGAAGGGCTGAGGTAGGGCTATGCTCGTACTGCTGCAGATGTTCTGTTTGTTCGCATAAGTGGGAAGAGAACCATGCAAAGGCAATCCCATGGACCTGGGCAACAGACAACAGGTATTGGAGGAGGATAGCATGGTCCACTATACCGAATGTTGCAAGAGACTGAGAAGGACAAAGAAGTGTAATGCATCACGGTCACAGAGGACATCATTCAGGACTTTGGCTAGGGTTACTTCAGTGCTGTGAGAAGGATGGAAGCTAGACCGGAGAGATTCAAACAGGAGGTTCCACACTACGGCAAATTTGATAGAAGCATGTTTTGCTGCTCACACGTTAGCAGCAATATGATTTTTAAAAATCATAATGTTAAGATAATTGATTTTCTGTATTCATAACATGTTGGAAGGAACAAAAATGTTCCAGATGATCAGACTTGTCACTAATAAATGGCTTTACTAGTACAGCCTCATGAAAAAAGAATTGGGGTTTGGCAAAAAATATATTGCAACCATGTCAGGGATTTGTTCCCATCAATTTTGATTTTATTTACACAAACTGAATGTGGGATTGGAGAATTCCAGACAAAACAAGGTACTGCTGTAAGAAATTATATTGGAATCTGTATATTTTCCTCTAGATTTCTCCCTCTTCTAGAAGTAGCGACGAATGCTTCTACGGGTAGCAGTACCCTTCAGTACCTCATCCCAAGTGTGGTTATTCTTCATGTGAGAGTCTGGGTACTGCAGGTGCGCTAAACTGATCTTCACAGCTGGACCCAAGCTTAACCTTATCTGGGATCCACATACCCACTTCAGAAAGCAAATACTGAAGCTAATTGGAGCATCCTCGCTACTGTTGCAGCTGAGGTTTGCCAACTCAGCACAAACTTAGAATAAGAACCTAAGAATTAGGAGCAGGAGTCGGCCATTCGGCCCCTCGAGCCTGCTCCGCCACATGGCCCCTCGAGCCTGCTCCGCCACACGGCCCCTCGAGCCTGCTCCGCCACACGGCCCCTCGAGCCTGCTCCGCCACACGGCCCCTCGAGCCTGCTCCGCCACACGGCCCCTCGAGCCTGCTCCGCCACACGGCCCCTCGAGTCTGCTCCGCCACACGGCCCCTCGAGCCTGCTCCGCCACACAGCCCCTCGAGCCTGCTCCGCCACACGGCCCCTTGAGCCTGCTCCGCCACATGGCCCCTCGAGCCTGCTCCGCCACACGGCCCCTCGAGCCTGCTCCGCCATTCAATAAGATCATGGCCGATCTTCGACCTCAGGCTCGATCCCCATATCCCTCGATTTCCCTAGAGTCCAAAAATCTATCAATCTCAGCCTTGAATATACTGAACGATTCAGCCTCCACAGCCCTCTAGGGCAGAGAATTCCAAAGATTCACAACCCTCCGAGTGAAGAAATTCCTCTTCATCTCAGTCTTAAATGGCCGACACCTTATCCTGAGACTATGCCCCCTAGTTCTAGACTCTCCAGCCAGGGGAAACAACCTCTCAGCATCTACCCTGTCAAACCCCCTCAGAATCTTATATGTTTCAATGAGGTCACCTCTCATTCTTCTAAACTCTGAGTAGATTGGGCCTATACTCTCTAATCTCTCTTCATAGGACAGCCCGCATCCCAGGAATCAGTCTGCTGAACCTTTGTTGCACCACCTGGAAGGTAAGTATATCCTTCCTCAGATAAGGAGACCAAAACTGTGCACAGTGACCAAAACTACAGGTCAGTGTTAAACAACTTGATGCATTTACTCAGTAACCAGGGGTTTGTTATACTGTATTTTGTAATTCAGTAAATAATGCATCCATCTAACTTGTACATTTTTAGTGTTTATTTAATATAAGTATTCTACACAAACATAATTAAAACCTACCTCTACAGATTCATTTTGTTTTTTCACTGGGACTGGGGTTGTCTTTGACAGAGTTGAATCTTAAATAAAGAAAACAGACATATTTTTAAAACTGTACCAACTCGTGCGGTAGAAAGTATTTTATAAAGTCGGAATTTGTCAATTTGCTTCCTGCTCAAAGCCAGAGTGCTATTGGTCTGTGTGCGGGGAGGGCTCATAGAAAATGCTCTCGTAATATTAAAAGCTACAGAGCAAAAAAGATCAGCCCTTTTGTTATTCTGATTTAAGAGCGGACTAAAAATGATCACCTGTAGTTGCGATGCTGTTTTCCAGATACTCCAACTCCTCTTTGGAGCCTTCAGCCTGCCGAGCAGCGAGTGACGCGAGTTGTGCAGATTGTTTAATGAGAGACACTCGGTAGAAATAGTTTCTCCAGAACTGCTCTTCTTTTACACTGCAAAGAAAGAAATCGAAGCTAGTGCAGAACATAATTCTAGCCCTAGAAGTGAATGTTCATTTTGTGGAATTTCATAAGCTTCAAGCGCACATCACAAAGCAACACTAAGCTCCACAACTTCAGTAAATGTGTAATAAAAATGTACAATATTCTGATTTTCTTTATGGTAACCAGGAATGGAAGAGTTTTATTATGAGCCAAATGGTAACACTGGCTGATTTTTTTTACCCCACTTCTTAGCCCAGCAATGAGGTCAATTATAGTGGAGACCACTTGTTACACCAGTCTGACAAAGATCAACTAACCCACCACAATGAGCCTAAAACCTTCCTGGTCTATATGGACAGTGCACTTACAACCCATCAGAGCACCTTTGAACGATACTGTCTTATGGATGTCAACTTGATGGAGAAGGCAGTGGAAATTTGGAATTATGAATAAGAGAAAAAGAAAGACTTGCATTTCTATAGCGTCTTTCACCACCACTGAACGTCCCAAAGCGCTTTACAGCCAATGAAGTACTTTTTGAAGTGTAATCACTGTTGCAATGTAGGAAATGCAGCAGCCCATTTGCACACAGCAAGCTCCCACAAACAGCAATGTGATAATGACCAGATAATGTTTTTAGTGATGTTGATTGAGGGATAAGTATTGGCCCCAGGACACCGGGGAGAACGCCCCTGCTCTTCTTCAAAATAGTGGCCATGGGATCTTTTACATCCACCCGAGAGGGCAGGCGGGGCCTCGGTTTAACGTTTCATCCGAAAGACGGCACCTCCGACAGTGCAGCGCTCCCTCAGCACTGCACTGGGAGTGACGGCCTGGATTTTTGTGCTCAAGTATCTGGAGTGGGACTTGAACCTACAACCTTCTGACTCCGAGGTAAGGGTGCTACCAACTGAAGTCAACCTGTCTTTAGAAAACCTTTGTACTCTGGAGGAATCAAGGGATATGGGGATCTGGTGGGAAAGTGGAGTTGAGGTCGAAGATCAGCTATGACCTTATTGAATGGCGGAGCAGGCTCGAGGGGCCGTATGGCCGACTCCTGCTCATAATTCCTATGTTTCTTTTGCCAATAACATCAACATCTTCATGAAGATTTCATTCACATTGGTGGATCAATAAGGATATGCTGCAGTTATAAAACATTTTCCTTATGCCGAAAGTGGTTTTGATTGATGACATACCAGATTTTAACACATTGCATTGTTCAATAGTTGCAATTCCTATTCTTGTTATAGCAGGGGACTCAATTCATCTCTTGCCACACAAGAATGTGTAATACAGCCTGCAAAATGAGACCTGGGCTGGGTTCTGATCAACATGCAAATGCAAAATACAACACATCAAATGAAACTTTGCACAGTGTAAATTAGCAACCGCTCAGCAGTGATCTAATCATCTGCACTGCAATGGACAACTTATGAATCTATGCCAAAAAATGATTGGCACATGTGGATTTATGCTGGCATGTTTCCAGGGCGATTACCAGCCCAGCTCCTGTGCAAAAATACCTTTACTACAACTCAGTGGACATTTGCACAGCCAGGCTCCTCAGTGATTCAATGGAGAGATTAATAAAGCTGGACTGTAAATACAGAACTCGATAAGCCTTAAATGGAGCATTTATTTCCCTTTGCAAGAAAACTGTACCTTTGCTGTAAGAGATGGGCTTTAAGCAGGGTCTTAAAAAAGGAGCAGTGGGTGTTTTAAGGAGGAAATAGCACATCATGTGGCTGAAGGCACGGCTGCCAACAGTGGAGCAGAGCGGGAGGGGGAAGGTTGCTCAAGAGGCCAGAGTCAGAGGAACAAAGAGTTCGGGGGTGGGGGGGGGGAAGTTGTAGAGCTGGTGAGCAATGTCGCCTTTAAGCCGCGCAGCGCTCTGAAGGTCCCGCGCAGTCGGTGAGCCGGCTTTTAAGTAGAAAACCCGAGCGTGCGTGGAATTCTGAATGGCCTGCGCAGCCCGTTAACGGGGCCGCGTGGGCCAAAAAAAATGAGAGGGAACATTGCTGGTGAGATTAGAGATAGGGAGGGGCAAGGCCATGAAGGGATTGGAACAACAGCCTGAGACAGTGCTGGTGTGGGGGGGGAGCGAAAGAGATGGAATCAGCGGCAAGAGTTTGTAACAGGGGCCGAAGATAAAATTAAGTACTGTAAACATAGATTGATGGTTCACTGATCTTTTATTTCTGCTAAAATTACATATTTAATAAAAGGAATGGTGCTGAAATTAATTTACTTGAACTATCAAATTAATTCTGGAGATTTATACATTTTTTCCACTTTTTTTTTCTCTTCTCTCCCACACGCCAGCTGTCTTTCATTCTGCCAGCGCAATTCACACTTCATCTAGAGCCATCTTTTGTTTCTTAACCTGTCCCATTACCATCCCCTTTTGCCTTGAATATCTCTTAATGGGGGAGAAATTGGGTGAGTAGCGCCACTTGTTAGCGCCTAAAGAGGCAGGCAGTGGCTGTAGCGCCACTGGCTGCGCCTCCCGCGATATTTAGTTGGGGCGATAATGGTGGCGTTAGCCTTTTCGTCTCTTAACCTCTCCTGCCTTCTATCCTATCACAGACCTTCCCTTTTGTTCTTTCATCCCCTCCCCCCCCTTTCCCAGCTCCCACACTTGCTTAAAAATCTGCTCCATTCCTGCTTTTTTCCAGTTCTGACGAAGGGTTATCGACCTGAAACGTTAACTCTGTTTCTCTCTTCACAGATGCTGCCTGACCTGCTGAGTATCTCCAGCATTTTCTGTTATTATTTCAGATTTCCAGCATCTGCAGTATTTTCTTTTTGTATCAAATTAATTCATCTTGTTTTCCTGATACCTGGGGCCCAATTCAGCTGGACAGATTAATAAGTCACAGTATCCAATGATTTTGTATATAAATTAGAGTTGTATAAATGCAACAAATCACATGTACAACAACAGCTTGTATTTATATAGCACCTTTAACATAGTAAGACGTCCCAAAGGCGCTTCACAGGAGCAATTAGCAAACAAAATTGGACACCGACCAAGCCACATAAGGAGAAATTAGGGCAGGTGACCAAAAATGTGGTCAAAGAGGTAGGTTTTAAGGAGGAGAGAGAGGTAGAGAGGCGGAGAGGTTTAGGGAGGGACGGCCGCCAATGTCAGCTGCCTGGGCCCTAAGCTCTGGGATTCCCTCCCTAAATCTCTCCACTTCCTTTAAGTATTTAATTGGCTGTAAAGTGTTTTGGGAAGCCGTGGGGTTGTGAAAGGCGCGGTATAAATACAAGTCTTTCTTTCTTTTATACTCTTTGTGCACTTATATGTGAACTAATCCCAAAGGTATTACATACACTTAGTCAGGTGATGCATTCGTTTATACTATGTAATACAACAACTTGTATTTATATAGCGCCTTTAACGTAGTAAAACGTCCCAAGGTGCTGCACAGGAATATTTTAAGACAAAAAATTTGACACCGAGCCACATAAGGATAAATTTAGGGCAGATGATCAAAAGCTTGGTCAAAGAGGTAGGTTTTAAGGAGCGTCTTAAAGGAGGGTAGAGAGGCAGAGAGGTTTAGACATGTAATTCAAGAGCTCAGGGCCTGGGTAACAGAAGGCACAGCCACCAAAGGTTGAGCGATTATAAACAGGGATGCTCAAGAGGGCAGAATTAGAGGGCACAATGTATTATTCTGTTGCTAAGATTTGGCACGTTTAAGGCTACAAAATCTAATTGATGTAAATTAGTATAATTGAGTATAATTAGTATAATTTACTAATATACAGTAGCATCATACTATAGCAGGTTAATTGTTGCTGGAGAACAAGTTTGCAGATTGACATGTGCTTGTAAATTCCTTGCTCCAAGTTAAAAGAATCCAGCATGAAATTACTTCTTTCAAATTAAAAGAGTTATTTTTGACACTTTGAAATTTGACGGCTGAAGACTTAATAAAGATAATTTACTGTGTACGACTTAAAGCTACCCACCCGTACAAACATTCATTGGGAATGTTATTTCTTAGTAAAATGGAGATATTTCTGTTCACTTACAGTTTTGGCACCAGCTCAAAACGCATCTTGCTCAGCAGCTCATCTTCCCGAAGCATCACCATGGCAACAGGTGCTATACTGTCAAAATCAAAATTAAATTGTACACCAGCGGGAGGGTCCCGCAGAAAGTTCCGGCGTTCCTAGAAAAGCAAAATGAGCACATAAATTCTTACAGGTCTAGATATTTTTTGATTAAGTTCAAAGTTTAGCTCCATGCCACTTTAGCTATACAACACAGTTCAGAATGTCCGTGACTCTAGAATCATTAATACTGGAAGATTAATTTTGACGTGCAAGAAGATTCCTGCCCTTTACACACACACATAAATACCTACTGCTTATCCACACACATTGCATAGTTTACAAGTGCATGAAAGACTTTAATCAGCAATACATTCTTCACATCTCACTATTCTCCAGTCTTTCACTGAATTTAGTTTAATGAAAGATGACTGAGGATTAAGTTCTTTTAAATTTTATTATACAGCATAGCCCAACTGAACATCTGGCCAACTGTTGGAATGCATTCGCTTTGCCAAAGACTTTGGGCTAGATTTTCGTGGAGCCGTCAGGCGGGGTTTCAGGCGTGTGGGGAGGGGAAAATCCTGACTTTGGGGGTCCCGACACCATCCCGGCCAAAACCCCGCCCCACGTAAGTTTCAGGGGCAGCGGGTACCTGCCCCGCACTGGGACCCGCCGAAACCAGGCGGGAAGGGATTAGTGCCAATTAACTGCCTAGTTAACAGGTAGTTAACAGGCAGTTTTTAGCCTAATCCCTATTTTGAGGGGTTTCGTGTGGGTTTCCCGACGGCTCCAAACCATGCCAGGTTAGAGCAGGCGGGCCGTCGGGTTGAAAGAGTTGGAGGGGTCGCGATGTCGGTGCTCAGGTGAGTGATGGGTGCATGAGTGTAAAGGTAAGTGTGTTTGGTGTGTTTAAAGTGTGTAAAGAACTTTTACTTACTTGTACTTATCTTAACAGCCTTTCTTCCTGTAGCTGTCAGGAGCCCATCACTCCGCCGGAACTGAAAGCTGAATGGCTGCGATCTGTCAAAAGTGACAGCCTTCAGCTTTGAGTGCCGGTGTGAGTTCTAACTGAGTCTGTGGAGAAGGACTCATGTCAGAACTCAGACTGTCAGTGTTTGACAGCTTCAAACAGCTGTGAAACACTGATATTTCATCTGTCAAGAACTCTTGACAGATGAAATTTCAGTCTGTGATGTCACCTGTTGCCAGGTGGCCCGTAATTGGCCTGCTGAGCCCGCTGGGCGGGCTCAACAAGGTCAATCAAGGGAAAATCGAGCGGATTGGCCGGACGTCAAAGTAGGCGAGTCAAAAACCCGAAAGGGGAAGTCCTGCCTTCTTCCCGACAGGTTCGGGAAAATCTACCCCTTTATCTCGCTAAAGAGTACCAAATGCTACCGTTAGCAGGATGAGTGTGTAATTCCCCATGTTTAAGGCCTGAATGTAGTGCCGAGTTACTCTGAAACAATGCAATATCCATGGTACTCTCTCTGATCTGGCCAATGACAAGAAAAAGTTACACAAACTTTACAAACCTGATTAGCTCCTTCTGCAAGTCAACATGCAAGGAAGTGCTGCAAAGTGTTCAAGATCAAAGAAATGGAAGCAATACATTTTCTTAAGTGTAAACGAACAATGGTCTGGGTTTTCCAATTATAATGTCGACAGTAACCCAGTGCCAACTAAAATGAAAAGGCCAACTAAAATGTAATTGGCATTAAATAGAATCATAGAATGGCTACAGCACAGAAGGTGGAAAACCCAAACCAGTAAGAGTGCTGCAGCCAAAAAAGCTAAATTACCCGAAAGGGGCAGCCATTTGTTTTAAGTGCTTATTTTTCCAGAGTACTGGTTTATACAATGACTGAATTGTACATTTTACTTACGCACCATTTTCAGGAGCATGCATTAAATGTTGGCAAAACTGTAGTTTTATAGCAGTGTTATGCATCGTGTGATCTGGGGCTGGTTGGTTTGCTGGAGTGGTCTCGTGAGGGATGCTGGCCTTGGTACTAGGGAGCTACCCTATGCGCGTTGTGGCACATCACGAGGCATTTGTTTGTCCACGGCTACCCCCTTACTTTCGCGGACATGTGTCTGGGTCTTGTGTGGGGTCCACAAATGGGTACCAGACTGCCTGGTACTCCCACCTTCGCTGGCTGCCATAGCTCCACAGATCTTTCACCCAGATGGTTGCAGTGCGGAGGTTTGTGCTCCACCATGGTGCTGGAGGGGGAGAGGGGGGTCTTGCAGCTGGGTTAAGTTGCCGTTCTTAAGGCGGTTGGGCAGGTAGACCTTAGATTACAAATCATGAGGTGATATTGTGACTGTATAAAGCACTGGTTAGATGACCATTTGTAATACACTATGTAGTACTGAACATCACATTATAGCAAAGACATTATGGCCTAGAAATTCAGTGGGCTGCGCCACCAGTTAGCGCTCAAAGAGGGCACTTAGTGGCTTTAGCGCCACTGGCCACACCTCCCGCGATATTTAGCGGGGCGCTAATGGCGGCGTTAGCCTGTAGCGCTGCGCCGCCACCGATGACGTCATCGGTGTGCGCAGCGCCCCGCTCCCACCCCGATCACCATATTTGGTCGCGCCCGCCTCTTTAACGCCGGTCGCAAATCGCGACCGGTTCACAGGGCCTACCTGTGGCGGTAGTGGCGCAAGTTAAGGTGGAGGTGCGGGGCGGCTGCCTGCCAGCACCTCCGTCCCCGGCCTCCTAAACCCCCCCCCCCCACCCCCCGTGGCATTGCCGGCTGTTTCCCGAGAGCCCGGCACTTCTCCTTGGTGCCGGGCTCATTTGCCGGCACTCGCGAGCGGGGATCGCGCTGTTGCAGGCACCTCCCCCTTAACAGTGGGAGGAAGGCCTGCAGTACCGCAGTGTGGCGCTGCGGCCCTTAGCGCGGCGATATTCAGTGTGAGCACCCCAAGCGGGGCGCGGGGAGTCTCGAGTAGCGGCCCGCTTCCGTTTGGGGCGCTGAAACTGAATATCGGGATGGCGCAGGTGGCTCCGCACGCAGCGGTAATTCCGGCGCCCAGGCGAGCTTGGCGCCCCAAACGGCGCCCAACTGAATTTCTAGGCCTATAACCTTTGAAATGGGGTAGTATAGGACAACTAAAAATCTAAATTATGAGGCTAGGTTGGGATAGCAGGGATTCTTCAGGTTTTCAGAATTCACGCACACGAATTTTAGAATTTTTGGAATTGTGAGTTCAGGCAAAGTTATTTCATGTAATGTTTAATAGATATATGAAAAGAATTACCAGTGTAAGTGACTGAAGCAGGTAATATACATGTGGTCAAGAGACAAGATGTCTTTCTGGAAATAGAGGGATATGCTGAGAGTGTGGCAATGTCTGGTTGAGATCAACAAAAAGGAGGCAGGTTTGTTGGGCCAAATTGAGTTTTCCTGTTGTATTCTTGTGTGTGTCAGCTCGCCTGCTCTTTCTGCTTATGAGTGTGCTGTAGTGCTTGCAATGAGGATGCAAATCTTCACGTGCATATTTATTAAGTTAATTTGTGCTACATAATATTCTGTTCTTCAGCACATCTCTTAGAATTTTGTATCTCCTTTTTTTGTTCTCCAATTGTCTCCTTTCCTGAAAGTGCGGACTCATGGACCGCAATATTTATGGGGAAGCGGGGTGGGTGCGGGAGGAGGCCGATAACGGCCGAAGAATTCGGCAAGGCTGGGGAGGTGGAGGTCCTGCCGTTCATTATCATTCTTTTGGTTCCATTTCTCGCCCGCCAGCCAGTCAAACTAGCACCTAGCCTCATCACCACCTAGCAACTCCTGCTGAAAAGTGGGCACTGGCGAGGGCTGCACTGGGTCCTGGTGTGATTTCCTTTCCAAGGCTCCATGGTCAAATAGCTTAACTAATAACAACAACAATAACTTGCATTTATACGGCGCCTTTAACGTAGTAAAACATCCGAAGGCGCTTCATGGGAGTGTTCTAAAACAAAAATTTGACACCGAGCCACAGAAGGAGAAATTAGGGCAGGTGACCAAAAACTTGGTCAAAGAGGTAGGTTTTAAGGAGCGTCTAAGGAGGAAAGAGAGGTAGAGAGGCGGAGAGGTTTAGGGAGGGAATTCCAGAGCTTAGGGCCCAGGTGACAGAAGGCACGGCCACCAATGGTTGAGCAATTAAAATCAGGGATGTTCAAGAGGCCAGAATTGGAGGAGCGCAGAGATCTCAGGGAGTTTTGGGGCTAGAGGAGATTACAGGAAGGGATTTGAAAACTTGCTTAACCAGGAGCCAATGTAGGTCAGCGAGCACAGGGGGGATGGGTGAACGGGACTTGGTGCGAGTTAGGACACGGGGCAGCGAGCACAGGGGGTGATGGGTGAACGGGACTTGGTGCGAGTTAGGACATGGGCAGCGAGCACAGGGGGTGATGGGTGAACGGGACTTGGTGCGAGTTAGGACATGGGCAGCGAGCACAGGGGGTGATGGGTGAACGGGACTTGGTGTGAGTTAGGACACGGGGCAGTGAGCACAGGGGGTGATGGGTGAACGGGACTTGGTGCGAGTTAGGACACGGGGCAGTGAGCACAGGGGGTGATGGGTGAACGGGGCTTGGTGCGAGTTAGGACACGGGGCAGTGAGCACAGGGGGTGATGGGTGAACGGGACTTGGTGTGAGTTAGGACACAGGGCAGTGAGCACAGGGGGTGATGGGTGAACGGGACTTGGTGCGAGTTAGGACACGGGGCAGTGAGCACAGGGGGTGATGGGTGAACGGGACTTGGTGCGAGTTAGGACATGGGCAGCGAGCACAGGGGGTGATGGGTGAACGGGACTTGGTGCGAGTTAGGACATGGGCAGCGAGCACAGGGGGTGATGGGTGAACGGGACTGGGTGCGAGTTAGGACACGGGGCAGTGAGCACAGGGGGTGATGGGTGAACGGGACTTGGTGCGAGTTAGGACTCGGGGTAGTGAGCACAGCGGGTGATGGGTGAACGGGACTTGGTGCGAGTTAGGACACGGGGCAGTGAGCACAGGGGTGATGGGTGAACGGGACTGGGTGCGAGTTAGGACACGGGGCAGTGAGCACAGGGGGTGATGGGTGAACGGGGCTTGGTGCGAGTTAGGACACGGGGCAGTGAGCACAGGGGGTGATGGGTGAACGGGACTTGGTGTGAGTTAGGACACGGGACAGTGAGCACAGGGGGTGATGGGTGAACGGGACTTGGTGCGAGTTAGGACACGGGGCAGTGAGCACAGGGGGTGATGGGTGAACGGGACTGGGTGCGAGTTAGGACACGGGGCAGTGAGCACAGGGGGTGATGGGTGAACGGGACTTGGTGTGAGTTAGGACACGGGGCAGTGAGCACAGGGGGTGATGGGTGAACGGGACTTGGTGCGAGTTAGGACATGGGCAGCGAGCACAGGGGGTGATGGGTGAACGGGACTGGGTGCGAGTTAGGACACGGGGCAGTGAGCACAGGGGGTGATGGGTGAACGGGGCTTGGTGCGAGTTAGGACACGGGGCAGTGAGCACAGGGGGTGATGGGTGAACGGGACTTGGTGCGAGTTAGGACTCGGGGTAGTGAGCACAGCGGGTGATGGGTGAACGGGACTTGGTGCGAGTTAGGACTCGGGGTAGTGAGCACAGCGGGTGATGGGTGAACGGGACTTGGTGCGAGTTAGGACACGGGGCAGTGAGCACAGGGGGTGATGGGTGAACGGGGCTTGGTGCGAGTTAGGACACGGGGCAGTGAGCACAGGGGGTGATGGGTGAACGGGACTTGGTGCGAGTTAGGACATGGGCAGCGAGCACAGGGGGTGATGGGTGAACGGGACTGGGTGTGAGTTAGGACACGGGACAGTGAGCACAGGGGGTGATGGGTGAACGGGACTGGGTGTGAGTTGGGACACGGGGCAGTGAGCACAGGGGGCGATGGATGAACGGGACTGGGTGTGAGTTAGGACACGGGGCAGTGAGCACAGGGGGTGATGGGTGAACGGGACTGGGTGTGAGTTGGGACACGGGGCAGTGAGCACAGGGGGCGATGGGTGAACGGGACTGGGTGTGAGTTAGGACACGGGGCAGTGAGCACAGCGGGTGATGGGTGAACGGGACTGGGTGCGAGTTAGGACACGGGGCAGTGAGCACAGGGGGTGATGGGTGAACGGGGCTTGGTGCGAGTTAGGACACGGGGCAGTGAGCACAGGGGGTGATGGGTGAACGGGGCTTGGTGCGAGTTAGGACACGGGGCAGTGAGCACAGGGGGTGATGGGTGAACGGGACTGGGTGCGAGTTAGGACACGGGGCAGTGAGCACAGGGGGTGATGGGTGAACGGGACTGGGTGCGAGTTAGGACACGGGGCAGTGAGCACAGGGGGTGATGGGTGAACGGGACTGGGTGCGAGTTAGGACACGGGGCAGTGAGCACAGGGGGTGATGGGTGAACGGGACTGGGTGCGAGTTAGGACACGGGGCAGTGAGCACAGGGGGTGATGGGTGAACGGGGCTTGGTGCGAGTTAGGACACGGGCAGCACAGTTTTGGATGAGCTCAAGTTTACATAGTGTAGAATGTGGAACCTTGGACTGTGTGGAGTTTGCACATTCTCCCCGTGTTTGCGTGGGTTTACTCCGGGTGCTCCGGTTTCCTCCCACAGTCCAAAGATGTGCGGGTTAGGTTGATTGGCTATGATAAATTGACCCTTAGTGTTAGGGGGATTAAATACGTGGGGTTACGGGGATAGGGTGGGATATGTGTTGGTGTAGGGGTTACGGGGATCGGGTGGGATATGTGTCGGTGCAGGCTCGATGGGCCGAAATGGCCTCTATCTGCACTGTGTGGTTTCTGTGATTTCTGTGATAACTCAATGTCTAGACTCGCAGATGAAGAATATACACCCCGGGTGAAGAACTGGATTGCCACCACAAAGCAGGGAATTGCACAAGTCACTGGATTTAGGACAGGAGAGAAGATAAATAGTGAGCTAACTTGGTGGAAAGGGATCAAAGTAGCTTCAATAAGCAACTTACTGCAGACAAAGAGAGTATTTGCTGTCTTACAGTCTCCTCCTCATTATATCCAGCCCAGGGTGGAAGTGCTGTATCTGGAAATAAAACCAATATGGTAATTAAGAAGCAGTTTTCTTACTTTTTAGCCTGTTTTTCATCAGTCCACTAAATGAGCGAGATGCAGTGTTAAGAGTGGAAAGCAGTTAGGAAAATGGCGTTTAACTCTTAATTTTTATTACAGTAATTATCTGGAGGGTATTTAATAATGGGAAACTACACTGATCGACAGGATTTGGAAATAAAGCTTGGGAAATAGGGTTGTCTCTTCTAGACTGGTATTAACATTCACCATGATATGGTGCGGCTCTCCCAGAGGCCCAGTATATGACGGTACCATCTGTTGTAGTACTAAGCGTCAGCCGTGAGTCAGTTGGTAGCACCCTCGCCTCGGAGTCAGAAGGGTGTGGGTTCCAGTCCCACTCCAGACACGTAAGCACAAAAATCTAGGCTGACACTTCCAGTGCAGTGCCGAGGGAGTGCTGCACTGTCGGAGGTGCCGTCTTTCGGATGCAAAGTTAAACCGAAGCCCCGCCTGCGCTCTCAGGTGGACGTAAAAGAGCCCATGGCACTACTTCGAAGACGAGCAGGGGAGTTATCCCTGGTTTCCTGGCCAATATTTATCCCTCAATCAACATCACTAAAAGATTATCTGGTCATCGTCACAATGCTGTTTGTGGGAGCTTGCTGTGCGCAAGTTGGCTGCCGCGTTTCCTATAAATGCAAGCCTTTCCAAGTTGTAGGCTGTATAGCTGTGTACAATGAATTCTTTTGGGACGGGTAGGAGGGCACGTATAAGGTTTACATCCACATTTCCATAATTTTCAAATATGGTAAGAGAAGCCTTTTCATTGCCTCAAGATGCATAAAATTCAAAGAGGACAAGCCATCCTGACTTGGAAGTATATCGCCATTCCTTCATCGTCGCTGGGTCAAAATCCTGGCACTCCCTCCCTAACAGCACTGTGAGAATACCTTCACCACACAGACTGCAGCGGTTCAAGAAGGCGGCTCACCACCACCTTCTCAAGGGCAACTAGGGATGGGCAATAAATGCCGGCCTTGCCAGCGACGCCCACATCCCATGAACGAATAAAAAAACCCAGCAAATAAGAAATACAAGTGCAGATAAAGGAAAGGGTTGTATTTACATAGTGCCTTTCACGTCCTCGGGACGTCCCAAATCATTTCACAGCCAATGACGTACGTTTTTGAAGTGTAGTCACTATTGCAATATAGGCAAATGTGGCAGCTAATTTGTGTACAACAAGGTGCCACAAGCAGCAGCGATAAATGAACGGTCTGTTTTTAGTGGTACTGGTTAAGGGATAAATGTTGGCCACAACACTGGGAAAACTCACTTGCTCTTCTTTGAATAGGATCTTTTACATCCACCTGAGTGGGCAGATAGGGCTTTGGTTTAGCATCTCATCCAAAAGACGCCATCTCTGACAGCGCAGCACTCCTTCAGGACTGCACTGAAAGAATGTGTGTTCATGTCTCTGGAGTGAGGCTTGAACCCATGATCTTCTGACTCAGAGGCAAGAGTGCTACCACAGACACCGAAATAGCAGTACGTCATCTGGGATTCAAGGGCTGAATTGGACTCTGGGTTGCGGTTTGGATACTCCTACACTAGGCCACATAGACAGAAGGTTGTGGGTTCAATTTCCTGTTTCTTTTGAATTAGCCTATTGTGACAAGGGCAGCAAGTTGAGAAGCTACAACTAGCCTTGGTGTTCCTTTGCTACAGAGGAATAACAGCCAGGAATGCCATTCCTGATTGCTATCCAGTGGCGCCTCCTGATTTTAGCAACTGTACCAAATTAAATTTCTAATATGCAAACACTTTCTAGCACACCTAAAAATGACCATTTCACATTTAATTTATGGCCCAAAATCGTAAAAAAAAAGACACATCTTTAGGAAGCGTCCCACAGCTCCACCCTCTTCGATGACTCATTAAAGACAACATTGAGCGAGAGAGGTAGGAACAGGACAACTGTATTTCATGTCCCTGGGGTGGGGGGGTCAAGTTTCCTGCTTGGATTGCTTTCCAGGAACGCATGCTGGAAATCTGCATGTATAAAAGCCAGGAGAGAATCGGCACTGAGTTTGGTTGAACTGTTGAATTGTCCACCAACATTCAATGGCCAGCCCCCATTAATGAAGCATGATCATTTGGCCAAGGCAGGAGATGGATGAAGAGCAGGAGAGATCTCAGTTTGCCTACAGTACAATAGTCTACACTTCAAAAGTACTTCATTGGCTGTTAAGTACTTTGGTACGTTCTGAGGATGTAAAAACGCTCTCTAAATCCCAAGTTCTTTCTTTATGTGTACTGCAATACCTTCACAGTCTCTATGAGATACAGTGCTAAGAAGTACCCATCTCTAAGGTTCAAGTTAACAGTTTGTAATGCCAGCTGTAGAAGCCTATGAATGGTTAGTTTTTATGTGAAATTGGGTAAATGGAGACTAAAGGTCTCTTGAAAGAAAATGAAGATTAGGACGGTTGGAGTGGATGACACTAATCTTAACATGAACTTAAAACGAGATTGTGGACCACTTCACTGATTTTGAAAGTACAATAAATGCAGAACTAATATTGGAAGAGGGTCATTATCATATAAATTTACGGCACAGAAGGAGGCCATTCGGCCCATCGTGTCCGTGACAGCTGAAAAAGAGCTCTCCAGCCGAATCCCACTTCCCAGCTCTTGGTCCGTAGCCCTGTAGGTCAGTATTTTAACAATATTTATATACATGCATGGGCCATTTGTTGAAATGAACCAATACAGTACCTGATTTCTTCAATTTCTGTTCCTTTACAAATTTTTCTTGTTCTTTTTTGAAATTTCCAATAATTGTCTAGAAGTGACAATAAAATGAGAAGTATTAAGCTGATAAAAAATAACTTTTATTCTATCAATAGAAAATGCATTGATGAGCTTAATGCACATCTATAAAAATACAAAAACAAACAGGCATTGGCTGATAACATTGTTATATTTATAGCTCCTTCAATGGGGTCGATTTTAAACACCCCCACCTGGTGGGAACATTGGGAAGGGTTAAAATCACCACATCCCCATGCTGGCCCCAGGCCATACCATCCCCGCACAGCAACATTTTATCTTCCCCGGTTTTGAAGTCGACCGCGGTTCCCGCTGCAGGCAGGCGGGGACCTGATTTTAATCTAAAAGTCACGGCCCGATTAAGTCATCGGCACTGCAATGGCATTTTAAGCTCTGCATTCGGGAAGCCCGCACGAGGCGAACCCCCGACAGCCGAACCATGCCGGGAGTTGCGGAGTGTGCAGAAGATGCCACGGTGAATTCAATCCAGACTGCCCTGGATTATTTAAATGAGGCCTGGGAGTTAAAATGACCCACGACTCACGCTGCGCTCCCAGTGAGGGTTTCCCTCCACTTGCACCCCCGGCCCACCCCCAACGTGCCCCCAGTTAAAATCGACCCCAATAGCTCAGTAGCACCGAGTGATACAGTACTCAGCCACACAGACTAGGGCAGACCCAGGTTCAGTCTCTCGTTCACAGTGAGCTGGTTAGCCAATCTCAGTCAAGGGGACAGTGACAGCAGCACAGCAGACCTCAGTGTCCCTGTCGAGGGAAGGGAAACCAAAGCACCAGACCCCGGGTTTCGCTCCTAATTGCTATCCAGCAATCCTGCTAGAAAATGCTTATGTGGATAGGATTATGGGAAGCGGGCAGGAATTTGGACATGAGTCTAGGTTCGGATCGGTCATGGCCCTGTGGGCAGCGGAGCGGGCCCAGGGGCCGTGTAGCCTGATCCTGCTCCTATTTCGTGTGTCTAATTCTGTTAGATTCAGGAGATGGTTCTGTGATAGTAGATTGGCGGTTAGGATCAGATCAGCCATGATCTTATTGAATGGCGGAGCGGGCTCGAGGGGCCGATTGGCCTACTCCTGCTCCTATTTCTTATGTTCTTATGTTCTAGGATTGGGCCCAGCTACAATATCCCCATAGAAGGAACAGCCCGTCAATACTGCTGACTACATGGCCAAGATACCAGAGGGTTGCTGCTGTACATGGAGCTGTACCTCAGCACGAGTCATCACGTTGAGCAGAAGAGGGGCAAAGGAAGCAAACAGGAGCTGAGGTGAGGGGGAAGAAAAAGCAGGAACTTTAAAAAACGTAGAGCATATTTCCCAATAACTGAATACATAACCAATTACCTATAATATCTTATACATTTCAACAACATAATTTTAAACCATACTTACTTAATCTCAAAATTAAGGAATCAATAAGAATGTTTTTTATTTATTTAGTTCAATAATGAACAGAAATAATTAAAGAAAACTCCGAATAAAAATGAACTTATTTAAAATATATATGCTTTTTACAGAACATGTTCAACATTAACAAAGGTTAAAGAGCTTCACTGAGCAGTGAGTCTGATATTTACACAAGGCTGAATCCACTAACTCGTGAAATGCTCAATGGATAAAACAAACAGTAACGGATAAGGAGAGCCTGGATCCCAGTCATCTGCTCCTTAAGCGTGTACAGACTGCAAAATATTCCAAGTTTTCAAGATATTAAGGGGAACTGATAGGGTAGACAGAGAGAAGCTATTCCCGCTGGTTGGAAAGTCTAGAACTAGGGGGCATCGTCTACAAATTAGAGCCAGCAGTGAAATTAGGAAACACTTCTACACACAAAGGGTGGTCGAAGTTTGGAACTCTCTTCCACAAGCAGCAATTGATGCTGGGTCAATTGTTAATTTTAAATCGGAGATTGATAGATTTTTGTTAACCAAAGGACAAGGCAAGGGAATATATGGAGTTAGGTCACAGATCAGCCATGATCTCATTGAATGGCGGACCAGGCTCGAGGGGCTAAGTGGACTGCTCCTGTTCCTATCTCAAGGTACATGTGAAATAACGGTGTTGAAGATCATTCTTTCTGTAGCAGAGGCACTGTCACAGTAGGGGGCTTGTGCAGGGTTTAGAATAACATGCGCACTGATATCTGGGGACAAAGCTAGCACTACATGAGCAGCAGGATAATCAAAAATTTCAGTTACACAATAAAATCCAGCCACCAATATTATGTGCTTCCAACGACCCTAACATTTTACTACAAAGAGACATATCATTAAACTGGAACAAATCCGTCTTAATAGCTACTCAGTAAGTAAATGCATTAAGTGTTGCAGCACTAAACCGCACAGACTCGGGAAATCCTACGGTCGATCTCTGGCGTGTGTTAATTTAGTGGAATTAAGTCACTGCAACAGTCAGGACATTACAGTTAACCTCAGTGTCCCCCTGATGGGGAAGGGGAACAATAGTACCAGATTAGGGTTCCCCTCGTGATTGCTTTCCAGCAAGCTCTGCTAGCAACACACAGCAGCGTGTCTGTGGAGAGACCAGACAAGTTAATGCTTTGGGGGGCAGACCTTTCTGAAGTAGGAGCCGCACCTAAAACGTTAACTCGTCTGTTCTCCCCACAGATGCTGCCTGGCCTGCGGCGCGTTAGCAGCATTTTCTGTTTTTGTTCCTACTGGAAAATACCTGTGCGAACATCAAATGGGCAGAGTGATGGGCTCACCTGACACTCTGCCCGAACGGGGGGGTCTCTCGTATAAAGTCATTACACATGCTAGAACTCAGATCTAATAATTTGAAGGCACTGAATCTTTAAACACCAATGTGCTGCTCTTGTCACTCCTCTTGTTTTTAGCTACGTCTAAAATTTTGTCTTAAAAGCAAAAATAAAGGATCATTTGCTGGTCTCCTCTCCCGATATGGACAATTAAGCTGCTTCTGGTATTATAGCAAAATACTGCGAATGCTGGAAATCTGAAATAACAACAGAAAATGCTGGAAACACTCAGCAGGTCAGGCAGCATCGAGGAGAGAGAAACAGAATTAACGTTTCGAGTCGGGGACCCAACCTGAAACGTTAATTCTGTTTCTCTCTCCTCGATGCTGCCTGACCTGCTGAGTGTTTCCAGCATTTTCTGCTTCTAGTATTGTTTTGCTTCACAAAAAATTGGAACACCTGTTGCTCAAAGATGTGGAAGCTTCTTTGCAGCTAGGTGAAAGTTTCAAACAACTTGGCTCAGCATTGCCTTTGGCTCCATTAGCAGCGCTATCAGCTCTGAATCAGCAAGGCTGTTGGTTCAAATCCAACTCCAGGAGCAGACCAACACTTTAGTTGTCATTTGGTATGTCGGGGAAAGCTTATTATGGGATGTCTGGTTTGGCTCTCCGTTCGATGGCCTCCTGAGATGCCAAGTGGAGAAATGAGGTGCCTCCCGCCACAGATCTCAGTGGGCAGGTTGGTGTGATGTGTTCCATGGTCTGGGACTCATGGCCACAGTCGCACTTCAGGTCGACCCTCATCCTCCGGCCGCATCGTCCGTGCCCTGTGCGGATTGGGTTGAGCTTCTTGTCTTTGATTTGTCTCCGAGGGAGGTCGGAGCCAGGGACCTCTGCTGTTGGGTCAGTGATGAGGTGTCGGTTCTTTATGTTGCCGTGCGTCCCACAATTCCGTCCATCTGGATAGTGGGTCGATACCAGCGGCGTGAATATTGGCTGCTGTTTCTCAGAATGGCCACTTTAGTGAAGCACTGAGCAGGTGTTGTCATTTGGGCGAGGCATTAAAGCGAAGACTGTTTACCTGTTCCGGTAGAGGTAAACGGTCCTGTGGCACCATTCGAAGAGGAGCAAATTCTCCTGGTGTCCTAGTTAACATTCCTCACTCAACCAAAAATAAGTGCAACTGATCATTCGCTTCACTTGCTGTTTCTGGGACCTTGTTGTGCACGATTTAGCTGCCACATTTGCCTGTATAACTGACTGCATTTCAAAAATAGTTCACTGGGAATGGCCTGACAACATCATAAAGCACGGTATATAAATGCAAGTTCTTTCATTTATGCCATTGCTTGATTTCAAAATATCTGTATTCTCCTTGCAATATTCTGGCATTTCAATGCTCAGTGCCACAACAGTGGGGCATGGGTAGGATTCCCTACACTGCGGAGTTCCTCAGTTCCACTGTGCTCGTATAGAAATACACCAAGTGTAGGCTAGAGAAAGTTCCATCGCTTTTACCCACGTGTTTGCCTCTTTTTCACTTTCCCTGTTACTCTTGTTTCTTGCCACTTTCTTCATTTTACTTCTTCAGCGGTTTTCTGGATAAAGATTTGGAACTGCCATGTGGGGAGGCTGCAGGGAGCAACATGGGGAAGGTGAGGGAGTCAGATGCACTCTGCTAGGGAGCAATTTTTTAAATAGAGCTGGGGAGTGGGCTGCCGACGTAAAAGCTGGCTCGTACCAAGGACTGTCCCGGGCAGTGGTTGCGCTGGTGTTCAAAACATAGCTGGGTTGCTGTGAGGTGGTCTCAAGAGGAGCCAAGTGCCTTACTCTGCTTGGCTCAGCGGGCAGCACTCTCGCCTCTGAGTCAGGAGGTTGTGGGTTCAAGTCCCACTCCAGAGACTTGAGCACAAAAATCTAGGCTGACACTCCCAGTGCAGTGCTGAGGGAGCGCCGCACTGTCGGAGGTGCTGTCTTTCGGATGAGACGTTAAACCGAGGCTCCGTCTGCTCTCTCTGGTGAGTGTAAAAGATCCCATGGCACTATTTCAAAGAAGAGCAGGGGAGTTCTCCCCGGTGTCCTGGGGCCAATATTTATCCCTCAATCAACATCACTAAAACAGATTATCTGGTCACTATCACATTGCTGTTTGTGGGAGCTTGCTTTGCGCAAATTGGCTGCCGTGTTTCCTACATTACAACAGTGGCTACACTTCATTGGCTGTAAAGCGCTTTGGGACATCCAGTAGTCGTGAAAGGCGCTATAGAAATGCAAGTCTTTCTTTCTTTCTTTGTGCATCCCCAGAAGAAGGAAGGGGATTGGGAGAGTTGTCCACAGGCTACTATTATGCACCTTGAAGCTGCTCATTCAGTGTTGTATTGGGGAGGAGGGTTTCTGGGCACAGTCACTTATCCATCCTCCTACCATCAGAGTGTCTGTGATACAAGAGACCAGGGAAGAAAAGTGGGAACAATAACTAGGCCATTAAAAAAATTTGGAAGTTACCCATTTGGTTTATAATTCTGGTATTAATAAAGCAATTTTTCCCCAACGCTATAATAATTATAATAGTCCTTAGATTCTGTGTAAGCGACTGAGGTAACCATAACAAGAACACCCTCTGCTGCACAGTCTCCCTCTGCAGATTCAGCAGTGTGGGTACAGGTTGCCTAGCAGCACAGCAGTAAACTTTCCTATAATTAGATGTCTTTGCCCCCATTGTTTCCAGATACTCTATCCTCATTACACCATGAACGAGCCAAGGACTGTTTGCATAATATGTGAAGACTAGTTGGTTAACCCATTTGAACATCAGCATCTTGAATACTGCAGTTATGTAGCCATTCAACTTTGGTATGGAGCACCTACTAAATAAATAGGCAAATTCAGCAGCACGGAGCCCCGGCTCTTCTGCTACGACACGATATTTAAAACAAACAGGTTTATCACTGGAAATTTAGATTCGTTTGTGGCAAACTGAGCCATTGCTGCACGATAATAAACACAGCTCAGTCCTTATGGGTTCAGTACCGTAGAAATATCTCACTGTAACATCCCTGTTTACAGAGTGAATCTTACACAAATGTTGTTCGCACATTTTGCAATTTTTCTGTCATAGTAACTTTGTTACTGACATAAGAACACAAGAACATAAGAATTTGGAGCAGGAGTCGGCCATTCGGCCCCTCGAGCCTGCTCCGCCATTCAATAAGATCATGGCTGATCTTCAACCGCAACTCCCACTTTCCCGCCCGGTCCCCATATCCCTTGATTCCCCTAGAGCCCAAAAATCTATCGATCTCAGCCTTGACTCAGCATCCACAGCCCTCTGGGGTAGAGAATTCCAAAGATTCACAACCCTCTGAGTGAAGAAATTCCTCCTCATCTCAGTCTTAAATGGCCGACCCCTTATCCTGAGACTGTGACCCCTGGTTCTAGACTCTCCAGCCAGGGGGAAACAGCCTCTCAGCATCTACCCTGTCAATCCCCCTCAGAATCTTATATGTTTCAATGAGATCACCTCTCATTCTTCTAAACTCCAGAGAGTATAGGCCCATTCTACACAATCTCTCCTCATAGGACAACCCTCACATCCCAGGAATCAATCTAGTGAACTTTCGTTGCACTGCCTCCAAGGCAAGTATGTATAAGGAGACCAAAACTGTGCACAGTACCCCAGGTGCGGTCTCACCAAAGCCCTGTACAATTGTAGTACTGTACAACTGACGTAGACATCATGCAGCGCTGAGCAGCAATGTCCACAAAAGAACCTGAAAACTAAATCTATAGGACTTGATTTTGTAGTGTGTGGCTTGTAAAAACTCTACTATTGTTACTCCAAACATGAATGGCCACAAGTATCTTCTACTGCCAGCAGTCAAACCTGACTCTTTGCAGTTGTGTTAGCTGTAATTTGCCAATTGTTAGGTCAAAAAGCAGCACCAACAGAAAAGGCAAGGAGAGATCTACTGGTCTCCAAGTATTCAGTTCATGCCCAGATGTCACAGGCCATGACTCCTGTGGAGAGTGTGGTACTGTGGGCAAAAAGGAAAATCACAGAGTCAATAATCCCATCTCCTCTGATGGAGCACTATTTATAGTGCACTAGTTAATGCATTTGCATTTAATTCCTGTCGCTGTTATTTGAACAGGTGAACAATTGTGTGTGAAAGAAATGAACCCCCTAGATTATCAAGGCTATCCTATTACCACTACTGTCAAACTGGTTTTACCAGATGAACATTTCTCACCAGGCAACATGCACGGGGAACGAGCACACTGGCCGAGAAATCCGTCTCTGGGGGTGGCGTAAAGCGGGCAGTATCGGATCGGATCAGCCGCCCGTTATACGCAGCGCCTGCTATTCAGATCCACAGACTGCAGTGGCACTGAACGCCAGGCACTGCGTATAACGGACGGCCAATCGATACCGCCCAGGACGAACGTCAAAGCCACTGTCTTTATCACTCAGTGGAAAATCCAACTTGTATGTTTCAATGAGATCACCTCTCATTCTTCTAAACTCCAGAGAGTATCGGCCCATTCTACACAATCTCTCCTCATAGGACAGCCCTCTCATCCCAGGAATCAGTCTGGTGAACCTTCGCTGCACCGCCTCTCAGGCAAGTATGTCTTTCCTCAGATAAGGAGACCAAAACTGTGCACAGTACTCCGGGTGTGGTCTAACAGTTATTTTCTTGTAATACTGTAGTTGCTCAAACCTTATCAAGGAGATTGTCTATTTTATGTTCCTCTACAGATTTCTTTATCGTTTGGGCAGTTTCTCGCATCGAGTCCGATACTTTCTTTGTAGCAGATGTCGCGACATTACGCAGGTAACCTGTAATTAAAAAATATATAAAGACACAGTTATGTTTTACTCATTTTTAAAATGTCCTTTACTTATAGGTTTAGCAGGCAAAATATTAAACCTTTAAGTTTCTGAAACATAAACGGCTTGCATTGTTTTGTCAAAATATTTCCTAATTGCAATGTGCCATGAAACATATCGAGACGATACTATTTCATACTTGAAGTTTTGTTTCATTTTGTTAGTGTCCAATCTTCTCGAGGTTTTCTTTCGTCTTCCCACAAACAGTAACCAAGAGTGCACGCAGGATTTCTGCCTCTACGCAATTGCCAACATTACTGAGCCAGACGCTTTGCACAAATGGGTAACAGCATTCTTTTGACTTTCCTTTCCTCCCTCCCTTTCTCATGAGAGTCTGAATAAACTCATCATATCTTAACCGTATTTAGTTTTATCTATAATATGAAACGTCTTACATCTGTGCACATTTCCTGTCAATTATCCCAATTATAAATCCGAGTTGTACACTTGTAATTGAGACGGGCTGTGTAAACTTGGCATGCTATAATGGCGTCTCCTTCCAGAGGAGGTTCGGCACTACTGGCCGGTGGATGTAATTACAGCATGATGTGGGCCCAGGAATTTTATCATGGGAATATATAGAAATAAAGACAGAATCTATGACTTTTAAATGGAGAGTACATTACATCTACACACCCTGCTCCAATTATCCCTTACCATCGAAATTTGAAGACTACACTTAGTCTCGACTCCTCATATGCAGCACCACAGCTGATACCTGAAACGTTAACTTGCCTGTTCTCACCACAGATGCGGAGTGCTTCCAGCAGTTTCTGATCTTCTCATCTGACAGTTACATACATGTAACATGAGTTGCAATCGTAGGCTTTTACGTGTTAACACAAGAACATAAGAAATAGGAGCAGGAGTCGGCCATAGGACCCCTTCGAGCCTGCTCCGCCATTCAATAAGATCATGGCTGATCTTCGACCTCAACTCCACTTTCCCGCCCGATCCCCATGTAGTCCAAAAATCTATCTATCTCAGCCTTGAATCTACTCAACGACTGAGCATCCACAGCTCTTTGGGACAAAGAATTCCAAAGATTCACAACCCTCTGAGTGAAGAAATTCCTCCTCGCCTCAGTCTTAAATGGCCGACCCCTTATCCTGAGGCTGTGACCCTCCTAGTTCTGGAACCGGCCGTCAGCCTTTTCCTTAAATAGCATTCCAAATGGCAAAGCCGTCATCACTGGGGAAACATTAGGACAGACACAGATTGCAAACCCACTTAACAAGTGATGGCTAAGGAAACAGATCACATTTTAACCCCTAAGCAGTGACAGACCGTCACTCTTAATGAGTGACATTTGCAGTATGTCATACAATTGACATTGCTTTATATACCTTCTCAAGGGCAATTAGGGATGGGCAATAAATGCTAGCCTTGCCAGCGACGCCCACATCCCATAAACGAATAAAAAAAATAATGGAATGTTTGTTAGCAGCAGCCACTGCAACGGGAATCCAGTGCTGAGGAAACTAACGAGGAAAGTTGCATTTATAGAACACCTTTAACATTGGAAAACATCCCAAGGTCCATCACAGACAGACAAAAACAGACGCTGAGCCAGAGGGGACATTAGGAAGAGTGACTAAAAGCTCCATCAAAGAGGAAGCTTTTAAGAAGGGCCTTAAAGGATGAGAGGGAGGTGGAGAGGCAGAGATGTTTAGGTTGTGAATCCAGAGCATAGGGGGGAATTTTTCAGGGGGTCAGCGGGTGCGTTCGGTGGGGAAATTTTTTTTTTGTCAGCTGGTAGGGAATCCGCTGTCAAACCGCCGCCACGCTAGTTTCCCAGGTGTCGAGTCTGTCAGCGCTGAACAGACCCGACACCAAGCGGCGGGGGAGGCAATTTAGATGATTAAGAGCTTGTTAACAGGCACTTAAAAACAATTTTAAGCTCACCTCTAGATTTTAAATGTTCACCCACGGCTTCCCCGCTGCTCGGGGATCACGTCAGGTAAGGAGGGCAGGAGTTGTGTCACCATGGAATGATTTCTTAACTTGACAGCGGTAAATGTTCCATAAAAGCTCCCTTTTCATAGCTGTTCACTTTCCAAGGTCAGAAGCTGTTGCTTACTGCAATTGGAAGACAGATTGAGCTTTATGCCGCTTGCAAGTGTTTGGAGTGTCAGCTCATTGGAACAACCTCTCTCACCACTGACAGATCGCTTCTGCCATCTCAACTTCACCTGCCATCTATTCCATCAGCATCGGTGCTCTTGAAACTATCTCATCTTGATCCTCAGAATCCCACTATGATCAGCCCCAACACCAGCAGCACCAACAACAACATCAACCTTCTCCGCAATCAACTGGTGCTGCACAGGACACAGGGCATCAGCACCCGACCACATTGCTGCCTGGGAGGCCAGGGATGGCCTCACCATGACCAGATTTACTTCACTTGGCAATGTACACCCTGGCTGCCACATGATGCGCCAGGTTGGCACCACCCCACACCAACACCATAAGCATCCCTACAATGCCCAAGCCATTCCTTTCACACTCATCGCCATTGCAGGGGTTACTGCTATGCCTCACCATTCACTGCAACTCACTAAGACACTTCCAAAGGTGCACACAAATCTGTCCAAGAATGCAAAGTGTTGAAAATTAAGATTTCAATGTATGACAGCACATTAACAGAAACTTCATATGAACATTGGCTAAAACACCCAAATGCCTACCCTTGTGTGCTGCTTTTTTAAAAATTTGTTTATGGGATGGGGGCGTCGCTGGCATTTATTGCCCATCCCTACTTGGTATGATTGGACTAGGATGAGGGTGTGTGTGAGGGGTGGCTAATGAGATGGGGAAGTGATAATGTAGATAGAGAGGGATGGGTGGAGGTGCAAGGTAAGTTGGTGTGAGTAAGGGTGTGCAGGAGTAGGGTAGGGAAGGCAGAGTGATGAGGATGTGATGAGAAGCACAGCAGGATGAGGTTGAGTGTGGCTTTTCAATAATGTTTTGTGATCTACTGAGATCATTGAAAGGTTTGCGCCACTGCAGTCTGGTCCTCCTAATGACATCCCTGCTTGTGTCCTCCTGTACAATCAAGCTGCATTGGTCTCCTGGGGAGGTCTCTTCCGCCCATGGGAAGGGAACAGAACCTTCCTGCGTGCTGTGACTCCCTCCATAAGCATATAGAGGAAGTCATGGGAGAGCCTGGGTGTAGCCGTGCACTTCTGTGCGGTGCTCGTCAGTGTTTGCAGCACCTCAATGCTGTAGAACACTGACAGCACAACTGTCAAAATCAATTTGCGCATGGTCCCTTTAAGGAAACTGGCTGATGATGCGTCATCAAGTGAAGTTATCAGACCCGCTTCCTTCAATGGGCCGGGAAACGTGCTGGGCGGGCTTAAGAAGCCCAATCAGCGTAAGATTACTTTGGACAGTGGGCAGGAGCCAGAAGCGGGGTCGCAGCCCGCCACCGACCCCGGCCACACCAGACCCGCCGAGGTAGGGGAAATCGCGGCCATAGAGTCTAGAAGGCTGAAGGCTCAGCCACCAATGATGGGATGAATGGAATGGGGGATGCTTAACAGGACAAAGTTGGAAGAATGCAGAATTATCGGAGGGTTTAGGGTTGGTGCAGGTTACAGAGATATGGGGGTGGCGAGGCTATGAAGGAATTTGAACACGAGGATGAGAATTTTAACTTGAAGGCATTGGGGATCCGGGAGCTAATCTAGGTCAGTAAGCACATGGGTGATGAGCGAGTGGGACTGGGTGCGAGTCAAGATATTATTTAATATGGAGTCGGAAGCTCAGTTCGACATCAAATAGTTAACCGAGTTGTCAATAGCCTAGTTCAATTCTGAGACAGTGGCCGGGGAGGGGGATTCCGAAGATAACGGCTTTGGTATTCCCAATATTTAATTGGAGGAAATTGCAGGTTATCCAGGGCTGGATGTCGGACAAGCAGGCTGACAACACAGAGGCAGCGGAGAAGAAGAACTGGGTGCCCTCGGCATACAAGTGGAACCCTACGTCACGTCTTTGGATAACCGAGGGGTAACATGGAGATGCGATCAGGACGGCCCCACCCCACCCAAGATCCTCGGGGGACGGTGAGGCGCTTCCCAATGGAAGAGGAGACATGATTGCTGGCGATTCTCCGGCTAGGATTGGATAGGCAAGAGTGGACCAAGCAAGGTCCGGCAAACTGAGCTGGACAACAAAAGACTAGACAGGCTCAGAGTTAAAGTACGCTCCTGTGATGCCACCATGCAGTCCACTTTCACCCCTCTGAACTTAGCACTGTGGCTCAGTGGGTAGCACCCTCATCTCTCGATTCAGAAGGGTGTGGGTTCAAGTCCCACTCCGGAGACTTGAGCACAAAATCTAGGCTGACACTCCAGGGCAGCACTGAGGAACGCCGTACTGTCGGAGGGGCAGCACTGAGGGAGCGCCGCACTGTTGGAGGGGCAGTACTAAGGGAGTGCTGCACTGTCGGAGGAGCAGTACTGAGGGAGCGCCGCACTGTCAGAGGGGCAGTACTGAGGGAGCGCTGCACTGTCGGAGTGGCAGTGCCCACTCCGACAGTGCAGCGCTCCCTCAGTACTGCCCCTCCGACAGTGCGGCGCTCCCTCAGTACTGCTCCTCCGACAGTGCAGCACTCCCTTAGTACTGCCTTCGATCCAGTTTCTTTTCTTTCCAGTTTTGAAGAAGGGTTCGACCCGAAACGTCAACTCAAATTTCTCTCCACGGATGTTGCCTGACCTGCTGAGTTTTTCCAGCATTTTCTGTTGTTATTTCGGATTTCCAACATCTGCAGTATTTTGCTATAGTACTGAGGTAGCGCCGCACTGTCGGAGGGGCAGCACTGAGGGAGCGCCGCACTGTCGGAGGGGCAGCACTGAGGGAGCGCCGCACTGTCGGAGGGGCCGTCTTTCGGATGAGATGTTAAACCGCGGCCCTGTCTGCTCTCTCTCTGGTGGGTGTAAAACATACCACAGCCACTATTTTGAAGAAGAGCAGGGGAGTTCTCCCCGGTGTCCTGGGGCCAATATTTATCCCTCAACCAACATCACTATAACAGATTATCTGGTCATTATCACATTGCTGTTTGTGGGATCTTGCTGTGCGCAAATTGACTGCTGCGTATCCCACATTACAGCAGTGACTACACTTCAGAAAGTACTTCATCGGCTGTAAAGGGCTTTGGGGCGCCCTGAGGTGGTGAAAGGCGCTATAGAAATGCCAGTCAGTGCAGTGACTCACTTCCCACCCCTCTGGCCTGTTCCAGGATGGCTCCGGGTTCGGTCGCTCCATCGGTCGGCGGCTGCGGCTGGGAATCCTCGCCCGGCACCAAGAACAACTTCTCCTCCACCTGCTCGGTCCCTCCCCACCAACTGCTGGCGGACAGGGCTTTGAACATGGCCGAGAAAGCCCCCTCAGGCTTACGCCCCTCCGCTAGGCCTCACATCGCAACCGGGCGGTTGCTAGGCAGCTCTGACCCCTGAACCGCAGGGCCCTCTGGGACTAGCAGTCCATTCTATTCAAAAATCAACATTGCAACTCCTCAGACAGGCCGGTGGAGACTGCTGGGTGCATTTGGATTTGTTTGGGGGAATGTTTCAGATGCATCTGGCGAATTCGAAATTTATTTTCACTCCTTTACAAGGATTTGGGCTGAGTGGACTACAATCCCTACAATGCACGGCGGTATGGACAAGGCGCAAGCGCAGACAGGCGGTGTGGTCAGGTGATCCTATCCTACCAATCAGGGTGCAGCACTCTCGCGGTATAAAAGGCCGGCGAGCGGAAGGTTCCGTCTCTCTTTCCGCTGGCCACCTTGAGGGTAAGAGGACGATGGAGGTGAGGATCCGTTGCAATCCGCTGTCTTTCACTAGTTTTAACATCTTGAAATTGCCATGAATATTTTCCTGAGATGTTACTGGATTGTATTTCCCGACCATTTTTTGAGTATTTTAATCGAGTAATGCGTATCCCCCATCTTCCCCCCCCCCCCCCCCTTGCCTGAGTTTGGCTGCATCTCAGGGCAATGGCTGCACAAAGAGGATATCTGTGGGAGCGGATTGCAAGTCATTCTAGGAACAGGAGAAGGTCATTCAATGAGATTGTGGCTGATCTGTGACCTAAACTCCATATACTCGCTTTGGCCGTATATCCTTTTAATAATTTTAAATCTGAGAAGCTAATCAAAAAGTAACAATTGCCCCAGCATCAATTGCTGTTTGCGGGGGAGAGTTCCAAACTTCGACCACCCTTTGTGTGTAGAAGTGTTTCCTAATTTCGTTCCTGAAAGTCGGGCTCTCATTTTTAGACACTGCCCCCTGGTCCTAGACTCTCCAACCAGTGGAAATAGTTTCTTTACCCTTTTCCCTTAATATCCTGAAAGCTTTCATTAGTAGATCACCCCTTAATCCTCTGAATTCTAGGGAATGTAATCCTAATTTGTGTGATCCCTCCTTGTAACTTAACCCTGGGTATCATTCTGGTAAACCTATGCTGCTCTCCCTCCAAGGCCAATATGCCTTTAAGGTGTGGTGCCCAGAACTGCTCAGTGCTCCAGGTGTGGTCTAACAAGGGCTTTGTCCAGCTGCAGCATAACTTTTACCCCCTTGTATTCTAGATATAAAAGCCAGCATTCCATTAGCTGTTTTAATTTGTGTGCTGATCTGCCTTTTTGCTATATCTGTCCTGGATCTACAGATAACCACCTGCACGAACCCTCCCAATGCCAGGCCCTGATCGAAGCCATGTTCAGCTGGTTTTTGTAGCTCCATGTGGTCAAAACAGGTGCCCAGAGTCAAACTTCCATTGACGGTCGCTGTTCAGGTTTATGTTGTATCTGATTTAGCAACATTTGAATGGAAAACAACGCTATGCCTTTTTAATGCTTTAGATTTGCAATTGCGAAGCATTTAACACAATTGCTGAAATGTTGTGATTGTCACCATTTAAGTGTTTAGCAATTTACAGGATGTTTGTTCATTCAGGTTTGCTTTAAATTGTAATGCTTTGTACAAAAATCCATGCAGTGACCTTCCCTTGCAGATTTTATGGTACCAGCTGGAAGCCTTGCTGTGCAATGCTCTACATCACTAGCCTGATAATTGATTTCATGTATTGCAGATGTATTGTTGCAGGAAATTGCTGATATCTCATTGCTGGTCTTTGCTGCCATGTGCAGTATTGATTCCCTTCCAAGTAAAGTTTAAAAGATGATTGCAGTAAGTACAAGGAAAATTAATCATTCTTCAGTTAACTTCAAGGCCTCGGTGAAGAACATTAAAACTTGTAGCTCCTAATTGTGGTTAAACTGGTGCTAATGGCAACATTTTCCATTGGTTGCTGGTCTATTGGTAACTTTTTTTTTATATATTTGTGCAGGAGGGAAGGAAGCATTTTAAAAATCTGCATGGTATATTTGTGCTTCATTTTCTTTGGGTGTTTAAACTGACGAGAGATCTTGGAACATTTATGAAATCTCAGTATTCAAGTATTGAGTAAGAACATAGAAAAATAGGAGCAGGAGTAGACCATTTGGCCCTTTTGAGCCTGCTCTGCCATTCAATATGATTGTGGCTGATCCCCCCCCTCAATACCATATTCCTGCTCTCTCCCCATACCCCTTGATGCCTTTTGTGTCTAGAAATCTGTCCTTTTTAAATATTCAGTGACTTGGCCTTCACCGCTGTCTGGTAGAGAATTCCACAGGTTCACCGCCACCACCCTCTGAAGAAATTTCTCATCTCAGTCCTAAATGTCCTACCCTGTATTGAGACTGACCCCTTGTTCTAGACCCCCCCCCCCCCAAAGCCAGGGGAAACCTCCCTGCATCCAGTCTGTTTAACCTGTCAGAATTTTGTTTCCATGAGATCCCTCTTTTTTTTTAGCAAAAAAGGACCAGTATTTAAGTAAATTCCCACACGATTTTTTATTTGTTCCTGGGATATGGGTGTTGCTGGCAAGGCCAGCATTTATTGCCCATTCCCTAATTGCCCTTGAGACAGTGGTGGTGAGCTGCTGCCTTAAACTGTTGCAGCCTGTGGCGAAGGTACTCCCATAGTGGTTTTTAGGGAGTTCCAGGATTTTGACCCAGTGACGATGTGGTGTAATTTGGAGGGTGGGGATGTTTGCATGTGCCTGCTGCCCTTGTCCTCCTAGGTGGTAGAGGTTGCTGGTTTGGGAGGTGCTGTTGATGAAATGTGTATATTTGAGTCTATACTGGAGGTAGCTACCTTGATGCATGGTAACCGAGAACTGCAGCTTCACAGTCGGTAGTTGTGGCTTCTCCAACATCATGCAAGAGAAAATTGGAGAGACTTTGACAGCGTTGGTCTTGTATTTCCTCTGATTGTCACTCGACTCTCCGACATCTTTCTTGCAACAGATCATGCAAGATTGAGTCTTAAGTGGGTGTTCTGTATATAATGGGTTGACCTGGAATAATATAGATGGATACATATAAATATAACCATGATTTGGATCTGTATACTGTAAATAATTGGGGATGTTCAGCTTAAGTTTTCCCTTTTTTTGCAGAGCCCTTCAGTTCAGTAGCTCACGATGACTCATTCCTGTGCCAGGTGATGGGGAATGCACAGCAGGTAGGCTTAATGTGAGTGCTGGGTGTGGGTTAATGGTCTTTTCACTTGTCTATTGAATTCAGATGTCATTGGGCATTCTGCTGATTTTTGCCTTGACTGTTGCACAAATAATGCAATACTGCATCTAGAAGCTTTTGAGTAAGTCCTTGTCCATTGGAAGGTTGGACATGAGTGCTAATCAACATTCCCTGTTAAGCTGCACCACCATTGAGCTGGCTTTTTTAGTGGAAAAACTGCATGTGTGGAATTGAGTGGCCCATGCAGCCTGTTAAAGGGGCCATGTGGGCCAAAAAAAGAACATTGGTGCCAATAGTTCTGTCCTCTACATCTCTCCCATGAGACCTGCCTACCGGTCTTGTGTTACCAACAGAGGTATAGCAGAATTAACTGACTTTGAATCTCATCTGGATTGTTCTGTGGTGGCCAGAATCGGTTAAGACAGCATCTTTAGAAATAAATAGATGTCTTCCTGAATTGCCCTTGAATCTAATTTTGCACCAAATTTATGTTCTAGGTTGCTTATGAAGGCTTAAAGGATGATTTTTGTAACCGGATCATTAGTTTGACTGTCTAATGGTAAGAGTTCTTGGAACTTCTGATAGTACATGGCCAAGTGCTTTTAGTTTTAATGACTGTCTGGTCCTGTCTACATCCACTGGGTGCTCAAACCATTGCTGCTAATTGGATCATTCCATATCGTTAACATGTGATGCTGGTCAGTGATGAGAACCATTTGCTGTGGACTGCTGGATGATGCCTGCGGATATGGGGCTGAGACCAGCAGTGTGTTGCAATGTGATTTGGTATTAAAGTAACTTAAGATTTTTTAATGTGCTTTTCTCTTGGTGTTTTTTAGATCTGCTTAAGGGCAGTGGTGCCCAAATAGAACATCATCCAGCACATTGAAACTTGGAAGATGATTGACCTGAAGTATTAACACTCCACAGGTGCTTGAGTGTTTCCAGCATCTTGTTACTACTTGAACTGGATACCATTTGTATTCAGTGTGCTGCTTGTACCAATAAAGCATGCATGTTTGGTTAAAGATTGTTTGTGATTTAAAAAAAAATCAAGACTGAAGAATATTTCTGCCAGTGTGATGTTAACTAGCACTCCAATAACCCAGTGTCAGTGAATAGGGGTTCTAGAGCGTTGTACCTAGGTGGCTGGCTGAAAGCATGTTGACCAATGGATGGGGATTGTACAGAAACAGGAGAGACAGGAACTGGAGAAACTCAGCAGGCCAGGCAACCTCCATGGAGAGAGAATTAGTCAACGTTTTGGGTTAAAACCCTTCTCCAGAATGCAGCCTGGCCTGCTGAGTTTTTCCAACCTCTTTTATTTTGGATTTCCAGCATCTGCAGTATTTTGGATTTCCAGCATCTGCAGTATTTTGGATTTCCAGCATCTGCAGTATTTTGGATTTCCAGCATCTGCAGTATTTTGGATTTCCAGCATCTGCAGTATTTTGCCATGTCCGGAACTGAGTTTGGCTCCTGGCCCCTAATAGGGGTTAGCAAGGATGGGGTGCAGGATAGGACACAGCAGAGTTTTGGGATAGATTGTGGGGGGGAAGAGGGAGTGCACAACCACTGAAATGGTCAAGTTTGGGTAAGGGTGTTGGATGGGTGCATTCAGTATTATGGAGGTGGAAATAGGTCTGAGGGAGTGTATGTGGTTGGAAGCTCATGATTGCTAATGTCAAATGGATTATGCAGCCCTCGTGAGGACTGACTTGCTTTTGAGAAGCTAGTCTTCGAATGGAGTTAGTGAGCAGATTCCCAAATGGTCACTATCCAGAAGTGACAGCTGCTGTTGCTTTCCCATGGGAATGTCAGTTGAGGTTTAAATACCAGTTTAAATTCAAATGGTTATATAGCATTCAAGGCTGAAGCTTAGCTCAGCAAAAAATAATTAGCCATTCAAATGTCCTTGTGACCATTACATGTAGACATTGCATTTGCTGTATATAAATGTAAAACAGACCATTCTTTGAGCTGTTGCCAAAAGGCTTTGGTCATTGCAGCAGTCTGCTCCTAAAAGTACATCATGGCTTTAAAGCTCAGATGTCTGATTGTGAAAAGTGCTATATACAGTAGATGCTGGGAGGATGTCTTCCCCTGGCTAGGGAGTGTAGAACCAGGGGTCATAGTCTCAATAAGGCGTCAGCCATTTAGGACTGCGCTGGAGAAATTTCTTCACTCGGATGGTGGTGAATCTTTGGAATTCTCTACCCCAGAGCCCTGTGGAGGCTCAGTCATTGAGCATATTCAAGACAGATGGATAGATTTTTGGATATCAAGGGATCTGGGGCTAGTGCAGTGAAGTGGTGATGAGGAAGATCAGCCATGATCTTGCTGAATGGTGGAGCAGGCTCGAAGGGCTAAATGGCCGACGACTGTTTTCCCCACTTGCGTTGTACTACAAGTTACACAACAGACCAATCATTGGTGCCAATGTTTTTCTCTACCTGGGTCTCTTGAAAGGATGGCTGAGGGGGTGACCTAATAGAGATCTAAAAAATTGAGGTTTTAACCGAGTGGGCACAGTGTTTCCACTTGTGTGGAAGAGCAAAACTAGAGGCCATCAATCTAAGACAGTCGCCCAGAAATCAATAGGGAATTCAGGAGAAACTTTACTCCAGGAGTGGTGAGAATGTGGAGTTTGTTGTCAGTGGTATAGATGCAGTGAAGGGAGCAGGTGGTTATGTTGGTAAGAGATGAAAGACTGGAGGTGGCCCAAGTGGCCTGTTTCTGCCATATAATGGGCCTTTTCTTCTGGATTATGAGCAGTCTTCCAAACTGTAAAATTTATAATTTGCAGTAAGACAATTTGTTCAATGCTGAAAATCAATAACCTAGCCCATTAACACTTGGTTGAAATGAGTACAGTAGATCAAAGACCATGAGACTGCATCCTCTGCATTGGGGAGACCAAACGCAAATTGGGTGACCGCTTTGCAGAACACCTCCGTTCAGTCTGTAAGGGTGACCCTGCTCCATTCCCACTCGGACCTCACCGTCCTTGGCCTCTTGTATTGTTCCACAGAAGCTCAACGTAAACTCGAGGAACAGCACCATCTTCTGATTAGGCCCTTTGCAGCCTTCCGGACTCAATATTGAGTTCAACAATTTCAGATCATAACCTCAGCCCCTATTACTTTTTTCTTGTAATTTTTCCACTCCTTTCTGCCAACCCCCCTTTTTGTTTCTCTCTCCCACCTGGCAGCTATCTCTTGCCCTGCCAGTACACTTCACACCTAATCTCAGCCTATTACCAGCTCATCTTGGCTTCGAATACCTTTTATTGTCTCCTACTTCTTTTGTGCAATCGCAGCCCTGCCTTCGATCTACTTTTCTTTCCAGTTTTGAAGGGTTCGACCCGAAATGTCAACTCAAATTTCTCCACAGATGTTGGCTGACCTGAGTTTTTCCAGCATTTTCTGTTGTTATACCAGATAATCTGCTGTGGGTGAGGGGTAAATGTTAACTTGGACTCTGGGGAAAATACCCCAGCTCTTTGAATGATGCCATGGGCTCTTTCAGGACTACCCAAGAGGGGTGGTCAGTGCCTCTGTTTAATGTCTCATTGGAAAGTTGGTGCCTTTAGCATAGTGAAACATCCCGAGGTGCTTCACAGGAGCTGGAGGGAAGGGAGGGGGTTCTATCCAGTGAGTCCATACCTGCCTGGGAAATCCTCAGTGCTGGGGAAAAGGGATTGAGGCTTGCAGAGGAGGGCTGGAGGCAGCCAGCGCGGTGGGGGCTCTTCAGGATCCCTGTCACACTGCCCAATGCAGTATGACCTTGCAGACAGTGGCGGACCCTCACATGGGTTCATGGTTGTTGAGAACTCTTAATGGGTGGTAAAAGGTGATTGATTTTTTAGGATTGAACATGTGGAATGAATTTAGGGAGAAATTGACATTGTGATTTCAAACAATGGTGAGTACTAAACTTCATATATTGCAGGCAAGGTTAAGTACAGTGGGACAGTCATGTAATGTTAGTTGACCATAGAAGACTCCAGCTCTAGACCCACCTTTTGTTTCTTGTCCCATCACCATCTCCTTTTACCTTGCACCATCATCCCTTTTGTCATTTAATTCCTGCCTTTCACCCTATCACAGACCTTCCGTTTTGTTCTTTCCTCCCTTTCCCTGCCCCTCCACTTGCTTAAAACCTGCTACGTCTCTAACTTTTTCCAGTTCTGACGAAAGGTCATCAACCTGGAATGTTAACTCTGTTTCTCTCTCTCTCTCCAGAGGCTGCCTGACCTGAGTATTTGCATAGATTACATAGAATATACAGCATAGAAACAGGCTGGCATTGTTTGTTTTTATCTACGACTTTTAGTAGGCCTTCTGGTTTTAAAATTGAACCTTGCCACAAAGGTTGTATTCCAAAATTGAGGAAGTATACCCAGCAACGTTATCCTACAGTAGTTCTGCTGTGACGCACAAAGCCTTTTTCTCGGTGATGCAGGGCGCTTCAACTCTTCCCACCGACAGCCATTGTCCTCACAGAACGCCAAAGATGTGCAGGTTAGGTTGATTAGCTATGATAAAAATTGACCCTTAGTGTTAGGGGGATTAAATACGTGGGGTTACGGGGATAGGGTGGGATATGTGTTGGTGTAGGGGTTATGGGGATTGGGAGGGATATGTGTCGGTGCAGGCTTGATGGGCCGAAATGGCCTCTATCTGTACTGAGGTTTCTGTGAACGTGACTTCAGCCACCTGTCACTTGCAGGTGACTGAGCCAAGTTCCACCGGGGAGAAGCCATTGCGGAATGCCATTGTTTTTTGTATTCTACTTTTGGGAAGAGTTTTAAGCATTTATTAATTATTTGCTCCTATCAAAATTCTTGTGATTACCAACATTTGGTACTGGTTTTGACCCGACAAAGTATTACCATGACTAAAGTTACCTTTTTTTTTACCTGAATTCAGGGAACAATAACACTGGAAAAGCTGGAGCCTAATTATTTGCTATTTAGCTCCATAACAACTTATATTTATATAGAGTCAATGGCACAGAAGGAGGCCATTCAATCCATCAAGTCCATGCTGGCTCTCTGCAGAGCAATCCAGTCAGTCCCATTCCCCCGCTCTATCCCCGTATCCCTGCAAGTTTATTTCCCTCAAGTGCCTATCCAGTCTCCCCTTGAAAACATTGAGAGTCTCCGCTTCCACCACTTCTGTCAACAGCGAAGGCCGGGCCCGCGCCACTCGCGTTTTTAAAAAAAAAAAAAAAAAAAAAAAGTTTTTCCTCACACCCCCCCCCTCTATCTCTTGCTCAAAACATCTCTGGAATTCCCTCCCTAAACCTCTCTGCCTCCCTACCTCGCTCTCCTTTAAGACGCTCCTTAAAACCTACCTCTTTGGCCAATCTGCCTTAGTGCCTTTTAATATAGTAAAACGTCCCAAGGCGCCTCTAACATAATCAAATTTGACACCGAGCCACATGAGACATTAGGGCAGGTTGGTCAAAGAGGTCGGTTTTAAGGAGCGTCTTAAAGGAGGAGAGAGGTTTAGGGAGGGACTTCCAGAGCTTAGGGCCTCGGCAGCTGAAGGCACGGCCACCAATGATGGAGCGATTAAAATCAGGGATGCTCAAGAGGCCAGAATTTGAGGAGTTTGCTGTACTGAATGGTCTTTCCCCTCCACTTTTTCTGCCCACTTCCCCTCCCCCTTATATGAAAATGTTTGACGTCGACAGATATCATCAGACCATTTGTGCCTCGTCCAGGTAGCTATTCTTTATTTACCGTAGCTGGACACAATCCTGCCCTCATTCAAATTCCACACACGCGCAGTCCATCAGCTGTCGCAGAATCAGAATCAAGAGTGGGAACTCTGTCTCAATATTACCCCTTGCCCCACCCCCTCCCATATCTTACCACTGCCCAGCAAAGATCGATTAACGTGGCACACACTACGGATCGAATGCATACCTTTGCTTGAGTATGTGGTGAGTGCTATGTCACACAATGCATTTGTGTGTTGAGTCACGGGGGTGTTTTACTGGCAAGTGTTGAAATTATCTATAGTAATCTGGGATGTTATGATTAAGGTTATCCACCAGTTGGTGCTGTAGCCAATGCTGCTGCTAAGGTCAGAGGTTTGCTTCCTGTCAAGGTCAGCAAAGGTGGAATGCCAGGATGCAGGCATGATGTTTGTTACTCTGTTTAATAAAATACTCGTACTAGTTCCAAGATATCGCCTCTTTGAGTTCTTGTTCCACTACATGGATTGATCACATTTGGCGACAAGGTAAAAAGGACCCTGGATAAAGAAAAGTCTGCCAGGACTTTTAAACAACAAAATCCCGAGCTGAAGTTAGCTACCAGTTGGAAGAGAGCATAGCTGCCACGGTAGGAACGGTTTCCGCTTTTGATAGTCAAGCACAAACCTGGGACGAATACTGTGAAGTGTTGGGTTATTTTTTTTCGAAGCAAATGAAATAAATGATGCCGGAAAAAGGAAAGCCATCCTGCTTAGTTCAGTGGGGAGCCAGACCTACAGTTTGATGAATCTGCTCAGTCCTGAAAAGCCTGGAGACAAATCATTTGTTGAATTAGTGGCTTTGCTAAAAGAACATTTCAACCCTAAGCTGAGTGAGATTGTACAGCGGATCAAGTTTAATTCAAGGAAAGAGGAAGAGAGCGTAATGGACTATAGCGGTGTTGCATAAATTAGCACAAGATTGCAATTATGGGAACAACCTGAAGGAAATGCTGAGAGATAGGCTAGTTTGCGGAATTATGGACGACCGAATGCAGCGTAGATTATTATCCGAGACTGGGCTTACTTATGAAAAAGCATTGGAACTTGCTCAAGCCATAGGGACAGCGAACCGAGATGTAAAAGAAATGCAGGGTTCAGACCGGGCTAATGCTATGCAAGTTGCAGGTCAGGTTGTGGTGCACAAGTTGAACATGTGTCAGAAACCACAACGTGAGCATATGAAGGCATATTATAGATGCAAGGGTGATCACCTGGCGAGTGAATGCCAGTTTCTGGAGGAAAAGTGCTACAAGTATGGGAAACAAGGACACATAAAACGAGCTTGCAGGGCGAAATCACCTGTGGAGGAATCCAAACCAAAAGGGGGAGGACCGCAAAACCAAGGGAGAGAAGTGAAAAAACATGGAGCACACCACATCAGTGGGAAAACAGGAAGACGAGGACATGTTCATAATGTATAGCATGTTAGGAGCCACTTTTGGAATGTTCTCTATCACATTGCAACTGACAGTAAATGACTAAGGTGAACTTTGAAGTGGATACAGGGTGCGGCATGACCCTAATGAACAAGGCAGAGTACTCAAAATTGTGGAACCGTGCAAAAGTTCCAGAGTTAAAGCCTTGCTCCCTGCATCTTAAAACATATACAGGTGAACGAGTAGCAACGTTAGGTACAGCTAATGTAACTGTACAACACAGGGACACAGTGGAACAGCTACCTGTAGTTATAGTATTGGGTACCGGACCAAACCTGTTAGGTCGGGGCTGGATAAAAGAATTTAAATTAGACTGGGGAGCAGTACATCAAATAGATGCGGGCAAACAGTTGACTTTGCAAGAAGTGTTGAGTGAACATGAGAGTGTGTTCAAGGAGGAACTTGGCACATTTAATGGCCCCCCCCAGCTAAGATTTATGTAGACAAGGAGGCACCGCCAAGGTTTTTTAAACAACGACCTGTGCCTTATGCCATGAAGCCAAAGGTAGAGGCTGAGCTTGACCGTCTATTGAGAGAAAACATACTGGAGCCAGTGAAATGTTCGGAATGGGCAGCTCCCATAGTACCTGTTTTAAAACCGGACAATTCGGTAAGACTCTGTGGAGACTATAAATTGACAATCAATCGGGTGTCCAAACTAGAGCAGTATCCGATTCCCAAAACAGGATCTCTTTGCAAACCTGGCTGGAGGAAAGAAATTCACAAAGTTGGATATGAGTCATGCCTACTTGCAGATTACATTGGATGACGAATCAAAGGAGTATGTCACCATAAATACACACAAGGGCTTGTTTACATATAACCGTTTGGTGTCTCATCTAGTCCAGCTATCTTCCAGAGGACAATGGAAGGTGCACTGCAAGGGATTCCACATGTTTCCATCTATCTGGATGACATTCTGGTGACGGGAAGAACCGACCAGGAGCATCTGAGCACTCAGAGGTACTACAGAGATTGGAGAGGGCAGGGTTCTGGCTCAAGAGGAGTAAGTACACTTTCCTGGGGAATGAGGCAGTGTTCCTGGGACAGAGAGTGGATACCACCGGGCTCCATCCACTCAAGGAGAAGGTACAAGCACTGCAGGACACCCTGCTCCTACAAATGTGGCTGAGTTAAAAGCTTACCTGGGACTGCTGAACTATTATAACAGGTTTTTACCAAACTTGTTAACTGTGTTAGCACCTCTTCACAAACTACTGCGCAAGGAGACACAGTGGCAGTGGGGAGAGGAGCAGGGGGTTTCATTTGAACAGTCCAAGAAACTGATGCTGTCGTCGGATGTGCTGGTTCACTACAATGCAGAAAAAGACATCATTCTCTCTTGTGAAGCTTCACCTTATGGGGTGGGGGTAGTTCTTTCACACTGCATGGAAGATGGAACTGAAAGACCAATAGGGTTTATGTCCCGAACTCTAACACCAGCGAAAAAAAACTATTCCCAGTTAGACAAAGAGGGGTTAGCAGTAATGTTTGGGTTACAGAGGTTCCACAAGTACATATATGACAGGAAGTTCACCAGGGCACCACGGTGGCATAGTGGTTAGCACTGTTGCCTCACAGCGCCAGGGACCCGGGTTCAAATCCGGCCTCGGGTGACTGCCTGTGCCTGTGTGGAGTTTGCACATTCTCCCCGTGTTTGCGTGGGTTTTCTCCGGGTGCTCCGGTTTCCTCCCACAGTCCAAAGATGTGCGGGTTAGGTTGATTGGCCATGATAAAAAAAAATTTTAAAAAATTGGCCCTTAGTGTTAGGGGAGATTAAATACGTGTGGTTACGGGGATAGGGCTTGGTTGGGATGGCTGTCGGTGTAGGGACCGGGTGCTAGGGTTTGGATGATCAGCCATGATCTCATTGAATGGCGGAGCAGGCTCGAAGGGCCGAATGGCCTACTCCTGCTCCTATCTTCTATGTTTCTCTATATGCACCGATCATAAACCTCATCTCTCTTCAATGAAATGAAAGCAGTTCCACAGATGGTGCCACCCCGGATCCAGAGGTGGGCAGTGATGTTGAGGGCATATGAGTATGTCATCGTCTACAAGGCTGGCAAGTACCATGGGAATGCAGATGCCTTGAGCCGTGTTCCACTGCCAGGCACACCTATCCGTGCAGCTCCAGAGGACAGAGTTTTGATGTTAGAGGACACGGCACTTGTAACTGCAGAGCAAGTAAGAACATGGACAGGTAAAGATCCAGTACTGTCTAGAGTTCGAGAATATGTGGTGAGGGGATGGCCACAGCATCCGGAAGGGGCTGACTTCACACCCTACAGTGTCAGGAAAACAGCTGAGTGTGCAGGATGGTTGCGCGTTGTGGGGAGCACGAGTGATTATTCCACAGCCAGCACGACAGTCCATCCTAGAGCAACTACATCAGTGTCATCCTGGGGTCTCGCGTATGAAAGCCTTGGCTAGGAGTTACTTGTGGCCAAAGCTAGATGAGGAGATAGAAAACCTAGTCAAGACATGCAGCACTTGTCAGGAACACAGGAAGGCACCAGCAGCGGCTCCTCTCCACCCCTGGGAGTGGCCGGATAAACCATGGAGAAGATTGCACTTAGATTATGCGGGTCCATTCATGCGGAAGATGTTCCTCATAATCATTGATGCACATTCCAAATGGATGGATGTTTATCCTGTAAATTCTGCTTCCGCCACTACTACTATAGACTGCCTGCATCGGAGCTTCAGTAATCAAGGGCTACCGGAGATCGTGGTAAGTGACAATGCCACTTGTTTTGTGAGTACAGAGACAAAAGAGTTCTTGAGAAAAAATGGCATAGTGCAGGTGACCTCGGCTCCATATCATCCGTCCTCAAATGGACTTGCGGAGAGAGCCTTACAAACATTTAAGGAGATGATGAAAAAAAGTGCAGAAGGGAGTTTAGCAGCCAAAGTGTCACGGGTTCTGTTCAGCTACAGAATAACACCTCAATCCACCACAGGACTCTCTCCTGCTGAGATGTTATTAGGTCGTAGACTACGCTACACTCTTGACCTTGTCCACCCAGACCTAAAAAGGAAAATGGAAAACAGACAAAACAAACAAAAAGAGAACCATGACAAAAGAACAAAGAGCCGAAGTTTTGGAGAAGGAGATGCGGTCCTTACCAGGAATTTCAGTTATGGACCAAAGTGGATTCCTGGCTTCATAGACTCAATGACAGGTCCAGTATCATACAAGGTCATGTTGGGAGATGGTAGGGTAGTACGCAGACATGTAGATCAGATACTTCCCAGACAAGGGGAAATTGAAATGAAGGTTCCAGATGCAATGACTGAAGACCGGGTTGCCCCCAGTTATCCAAGTGCATCTGTGGTGCCACCACCAGGGACAGAGACAATTCCACAGGAACCTATTCATCAAGAGGAAACCATCGTTGCAGAGTCAGATACTCTGAGCACTGCTCAGGAGCAGCTGGTGGCTTCACCACAAACAAGCAGGGACTTTACTGTTAGACGTTCACCAAGGACTCGCAAGCCACCAGAGAGATTGATACTGAACTGTTAGATTTGTCAAGTATGGAACATGATGAATGGAGACTCCTTATGTGACCCTCAGGAATGGTTGTCTGTTAAGAAACTCGTACTGAAATCTTAAGGGGGGAGGGATATAGTAATCTGGGATGTTATGATTAAGGTTATCCACCAGGTGGTGCTGTAGCCAATGCTGCTACTAAGGTCAGAGGTTTGCTTCCTGTTAAGGTCAGAGGTTTGCTTCCTGTCAAGGTCAGCAAAGGTGGAATGCCAGGATGCAGGCATGATGTTTGTTACTCTGTTTAATAAAATACTCGTACTAGTTCCAAGATATCGCCTCTTCGAGTTCTTGTTCCACTACATGGATTGATCACATTATCTAAACCGCATTTGCATAGCACCCTTATCTCATCGTTCAGTTGGATTTGAACCTGGTGTAGAGAGGAAAGGAAAAATATAAATGCACCATATTATCCAGCCTTCAGCCCAGTGTTTTAAAAAGATTGGCTCCATAGTTTGTTCCATTTCTGTATTGCTGTACTGGAAGCTGTAATGTTCACTAATCAATCAGATTACATTTTGTTTGATAAATTACTCCAATTTCCTCTTTCAGAATCAATTCTAATGATTGAACTTTATTTTCCGAGACGGCAATCTTTATTGACTCTGTTCATGATATGAGGAGAATTGAATGAAGTGAAAAGCTCATCGGTAAATTAATGCTAAGGATGTTATGAATAGGGTTACAAGACATTACCCTTGATATTTGGAAACTCTTTCATCCTATAGCTTGTTATTTTCTATGAACGGAGCAGATAATGTAAACAATATTTTCAGGGCAGGGTCAATGCAAGTAAGTAAAGACACATCAAATTCCCAAGCTGACAGCCAAAATTGTTAATCCAGAGTTACAGTACCAGGACAACATGACAATTGAAGTAATTCCATTGGTCAGGTAGTTGTCAAAATGTCACCAATATCAGGCAATTCCCTTATTAACCGTATCCCAGATAATTGGCTTCTGCTGAACGGCCCTTTATGGAAAGTCTCCAAATCCTACTTCTGTTTTTTTTTAATATAATGAGCATGAATTACTTGAAGAATAATACAGGAGAGTATTTCTATACTTCACATATGGATGGAATGAACTTTGTTTTTCTCTTTCCTTTGCAAGTCCCTTAGCTCATTAATGAAATGCTGAGAGGATAGGATAACGTTCCCTGTTGCAATGAAAGAGGCCTCGGTTGTTGCAATGCATGAAGATTTGGCATAAGAGAATAAAGTGGTGAAAAGGAATCTCCGCAGTGATAAATCTTCCCCTAGTTTTCTCCCTTGAAGTTACAGACACCTGCTGAGTACAGTTGACTGCCCTCTGGTACCTTGCTTAAGTAGTCGTCGTTCATGTGTTTTTTTAAATTCGTTCCTAGGATGTGGGCATCAGCATTTATTGCCTATCCCTGTAATTGCCCTTGAGAAGGTGGTCATGAGCCGTCTTCTTGAACCGCTGCAGTCCGTGTGGTGAAGGTACTCCCACAGTGCTGTTAGGGAGGGAGTTCCAGGATTTTGACCCAGCGACAATGAAGAAACAGCCAATATATTTCCAAGTTGGGATGGTGTGTGACTTGGAGGGGAACTTGGAGGTGGTGATGTTCCCATGCGCCTGCTGCCCTTGTCCTAGGTGGTAGAGGTCGCGGGTTTGGGAAGTGCCGTCGAAGAAGCCTTGGTGAGTTGCTGCAGTGCATCTTGTAGATGGTACACACTGCAGCCACGGTACGCCGGTGGTGGAGGGAGTGAATGTTTAAGGTGGTGGATGGGGTGCCAATCAAACGGGCTGCTTTGTCCTGGATGGTGTCGAACTTCTTGAGTGTTGTTGGAGCTGCACTCATCCAGGTAAGTGGGGAGTATTCCATGACCATAACACTCCTTACTTGTGCCTTGTAAATGGTGGAAAGGCTTTGGGAGTCAGGAGGTGAGACACTCGCCGCAGAATACCCAGCCTCTGACCTCTTGTGGCCACAGTATTAAGAGACAGGACATTGAGATTGGGGGGAATTTGACAATGTGCACATTTTCTATTGGGGGGCGGGGAGTCACTGGGCAACAATCAGAATAGAAAGCTTAGCTGATTTGTTTTCTCTCCCTCCAAAGTCCAAGGGTGCTGAGGCTAATTGTAACATCCTACATGATTGACTGAGATTAGTTCACAAAATAGGAATTAAACATATGTTCTTGTGTGTGACTTGGTAGTACTCTGGGCAGTGCTTTTATCCATCAGGTAGTGATAAATTTCAATCGTTTTCTCAACAGCAGAAACATTTGCCAACTGTTCAGAGCTGTGCACGTTCTACCATCTGTAAACTTGAGGTCATCCAAAACTCGGCTGCCCGTGTCCTAACTCGCACCGAGTCCCGTTCGCCCATCACCCCTGTGCTCGCTGACCTACATTGGCTCCTGGTTAAGCAACGCCTCGATTTCAAAATTCTTATCCTTGTTTTCAAATCCCTCCATGGTCTCACCCCCTCCCTATCTCTGTAATCTCCTTCAGCCCCACAACCCCCTCCGAGATATCTGCACTCCTAATTCTGGCCTCTTGAGCATCCCCGATTATAATCACTCCACCATTGGTGGCCGTGCCTTCAGCTGCCGAGGCCCTAGGCTCTGGAATTCCCTCCCTAAAACTCTCCGCCTCTCCACCTCTCTTTCCCCCTTTAAGGCTCTCCTTAAAACCTACCTCTTTGACCATGCCATCTGCCCTAATATCTCCTTATGTGGCTCGGTGTCAAATTTTGTTTGATAACACTCCTGTGAAGCGCCTTGGGACGTTTTACTACGTTAAAGGCGCTGTATAAATACAAGTTGTTGTTGTTATGTATGGCTGTGTTGTGAAGCCGTTCACCTTGAATTATTGCAGTACCTCCACAAAGGTGGCAACATTTAGCCTTTTTCCCAGCTACTGCTGCTGACTGCAATGTCCAGGCTTCCCAACGCTAATGATCCGAGGTGGGTCACATTATTCAATGTGCATTACTTAATCGCGAAATACTTCTGAGCTATTAGCAAGGTCAGTAATTTGCAGCCCAGTACTCTGGATTATGACAACTTTTTTCTTCTGAGAAGCAATCAAATTGTAGTCACTCATGTGGAATGAACTTGGCAATATCACAAGCGGGATTCCTGTACAACACAGCTGCACACAGTTCAACACACTCGGCATATGAATAATATATTGACAGCGTATAACTATTCCTCTTTAAACAAATCTGAATATACACATTAAACATTGATTGTGCGCATAAGCATCAGTCTGTGGAAAGGTCAGAAAACATAGAGCAGCTTTGTGTCTTCTCATTAAAATAAAATGCATGTGTGCAGTAATGCAAATTAATTTCAGATTGGATTGGTTAAATATCTTGAGATTAATGTCTTTTTTTTCATCTCCTGAAGACGCTGACTCTCACACAACTGTGGTTCCAGTAGCGCTCCCAAGGAGCCATTCCTCCTGTATGTACCTAGACAGTGTGTTCAAGCACAGGGTCAGCCGTGGCCCGAGGGGTAGCACGCTCTCTCGCTCTTTGAATCAGAAGGTTGTGGGTTCAAGTCCCACTCCAGAAACTTGAGCACAAAAATTGAGGCTGACACTCCCAGTGCAGTGCTGAAGGAGTGCTGCACTGTCGGAGTGTGCCGTCTTTCGGATGAGACGTTAAACCGAGGAACCGTCTGCTCTCTCAGGTGGACGTAAAAGATCCCATGGTGCTATTTCAAAGACTAGCAGGGAAGTTCTCCCTGGTGTCCCTAACCAACATTTATCCCTCAATCAACATCACTGAAACAGATTATCTGGTCATTATCACATTGCTGTTTGTGGGAGCTTGCTGTGTGCAAATTGGCTGCTGCGTTTCCTACATTACAACAGTGACTACACTTCAAAAAGTACTTCATTGGCTGTAAAGTGCTTTGGGACGTCCTGAGGTCATCGAAAGACGCTGTTTAAATGCAAGTCTTTTCTTTCTGTTTATATACGGGGATTTAGTGCTGTTGTCTGTGCCACATCCTCACTTTCTTCTCACCTCCCCTCCCCAGTCCCCATCCTTCTCCCAATCCCCCACCCACTGGAGCCCTGAGCCCTTGACAATATTCTCATCAACACTTTTGTCCTTTCCAACTTCCGACTCTCAATCCTGTATCCACCAATTCCTGATCACTTAGCTCCTCTTTCTGGCCACTATACTTGCTGACATTGTCAATGGCTGAGTTTCCTCAGGAAACATTTAGTCATGATTTTTAAAAAATATTTCTTGGGATTATGAGTGTCTCTGGCAAGGCCAGCATTTATTGCCCATCCCTAATTGCCCTTGCGAAGGTGGTGGTGAGCCGCCGCCTTGAACCGCTGCAGTCCGTGTGGTGAAGGTGCTCCCACAGTGCTGTTAGGGAGGGAGATCCAGGATTTTGACCCAGCGACGATGAAGGAACGGCCGATATATTTTCAAGTCAGGATGGTGTGTGACTTGGAGGGGAACTTGGAGATGGTGGTGTTCCCATGCACCTGCTGCCCTTGTCCTTCTGGGTGGTGGAGGTCCCAGGTTTGGGAGGTGCTGCCGAAGAAGCCTTGGCGAGTTGCTGCAGTGCATTCTGTACACTGCAGCCCTGGTGCGTCGGTGGGAGGGAGCAGATGGTTAACATAGAAGATAGGAGCAGGAGTAGGCCATTCGGCCCCTCGAGCCTGCTCTGCCATTTAATGAGATCATGGCTGATCATCCAAATTCCGTACCCTGTCCCTGCTTTCTCCCCATATCCCTTGATCCCTTTAGCCTTAAGAAATATATCTAATTCCTTCTTGAATATATTTAATGAATTGGCCTCAACTGCCTTCTGTGGTAGAGAATTCCACAGGTTCACCACACTCTGGGTGAAGAAATTCCTCCTCATCTCAGTCCTAAATGGCTTACCCCTTATCCTTAGACTGTGACCCCTGGTTCTGGACTCCCCCGACCATTGGGAACATCCTTCCTGCATCTAGTCTGTCTAGTCCTGTTAGAATTTTATAAGTTTCAAAGAGATCCCCTCTCATTCTTCTAAACTCCAGCGAGTATAAGCCCAATCAACCCAATCTCTCCTCATACGCCATTCCTGCCATCCCAGGTATTAGTCTGGTGAATCTTCGCTGCACTCCCTCCATGGCATAAACATCCTTCCTCAGATAAGTTAAGCTGGTGGGTGGACTGCTGATTAAGTGGGCTGTTTTGTCCTGGATCTTATGAGCTTCTTGAGTGTTGTTGCAGCTGCACCCATCCAGGCTTTGGTGAGTCGGGTGAGCCAGTCACCGCAGAATGCACATTCTCTTTGTTGCTACTTCTGGTCTTTGATTCTTGCTACAAATCCTCTCTCCTGCCACCGACGTCCATCACCTTCCCTTTGGCTTAGAGACACTGGGTGGTGCCATTAAACAAAGAATATTTTTGAGCCACATAGTAGAACGTTTTCAAAAAGTGGTTTCGCTTTTTTCTGTCAAGTTCTTTTGCTGAACAAGTAAACCTAATATTCACTCCAGTCTTGTTGCAGTACTCTTCAAGGATTTTGTAGTCATTTTTTCACCATCTCTCCTGACGGTGCTTGGATACTGTTCCACGAGTATTGGACATCCTTCAGCACCTTGCTTAAGTGGCTACTCTTCATGTTTGAGCCTAGACAACAACAACTTGTATTTATACAGCGCCTTTAACGTAGTAAAACGTCCCAAGGCGCTTCACAGGGGCGATTATCAAACAAGATTTGACACCGAGCCACATAAGGAGATATTAGGGCAGATTACCAAAAGCTTGCTCAAAGATGTGGGTTTTAAGGAGCGTCTTAAAGGAGGAGAGAGACGGTGAGGTTTAGGCAGGGAATTCCAGAGCTTAGGGCCTCGGCAGTTGAAGGCACAGCCGCCAATGGTGGAGCGATTAAAATCAGGGACGCCAAATTTAACGTCATTTTTAAATATTCAGTGGAATATAATTGCCCAAGAGATATGCACTTGAAGTGCCGGAACCCACAGGGCTACGGACCAAGAGCTGGAAAGTGGGATTAGGCTGGAGAGCTCTTTTACGACCGGCACAGACACGATGGGCCGAATGGCCTCCTTCTGTGCTGTAACTTTCTATGATTCTACGAACAACGAAGTCAGCTGACTACTGTTTGTACTACTTGACAAAGAAAGTTAGGCTGCCCGCCAAGTGGAAATTGACGCCTCATTAGGACATCAATTCCTCAGGACGTTCTCCTCATGGGTGTATTTTTTGGGGTATATTTCAGATTTCTTTGCTAATATTGAATGCAATATCACATCCTAACTAGAATTGTAAAGGAGTTTGTGGTGCATGTATCTATCTCTGTAACCGCCTCCAGCCCTACACCCTCCAACAATTGGCCAAGAGATAGTCATAGTTTTTTTTATGTAACAGCATGTTAACATTAGATATTAAGCCATAGCCAGGAAATCACTGTTAGCTGATGATAGCAGGAAAACATTTAATGCATTTGGATGGAATTCCACATGTTAACCAACTGACTGACAATTGGTTTAATGCCTCTACTAGAATAGTGGGGGAATAGTAGCGTAGTGGTACTGTTACGCCGGAAGAGCGGTTTGTGGGCAGCGGCGCGTGATGGCGGATGATCAGAATGGTGTCCCCGAGCAGGAGGTGAAGGTGAGGCTGAGGGCCCGGTCCCGGGGAGAGGAACCGGCCCTGGGGGGGGGGGGGGAAAGGAATTACATTGGATATACGGCACAGAAACAGGCCATTCGGCCCAACCAGTCCATGCCGGTGTTTATGCTCCACTCGAGCCTCCTCCCGTCTTTCCTCATCTAAATCTATCAGCATAACCCTCGATTCCCTTCTCCCTCATGTGCTTGTCCAGCCTCCCCTTAAATGCATCTATACAATTCGCTTCAACCACTCCCTGTGGTATCGAGTTCCACATTCTCACCACTCTCTGGGTTAAGAAGTTTCTTCTGAATTCTTTATTGGATTTCCTGGTGACTATCTTATATTGATGGCCTCTAGTTATGCTCTTCCCCACAAGTGAAACTCGCTGCCGACGGAAGTGGTGGAAGCGGAGACACTCAGGCCTAGAAATTCAGTGCCCTTAGCACCGATTTTGCGGCGCTAGAGGGCCTAGCGCTGCAATTGGCGCCGGTTCCTAAATTGCCTGGGGCCCTTCCGCGGCGGTAGACCGGTAGCGCTGCGCCGGCACCGATGACGTCATCGGTGTGCGCAGCGTCCCGGTTGCCGTGGTAACCCGGCCCCAAGCCGAAATTCAGTTGCGGCCGCCTCGCCAGTGGCAGCCGCAACTAAGACTCCGGCAAACGAGTGTTGCCGGAGTCTGCGCCGGCGCTTTAAGGAGGCGCGGCGGCCGGCCGCTTTCCCGCCGGCCGCCTGCCCGCAGCTCCCTCCCCGGACTTCTTCCCCCACCCCCCCCGGAACAGATGCAAGCCCGGCACTTGTCCGAGGTGCCGGGCTCATTTTTGCAGAGATTTGCGCGGGCCGCGGCCGGGTGCAGGCAGCTCCTCCTTAACGGAAGGAGGAGGCCTGCACTTCCCGAGCCTGCCGCACCGCATCGGGCGCCGCAATGCGGCGCGTAGCGCCAGTTTTCAGGCGCAAACAGCCTTCAGTAGCGCCGGTAGCCGTTTGGGCGCGGCGCTACTGAATTTTTGGCGCGCACAGCGCGACTTAGCACCGGCGCTAAATTTCCGGCGTTAAGCCCCGGCGCAGCGCAACCTCAATTTCTAGGCCTCAATGTTTTCAAGGGGAGACTGGATAGGCACTTGAGGGAAATAAACTTGCAGGGCTATGGGGATAGAGCGGGGGAATGGGACTGACTGGATTGCTCCACAGAGAGCCGGCACGGACTCGATGGGCCGAATGGCCTCCTTCTGTGCCGTTATGACTCTATGTTACTGGACTGGTTAATCTCGAGGCCTGGACTAATAATCCAGCAGATGAGTTCAAATCCCACCACGGCAGCTGGGGAATGTAAATTCAGTTAATTAAATAAATCTAGAATGGAAAGCTAGTATCAGTAATGGTGACAACGGGTCAGAACTTTGGGTCCCCACGGGTGAGTACGCGCTGGGTACTCACGCGTAGGGCCAACGAAAGTGCCAGTTTTGTGCATGCACTGCGCATGCGCGGGAAACCGGAACTTCCGTTCCCTTAAAGGAAGAGGTTCACAGGTCGAACGCGTGCGCCGGAGAGGCAGCGCGTACGCCTGGAACTTCCGTTTATTTTACAGGGTTCTCTGGGAGGGTAAGTCTCCAGCAGCTGCGCGTTTAAAAAGCAGTCGCAAGGCCTGCTTTTAACAAGGTAAGTGGTGAATTAAGTAAAATTAAAACATTTTTTCCACAGGTTTATTACTTTTAAATACTTTAAAGAAAGCTAAGTTTATTTTTAGCCCCGTTCAAAACTGTAATTAATTTTTTCAAAAATTTAAACTATTGTTTAAAATAGTTATTTTATGTAATTTATAGTTATTTTTAAAATGTGATGTTTTAAAAAAAATGTATTTGAAGTTTTAGCTAGGTTTTGGGGCCGATCTCTATTTCATAGATTTGACAGGTCTTCCTGTCAAATCTATGAATAGAGATTTGCTGCTATGATTGGCTCCCCATGGCCCACGTGATCCCAGGGGACGCTTCGAACTAACTGCGCCCCTGGGATACGCAAGCACTGCGCGCCGGCAGTTGGAGCAGGCCCAGGATCGGAATCCCACGCGGGCCCACAGCTCAACGGCTGGCGCACTAGGTAAGTGCAGGTCGGAGGCTTGCACCCGCGGGAAGCCCCCGACCCGAATTTCTGGGCCCATGAAACTACCGGATTGTTGTAAAAACCCATCTGGTTCACTAATTTCCTTAAGGGAAGGAAATCTGCCGTCCTTACCCGGTCTGGCCTATATGTGATTCCAGACCCACAGCAATGTGGTTGACTCTGAAATGGCCGAGCAAGCCACTCAAGGGCAATTAAGGATGGACAACAAATATGGGCCTTGCCAGCAATGCCCGCACCCTGTGAATGGAAAAAACAACATCACACCTAGGCTAATATTCCATTAACTTTCTTAGAACTGGGTATTTTTTTAAATGTTTGTCCTTGTGATGTGGGCGATGCTGGAAGTGCCACATTTATTGCTCATGGAAAGGTACTGGTGAAGCCTTCTCCATGAACTGCTGCAGTCCTTGTGTTGCTGGTTCTCTCATGATGGTGTTAGGCAAAGAGATTCCAGGATCCTGATCCAGTGACGATGAAGGAACGATTGTACCTGGCAGTTCTGAAATATCTACAGTTATGCCTAGTGTGCATCATCTTCACTGTATTGACAGTCATAACAAAGAAGTCGCTGTACTTGATTAACTCCGTGCAAATGAAAGTCGGACAGCTGCCTTCATTTAAAGTGTTTTGGCGCTAATCCAGTAATGGATCAATCCCAGGACTGGTTAAGGATCATGGGGGAGAAATTCGGTGTCGTCCCGTTTGGCGTTAATTATCGCCGCCGACTGCAAACTTGGCTTCTATCGCCCCTGGAGGTGATTGGAGCGCTAAATCAGGCGCTACACACCTCTCTTAAGGCACTAACGCCGAGGAGCGAGGCACTACCTCAGAGCGCTGGCGAAGCTCAGGTGATGTCAGTCAGCAATGGAACACAGACACACTGGCGCCGGCCAGTTCTTAAAGGGGAGGGTCGATCTTGCTCTCCATCCACACCCTGCTCATTGCAGCCTTGAATCTTGGCCTGGAGAGACCTGTACATCAAATCTGCTGGAAAGAACAATGGGGAGACCCAGGGAAAGAGCTCAGAGCAGAGTCCCCATAGTCTCTTCTAAATCGATGCAAGGAATGACAAATCAAAATGAACTTGCAAAGTGCAGCTCATTACCCAAAACTCCTTCACACAGCGTTGAATCTCTCCAGAAGTCTCTCTCTCTCTCTCTCTCTCAGAATGCGTGGTGCAAAAATGTCGCCAACAAAAAAAAGGCAGGAAGCGGTCGCCTTTAAATAGCGCTCCCCCAGTCCCTTCCCGACTGCAAAACGCTCCCCTCAACCTGTCGTTGCTAGCGACAGGCGGTAAGGCAGGGGGCGCCACTCAATATCCGGTCCGGGACGCTACCAGGGCGTTGCGCACTCGACTGACGGCACGATCTGCCGACGCAGAAGATCGTGGCGGTAGTGTTTAGCACCGCCGCAAAATGTCCGGTCAATTTTGCGAGCGGCGCAAACATTGCCGAGCACGGGCGCTAATTGCTTTGCGCCCCATTAGCGCCCTCTTAGGGCGCTAACAGGAGGAGCAAAGCAACCAAATTTTTCCCCCCCATGTCTGTAAAGGAACAGCCCCAGTGTAAAGTGTTCCTGTAAACCAACAGTTTCTCCATTCAAGTTATGAAAAACAAATGAATATTTTTGAACATGTATTTCCCACAAAATGTCCAAAAGCATGGTGTGCATTTACCGCCACGTTCTATTATAGAAATGAATATTTTAGAAATTGAAAGACCAAATCTCAAATCCTGCAACATAAAGACTATTGCATTTGTTTGTTTAAGAAAGAAAGAACAAACTTGCTTCTATAGCACCTTTCACAACCTCAGGATGTCCCAAAGTGCTTTACAGCCAATGAAGTACTTTTTGAAGTGGAGTCGCTGTTGTAATGTAGGAAACGCAGCAGCCAATTGTGCACAGCAAGCTCCCACAAACAGCAATGTGATAATGACCAGATAATCTGTTTTAGTGATGTTGGTTGAGGGATAAATAGTGGCCCAGGGAGAACTCCCCTGCTCTTCTTCAAAATAGTGCCATGCGATCTTTTACATCCACCTGAGAGAGCAGACATGGCCTCAGTTTAATATCTCATCTGAAAGACAGCACCTACTGACAGTGCTGCACTCCCTCAGCACTGCACTGGAGTGTCAGCCTGGATTTTTGTGCTCAAGTCTTTGGAGTGGGATTATGAACCCACAAACCTTCTCACTCAGATAAGGTGAGAGTGCTACCCAGTGTGCCACAGTTTACACAAAGTATATGTCCCAAAAAGTGACACTTTGAGTTTCCCTGAGCTGGAAGGTCCTAGTTTGGACCCCAGGTTTACACTGAGGAAGCAGCAGGGATGTGACATCTGACCTCGGCAGCACTGGTCTGAGAAATGGAAAAATAAGTCAGGTAAATGCAATGCAAATGGTGGAATTTGGGTGTCAGGTGACGACAGGATTGGGCAAGGCAGCTGCCCACAGTCAAATAATCTGTTAACGCGAAGAGCGACTGTGTGGGCCAGGTATAGGCTGCACCTGTAGAACTCTACCCCAGTATGTATCGGCCCATTCAAGAAAAGGTCGGGAGAAAAATGTGTTCCTGTTTGCCTGGCGGCTTATCCAGTTCAATCAATAGAGGGCACTGCGGTGTTGCTTTTAGCTGTTCATTTAAGATCCACCTTTTCTCAAAGGCAGGAGTTTCATGAGGCAAGTTTAAATCAACGATCCTACTTTATTAACATATAGTGGAACAATGGCATGCTTCAACTATACAAATATTTGACAGCGCAAAGTGGTGCCCTCAAAATTTTAACGTGAAGGATATGAATACAAAGAACTGCACATTCAGAAGTGACATTACACCTTCTTTCAACTTGTTATGACAACAGTATAGTGTGGGTGTTCAGTCGTTCCATGGAGTTAAAGTGGAACTTATTCCAATATTCCTACAGTACAACTAATTCTCAGGGTGTTCATCATAGTTTTTTCCATGTTAACTGTATGGAGTAGATGCTGAGAGGCTGTTTCCCCCTGGCTGGAGAATCTGGAACTAGGGGGCACAGTCTCAGGATAAGGGGTCGGCCATTTAAGTCTGAAATGAGAAAAAGAAAAGAAAGACTTGCATTTCTATAGCGCCTTTCATGGCCACCGGACGTCTCAAAGCGCTTTACAGCCAATGAAGTACTTTTGGAGTGCAGTCACTGTTGAAATGTGGGAAATGCGGCAGCCAAGTTGCGCACAGCAAGCTCCCACAAACAGCAATGTGATAAATGACCAGATCATCTGTTTTTGTGATGTTGATTGAGGGATAAATATTGGCCCCAGGACACCGGGGAGAACTCCCCTGCTCTTCTTCGAAATAGTGCCATGGGATCTTTTACATCCACCTGAGAGAGCAGACGGGGCCTCGGTTTAACATCTCATCCAAAAGACGGCCCCTCCGACAGTGCAGTGCTCACCCAGCACTTCATTGGAATGTCACCCTAGATTTTTGTGTTCAAGTCCCTGGAGTGGGACTTGAAATCCACAACCTTCTGACTCAGAGGTGAGGGTGCTGCCCACTGACACATGAGGAGGAATTTCTTCACTCAGAGGTTTGTGAATCTTTGGAATTCTCCACCCCAAAGGGCTGTAGATGCTGAATCGTTGAGTATATTCAAGCCAGAGCGCGATAGATTTTTGGACTGTAGAGGCATCATAGGATATAGAGTCATAGTCATAGAGTCATAGGCCTAGAAATTGGGTTTTGGCGCAGCAACGGCTTTAGCGCCGGAAGTTAGTGCCGGAGCTAAGTCGCGCTGGTCGGGCCAAAAATTCACTACTTCTGCGCCCAAACGGCTGCCGGCGCTGCTGAAAGCTGTTAGCGCCTGAAAACTGGCGCTATGCGCTGAATTTCGGCGCTATTCTGGCGCTGCGGCGCCCGCTGCGGCGCGGCAGGTTCGGGAAGTGCAGGCCTCCTCCTTCCCTTAAGGAGGACCTGCCTGCACCCGGCCGCGGCCCGCGATAATCTTATTAAAAATGAGCCCGGCACCTCGGACAAGTGCCGGGCTTGCTTCTGTTCCGGGGGGGGGGGGGGGGGAGTCCGGGGAGGGAGCTGCGGCCAGGCGGGCGGCGGGAAAGCGGCCGGCCGCCGCGGGGCCTTTAATGCGCCGGCGCAAACTTGTGCAAGGCACCTCTGCCAGAACGTTGCTTGCGGCTGCCACGGGCGAGGCGGCCGCAAGTCAATTTCCCAGTTCGGGCGGGTTACCATGGCAACCGGGACGCTGCGCACACCGATGACGTCATCGGTGCCGGCGCAGCGCTACCGGTCTACCGCGGCGGAAGGGCCCCAGGCAATTTAGGCGCCGGCGTCAATTGCAGCGCTAGGCCCTCTAGCGCCGCAAAATCGGCGCTAAGGGCACTGAATTTCTAGGCCATAGAGTTATACAGCACAGAAGGAGGCCCTTCGGCCCATCGTGCCCACGCCGGCCATCAAGCCCTGTCTAATCTAATCCCATTTTCCAGCACTTGGTCCGTAGCCTTGTATGCTATGGCGTTTCAAGTGCTCATCCAAATGCTTGTTGAATGTTGTGAGGGTTCCTGCCTCTACCACCCTTTCAGGCAGTGAGTTCCAGATTCCAACCGCCCTCTGGGTGAAAAGTTTTTCCTCAAATCCCCTCTAAACCTCCTGCCCCTTACCTTGAATCTATGCCCCCTGGTTATTGACCTCTCTACTAAGGGGAAAAGTTCCTTTCTATCCACCCTATCTATGCCCCTCATAATTTTGTATACCTCAATCAGGTCCCCCCTCAGCCTTCTTTGCTCCAAGGAAAACAACCCCAGCCTGTCCAGTCTCTCTTCATAGCTGAAGCGCTCCAGCCCAGGTAACATCCTGGTGAATCTCCTCTGCACCCTCTCCAAAGCAATCACATCCTTCCTATAGTGTGGCGACCAGAACTGCACACAGTATTCCAGCTGTGGCCTAACCAGCGTTTTGTACAGCTCCATCATAACCTCCCTGCTCTTATATTCTATGCCTCGGCTAATGAAGGCAAGTATCCCATATGCCTTTTTAACCACCTTATCCACCTGTTCTGCTGCCTTCAGGGATCTATGTACATGCACACCAAGGTCCCTCTGATCCTCTGTCTTTCCTAGGGTCTTACCATTCATTGTTTATTCCCTTGCCTTGTTAGTCCCTCCAAAATGCATCACCTCGCACTTTTCAGGGTTAAATTCCATTTGCCACTGTTCCAACCCATCTATATCGTCCTGCAGACTAAGGCTACCCTCCTCGCTATTTACCACCCCACCAATTTTCGTGTCATCTGTCATATGGGGGTCAGGCAGGAAAGTGGAGTTGAGGTCAAAGATCAGCCATGATCTTATTGAATTGCGGAGCAGGCTCGAGGGGCCCTGCTCCTAATTTTTATGTTCTTATGAGTTCCTGTTTAGTTAACATAACAAAGGGTCAAGCAGCTACCCTTAGCTATCTGTCTGGAATTATTTCTCTCCCTGTTTTTCTGTGCAGGTCTGTCTGATGGGACGCATCTTCCCCCCTGCTGGATTCCTCCTTTGTGATGCTGCTTAGTGCGCGCCAAGCATCTTAGTACCATGCAGGGAAAGAAAATCAGAGTTACTCTCACTCGCCTCCTGGTACTTGGCTCCACAGTGGAATCGGTAGAGGACTGGAGGCAGGTCAGACAGAGACAACGTTTGTACTATTGACCACATCTGAAATTGGCCAGCGGATGGGACAGGAAGTAGGGTTATGGCTTGAATTCAGTGTTTGCTGATAATAAAAATTTATTGAAAACAATAATTATTATTGTTGCCTTCACATCAAGTGGCACAGAAATAAGTGGGAACAGTCTAAAAATTGGATGGATAACTACCATAGCCAACCTTAACCAAAGGTGGAAGAGCTTTCTGCTAGCTCATTGTATGTTCCGAGATCTCCTCCAAGGCTGATGTAGAGAAGATGTTTCCACTTGTGGGGGAGTCCAAAACTAGCGGCCATAAGCAGAAGATAGTCACTAATAAATCCAATAAAGAATTCAGGAGAAACTTCTTTGCCCAGAGGGTGGTGAGAATGTGGAACTCGCTACCACAGGGAGTGGTTGAGGTAAATAGTGCATTTATGGGGAAGCTGGATAAACACATCAGGGAGAAAGGAGTAGAAGGAGATGGTGATGGGGTGCGATGAAGTAGGTTGGGAAGAGGCTGGTGTGGAGCATAAACACCAGCAGGGACCAGTTGGGCCGAATGGCTTGTTTCTGTGCTGTACATTCTATGCAATTCTATGATTTGCAACCATTTGCACGATCCTCCTTTAAAACCATGCCAACGGCTCTACTGATTGCTCTCTTGGTAAAGATAATGTGCAACCAGGCCACAGACCAGGAAAGTCGAAGGTTCGAATCCTCAGACTGTGCTGAGCTGGCCCATCTCAGACAGTAGTTAACCTCAGTGCCCTGGACTAGAGGGAGAAGGTCAGCCAGGTCACCAATCACTACGTAGCGACTGACCCCAGCTGGAAAAGGTGGATGTGAGGGAGGACAGGATCTGGCATGGCTGTGGTGGCCTCCACACTCTAACAGCCTTCCAACACTCATTGTCTGGGCTAACACATGAAGAATAAACACTAATACGATAGCAAAATACTGCGGATGCTGGAAATCCGAAATAACAACAGAAAATGCTGGAAAAACTCAGCAAGCCAGGCAACATCTGTGGAGAGAGAAATAGAATCAACATTTCGGGTCGAAACCCTTCTATCTTGCCTGGCCTGATGAGTTTTTCCAGCATATTCTGTTGTTACATGAAGAATAAACTTAGGCAAAGTATTGGAGGGCTGGTAAAGCACCCCAAACATGAACCGTCGCCTTCAAAAAGAGGGTGAAATATTGGCAAAAGCAGAAACAATTGTGGGGCACAGAATTATTTCCACAAGTTGTTTTTCATTGCTTTGCAACCATCAGGTCTCCCCGAACTGTGCACCAGGCTCATTCCAATTCCATTTTGCAACCACCGCAAAGCCCTCCTTTAGAAAAAGTTCGATGGACCTGTCCGTCATTGTCTGTCTGTTTGTTCGTCACATTTTGCCTGTTAGAAACTAATGACTACTGGTTAAACTGGCATTAAATGGACAGTGTTTCTCTGTAGGAAAACTCTGTAGGTGGCCAAACTGAAATTCTTCTTACTTTTTTTTCAATTGTGCTTTATGACCTAAACATTGCTTATAATAAATTGGAAACTTTTCCTTTCACTTGTGTGGGAACCCATAAATTCACATCATCTTTGATGCTGAGCAGTAAAGAGTTTGGTAACCAAAATCAGTACTGACTGTGCACCGTACTGTGCAGCACATTGACAGTTTTACAATGGGACGTTAGTTTCCTGATGAGCTGGTGCGTTCAATAAACCAAATGCATGGTTCTCATACGAGCATTTTCCCTGCATCCTGATACAGCTTTTTTTATATCTGACTTTTAAAAAGATAATTCTGTTTTATTAATCTTAAAGAGCTCAATTCAGAAATGCGATCGATATGTCAACATTGGTTTGACGTTAACTTGTTCATAAAAATGACAAAAGTACAACATTTGTACATCTTTATGGTGTCATAAAGTGTCGGCGTCAGATAAGTGTCAGCTTGGGTCTGTGGTACATCCTCACCTCTGAGTTAAAAGGCTGTACGGTTCCAGCGCCACTCAAGGACCTGAGTGCAGAATCTCGGCTAACACTTAAAGTGCACTACTGAAGAAACCTCTTTACCCAGAGAGTGCTGAGAATGTGGAACCACATGGACTGGTTGAGGCGAATGGCATAGATGCCTTTAAAGGGAAGTTAGATAAGTAACTGCACTTGAAAATAAATCCATTTGCTATGATGCTCTTTGGGACGTCCTGAGGGTGCGAAAGGCACTATATAAATGTAAGTTGTTCCTTGCTTCTATAAATAAACACACATTTCATTTTGGAAGAGAATTTATGCAAAACCCACAAAAGTCAGTTCATATTAAACAATGGGCGATTGTTTCCTTCACAACAGGGACCGGCTGGATAAGATTAGTTTCTCCTGTTCACGCAGCACACTTGGGAAGGCTCTGAAAGTGCTTATAAAACTTAACATACGACCATCAAGGAGAGAAAACAAAATGTGGAGGGAATATCTTCTTCACCATGCTAGCGTCTAGTCCTCTCAGGCCCCCACTGATTTCTCATCACTTGAATGTTTACACAAAAGAGGTACATTTGAAAGCAGCCCGAGACTGATTATGTCTCTTTATTTAAGTAAGATTTGACTCAATACTGGTGCGGCCTAAAACCACTTTCACTATGAGGATATTGTCACTTGAGATTCTGGGAATTTATTGTACGTTTTTTAAAAAATTCTCTCATCTGGTACCTCACCCCAAATTACCATTCTCCATGCTTGAGCATAGGTGAGGTTGGCTGGTATTTGACCATGAGGGCAACACAGCGAAGTTCTACCCTGTCTTCACTTGATATCCATATACGCACAGTTCCCAGTAGACGTCACTGGATGCGATTGGGAGCAGGATCCGAGCTGGATTTCCCTCTGCCTTGGCCTATGGTTGTTGAAGCTAATTGTACCCCAATTGCTGCAAGATTTAGTAGCATATACTAGAAATCAAATCTGACCTTCTTGGCCTACATAACTCAGCTTTACACTGAGCAGTGCCTTATCAATTAGGCCATTGGAAGAGTTTTGATATTTTTGACAGTTTTAAGTGGCAATCCAGGTAGGTCAAGAAAATTGCCTTAAATAAGGGTTAATCTGATAATATAAATGTCATTTTGGCAACTTCCAGTTTATCGAGAAATGTGGCAAACTACTGATCTTTTATTGTATATGTACTTCAGGAAGGATGGTTAGTGCGCGCAGGAAGGCACAAGCATTGCTTTACACTTGCCAGTAAAATTGGGTTTTGGGCCTGCACAGCAGACCACCACTTCCTCTTTCAGCTGAGGCAAGTCGACCAGCTGTAGTCTCTCACAAGTTATTTTCCCTCCCTGAGTACACACTGTTACATTTAAGAAAAATGCTCTAAGGAACCCTGTGCTTTCCAGCTCACGTGTAGGTGTATGTGGTAGATCAGTCACAAGCTTGTCATTGGAGTTTTGCAGATTACAGGAAAATTAAACTAGTCATTTCTACAACAAGGTGATGTAATCTAACCTGACACTCCAGTGCAGTACTGAGGGAGCGCTGCACTGTCGGAGGTGCCGTCTTTCAGATGAGACGTTAAACCGAGGCCCCGTCTGCCCTCTCAGGTGGACGTAAAAGATCCCATGGCCACTATTTGGAAGAAGAGCGGGGGAGCTCTCCCCGGTGTCCTGGCCATAATATTTATCTCTCAACCAACATCACAAAAAAAAGCAGATTATCTGGTGATTGTCACATTGCTGTTTGTGGGAGCTTGCTGTGCGCAAATTGGCTGCCGCGTTTCCAACATTACAACAGTGACTATACTTCAAAAAGTACTTAATTGACTGTAAAGCGCTTTGGGACATCCGCTGGTTGTGAAAGGCGCTATATAAATGCAAGTCTTTCTTTTCTAATGCTGTTCCATTGAGTTGCTGTTCCATTGAGTAACTCCTTTGAGGACCTCAGTAATGGCACTATTACCATTTTTAACTTTATTCTCAAATTGATTTGTATCCACCTGTATCCTGTTTGGAGATTACATGCAATTCAAAACCACAGGCGAGCATCAAAATGCAAGGTCTAGGCTCTGACGTGCCTAACTGTAAAACAAGCATGCCAACTAAAAGTAACAACATACAGCTGCAGAAATCATTTCAATCCATCCAAATCCCTAGATTTGTTACTGCCTTGAAATACATCCCAGTGTAATTGTTAATGTATTTATGTCGATACATAAAATACAGAAGTTGGAACTGAGTGAAGCGTTTTTATGGATGAAAGTACTTTATAACTCGTACTAAACTAATATAACAAATGACTCACCGTGAATTTTTATTTAAATGTTTGATACAAGGAAATAACACAAATTGTGTATATTTAATAAAAAGTGTGACTGCTTGGAAACCCTGACAAGTTTTTTTCAGCACTCAAAAGGAGTTTGAATGCTTTCATGCTTAAGTTAGATGAAATATTCAGCAAACTGAAAGTACGCAGCTGAGTTACCTTAACACTTGTAACGTGTTTTAAACTTCAATTTTAACTGTTGGTGGATTCTCCTGAGCAAAGATCATTATGATTATAGAAACATGATTAGCAAATCCTGGGCAAGGTGTTCCGTGTAATATGGTCGATAATGGCTTCCGGAGGGGTCATTGCATTGGTTTATGTAACAGCACACAGAATACTTGTTTCCAAAACCCCAGGTGCTAGTTTATCGATCCATTATAATTTATTAAAAATCTTACTTCATGTGAATTTTTCCCATTATAAAATCCCCATGTCCACATTTATAATGGAAAGTTGTCTGTAATTACACCCTCCCCCCCAGTGGAGGTGCTGCAGCGCTACCACTGCCGAGAGCTTGGAATTGCAGCATTATAAGTTCCATTATAAATGTGTATACAAGAAGTTATCTTGTAAATTCAAAACGTATGGACAGAATACATGGCTTGAAAATGGGGACAGACCTACATCAGCTGTGGACTCAGTTGGTGCATTCTCGCCCGAGTCAGAAGGTTGTGGGTTCAAGTTCCACTCCAGGGACTTGAGCACATAAAGCTAGGCTGACACTCCCAGTGTGGTACTGAGGGAGTGCTGCACTGTCGGAGGTGCCGTCTTTTGGATGAGACGTTAAACCGAGGCCCCATCTGCTCTCTCAGGTGGATGTGAAAGATCCCATAGCACTATATTGAAGAAGAGCAGTGGAGTTACCCCCGGTGTCCTGTCCAATATTTATCCCTCAACCACCATAACAAAAAACCAACAGATGATCTGGTCATTATCACATTGCTGTTTGTGGGAGCTTGTTGTGCGCAAATTGGCTGCTGCGTTTCCCACATTACAGCAGTGACGACACTTCAAAATAGTACTTCATTGGCTGTAAAGCGCTTTGAGACGTCCGGTGGTCGTGAAAGGCACTTTAGAAATGCAAGTCTTTCTTTCTTTCTCTAACTTCTCCTCACCTTTAAGACAAAACTTGGTCTCGGGTCCCTGTGTGAAATGCAACATTGAGTTGTGATACACTGAAGCCTTATGTATCGCCTGTACTTCAGTGTAAGTATCACACTTATTTCCTGTAACACTTCCCCATCCCACTTTATTAATAACACCCCTATCCTTTGAGCAACGCCACGCGAGATCTGCTAAAATATGTTGTTTCATCAGCCAAAATTTCTTTTGAATTATTAGATTCAGACCGCGCGGCCATCCGCCCGCTCCTGCAGTTTAATGAAACGATTGAACAGCTGTGTATAAATCATAATGCATGCAAACATTCTGCGTAGCCTGGTTTTTTTCAACAAAAAAAAAAGTCTAATATTAATCTCTAAACAGATTATTTCAAGCCTTTGAACGGTTTGCCTTGCCCCAGCTACTTTCGTTAAGGCTGTTCACATTTCCGGTATGTGTAAGACAAAACAGGAAGGCGGTGGTTTTATGGGGTTGTTTGTGAGGTGCAGGAGGAATACTTGATCAAGCATTCCACACGTAGACAGCACAGGGTTAAAGTACAGCGGCAGAAAAAAACCCTTCGCAGTTTAGCTCATTTACATAGAAAAAAACATTCAGGCTCCCAGTTATTGAGGGAAAACACCAAGAATATCTACAGTACTTCAATTCTCAGGCCAGTTGTATTGTGTTACACAATCTATTTAAAAGGCAAGGTTAGCCATTAGTAATGAGTATTAATTATTATGAACGTCAGCATACTTTGATTTTTCTCTTATTAATTTTGTTTATATATTGAATGCTAAAGACATCATTAGGGAATTGATTTGTGTGTAACAGCCTTACACAATTGAAATGACAAATGGCCTGCTGATTCAGTGGACAGGTCCACTGCCTGATGTAGAATAGGGCAGGTAGGTTCCAAGTCCAATCCCCTGCTGTAAAATGAATTGAGCTGCTTTTTATCTGGGGTTTTAGCAAGGTGTTATTGCCACTGGCTCCGAAAGCACCGGTCTAACGCGGCCAGTGGCAACCACAAAGTGAGCTTGCTGAATTTATTTCGGCCAGTTGCTGGGGAAGACTTCTTTTTCAGCAGGTTTTCCTGGTGGACAGCCTTTGCAAATCTGTCATAAGAACATAAGAAATAGGAGCAGGAGTCGGCCACACGGCCCCTCGAGCCTGCTCCGCCATTCAATGAGATCGTGGCTGATCTTCGACCTCAACTCCACTTTCCCGCCCGATCCCCATATACCTCGATTCCCCCAGAGAGTCCAAAAACCTATCGACCTCAGCCTTAACGATTCAGCATCCAAATTTCAATTTTCCCCAGGCTGTCTGAGACCTGCTTGTTGGGAGCATCGTAACTAAATCGAGCATTAAAGCTGCTTTTGATAATATCAGCTGGGTAGCTGTAAAGGTGCTACAATTGGCCACAGTGTCTCTGAAAAAGAAAAATCAGCCAACGTTTGTGCTTCTGTCCAATCACCCAATTGAGCTCAGTCGCAATTCCCCCCCCTCCTCCAAAGGTTGAATAGCCTGCCATCGCTCCATTTCTAGGTCTATGCATTAAGAGTCGTAGCTGCGATGGGCTATCAGACAACTATTGGCACCCTAAAACTACAGCCCAACATGAATCAGTGCCTTCCGAAGAAAAGGTGAGAAAACTGGAAGCTCAAATGACAATTGTTGAAACACCACGGGTAAATAAATGGTCATACATACTGAGTTCTCATCAGTTTGACCAGCAAAAATGAACAGAAAAAGCAAAGCATACTAAAGTTAATCGGAATTAATTCCAAATCACCCCCAACACACCCTCCCTTCCCCACGGCACCTTCCCGCGCAAGCACAGGAGATGCAACACCTGCCCTTTCTCCTCCTCCCTTCCCACTGTCCAGGGCCCCAAACACCCTTTCCAGGTGAAACAGCGATTTACTTGTGCTTCTTGCAATCTAGTATACTGTATTCGCTGCTCACGGTGCGGTCTCCTCTACATTGGGGAGACCAAACGCAGATTGAGTGACCGCTTTGCAGAACACCTCCGTTCAGTCCGTAACGGTGACCCCGAGCTTCCGGTTGCCTGTCACTTTAATTCTCCGCTCCACTCCCACTCGGACCCCTCGGTCCTCGGCCTCTTACACTGTTCCAATGAATCTCAACGTAAGCTCGAGGAACAGCACCTCATCTTTCGATTAGGCACTTTACAGCCTTCTGGACCCAACATCGAGTTCAACAATTTCAGACCATAACCTCGGCCCCAATTTTTCCACATGGCAGCTGTTGATGAGTCTGCCATTCCCATTTACACCTCCTCTAGACTCCTCTTTTGTTTAACTTGTCCCATTACCATCTCCTTTTGCCTTGCACCATCATCCCTTTTGTCATTTAATCTCTCCTGCCTTCCACCCTATCACAGACCTTCCCTTTTGTTCTTTCCTCCCCTCCCCCCTTTCCCTGCCCCTACACTTGCTTAAAATCTGTTCCATCTCTAACATTTTCCAGTTCTGACGAAGGGTCATCGACCGGAAACGTTAACTCTGTTTCTCTCTCCACAGATGCTGCCTGACCTGCTGAGTATTTCCAGCATATTCTGTTTATATTTTAATTCAAACAGTTCCATTTTTGAAAAAGGGGAGGGATGGTGAAAGTGACAGAGGCAAATTCTTATGGGATTACTTTCCAATAAGATTAACCTTTTCACTCTCACTTTCTTTTAATAATATTAACAAAATTGATCTCAGTGAGCTTGACAGAACAGATTAAAAATGGGAAATAAAAGAGGGATACAATTTGGCTTTCTAACCAAATGACAATTTAAACTCCAGTCTTTAAACTCGAGGTGCAAAATTTGGATTTCTTTTTGCTATAAACCATCAAAAATACGATGATGTATTTAACACATGCTGTAAGCTGAAGAGCTTTGGCTATTTTTAAGGTTATATCTTTTGTTTTTTCAAATTACTGTATTCTGAAATAGAACTTGAAAATCTGACACATCTCCATGTCTCCACTCATGAAACATTTTAAATAGAACAACTGTGGCCCCTGTGTTCGATATTAAAAATACAGCAATGTCCATAGCTTATCATCCAGCTACACCCAAACCTCACCAGCAGAAAGTGTTTCAAATTAAATACACACATTTACTGTTTAAAAAGAATTTGTGGGCTGCCATCTCTGAGATTAAATACTTGTAGGAGAAAGGGAGACGTCACAGACTTCATAAACCTGAAAAAACAGAAGTAGAAGCGGGAACAGACATGTTTATGAAGCAGTTGTGCCACTATTTAATAATATATCCCAGCTTTTCGTTTGTGGCTGTCAACACCCAGTGAAACACAACTTTAAAAATGGTTGTTTCTCGAGTTATTCTTGACCTCTGAGCAAAGCTGGATTGAGGACCTTGAACCCGGTGGAATGTCACCCTAGTGAGTTTCCACAACATTTTAAAATGTTGTTTATGTATGAACTTTATTGGGTCACTTATTGTAATTCAAAGGAAACCTTCTGCCAACTGAAATGCAAGTTTCAGAATCAGGTATCCCGAGGGCTTAGTTTTTAACCTTTTGTCTGAGCTACTTCATTTAAAATCTATATATATAATTTTGCTTTTGTTTTGTCTTGTTAAAAAAAAGTCAAACCCAGGTTTAACTACAAACATTTCAGAAGCTGGCTACAACACACCAGAGGCAAACATTCTTTGTTTTAGTTTCTGCCTTACAGCAATTGGCCGTCGACCTAAATCCTTGAGCGAACAGGTCATGGAAATGACTGAAGAAGAAAGTTCGGTGTAACTTTAAACGTCTTTATTCGTTATTTTTTGTTGTTGTTGTTTTTTTTGTGTTAAAAGTCTCGCTTCATCGATCAACAATGAGGAGCTGCAACTTGCTATCCAGAACAGTAGGTGGCGGAAGCAACTGGCAGTAGACGAAATTAAGCACTCCCAAAATAAAAGCGAACAAAAATAAAATCCAGCGGGTCAAACATATAAAGTACAATTCGACTTTACATTGGTCTTGCTCATAAGATACTTAAAATTATACATGATTGCATCAGTCATAAACAGCTCCGGAGGTGCCACACTCTGAAGTCTTGCTTTTTAAAAAAAAAAATATTTATACACAATACATTTAATACCCTGCTGCAGTCAGAGTTTCAAATTCAGGTCGGAACAACAGTGAAAGTTCTGACTGGCGTCTCAAGTATCCTTCCCAGAAGCAGTTGCTGTTCCTTTAAAGAAACAGTGCTCCTTGCAGCCTCGGTCGCTTGGATTATTATCCGAAAGGTAACCATGTCGCTGGCCATGGTCTAATAGAATCAAGAGAATTTTAAATCGATTTAGTCCCAGAGGACGGGTCTGATATGGGCAGCCGTATTTCGTGGAGAGCTTCGCTGAAAGTACCCTTAGGCTGAAATTACACGTTAAAACCTCCCTTCAAAAAAAACACAAAAACTAATTTTGCAACACTTTTTTTTTGATATGTTGAGAACTTGGATTGCATTTTTGATTTGAGTCTTGCGCTACACTCTGGGTAGTTCAAGCAGATTTTAAAAAACATAGAACAACAACAAGGCAGCTGTCTCTTTAAGGAGCAACAAGGCTGCCGGCGTCCAGAGGCAGAAAGCGCCCAGCACACTCCAATAATGAGACTTGACGACCCTTTTTCCCCAGTGCAATATTTTCCGCTGCTTGTAACCTGGCGATCCAAATTGTCCAGCCTTTTGTTGCTGCTGTTGTTGCTGAAAGGCAGCCGTTCTCAGCAGCTGACAGTACTGGGCTGTTGCTTATTGACAAAGTCTGCGATGAAATCAAATTCGTTCTGTCCCAGCCAGAGTTCGGGCAGCTCTTGAATGCGATCCAAGCCCAGCTCCAGAACCAGCGATGTTAAAACCTCCTCGTCGATCAGGTCGGTGTCCATAACATTGAGCGAGAGGGCGGGGGCTGCAACATGTTGGATGCTGGGCAGCGGGTTCTGGCTCATGGCGTGGCGGAACTGCTGCCCAGCCGCCCCCAGCCCGTTGTTCATGCCCATGAGGGGGTGGCCGTGGTACTGATTGTTGAGTTTTTGCAAGTGCATGGTGGCCATCAGCTGCTGGGGGCTCAGGCTGCCCAGGAACTGCTGTTGCTGTTGTTGCTGCTGCTGCTGTTGTTGTTGTTGTTGCTGTTGTTGCTGCTGCTGTTGTTGACTGCTGTACATCAGGTTAGAGGGCATCTGATGGTGGGTCATCTGTCCGGTCAGACTGCCCACCCCGGGCCGGGACCTCATGCCCCCACTGCTGTCTATACCGGCCCCTCCGTAGTGCAGAAGTGGGGCGCCGGGGTGATCTCGCCTTAATCCGGCCGCAGCATGCTGTGGGTTCGGAAGCCCGTTGATGCCAATCCGATAATTCTGCAGTCCGTTTGCACCGTCAGGAAAGCGCCCGGGGTTCATGGACATCATCATATGCTCTGCCATTCTCTGGTCGCTGCAACAAACAAACAGAAAAACACACAACAAATACAATGTAGCCCGTGTGTGCAAAAAAAACACCGCGCTGGGAGAGTAGGTTCAATGCCCACTCTCCATGTCCAGGGCGAAACTTTCACATCGCAACCTTTTTAAGTAAAAAAAAAACTGTGTAACTCTTGCCAATTTCGCCCAGGGAAAAATGAGACACATTAATACCGAAAACTGATTTCCAGCCACAATCGCTGCTGAGGGGGGGGCGGGTGGGTGAACGTTGCAATTTCATTTTAGAATTGTTTAAAAAAGTGCAACTGAAAGAAAGCAAAGGGAGAGAGAGAGCGAGAAAAGAAAGAGAGAGAGATAGAGAGAGCGAGCTTACCTTCACCTGTTTTAAACAGACTGCAAAAAAAAAGACGTTGTCCGGGAAATTGTAGAAACCACGATCGCCTAGGAAATTTCGGCCATACACTCGCACATCACACAAATATGGTTTTTTTTTAAGGTTAAAAAAAATCCACTTGTATCCAGCTCCTGAAGCGTGCCTCTTGTTACTGGGTCAGAGGGAGATTATATAGTGCACATGAACAGGGGCAGCGCGGGGAGGAGTTTGCAAACGTCTTGTGCTCCTGCACCATTGGCTCCTCCACCTTGCGTAAGCGTATTATTTTAACTTTGCTGTCACCCGGAGCCTCAGATAAGCCTCCTGTTTGCTTTGCCTTTGGCCAATCAGTGGCCTCTTTCTCCCCACTCCCGAGTTTCCTGAATGCAGTGAAACTGACTCCCCGCCGCGGTATTGTTTATTTTTAATTATAAGGAAGATTGAGTCTCCTTTGCAGGGAACGCCGCTATTTACACTGCAATTGGCCACCGCTCTGGCTGCAAGGATTGCCCTTTTTTTAAAAACACCCCAGAAAAACCAAGCGCATTAAAAAGACGGCAAATTACTTAAATGAGTTTCCAGCAAGAAATTAGGCTTATGAATGTGCCGCTGCAGGGCAGTCCAGTGCTGGCCTGTAGTTACACTGCGTCTACACTATGGGAAGGTTTGTGAATAAAGGTTAACAATTACAGCGAAGAGAGAAAGAAGGTTGAAGTGCAAGTCACAGTTCTATGTTTGACAATTGAACTGGCAAATTAAAATTAATTAAAATACTCGTGTTCGTCCGAATTTATGATTTCCCCTCTATCTTATTTTATTCTATCAGGGACTTGAGCATAAAAATCTAGGCTGACACTCCAGTACAGTACTGAGGGAGCACTGCACTGTTGGAGGGGAAGTACTGAGGGAGAGCTGCACTGTCGGAGGGGCAGTACTGAGGGAGCGCCGCACTGTCGGAGGGGCAGTACTGAGGGAGCGCTGCACTGTCGGAGGGGCAGTACTGAGGGAGCGCTGCACTGTCGGAGGGGCAGTACTGAGGGAGCGCTGCACTGTCGGATGGGCAGTACTGAGGGAGAGCTGCACTGTCAGATGGGCAGTACTGAGGGAGCGCTGCACTGTCGGAGGGGCAGTACTGAGGGAGCGCCGCACTGTCGGAGTGGCAGTACTGAGAGAGCACCGCACTGTCAGAGGGGGAGTACTGAAGGAGTGCTGCACTGTTGGAGGTGCAGTACCGAGGGACGCTGCACTGTCGGAGGGGCAGTACTGAGGGAGCGGAGTGCTGCACTGTCGGAGGGGCAGTACTGAGGGAGCGGAGCGCTGCACTGTCGGAGGGGCAGTACTGAGGGAGTGTTGCACTGTCGGAGGGGCAGTACTGAGGGAGTGTTGCACTGTCGGAGGGGCAGTGCTGAGGGAGCGCTGCACTGTCGGAGGGACAGTACTGAAGGAGCACCACACTGTTGGAGGGGCAGTACTGAGGGAGTGTTGCATTGTCGGAGGGGCAGTATTGAGGGAGCGCTGCACTGTCGGAGGGGCAGTACCGAGGGACGCTGCACTCTCGGAGGGGCAGTACTGAGGGAGTGTTGCACTGTCGGAGGGGCAGTGCTGAGGGAGCGCTGCACTGTCGGAGGGGCATTACTGAAGGAGAGCTGCACTGTTGGAGGGGCAGTACTGAGGAAGTGCTGCATTGTTGGAGGGGCAGTACTGAGGAAGCGCTGCATTGTCGGAGGGGCAGTACTGAGGGAGTGCTGCACTGTTGGAGGGGCAGTACTGAGGAAGCGCTGCATTGTCAGAGGGGCAGTACTGAGGGAGAGCTGCACTGTTGGAGGGGCAGTACTGAGGAAGTACTGCATTGTTGGAGGGGCAGTACTGAGGAAGCGCTGCATTGTCAGAGGGGCAGTACTGAGGGAGAGCTGCACTGTTGGAGGGGCAGTACTGAGGGAGTACTGCACTGTTGGAGGGGCAGTACTGAGGAAGCGCTGCATTGTCGGAGGGACAGTACAGCAACATTACTAAAAAACAGATTATCTGGTCATTATCACATTGCTGTTTGTGGGAGCTTGCTGTGCACAAATTGGCTACTGCATTTCCTACATTACAACAGTGACTACACTTCAAAAAGTACTTCATTGGTTTTAAAGTGCTTTGGGACGGTGGTCATGAAAGGCGCTATAGAAATGCAAGTCTTTCTTTTTTCTTATTGGAGTATATATGGAGTCACAATGTAGGAAAGGCTTCTTAAGGTGAACAGTTCTGTTACAAGCCATAATCCATTGAGTAATGAAATTACATTGCATTTAACTTGACAATTTATTTTATTATTATTCTTTATTTGATTGCTCCCTGCAATCCAAACACTAAAGGGTCATCCTTGAAATTGCTTAATAATGGTTAGGTACTTGCTTCCCCATTGCTTAGGAATACAATCAATCCACAGAATTAAAGCAAGCTCAAGTGGAATTATCATTTATAAAGAATAAAAATTCATGCAATCTTTTATCTTCATTGCTTTGCTGGATTATCCATTTTATGTTTTCGCTTAAAACCGTTAACATTGTGAAAGTTTTAGCACAGCAATGTCGAAAGAATGTTACAAAGGGATGCAATGTGGGTATTGCAAATACATGCATATATATACCATCGGTGCACTATGTATTATATATATATGCATCTGAGTGCATATATTATTGTTTATTTAGCCCAGGGTTGCAAAGTGTTTTATACGTGACACTGCCACGCTGGAGCAAAATAGTCCTTTTCGGAGGCTCAGAACCGTTTGAAGTTGCTGATTATTCATTTCCAGGGAGAACGCGTTAACCTTTGCAAAAGTTGTCCTTCTGCCAGCAATATAAGGTGATGCACTTTTATCAGGACTGCAGCTCCAGCTTGTAAACTTAGGACAACCTGACGGTTTCTCTTTCCGGATGTGAGGGGGGGGGGGGGGGGGGGGTGGGGTGGATAATAGCACCTCTGTAGCCTGCACAACACTGAGACACACACACGGTGGTGGGCGTGGGGGAGGGGAGACTTTCATTTCACTCGTGGGTGTACCAAAACCTAGCCAGAAAATCGGCTCTGTAGTGCTGTACGAAGCCCCCTTCCTGCAGTTTCAATATTGTGCCCCCCCCACCCCCGCCACACGAGCGATTGATGCAGGATTGTTCTACACCGTGCACCATATTGGTAATGTAAACACAAAGAGAAAATTAAAACTAGCCAAACATTCTTGGTTTTCAGCCAGGTTGTGTATTGCAGAATGTAAAGCTTAAGGTTTCTTAAGTATCAGCTGTGGCTCAGTGGGTAGCAGTTTTCGCGTCTGAGTTAGCAGGTCTGTGGGTTCAAGTCCCACCCCAGAGACTTGAGCACATAAAGCTAGGCTGACACTCCAGGGCAGTACTGAGGGAGTGCTGCACTGTCGGAGGTGCTGTCTTTTGGATGAGACGTTAACCCGAGGCCCTGTCTGCTCTCTCAGTTGGATGTAAAAGATCCCGTGGCACTATTTCGAAGAAGAGCAGGGGAGTTCTCCCCGGTGTCCTGGGGCCAATCTTTATCCCTCAATCAACATCACTAAGGCAGATTATCTGGTCATTATCACATTGCTGTTTGTGGGAGCTTGCTGTGCACAAATTCACTGCCGCGTTTCCTACATTACAACAGTGACCACACTCCAAAAGTACTTCATTGGCTGTAAAGCACTTTGGGACATCCGCTGGTCATGAAAGGCGCTATAGAAATGCAAGTCTTTTTTCTTTCTTGCATTTATATAGCACCTTTAACGTAGTAGAACGTCCCAAGGTGCTTCACAGGAGCGGCAGGAGACAAAAATCGACACCGAGCCGACGAAGCAGACATTCGCACAAGTGACCAAAAACTTGGTCAAAGAGGCAGATATTAAGGAGTGTCTTAAAGGAGGGGAGAGAGGTGGAGAAGTGGAGAGGGAATGCCAGAACCTGGGGCCCAGGCGGCTGAAGGTACAACCACTGACGGCAGAGCAACGGAAGTTGGTGATGCACAAGAGGCCAGCGTTGGAGTAACACAGAGTTCTTGGAGGGTTGTAGGCAACGTTCCTTCTAAGCTGCATCAACTATGTTCACTAAATTGCAGTAATCTGAACGTGGAAGCAAGTCATCCTCGACTGCCTAAGAAGAAGAATCTGAACTAACTTGGCTTCCGCCCATTACTTTAATTTAATTACAAGGCAGTTTTCAATAAGTGAATACATGTGATAAATACTTGCCATCCACGTATACAGTAGAATACCTACAACTCTAATCTACACATGACACTGCTCCTCCCAGCATACTAATGATTAGTATTAATAGAGGCAGGCTTTCCAGGTGCAGGTATTTCACACAAGTGTCACTTGTCCTTCTGAAACAAAGGCTTGCATCCCAGGTAATAACCTGGTGTAGACTGAATGTCAATCCGATAGGCAATAAAATAGACCTGGGACTTGACAGCATGGGATATATTTTGGAAAGCCCTGCTGGCGTGAATGACCAAGCCTTTGCCATTAATCAGGGGTGCATTGTCTTCCAGTGCTGACGACTCGAGAGACAAAGAAAGTGACCCTCTTCTTAGAAAGTGACTAGTTTGCAAGTAACATTGATATGTTTATCCCTGTGTCATCAATCCTTCATTGTTCTTCTCTCTGCTTTCTTGGTCCCTGTGATCTTTTGTGGCTTGTTGCAGCTGTTCTCTGCCCCACTGACTTAGCGTCCCTTCAATACTAACCAGGCATCTTACTCTTTTTAGGATTCATTTCCGCCGTTTAAAACTGAAATAAGAGTTTGAGAGTCCAATATTATTTTATACAAATCAGGAAGAAATTCTTTCTTCTCGGCAAGACTCTAGTTCTTCTACCACATTACTGCTTTCTGGTTTATATATTTTTAACCCTTTCCTCCCACCACTTTCGCCCTCTTGAGGGTGTTATCTCATGCTTCAGTCTCTGTGATTGCCTTCAACCCTTTGGATACCTTGCACAAGTTGGCATTTTTAATGCGTGATCCTAGATGGTGAGTGTTGGAAGGCATTCAACTGCGATGGGCATTGCAGCAGAGACCAATCCCGTTGTCACTGAATGTCTGCATGTACACACTGCAATACACTTAACGTTGTCCTGACAGAGGTCAGATAGCTTAGCACTGACTAGAGAGCCAACCTGGGAGCTTTCTGCTCAATATGCCTCAGTTGACAAGTACGGTAACATAGTGGTTATGTTACTGGGCTAGTAATCCAGAGGCCTGGACTAATGATCCAGAGATATGAGTTCAAATCCCACCACAGTAGCTGAGGAATTTAAATTCAGCTAATTAAATAAATCTGGAATAAAAAGCTCGTGTCAGTAATGGCGACCATGAAACTACCAGATTGTCGTAAAAACCCATCTCGTTCACTAATGTCCTTTAGGGACGGAAATCTGCCTTCCTTACACGGTCTGGCCTATATCTGACTCCAGACTCACAGCAATGTTCTTCTTCTTAGGCAGTCCCTTGGAACCAAGGATCACTTGCTTCCGCACTAAAAAACACACAGCGATGTGGTTGACTCTTAACTGCCCTCTGAAATGGCCTAGCAAGACACTCAGTTGTAACAAACTGCTACCAAGAAGTATGCATGGACTGCAACGGTTAAAGAAGGCGGCTCACCACCACCTTCTCAAGGGCAATTAGGGATGGGCAATAAATGCTGGCCTTGCCAGTGATGTCCACATCCCATGAACGAGTATAAAAAAGTTGTACACTGGAAACTGAATTTATCAACTGAGTCATCGTAGAGCTTTTGGTTTATGTTTCATTGCCTATTGAAAGTGATCCCTGGCAAAAGAACCAGAGGGGAGATGAGAAATTATTTTACGTAACGGGTTGATATGATCTGGAATGTACTGAAGAAAAGGCAGATTCAATAATAGATTCAAAAGGAAATTGGATATATACTTAAAAAGAAAAAAAATTGCTGGTCTATGGGGAAAGAGCAGGGGAGTGGGTCTGATTGGATCGCTCTTTCAAAGCGGGCACGATGGGCCGAATAGCCTCCTTCTGTGCTGTATGATTCTATGATTTTAGTTTTGCAATTAAACTACAGTAATTTTTTTTAAATCGCTTTCCAGTAACCAGATATAGTTTGTGACAAACATAGCACCTGTTTTAACATTGGATGCACATTTGTCAGATCATCGTGTTGTTTCCTGTTGTTTTGTGGTTTGTAGTATCACTAATACCAAGCTGCAAAATTCGGCATGACAGCTGAGCTCCCAGTTAATTGACTGAAAATACATTGTGTGCTTTGTCTTGTTATTATGATATTATTATAATCTGCTTCTTATCATAGAGGTACAGAACACAAACCCAGTCCAATCGCTTCTCTATCCTGTTGTGTGCCATAATGGAATTTGAAGTAGCATTTTCTGTTAGAGCCTGTTGCTGAAAAATTGGAGAAATTACTGCAATAACCCACAGTATTTTAATGGAACAATAGAAATCCCTGATGTGAGCTGTTAGGTTTGATAAAATGAATGTTTTTTAGATACAGCAACAACTTGTATTTATATAGCGCCTTTAACGTAGTAAAACGTCCCAAGGTGCTGCACAGGAGCATTTTAAGACAAAAATTTGACACCGAGCCACATTAGGAGAAATTAGGGCAGGTGACCAAAAGCTTGGTCAGAGAGGTAGGTTTTAAGGAGCGTCTTAAAAGAGGAGCGAGAGGTGGAGAGGCGGAGAGGTTTAGGGAGGGAATTCCAGAGTTTAAGGCCCAGGCAACAGAAGGTACGGCTGCCAATGGTGGAGCGATTATAATCAGGGATGCTCAAGAGGGCAGAATTAGAGGAGCGCAGATATCTCAGGGGGGTTGTGGGGCTGGAGGAGATTACAGAGATAGGGAGGGGCGAGGCCATGGAGGGATTTGAAAACAAGGATGAGAATTTTGAAAACGAGGCGTTGCTTAACCGGGAAGAAAGAAGAAAGAAAGAGTTGCATTTATATAGCATCATTCACGACCTCACGGCATCCCAAAGCGCTTTACAGCCAATGAAGTATAGTCACTGTTGTAATGTAGAAATTCATAAGACATTCTCTTCTTGTTTCTACCCAATTTACAATAAATCCCCACGCTGAGGGCTTGACATTATCAAAGTCACCATTTTCACTATTGTCTCACTATGGTGTGAACTTTTGTGAATTCATAAACAGTTAGAAAGGATTTGAACATTAGTTAGACAAGGCTGGATTACTGATGTATGTTGCTCCCAGGTAGCATATTGACCAGAATCGAGATAAACTCATGAATCTTACTAAGTTGCATTAAAGAGCCTTACTATCTCCAGAAACCTGAAACGGAAACCCTCAATCTCCCATTCGTACAGGCACCTCTAAGAAGCTTGGTTATCACTATCATTTATCTTCCCCTCCAAAAACTCTTAATTCTCTATGAAGCCCAAGACCTTCCAAGACTTGTAAACTACCCCTGTTTCTGGTAGAGGCCCCTCTAACACTCTTCTCACTTTCTCTTTTTTCAAATCTTTCATGTCTTTCTGTATTACTACTACCATGATCAGCGCTCTTCTAAACTCCAAAAATACCATCCTACATACTCTGCCTCTTCTCTCCAGCTCCACTATGTTGAAATCAAGGCGATCTGCACAGGTTCCTGCGCCAGGTTTTCTAGGACCTCAACACTGTGGAATTCCTTCCCTCTTTCAGTCTTTCCTTCCTCAGACACTCTTCAGGTTTTTAAGGCCCAAGCTTAGCATCATCCAATAATTACTTTCTAATTTATCATCATTTACTCTTTTTAGCCTTACGGACATACGAACAATGACGGACAGGCAAAGACCCTCTGGTCCACCCAACCTGTCTCACACAATGGCGATACCTGGTGTATCACAACATATACACCCCCCACCCCACCCCAAACCAGGGGGTCTCCTGGGAGAGACGAAAAACTGGATAAAAAACCCAAGCCAATTTGGGGAAAGATATCTGGGAAACTCCTCTCCGACCCATCTGGGCGATGGAAACTAGTCCAGGAGCTCACTCTGGCCCTGAATTCCCTGCAGTGCCGACCTTCTGTAAGAGGCGATCTCCGCCCCGGCCAGAAACAGGTCCAGCTCTCGCTTGAAGGAATTCAGCAAATCGGCATCCACCACACGAGCCAGCAGCCTGTTCCAGAGGCCCACTACTCTCTGGGAGAAGAACCACCTCCTGACATCTAACCTCGATCTGGCCTTACACAACCCTTGCTAGTGTCTTGCATTATGGGCCAAGGCCCTTCACCTTGACTTTTCAATGAAACAGAAAAAAAAATGTGTGTCTGTAAAATGAATGTCAGCAGACTATTCTGAGCCTGATCCTGTCCCACCCTGACTTTCACACACATGCACTTCCAACAGGGATTGCTAGTTAGATGCTGAGAGGTTGTTTCCCCCTGGCTGGAGTGTCTAGAACTAGGGGGCACAGTCTCAGGATAAGGGGTCGGCCATTTAAGACTGAGATGAGGAGGAATTTCTTCACTCAGAGGGTTGTGAATCTTTGGAATTCTCTGCCCCAGAGGGCTGTGGAGGCTCAGTCGTTGAGTATATTCAAGGCTGAGATCAATAGATTTTCGGACTCTAGGGGAATCAAGGGATATGGAGATCGGGCGGGAAAGTGGAGTTGAGGTCGAAGATCAGCCATGATCTTATTGAATGGCGGAGCAGGCTCGAGGGGCCGAATGGCCGACTCCTGCTCCTAATTATTATGTTCTTATAGCAACCAGGATCAGGAAGCCGGGCTGATTTTCCCTACCCTATCCCAAACACGTTCAGGCAAATTGTAGTGCATCTATTGACGCTGTGACTGAGATCTAGAAATGGAAATCCATTGAGGAGCAATTTAAGTTTCCCCTCCCCCGTCTCTAATGCAGTGACAGCAACCATCATGTGACACAGTTATTTAACCGAATCAATATCTTCTCACATAAACACTACTGTAAATTGAAAGGAACATCAGAGAGTAATGTAGCCTTGATCAATAGTTCTGAAGTTCATCCATATTGTGTGTATTAAAAGGCTTTCAGTATATTATCATGTCTACCTGATACATGTGCCCATAATTGTCTTTTTCCTCTGCGTACATGGACATCATTAGAAATGAGTCAGAAGATATCCTTTAAAAGCAATCAATTTCCCAGAGGCTTGCTAAGTCTGGCATAGTGCAATAATCCCATTCAGAAATCCTGGGTTTGGCTCCTCTGATTGCTTAGCAAGTCAATTGAATAAGTAGCTGAGCCATTCAGCCCAGGATGGTCCCAGATCTGTGCTGAGTTGGATACTCTCAGCTAGGGTGGTATTTGAAGAGTTACGATTGACTTCAATTCCCCTAAATTAGGGGAGGGGAAGATCAGGCAGGGTTCTAACTCATAAGAACATAATAAATAGGAGCAGGAGTCGGCCACAGGGCCCCTCAAGCTTGCTCCGCCATTCAATAAGATCATGGCTGATCTTCTACATCAACTCCACCTTCCCGCCCAATCCCCATATCCCTTGATTCCCTCAGTGTCCAAAAATCTCTGCCTTGAATATACTCAACGACTGAGCATTATCCATCAAACTCTGTTGAAGGTGTGCATGTGCTGTGCTGGGCGGACCTCAGGCTAGTCTGTGATGTCTACTATAGTCAAATCACTGCCAAACATGAACAAATTGGGCAAGGTACTAGAGGACACCCGTGCTGGTGTAAAAGGGAGTTAGTGGAGGAGGGAAAAATATTGGTACGGTAAAAGTCCCAGGTTTGAATCCTGTCATGACTGCCAGTCAGATCATTGGCTCTTAGATAGTAGTGGAAGGTCGCATCATGAGGCGGAGAAAAGATAGGAGGACCAGTCCCACTATGAAAAAGCATAGGTAGCCTGATCACAAAGTGCCATGGACACTGCAGAGGTGCACAGTTCTGAGGGTCAGACTTTCTCCTTTAATGCATATCCGTCAACATTACGGAAGTCCTGGGAATAATGTTTATGATGAGTAGAGTTACACACAATGCAAACTTCTTTAAGCAAACTAAAATGAATGATTGTCACTCCTAACGCTTGTTAAACTCAGACGTTCTAGGCTGCAGACCTCTTTCTGGCTGCTATCGACGACACTCTATGATTTTATGGCAAGATGGACCTTCTGTACCATTTTTTCATAGGTCCCAATATGAAGCACCTATAATTTCTCCATCAGTAAGCTCATCTGACAAACTTAATGAAAGTGAGATGTTGAAATTTCTGTCGAGAGTAGGACTTGAATGTGTGAGCCTCTGGGTAAGATTCCAGGGCAGCACAGCATGAGATAATAGGCTGCCCCTGAAAAGAACTTCCAAAGAAAACATAATTCTCACTGTATGCTTCCAACAAGTAAAGATTTTTAAATGAAGCTGTGGCCCCTTATCAACTCCCACAACAAGATAGACTTTTAGAATATGCATAATTTGATCATCTGAAACTTGGCTCACATTTAAAAGAAAAAGAAGACTTGCATTTATATAGCGCCTTTCACGACCTCAGGACATCCCAAAGTGCTTTACAGCCAAGTATTGTGCAGTCACTGTTGTAATGTAGGAAACGCGGCAGCCAATTAAATTTCCACAAACAGCAATGTGATAACGACCAAATAATCTGTTTGCAGCGATATTGATTGAGGGATAAATATTGGCCCCAGGACACCGGGGAGAACTCCCCAGCTCTTCTTCAAAATAGTGCCACGAGATCTTTTACATCCACCTGAGAGAGCAGAGGTGGCCTCGGTTTAACGTCTCATCCAGAATTGCAGCACTCCCTCAGCACTGCACTGGAGTGTCAGCTGGATTTTTGTACTCAAGTCTCCGGAGTGGGATTGAAAGCCACAACCTTCTGACTCAGATGTAAAGGGTGCTGCCCACTGAGCCACAGTTGACAGGCATGGCTGGAAGTAAACCTTTCTTCATGGGCATGGGCAATGTGAGAAACTCCAAGGAATGTGCTGACAGAATGGTCAGTCACCCAACATGCAACATGCAAAACAATGAAGCAAGCCAGCATCAGCTATCCTAAGCGATCATTGTAAGCTCAGGATTATCTGGCTTCCTTGTTCTCAGGATAGATTTGTGATACGACAGGGTGAAATTGGCTTGCCGCCATCTATTGGCCTGAAGATACGTTAACCAGGTAGCAATTGATCGCAGTAAGATGCTGCAAAGAACCAAGATTCCTACTGCACAATAACATCAATGCGTCAGAGTACTGAGGGCAAGTATCCCTGCGTAAGTCCTCTCATCAAGCTTGAGGCAGATAGCTGTTATATAACTGATGTTCAAATTCTGAGACTTGGGAGAAGTGCTGTTGGAAAACATTACCTGGTGGTCAGGTATGAGAATATGTGTTCATAGATCCGGCTTCATCGGCCGTCCCTTATATACATACCCCATGCCCCAAAGCCTTTTCACCATCTACAAGGCACAAGTAAGGAGTGTGATTGAATACTCTCCACTTGCCTGAATGGTTGCAGCTCCAACAACACTCAAGAAGCTCGACACGATCCAGGACAAAGCAGCCCACTTGATCGGCACCCCATCCACCGCCTTAAACATTCACTCCCTCCACCACCGGCGCACCGTGGCTGCAGTGTGTACCATCTACAAGATGCACTGCAGCAACTCACCAAGGCTTCTTCGGCAGCACCTCCCAAACCTGTGACCTCTTCCACCTAGAAGGACAAGGGCAGCAGGTGCATGGGAACCACCACCACCTCCAAGTTCTCCTCCAGGTCGCACACCATCCTGACTTGGAAATATATCGGCTGTTCCTTCATCGTCGCTGGGTCAAAATCCTGGAACTCCCTCCCTAACAGCACTGTGGGAGCACCTTCACCACACGGACTGCAGCGGTTCAAGAAAGCAGCTCACCACCACCTTCTCAAGGGCAATTAGGGATGGGCAATAAATGCTGGCCTTGCCAGCGACGCCCACATCCCACGAACGAATAAAAAAAATATATACAGTTCCATCGCAGTTAAAGCAACTGACTATCAGGTGCTGTGTATAACGGGCGGCCAACCTGATACCGCACTGATTTGCGCCACCGTCTGAAATTAAATCCTAGGCCCTGCAACCGTACAAACACCCTGAATACTCCATTCTCCTCAGTCCAGTGCCTCGGTGCCGGCCATAAAAGGTGACGATGTGCGACAGAAGCTCTGCACCTCCAACTAGTGGAACTATATCCAACTGGCTATGGCGTGTGCCCATGCCACGCTATGGTCAGTGGGGTGATGACAACGCACTCAGGCATTTTATTGTTAGTTTTGCTGCTTTACTATGCTGTTCTCTGGGAGTTCCTGATACCTGCTGTCTGCCCAGTCAGGGCTCAGGCCTGAGCTTCTTGGTTGTCTAATGTCTGATTAATGACAATCCTTCTTGGGTGGGGAAGTGAGCAGGATAGTGTTGGGTGTTGGGGTTAGCTCCAAGACGGCTGGTGATGGAAGTTTGGAAGCAAGACAACCCACTGTGACAGACCCAGCAAACTGAGACCTGAGCCAGCCTGGCCTGCAGTCCTCCAGGACTCCGATGATGGTTGAACATAGGAACATAAGAACGTGACTAGTGGGGTACCGCAGGGATCGGTCCTAGGACCCCAGCTATTCACAAGATATATTAATGATCTAGGCGAGGGAACTAGATGTAATATCTCCAAGTTTGCAGACGACACAAAGCTGGGTGGGGGTGTGTGCTGTGAGGAGGATGCTGAGAAACTCCAGTATGATTTGGACAGGTTGGGCGATTGGGCAGATGCATGGCAGATGCAGTATAATGTGGATAAATGCGAGGTTATCCACTTTGGTGGCAAAAACAGGAAGGCAGATTATTATCTGAACTGCAATAGATTGGAGAAGGGGAAGTGCAACGAGACCTGGGTGTCCTTGTGCACCAGTCGCTGAAGGTAAGCATGCAGGTGCAGCAGACGGTTAAGAAGGCAAATGGTATGTTGGCCTTCGTAGCGAGAGGATTCAAGTACAGGAGCAAGGATGTCTTGCTGCAGTTGTACAGGGCCTTGGTGAGACCACACCTTGAGTATTGTGTGCAGTTTTGGTCGCCTTATCTGAGGAAGGATGTTTTTGCCATGGAAGGAGTTCAGCGAAGATTCACCAGGCTGACACCTGGGATGGCAAGAATGACGTATGAGGAGAGATTGGGTCGATTGGGCTTATATTCGCTGGAGTTTAGAAGAATGAGAGGGCATCTCATTGAAACTTATAAAATTCTAACAGGACTAGACAGACTAGATGCAGGAAGGACGTTCCCGATGTCGGGGGAGTCCAGAACCAGGGGTCACAATCTAAGGATAAGGGGTAAGCCATTTAGGACAGAGATGAGGAGGAATTTCTTCACCCAGAGAGTGGTGAACTTATGGAATTCTCTACCACAAAAGGCAGTTGAGGCCAATTCATTAAATATATTCAAGAAGGAGTTAGATATATTTCTTAAGGCTAAAGGGATCAAGGGATATGGGGAGAAAGCAGGGACAGGGTACTGAATTTGGATGATCAGCCATGATCTCATTGAATGGCGGAGCAGGCTCGAGGGGCCGAATGGCCTACTCCTGCTCCTATCTTCTATGTTTCTATGTAAGAATTAGGAGCAAGAATCAGCCACACGGCCCCTCGAGCCTGCTCTGCCATTCAATAAGATCATGACTGATCTTCAACCTCAACTCCATTTCCCCCCCCCTACCACCATATCCCTTGATTCCCCTGGAGTTCAAAATCTATCGATCTCAGTCTTGAATATACTCAACGACTCAGCATCCACAGCCCTTTAGGGCAGAGAATTCCAAAGATTCACAACCCTCTGAGTGAAGAAATTCCTCCTCAACTTTAGGCTTAAATAGCTGACCCCTTATCCTGAGACTATGCCCCTGAGTTCTAGACACTCCAGCCAGGGGGAAACAACCTCTCAGCATCTACCCTGTCAATCCCCCTCAGAATCTTATATGTAGACCAACCAGCCTGGCTTACCTATGGACCCTGGAGGAGTGCACCTCCTGGGATCCTTCCCACTTAGCTTCAGATAACTCTGCAAGCCAAAGCCCTAACAATTAGGGTGGCCCTCGCTAGACAAGCAGCAAGAAGATTTTCTCTTCTCCTTTGACTCCACTTATTTCCTCCAAATTAAAGGTGTTGCTATGGGAACCCCCATGGGCCCTAGATATGCCTGCCTTTTCGTGGGATATGTGGAACATTCTTTGTTCCATTCCTACTCAGGTCCCCTCCCTCAGCTCTTTTTCCGGTACATTGATGACTGTATCGGTGCTGTTTCCGGCTCTCGCCCTGAACTAGAAAATTTCATTCACTTTGCTTCCAATTTCCACCCTTCCCTCACCGCCACATGGTCTATCTCCAACTCTTCCCTTCCCTTCCTCAACTTCTCTGTCTCCATCTCTGGGGATAGGCTATTGACAAACATTCACTACAAACCCACTGACTCCCACAGCTACCTGGACTACACTTCCTCCCACCCCGCCTCCTGTGAGGACTCTATTCCATTCTCCCAGTTTCTCCGTCTCCACCAGATCTGCTCTGACGATGCCATCTTCCATACTAGTGCTTCCGACATGACTTCCTTTTTCTTCAACCAAGGATTCCCCTCTACTGTGGTTGACACGGCCCTTGACTGTGTCCGCTCTATTTCCCGCACTTCTGCCCTCACCCCTTCCCCTCCCTCCCGGAACCACGATAGGGTTCCCCTTGTCCTCACCTTTCACCCCACCAGCCTCCACATTCAACGGATCATCCTCCGCCATTTCCGCCACCTCCAGCGTGATCCCACCACCAAACACATCTTCCTCTTTCAGCATTCCGTAGGGATCGCTCCCTCCGCGACACCCTGGTCCACTCCTCTATCACCCCCAGCACCCCTTCCCCTTCGCTCGGCACCTTCCTGTGCAAGTGCAGGAGATGCAACACCTGCCTTTCACCTCCCCCCTTCCCACTGTCCAGGGCCCCAAACACTCCTTCCAGGTGAAACAGCGATTTACTTGTACTTCTTACACTTCAATGGAATTTAACCCTGAAAAGTGTGAGGTGATGTATTTTGGGAGGACTAACAAGGCAAGGGAATACACAATGAATGGTAGGACCCTAGGAAGGACAAAAGATCAGAGGGACCTTGGTGTGCATGTACATAGATCCCTGAAGGCAGCAGGACAGGTAGATAAGGTGGTTAAAAAGGCATATGGGATACTTGCCTTCATTAGCCGAGGCATAGAATATAAGAGCAGGGAGGTTATGATGGAGCTGTACAAAACGCTGGTTAGGCCACAGCTGGAATATTGTGTGCAGTTCTGGTCACCACACTATAGGAAGGATGTGATTGCATTGGAGAGGGTGCAGAGGAGATTCACCAGGATGTTACCTGGGCTGGAGCGCTTCAGCTATGAGAGAGACTGGACAGGCTGGGGTTGTTTTCCTTACAGCAGTGAAGGCCGAGGGGGGACCTGATTGAGGTGTACAAAATTATGAGGGGCATAGATAGGGTAGATAGAAAGGAACTTTTCCCCTTCGTAGAGGGGTCAATAACCAGGGGGCATAGTTTCAAGGTAAGGGGCAGGAGGTTTAGAGGGGAATTGAGGAAAAACTTTTTCACCCAGAGGGTAGTTGGAATCTGGAACTCACTGCCTGAAAGGGTGGTAGAGGCAGGAACCCTCACAACATTCAAGAAGCATTTAGATGAGCACTTGAAACACCATAGCATACAAGGCTACGGACCAAGTGCTGGAAAATGGGATTAGAATAGACAGGGCTCGATGGCCGGCGTGGACACGATGGGCCGAAGGGCCTCTTTCTGTGCTGTATAACTCTATGACTCTATGACTCTATTTATTATACTGTATTTGCTGCTCACGATGCGGTCTCCTCTACATTGGGGAGACCAAACGCAGATTGGGCGACCGCTTTGCGGAACATCTCCGTTCAGTCCGTAAGGGTGACCCTGAGCTTCCGGTCACCTCTCACTTTAATTTTCCGCTCCACTCCCACTCCCACTCTGACCTCTCCATCCTCGGCCTCTTGCACTGTTCCAATGAAGCTCAATGTAAGCTCGAGGAACAGCACCTCATCTTTCCCATAACCTCGGCCCCTCTCTTTTTCATTTTTTTCTCTCTCTCTCACATGGCAGCTGTCAATCATTCTGCCATTTACACTTCATCTAGAGTCATCTTTTGTTTCTTAACTTGTCCCATTACCATCTCCTCTTGCCTCGCACCATCATCCCTTTTGTCTCTTAATCTCTCCCACCTTCCAGCCTATCACAGACCTTCCCTTTTGTTCTTTCCTCCCCTCCCCCCTTTCCCTGCCCCTGCCCTTGCTTAAAAACCTGTTCCATCTCCAACTTTTTCCAGTTCTGACGAAGGGTCTTCGACCTGAAACGTTAACTCTGTTTCTCGCTCCAGAGATGCTGCCTGACCTGCTGAGTGTTTCCAGCATTGTCTGTTTTTATTATTATTATAGAAGATTACCAGTGCTCTATGCTGGTAGGCGTTGTGGAATTTATTGGTTAAATTCCAGTAGTGTCACAGGTGCATGTGGGGATCCCTAGCAGTTGGCTGTGCAGAACAGAGAAAGAAAGACTTGCATTTCTATAGCACCTTTCACCACCACCGGACGGCCCAAAGCGCTTTATAGCCAATGAAGTACTTTCTGAAGTGTAGTCACTGTTGTAATGTAGGAAACGCGGCAGCCAATTTGCGCACAGCAAGCTCCCACAAACAGCAATGTAATAATGACCAGATAATCTGTTTTAGTGATGTTGGTTGAGGGATAAATATTTACCAGGACACCGGGGCGAACTCCCCTGCTCTTCTTCAAAATAGTGGCCGTGGGATCTTTTACATCCACCTGAGAGAGCAGACGGGGCCTCGGTTTAACATCACATCTGAAAGGCAGCACCTTCTAACAGTGCGGCGCTCCCTCAGTACTGCACTGGAGTGTCAGCCTAGATTTTTATGCTTAAATTCTCATGGAAAGAGGATTTGAATCCACAACCTCCTGAGGTGAGGGTGCTGCCAACTGAGCCACAGCTGACACACAGCAGAGAAAGCTAAGAGGAGATTTAATAGTGGTTTTTAAAATTATGAAGGGTTTTGATCAGAGTAAATAAGGAGAAACTGGTTCCATTGGCTGGTGGGTAACCAGAGGACACAGATTTAAGGTAATCGGCAAAAGAACCAGAAGGAAGATGAGGAGAGTTTTTTTTACGCAGCGAGTTGTTGTGATCTCGAACGCGATGCCTGAAAGGGCGGTGGAAGCAGATTCAATAGTAACTTTCACAAGGGAATTGGATCAATACTTGAAAAGGAAAAATTTGCAGGGCTGTGGGGAAAGAGCAGGGGGGAGTGGGACTAATTGGAGAGCTCTTTCAGAGACCCAGCACAGGCATGATGGGCCGAATGGCCTCCTTCTGTGCTGTGAGATTCTGTGATTCTATATTATCTCTAGACTTAGGCAAGTGGGTTGTGTCTTTACATGGAGACAGTGCGCTCACCATATCAGGCAACAGAAACCTACGTGAATTTATCAGTACCTTTGGACATGGGGATAAGTTTCTGTCGACGTCAGCTACTTGGCTGGCACACAAAAAATACCTACTTCTTGCAAGAATTGAAAGCACAAAACATAGTGATCTTTATAGATTTTTATATTCTCAAATGACTGTTGTACTAGGCGCACAATGTATCGGGAAATTACAAATTGATCATCCTTCATTTTCCTCAGCTTCCTTCGGAGGAGAAATAGCTGACATAATCAATTTAAGCCTTTAAGCATTAACTGCGTTGCTTTCTGCTGGATCTCATTTTTTCACTGATCCTCAAAGCTGTGAACTCCTTCCCTCCCTCATGTCTTTCAACAATCTACAGGCTCTCCTCGCTGAGCTACATTGGTTCTCTGAACCCCGACACATTACAATCAAAATCTTTGACCTCATCTTTAAATTCCTCAGATGCCTCACACCGCCCCATCTCCGCAATCTCCTCCAGCCCTACAAATCCCCATCAGCCATTGCTTTTGGTCCGTTGCCTAGCCACTGACTCCATTCCTCTTCCTAGCATCATCTGAGGCTGAACCAGACTGTTCGCAACCTTGGTGTCATATTTGACACTGAAATGAGCTTCCGACCACATAGCTGCGGCATAACTAAGACCACCTAGTTCCACCTCAGTAACATCACCCGTCTCCGCTCTTGCCTCAGCTCATCTGCTGCTGAAATCCATGCATTTGTTACCTTTAGACTTGATTATTCCAACAAACCCCTGGCTGGCCTCCCATATTCCACCCTCCATAAACTTGAGGTCATCCAAAACTCTGCTGCCCGTGTCCTAACTCGCACCAAGTCCCGTTCACCCATCACCCCCTGTGTTCACTGCCCCGTGTCCTAACTCGCACCCAGTCCCGTTCACCCATCACCCCCTGTGCTCACTGCCCCGTGTCCTAACTCGCACCCAGTCCCGTTCATCCATCACCCCTGTGCTCACTGCCCCGTGTCCTAACTCGCACCCAGTCCCGTTCACCCATCACCCCCTGTGCTCACTGCCCCGTGTCCTAACTCGCACCCAGTCCCGTTCGCCCATCACCCCCTGTGCTCACTGCCCCGTGTCCTAACTCGCACCCAGTCCCGTTCACCCATCACCCCCTGTGCTCACTGCCCCGTGTCCTAACTCGCACCCAGTCCCGTTCACCCATCACCCCCTGTGCTCACTGCCCCGTGTCCTAACTCGCACCCAGTCCCGTTCATCCATCACCCCGTGCTCACTGCCCGTGTCCTAACTCGCACCAAGTCCTGTTCACCCATCACCCCCTGTGCTCACTGCCCCGTGTCCTAACTCGCACCAAGTCCCGTTCACCCATCACCCCCTGTGTTCACTGCCCCGTGTCCTAACTCGCACCCAGTCCCATTCACCCATCACCCCCTGTGCTCACTGCCTCGTGTCCTAACTCGCACCAAGCCCCGTTCACCCATCACCCCTGTGCTCGCTGACCTACATTGGCTCCTGGTTCAGCAACGCCTCGACTTTAAAATTCTCATCCTTGTTTTCAAATCCCTCCATGGCCTCGCCCCCTCCCTATCTCTGCAATCTCCTCCAGCCCCACAATCCCCCAAGATATCTGCGCTCCTCTAATTCTGCCCTCTTGAGCATCCCTGATTATAATTGCTCCACCATTGGCAGCCGTGCCTTCAGCTGCCAGGGCCCTAAGCTCTGGAATTCCCTCCCTAAACCTCTCCACCTCGCTACCTCTCTTTCCTCCTTTAAGACGCTCCTTAAAACCTACCTCTTTGACCAAGCTTTTGGTCAGCTGCCCATAATTCTCCTTATGTGGCTCGGTGTCAATTTTTTGTCTTATAACACTCCTGTGAAGTGCCTTGGGACGTTTTACTATGTTAAAGGCGCTATATAAATACAAGCTGTTGTTGTTGAATACTCCATTCCTCTGACCCTGACCTTTTGTGCATCCTTGTCCCTTTACTCCCATCATTGGTAGCAAAGCCCCCAGCTGCCTGGGTCCTACTCTGGAATTCTCTCCCTAAACCTCTTCGACTCGTTACCTCTCTCTCTCCTCAAAACTCAACGGGGGCGATTTTTCCAGCCCTGGGGAGGCAGGTATGGAGGTGGGACTGCCGGGAAAATAACAGAATTTGGGGGTGGTGGCAAACCCGCCTCCAACCCACCTCCATGCCATCTTCCCAGGAGGTGGGTTGCCGTCCAGCGCCGGGTCCCGTCTCCTTGGAGGCGGGAAGGGATTAAAGCCTTTTAACTGCCTATTAACTACTAACTGCCAGTTAACAGGTAGTTAACAGGCAGAAAATAGAATTAGCCCGTTTTTGCCCTCACAAGTGTGGGCTTCCCGAAGGCTCCAAAACCCGTCAGCTCAGCGAGGCGAGTAGTGGGTCTGCAGGGGTCGGGGTGGGGGGGTTGCAAAGGTGTGGTGTGAAGGTAAGTGATGGGTGCAAGTGTGTAGAGGTGAGTATCTGAGGTAAGTGCAAAGTGTTAGTAAAAGTGTACTTACCTTTGTTTCTTCCTGCAGGCTTCAGTCGGTTTCTGTACGGAGAGTCTCGGACCTCCATGTTGCAGATGAGAGATGGCCGTTGCATTCTCAGATGCAACAAACATCTCAATTCTGTAAAAGAAAGAAGGTTGACGAGGTCTCTAGACCTCATGAAACTGCAGAGAATGTCACTGTTTGACAGCTTCACAGAGCAATTCAGCTGTCAAAAGCTCTTGACAGATGAAACGTCACTCGCTGATGTCACCAGTAACCGGCTTTCCCTTAATTGGCCGGCTAAACCCACTGGGCGGGCTTAACAAACAAGGTCAATCAAGGGGAAATAGCGTGGGTTGGCCACAAATCGATGGAGGATAATCGGGACATCGACCCGACAAGCAGCAGTCCCGCCTCCAACGCGCCCCCATTCACAAAATCGCCCCCTTCGCTTCGATCGAACTTTTGGTCAGTCCTCCTAATCGTTCCCTTTTCTGGCTCAGCATCGTTTCCCTTATGTCTATTTGTGAAATACCCTGGGCCATTTTTTACAGTAAAGGCACTATACAAATTCAAGTTGTCGTTATTGCTCACGTACTTACCAATTCTCGATGAACTCAGCTCTCATGATCCTTTGAACATACATTATGGGCCTTGGCCCTTCACCTGGGTTTCTCAAGTTATAAACAAATGAAGGGCTCTGTACTAAAGTAACTAGTGAAAAAGAGTCAGCTGTATAATGCTAAACAAACCTATTCAATGTGGCGCAGATTATGCAGCAGTGTGTACATTCAGCCTGATTACCTCCCAAGTTTCGCTCAATTAAACATAACATTGGCAGGGTCGAGCTTTGCTATCCTGCAAAACAAAAGCAAAATACTGCGGATGCTGGAAATCTGAAATAAAAACCAGAAAATTCTGGAAATACTCAGCTGGTCAGGCAGCATCCGTGGAGAGAGAAACAGAGTTAACATTTCAGATCGGAAGCTTTCAACTGCCTGGGTCCTGCTCTGGGATTTGCTCCATAACCCTCTTAGAATCTTCACCTTCTGACGAAAGGTCAGTGAATCTTTGGAATTCTCTACCCCAGAGGGCTGTGGAGGCTCAGTCCTTGAGTATATTCAAGACAGAGATCGATAGATTTTTGAATATTAAGGGAATCAAGTGATATGGGGATAGTGCAGGAAAGTGGGTATGAGGTAGAAGATCAGCCATGATCTTATTGAATGGCGGAGCAGGCTCGAGGGGCCGAATGGCCGACTCCTGCTCCTAATTCTTATGTTCTTATGTCATCGGGCTGAAACGTTAACTCTGTTTCACTCTCCACAGATGCTGCCTGACCTGCTGAGTGTTTCCAGCATTTTCTGTTTTTATTTTAGTCAAATCCAATTTTTATCTCTAGGAACAGACTCTCTATATGAGGTTACAGTTATACGTGCATTCCAAACACAGAGAAGTAAGTTTTTTTTCATTCATGGGATGTGTGCGTCGTTGGCAAGGCCAGTATTTATTGCCTATCTTTAGTTGCCCTTGAGAAGTGCTTGTTTTTGTAATGGTCTGAGAGATTTTGATTGAATTAAAGTGATATATTTTCTCCCTGTGGAGGACCTTTCTACAATGTTTGTGTTCCACAAAAGGTGCACTTTCATGGCTTTCAGTTTTACTTGTCAAGAAAGAAACTCTTCTAGCTGCTAACTGCTATTGGTAAATTCTTTCCTGGAGATTTCTTTCAGTGCAGTGAGCGTATGTGTTTGCGTACCGGATTTGGACTAGTTCAGGCTGGTAAACTGTTTCTTTGAGGAGACCACACTGCATGAATAAAAAGCAGGAACATCCCAAAATATTCAAATTCGCCAACAAATAAAAATACTTGCATGGAAGGTTTGGGTCAGTTAGCTTTATGTATTTTCTACAAAAGATTCAAGGTGAGTGAATCATTATCGGGGGGGTTTCTGCCTTTTGCAATTTGCAATAATCATGCTGTAAAGATTTTGCTCCATGTTTTCACCGCTATTTTTAATTGTACTGATAGGACCTTAGGCTGCCTTCCATCCTGTTTGTGTCAGAGTAAGGGAGGGAGGTAGAGTCCCTGAGGGCACGTCAAACATCCTTCAGAAATCTCTTGTCTTTTTGCAACTCCTCACACTTTTGAAAAACCTTATCTATAAACCTCATTTCCTCTCCCCCTCGTAAAGGCATGGCTACACTGTCTACCTGACCGGGTCTGGCAACCTTGCTTCTAGGGCACATTTAGGAATGGTAAAACAGCACAACACAACAGTGGGCTATTTCAATTAAAATTGCAAGGTTATGCCACCACCAATGTCCCTCTGCGTGATACACTCCGTGTAATAATGTGATTCAAAATCACCAGTTTACATGTTAACAATGAATAGCTACTAAAAGCCAAGGTACAGAATGTATCTGTAGATGATCCACGCACCTTATAGCAATGCAACCGATGGGAGCTTGCTCTTTGCCAGCAGGCCTGCAAGATTAATGAGGTGAGGCTGCTGTCTTTGGAGGTGCCAAATCCCATCTATTTATTTACTATTGCCAATTTCTCTGCACCATTTTTCTCCTGCCTCTTCCTCCCCTGAAGGTGTTGGCTCCTTGTCGAATTACAGTTCCATTGCTGCTGGTTGCTCTCCAATACCTCACCCAGGGGAAATTATTCATGTGTGAGGCTTGACAGGGTAAGTCAGCTGGCTGCTCGATTGCAGGAAGCATCACAGTCAAGCCTGATCCTGTCTTCACCTGACATCTACACACACACATTATACATTGAAAAGTAGGGACGTTATGTTAAACTTGTATCGAACCTTGGTTAGACCACACTTGGAGTACTGCGTACAGTTCTGGTTGCCATATTATAAAAAGGATATAGAGCCACTGGAAAGGGTGCAGAGAAGGTTTACAAGGATGATACCAAAAATGCGAGGGTATACATATCAGGAAAGGATGAACAGGCTGGGTCTCTTTTTGCTTGAAAAGAGAAGGCTGAGGGGTGACCTAATAGAGGACTTTAAAATTATGAAAGGTTTTGAAAAAGAGTAGACACAGAGAGAATGTTTCCACTTGTGGGGAAGAGCAAAACTAGAGGCCATCAAGGATAAGGGGTAAGCCATTTAGGACAGAAATGAGGAGGAATTTCTTCACCCAGAGAGTGGTGAACCTGTGGAATTCTCTACCACAGAAGGCATTTCATTAAATATATTCAAGAAGGAGTTGGATATATTTCTTAAGGCTAAAGGGATCAAGGGATATGGGGAGAAAGCAGGGACAGGGTACTGAATTTGGATGATCAGCCACGATCGCATTGAATGGCGGAGCAGGCTTGAGGGGCCGAATGGCCTACTCCTGCTCCTATCTTCTATGTTTCTATGTTTCTATGTAATATAAGATAGTCACCAAGAAATCCAATAGGGAATTCAGAAGAAACTTCTTTATCCAGAGAGTGGTGAGAATGTGGAACTCGCTACCACAGGGAGTGGTTGAGGCGAATAGTATCGATACATTTAAGGGGAGGCTAGACAAGTATATGAGGGAGAAGGGAATAGAGGGTTACGCTTCTTCTTCTTATCGTGTCCACGGACAGTCTATACATAGCCCAGCCAGAACTGGACACATTTTTGCGCCTTGTTGTTGAATTCGGCAAGATCTGCAACAGTGCAGGGTTCCTCTAACGATGGGCATTGCAGGAGATGTTGCATAGTCTGTGCCTCAGTTCCACATTCACAAGTTGTCGGGCTGGTTGAATATCCCCATTTGCTTAGTGACACCTTTGAGCAACCTACACCGGTCCTAAGTCTGTTAAGGCACTTCCAGGTTGCCCAGTTGCAATTAGCTCCTGGGGGAAGGCTTTCATCAAGTAAAATTTCCATCGCTGGGGGTTGTTCAAGACTGGCGAGCCGATCTTTCCACAAGGCGATGCGGGCTTCAGATGAGGTTGATTGTAATGGAACAACACTGTTCATGAAGCTCTTCCTTGACTTTAGGCGGCTGGGTGTAGGTGTATGACAATGCAGAGGGTGTCTCTCATCTGATGTTTGACGGAGTCGTTCTTTCTTGCTGGCTACCGTTCTTCTTATATCAGGGGGAGCGATACCTGCCAGGATATATAGGCTGTTGGTGTTTGTTGGTTTTAAGCAACCTGTGATAAATCGGCAGCTTGCATTCAGAACGGCATCCATCTTCTTGGCATGAGTAGACCTTTCCCATGCAGGGCAGGCGTATTCGGCAGTGGAATAGCAAAGAGCAAGTGCACTGGTTCGCAATGTTTTCGGGCTTGTTCCCCATCTTGTGTTAGTGAGCTTATTCAGGATGTTGTTTCATACGCTCACTTTTGCCTTTGTCTTCTCGAGGGTTACGCTGATAGATTTAGATGAGGAAAGACGGGAGGAGGCTCGAGTGGAGCATAAACGCCGGCATGGACTGGTTGGGCCGAATGGCCTGTTTCTGTGCCGTATATCCTATGTAAACACATGCTTCCAGCAGGGTCACCGGATAATGATCAGGGTTAGGAACCCTGGTCTATTTTGCTCCTATCACTGCCCCAGTGGAGAGGGGTCAGTTTATCCCAGACCTGTCAGCTTCAAAACCCATCTAAAGTGGTGGTTGTCTCGCTCTGCCGCCAGTAACCATCATAGCGGTGCCGTCAGAGGGAGAAGCCACAGCTAGCTAGCCGGCAGTGAACCGAGGAGCTCAACCCGCCTGTGCAGGTTCACGATGCAGTTTTCACTCATGGGCCTTCCTCAGTCACTGGAGATAAGGTCTCACAGCCAGAAACAGAATCACAAACCACGACTGAAAAAATAATTGTGTGCGCCCAAGACTCGACAGACGCAAGGTATGTTTATGTTGCTTCTGTGCTGTGAAGCTTGTAAACAGGCTGATTTACATGGTACTGAGCGCCTAGGGCAATATAAATACGTCAACCGCGAGTCTCTAATATGGAACAGTCTGAGACTCTCGCACTTATAGACATGCTGCACCAGGGAAATTCAGTACATGAGACAGTGAGGCCAATTTCATGGCTGTCCTGGAATTTTCTGCTAGTGATCTGTGAGACAACACATGAATTGAAAAGGTAGTAATTCCAGTCATTCTGTTCTGTTACATACATCATAAAAAGGCAAATTTTCCTACTAGGCATCGTTTTGCAATTTATGCACGCAATACATATTTAAGAAACTGATTAATGGCCTCCACTCTCATGCTGATCAGTCATTTGTTCATCTAAACAGATCAGTTAGCAGTTGATCACTCATAATCACTGAGGTGGAAATTTCACAATGGTTACTTTTACATCTGCATTTAATAAACAACCTATAGAAAGTATTAACGGACCTCAGGCTCAGTTCCGAATCTGTGCTGAGCGAGCTAGTCCCAGCCAGGGTAGCAGTAGGCGTAGGCGGGATGTTCTGACGAAAGGACGTCGACCTGAAACCTTGGCCAGAATGTTGCTGGCGCTCAGCGGGCAGGTTTGGAGGCGGGACCACTGTCAAAATTGCAAAGATTGACAGTGGGCAGGAAATCCGCTGTCGACTCGCCTCCAATCAATCTTCCCAAGTTTCGGGTCCCCGATTTGTGCATGGACCCGACACCTAGTGGCGGGAAGAGGATTAAAGCCACTTACCTGCCTGTTAACAGGCTCTTTTTCAACCTTGCCGCTTCTGCCTCAGGTTCCCCAACGTCCGGACACCACGCCAGGTAAGTGTGGTGTGTTGGTCTACTGTAGTGTTTCTGCTTTGATGACAGCTGCAGAAGTGATGTGAAGGATCCAATGGTGCACTGGTAAGAAAATGTTGGGAAAATAACTTTTAATGCATTTACACTTTTCTGTCGGTAACAAGTTTTAAAATCGATGTCTAGTCCCACCTCATTGGGGGAACCTGTCTCACCAGTGACAGATTGCTTCTGTAACCTCACCTGCAGCTGCCATCTGTGCTAGCCTATGGAGGGAGTCATTGGAGAGCCTGGGTGCAAGAGCTCACCTGTAAACAGTAATTGTCAGTGTTTGCAGCACCTCAATGCTGTCAAGCACTGAGAAATGAGCAGTCAAAGAAAAATTGTGCGTGGTCCCTTTAAGAAAACTGGCAGATGACGTGTCATCAGATGATGTCATCTGACACTGGCTTCCTCTTAATTGGCCGGCAAGCCTGCAGGGCGGGCTTAACAAGGTCAGTCAAGGGAAAATCACATCCGTGGGCCAGATGCAGTTGGGGGCGGGACTGGAAGCCGGAAACTAGCTGACCCGCTCCCAAGCCGCATCCATTTACAAAATTGCCTGACCTGCTGAGCAATATTCCTTCTAGGCTGTGTGCATGCGCGGCCGCCCAGTAATCCGCAAGGTCCCACGCCGGCCGCTCACAAGCTTCTCCATTGGAAGTAACGCCCATGCACAGAAATGTAAAGGGACCGCGCATTGAAATAAACTGGGGTGGAACAGTTGGCTTCAGTCCCACTAGACTAGAGAAGGAAGGCCAACAAGCTCCTTCTAATTGTTATCCAGTAACCTCCGCTGGAAAATGCTTGTGTTTGGCCGCTGGGTAAGGAATGGATTAAGCTCAACTGTGATGCCCTTTATGGTGGAATAGCCTGCAAATACTCACTAGTTAACTCCTCCATGAAGGATGGCCAGATGAGCCTGCACCCATGGAACCATGGGCGAGTGCTTTATAGAGAGGAGGAAGGGTGAGAGATTGATACTATAGAATCACACAATAGTACAGCACAGAAGGAGGCCATTCGGCCCGTCGAGTCTGCGCCGGCTCTTTCGAAGAGCAATCCAGTCAGTCCCACTCCCCCGCTCTTTCCCCAGATCCCTGCAATTTTTTCTCCTTCAAGTATTTATCCAATTCCCTTTTGAAGGCTACTATTGAATCTGTATCCACCGCCCTATCAGGCAGCGCATTCCAAATCCTAACCACTCGTCGCGTAAAAAAGATTTTCCTCGTGTCGCCTTTGGTTCTTTATCCAATTATCTTAAATCTGTGCCCTCTCATTATCGACCCTTCAGTAACAATATTAGGGCATTAATATTTCACTTTGCAATTTGTTTTGCAGTAATGTATAGACGAAACGTACCATTCTAACCCATTTAATATGGAAAATATATCATGGGGAGAACTTGCCTTCATGACTAAGCTGTAAGTGGATTATGCAGGCTCGGTTTCTTTAGGGGATATTTTCTGTATTGAATTGACTGTCATTCTATTTATGCCAATTCTACAATTAATTTATGATGGGTTAAATGCCTTGTTATTATTTCTGATTGAATTTTTTGAGGAATTGCTCTGCAAGCTGGAACAGTTGCTCAGTAACATCACGTGATACAACCCCAGAGGATCCGGTTGCCTTGGAGGTCAGAGAGGGACTGCGGGAGGCAGGGAATTCTGAAGGGAGGCTGACCTTGGTACATCATTGCAAGAATATGAAAATGACTGAAATAGCAGATTATTGGTGGGAATCTTAAGATGTTGTATTCGTGTTTCATTCGCTGCCACCTCTCTTCCAGGAGTGCCCACCTTGAAAAAGTTCTGCTCTTCTCTCTGAGGAGATTTCCGTTTGTCTCTTTTACCTTGTTCACCTTCATTGCTTCCTGTTTCTCTCCTGCCTTCCACCCTATCACAGAACTTCATTAAAAGGCATGACGGTGGATAGGCAATGGCTAACATTTAAGGAACAAATGCATGAATTGCAACAGTTATACATTCCTTTCTGGCGCAAAATCATAAAAGGAAAAGCGGCCCAACCATGGCTAACAAAAGAAATTAAGGGTAGTATTAGATCCAAAGAGGAGTCATATAAAGTTGCCAGAAAAAGTAGCAAGCCTGAGGATTGGGAGCAGTTTAGAGTTCAGCAAAAAAGGACCAAGAGATTGATTAAGAGGGGAAAAATAGAGTATGAGAGTAAACTTGCAAGGAACATAAAAGCGGACTGTAAAAGCTTCTACAAGTATGTAAAAAGAAAAAGATTAGTGAAGACAAATGTAAGTCCCTTACAGTCAGAAATGGGAGAATTTATAATGGGGAACAAGGAAATGGCAGAGCAATTAAACAAATACTTTGGTTCTGTCTTCATGGAAGAGGACACAATTAACTTCCCAGAAATGCTCGGGAACCAAGGGTCTAGTGAAAAGGCAGAATTAAGGGAAATTAGTATTATAAAAAAATAGTGCTGGAGAAATGAATGGGACTGAAAGCCGATAAATCCCCAGGACCTGATAATCTGCATCCCAGAGTACTAAAAGTGGTAGCCATGGAAATAGTACATGCATTGGTTGTCATCTTCCAAAATTCTATAGATTATGGAACAGTTCCTGCAGATTGGAGGGTGGCAAATGTAACCCCACTATTTAAAAAATGAGGGAGAAAGAAAACAGGAAACTACAGACTAACATCAGTGGTAGGGAAAATGCTAGAGTCTATTATAAAGGATGTGATAACGGGACACTTAGAAAATATCAACGGGATTAGACAAAGTCAACATGGATTTATGAAAGGGAAATTGTGTTTGACAAACCTACTGGAGTTTTTTGAGGAAGTAATTGGTTGAATAGATAAGGGAGAACCAGTGGATGTGGTGTATTTGGATTTTAACTCTGTTTCTCTCTCCACAGATGCTGCCTGACCTGCTGAGCATTTTCTGCTTTTACCTTAAGATTAAAGCTGTTTTAAGGAAATGGAGGTGGTATCAGGCATGTTATTCCATTATATTACATTGTTAGGGGAAGAATCAAGAGATAAGAGATCAGATGGGAAAGTGGAGATGAGGTAGAAGACCTTTTTGAATGGCGGAGCAGGCTCGAGGGGCCGTGTGGCCGACTCCTGCTCCGAATTCTTATGCTCTTGTGGCCTCTGCTAGCTATTTCTACTGTAAACGTGTTCTTTTAGACAATTACAGTAGAAATATAAAATCATCCTTCTACATTTACAAAGTTCGAACACTTAGGCCCCGATTTTAAAGGGGGGGCGGGTATGGTTGATGGGAGTCCCGAAGCAGACGGTGTGCCCGGCAGTCCTGAATGAAGTGAGGTGCGGCTAATTTTAGCTTAAGGGCCACATTTGAATAACTGACATCGGTGAGCCGCTCAAAGCCGACAGGAAGGATGCCAAGGCCAGCGGGCTCCTGCATTTCTATAGCACCTTTCACCACCTCAGGACGTCCCAAAGTGCTTTACAGCCAATGAAGTACTTTTTGAAGTGTAGTCACTGTTGTAATGTAGGAAACGCGGCAGCCAATTTGTGCACAGCAAGCTCCCACAAACAGCAATGTGATAATGAGCAGATAATCTGTTTTAGTGATGTTGATTGAGGGATAAATATTGGCCCCAGGACACTGGGGAGAACTCCCCCTGTTCTTCTTCAAAATAGTGACCGTGGGATCTTTTACGTCCACCTGAGAGAGCAGATGGGGCCTCAGTTTAACGTCTCATCCGAAAGACGGCACCTCCGACAGTGCAGCGCTCCCTCAGCACTGCACTGGAGTGTCAGCCTATGTGGCTGCATGTTCCTCGGCTCCTTGTGTAAGGGAGCCGATCTGCCTTCTTTAAAAACAAATGTTGCTATTTCTTCAGGGCTCCAGGCGGTTTCCTGTCCTGGGTGCCTCTGGTGGGACTCAGATTCGCCCATCTGGAGGCCAGTGTATGTCAATTCGCTTGGTTACGGCAAGAGTCTGTCGGAACCCCTGGGAGCTTTGGCACCGACGTTCCCTGTAATTTTTTTTGGGGGGCCGCGTGGCCACTTTAACGGCCCATTCAAATCACCGCGCAGGCGTGGGTTTTTCTGTTTAAAAGCCGGCGAGCCGGCTGTGTGGGACCCCTGGAGCGCTGCACGGCCACGCGGCTTAAAGGGAACATTGTTTGGCACCCCTGCCCCTTTAAATTTATGCCCTCTAGTTACTGGCTTATTCATAGAATCATAGAAATTTATGGCACAGAAGGAGGCCATTCGGCCCAGCATGTCTGTGCCGGCCTAATCCCACTTTCCAGCTCTTGGTCCGTAGCCTTGCAGGTTACGGCACTTCAAGTGCATAGCCAAGTACTTTGTAAATGCGACGAGGGTCTCTGCCTCTACCACCCTTTCAGGCAGTGAGTTCCAGACCCCCACCACCCTCTGGGTGAGGAATTCAGAAGAAACTTCTTTACCCAGAGAGTGGTGAGAATGTGGAACTCGCTACCACAAGGAGTGGTAGAAAGAATAGTATAGATGCATTTAAGGAGAGGCTAGATAAACATATGAGGGAGAAGGGAATAGAGGGTTACGCTGATAGAGTTAGATGAGGAAAGGCAGGAGGAGGCTCGAGTGGAGCATAAACACCGGCATAGACCGGTTGGGCCGAATGGCCTGTTTCTGTGCTGTATATCCTATGTAAAGTAAGCTCTCCTCAACTCCCCTCTAATCCTTCTACCAATTATTCTTATTGACCAACTACTGTTGGCAAACTTCAGTTAAAAAAATACTATTATAACAAATTAAAGAACAGGCCTGAGAGAGGGACTTCCCCAGACTACCTCTACCCAGAATTGACTGCAGCACCTCATTTGCATTTGGAGATTGCCACCAACAGTACCGCTGCTTCCAGTGACAAACTCCGAATGTAAACAGAGTGATGCAATTGTGGCGGGAGGTGACACACTCTACCAGACTAAGTTCTCATTGAAACATACAATTCCGAGAGGGCTTGACAGGGTAGATGCTGAGAGGCTGTTTCACATACATGCACTTCCAACAGGGATTGCTAGATAGATGACCCAAGGCTGTTTCCCCTGGCTGGAGAGTCTCGAACTAGGGGTCATAGTCTCAGGATAAGGGGTCGGCCATTTAAGACATTGATGGGGAGGAATTTCTTCACTCAGAGGGTTGTGAATCTTATGAATTCTCTGCCCCAGAGGACTGTGGAGGCTCAGTCGTTGGTTTTCAGCAGCAGTTCAGCTTTAAGCAGCAGAGATGGCCAAAAAACACAGCTCCTGAGGGGCAAAGTGGTTGAACCACTTCTGCCCACCTTGATACAGGCAACAGAATGGCTTCATACAGACCTCCCCAGGGATTGGGAACAATAGCAGCACAACAACAATAACAACTTGGATTTATATAGCACCTTTAACGTAGTAAAACGGCCCAAGGCGCCTCACAGGAGCGATTATCAAAACAAAATTTGACACCGAGCCACATAAGGGGCTATTAGGGCAGATGTCAAAGAGGAGCGTCATCAAGGAGGAGAGGGCGGTAGAGAGGCAGAGAGGTTTAGGGAGGGAATTCCAGAGATTAGGTCCTCGGCAGCTGAAGGCACGGCTGCCAATGGTGGAACGATTAAAATCGGGGATGCGCAAGAGGCCAGAATTGGAGGAGCGCAGAGATCTCAGGGGGTTGTGGGGCTGGAGGAGGTTACAGAGACAGGGAGGGGAGTGGCCCTGGAGGGATTTGAAAACGACTAGAGAAAGTAGTCCCAAATAGTGACTTTTATATAATGCTAGCAATGACGGCCCCTGACGAGTGGGTCTCGTGGAGTCATTAGCAACACTAAAGGTAGACTTGCCAGAATCACTAAGGGAGTGGCAGCAGCGAGGAGGCGGAGGATAAATCGAGCAGGAGGCCCAGAGAGAGCGCGGACTGGAGCAGTGGCAGCGAGGAGGCAGAGGATAAATTGAGCGGGAGGCCCAGAGAGAGCGCGGACTGGAGCAGCGATGGCAGTGATGAGGCGGAGGATAAACCGATCAGGAGGCCCTGAGAGAGCGCGGACTGGAGCAGCGAGGAGGCGGAGTATAAATCGAGCAGGAGGCCCAGAGAGAGCACGGACTGGAGCAGCGGTGGCAGCGAGGAGGAGAAGGTTATATCGAGCGGGAGGCCCAGAGAGAGCGCGGACTGGAGCAGCGACGGCAGCGAGGAGGAGGAAGACCTCCAGCGAAAACAACAATAACAAAGGCAACAACTGAAAAACAGCTAAGGTGACGTCACAACCAGGGAAGGAGCTGATTGGTGAGTGGCTGGTAAGTGTTTCTAGTTAATAGTCTATGAAGTAGAGGCATGGCAGGGCAGCTCAGTCCCGTGGAATGCACATCCTGTGACATGTGGGGACTCCAGGATGCTTCCCGTGTCCTGGACAACCACATGTGCAGGAAGTGTCGTCAGCCGGAGAAGATCGACGTCCGGGTTTTGGAGCTTGAGCAGCAGCTGGTGTCACTGCGGTACAACCGTGAGGCTGAGAGCTTCGTGGATAGCACGTTTTAGGAGGTGGTCACCCCGCAGATAAAGAGTGTGCAGGCAGAAAGGGAATGGGTGACCACCAGACAGAAGAGGAGGACCAGGCAGTTAGCGCAGGAGTCCCCTGACTGCATCTCGCTCTCCAACCAGTATTCATAGAATCATAGAATGGTTACAGCACAGAAGGAGGCCATTCGGCCCGTCAAGCTCGTGCCAGCTCTCTGCAAGAGCACTTCAGCTGGTCCCACTCCCCCGCCCTTTCCCCGTAGCCCTGCAAATTTCTTTCCTTCAGATACTTATCCAACTCCCTTTTGAAAGCTGCGATTGAATCTGCCTCCACCGCCCTTTCAGGCAGCGCATTCCAGATCCTAACCACTCGCTGCGTAAAAAAGTTTTTTCTTACGTCGCCTTTGGTTCTTTTGCCAATCACCTTAAATCTGTCCTCTGGTTCTCGACCCTTCTGCCAATGGGAACAGTTTCCCTCCATCTACTCTGTCCAGACCCCTCATGATTTTGAACACCTCTATCAAATCTCCTCTCAATCTTCTCTGCTCTAAGGAGAGCAACCCCAGCTTCTCCATTCTATCCACATAACTGAAGTCCCTCATCCTTGGAATCATTCTTGTAAATCTTTTCTGCACCCTCTCTAAGGCCCAGAATTGGACACAATACTCCAGTTGGGGCTGAACCAGTGTTTTATACAGGTTCATCATAATTTCCACACTTTTGTACTCTATACCTCTATTTACGAAGCCCAGGATCCCGTATGCTTTTTTAACCGCTTTCTCAACCTGCCCTGCCACCTTCAATGATTTGTGCACACATACCCCCAGGTCTCTCTGTTCATGCACCCCCTTTAGGATTGTACCATTTAGTTTATATTGCCTCTCCTCATTCTTTCTACAAAAATGTATCACTTCACACTTTTCTGCATTAAATTTTATTTGCCATGTGTCTGCCCATTTCACCAGCCTGTCTATGCCTTCCTGAAGTCTATCACTTCCTCCTCACTGTTTACTATACTTCCAAGTTTTGTGTCATCTGCAAATTTTGAAATTGTGCCCTGTACACCAACATCCAAGCCATTAATATATATCAAGAAAAGCAGTGGTCCTAGAACCAACCCCTGGAGAACACCAGTACGATAGCAAAATACTGCAGATGCCGGAAATCCGAAATAACAACAGAAAATGCTGGAAAAACTCAGCAGGCCAGGCAACATCCGTGGAGAGAAATTAGAGTCAACGTTTCGGGTCTAACCCTTTTTCAAAACTGGAAAGGAAATGAAATAGATCGAAAGGCAGGGCTGGGAGAGAACAAAAGAGAAGAGACATTAAGAGGTATTCAAAACGAGACGAGATGGTGGTAGGACTAGTGGAGACAAAAGACGGCTCTAGATTAGGTGTGAAATGTTCTGGCAGAATGGGAGACAGCTGCCATGTGGGAGAGAGAAAAAAAAAGGAAAGGGGGGGGTGGGGGGGGGGGGGGGGAAAGGGCCAAAACAAAGGAGTGGATAAAAAATATAAGTAAAAATGTAATAGGGGCCGAGGTTATGATCTGAAATTGTTGAACTCGATATTGAGTCCGGAAGGCTGTAAAGTGCCTAATCAGAAGATGAGGTGCTGTTCCTCGAGTTTACGTTGAGCTTCCGTGGAACAATGCAAGAGAACACCACTGTTTACCTTCCTCCAGTCCGAAAAACAACCACTCACCACTATTCTGTTTCCTGTCACTTAGCCAATTTCGTATCCATGCTGCCCTTTTATTCCATGGGCTTCAACTTTGCTGGCAAGCCAATTATGTGGCACTTTGTCGAACACCTTTTGGAAATCCATGTACACCACATCAACCGCATTGCCCTCATCAACCCTCTCTGTTACCTCATCAAAAAACTCGATCAAGTTAGTTAAACACGATTTGCCTTTAACAAATCCATGCTGGGTTTCCTTAATTAATCCAAGTGACTGTTAATTTTGTCCCTGATTACTGTTTCTAAAAGCTTCCGAGGTTAAACTGACTGGCCTATAGTTGCTGGGTTTACCCTTACACCCTTTTTTGAACAATGGTGTAACGTTTGCAATTCTCCAGTCCTCTGGCACCACCCCCATATCTAAGCAGGATTGGAATATTATGGCCAGTATCTCCGCGATCTCCTCCCTCAATTCCCTCAGCATCCTAGGATGCATCCCATCCACTCCTGGTGGTTTATCTACTTTAAGTACAGCTAGCCTTTCTAATACCTCTTCTTTATCAATTTTTATCCCATCAAGTATCTCCACTACCTCCTCCTTCACTATGTCTATGGCAGCATCCTCTTCCTTGGTGAAGACAGATGCAAAATACCTCTGCCTCCATGCGTAGGTCTCCTTTTTGGTCCCTAATCGGCCCCACCCATCCTCTTACTACCCTTTTACTATTTATATGCCTATGAATTTGGATGATCAGCCATGATCTCATTAAATGGCGAAACAGGCTCGAGGGGCCGAATGGCCTACTCCTGCTCCTATCTTCTATGTTTCTATGTTTTGGATTACCTTTTATGTTGGCTGCCATGCTATTCTCATACCCTCTCTTTGCCCCTTTTATTTTCTTTCTCACTTCTCCTCTGACCTTTCTATATATAGCCTGATTCGCAGATGTATTTGCAACCTGACATCTGTCATACGCGCTCTTTCTCTGCTTCATCTTACTCTCTCTCTCTTTTGTCATCCAGGGAGCTCTGACTTTAGTTGCCCTACCTTTCACCCTAGTGGGAATATACCTCGACTGTACCCGAACTATTTCCTCTTTAAAGGCAGCTCCGCCCCCCCCACCCCCCACAACCGCTAGCGAAAAAAACGGGCGCTCCCGTATATGGCGCGCGCTTCCTGCCTGCCATTTTGGGGCCTTAGTAGGCCGCGTAGCGATTGAAAAATGGGCGCTGCATGGCCCAAGTTATCGGCCTCGGTATATTTCACAACACAAATAAATGCCGATGATTTGGTGTAAACACTGAATTGATTAATTAATGGCCCTGAAATTAGGATCGGGAGCTTGCCGCACGTGCAAGCCCCCGATGTTCACTTACCCAGCGCGCTGACATTTTAATTCTGGCCCGCATTGCATTTCCTCTGACTGGCCCGCTTGAGGTCCTGCCGCGCTGTGCGTGCGTGACCCAGCGGCATACTTAGTGCGATGAGCCGGCTGGGATCACATGAGCACAGGGCAACCAATAGGAGGTTGCAAAAGTTCATTCATGAGTTTGACAGTAAGAGCTGTCAAACTCATGAAAACTCCTGGCCCCAAAACACTACTTAAACCTGAAAGAAAATTTAAAAAAACATTGCACTACTTAAATGAACCATAAAGAACTCTGAAAAACTATTTTAAACAATAATTTTAAAATTTGAAAAAAAAATTTATATAAAAAATCGGGGCTAAAACTAAACTTACCTTACTGTAAATTCTTTAAAAATAACAAACCTGTGGAAAAAAAAATTCTCAATTGCATTAATAGACCACTTACCTGAAAAACGAAGTACTTATATGTGGTTTTTCAATGCGTAAAGACCGGAGGCCTTTACACACGCGCAACTCTGAAAAAAAAAAGGAATTTCACTGCGCACGCGCTGCCTGTGCAGTCGCACGCTCTGCCTCTTAACCCCTTGGGTCAGAGGACAGGAAATGCCGGTTTTCAGTGCATGCGCTGTGCATGCTGAAAACCAGCAATTCCTCCGGGCACATGCGTGAGTACCCCGTCCGTACTCACGCGTTGGGCCCGGAATTACTGGGCCATTAATTCAAGTATTCTTTCGGGAAGGTAACACAAAAACGCGTGTGAAAAAAAAGGTACCAGTGAGTAAGTGGGAAGTAAAGAAAGGGTGTGGCTTGATTATCAAGACAACAAAAAGGGGGCCCCAATGGGAGAAGATGTGAACTTAGCAAAAAGTGAGTTGGATATAAAGGGACAAAAAAAAACGAATTCCGCTGCATAATTATGGACAGAAACTGGAAATGGAAACAAAAGGCCAGGAAGGAGTCAACCCGCTGATGCTAGCTTGATGGTGACAGCTTCTCATTGGCTTTCAGTGAACAGTCAAAAACCACACCGAGATCCTTTTCCATTTTTTGGAGGGGTGATTTAAATTGACCGTCGACTCTAGATTAAGGCGAGGAGTCAAATAATTTAGATAAAAGTTCTGCAAAAAAATTAAATGGTGGTATTTATAATAGCTCAATTACTAAAGCCAAGGGAAGCCCTGCAGCGGGTAGTCAAAACTGCCCAACGCATTACCGGCACCCGGCTACCGACCATAGAGCACATATACCAGAAACGCTGTCTACGGAGGTCACGGTCCATCATCAAAGACCCTACCCACCCCAGCCACAGTCTGTTCGCCCTCCTGCCATCTGGCAGACGCTACAGATGCATTCGCACCCGTACGACCAGATTTAGGAACAGCTTCTTTCCCAGGGCTGTCATCCTACTGAACTCCACAAATAAACTCTAAAGCCTGCACATCTGCCAATGCACTTTATTATGGTTATGTTTATGTTAATGTATTACAAGCCAAATGTATGTTGAATGTTTAAATGTCTTAACCTAAATGTACACTCTCGGGAGCCGCAAGCCTACATTTCGTTGTACTGCACTTGTGCACTAACAATGACAATAAAGTTGATTTGATTTGATTTGATTTAGGTGGAAAGAAGGCAGCTGGGGTCGAGGCGCCATGGAGGGGCTGCCTCTTGCAAGACAGGGTGGGGGGGAGGGGGAGGGGTAGATACTATCAAAGGGTGGTTTTGTCGGAAACCAAATGTGCATGTGCACGCCTGTATGTTTTCATGTGTGGATGTGGGGGTTGTAGAGTGTGCTGGCAATGGCAGGGATAGTGAGCAGCTCTGCACATCTGCACCAGTTTTCAGCAGGAAGAACGCTGTCGCCGGAGACAATTGTGGCCTCTGAAAGGAGCCGGGATTGCATGACAAACAAAAGTTAAATGCGAATATTTTTTTTTTTTAAAGTCACTGTCAAGGAAAGGATGACGTCGAGTTTAAGGATGAGCGTGTATTACAAAGACTCAGTCAGCCTCGGCTAGATCTTTAAATCAGATTCACACCGTGTACCTCTCAATTCTCAGAGAGGAAGAAAGTTTCTGTAATGCCTTTAAAAACGCAGTTGAAATGCTCCCCCCACCCTCTGCCCCCGAGGCAAGGTTTCATGGCCCCATAAAACTGATAGCCTGTGTTGCGATATCAGTGCTATTTTCTGTAATAATTTCTTCATTCTTCTTGCTCCCAGCAAGAACATAGACAATAGCAAACACTGCGCGGTATGTTGGACCTGATAAAGGAGCACGTTGGCCCATAATGGAGGTAGTGGCGAAACAATTTAGCTGGTTTCAATTTTAATATAAATGATGATTGTTGGTTCTGTTAAAGTGCTGCTGTCTTCGCTATCAGTAAACGTGCTGCTATTTCAGAAGCCGGATAATGTCTACAGCAGAGTTTATGAAGGAATGCACGACACCCCACAGGGCTTGAAACCAATGCAATGATGTGCTTTGCACGTAGGATGGATGCACACTAACATACAGGCATCTGCTGTGCTGGTTTGATTGCTCTTTTTTATTGCTTCTTTTTTTGTTTCTTCTTCATCTCCTTTGGGACTCTTTTAGAAATGACACGCCATTCCCCGGGTGAAGTGTTGACCTGAAGGTCTTACGCTCAGTCCCTGGCCTGGACTGTGAGGTAGCTAATCTCCGCTGGCACAGTTGGGGTGCTCGGATTGGGGAGTCAGTCAGAGTCTCCAGTGCTATCCAGTGACTCCTGCCGTTAAACGCTCCTGTGCGGATGTTTGGTGAGGACAAGTTGCAGCTTCGCTTTGATTCCCTCCATAAAGAAAAAGACAGACTTGCATTTCTATAGCGCCTTTCCTGACCTCAGGATGGCCCAAAGCGCTTTACAGCCAATGAAGTACTTTTATGAGTCACTGTTGTAATATAGGAAACGTCGCAGCCAATTTGTGCACAGCAAGCTCCCTCAAATAGCAATGCGATAATGACCAGATAATCTGTTTTAATGATGTTGGTTGAGGGATAAATATTGGCCAGGATACCGGGTAGAACTCCCCTGCTCTTCTTCGAAATAGTGCCATGGGAGCTTTTACAGCCACCTGAGAGAGCAGACAGGGTCTCAGTTTAAGATCACATCTGAAAGACGGCACCTCCTCAACACTGCACTGGGAGTGTCAGCCTAGAATTTTGTGCTCAAGTCTTCTGGAGTGGGACTTGAACCCACAACCTTCTGACTCAGAGCAAGAGAGAGTGCTGCCCACTGAGCCACGGCTGACACACTCTGATGCGCCATTGCTTGCAGCCTCTGCGTGGGCTCACAGAGGAAGAATGGCTGTTTGGTTGATGGTGTCAATGGGACCACACCCCAGGGTCAGCTCCTTCAATGCAGTAGGGGAGGAAATAGGAGGAAAAGGAATTGTGAAAGAGAGAGAAAGCAAGCAACCTGAAAAGGAAAAAAAAACAATTGCAGGGCTCTGGGGAAAGAGCGGTGGAGTGGGACTAATTGGATCGCTCTTTCAAAGAGCCGGCACAGGCACGATGGGCTGAATGGCCTCCTTCTGTGCTGTATGGTTCTTTGAATCTCCCCTTGGAATGAACCATCTACTTTTATCCGACTGCCTGTGAAAAATGCCTTTCACGTGCTGCCTCCCCGTAAAAGCACAGCTGCGATTAGGAACGCTGCCTCGGGCAGAGACTGGCTTCAATACCTTAATACCAAAGCAAAACACTGCGGTTGCTGGAAATCTGAAATAAAAACAGAAAATGCTGGGACTACTCAGCTGGTCAGGCAGCATCTGTGGAGAGAGAAACAGGGTTAACGTTTCAGGTCTGTGGCCCTTCGCCAGAACTGGAAAAATATTAGAGCTGTAACCGATTTTAAGCAAGTACAGAGGCAGGAAAAGGGGGGAGGGGAGGAAAGAACAAAAGGGAAAGTCTGTGATTAAATGACAAAAGGCTTGACGTGCTTTGGGTTTGTACTCACTGGAGAGATGAAGACTTAGAGGAGATCTGTTCCAGATATTTAAGATTATTAAAACTATAGATATGCAAATAGATAGTATATTTGAGGTGATGGGGTTGGGTCGGGGAACTAGGGGACTGAGTCCTACAGACTGAGGAAGCAAAGGATGAGGTTGGCTGTCCAGAAGTTTTAGAAGGTCCAGAGGGTGATCAGCTAGTGGAAGAGGATTCTAGAGGAGGTAGTGAGGGCTGGTCCTTAACGTCCTTCAAGAAGACGTTAGATGGCTTTCTAGAAAACAAGGTGATCGTGGTAGATGGAGGTAAGAGTGAGATATTCTGGAATATATTTAGTGAATTTGGTAACTGCTGATGCTTGACTGATTGCCTAATTTTTGACAGAGGACTTCTGAATTGACTATGGTTCCCTGGGTGGGAGTTGGGGGGATGTCGATGCACAAGGATGAAATAGCTGAAGGATGGGGCTGAGCACTTATGGGTCTGATGGCTTTTTCCTGTCTATATAGATATTATAAACATAAACAAGGAGCAAGGACCTTTGATTGGTCAGCTATTGTCAGCTTGGCTCAGCTGGTAGCACTCAGATGTTATGAGCTGAAGTCCACTCCAGGACTTGAGCACGTAATCTAGGCTTGACACTCAAATGCAGTACAGTACTGAGGGTTTGGTGACCATTAGCTAGTTATCCACTGCTTCCTGTTGATGAGATCTTGGCCATGTTTGCCTACAGTGACTGCACTTAAAAGTAATTCATTATGTGTAAAGTGCTTTGAGATGTTTCCAAGAGATGTGATAAGGCACTATATAAATGTAAGTCATTCTTCTGTCTCCTTAACTCAGGGGCCAATTATAATACCCTAATGTCTACCCTGATTCTGATCAACTAACAGTACAGACTGGAGATCAAACAGGGGTTTTTCTAGTTTCAGCGCCCTTGGGCACTTACCCACAAGTCAGTTGGGGGAGCTTATACAAAGAAAAAACTCTCAAAAATGACGGATTTTGACATTTTAAATTTGCATGGCCTATAACATATGGCTTGAAAGACCTGCTTACACAAAGCTAAGCAGACTCTACTTGAGTCTACTTCAGTTTGTTTTACTTTCAACCTGCTCTTTACGCCACAAGAGATTGATGGACTTTCTGACTCGATAGTACGGCCCTCTTATACACACAAAGCATTGGGACAATAATCTGATAGTACATCATTGGATTGGAATTCCCTGTTGCCTGGCAGTGCAAAAACCTAATGGAAAGAGGGACTTCAGTGTTAGCTTTGGTTCCATGTTACATAGCACCAAATATGGAGTCATAGCAGAGTTAAATTACTTCCAAAGTAAAGCAGGAGTTGGCACTGGACAGCACTTCGCTCATCCTCTGGAGTTTCAGGCCCCTTGGATCAGCACAATCTAAATTTGCTTTCAGTTTCCACCCCGTGTGCATGATAGCCAGCCAGAGCTGAATGTCAGCTCGATGGTGTCATGCTATCCACAGCACCGATAACTTCATTGGCCTAATAAGACTGGAATCACATGCATCTGCAGCAAAGGATTTGTTCAGGATGGTTGTCCCTCAGTCCCTAACTGAAATACCATATTAGAATGTGACCTCTGTTGGAACAGACGTTTTGCGTAGGTCTTTCATTGATGGGCAAACCATATGAAACACTCTCTTTCAATATAATCTTCACAATAGCATGTGTCCCAAGGCAGTGTGATAGGGAAGAACAACTTGCATTCTCACTGTATTTAATGAATGTAAAAGTGTGATAGGCATTCACGCAGAGCTCACTTCTCTCTCCCCGCACAGCACATGCACAGAACTTGCAAACTGGCCTACATAGATTTCAGTGACTGTAAGTGGAGACCGAGTTTCAAGTTTAAGTCTCCCTGTTGAGTGTTTAACAGTGCAGCGTTTTAGCTGCTGGGCAATCCCATACATTTCTACTTGTAAACAAATAGGTTTTAAGGATAGGGAGAGAACAGTTTCATAGTTACACAGCTGTTAAAACAAGTTGATTTCAATACCCCCTGGTGACTCAGTTGCCTTGCCCTACCGACTATAAAGTCCTAGGTTCGATTGTCGGTCTGGGGCTGTTTATCAGCTGGGTAGCAGTTGGAGCACTAAAGTTAGCCCCAGGGTATGAGGGAAATGTCAGCCAGGGTTCCTGCTCTGGGTCACTAGCCAGTGAATCTCCTGCAAAAGCGACACGTGTAGAGATTGGGTGAGAACAGGCTTGGACTTGGCTATGACTCCCATTGTGATTGAAAATTCACTGACCAAGTTCATGGCAGGCACCCAGTACTCATGGAGTTTTACCATAGCAAGAAGTCACGCCTTCAGTAGACCAGGAGGGGGAGAAGATCTGGGTGGTGGTGGTGGGGGAGGGATACAGTAAGAAGAAACATTTGTTTGCAAATGTTTTCTGCGGGGGGGAGGGGGGGGAGGAGTGCTCTGATAGCCTCCGTTAGAAGAGAAATGAATGGTGTGCCCATGGTTCCCTATCTCTGTAGCCTCCTCCAGCCTCACACCAACGTTCCCTCGACCGCACGGCCCATTCAGAAATCCGAGCATGCGCAGTTTTTGCATTTGAAAGTCAGCTGACCGACTGCGCGGCACTCCACAGCATCGTGCAGCCACGCAGCTTAAAGGGAACATTTCCTACAACCCTCCGAGGTCTCTGCGCTCCTCTAGTTCCGGCCTCTTGCACATCCCTGATTATAATCCTTCCACCATTGGTGGCCGTGCCCTCATCTGCCTGGGCCCTAAGCTCTGGAATTCCCTCCCTAAACCTCTCCGCCTCTCTACCTCTCGCTCCTCCTTTAAGACGCTCCTTAAAACCTACCTCTTTGACCAAGCTTTTGGTCACCTGCCCGAATATCTCCTTATGTGGCTCGGTGTCAAATTTTGTTTGATAATCGCTCCTGTGAAGCGCCTTGGGATGTTTTATTACGTTAAAGGCGCTGTATAAATACAAGTTGTTGTTATTGTTAATAAGTGTGCATCCTAGTATGGAATTGAGCCATGCGGACCAGAAGTGTCCCAGATTTGATCCCTAGTCCATGTTGAGTTAGCGTATCTCCCGTGGGCCAGCGACAAAGGTGCTACAATTGGGCTCAGTGTGCACTCCATTGGGAGGGCGATACTCAGCCGGGGTTCCCACTCCAGATCCAGTGACCCCTGGAAAGTGTACGTGTGAATGCTGAAACAGCTGAGGATTGGGCTAAGCAGTAACGTTGTCAGCTGTGGCTCAGTGGGCAGTACCCTCGCTTGAGTCAGAAGGTTGTGGGTTCAAGTCCCACTCCAGAGACTTGAGCACAAAAATCTAAGCTGACACTACCAGTGCAGTGCTGAGGGAGTGCCACACTGTCGGAGATGCCATCTTTTGGATGAGACGTTAAACCGAGGCCCCGTCTGCTCTCTCAGGTGAACGTAAAAAATCTCACGGCACTATTTTGACGAAGAGCAGGGGAGTTCTCCCCGGTGTCCTGGGGCCAATATTTATCCCTCAATCAACATCACTAAAGCGTATTATCTGGTCATTATCACATTGCTGTTTGTGGGAGCTTGCTGTGCGCAAATTGGCTGCTGTGTTTCCTACATTACAACAGTGACTACACTTCAAAAAGTACTTCATTGGCTGTGAAGCGCTTTGGGACGGCCTGAGGTTGTGAAAGGCGCTATAGAAATGCAAGTCTTTCTTTCTTAAATGTTCCCCATGGTCGGATTATGCTCAGGATCAGAATAAAGACCCTTGCACAGGGCACGCTGATTTGTGCATTTTTCCTTTTGTCCCTTTCTCGCTTTCAGTAAAATACATCAAGGATGACAGGACAGAACGGTTTACCTATAGTGATGCAGTCCTATTCTTCCATTTGTTTGTCTAGCTCTCTCTGTGAAGGATTGCTCTGTCATTACGGGATCACAGTAATAGCGCTTTTAATTCTCACTGAAGTTACTCTGTATGAGAGGGATTCATTATTGGGTATTTTTTTTCCTCCATCTTCATTTAGCTGGAGCAGCCAAACTGCACTTTTCCAGGGTCAAGGAGCCAAGGCAGAAAAAGCAAGACTCCGGAATTCCGCAGACAAGTGGGTAGAGTCGCCAACCCTCCTGGATTGCCCGGAGTCTTCAACAATTAAAGATTCATCTCCGGGACATTGCAGCCAGCAAACCCGGGAGAAAAACTCAGAGGGGCATTTTTTAATTTTCTTTGAACTAGTACTAAAATATATCGGACTTGAAAGACTTGCACTTCTCCAGCGCCTTTCACGACCTCAGGATGTCCCAAAGCGCTTTACAGCCAATGAAGTACTTTTTGAAGTGTAGTCATTGTTGTAATGTAGGAAACGCGGCAGCCAATTTGAACACAGCAAGATCCCACAAAACAGCAATGTGATAATGACCAGATAATCTGTTTTAGTGATGTTGATTGAGGGATAAATATTGGCCCCAGGACACCGGGGAGAACTCCCCTGCTCTTCTTCAAAATAGTGCCATGGGATCTTTTACATCCACATAACAAATCAGAGCAGACGGAGCCTCAGTTTAACGTCTCATCCAAAAGACGGCACCTCCGGCAATGCAGCACTCCCTCAGCACTGCACTGGGAGTGTCAGTCTAGATCTTTGTGCTCAAGTCTCTTGGAGTGGAACTATGAATCCATGACCTCCTGACTCAGAGGCGAGGGTGCTGCCCACTGAGCCACGGTTCATACATGGGGGAAAAAAAGACTGTTTGACATCAAAGATTATCCATTCGGGTAACAAAGAGTCTATTCGCTTTCCAATTGGCCATGGGAAGGTGCTGCGCTGTGAGGATGGACATGTTGGGCGACCACCAGAGTCGGGGGTGGATCGGCTGGGGGAAGGAGATCACATGATGACCCCTCCAGGAATATGTCCAGGCAGAGATGGCAACCCTTCAGAGTGTGTCAGTGCAGCCTTCGGTTGCCTGAGGAAGAGAGTGTTTGAAGACCAGGACCTCAAACCCGGTACTAAGCTCATGGTCTACAGAGCAGCAGTGATACCCGCCCTACTGTATGCCTCAGAGATATGGACCATGTACAGCAGGCACTTCAAAGCACTGGAGAGGTACCACCAATGCTGCCTCCGCAAGATCCTGCAAATTCATTGGCAGGATAGGCGCACCAATGTCAGTGTTCTTGCTCAGGCCAACATCCCCAGCATCGAAGCTTTGACCACGCTCAATCAGCTCTGATGGACGGGCCACATTGTCCGCATGCCCAATATGAGACTCCCAAAACAAGCGCTCTACTCGGAGCTCCGACACCGCAAGAGAGCCCCAGGTGGGCAGAGGAAATGCTTCAAGGACACCCTCAAAGCCTCCTTGAAAAAGTGTAACATCCCCACCGACACCTGGGAATCCCTAGCCCAAGATCGCACAAAGTGGAGGAGAAGCATCCGGGAAGGCGCCGAACACCTCGAGTCTCTTCGCCGGGAGCAAGCGGAAGTCAAGCGCAGGCAGTGCAAGGAGCGCACGTCAACCCAAGCACCCCACCCACCCGCCCCTTCAACCACAGTCTGCCCCACCTGTGACAGAGATTGTAGGTCCCGCATTGGACTCATCAGTCAACTGAGAACTCATTTTTAATGTGGAAGCAAGTCATCCTCGGTTCTGAGGGACTGCCTAAGAAGAAAACAAGCGGCAGAAGGGGAGATGTGGCAGAGGCGGCAGGGGGCACTATACTGGTGCTAGGCATTGAGACGTAGAGCCTCCTGGTCTCGGGCAGTGAAGAGCCTCTGGCGACTAGCTAGATTTGGGCTGAGGCTGCTCTGATAGCGGTTTGGTTCCCTCTCCAGGCTTACTGCTGGTGAGGGGAGTGGGGCTCGGTGCTCCTGGAATGAGGAGCCAGCCAGCCAAATCTAACGAGCTGATAGGCCGTAGACAGATTACTCCATGTACAGGAGTTTGTGAAGCTCCCTGATAAACTATCCCACTGACGCTCACTGTAAACACTCCCGCACAGAATGAGCACTTGGCAAAGGTATTGGTAAACGTATAAAATTCTGACAGGGTTAGACAGACTGGATGCAGGGAGGATGTTTCCCCTGGCTGGGGGGTCTAGAACGAGGGGTCACAGTCTCAGGATACGGGGTAGGACATTTAGAACTGAGATGAGGAGAAATTTCTTCACTCAGAGGGTGGTGAACCTGTGGAATTCTCTACCACAGAAGGCTGTGGAGGCCAAGTCACTGAATATATTTAAGAAGGAGATAGATAGATTTCTTGATACCTGGGATGGCAGGAATGACGTATGAGGAGAGATTGGGTCGATTGGGCTTATATTCGCTAGAGTTTAGAAGAATGAGAGGGGATCTCATTGAAACTTATAAAATTCTAACAGGACTGGACAGACTAGATACAGGAAGGCTGTTCCCGATGGTGGGGGTGTCCAGAACCAGGGGTTACTGTCTAAAGATAAGGGGTAAGCCATTTAGGACTGAGATGAGGAGGAATTTCTTCACCCAGAGAGTGGTGAACCTGTGGAATTCTCTACCACAGAAGACAGTTGAGGCCAATTCATTAAATATATTCAAGAAGGAGTTGGATATATTTCTTAAGGCTAAGGGGATCAAGGGGTATGGGGAGAAAGCAGGGACAGGGTACTGAATTTGGAAGATCAGCCATGATCGCATTGAATGGCGGAGCAGGCTCGAGGGGCCGAATGGCCTACTCCTGCTCCTATCTTCTTTGTTTCTATGTTTCTAAACACAAAAGTCATCAAGGGGCATGGGGAGAAAGCGTCAATATGGTATTGCGATAGAGGATCAGCCATGATCATATTGAATGGTGGAGCAGGCTCGAGGGGCCGAATGCCGACTCCTGCTCCTATTGTTCTATGTTTCTAAGGCTTCGAGCGCCCCTGGATCTGTACCTCGACAGGAGTAAATGCCTTAAGAAAAAGAGGAGAAAATCGAGGAAGGAGAAGCATTATTCCAAGCCAAAACCCTGCTATGTATGCTGATATTTATAGCTTCATTTTGTATTTCAAATGGTGAAGTGGTGAGGCAGTGTGCAGCTGGTTACATCACACAGTCTCTGAGACTATCCGCACATCATCACTGCCAAACTTCATTGCAGTAAATAGAATAAGTCACAGTGATTTAAAAAAAAATCCATTGCAGATTTTTTAAGCTCAGACTAGGAGAGGCCGGGCACATGACTTGGACGCACCGGGTTACTAACCAGTTGGTTTGCATGACACTTGTGAGGTAGGTGGCTTGGCGTCAGAGTTATGTGATTTGTTATTTTATTTTTCTGAACAACTTCTCATTTATAATTTGGCCCTGCATTTCCCTCTTAACTTTTGAGTGGTGAATCACTTCACCAACAAAGCGTAAACACAACACAGCGTTATCACGAGGGGTTATGTTTTGACTTGTTTGCTAATGCTAATGGAAAAATGGAGATAAGTGACGAGTGGGAGTATGTTGGTAGAAAGGACTGGGAGATTATTCATTTGTGTTTAGCACCACTTTGAGGATTTCTACCCTTCAGAAATGGGTTAGCAAACATTATCAACAAGTTATAAAGAAATGCCAGTTTTAGTTTGTTAAAGGCCAATTATGAACATTTTAAAACACTGTGTCGTCTGATTCAAGGATTCCTAGGTTCTAGTGGAGGCTGACTGGGATGGCCCTGGAGTTGGCACGTCCTCCATTGTAGACTGCCGTGCAGAGAAGCCTTCTGATGCAGCTAGTGGATTCCTGTGTACTCCTAGCCAGATCTTGCAGGGCTTTCTGGGTCCAGCTCAGATGACTGCAGCTCAGATTCCTTTTATATCGAATCCCTGGGCACTACAGTTGAGGAAGGGACCAGGTTGGCCCTCCATTCAGCGGGTTCCTGCCCCTCTTCTACCACCACTCGATCCTCCTGACGTGTCCCCTGATGCTGCCTCTTCAAGCGCCCTATCTACAGGAAACTCTTTATTATCCGGCACCGACGGGACCGGCGTGGTGCCGGTTTATCAAAAAGTCCAGATTACAGAGGTATAGTTTAAAAGGTACGAGAGCTCCGTACACAGCAACAAATCCAGGCTTCCCTGTTGCTTAGCAACATGTGCAGGAACTCCGGCCACAGACCAAGCGTCCCTGTTGCTTAGCAACAAGTGCACGAACCCCAGTTACACAGCCACAGATCCAGGAACTGCCACTAATATGAAGTAAAACTTACCTGAACCTACTCCTGAATTTTGCCGGTTAACAGAGATTTCTGGTTATTTAGGTGCCGGTTAAAAGAGAGTTTCCTGTACATCCTCTAGGGATGCATCTGGCTGCAGGGATGCTCGTGACAGTTGATGCTGGAATCACTCGCAGAACTGGTAGGCTGTTCTTCCAGGCCTACAAGAACAGAACAGCAGCATCTAATGCTGGCTGCAATATATTGAGTATGATGGTTTTCTGTTTTACTGTATGCCCGTGTGTGAGGGAGTGAGAAGAAGACATAACAAAAACAACATGCCCTACAATGTCACCTTCCCCTTCCCCTCAGTGGGTAACACTCTCGCCTCTGAGTCAGAAGGTCGTGGGTTCAAGCCCCACTCCAGAGACTTGAGCACAAAAATCTAGGCTTACACTCCAGTGAAGTGCTGAGGGAGTGCTGCACTGTCGGAGGTGATGGTTATGCTGGGTGAAACCCTATTCAGATTACAGGCTACAGTTTCAGATGTAAGTGCGTTTTTACATAGGAACAGGAGGAGGCCATTCAGCCCCTGGAGACTATTCCACCATTCAATTAGATCAGGGCTGATCTGTACCTCAACTCCATTTACCTGCCTTAGCTCCATATCCCTTGACACCCATACCGCACAAAAACCTAGCAATCTCAGTCTTGGTAAGCCTGCAAAGGGTTGTATGGTAGATAGGGGAAATCGAAAAGGGTACTAAGTTATGGGGAAATACGTCCATGCATGTGCACTTAACACCTCATTGTTCTTTGATGTAATGTTTTCCTGACTGACCTGTTTGGACACCATTCACACCTTTGCTGTGATTATCTCTCTGCCGAGGTGTGATAAAGGGCAGTTAGAAAGATTACCTGTAATCATCTGGCAGTATTCTCTGATTATATATGCTGTGCCTATATGCATCTCTCCACTTCACCTGACGAAGGAGCAGCGCTCCGAAAGCTTGTGATTTCAAATAAAGCTGTTGGACTATAACCTGGTGTTGTGTGACTTCTTACATTTGTCCACCCCAGTCCAACACCGGCATCTCCACATCACACTTAAGGCAGCTATTTGGTAGAGGAAATTGTCAGGTAGCCTTGACGGCTTTCCTCAGGTCTGCCAGCTTCTTCCGCATTTGCACTCGGGCGGTTTACAGCCTGTCAATGATCGCTTGCTTCTTTCACTGCTCTTTCCTGTGGAAAGTGCCCTTTAGTGCCAAAGGTGGGTGGGTGGGCCTCCTTTACATCGCTTCAGCCACTATCTGCTGTCTGACGTTTGAAGCTGAAGGCGAATTGAATCAGTTTATTGAAATAACACAAAAAATAAACATCAGATGAGCGCACTTCATTCGAGTGTGGCATCTGTTGAACCTGGATGTGTGTGGGCACGGAGCATCAATGGCGTCGGAATGTGACTGGCTCAAAATTCCTTGCCTTGTGTTGTAGGCGGGAATGCAGCCATTTAAATGGCTACTGGAGCGCTTTAAATTCCTGTCTGCTGCCTGTGCTCCCAAGTATGAACGCTCCCTCAGGCTGTGTGGGAGCACTCGCAGAAAGCGCACACATATTCCAGTCCCAAATATCGGCCGTGTGAGTTCCGTCAGCCGCCCCAATCTCCGGGCCGTTTCCTCCCGTTTTCTGCACGGTCATGAATTTTCTGGCCTAAACATCAAAGATCACGCGAGCAGTTGGAAGAAGTATAAACGTAATAAAAATCCGTGACCCCTGCTGAAGAGCTCTTAATGCCGGAGGCCGTAGAAGGAGGTGAAAAGACACAGGTTGTTCTGTGAAGTGCAGGTGAGGTAATTATGGTACTTCACTAAGTATAAAGGCAAGCAATGATTTATATTGGCCGCTGGTTAGTCTATTGAAAGTGACATCATTTTTCTAATGTAATTGATATAAATATTTATATTTCCAAAAATGGCATCAAGACACTAATGTACATTTCACAATCCTCCTAAAATGAGACCAATAGTCTTCTCCTGCTGATCAGCTTCATTTAAATCTCTGGATAATTCAATTTCGAATTGTGCTAAAAAAAAAAGCCTTCTGTGCTATTTTATTTCAATTGCTTAATTGGATAATTCATTTTTTTTGGACAGAAATAACTTCACTTTGTCAGGAGTACGGCGAATCAATAATAGTTTTCCTGCTCAGCCTGCAGTGTGTGTCAACAGACTTCAAACTGATTGGGGTAGATCTTGACTTTAAGCGACCGTGTAGAACAAGTGATAGCGAATCATTAGAACATAAGAATTAGGAGCAGGAGTCGGCCAAACGGCCCCTCGAGCCTGCTCCGCCATTCAATAAGATCATGGCTGATCTTCTACCTCAACTCCACTTTCCTGCACTATCCCCATATCCCTTGATTCCCTTAATATCCAAAAATCTATCGATCTCTGTGTTGAATATACTCAATGACTGAGCCTCCACAGCCCTCTGGGGTAGAGAATTCCAAAGATTCATCACCCTCTGAGTGAAGAAGTTTCTCCCCATCTCAGTCTTAAATGGCCGACCCCTTATCCTGAGACTATGCCCCCCCGCCCTAGTTCTATACTGACTTCCGACTCGCTATCGCCCATTTTACACTAATGCACAAAGTCAAACTCAACCCCAATATATCCTTCGGTTACCCTGTGCAATTTCTAGCAACTGCTTACAGAGTGGCACTGATAGGAGTTCATGCGGAGGTGTCTTGTTTGTACTTTGTTTGGGGAACAGTGCAATGGTGCATGGTGGCCAGGGGCGATTTTTGGTGACTGTATAATGGTGGGTGGGGAATGTTGACCAGAGAACAGTGAATGGTAATTCAGGACTGGTAAATGATGAATGCAAAATTATGTATGTTTGAAAAAAAAGAAAGTCTTGCATTTCTATAGCACCTTTCACAACCCCAAGATGTCCCAAAGCGCTTTACAGCTAAGTAATTTTTGAAGTGCAGTCACTGTTGTAATGTAGGTAACACGGCAGCCAATTTGCGCACAGCAAGATCCCACAAAACAGCAACATGATAATCTGTTTTTAGTGATGTTGATTGAGGGATAAATATTGGCCCAGGACACCGGGGAGAACTCCCCTTCTCTTCTTCAAAATAGTGTCGTGGGATCTTTTACATCCACCTGAGAGAGCAGACGGGGCCGCGGTTTAACGTCTCATGTGAAAGACGGCACCTCCGATAGTGCAGCACTCCCTCAGCACTGCGAGTGTCAGCCTAGATTTATGTGCTCAAGTCTCATGGAGTGGGACTTGAACCCACAACCTTCTGACTCAGAAGTGAGAGTGCTGCCCACTGAGCCACGGCTGACACTGCTTGGGTGGGAACTAGTGGCACAAAGAAACATGAAAGGGATTTAAAACAGAACAGCAAAGCTTTCTTTAAACTAAATACTCCATCTTCGGTTTTTACCAGTGAAAATCAACGTGTCGCTTGAGATGTGATGATCCAAGATTATTGAGGTTTAGGTTTAGCCTTAAATATCTTGTCTCCTATAATCAACATGGAGCTTCACAATCTAAGGGTAACAGTCAGCGCATGGCTCCTCTACAATGTAGGTTGTAATGGGAGCAACATTTTTCAATCTTACCTCAGAACAGGGGGAAAATAACACTCGTTCCGATGTCGGTTTTAAGCTGTTGGTGAGGTCAATTGGTGAACCGGAAAAAACCACAAAATAAAATTCTGATTAAAGTTTTCTTTTAGGTTTTGACATCTTGCCTGTTTTAGAAAATGTCACTTTTATTCAGGTTCTAATAGTAAGAAATCAACCATTTGCAATGCTGCCTGCGACTGATACTAATCAGAAGGTAGCGACTGGGCTTTAATCCTTAGAAGGCTTAAGTGCCTAAATAACATTGATATACTCTTGATATTGTGACCAAGGGCAATGAACGTTACTGTCCGTAGATAAATAAAAATTTAGGCATTCATTCACCTGCCTCTGTGCTAGCCAATATTTAACAATAGAACTCTTTGAAAAATCCTTATTCATTAGGCATAGCCTGTGTCTGATTTACAGAACAATGAAAGCTATGTAAAAGGCTGGAATGTGAGCAGGCCTCATGTCTGGTCAAACAGCGATTTCAAGCACATTCCATGCCACCAATCCCCTCCCCCCCCCCAACACCATCTCCATCAGTCACGGGAGGTCTACTCCAGTGAACAGCAGCCCTCTCCCCTTCTTTTCTCCCGACCACGTATCTAAGTGCAGAAATTTGCACGTTCCCAGTGCCACATGTTCTCAGCCCGTGATTGTCGAATGGGGCACTTCTGAAGCTGTAAATGAATATCAAATTTTGATTTTTTTAATATATATATATATAAGACAGGAAGGGGGAAGTGATTACCAGAAGCGTGCTGTTTTATTGGTTGAGCAATCATTCAGCATAAAAGGAACCTTTCTCAAATTGTGATCTTGCTTCCCTTTTTTTTTAATTAACTTTGTTGCCAAGGTTCACTGACAGACACAGACGCTGGCGAACTGTTTTAAAAGGCACTGCATTTATACATTCCCCTGCACTGGGCAAATAGTTATTTAAACAGGATTTTAAAATTCTCTGAATGGCATTCATTCCTGTTCACAAAGTACTTTTAATTTACAGGGTATTTTTTTTTTAAAGAAACCCTAAATAATTTTGTTTCCAAATTGCACAATATCGGGTTTCCAGCTTCACTTCCAGATGGTCTTCCTAATGCCATGTGGTACAGAGCTACGCCAGGAAATAATTTTCTAATTTCTACCCAAGTTAAAGTGAGCGAAGAGCTTTATTTTTTGAGGTGGTTCCCCTCCTCCCATCTCAGCGAAGCGTCCTTGAAATCCTTTGTACACAACACAGAAATAAAGAGTTAAGTGTGATATTTCTGTGATCCCTTCGCTTGGCTTTTTTTTTGTGCTGCAGCATTTCAGCCGCGCGATCACAAATACAACCAAATTACTTCTTTTTTTTACCCACAGCTACAGGCGAGGCAGGACATGAATGTTCTGGAAAGGTCTTTCTGGTAATGAACATGTTTTTATTGCGAGTAATGAATGCGACTGCGGGCAAATAACTTCATCAAGAGGTTCAAATGACTTCCCATAAACCATGGGAGAACAGCCTGAGTGGTTCGTAACCATCATCCGAATTTTGAGATTCGATTACAACCTGCTGACCTGATTGTTATTCCTGTTGGGAAAAGAGAGTGTTGCCTTGGTCAGTTACAAAGAAAGACTTGCATTTCTATAGCGTCTTTCACGTCCCGGAGCGCTTTACAGCCAATGAAGTACTTTTTTTTTGAAGTGTAGCCACCATTGTAATGTGGGAAACGCGGGCAGCACAGCAATTTCTGCACAGCAAGCTCCCACACACAGCAATGTGATAATGACGCTTCAAAGTTATGACACTGACTTCAAAGTCAGAGTGAACACTGGCTATCTGTCCACGCTGTGCCCTCGATATGTCATAATGTTCATGCAAAGGATTAACAATTGTGGCATGAGATGGTGTGCGGAGAAGGGCGATGAGGCTGCTCCCTATAGTCAAAGGACGAGTTATGAAGAAACAACAACTTGCATTTATATAGCGCCTTTGACGTAGTAAAACGTCCCAAGGCGCTTCACAGGAGCGATTATCAAACAAAATTTGTCACCGAGCCACATAAGGAGATATTAGAGCAGATGACCAAAAGCTTGGCCAAAGAGTTAGGTTTTGAAAAGAAGAAAAAAAAAGACTTGCATTTCTATAGCGCCTTTCACGACCACTGGACGTCTCAAAGCGCATTACAGTCAATGAAGTACTTTTGGAGCATAGTCACTGTTGTAATGAGGAGCGTCTTAAAGGAGGAAAGAGAGGTAGAGAGGAGGAGAGGTTTAGGGAGGGAATTCCAGAGCTTAGGGCTTTGGCAGCTGAAGGCACGGCCACCAATGGTGGAGCGATTATAATCAGGGATGCTCAAGAGACCAGAAGTAGAGGAGCGCAGATATCTTGGGGGGGTTGTGGGGCTGGAGGAGATTACAGAGATAGGGAGGGGCGAGGCCATGAAGGGATTTGAAAACAAGGATGAGAATTTTAAAATCGAGGCGCTGCTTAACCTGGAGCCAATGTAGGTCAGCGAGCACAGGGGTGATGGATGAACAGGAGTTCGGACACGGGCAGCAGAGTTTTGAATGACCTCAAGTTTACAGAGGGTAGAACGTGGGAGGCCGGCCAGGAGTGCACTGGAATAGTCAAGTCTAGAGATAACAAAGGCATGGATGAGAAAGGTTATAAAAACTTGTGCTCTTCACCATTGAAAGGAGATGTATAAGAGGGGACCTATAGTAATCTGGGATGTTATGATTAAGGTTATCCACCAGGTGGTGCTGTAGCCAATGCTGCTGCTAAGGTCAGGGGTTGCTTCCTGTTAAGGTCAGGGGTTGCTTCCTGTCAAGTTCAGCAAAGGTGGGATGCCAGGATGCAGGATTGTATGGTTGCTACTCAGTTGTTAATAAAGTACCTGGACTAATTCTAATATCTGGCCTCTTCGAGTTCTTGTCTCACTACATGGATTTATCACATTTGGTGACGAGGTAAAAAGGACACTGCACGAAAAAGTGAAGTCTGCCGGGACTTTTAAAGAACAAACTCACGAGCTAAAGTTAGCTGCAAATTGGACGGAAGCATGGCTGCCACGGTAGGAACGGTCTCCGCTTTTGATATTCAAGCACAAACTTGGGAGGAATACTGTGAAGCATTGGGTTATTTTTTCGAAGCAAATGAAATAAATGATGCCGGAAAAAGGAAAGCCATTCTGCTTAGTTCAGTGGGAAGCCAGACCTACAGTTTGATGAGGAATCTGCTCAGTCCTGAAAAGCCTGGAGACAAATCATTTGTTGAATTAGTGGCCTTGCTCAAAGAACATTTCAACCCTAAGCCTAGTGAGATTGTACAGCAGTTCAAGTTTAATTCAAGGAACAGAAAAGAAGAGAGTGTAATGGACTATGTCACGGTGTTGCGTAAATTGGCACAAGATTGCAATTATGGGAACAACCTGAAGGAAATGCTGAGAGATAGGCTAGTTTGCGGAATAATGGACGACCGAATGCAACGTAGATTATTATCCGAGACTGGGCTTACTTATGAAAAAGCATTGGAACTTGCTCAAGCCATAGAGACAGTGAACCGAGATATAAAAGAAATACAGGGTTCAGACAGGGCTAATGCTATGCAAGTTGCAGGTCAGGTTGTTGTGCACAAGTTGAACATGCATCAGAAACCACAACGTGAGCATGTGAAGGCATGTTATAGATGCAAGGGCGATCACCTGGCGAGTGAATGCCGGTTTCTGGAGGAAAAGTGCTACAAGTGTGGGAAACAAGGACACATAAAACGAGCTTGCAGGGCGAAATCACCTGTGGAGGAATCCAAACCAAAAGGGGTAGGACAGCAAAACCAAGGGAGAGAAGTGAAAAAACATGGAGCACACCACATCAGCGGGGAAGCTGAGGAAGAAGAGGACATGTTCATAATGTATAGCATGTTAGAGAACATCCCGAAAGTGGCTCCTATCACATTGCAACTGACAGTAAATGACTCTAAGGTGAACTTTGAAGTGGATACAGGGTGCGGCATGTCCATAATGAACAAGGCAGAGTACTCAAAATTGTGGAACCGTGCAAAAGTTCCAGAGTTAAAGCCTTGCTCCCTGCACCTTAAAACATATACAGGTGAATGAGTAGCAACATTAGGTACAGCTAAGGTAACTGTGCAACACAGGGACATAGTGGAACAGCTACCTGTAGTTATAGTATCGGGTACCGGACCAAACCTGTTAGGTCGGGGCTGGATAAAAGAACTTAAATTAGACTGGGGAGCAGTACATCAAATAGATGCGGGCAAACAGTTGACTTTGCAAGAAGTGTTGAGTGAACATGAGAATGTGTTCAAGGAGGAACTTGGCACATTTAATGGCCCCCCCAGCTAAGATTTATGTAGACAAGGAGGCACCACCAAGGTTTTTTAAACAACAACCTGTGCCTTATGCCATGAAGCCAAAGGTAGAGGCTGAGCTTGACTGTCTATTGAGAGAGAACACACTGGAGCCAGTGAAATGTTTGGAATGGGCAGCTCCCATAGTACCTGTTTTAAAACCGGACAATTCGGTAAGACTCTGTGGAGACTATAAATTGACAGTCAATCGGGTGTCCAAACTAGAGCAGTATCCGATTCACAAAACAAAGGATCTCTTTGCAAACCTGGCTGGTGGAAAGAAATTCACAAAGTTGGATATGAGTCATGCCTACTTGCAGATTACACTGGATGACAAATCAAAGAAGTATGTCACCATAAATACACACAAGGGCTTGTTTACATATAACCGCTTACCGTTTGGTGTCTCATATAGTCCAGCTATCTTCCAGAGGACAATCGAAGGTGCACTGCAAGGGATTCCACATGTTTCCATCTATCTGGATGACATTCTGGTGACAGGAAGAACCGACCAGGAGCATCTGAGCACTCTGAGAGAGGTACTACAGAGATTGGAGAGGGCAGGGTTCCGGCTCAAGAGGAGTGAGTGCACTTTCCTGGGGAATGAGGCAGTGTTCCTGGGACACAGAGTGGACGCCACCGGGCTCCATCCACTCAAGGAGAAGGTACAAGCACTGCAGGATGCCCCTGCTCCTACAAATGTGGCTGAGTTAAAAGTTTACCTGGGACTGCTGAACTATTATAACAGGTTTTTACCAAACTTGTCAACTGTGTTAGCACCTCTTCACAAACTACTGCGCAAGGAGACACAATGGCAGTGGGGAGAGGAGCAGGGGGTTTCATTTGAACAGCCCAAGAAACTGATGCTGTCGTCGGATGTGCTGGTTCACTACAATGCAGAGAAAGACATCAAATCTCTCTTGTGACACTTCCACTTATGGGGTGGGGTCAGTTCTTTCACACTGCATGGAAGAAGGAACTGAAAGACCAATAGGGTTTATGTCCCGAACTCTAACACCTGCGGAAAAAAACTATTCCCAGTTAGACAAAGAGAGGTTAGCAGTAATGTTTGGGTTACAGAGGTTCCACAAGTACATATATGGCAGGAAGTTCACTATATGCAGCGATCATAAACCTCTTATCTCTCTTTTCAATGAAATGAAAGCAGTTCCACAGATGGTGTCACCCCGGATCCAGAGGTGGGTCGTGACGTTGAGGGTATATGAGTATGTCATCGTCTACAAGGCTGGCAAGTACCATGGGAATGCAGATGCCTTGAGCCGTCTTCCTCTGCCAGGCACACCTATCTGTGCAGCTCCAGAGGACAGAGTTTTGATGTTGGAGGACACTGACATGGCACTTGTGACTGCAGAGCAAGTAAGAACATGGACAGGTAAAGATCCAGTACTGTCTAGAGTTCGAGAATATGAGGTGAGGGGATGGCCACAGCATCCGGAAGGGGCTGACTTCACACCCTACAGTGTCAGGAAAACAGAGCTGAGTGTGCAGGATGGTTGCGTGTTGTGGGGAGCACGAGTGATTATTCCACAGCTAGCACGACAGTCTATCCTAGAGCAACTACATCAGTGTCATCCTGGGGTCTCGCGTATGAAAGCCTTGGCTAGGTGTTACTTGTGGTGGCCAAAGCTAGATGAGGAGATAGAAAATCTAGTCAAGACATGCAGCACTTGTCAGGAACACCGGAAGGCACCAGCAGCGGCTCCTCTCCACCCCTGGGAGTGGCCGGATAAACCATGGAGAAGATTGCACTTAGATTATGCGGGTCCATTCATGCGGAAGATGTTCCTCATAATCATTGATGCACATTCCAAATGGATGGATGTTTATCCTGTAAATTCTACTACTATAGACTGCCTGCGTCGGAGCTTCAGTAATCAAGGGCTACCGGAGATCGTGGTAAGTGACAATGCCACTTGTTTTGTGAGTACAGAGACAAAAGAGTTCTTGAGAAAAAATGGCATAGTGCAGGTGACCTCGGCTCCATATCATCCGTCCTCAAATGGACTTGCGGAGAGAGCCGTACAAACATTTAAAGAGATGATGAAAAAAAGTGCAGAAGGGAGTTTAGCAGCCAAAGTGTCACGAGTTCTGTTCAGCTACAGAATAACAGTTCAATCCACCACAGGACCCTCTCCTGCTGAGATGTTATTAGGTCATAGACTACGCTCCACTCTTGACCTTGTCCACCCAGACCTAAAAAGGAAAATGGAAAACAGACAAAACAAACAAAAAGAGAACGATGACAAAAGAACAAAGAGCCGAAGTTTTGGAGAAGGAGATGCGGTCCTTACCAGGAATTTCAGTTATGGACCCAAGTGGATTCCTGGCTTCATAGACTCAATGACCAGTCTCGTATCATACAAGGTCATGTTGGGTGATGGTAGGGTAGTACGCAGACATGTAGGTCAGATACTTACCAGACAAGGGGAAATTGAAATGAAGGTTCCAGATGCAATGGCTGAGGACAGGTTTGCCCCCAGTTATCCAAGTGCATCTGTGGTGCCACCACCAGGGACAGAGACAATTCCACAGGAACCCATTCGTCAAGAGGAAACCATCGTTGCAGAGTCAGATACTCCGAGCACTGCTCAGGAGCAGCTGGTGGCTTCACCACAAAGAAGCAGGGACTTTACTGTCAGATGTTCACAAAGGGCTTGCAAGCCACCAGAGAGATTGATACTGACCTGTTAGATTCGTCAAGTATGGAACATGGTGAATGGAGACTTCTTATGTGACCCTTAGGAATGGTTGTTTGTTAAGAAATTCATACTGAAATCTTATGGGGGGAGGGATATAGTAATCTGGGATGTTATGATTAAGGTTATCCACCAGGTGGTGCTGTAGCCAATGCTGCTGCTAAGGTCAGGGGTTGCTTCCTGTTAAGGTCAGGGGTTGCTTCCTGTCAAGTTCAGCAAAGGTGGAATGCCAGGATGCAGGATTGTATGGTTGCTACTCAGTTGTTAATAAAGTACCTGGACTAATTCTAATATCTGGCCTCTTCGAGTTCTTGTCTCACTACATGGATTTATCACAGGACCATAAAGAGATATATGAGATACTAAATGGCATAGAAAAGATTGATCCTGAGCACTATTTCAAGTAAAGCCATGACTTTAGGACTAGGGGATGAGGCTACAAAATGCCAAACGGTAAGTTCAGAATTGACATCAAGAAGTACTTCTTCATATAAAGAAGACCTGATAATCCATTGGGGGTCCCACTGTAAATCTAGCAGGCGGCCGATGGAAACAATTGGAAACTGGCAGGGACCCAGTTACACTGAATCATTTCCGAGATTTCCAAGACGCCTTGTTAGGGACGGAACCTCCGTTCAACACTTGCAAGTCAAATGTCGTCAGGGAGTGGAGCTGGAGGTCCCACTTCCCTGGCTCATTTGGAATCCAGTGTAGTACTGGAGGCTGATACGCCAAGTGAGATGAGGTGTACCGGCATCCAGATGGGCAGGAGTGGCCCCCGCCAGGGGAAGGGGCGTTTCCAGGCAAGTGGCCCGAACCTATTAAGAATGATGCAATTTTTGATGGGCAAAGTCTGGCACTGCTCACCCCCCACTTGCCCTCTGCGCCCCCCCACCACTTGACTCCCTCTCCAGACTCTCCCAAGGCCAGCATCCGAGCCAGCCGATCATGCTGCCCGCCGCTACTAGCGAGCTGCCTTTGGGGCCGCCACAGTGTGCCCGCCGCTCGCCAGTACTATCCTAAGGAAGCCAGCGGACCAGTTTGCTGTGGGCTCGTTGGCAGCCTCATTAGGCACCTGCATTGCACCTGGACCACGCTCCAATTCGGGCACGATCTAATTTCTAAGCCCCAATCGCTTCTCCTCTGGTCCTCCACCTGCCATAACATTGCTGTCTCTTGATCTGCTTATCAGCTCCTTTGGTTCCTTCTTTAACCTGTCTTCAGAACATAAGAATTAGGAGCAGGAGTAGGCCATTCGGCCCCTTGAGCCTGCTCCGCCATTCAATAAGATCATGGCTGATCTTCTACCTCAACTCCACTTTCCCGTGCTATCCCCATATCCCTTGATTCCCCTAGTGCCCAAGAATCTATTGATCTCAGCCTTGAATATACTCAATGATTCAACATCCACAGCCCTCTGGGGTAGAGAATTCCAAAGATTCACAACCCTCTGAGTGAAGAAATTCCTCCTCATCTCCGCCTTAAATGGCCGACCCCTTATTCTGTCCTTATCCCCACCAAGTTTCCCATGGTCTTCCGCTGTTCTGCAGATTCCACCCTTTTTAATTCTTTTTTGTAAATTCGTTTTTATGGGATGTGGGTGTCACTGGCAAGGCCAGCATTTATTGCTCATCCCTAGTTTGCCCTTGAGAAGGTGGTGGTGAGCCGTCTTCTTGAACCGCTGCAGTCCGTGTGGCGAAGGTGCTCCCACAGTGCTGTTAGGGAGGGAGTTCCAGGATTTTGACTCAGCGACGATGAAGGAACGGCTGATATATTTCCAAGTCAGGCTGGTGTGTGACTTGGTGGGGAACTTGGAGGTGGTGGTGTTCCCATGCGCCTGCTGCCCTTGTCCTTCTAGGTGGAAGAGGTCGTGGGTTTGGGAGGTGCTGTCGAAGAAGCCTTGGCGAGTTGCTGCAGTGCATCTTGTAGATGGTACACACTGCAGCCACGGTGCGCCGGTGGTGGAAGGAGTGAATGTTTAAAGTGGTGGATGCGGTACCAATCAAACGGGCTGCTTTGTCCTGGATGGTGTCGAGCTTCTTGAGTGTTGTTGGAGCTGCACTCATCCAGGCAAGTGGAGAGTATTCCATCACACTCCTGACTTGTGCCTTGTAGATGGTGGAAAGGCTTTGGGGAGTCAGGAGGTGAGACACTTGCCACAGAATACCCAGCCTCTGACCTGCTCTTGTAGCCACAGTATTTATGTGGGGCTGGTCCAGTTAAGTTTCTGGTCAGTGGGGACCCCCCAGGATGTTGATGGTGGGGGATTCGGCGATGGTCACCCTCAAGTCTGAGGGCCACAAATGTGAGTCCGCCTGGCATTTGATTGACCTGGTCGTCCACTGCCAGATCTGGCAGGACCACTGCAAGCACCATTTCCTCTCTGTGACCCATTCCTTCCACTACTTTTGGATTATCCTAAGTGTCAGCTTGGTTCAGTGCCAGCTGTCTAGTTTCTGAGTCCACCCCAGGACGAACAGATAATCGAGACTGTCACTTCAGTGCAGTTCTGAGAGAGTGCTGCATAGCTGCAGGTGCTGTCTTTTGGATGAGATGTTAAACCAACATCCTGCCCGCCTGTTAAGGTGGATGTAAAAGAACCCATGGCACTCCTCAACCTTCCAATATGGTTGCCCATTCCACCCGCTTCCACTGCCTTTCGTGATCAATCTCCATGGCACTGCTTTCACGTGATTCCATGTCTACCTATCTCAAGGTAAACCAGCACATCTCCTGAAATAGCTACTTACTGTTGTTGAGTGTTGGACAGCCTATTCCGACATGGAGGGCATCACAGCCAAAGCCGATTCTGTCTTCATTTGATGTGCATTTGGATAGGAATCAGGTCTCTGGGAGGGCCTTGGTTTAACATCTCATCCTAAAAACGGCACCTCCGACAGCGCAGCACTCCCTCAGTGCTACATTTTTGTGTTCAAGTCTTGAAGTCAAGAAGTTCCTCTTTTTAGCTCAGGGGCAATTGGGACCAATTTTAGTGCCCTAACTGCTGCCATGTTTGAGACAAGTTCGCTCTGTGCATACCGAGAATTAAAGCTGTGGCATTCTGGCCTGTATGGTCCAAGGCCACGTCAGGCAGTGCAACTTCCCACTGGTGAAAGAGGAGCAATGATTGTCAATTATGGCAGCTTCATATAAACTGTCCTGCATATCCACAAGTTAATGCAGTGCTGTCAACAGAAGACACACAGTATTGTGGTGGATGGTGGATGGTACCCGGTTAATAGAAATGATCAAGATGTGGTCTCACCAAGGCCCTGTACAACTGCAGCAAGACATCCCTGAGTACAGGAACAAGGATGTCTTGCTGCAGTTGTACAGGGCCTTGGTGAGACCACATCTTGAGTATTGTGTGCAGTTTTGGTCACCTTATCTGAGGAAGGATGTTCTTGCCATGGAAGGAGTTCAACGAAGATTCACCAGGCTGATACCTGGGATGGCAGGAATGACGTATGAGGAAAGATTGGGTCGATTGGACTTGTACTCACTGGAGTTTAGGAGAATGAGAGGAGATCTCATTGAAACTTATAAAATTCTGACAGGACTGGACAGACTAGATGCAGGAAGGATGTTCCCGATGGTCGGGGAGTCCAGAACCAGGGGACACAGTCTAAGGATAAAGGGTAGGCCATTTAAGACAGAAATGAGGAGGAATTTCTTCACCCAGAGAGTGGTGAACCTGTGGAACTCTTTACCACAGAAGGCGGTGGAGGCCAGTTCATTAAATATATTCAAGAAGGAGTTGGATATATTTCTTAAGGCTAAAGGGATCAAGGGATATGGGGAGAAGGCAGGTACTGAATTTGGATGATCAGCCATGATCGCATTGAATGGCGGAGCAGGCTCGAGGCGCCGAATGGCCTACTCCTGCTCCTATCTTCTATGTTTCTATGTTTCTAACCTCTGCAGACATGATGGTATTGGAGGCCCAATGACTCAATAGCTCTTGTGTAAGCCTGTAGCTCAGTTGGTAGCACCCTTGCCACTGAGTCAGATGATTGTTGGTTCGTAGTCCCACTCCAGAGACTTGAACACAAAAATGTAGCACTGAGGGAGTGCTGCGCTGTCGGAGGTGCCGTCTTTAGGATGAGATGTTAAACCGAGGCCCTGTCTGCTCTCTCAGGGAGGGGCACTCCCAGAGACCTGAAACCAGGTGGCCACCCAATTTTTATCCCTCAATCAATATTATTAAAACACAGCGGGCCGACATTTCCGATCGGAGGCTTCCCGCGGGCGGACCGCTTTGACCTGCAAAATATCTGCGAAAGTGCCTGGTGGCCCGGGTGGAATGGCGGCTTGTGATCCTGGGCCTCTCCGGGTCCACGCGGGCAGAGCCCCACGTATCCCAGGGGCGCCAGCGATTCGTAGGCACCTCTGGGATCACGCGGGCTGGCCCAACCAATAAAAGAAGGGAATCCCCATTCCTACTTTTAACAGTTCTGTACGTAGGGAACTGTGAAATGTTGTAATGGGGATCACTTAAAAAATACACCAACAATTGAAATAAATGAAAAAAAAATTACATATTTAAGATTAATGAAAGTGCCACTCAATATTTTTTTGAAAAATTAAATGTTTTTAAGCGGCTAAAAATAAACTTACCTTTATGAAGAGTATTTTTAATTTATAAATGAGTAATAACATTTAATTTTTTAATTTTTTAAAACTCTTATGCTGGCAAAAGCAGGCCTCACGTCTGCTTTTACCAGGCGTAAGAATTTCATAGGCATTCAGCTGGCGGAACTTGGGCAAATAGCGCAACTCTCCACCCGCCGAGGCCCGTCTCCCGGGGATACGGAGGATCTGGCAGGAGGGCCCTTGACAGATTGCAAGTGCCGGGTTCCAGCGCATACGCTTCGCATGCCTAAACCCGGAACGGAACCTGCGCGGCCTCTACGGGCGCGAGCGCACCTCGCACGCACCCGTGGGGGGGGGTTTGCAAAATACGATCCATTATCTACGATAGCAAAATACTGCAGATGTTGGAAATCCGAAATAACAACAGAAAATGCTGGAAAAACTCAGCAGGTCAGGCAACATCCGTGGAGAGAAATTTGAGTTGACGTTTCGGGTTTGACCCTTCTTCAAAACTGGAGAGAAAAGGAACTAGATCGAAGGCAGGGCTGCAATCGGACAAAAGAATAAAAGAACCAAAAGAAGTAAAAGAGATTAGAAGCTAGACGAGATCGTACGATCCATTATCTGGTCATCAAGTAGGAGCTTGCTGTGCGCAAATTAGTTGCTGCATTTCCTGCATTGCTACAGTGACTACACGTCAAAAAGTACTTCATTGGCTGTAAAGTGCTTTGGGGGTGCCCTGAGGTCATGAAAGGCGCTGGGGAAATGCAAGCCTTTCTTTCTTGTGAGCTGCCATTGTGTCTCCAGTTAAAAAGATTAAAGAGCGCAATGTCCCTTTTAGCAGCGGGAGCTGCGGGTCTTCTGCCTTTGATTTGGAGCAACAGGAGGACGAAAAGTAAATAGCGGGGAGTGGTGCACGGAGTTTGTGGGTCGTGGTTTGAGCGCCGCTCCCCCAGGACCACTTTTATAATTTGAAAGGGCTGCATGTGTTTCCGACATGGACATAGCCTAAGAAATGCACAGCTTTAAATAAATAAAAATTCATAATCAGCAGAAATCTTGTGTGCAGGCTAAAGGATGCCCTGAACCACATTAAAACAGCAATGTTCCTGTAAACACTCGAGCTGGGATTTTTTTTTTCTGGTCTAATACACTTTTCATTGCAGATTAGATCAGAGTTGAAATTATCAAAAAAAAAACTGTTTGAAAATGCAGCAAAGAAGCTGATTTTGTATTCAAGGAAGTTTTGTACAATGCATTTCGACTGAAGTGAGTGCACGTGAGGAATGCAGCAGCTTTCAATTAACGAAGGTTTTAACAACCCGTTTAATAAGTTAATGCTTATTTTCTGCAATGCAATTTAAATGTATTTATCTAGTAGGCCCGCTACTCAAATTACTGTTTGTTTTGCAGCACTGCTGCACACCACACATGGTGACCAGATCTGTAGATGGAACTTAATCTGAAGGACATCCTTTGGTTTAAGTCGGCTGGTAAACTCCCCGAGCAGCTGTTAGTGAAGCAGGGATGGTTTTATCGTTAGCAGCGTTTTACATTCCCCAGTCTCTCTTATTTCCAGGTAATTATCTGTCAGCTTATCAAGAAAGGTTTCAAGAATTTTGATCATTAAAATTAAGGGGAATAACGATTAATCTTTCGTACGAGATGTTAAACCAGGCCCCCCCCGCACCCCCTCTCTGCTCTTAAGTACTTTATTAAGTGTCAGCTGTGCCTCAGTTGGTAGCACCCTGAGAGAGGTGCTGCACTGTCAGAGGTGCCGTCTTTCAGAAGAGACGTTAAACTGAGGCACCGTCTGCCCTCTCAGGTGGATGTAAAAGATCCCACGGCTACTATTTCGAAGAAGAGCAGGGGCGTTCTCCCCGGTGTCCTGGGGCCAATATTTATCCCTCAATTAACATCACCAAAACAGATTATCTGGTCATTATCACATTGCTGTTTGTGGGAGCTTGCTGTGCGTAAATTGGTTGCCGCATTTCCCACATTACAACAGTGACTACACTTCAAAAAGTACTTCATTGGCTGTAAAGCGCTTTGGGATGTCCGGTGGTCGTGAAAGGCGCTAAAGAAATGCAAGTCCTTCTTTTCTTCCTGTTATAGTCCCATGTAGACCAGTCAGGCCAAATGGCCTATTTCTGTGCTGTAAATTCTATGTAATTCTAAGTAGTCTGCACATCCAGTGGTTTTACAGATCTACATGAAATTGTAACAAACTTCAAAGCATGGGGTGGTTGAATGGGCCCATGTCCACATGCTGTTCTTGTTGTATGTCCACAGTTCCTCAGAACAGCAACTTCTAGATCTCAGTGCTAGTGCAAGGGGTGAGAGGGAGAGGTTGAGCTTCCCAAAAGGGAGGGAAGGAGCACTGAGGAAGGCAGACCTCAGAACGATGAATGTCCTGGGGTGGGCTTTAGAACAATGAAAGGTCAGCGACCTGAAATGTTAACTCTGTTTCTCTCTCCACAGATGCTGCCTGACCTGCTGAGTAGTTCCAGCAATTTACATAGAAACATAGAAGATAGGAGCAGGAGTAGGCCATTCGGCCCCTCGAGCCTGCTCCGCCATTCAATGCGATCATGGCTGATCATCTAAATTCAGTACCCTGTCCCTGCTTTCTCCCTATATCCCTTGATCCCTTTAGCCTTAAGAAATATATCCAACTCCTTCTTGATTATATTTAATGAATTGGCCTCTACTGCCTTCTGTGGTAAAGAATTCCACAGGTTCACCACTCTCTGGGTGAAGAAATTCCTCCTCATTTCTGTCCTAAATGGCTCACCCCTTATCCTTAGACTGTGACCCCTGGTTCTGGACTCCCCGACCATTGGGAACATCCTTCCTGCATCTAGTCTGTCCAGTCCTGTCAGAATTTTATAAGTTTCAATAAGATCCCCTCTCGTTCTTCTAAACTCCAGCGAGTACATTTGTTTTTATGACAGACAGACTTGCATTTCTATAGCGCCTTTCACGACCTCAGGACGTCCCAAAGCGCTTTACAGCCAATGGAGTAATTTTTGAAGTGTAGTCACTGTTGTAATGTGGGAAACGCGGCAGCCAATTTGAGCACAGCAAGCGCCCAGAAACAGCAATGTGATAATGACCAGATAATCTGTTACATAAGAACATAAGAAATAGGAGCAGGAGTCGGCCATTTGTCCCCTCGAGCCTGCTCCGCCATTTAATGAGATCATTCTTGATCTGATCTTGGGCTCAGCTCCATTTCCCTGCCCGCTCCCCATAACCCTTCACTCCCTTATTGTTCAAATACCTGTCTATCTCCACCTTAAATACATTCAATGACCCAGCCTCCATGGCTCTCTGGGGCAGAGAATTCCACAGATTTACGACCCTCTGAGAAGAAATTCCTCCTCATCTCAGTTTTAACTGGGCGACCTGTGTTTTTGTGATGTTGATTGAGGGATAAATATTGGCCCCAGGACACCGGGGAGAACTCCCCCCTGCTCTTCTTCAAAATAGTGCCGTGGGATCTTTTACGGCCACCTGAGAGAGCAGACGGGGCCTCGGTTTAACGTCTCATCAGAAAGACTGCTCCTCCGACAGTGCAGCACTCCCTCAGCACTGCACTGCAGTGTCAGCCTAGACTTTTTTGCTCAAACCTCTGGAGTAGGACTTGAACCCACAACCTTTTCACTTAGGGGCAAGGGTGCTACCCACTGAGCTCTGGCAGGATGATGTCCTGAATTTCAGAACCCTCTCATCCAGAGTGGAACTGACACAAGCCCTGGGTTGGTTATCTCCAATCCATGCCTCAAACTCAGTGGGGCAATTTTAGACCCCCATACGGGCCGGGGTGGAGGGGGGTGTTAAAATTTCAAAAATGGAAAACCCGACCTCAACCTGCCTCTAACTTCTGGTTTTAATGGAGGCGGGTTGGGGGAAGCTGGGCCTCCAACCTGCTCTCTGGATGCGGGTGCCTCATGTAAATATTTTGATGCGGCTGTGTGCCTAAGACTTTACCTGTGTTTCAGGTTTATCGCTGGTCTGCTGGGTTTCCCAGGCTTTGGGAAACCCGCCAGCTTGAAGGGAGGCGAGAGTGGGTGGGTCGAACAGGTAAGTGCCTTTCCAGCACTGCTGGCGGGCTATGAGGAGCAGGAGTGCTTCCCCTCAGCCTCTCAAGCGAACCCGTTAACCACCCCGTTATTGGCCCGCCCTGCGAGCATCTGCGCGATCTGACCTCCCCACGAACTATCCGACCCCCACGCGAACTCTCTGACACCCTGCGATTGTCCGACCCGCCCCCCCCCCCACCCCACCTGCAATCAGACCTCTTTACAAACTTTTCGCAAAGTCTCTGACACCGCCCCTTGCAAACTCTCCAACCCCCAGCCGATCTCTCCGGGACAGCCCCCAAACCCCCCCCCCCCCCGATGCCCGACCCACGACCTCTCCCTTCGCCCTCTCCACTTCCCGGCCGTGGCCTGCTGCCACAGGCCTACCCGCTGTGCATTGAGTGCTGCTAGAGTTTGGTAAGAGGGAGAAAAGTCATTTAAGTGTAATTTGTGAATTTTAGTGTGTTAAAAAGTTAATTATTTGAAGTGTGTTTAATTTTTAAGTGTATATTAAACTATTGGGGAATTTAACCCGGAAGTAGAATCCGGGTATTTTGTTCTGTTCTCCCCACTCCCAGGCTTAGACAGCACTGCGGAGGCGGAGCAGCGAGACGAGTCAACCAAACAGGCCCCACAGACAGTATTCAAGGAGGAGGTTGGTGATCAGCTGGTTGGTTGGTTTTCTTCCTTCTCTTTTATTCCTTTAAGTTGGTAAGTCCTATTGAATAGTGGTGTAATAGTATCATCTTCATCGGGGCAGAGGGCCTTCATAACTAATAATAATAAATTTAATTAATTACATAGATATGGGTGACCAGGTGATGTGTCACTGTTGCAAAATGTGGGAGCTGGTGGACCCCATTGAGGCTCATGGTGATTACATTTGCGATAAGTGTTTGCTGCTAGAGGAACTCAAGCTCCATGTTAAAGAGCTTGAGACTGAGCTTCAGACACTGCGACACATCAGGGAGGGGGAGAAGTTCCTGGACTCTATGTTTCAGGAGATGGTCACACCTATGAAGTTAATTACTGCAGATGTAGTCCGTGGTCAGGGACAGGATGGTGTGACTACGAGTGAGGAAGGTACAGGGATCCAGAATGTAGTGTTGAAGGAGACGCAGCCCTTGCTCTTGTCAAGCAGGATCGAGGTTCTTACTCCCTGTGAGGGCGGGAGCGGGGACTGCAGGGAGGATGAGCAACCTGGCCACAGCACCGTGGTACAGGGGGCCATTCAAGTGGAGGGAGTAAAAAGAAATGTTGTAGTGGTAGGGGATAGTATCATTAGGGGGATAGATAGGGTTCTCTGCAGTCAAGAGCGGGAGTCCCGAAGGCTGTGTTGCCTGCCTGGTGCCAGGGTTAAGGACATCGCTTCTGGGCTGGAAAGAAACTTGGAGTGGGAGGGGGAGGATCCAGTTGTCGAGGTCCATGTTGGTACAAACAACATAGATAGGACAAGGAAGATGGTTCTGTTAAAGGAGTATGAGCAGCTAGGGGTCAAATTAAAAAAACAGAACCTCAAGGGTAATAATCTCTGGGTTATTACCTGAGCCACGAGCGAATTTGGCTAGGATAAATAAAATTAAAGAGTTAAATGCGTGGCTCAAAGACTGGTGTGGGAGAAATGGGTTTTGCTTCTTGGGACACTGGCACCAGTACTGGGACAGGAGGGAGCTGTTCCGTTGGGACGGACTCCACTTGGCCAGTGCTGGGACTAGAGTCCTGGCGAATCATATAACTAGGGCTGTAGAGAGGGCTTTAAACTAATTAGTGGGGGGGAGGTTTCTAGAGAGCAAATAATAGAAATGACAACAGGGAAGGTCATAGACTTAGGTAGCAATGGGGGAATTAAAAAACAGAACATGTCAGGAAGGGACAGAAGGTATGGAGTAAAAAGTAAAGTACTAAAAAGGGAAAAAACAGGAACTAAGTGTTATAAAACATATTTGAAAGTTCTTTATCTGAATGCACGTAGCATTCGTAACAAAATGAATGAGTTAACGGCACAAATAACGACATATGGGTATGATCTTGTGGCCATTACAGAAACATGGCTGCAGGGTGACCATGACTGGGAATTAAACATACCAGGTTATTTAACAATCAGGAAGGACAGGCAGGAAGGGAGAGGAGGTGGGGTGGCTATGTTAATAAAGGAAGGAATCACTATAATACAGAGAAATGATATTGGGTCAAAGGAGCAGGATAGTGAAACAGTTTGGGTGGAGATAAGGAATAATAAGGGGAAAAAAACACTAGTGGGTGTAGTCTATAGGCCTCCGAACAGTTGCAACTCTGTTGGACGGAGTATTAATAAGGAAATAGTTGAGGCTTGCAATAAGGGAACAGCTATAATTATGGGGGATTTTAATTATCATATTAACTGGACAAATCAAATTGGGCAGAGCAGCCTTGAGGATGAGTTCATTGAGTGTATTAGGGATGGGTTTCTTGAGCAGTATGTAACTGAACCGACCAGGGGGCAAGCAACCTTAGATTTGGTCCTGTGTAATGAGACAGGATTAATTTAAAATGTCCTAGTAAAGGATCCCCTTGGAATGAGTGACCATAACATGGTTGAATTCCATATTCAATTAGAGGGTGAGAAGGTTGGATCTCAAACAAGCATGCTGAGCTTGAATAAAGGAGACTATGAAGGTATGAGAGCGGAATTGATTAGAGTAGACTGGGAAAATAGATTAAAGGGTAAGACAGTACATGATCAGTGGTGTACATTTAAGGAGTTATTTTACAACTTCCAAAAAATATATATTCCACTGAGGAAAAAAGGGTGTAAAAGAAAAGATAGCCATCCGTGGCTAAGTAAAGTAATTAAGGATGGTATCCGACTAAAAATAAGGGCATATAAGGTAGCCAAATCTAGTGGGAGGATGGAAGATTGGGAAGTCTTTAAAAGACAGCAAAAAATAACTAAAAGATTGATTAAGAAAGGGAAGATAGATTATGAAAGTAAATTAGCAAAAAATATAAAAACAGACAGCAAAAGTTTCTATAGTTATATAAAAAGAAAAAGGGTGGCTAAAGTAAATGTTGGTCCCTTAGAGGATGAGACTGGGAAATTAATGGTGGGAAACATGGAGATGGCAAAAACGCTGAACAATTATTTTGTATCAGTCTTTACAGTAGAGGACACTAAGAATATCAGGACACTAAGAATATCCCAACACTGGACAAACAGGGGGCTCTAGGGGGGGAGGAACTAAATACGATAAAAATCACTAAGGAAGTGGTACTTGGTAAAATAATGGGACTCAAGGCGGATAAATCCCCTGGACCTGATGGCTTGCATCCTAGGGTCTTGAGGGAAGTGGCGGTAGGGATTGTGGATGCATTGGTAATAATTTTCCAAAACTCCCTGGACTCAGCAAAGGCCCCGGCAGATTGGAAAACTGCTAATGTAACACCCTTATTTAAAAAGGGTAGTAGGCAGAAGGCTGGAAACGATAGACCTGTTAGCCTAACATCTGTGGTTGGTAAAATGTTAGAGTCCATTATTAAGGAGACAGTAATGGGACATTTGGATAAACATAATTTAATAGGACAAACTCAGCATGGTTTCATGAAGGGGAAGTCATGTTTGACAAATTTGCTTGAGTTTTTTGAGGAAGTAACATACAGGGTGGATAAAGGGGAACCAGTGGACGTAGTGTATTTAGACTTCCAAAAGGCATTTGACAAGGTGCCACACAAAAGATTATTGCTCAAGATAAAAAATCACGGGATTGGGGGTAATATTCTGGCGTGGGTGGAGGATTGGCTCTCTAACAGAAAGCAGAGAATTGGGATAAATGGTTCGTTCTCAGATTGGCAACCAGTAACTAGTGGTGTTCCGCAGGGGTCAGTGCTGGGTCCCCAACTCTTTACAATCTATATTAACGATTTGGAGGAGGGGACTGAGTGTAACATATCAAAGTTTGCAGATGATACAAAGATGGGACGGAAAGTAGTGAGTGAGGAGGACATAAAAAACCTGCAAAGGGACATAGACAGGCTAAGTAAGTGGGCAGAGATTTGGCAGATGGAATACAATACTGGAAAGTGTGAGGTTATGCACTTTGGCAGGAAAAATCATAGAGCAAGTTATTATCTTAATGGCAAGAAACTGGAAAGTACTGTAGTACAAAGGGATCTGGGGGTCCTGGTGCACGAAACTCAAAAGTTAGTATGCAGGTGCAGCAAGTGATCAAGAAGGCCAATGGAATGTTGGCTTTTATTGCTAGGGGGATGGAATATAAAAACAGGGAGGTATTGCTGCAGTTGTACAAGGTATTGGTGAGACCGCACCTGGAATACTGCATACAGTTTTGGTGTCCATACTTAAGAAAAGACATACTTGCTCTCGAGTCAGTACAAAGAAGGTTCACTCGGTTAATCCCGGGGATGAGGGGGTGGTCATATGAGGAGAGGTTGAGTAGATTGGGACTCTACTCATTGGAGTTCAGAAGAATGAGAGGCGATCTTATTGAAACATATAAGATTGTGAAGGGGCTTGATCGGGTGGATGCGGTGAGGATGTTCCCAATGATGGGTGAAACTAGAACTAGTGGGCATAATCTTAGAATAAGGGGCTGCTCTTTCAAAACTGAGATGAGGAGAAACTTCTTCACTCAGAGGGTGGTAGGTTTGTGGAATTTGCTGCCCCAGAAAGCTGTGGAAGCTACATCATTAAATAAATTTAAAACAGAAATAGATAGTTTCCTAGAAGTAAAGGGAATTAAGGGTTACGGGGAGCGGGCAGGAAATTGGACGTGAGTCTAGGTTCGGAATGGTCATGGCCCTGTGGGTAGTGGAGTGGACCCAGGGGCCGTGTAGCCTTGTTCTGCTCCTACTGTGTTCTAATTCTGTGTTAGATTTCAGGAGATGGTTTTATTCCTGTTTCTGGCTGGGGTGGAGATCGCCTTTACAGAAGGTAAGTACTGTAGAAAATATAGGGACAGAGTGATCTCCTGGAAGAATTTCGATCGCCTAGATGGGTCGGAGAGGAATTTCCCAGATTTTTTTCTCCCAAATTGGCCATTGGGTCTTTTATCTGGTTTTTCGCCTCTCCCGGGAGATCACATGGGTTCGGGTGGATGGAGAGTGATAGAAGATTTGAGGTTAGGATCAGATCAGCCATGATCTTATTGAATGGTGGAGCAGGCTCGAGGAGCTGATTGGCCTACTCCTGCTCCTATTTCTTATGTTCTTATGTTCTTATGCCTGACAGCCAGCCAACCTCTCAATCTGGCTGGTTGCGGCCTGGATACGGTTTCCAAAAATGTTAATCAGGTACTGCCGTTAATTTCGGCAGGACCTCCGGGAAATCCGTGCTTCCGGATTTCCCGAGCGCTAAACCTCGCCCACCCCTGCTCCCTGCCCGTAAACTTTGGGGTCAGTGTTCCGATCAGATTTTCACCCATGGACTGATAGGGATAGGGATTGTGGATGCATTGGTAATAATCTTCCAAAACTCCCTGGACTGAGCAAAGGTCCCGGCAGACTGGAAAACTGCTAATGTAACACCCTTATTTAAAAAGGGCAGTAGACAGAAGGCTGGAAACTATAGACCGGTTAGCCTAACATCTGTGGTAGGTAAAATTTTGAAGTCCATTATTAAGGAGACAGTAACAGGACATTTGGATAATCATAATTTAATAAGACAAAGTCAGCATGGTTTTATGAAGGGGAAGTCATGTTTGACAAATTTGCTGGAGTTCTTTGAGGAAGTAACATATAGGGTGGATAAAGGTGAACCAGTGGACGTAGTGTATTTAGACTTCCAAAAGGCATTTGACAAGGTGCCACACAAAAGATTATTGCTTAAGGTAAAAAATCACGGGATTGGGGGTAATATTCTGGCATGGATAGAGGATTGGCTATCTAACAGAAGGCAGAGAATTGGGATAAATGGTTCATTCTCAGACTGGCAATCAGTAACCAGTGGTGTTCCGCAGGGGTCAGTGCTGGGTCCCCAACTCTTTACAATCTATATTAACGATTTGGAGGAGGGGACCGAGTGTAACATATCAAAGTTTGCAGATGATACTAAGATGGGAGGGAAAGTAATGAGTGAGGAGGACATAAAAAACCTGCAAGGGGACATAGACAGGCTAAGTAAGTGGGCAGAGATTTGGCAGATGGAATACAATACTGTAAAGTGTGAGGTTATGCACTTTGGCAGGAAAAATCGTAGAGCAAGTTATTATCTTAATGGCAAGAAACTGGAAAGTACTGAAGTACAAAGGGATCTGGGGGTCCTGGTGCACGAAACTCAAAAGGTTAGTATGCAGGTGCAGCAAGTGATTAAGAAGGCCAATGGAATGTTGGCTTTCATTGCTAGGGGGATAGAATATAAAAATAGGGAGGTATTGCTTCAGTTGTACAAGGTATTGGTGGGACCGCACCTGGAATACTGCATACAGTTTTGGTGTTCCTACTTAAGAAAAGACATACTTGCTCTCGAGTCAGTACAAAGAAGGTTCACTCGGTTAATCCCGGGGATGAGGGGATGGACATATGAGGAGAGGTTGAGTAGATTGGGACTCTACTCATTGGAGTTCAGAAGAATGAGAGGCGATCTTATTGAAACATATAAGATTGTGAAGGGGTTGGATCGGGTGGATGCGGGGAGGATGTTCCCGATGATGGGTGAAACTAGAACTAGGGGTCATAGTCTTAGAATAAGGGGCTGCTCTTTCAAAACTGAGATGAGGAGGAACTACTTCACTCAGAGGGTGGTAGGTCCATGGAATATGCTGCCCCAAAAAGCTGTCGAAGCTACATCATTACATAAATTTAAAACAGAAATAGACAGTTTCCTAGAAGAAAAGGGAATTAAGGGTTACGGGGAGCGGGCAGGAATTTGGACATGAGTCTAGGTTCGGATCGGTCATGGCCCTGTGGGTAGCGGAGCGGGCCCAGGGGCCGTGTAGCCTGATCCTGCTCCTGTTTCGTGTGTCTAATTCTGTTAGATTCAGGAGATGGTTCTGTGATAGTGGATTGGCAGTTAGGATCAGATCAGCCATGATCTTATTGAATGGCGGAGCAGGCCCGAAGGGCCAATTGGCCTACTCCTGCTCCTATTTCTTATGTTCTTATGTTCTTATATCCAACCCTCCCAAAGTTTTATATAAGTTCTTTGGCTTCACTCATGTACAGCTGGCATAATGTTTGATATCTGTAAGTACTACACCCGGAAACGTACAGAAACATTTTAGAGATTTAGACCTGTGGTTAAAACATGACTTAGCCTCGAGGTTAGGCAGTATAACTTGCATTGTAGGCAGTTCAGAGACGATTCACACGGTTGATTCCTGAGATGAGGGGGTTGACTTATGAAGAAAGGTTGAGCAGGTTGGGTCTATACTCATTGGAATTTAGAAGAATGAGAGGTGATCTTATTGAAACATATAAGATACTGAGGGGGCACGACAAGGTGGATGCAGAGAGGATGTTTCCCCTCGTGGGGGAATCTAGAACTAGGGGGCATAATTTCAGAATAAGGGGGCACCCATTTAAATGGGAAATGAGGAGGAATTTCTTCTCTGAGGGCCGTATACCTGTGGAATTCTCTGCCCCAGAGTGCCGTGGAGGCTGGGTCATTAATTACATTTAAGGTGGAGATAGACAGATTTTTGCAAGATAAGGGAGTGAAGGGTTATGGGGAGCGGGCAGGGAAGTGGCTTTGAGCCCAAGATGAGCCATGATCTTATTGAATGGCGGAGCAGGCTCGAGGGGCCGAGTGGCCTATTCCTGCTCCTATTTCTTATGTTCTTATAATATTTTGTATGTTAACTCGCTATTGATTAGAACAGGCGCAGGAGCCAGAGGACACGTCTTGTGATGCATTGGGATTACAGAACCAAAAGTAAATGTGCAGAAGTGCCGTATTAGAGTAATAACTACGATCACTTCTTATTAAGTGAAGGATGACAGAAAGGGGATAAAAGACAAATGAAACCTAACTCCGGAGCAGAAATAATGGATCCATAGTTACAACCTGAATACTGGAGGGACCGTGAATGGCCCTGGATCACAGGAGGCAACAGCTACAAGTCAGAAGGAACTCAGGTCACCAGACTATTAATCCCCTGGGTACAATCTTAAATACTGATTGACTCAATAATGCAGCTAATCCACGCTTCGTGTTGGTATCAGTTTGGAGGTAGTTTATTTTAAACTTCTCTATAAACCCAGTACTTTTAAATAAAATAGAACAGGTAATAGTTAACTTGTTCACACTTCATCGAGAGCCATCCTTTGTTTCTTAACCTGCCCCATTACCATCCCCTTTTGCCTTGAATATCTCTTAATGTCTCTTAACCTCTCCTGCCTTCTATCCTATCACAGGCCTTCCCTTTTGTTCTTTCATCCCCTCCCCCCTTTCCCAGCCCCTTCACTTGCTTAAAAATCTGTTCCATCTCCTGCTTTTTTCCAGTTCTGATGAAAGGTCATCGACCTGAAACGTTAACTCTGTTTCTCTCTTCGCAGATGCTGCCTGACCTGCTGAGTATCTCCAGCATTTTCTGTTTTTATTTTATATTATTAATAGTTAACTTGTGTCAGGTTATGTATTTTCGGGAAACTGGGTGGTACTTTTAGCAGTTTTATTTAACTTAAACCCTGGTTTCCGTCAGCAGGTGTTGTGCTAGTAAATAAAACTGCTGAGCCTGCAAAAACTGGGATCGCAGAATCACAACGGTCCTCGGGTAAGTGAGGCTGGATGGGGGGGCGGAGAATCGGGGGCCGGAGGGATCAGGGTCCGGGGGGGTAGGGGGGATCGGGGGCCGGGGGGATCATGGTCCGGGGGGGAGGGGGGATCGGGGGCCGGAGGGATCAGGGTCCGGGGGGGAGGAGGATCGTGGTCCGGGGGGGGAGGGGGAATCTGGGGCCGGGGGGGAAGGGGGGACCGGGGGCCGGGGGGATCGGGGTCTGGGGGAGGGGGGTCCGGGGGATTGGGGTCCGGGGGGGGGAGGGAGGATCGGGGGCTGGGGGGGGAAGGGTATCGGGGTCCGGGGGGATCGGGGTCCGGGGGGGAGGGCGGAGCGGGGGCTGGGGGGAGGGGTATCGGGGTCCGGGGGGGGGGAGGATCGGGGTCCAGGGGGGAGGGGGAATCGGGGGGATCGGGTTCCGGGGGGGGAGGGGGGATCGGGGATCGGGGTCCGGGGGGGAGGGGTGATCGGGGTCTGGGGGGATCGGGGTCCGGGGGGGAGGGGAGATCGGGGGCCGGGGGGAGGGGTATCCGGGTCCAGGGGAGAGGGGGGATCGGGGGCTGGGGGGGGAGGGGGAATAGGTGGCCGGGGGGGCAGGGGGAATCGGGGTCCGGGGGGAGGGGGAATCGGGGGCCGGGGGGGGAGGGGGGATCGGGGGCCAGGGGGGGATGGGGGATCGGGGTCCGGGGGGAGGGCGAATCGGGGGCCGGGGGGAGGGGGAATCGGGGGCCAGGAGGGGAGGGGGGATCGGGGGCCGGGGGGGAGGATCGGGGTCCGGGGGGGAGGGGGAATCGGGGGGATCGGGATCCGGGGGGGAGGGGGGATCGGGGACCGGGGGGATCGGGGTCCGGGGGGGAGGGGAGATCTGGGGCCGGGGGGATCGGGGTCTGGGGGGGGAGGGGTGATCGGGGGCCGGGGGGATTGGGGTCCGGGGGGATCGGGGTCTGGGGGGGGGGAGGGGAGATCGGGGGCTGGGGGGAGGGGTATCCGGGTCCAGGGGAGAGGGGGGTTTGGGGGCTGGGGGGGAGGGGGAATAGATGGCTGGGGGGGATAGGTGGCCGGGGGGGGGGCAGGGGGAATCGGGGTCCGGGGGGAGGGGGAATCGGGGGGCCGGGGGGAGGGGGAATCGGGGGGGGAATCGGGGTCCGGGGGGAGGGGGAATCGGGGGGGGGAGGGGGATCGGGGGGGGGGAGGGGGGATCGGGGGCTAGGGGGAGTGGGAATCGGAGTCCGGGGGGAGGGGGAAATTGGGAGCCGGGGGGAGGGGCGATCGGGGTCCAGGGGGGGCGGGGGGGATCGGAGGCTGGGGGGGGGGAGGAGGATCGGGGTCCGTGGGTGGGAGAGAATCGGGGGCGGAGGGGGGATCGGTGTCCGGTGGGGAGAGGGGATCGGAAGCCCGAGGCCGGAGAGGATTGGAGGCCAGGTGGGGGGCGGGCGGGGGGGTCGATCGGAGGCCGGGGGTGGAAGGGTGGGTGGAGGAGGGTGGCACTCCTGCTCCTCCCTGCTCCGACATTCAGCTAAGTAAATTTCAAAAACATAATTTTTTTGGCAGCATCGCGGTCCACGGTTTGCTTCTCCTGAGTGCAGCCGGTGCTATTGAACTCAGGACAATCCAATCTTGAGCAAAGGGCCTTGGTCCAATGTTTCCCCCCTCATTTTTTTTTGGGTGCGCGGCCCCTTTAAGGGGCCGCGCGGCCCATTCACAGTTTCGCATACGTGGGAACGTTGCCCTGGGCGCCTATTTTTTCCCTTCAGCAATATGGCGGGCACACACTTCCATCTGGAAATGCGTGCGGGCTTCCTGCCCACCATTACTGGGGGCTTGGTAGGACGGTTAGCGGCCGAATTTATCGGCTCCTGGCCAAGGTTTCCTCTAATTTTTTGTAGGCCGCGCGGCCCCTTTAACGAGCTGCGCGGACCATTCAAAATACCGCACGGGGGCGGTTTTTCCATTTAAAAGCCAGTGAGCCGGCTGCGCGGGAGTGCCAGAGCGCTGTGGGGCTGCGCAGCTTAAAGGGAGTGATGTAAGAAAACTACTCGGCACTTGGTCTAAGCATTAAACAAAGCTTTAATCAACTGTTTTACAACATGGAGGTCTAGTTGTGTCCGTCACTAGTTCCTGTTAAGAATATCCTGTGCAGGCTGGGCCCGTGCCCGAGTATTTATACTCTCCCTGGACAGCGCCACCCGTAGGCCGCTCAGTATTATTTCATAAATCTTTCTTTCATGAATGACTGATTCATGTCAGGGAGCATTGGTTGTAACCCTTTTTACCAATTGCAATTCCTATTCTTATTGCAGCATGGGGACTCAATTCAGCTCTGCCTCACGAGAATGTGCGGCTTAAAGGGAACATTGCTCCTGACTTTCAAAACATTTTCAGTAAGACAATAGCAAAATACTGCAGATGCTGGAAATCCAAAATAACAACAGAGAATGCTGGAAAAACTCAGCAGGTCAGGCAACATCCGTGGAGAGAAATTTGAGTTGACGTTTTGGGTTGAAACCCTTCTTCAAAACTGGAAAGAAAATAAAAAGATCGAAGGCAAGGCTGCGATCGAACAAAAGAAGAAAAGGAGACAATAAAAGGTATTAGAAGCCAGATGAGATGGTAATGGCCCGTGGAGACAAAAGGCAGCTGAGATTAGGTGTGAAGTGTACTGGCAGGATAAGGACAGCTGCCAGGTGAGAGAGAGAAACAAAAGGAAAGGAGGTCGGGGGGGGGGAGGCGGGGTGGTGGGGGGAAGGAGGACCCAAAACAAAGGGGTGGAAAAAATTAAAAGTAAAAAAGTAATAGGGGCCAAGGTTATGATCTGAAATTGTTGAACTCGATATTGAGTCCGGAAGGCTGCAGAGTGCCTAATCGGAAGATGAGTTGCTGTTCCTCGAGTTTACGTTGAGCTTCCGTGGAACAATACAAGAGGCCAAGGACGGTGAGGTCTGAGTGGGAATGGAGCGGTGAATTAAAATGACGGGTGACCAGAAGCTCGGGGTCACCCTTACGGACTGAGCGGAGGTGTTCCGCAAAGCGCTCACCCAATCTGCGTTTGGTCTTCCGATTAGGCACTTTGCAGCCTTCCGGACTCAATATCGAGTTCAATAATTTCAGATCATAACCTCGGCCTCTCTTTTTTCCTTTTAATTTTTTCCACCCCTTTATTTTGGGTCCTCCTTTCCCCCCCACCTTTCCTTTTGTTTCTCTCTCTCACCTGGCAGCTGTCCTTATCCTGCCAGTACACTTCACACCTAAGCTCAGCTGCCTTTTGTCTCCACGGGCCATTACCATCTCATCTGGCTTCGAATACCTTTTATTGTCTCCTTTTCTTCTTTTGTTCGATCGCAGCCTTGCCTTCGATCTTTTTATTTTCTTTCCAGTTTTGAAGAAGGGTTTCAACCCGAAACGTCAACTCAAATTTCTCTCCACGGATGTTGCCTGACCTGCTGAGTTTTTCCAGCATTCTCTGTTGTTATTTCAGTAAGACAATGTTCCGCTCATCCCCTTTGTACGAAATTTGACATCCAAATATTTATTCAAGATCTGTTTGTGTGGATGGGCGGATGGGCCATTTCTATTTACCAGATGTGGGCAGGCACAAGGACACAATATTGTTTTGATCATGAGTTGCACAATTTGTACCGCACAGAGCACATTGATTTGACTTGGCTGGCTTGGGATGCAGGTTTAGAAATCTAAGGAAAGGCAAGGTGTGCGGGGAAAGAATCTGCGCTGAGCGTTGGATTTTCAGCAGAGTGAATGAGGCAGGATCGGGGCCAGGTCCAACAGAAAGAACCTCTTTAACACACAGTAACCCCGGTATGCTACTCCCTCTGGGAACCGTACGGAAAAATAGTGTTACTTACACAGTGAACAGAGCTTCACGGGAAAGGAATTTCGTATGATTTCTATTTAAGGCAAAGCACTATAAATATTGCAGTTCTATCAGAGGCCACGATTAGGGCAAGTGATTTGTCGTCCACTGAGAAATGAGCATTTTCAATGCCTCGGGGATTGGCTGTGCAAAATTACGGTACTTGAGCAGCAACAGTAAGAGGAGAATTTCGTAGAATTCAGGCGTAGTGTTGTGCTGCGCCAGTATCAGAGCTGTGACATATCAGATTCCACACAGCGGACAATAGACTATTAAAATGCCCCAATAGGGTTAACTGTCTACAACAACAACAACAACTTGTATTTATATAGCGCCTTTAACATAGTAAAACGTCCCAAGGTGCTTCACAGGAGCGATTATCAGACAAAATTTGACACCGAGCCACATAAGGAGAAATTAGGGCAGGTGACCAAAAGCTTGGTCAAAGAGGTAGGTTTTAAGGAGGAGAGAGAGGCGGAGAGGTTTAGGAAGGGAATTCCAGAGTTTAGGGCCTAGGCAGCTGAAGGCACGGCTGCCAATGGTGGAGCGGTTAAAATTGGGGATGCTCAAGAGGCCAGTCTTAATGCGAGGGGCATTTGTAATAAGGTGGATGAATTGGCTGCGCAAATAGAGGTAAACGAATATGATTTGGTTGGGATTACGGAAATGTGGCTCAAGGATGGCCAAGACTGGGAACTCAACATCCAGGGGTATTCGATATTCAGGAAAGATAGGCAAAAAGGAAAGGGAGGTGGGTAGCATTACTGGTTAAAGAAGGGATTAACACAATTGTAATGAAGGGTATTAGCTCTGATGATGTGGAATCTGTATGGGTAGAATTGAGGAATACTAAGGGGAAAAAAATGTTAGTGGGAGTGGTATATAGACCTCCAAACAGTAAGGCGGAGGTTGGGGATGGCATTAAAAGGGAAATTAAAGAAGCGTGCAATAAGGGCACAGCAGTCATCATGGATGACTTTAATCTACATATAGATTGGGCCAACCAAATTAGTAACAATACTGTGGAGGAGCAATTCCTGGAGTGTTTACGGGATGGTTTCCTGGACCAATATGTCGAGGAACCAACCAGAGATCAGGCCATCTTAGACTGGGTATTATGTAACGAGAAAGGATTCATTAGCAATCTTGTTGTACGAGGCCCCTTGGGTCGGAGCGATCATAACATGATCGAATTCTTCATTAAGATGGAGAATGAAGTAGTTGACTCAGAGACTAGGGTCCTCAATTTAAATAAAGGAAACTACGATGGTCTGAGGAGCGAGTTGGGTAGGATTGATTGGGGAATGACACTCAAAGGGTTGACGGTGGATAGGCAATGGCAAACATTCAAAGACCGAATGGATGAGCTACAGAATTTGTTCATCCCAGTTTGGCATAAAAATAAAACAAAAAAGGTGACTCAACCATGGCTAACGAGGGAAATTAGGGATAGCATAAGATCCAAAGTGAGGACATATAACTTGGCCAGAAAAAGCAATAATCCTGAGGATTGGGAGCAGTTTAGGATTCAACAAAGGAGGACAAAGGGATTAATTAAGAAAGGGAAAATAGAATATGAGAGTAAGCTTTCAGGGAACATAAAAACTGACTGTAAAAGCTTTTTATAGATATGTGAAGAGAAAAAGATTGGTGAAGTCAAGCGTAGGTCCCTTGCAGTCAGAATCAGGGGAATTTATCATGGGGAACAAATAAATGGCAGACCAACTAAATACATATTTTGGTTCTGTCTTCACAAAGGAGAACACAAATAACCTCCCAGAGATGCCGGGGAACATAGGGTCTGATGAAAGGGTGGAACTGAAAGAAATCAATATTTGTAGGGAAATGGTGTTGGGAAAATTGATGGGACTGAAGGCCGATAAATCCCCAGGGCCTGATAAGCTACATCCCAGGGTACTTAAGGAAGTGGCCCTAGAAATAGTAGATGCATTGCTGGTCATCTTCCAGAACTCGATAGACTCTGGAACAGTACCCATGGATTGGAGGGTAGCTAATGTTACCCCACTATTCAAAAAAGGTGGTAGAGAAAAAGTGGGGAATTATAGACCGGTAAGCCTGACATCGGTAGTGGGGAAAATGCTAGAGTCCATTATAAAAGATGTAATAGCAGAGCACTTGGATAGCAGTGACAAGATCGGACAAAGTCAACATGGATTTACAAAAGGTAAATCATGCTTGACTAACCTACTGGAATTTTTTGAGGATGTAAGTGATAAAATAGATAAGGGAGAACCAGTGGATGTGGTGTATTTGGACTTTCAGAAGGCTTTCGATAAGGTCCCACATAAGAGATTAGCGTGCAAAATTAAGGCACATGGGATTGGGGGCAAGGTATTGACTTGGATAGAGAACTGGTTGGCGGACAGAAAGCAAAGAGTTGGAATAAACGGGTCTTTTTCCGAGTGGCAGGCAGTGACTAGTGGGGTACCGCAAGGATCGGTCCTAGGACCCCAGCTGTTCACAATATATATTAATGATCTGGATGAGGGAATTGGATGTAATATCTCCAAATTTGCAGACGACACAAAGCTGGGTGGGAGGGTATGCTGTGAGGAGGATGTCGTGAAACTCCAGTACGATTTGGACAGGTTGGGTAATTGGGCAGAAACATGGCAAATGCACTATAATGTGGATAAATGTGAGGTTATCCACTTTGGTGGCAAAAACAGGAAGGCAGATTATTATTTGAATGGCAATAGATTGGGAGAAGGGGAAGTGCAAAGAGACCTGGATGTTCTTGTGCACCAGTCGCTGAAGGTAAGCATGCAGGTGCAGCAGGCGGTTAAGAAGGCAAATGGTATTTTGGCCTTCGTAGCAAGAGGGTTCGAGTACAGGAACAAGGATGTCTTGCTACAATTGTACAGGGCCTTGGTGAGACCGCACCTTGAGTATTGTGTGCAGTTTTGGGCGCCTTACCTGAGGAAGGATGTTCTTGCCATGGAAGGAGTGCAGCGAAGATTCACCAGGCTGATACCTGGGATGGCAGGAATGACGTATGAGGAGAGATTGTGTCGATTGGGCTTATACTCACTGGAGTTTAGAAGATTGAGAGGGGATCTCATCGAAACCTATAAAATTCTGTCAGGCCTGGACAGACTAGATGCAGGAAGGATGTTTCTGATGGCTGGGGAGTCCAGAACCAGGGGTCATAGTTTAAGGATAAGGGGTAAGCCATTTAGGACTGAAATGAGGAGGAATTTCTTCACCCAGAGAGTGGTGAACCTGTGGAATTCTCTGCCACAGAGGGCGGTGGAGGCCAGTTCATTAAATATATTCAAGAAAGAGTTGGATATATTTCTTAAGGCTAAAGGGATCAAGGGACATGGGGAGAAGGCAGGGACAGGGTACTGAATTTGGATGATCAGCCATGATCTTATTGAATGGCGGAGCAGGCTCGAAGGGCCGAATGGCCTACTCCTGCTCCTATCTTCTATGTTTCTAGAATTGGAGGAGTGCAGTGATCTCGGAGGGTTGTGGGGTTGGAGGAAACCACAGAGATAGGGAGGGGCGAGGCCGTGGAGGGATTTGAAATCGAGGCGTTGCTTAACTGGGAGCCAATGTAGGTCAGCGAGCACAGGGGTGATGGGTGAACGGGACTTGGTGCGATTAGGACATGGGCAGCAGAGTTTTGGATGACCTTAAGTTTACAGTGGTTAGAACGTGGGAGGCCGGCCAGGAGACTGTTGGAATAGTCAAGTCTCGAGGTAACAAAGGCATGGATGGGGGTTTCAGCAGCAGATGAGCTGAGGCATTGATGGAGTCGTATGACGTTACGGAGGTGGAAATAGGCGGTCTTAGTGATGGTGCGGATAAAGGGTTGGAAACTCATTTCAGGGTCAACTGTCTGCTCTATAGATTCTTATAGGCCGAGACGGTGTTAAGATTATTGGGGGCCTTTGCAAGGAAACATTTCTCTACCCATGCAGATGAATTTAATCTTCCAATATAGAAACATAGAAGATAGGAGCAGGAGTAGGCCATTCGGCCCCTCGAGCCTGCTCCGCCATTCAATGAGATCATGGCTGATCATCCAAATTCAGTACCCTGTCCCTACTTTCTCCCCATATCCCTTGATCTCTTTAGCCTTAAGAAATATATCTAACTCCTTCTTGAATATATTTAATGAATTGGCCTCAACTGCCTTTTGTGGTAGAGAATTCCACAGGTTCACCACTCTCTGGGTGAAGAAATTCCTCCTCATCTCTGTCCTAAATGGCTTACCCCTTATCCTTAGACTGTGACCCCTGGTTCTGGACTCCCCCGCCATCGGGAACATCCTTCCTGTATCTAGTCTGTCTAGTCCTGTTAGAATTTTATAAGTTTCAATGAGATCCCCTCTCATTCTTTTAAACGCCAGCGAATACAAGCCCAATCGACCCAATCTCTCCTCATACGTCATTCCTGCCATCCCAGGTATCAGTCTGGTGAATCTTCACTGCACTCCCTCCATGGCAAGAACATGGACGGTGGAAATACACAACAGGTTCGTCATCATCTGAAAATGGAAAAGACAGGTTCATGTTTTGGATTGAGAACTTTCTTCAAAACTATATAACGATTTGTTAGTATTTCTGATGAGGGGGTCTGACTCTCAATCAAAGCAATAAGCTGAATTTTCTCCTTCAGATCCTAATGGACTTGTTGTGTACTTCCAAGGTATTGGCCGAGAAATTGGTCCGCACGGCTGCAATATGGCGGACAGGAAGCAGCGCACATTTCCGCCCGGTCTTCCCAGCCAGTTCCAGTGGTGAACTGAGCAGTGATACGGCCAAACAACAGGCGTCCTTTACTCATGTCTGAAGCAGGGGTTAGGCTCTTTGCATATGCAAATAAGAGGTGTAACGAATGTTTGAGGGTCCTTCTATAAGATTGGTTTGTCAGCGTGGACTGCACTCAGGGAAACGAGCACTGGAGATCGCCTGCAACAAAGAAGGTATGTAACCTACCTGATTGCATCCTCCCTTCCCTTCCATTGGTGGTGGAAAAGTCAGTCCATGCAGTCCTCCTGTTTGGAATTCCATCCCTGAATTTCCTCAGCTCTCCAGATCTCTCTCCTCCCTTAAAAACGTCCTCAAGGATCATTTCCTTGACAAAGCTTTCAGTCACCTCTCCGAATCTCTCCCTTTCAGCTCAGTGTCCATTCATCTTACACCTATTTGTGAAGTGCCTTAAAAAAGATTGTAGAACTAGGGGTTACAGTCTCAGAATAAGGAGCTAGCCATTTAGGACTGAGATGAGGAGAAATTTCTTAATGCATTGGGTTGTGAATCTTAGGAATTCTCTACCCCAGAGGGTCTAGATTCGGATCAGCCATGATCCTATTGAATGGCGGAGCAGCCCCGAGGGGTCGTATGGCCTACTCCTGCTCCTACTTCTTATGTTCTTATGTTCTTATGGCAGTGGATGCTCAGCCGTTGAGTATGTTCAAGGCTGAGATCGATAGATTTTTGGACTCTAAGGGAATCATGGGATATGGGGATCGGGTGGGAAAGTGGAGTGAAGGTCGAAGATCAGCCGTGATCTTATTGAATGGTGGAGCAGGCTCGAGGGGGGTGGGTATGGCCTACTCCTGCTCCTGACGAAAGGTCATCGACCTCAAACGTTAACTCTGTTTCTCTCTCCACAGATGCTGCCTGGCCTGCTGAGTACTTCCAGCATCTGCAGTATTTTGCTTTTGTATGCGGGGTTCCACCCCTGTTTCCAGGTACAAGGGGGCAGGCCTGTGTCTGGGGTGTGTTGAGTAGATCAACAAGCTGAACCTGCAAAGACGGGTGGGTTCAGGTCAAGTCAGGCCGAGTGTGCTTTGCATGAGCTCCGCCTGACTTGTGCGCAGCTGGAGAGGAGGAAGCAAATCATTCCTTATGTGCCTTCTTTTTGGCCGCCTTACTTTAGGAATGATGTCAATGCCATAGAGAGCATACAAGGAAAATTAGGGGAATGGGTCTTACGTACGGTAGATGTCCTACAATGTGATTAAATGCAGTGGTATGAATTCGAGTTTGTGGAACTCCTGACATATTTATCATATTCTGGGTCCCTGCTAAATGTTTCGGATCATAGAATCTTAGAAATTTACAGCACAGAAGGAGACCATTCGGCCCATCTTGTCCATGCTGGCCGACAAAGAGCTATCCAGCCTAATCCCACTTTCCAGCTCTTGGTCTGTAGCCCTGCAGGTTACGGCACTTCAGGTGCATATCCAAGTACTTTTTAAATGTGATGAGGGTTTCTGCCTCTACCACCCTTTCAGGCAGTGAGTTCCAGACCCCCACCACCCTCTGGGTGAAAAAGTTCTCCTCAAATCACCTCTAAACCTCCGACCAATTACTTTAAATCTCTGCCCCCTGGTTATTGACCTCTCTACTAAGGGAAATAGGTCCTTCCTATCCACTCTATCTAGGCCCCTCATAATTTTATACACCTCAATTAAATCTCCCCTCAGCCTCCTCTGTTCCAAAGAAAACAACCCCAGCCTATCCAATCTTTCCTCAGAGCTAAAATTCTCCAGTCCTGGCAACATCCTCGTAAATCTCCTCTGCACCCCCTCTAGTGCAATCACATCTTTCCTGTAATGTGGTGACCGGAACTGTACGCAGTACTCTCAAGAGAGGGACCTGGGGATCATAGCTAATAACTCGTTAAAGCAATCTGATGAGGTCATTGGGAAGGTGAATAAGGTTTTAGGTTATAGTGTAGAACAGTACAATATGAAAATAAGAACAGTATCCTGAGGCTGTACAAGGGTTCATCTGATAAGGCTTTGGTATAGTTGCACATCATTGATAGGGAGATAGAACAAGTGGGCATGACATTGGATCATGAGATTAGTAATGAAATAATTGCATTTAAAATAAAAAGAGGAGATATATTAAATAACTAATCAAACACAAAGAGGATAAAACCCCTGGTCTGGATGGATCACATCCGCGCATTTTAAAAGAATCTAGGGAAGAGATAGCAGAGGCACTACTACACATATTTAATAATTCATTAGAAAAAGGTGTAGTGCCAGAGGACTGGCGGCTAGCTAACATAATACCGATATTTAAGAAAGGAGATAGAACATGTCCAGGGTATTATAGACCAGTCAGCTTAACATCGGTGGTAGGAAAAATAATGGAATCCCGACTAAAGGACAAAATAGAAGAACACCTAGAAGCCAAAAATATAACAATGAATAGTCAGCATGGATTTCAAAAGGGAAAGTCTTGCTTGATCAACCTCATTGAATTTTTTGGAGCGGTAATGAGAGAATAGACAAGGGTAATGTAGTAGATGTAATTTATCAAGATTTTCAAAAGACCTTCGATAAGGTACCACCAATTAGACTAATGAATAAGGTCAGAGAATGTGGAATCAGGGGACAAGTAGCAGAATGGATAGCTAACTGGCTTCAGGACAGAAAGCAGAGAGTGAGAGTAAAGGGTAGCTATTCACAGGGGCAGAAGGTGGGTAGTGGTGTTCCACAAGGATCAGTGCTGGGACCACTGTTGTTCACAATTTACATTAATGATTTAGACTTTGGAATCAAAAACACAATTTCTAAATTTGCGGATGACACCAAATTGGGGGGGGGGGGGAATAGTCAGTACTGAGGAGGACTGCAACAAATTACAGGAAGACATTAATAAAGTTGCAGAATGGGCAAATAATTGGCAAATGAAGTTCCACACAGATAAATGTGAGGTATTACATTTTGGTAGGAAGAATAGGGAGGCCACATCACTTGGAGGGTGTGAGTCTAGGTGGGGTAGAGGAGCAAAGGGATCTCGGAGTACAAATACACAAATCAGTAAAAGTAGCAACACAGGTTAACAAGGCCATAAAAAAATCAAACCAGTCACTAGGGTTTATTTCTAGAGGGATAGAATTGAAAAGTAGAGAAGTTATGCTAAACCTGTATCGAACCTTGGTTAGACCACACTTGGAGTACTGCGTACAGTTCTGGTCGCCATGTTATAAAAAGGATATAGAGGCACTGGAGAGGGTGCAGAGAAGATTTACAAGGATGATACCAGAAATGCGAGGGTATACCGATCAGGAAAGGATGAACAGGCTGGGTCTCTTTTTGCTTGAAAAAAGAAGGCTGAGGGGTGACCTAATAGAGGTCTTTAAAATTAGGAAAGGTTTTGATAGAGTGGATACAGAGAGAATGTTTCCACTTGTGGGGAAGAGCAAAACTAGAGGCCATCAATATAAGATAGTCACCAAGAAATCCAATAGGGAATTCAGAAGAAACTTCTTTACCCAGAGAGTGGTGAGAATGTGGAACTCGCTACCACAGGGGGTGGTTGAAGCGAATAGTATCGATGCATTTAAGGGGAGGCTGGACAAGCTCATGAGGGAGAAGGGAATAGAGGGTTACGCTGATAGAGTTAGATGAGGAAAGACGGGAGGAGGCTCGAGTGGAGCATAAACACCAGCATGGACTGGTTGGGCCGAACGGCCTGTTTCTGTGCCGTATATCCGATGGAATCCTGTGTAACATCGTGTCCAGTTTTTATTGAGACCATGGAGAAAATACAGAGGAGGGTGACTAAAATGATAACCATTCTTAGGAGTTAGGGCTATTTTCTGTGACGAAACACAAGCTTAGAGGGGATATGAATTAAGTTTTTAAAATAATGAAGGGAAGAAATTCGGTCCTGTTGGAAGGGTTTACTTTGGGTGGAAAGATGTTAAACCGAGGCCAATCTGTCCTCTCAGGTGGACTTAAACGATCCAATGGCACCAGGGAGAGCGGGACTAACTGGCTTGCTCTGCAAAGGTTCCGTCGCAGACTCGATGGGCTGAATGACCTTCTTCTATTCTGTTCTATGATTCTATGATTTGAAAAAGAGCAGGGGAGTTCTCCCACTGTCCTGAGCAACATTTGTCCCTCAACCAATGCCACCAAAGAACGCTGCACGTTTTAATATTATGAAGTTTGTCATTTGTGACACAGTCCCAAATGGTTCCATGTTTTTGTTCAGTTTTACGTTCAGATGATGGCAAAAAAGGGTCATTTAATCCTACATCAAATTGGTTCACTGATTCTAATGGCTTATGGTTGCATAAATATAGCATCATTTCTTCCCCCTCTATTGTGAAATGCCTCTGGGTGTTTTGCAACTTGGAAGGTATTTATGAATGTTGATTTCTTACACCTAGACAAGCTGATGGACGTTGCATTATGAATTTCTTGTTAAAAACAAATTTACGTATAAAACAATACATTGAGTGAATCTTATTTTTAGACAGATGGGATATTGTGAATGTGTAGTTTTACAAATGTCAATATTGTTACCTTCATCTGATAATCTGACTCCAAACAACTTAAGTGGTTAAGAACAGGACACTGAAGGAATATTGGTGTTTTTTTTAATGGACAGGATCAAAAAAGGACTTGTGTTGGATTCCCTACCGATCAGAAGCCTTCTTTTTATCTCCATTTTTAATCACTTTTGAAGGTTAATTGAACCTTTATAGCTTCTTGTTGTATTTATGCATTTTATTGTACTTTCTGGTATTTAATGACTTGCTGCGCTTCACACCTCTATTTAATTGTAAAAAAAATATTTGCTGTAGTCTGAAAATCCTTATCCATGTTTAATATCTGCCATTGGGAGGTGATTGTGGTAGCAGGCACAAGAGTATGTCGAATCCAGTAAAGAAATGATTGGACGTAGAGTCATTGTTGATCCTCGCGTCAAGCAACTGTGGAAGGGCTGGTTATGGAAAAACAATGTCCCTTCCCAATTGTAGGAGACAGGCTCGGCTTATGAAAAATGCTGTCAGACTGCCATTGTAATATCCTGCGATACTTCTTTCAGTTTAGTATTCGCTGCTCGCTGTACGGTCTGCTCTACACTGGGGAGACCAAACGCAGATTGGGTGACCGCTTTGCAGAACACCTCCGTTCAGTCCGTAAGGGTGACCCCGAGCTTCTGGTTGCCTGTCATTTCAATTCACCGCCCCACTCCCTCTCTGACCTCTCTGTCCTGGGCCTCTTACACTGTTCCAATGAAGCTCAATGTAATCGCGAGGATCTTTCGATTAGGCACTTTACAGCCTTCTGGACTCAACATCAAGTTCAACAATTTCAGATCATAACCATTGCTCCCGTTTTGTCAGACGGCAGCTGTTGATCATTCCGCGATTCCCATTTACACCTCCTCTAGACCCATCGCTTGTCTCTTTACTTGTCCCATTACCATCTCCTTTTGCCTCGCACCATCATCCCTTTTGTCATTTAATCTCTCCTGCCTTCCACCCTATCACAGACCTCCCCTTTTGTTCTTTCCTCCCCTCCCCTCTTTCCCTGCCCCTACACTTGCTTAAAAACCTGTTCCATCTCCAGCTTTTTCCAGTTCTGACGAAGGGTCATCGACCTGAAACGTTAACTCTGTTTCTCTCTCCACAGATGCTGCCTGACCTGCTGAGTGTTTCCAGCATTTTCTGTTTTAATTTCAGATTTCCAGTGTCCGCAGTATTTTGCTTTTGAAATATTCTGTGACACTGAGTTATTAATTTCCGTCGGCCGAGTAATGTTTCTGAATGAAGCCAGAGGCTTTTTCAAATCACATGCTCTTTGATTTCTTTTCAAATCCCGGCGTCTATGGTTCAGAAGGGCTTTTATCAACAGTCTGTTTTCAAGTGTATAATGGTCATGGAAAGATGCTTTATGTAAAGTTGCCTTAATTACTGATCATAACAAATGCGCATTGCTCTATTCGTAGTATTTCTGCCTGTTCATTGAAGAATGCTTATCTTATCACATTTAGCAGCTGGATGCACAAAGGGACTTTCAGTGCTCGGGAGGTTAAATGTTAAATTTGTATAATAAAAGGCTAGACAGTGGAGGGAGATTGTTATTTGCAGCAGATGTCCTGTTTGATTGTCGGCCTGACTCAGCAGTATGTGATAAGCAGCTCATTAACAGCTGCTCTGTACACACTGGCAGCACAAAGCAACCAACCAGCGTCCCGTGCTTGAGTCAGCCCTGTATCTGTGTGTTGCTGACTTTGAGTACACCCTCTCTGCTCCTGTGGAGTCTCTCTTATTTAGACAAGCTTTGTTAAAGCCAGGCAGAGGCCAGAATGGTACAGTATCGCCTAACCTTTGGAAGCTTGGGATGCTGGTTCATAGGCTTCAGGAACTGGAACAAGTGCATAAAAAGACAAATGTGAGAAGTCACACAACACCAGGTTATAGTCCAACAGCTTTATTTGAAATCACAAGCTTTCGGAGCGTTGCTCCTTTGTCAGGTGAAGTGAAGAGATACATATAGGCACAGCATATATAGTCAGAGAACACTGCCAGATGATTACAGGTAATCTTTCTAACTGCCCTTTATCACACCTCGGCAGAGAGATAATCACAGCAATCATTATCTCTCTGCCGAGGTGTGATAAAGGGCAGTTAGAAAGATTACCTGTAATCATCTGGCAGTGTTCTCTGATTATATATGCTGTGCCTATATGCATCTCTTCACTCCACCTGAAGAAGGAGCAGCGCTCCGAAAGCTTGTGATTTCAAATAAAGCTGTTGGACTATAACCTGGTGATGTGTGACTTCTCACATTTGTCCACCCCAGTCCAACACCGGCATCTCCACATCATAAAAAGACAATAAGAGCCTCCCAGTCATGGGGGCAGGACTCTCAGTGCAATGCTACTTTGGCTATGTTTTATAATGGGCCTGCCCATTCCCACTGTCTACTGGTGCTGGTTTTGGATAGATGGAAATGAAAGAAAAAGGAAGACTTGCATTTCTATAGCGCTTTCACGACCACCGGGCGTCCCAAAGCGCTTTACAGCCAATGAAGTACTTTTTGAAGTGTAGTCACTGTTGTAATGTAGGAAACGCGGCAGCCAATTTGTGCACAGCAAGCTCCCACAAACAGCAATGTGATAATGACCAGATAATCTGTTTTAGTGATGTTGATTGAGGGATAAATATTGGCCCCAGGACACCGAGGAGAACTCCCCTGCTCTTCTTTGAAATAGTTCCATGGGATCTTTTATGTCCACCTGAGAGAGCAGACAGGGCCTCGGTTCAGCATTTCATTCCATATAGATCATGGGGAATATTGTGCTGCTGAGATTCCTCTTGCTTGATAACATTTGGGTGGATTTAGCACCAATGAATGGGGCTGAGAATTAAATCTACTTGCGGTGCAATCACACCTTGTTTGCGTTGTCTTGTCATGGTGGTTGAAGGGCCATTAGGGGCCTCGGCGGAGATGAACTAACTCAGGACAGATTAGGAAGCAGACCTGGGGCTTTACTGGTCTGTGTGGCTCTGCTACACTCCTTATCTGAGTAAGGATGTTCTTGCCATGGAAGGAGTGCAGCGAAGATTCACCAGGCTGATACCTGGGATGGCAGGAATGACGTATGAGGAGAGATTGGGTCGATTGGGCTTGTACTCGCTGGAGTTTAGAAGAATGAGAGGGGATCTCATTGAAACTTATAAAATTCTAACAGGACTAGACAGACTAGATGCAGGAAGGATGTTCCCGATGGTCGGGGAGTCCAGAACCAGGGGTCACAGTCTAAGGATAAGGGGTAAGCCATTTAGGACAGAGATGAGGAGGAATTTCTTCACCCAGAGAGTGGTGAACCTGTGGAATTCTCTACCACAGAAGGCAGTAGAGGCCAGTTCATTAAATATATTCAAGAAGGAGTTGGATATATTTCTTAAGGCTAAAGGGATCAAGGGACATGGGGAGAAGGCAGGGACAGGGTACTGAATTTGGATGATCAGCCATGATCTCATTGAATGGTGGAGCAGGCTCGAGGGACCGAATGGCCTACTCCTGCTCCTATCTTCTATGTTTCTATGTTAATATCCAGTCAGGCCGTCAGAGTCTGGCCGAAGTGGGCAGCCCCGCTGCATTTAAACATATAAACTAACTACTCCTGTGAAAGAAAAGAAAGACTTGCATTTCTATACTGCCTTTCACAACCTCAGGACGTCCCAAATGCAGCAGACAATTTGCGCACAGCAAGCTCCCACAAACAGCAATGTGATAACAACCAGATAATTTGTTTTTAGTGATGTTGATTGAGGGAGAACTCCCCTACTCTTCTTCGAAATAGTGTGATGGGATCTTTTATGTCCACCTGAGAGCAGATGGGGCTTCGGTTTAACATCTCATCCGAAAGGCGGCACCTCCGACAGTGCAGCACTCCCTCAGTACTGCCCCTCCGACGCTGCAGCATTCCTTCAGTACTGCCCCTCCGACAGTGCAGCACTCCCTCAGTACTGCCCCTCCGACAGTGCGGCGCTCCCTCAGTACTGCCCCTCCCACAGTGCGGCGCTCCCTCAGTACTGCCCCTCCGACGGTGCAGCAGTCCCTCAGTACTGCCCCTCCGACAGTGCGGCACTTCCTCAGTACTGCCCCTCCGACAGTGCGGCGCTCCCTCATTACTGCATCTCCGACAGTGCAGCGCTCCCTAAGTACTGCCCCTCCCACAGTGCGGCGCTCCCTCAGTACTGCCCCTCTGACAGTGTGGCACTTCCTCAGTACTGCCCCTCCGACAGTGCGGCACTTCCTCAGTACTGCCCCTCTGATAGTGCGGCGCTCCCTCAGTATAATTTAGCTTTCACTTGCTGCTGGCTGCATGAGGCCTATGCATCAGGAGTTGGCAGCGCAAGGATCAACATAAAAGCAGCTATTGGTTTAACCTGAAAAGGCACTGGGGAAACCCTCCTAATCTTCCTTAATGACTGACACTAATGGTTAGCCCTAGAGGCATTAGGAACCAATTAAACCAATAATTACATAGAGGGATGGTGGGAAAACCTCCATTTATAACAACAACAACTTGCATTTATATAGCGCCATTAATGCAGAAAAATTCTCAAGCCGCTTCACAAAGACATTATCAGAAAAAAATGCTAAGACAGAGATATTAGGAGAGAGACCTAAAGCTTGATCAAAGGTATGGAGGGGAAGAGTTGGGTGGAGAGGCGGAAGGTTTTAAGAAGGGAATTCCAGAGCCTAAGGCTTAGTTGATGAAAGGCACAGGTGCTGAAGGTGGGGTGAAGGGAGGGGGAGTTGTAAAAGAGGCCAGAATCAGGTAACTACAGAGTTTGGGGGTTTGTGGAGCGAGGGTTTAGTCAGCAATCAGGTGCCCCAGTGGAGAATCTCCCTCAATGGGAGTGTGGATTGTGGATGAGTTTCTGTGACCCATACTCCAATCTGGGAGGACAGGATCACTGATTTCACACGATGTTACCAACATAAGTTCTGGTATTCAACACAGGCAGTATTCAGTCCAGATTGAAGTTGATCTTAATAAGGGCACAACACGGTAAAGAAGGGCTTAGCGAAGTACATCAATACTGACATTCCTTGTACTGCACTGCACTGGCTGTGTTAATGAGGAAGCACATATACATTCACCAGATCCAAATACAAGCTTGTTTACATTTAAGTTGGGGTCATGATCATATGGCTCGGAGACCTGCGATCTCCTTGTGTTGTTCTCCCCTATTTACTGCTTTGAAAGTTTGTTAAGTCAAGTGTCATCTGTGGCTTAGTGGGTAGCACATTTGCCTCTGAGCCCAAAGGTTGTGGGTTCAAGTCTCACTCCAGAGACTTGAGCACAAAAATCTAGGCTGACACTCCAGTGCAGTACTGAGGGAGCGCTGCACTGTCGGAGGTGCTGTCTTTCGGATAAGACGTTAAACTGAGGCGCCGTCTGCTCTCAGGTGGCTGTGAAAGATCCAATGGCCCTATTTTGAAGAAGAGCAGGGAGTTATCCCTGGTGTCCTGGCCAATATTTAACTGTGGAGCAACATCACTAAAAAGCAGATTATCGGGTCATTATCACATTGCTGTTTGTGGGAGCTTGCTGTGCGCAAATTGGCTGCTGCGTTTCCTACATTACAGCAGTGACTACACTCCAAAAAGTACTTCATTGGTTATAAAGTGTTTTGGAAGATCTGGTGGTCATGAAAGGCGCTATAGAAATGCAAGTCTTTCTTTTCTTTTCAAGTCCCGTTGGAAGATGTGTTTTAAACTCCTGAGGAGGGAGAGATCTGATGTCACAACATTGCCTTGGCCCCGGCGATTATTTTGTCAGCAAAATCTGACTGAACTTTTCATCGACCTCCCACTTCTCTTTCGATTATCACTTTAACTTGATCATTTTCCGAAAGCAAATTTCTAGCATTGTATAAATAGTGAGGCCTGGGAATTGACGGGAGCCAATTCCTTGTGTCTGCATGTTTGCATCATGATTTGAAACCGCATGGAGGCCAAGCATGTGACAGGGCACAGCCGCCTCTGGGTGTTTAGTGAAAGAAAGACTTGCATTTCTATAGCGCCTTTCACGACCACCGGGCGTCTCAAAGCATTTTACAGCCAATGAAGTACTTTTGAAGTGGAGTCACTGTTGTAATGTAGGAAACGCAGCAGCCAATTTGCGCACAGCAAGGTCCCACAAACAGCAATGTGATAATCTTTTAATTTTTTTTTATGTTGGTTGAGAGATAAATATTGGCCAGGACACCGGGGATAACTCCCCTGCTTTTCTTCGAAATAGTGCCACGGGATCTTTTACGTCCACCTTAGAGAGCAGACGGGGCCTCGGTTTAACATCTCATCCGAAAGACGGCACCTCCAACAGTGCAGCACTCCCTCAGCACTGCACTGGGAATGTCTGCCGCGCTTTATGTGCTCAAGTTCCTGGAGTGGGACTTGAACCCCCAACCTTCTGACTCAGAGAGCCCATACATGTAGCGTCGAATCCAACAGGAGCTTTGAAGATCCATGGAGATCAGGGTCCTCGACGCTACTGAGTTTCTGGAGCTTGGCTCCTTTATATTTGTGAGTTCGGCTGATAGCTGGTGAGTGACCCTCAGAGTCAATGGCACTCTTGCCTTAGAGTGATTGGCAAAAAAATACCATCTGCTTTGGAGCACATCACAGGAAACAATGCATTTCAATGGGTTTGCAATCTGTCGAAATCATGTTCTTTTATTAAAAATATCACAGCGGTAGTCATGCTCCAACCTTGGCAAGTATAGCTCCGGATCCTAGGAATGACTTGGCTCCAACATTTCATAACTTGGTTCTTGTAAGTTGCTGAAAGAATATTTCCACAAATGTAAAGTTTATTTATCAACCATGGTCACCGTTTTCATTTTTGTCAGGTTTGGTCACCTGTCCTAATATTTCCATGTGAGGCTCGGTGCCCAATCTTGTTTGATAATTGCTCCGGTGAAACTCCTTGGGACACTGTTCACGTGTTGATAAAAAGAAGCCTATACGGCCCATTTCACGACCACCGGACGTCCCAAAGCGCTTTACAGCTAATGAAGTACTTTTATTTTGAAGTGTAGTCTCTGTTGTAATGTAGGAAACGCAGCGGCCAATTTGCGCCCAGCAAGCCGGCATAGAGCTCTGGTGAACTTCCAGCCACTTGTCCACACAATATCGCCCCACCTGTATCAAGGGCATTGGTTTACCCTGAAGACGATAATGAGGAATCCCAGGCCCAACTGACAAGTCTGCAACAACAACAACCTGTATTTATACAGCGCCTTTAACATATTGAAACGTCCCAAGATGCTTCACAGGAGCGATTATCAAACAAAATTTGACACCGAGCCACATAAGGAGAAATTAGGGCAGATGACCAAAAGCTTGGTCAAAGAGGTAGGTTTTCAGGAACATTTTAAAGAAGGTAAGAGAGGTAGAGAGATGGAGAGGTTTAGGCGGGGAATTCCAGAGCTTAGGGCCTAGGAATCAGAAGGCACGGCCACCAATGGCGGAGCGATTATAATCAGGGATGCTCAAGAGGGCAGAATTAGAGGAGCGCAGATATCTCGGGGGTTGTGGGGCTGGAGGAGATTACAGAGATAGGGAGGGGGCGAGGCCATGGAGGGATTTGAAAACAAGGATGAGAATTTTAAAATCGAGGCGCTGCTTAACCGGGAACCAATGTAGGTCAGTGAGCACAGGGGTGATGGGCGAACGGGACTTGGTGCGAGTTAGGACACGGGCAGCCGAGTTTTGGATGACTTGGAGTTTAGGTAGAGTAGAATGTGGGAGGCCAGCCAGGAGTGCGTTGGAATAGTCAAGCCTGGAGGTAACAAAGGCATGGATGAGGGTTTCAGCAGCGGCACTAGGGGTGCTGCCCTCGCCCAAGCTCAGTTGCTTCTACACCATGATTGCAACTTTAAGTTTCTGTTCAGGAACCATATGCACTGCGGGTGGGGAGGTCCATACGATGTTTCCCTACGTCAAAGGTGTTCTATAAATGCAAGCTGTTGTTGTTAACTGCAATTCTGGGATGTATGGGTGGGTGGATAGTTCACCTGTCCATAACCAGAAGAAAATGACAGGCGATAGCATTCAGCACTGCCAATGAAAGCCCTTTTAACTCCAGCAGCACACCTGTTTAGGTGGGTTTCCAATACTGTTCGAGGCATTAGCGTCGTCTTGTTTATATTGCAGCACTCCATTGCAGCGAGGGCTGCCTCCTGTAGTTGTACTGTAATATAAAACAGTATTAACGCGTGGGCATAGCACTAGGGAACACAGGTTGAGAATGAACATGCTTCAAGTAAAACTAAAGATTAGATTTGTTTTTAACATCCCTACAGAGCAGTGGATACGCGGAGTGAACTCCCAGTTCGAAACAGTTGGTACTGTGCTAACTGAAAGGTCTATTATGTTGCAGGCCAGGTCTCAGGAGAACAGCCTCAGCGTCCAACTCCCCAAATATACCTTTAAGTGGCAGCACCATCACCCCGTGAACTGGTGGCAAAGTGTGTTCCAAGGGCAAATATGTGCGCAGAGTGACCATGACAAATTAGACACTGTGCAGGTGCAATCTAATGACAGCACCAACCAGCGATATTACAGAACGGAAAACCTGTACAGGGCAGGGTGACTATGTGATGACATAATGTCATCATGGGAGCGTGCTGTGTACAACGATGATTGTGATGTCACTGGCGCAGTATTTTTGCTGGGCACGGTTAGAACAGCACTATGAAAGAAAGACTTGGATTTGTATAGCGCCTTTCATGACCACCGGACGTCTCAAAGCGCTTTACAGCCAATGAAGTACTTTTGAAGTGTAGTCACTGTTGTAATGTGGGAAACGCAACAGCCAAATTGCGCACAGCAAGCTCCCACAAACAGCAATGTGATAATGACCAGATAATCTGTTTTTATGTGGGTTGAGGGATAAATATTGGCCAAGACACCAGGGATAGCTCCCCTGCTCTTCTTCGAAATAGTGACCATGGGATCCTTTACATTCACCTGAAAGAGCAGACGGGGCCTCGGTTTAATGTCTCATTCGAAAGACAGCACCTCCGACAGTGCAGCACTCCCTCAGCACTATACTGGGAGTGTCAGCCTAGATTTTTGTGCTCAGGTTCCATGGAGTGGGACTTGAATCCACGACTTTCTGACTCAGAGGCGAGTGTGTTACCAACTGAGCCACAGCTGACACTCAGGAAGAAAAGAGATCTTCCTGTTTGGACTAACAAAACCTGACCGGCTACAGGAGACCTGGTCTTCAGGTGGCTGGAGAATTATTCAAAAGCAGCTAATCTGCTTCAAAAGGAAATCGGAAAACGTTTGGTCAGGAGCATGATTTGGAGGTTATTTAAAAAAAAAAAATTATTCATTCAGGGGCATCGCTGTCAAGGTCGTCATTAATTGCACATCCTGAATTGACCTTGAGAAGGTGGTGGTGAGCCTCCTTCTTGAACTGCTGCAGTCCGTGTTCAAGTGCTGTTAGGGAGGGAGTGCCAGGATTTTGACCCAGCGACGATGAAGGATCGGCGATATATTTCCAAGTCAGGATGGTGTGTGACTTGGAGGGGAACTTGGAGGTGGTGGTGCTCCCATGCGCCCGCTGCCCTTGTCCTTCTCGGTGGTAGAGGTCGCGGGTTTGGGAGGTGCTGTCGAATATATGGTTAGATATAGATTGAGATGATTAAATACCCCATGGGGCACACTGGTCCACATTCTGGTTGGCTGGGGGGAGGGGGAAGCAATGTGTTGCTGGAGTTAAATAGTGGAATTGTAGGGATGGATAAATTAAGTGGAGTTCTGCTTGATTACCTCTGGGGGTTCAGGAGTGTTTATTCAGTTCGCTTGCCTCGGGAGATTCTAACTACAGTGAATGCAAAAAACCGCTGCATTGGCATTTAGTTGTCAAAATGTCTCTTATGGGTCCATAATATTTAGCAAAATTGTTGAAATTAAGTGGTAATAAAAGCTTATAGTGCACAATTGAAAAGCTGCCCATTTTTAATGAAGGTGCTGAAAAGAAGGTAAGAGCCCATGGGATCCAGGGCAATTTGGCACATTGGATCTAAAATTGGCTTAGCGCCAGGAGGCAGAGGGTGATGGTCGAAGGTTGTTTTTGTGACTGGAAGCCTGTGTCCAGTGGTGTACCGCAGGGATCGGTGCTGGGTCCTTTGCTATTTGTAGTGTACATTAATGATTTAGATATGAATGTAGGAGGTATGATCAGTAAGTTTGCAGATGACATGAAAATTGGTGAAGTGGTAAATAGCGAGGAGGGAAGCCTCAGGTTACAGGACGATATAGATGGGTTGGTCAGATGGGTAGAACAGTGGCAAATGGAATTTAACCCTTAAAAGTGTGAGGTGATGCATTTTGGGAGGACTAACAAGGCAAGGGAATACACAATGAATGGTAGGACCCTGGGAAGGACAGAGGATCAGATAGATCTTGGTGTGCATGTACATAGATCCCTGAAGGCAGCAGGACAGGTAGATAAGGTGGTTAAGAAAGCATTTGGGATGCTTGCCTTCATTAGCTGAGGCATAGAATATAAGAGCAGGGAGGTTATGATGGAGCTGTACAAAACGCTAAAATAACAACAGAAAACTCTGGAAAAACTCAGCAGGCCAGGCAGCATCCGTGGAGCGAGAAACAGAGAAGTGGGGCTCGAATTTCCAAACCCCGAGGAGGTGGGTTTGGAGGCGGGATTGGTGGGAAAATTGCAGAATCGGGGGGCAGGAACCCATCCCGCCCCCAACCCGCCTCTGTGCCAATGATCCAGGAGGCGGGTATCCGACCTGTGCTGGGAGCCACCTCCCCGAGGCAGGAAAGGGGATTAGTGCCAATTAACTGCCTGTTAACAGGTAATTAACAGGCAGTTTTTTGCCTAATCCTTATTTTTAGCCCTGAAATGTGGGCTGTCCGATGGCTCCGAACCACGCCAAGTTAGCGAGGCGGACCATCGGTTTGAAGGGGTTGGAGGGGTCAAGATGTCCGTTGTGCAGGTGAGTGATGGGTGCATGTGTGCAGAGATAAGTGTGTGAGGTAAGTGTAAAGTGTTTTAATAAGTTTTACTTACCTTTACTTTCTCCTGCAGGCTTCCTCCCTTCAGTTCTCGGGAGTCCCTCAGCTCACCGGCACAGAAAGCAGAATGGCCGCTGAACTGTCAAAAGCTGCAGCCTCTGCTTTCTGGTCTGGAGAGATCTCTAACTGAGTCTGAGTAGAAGGACTCAAGTTAGAAGACAGATTGTCCGTGTTTGACAGCTTCACAGAGCTGGCAAACGCTGATTTTTCATCTGTCAAAATCTCTTGACAGATGAAATGTCAATCGCTGACATCACCAGTAACCAGGTGTCCCTTAATTGGCCTGCTGAGCCTCACCGCCCTCGGCCTCTTGCATTGTTCCACGGAAGCTCAGCATAAGCTCGAGGAACAGCACTTCATCTTTCGATTAGGCACTCTACAGCCCTCTGGACTCAACATAGGCCCAGAAATTCGGGCTTCCCGTGGGTGCAAGCCCCCGACCTGCACTTACCTTGCGCGCCGACAGTTGAGCTCTGGGCTCCCATAGAATTCCGCTCTGGGGCCTGGCCCAGTTGCCGGTGTGCTGTGCTTGCGTGTCCCAGGGGCGTAGTTAGTGCGATGCGTCCCCTGGGATCACGTGAGCCATGGGCAGCCAATCGGAGGAGGGAAAAGCCCATTCATAAGATTGACAGGAAGACCTGTCAAAACTTATGAATACTCCGGCCCCAAAGTAGTAGTAAACCTTCAAATAAATTTTAAAAAATCATCCCACTTTTTAAATAAACTATACATTACATTAAATAACTATTTTAAACAATAATTTAAATTTTTGAAAAAAATAATTTTATAAAAAAACGGGGCTAAAAATAAACTTACCTTGCTTTAAAGTATTTAAAAATAATAAACCTGTGGAAAAAATGTTTTAATTTTAATTAATTGACCACTTACCTTTTAAAATGCAGTCCTTACGCCTGGTTTTTACATTTCTAAAATCTAAAGACTTACCCTCACGGAAAAACCTGTAAAAAAAAACGTAAGTTCAAAGCGCACGCGCAGACTCCCGCGCGCACGCGTTCGACCTCTGAACCCCTTCGTTCAGAGGAATGGAAGTGTCGGTTTCCCGCGCATGCGCAGTGCATGCAAGAAACCGGCACTTCCATCGGGTCCACGCGTGAGTACCCCGCGCGTACTCACCCGTGGAGACCCGAATTTCTGGGCCATAGAGTTCAACAACTTCAGATCATAACCTCGGCCCCTATCACACACATATATATATATTTTCTTTTTTTTTATCCACACTTTTTGTTTGGCCCCTTTTTTTCTTCCCTCCCACATGGCAGCTGTCCTTCATTCTGCCAGCGCAATTCACACCTCATCTAGAGCCATCCTTTGTTCCTTAACCTGTCCCATTACCACCTCCTCTCGCCTTGAATATCTCTCAATGTCTCTTAATCTCTCCCGCTTTCTATCCTATCACTGACCTTCCCTTTTGTTCTTTCATCCCCTCCCCCTTTTCCCAGCCCCTAAACCTGCTTTCCATCTCCAGCTTTTTACAGTTCTGACGAAGGGTCATCGACCTGAAACGTTAACTCTGTTTCTCTCTCCATGGATGCTGCCTGACCTGCTGAGTTTTTCCAGTGTTTTCTGTTGTTATTTCGGATTTCCAGCATCCGCAGTATTTTGCTATTGTACAAAACGCTAGTTAGGCCACAGCTGGAATACTGTGTGCAGTTCTGGTCACCACACTATAGGAAGGATGTGATTGCATTGGAGAGGGTGCAGAGGAGATTCACCAGGATGTTACCTGGGCTGGAGCGTTTCAGCTATGAAGAGAGACTGGACAGGCTGGGGTTGTTTTCCTTAGAGCAGAGAAGGCTGAGGGGGGACCTGATTGAGGTGTACAAAATTATGAGGGGCATAGATAGGGTAGATAGAAAGGAACTTTGCCCCTTGAATATACTCAAAGACTCAGCATGCACAGCCCTCTGGGGCAGAGAATTGCAAAGATTCACAACCCTCTGAGTGAAGAAATTCCTCCTCATCTCAGTCTTAAATGGCCGACCCCTTATCCTGAGGCTATGCCCCCTAGTTCTAGACTCTCCAGCCAGGGGAAACAACCTCTCAGCATCTACCCTGTCAATCCCCCGCAGAATCTTATATGTTTCAAATGTTTAGAAATATTACAAAGCACTTCACCTACATTGAATTACTTAATGCAGTCACTGCAAGATCCCATGAACAACAATGAACACTTGAAACGCCATAGCATACAAGGCTACGGACCAAGTGCTGGAAAATGGGATTAGAATAGACAGGGCTTGATGGCTGGCGCGGACACGATGGGCCAAAGGGCCTCTTTCTGTGCTGTATAACCCTATGAAAAGTTATTTGTGCCCTTCGGTTATTTGCAATAGCCCAGTGAGTTGAAATTGTGCCATTATATCATTCTGCCTGCTACCAGGTGCACAGTGAAATGGCAAAGCTTTCTGCCCCGATTATTCTATAGTTACCAATTGCTTGTTTACCACAACAGCATTCTATTTATAAAGTGCCTTTCACTTGGAAAAACATCCCAAAGCACTTCTCAGGGGCATACTTTAAAAAAATGCACACAGCTCGTTAAACTATAATTATCTCTTTGTAAGAATTAAAAGAATAAATTCCAAACTCATACGCATACATCCATTTCAAAATGACACCAAACTCCATTCTTGTATCTGGCTCCAAGCTTCAGTTCGTTTTCATTCCACCATCGATTGGATTAAAAAATAAATTTCAAGCTGTTTTTGTACTGTGATTTCAGTCGGATGTTGGTGCTGTCGGCCTGCTGCTGATTGTGCCCCGTGCAGCCAATGGCAATTGATGATCGCGTTCGTTCTGGCGACAGGCCGTCGACCTGGAACGTTAAACTCTGTTTCTCGCTCAACGGGCGCTGCCTGACCTGATGAGTGTTTCCAGCATTTTCTGTTGTTGTAACAGATTAGGCTGTTCCTGGAGGCTGGCATTCGGGATTTGTTGCTCCTCAATCAGGCGTAGGTAGGGTAGTGTAGTGGTTATGTTGCCGGAGTAGTGATCCGGAGACTCGGACTAATAATTCCAGCAAATATGAGCTCAAATCACATCATGGCAGTTTGAGAATTGAATTCAGTTTAAAAACTCTGGAAATATGAAGCTGGTATTTTTAATATTGACCATGAAGCTGTCAGGTTGTTGTAAAAAAAACAGCTGGCTCGCTAATACCCCAAAGGAGAAAGAAAGACTTCCATTTCAATAGCACCTTTCACAACCACTGGATGTCCCAAAGCGCTTTACAGCCAACGAAGTACTTTTTTTGGAGTGTAGTCACTGTTGTAATGTAGGAAACGCGACAGCCAATTTGCGCACAACAAGCTCCCACAAACAGCAATGTGATAAATGACCAGATAATCTGTTTTAGTGATGTTGATTGAGGGATAAATATTGGCCCCAGGACACCGGGGAGAACTCCCCTGCTCTTCTTCGAAATAGTGCCGTGGGATCTTTTACATCCACCTGAGAGAGCAGACGGGGCCTCGGTTTAATGTCTCATCCGAAAAACGGCACCTCCGACAGTGCAGCACTCCCATGGCACTATTTTGAAGAAGAGCAGGGGAGTTCTCCCCGGTCTCCTGGCCAATATTATTCCCTCCATCAACATGACAAAAAACAGATTATCTGGGTCATTATCACATTACTGTGTGTGGGAGCTTGCTGTGCGCAAATTGGCTGCCGCGTTTCCTACATTACAACAGTGACTACACTTCAGAAAGTACTTCATTGGCTGTAAAGCGCTTTGAGACGTCTGGTGGTCGTGAAAGGCGCTGTAGAAATCTAAGTCTTTCTTTCTCTTACTGCACTGGAGAGTTAGCCTAGATTTTTATGCTCATGTGTCTGGAGTGGAACTTGACCCCACAACCTTCAGTCAGAGGCGAGGCTGACTCCTGCAAGCCTTACCTGGTCTGGTCCACACCAGTGATTCCAGTCCCACACCAAGGTGGCTGACTCTTCATTGCCCTCTGAACTGGCCTAGCAAGCCACTCAGCTTTATCAGCTCAAGAAGAAGGCCAACCACCTTCTGAGGGCAACTAGGGATGGGCAATAAATGCTGGCCTGGCCAGTGATGCCCTCATCCCCAGAAATAATTTAACAAAATGAGTGAATTCAGCAAATTTATTCTGGGATTACTGCTGGCTGTGAGAGCTGTGGATTATGAGCTGGCAGCACTATCACCTCACTAAAATCCAATATAAAGCAGATTAAAGTGGATGTCTCCTAATTATCTGGTAGTAGCCATTAAGTGCTTCAGAAAAGTTATTAGCAGTCTATACTGAGGTGGCTCAAAGAGTAGATTTTCTAATTGGTTAGACCCGATTAACAGGCATAACCTCTTTGGGAAAATGTGTGCAGATCTATTAGGCCAGGTTTCTGTCTATTTAACACCCCGTCCAAGTTTCTGTTTGGGTTTTATACTGGCCTGCTAGTTTAGAGTTATATTAAAGTTAGGCCCGATTATGTCATTTAGAGGCTCCTATCCTTCATTTACAATAGTTTAGCACTTTACCATCCGTATGTCCTTATAAAGTGGGCATCCAGCATTGACGGGGTGTGCTGTTTGTGGAAGTGCATTTAAAGAGTCCGACAGAAAGATTTGTAGCAACATTTTGAGGTTGTTTATAAACATTTATTTTCGCCTTTTTTGTCTCTTTCGTGTTTCCACTTAGTTGATCAGGAGGTTTTGGACCAAGTGTTCGGGCACTGATAATTTTTGGTATGTGCATGATACTGGGGCATTGGGTTTCCCCATTTGAATTCCTCTTTACTTACGTTTTTCTGGAGGAAGAACAGGATGAGTAATAAAGGGACAGACCTGCTGATACTCTCCCCTCCACATACAGAGACATCCCTACCCAGCAATGATTGTATAAAACTGTCACAGCGTTTCTGCAGTGTCTGGGTCCTGGCTTTATATCAGGGCAGTGTAGTAGGGAAAATGCTGGAATCAATTATTAGGGATATGATAACAGGACACTTAGAAAATCATAATATGATTGGGTAGAGTCAACACGGATTTATGAAAGGGAAATCGTGTTTGACAAATCTGTTATTGGAACATATAAGATTCTGAATGGGATTGACAGGGTAGATGCTGAGAGGTTGTTTCCCCTGGCTGGAGAGTCTAGAACTAGGGGGCATAGTCTCAGGATAAGGGGTCGGCCATTTAAGACTGAGGTGAGGAGGAATTTCTTCACTCAGAGGGTTGTGAATCTTCGGAATTCTTTACCTCAAAGGGCTGTGGAGACTCAGTCGTTGAGTATATTGAAGACAGAGATCGATAGATAATTGGACTCTAGGGGGAAACAAGGGTTATGGGGATTAGGCGGGGAAGTGAAGTCGAGGTCGAAGATCAGCCATGATCTTATTGAATGGCGGAGCAGGCTTGAGGGGCTGTATGGTACCTGATACACGAGGAAGTGAACTGCATCATGTGCCAGTACCTTTAGGAGATAGCTCGGAATTTCCTTGAATACACTGTAGCTTCAAAGGTCACACATGTAAAGTGAAAGCTATGTCATAAAAAATCTAGATCTGTGAATGGTAACTTGTCTGATGATGTCGTTCTTATACACACGACCTGTCAATGGGACTATTTGTTTTCGATGCAAATTCAGGTAGCCAAGCTTTTTTTCTCGCTATGAAGTATTTGCATATAAAAGGATGTTATTCATGATTCTTGGTTGGTACCAATGTTCCCTCTAAGGTGTGCGGCCACAGTGCTGCCGTAGGAAGAGATACCGCGCATGTGCAACTGCGCAACAAACTTAAACGAGCCGTGCAGGAAATAAAATCCGATGGAATGTTGGTTGGTACATCCAGGCATCAAGGGGTATGGGGAGAGAGCAGGAATATGGTATTGAGATAGAGGATCAGCCATGATCATATTGAATGGCAGAGCAGGCTCGAAGGGCCGAATGGCCGACTCCTGCTCCTATTTTTCTATGTTTCTACTTCCATTATTTGGTTATTCAATACTTCCTATTGTTGACAAAGAGCTTCACCACCAAGCTCGTATAAGCACTTCAAACACCTAAAATAATTTTAACCTTTCTGTTGCCATTTATACAAGTGATGTTTAAAAATATCTTTGACAAGCATTGCGATGGCTTGAATAGCAAATGTGCTGCCCTTCTCTTCTCTTCTTCTTAGGCAGTCCCTCGGAACCGAGGATGACTTGCTTCCACATTAAAAATGAGTTCTCAGGTGACTGATGAGTCCAATGCGGGACCTACAGTCTCTGTCACAGGTGGGGCAGATGGTGGTTGAAGGGGCGGGTGGGTGGGGTGCTTGGGTTGACGTGCGCTCCTTGCGCTGCCTGCGCTTGGCTTCCGCTTGCTCCCGGTGAAGAGACTCGAGGTGTTCGGCGCCTTCCCGGATGCTTCTCCTCCACTTTGTGCGATCTTGGGCCAGGGATTCCCAGGTGTCGGTGGAGATGTTACACTTTTTCAAGGAGGCTTTGAGGGTGTCCATCCTTGAAGCATTTCCTCTGCCCATAGAAACATAGATGATAGGAGCAGGAGTAGGCCATTCAGCCCCTTGAGCCTGCTCCGCCATTCAATGCAATCATGGCTGATCATCCAATTTCAGTACCCGGTCCCTGCTTTCTCCCCATATCCCTTGATCCCTTTAGCCTTAAGTAATATATCCAACTCCTTCTTGAATATATTTAATGAATTGGCCTCTACTGCCTTCTGTGCTAGAGAATTCCACAGGTTCACCACTCTCTGGGTGAAGAAATTCCTCCTCATTTCTGTCCTAAATGGCCTACCCCTTATCCTTAGACTGTGACCCTTGGTTCTGGACTCCCCGACCATCGGGAATATCCTTCCTGCATCTAGTCTGTCTAGTCCTGTCAGAATTTTGAGTTTCAATGAGATCCCCTTTCATTCTTCTAAACTCCAGCGAGTACAAGCCCAATCGTCCCAATCTCTCCTCATACATCATTCCTGCCATCCCAGGTATCAGCCTGGTGAATCTTCGCTGAACTCCTTCCATGGCAAGAACATCCTTCCTCAGATAAGGCGACCAAAACTGCACACAATACTCAAGGTGTGGTCTCACCAAGGCCCTGTACAACTGCAGCAGGACATCCTTGTTCCTGTACTTGGGGTATTCAACCTGAGAGTTTAAATCTTCCGGGCCGGCAGATGGATCGCTGCCCACTTTGCCACCTGCACCCTCGATTCCCAGCCTCCAGGTTAAACTTGCCCCCCTCACTGTCTAGACTCATACGAATAATGGGGCTTGCTTCTCTAATGGTCCAGCGCGTCTATCAAGAGAATAGTTGAGCCATTTTGGCCCAGGAAGGTTCCAGGTTTGATGCCTACTTAGCTAGCAAAAGAAAGAGATAGAACATGCATTTCTATAGCGCCTTTCACAACCTCAGGACGTCCCAACGCGCTTTACAACCAATGAAGTACTTTTTTGAAGTGTAGTCACTGTTGTAATGTAGGAAACAGGGAAGCCAATTTGCGCACAGCAAGCTCCCACAAACAGCAATGTGATAATGGCCAGTTAATCTGTTTTTTAGCGGTGCTGATTGAGGGATAAATATTGGCCCAGGACACCAGGGATAACCCCCCTGAGTGGAGCTCAGCTAAAGCAATGGATAGGGGCACCCTACAGTGGGTCCCAGTGTCACTGGGTCAGGGAGATGAACATTAGCCAGGGGATTCATGCTCTTGTCTTGACTGCTTTCCAGGGAGCTTTTGCTCAGAGTTGCATGTACGTGGGCATCAGGGTCGGCTGGAAATAGGGGTTCAAATAGCCAGCCAACACTTACAGCCAAAATAACAACAGAAAATGCTGGAAAAACTCAGCAGGCCAGGCAACATCCGTGGAGAGAAAATAGAGTCAACGTTTCGGGTCAAAACCCTTTGTCAAGACTAAAGAAGCACAGAAAATGAAATAGATTAAGAGGCTGGGAGAGAACAAAAGAGAAGAGACATTAAGAGGTATTCAAAATGAGATGAGATGGTGATAGGACTAGTGGAGACAAAAGACGGCTCTAGATTAGGTGTGAAATGTGCTGGCAGAATGGGAGACAGCTGCCATGTGGGAGAGAGAAAAAAAAAGAAAGGGGGGGAAAGGCCAAAACAAAGGTGTGGATAAAAAATATAAGTAAAAATGTAATAGGGGCCGAGGTTATGATCTGAAATTGTTGAACTCGACATTGAGTCCGGAAGGCTGTAAAGTGCCTAATCGGAAGATGAGGTGCTGTTCCTCGAGCTTACGCTGAGCTTCCGTGGAACAATGCAAGAGGCCGAGTACAGTGAGGTCCGAGTGGGAATGGGGCGGTGAATTAAAATGACAGGCGACCGGAAGCTCGGGGTCACCCTTAGGGACTGAACGGAGGTGTTCCGCAAAGCGGTCACCCAAACTGCGTTTGGTCTCCCCAATGTAGAGGAGACCACATCGTGAGCAGCGAAAGCTTGCACCGAAATAATGGCCACCCCGGTGAGGTCGTGGAGAGTTCGGGTGCCTGGGGAACGGCAGCCCAAGAAGGAGTCAATGCCTCTGTAGAGCAGGGGAGCAAAGTGAAGGATCAGACGTATAAAACCAGCAGAGAAATGACTTCCGTATATAATCATGAATGCTAAGCTGTTCCTTTTCCCCCCCAGCAAAGTCAGCTACAGGCAATGATTTAACTGCTTCGCATGTACAACCTGTTCAAAAAATGAGAACCTATTGGAATTAAATGTTCTCCTGGCACAAGCTGAAGTGATTCCCATCAATTATTAATGGGCGCTGAATTATGCATAGCTTTTGGAAGACAGAACGGTGGGTTGCTTTGAAACAAATGTTTCTCAGTATTTTCCAGATGATTCATTTGACAAATAAACTGGATTATTTATACAGGTCAGTTTACAGGATGTGGCCTCATAAGACACTTTGAAAGTTTATGGCACAACCCATACCCCTAGCAGCGTACTTTACCCTATGTTTTCCAGAAATTTCAACTTCATTTAAAAAAAATAGCTGCTTTCTACAATATTTCATGTAGAAACCAAATAGTTCATTTTGGATCTGAGGTCATCTGTTTTCCACCAAACAGCAGGGGGGCTATCACCGTGACCTCACCGTACTTCACAGTGTTTTCACTTTATTTCACTTGCAGTGCGCTGTCGCTTTTACACATCAACCTATGCAAGCCAACACCTGAACCTTTCAAACCACATTCGGGATATTGACAGATCCATGCAACGTCCCTTCCACCTTTGGGCTGTAATTAAAATTAGAAGCTAGAAATGGAAATATAGACGAATGACTTGCTGTACTGCAGGAGACTGCAAGTGTTCAAGTATTGAGGAAGATATCAAGAAAGAACTTACATTTCTACAGCACCTTTCACGACCTCAGGACGTCCCAAAGCGCTTTACAGCCAATGAAGTACTTTTTGAAGTGTAGTCACTGTTGTAATGTAGGAAACGCGGCAGCCAATTTGCGCACAGCAAGCTCCCACAAACAGCAATGTGATAATGACCAGATCATCTGTTTTTTTTAAGTGATGTTGGTTGAGTGATAAATATTGGTCATCATGGGGGAGAACTCTCCTGCTCTTCTTCAAATAGTGCCAGGGGATCTTTTACATCCACCTGCGGGGGCAGACGGGGCCTCGGTTTAATGTCAGACTGCGCCACTGCCTCAGTACTTGCATATCCGTATCAGCCTGGACTATTTTGTTGTAAAGACGAGGCCAAACCAGGTGTGACCTAAGTAATGGCGATAATAAATCCCTCATCATACTCACAATAATATTTTGAACAGCTTTCAAGCTTTTGCGACCTGATTGCTGCAATCAAATACTTAAGGTTGGAATTCTATAATTTCTAGCCTCAGCACTCATTCCGGCATGTTCCCGCGGGTATTGCAGGCACAAGAGCAACATGCATTTCCATAGTGCTCTTCACTTACAAGACGTGTCAGGCCATTGAGAGGGAAAAATAGCCGATTCTGAACAGAATGGAACTCAGGAAAATGGAGGAAATTGAGGTGGCTGAAGGAACACAGGAGCATTAGGAACAGGAGAAGGCCGGTCAGCCACTCGAGCCTGCTCCACCATTCAATTAGAACAAGGCACACATAAAGAGGAAGGCTTTGTGGAGGTTTTTGAATATGGCAGTGTTGTACTTGTACCAGCTGTGCATAGATCCTTATGGTCTTCCTATTTTGGTTGTGTTTGGAGATTATAAACATACATCTGACTTCTGCTGAAAAACAGTACTAAACTGGTACAACCTCCCTGAAGATCTTTTTCCACTTGCTTACAAACAAGCAATAGGATGACTTGAAGGTACGAAAAGGCCCATCAGTGCTCACCTTGTCCAGAAGATGATTCAACCTCATGCTCAACCCTCCCCAGCCAATGGAAATGTAACTCCTGGAGGGAGCAAGAAAAAACCTATGGCCAATGTGAGGCAAAACACTAGGAAATTCCTCTCCAATTCCTTCAGCCAATCGTGTAAGACCCAGGAGACCATGGTTACCCATGATGCATCACAGACATACTTAAACTCTACCCCCCCTCCCCCACAGATCCACATTTTCTCTGGAACATAAACAGGGAGCTGAATTAACAACTCCATCCATTGGAGCATTCTGAAGGGTTGCAGACCTTTTATGGCACAAATACTCGTCAATAGCTCCTCAGTCAGAAATGCTACCATCAACTTCTTAAAATGTATAATATCTTGTGCTCCCCCTACTTCCCTGGGTGGAATATTCCTTGTCATCTCACATAGTCTTGCTACTCCCGTGGTCTCAAACACAGACAAGGCCATCAAGGACCACTTCCTGATATCCCTCACCACCCATCTCCTTCCAACCCCACTTCCTTCTATGCCCGCCCCTGAAAAAAGATCTCCCTTTAGTCACTTACAATTGTATTTTCAAGCTGTCACCTGCATTGCTTTTGGTCTTCCATTCCCCACAATACTTGTGCAGCTGTCGATCTGCTCAACCACTCCATCACCTCTACCTTTGATGCCCTTGTCCTCAGTAAAGCCGCTCCCTTCCTGGTCGTTCCCTATGTTATGGCCCCCATCTTATCTCCCTCAAGTCCAAGGGGTACAGACTTGAGTGTATCTGGATCACAACTGGTTAAGCCATCCATCATCAGATCTGTCTTACTTTCTCCACTACTCTCTCCTTAAACCTCTCCTCCCTGCCCCTGCCACCATCACCTCCAACAACAAGCACAATGAGCTCCTGTCCTGCTTTGTCATTAAGATTGAAACCATCAGTTCAGCTGCCTCTTCTGCTTCCGCTTCCCACCAAGCTAAACCTCCCTCAGCCTCCTCCAGCCCTAACCATCAACTCCCGTCTCTTTCTAGCTTCTCCCATCTCCTCTTGGCAACATCATCTGAAGACGTGGGCATCACCTTCCATATATACACTGATGACACACAGTTCTGCCTCGCTATTACTCTCTTTCAATCCCTCCACTGCCTCCGTGCTGTCAAACTGCTTGACTGACATTCAATCTCGGTTGAGTCCTGTTAAACAATGGAAAGAGCAAAGCCACTTTGTCTTCCACCACTAATTCTGAACCCTTGTCACCGATTCCATCCCCTATCCCCAATCACTGTCAGATTGGGTGCCTGCCATCCCACTGATAAATTGGTCAGTGTTGTACCCGTTTTACACCCAGAAAACGTGGAGCTATGGAAGAAGATTTATAGCCCACTTATGATACTAATCAAAATTCAATCGGAACTTTGTTGCTCATGAGTCTTCAGGGCAGTCCACCCACGAGATAAAAATCAGATCCCACGGCTCCTTATTATTTGTATGTAGCCTATATTTATATGTGTTTCCCTAAGCAAACATTCTAGCAATGTTTTCCTGAAAGGGGTCTTTTAATCTGATGCTTGTTCTGTTCTCTACTAGGTTCATCCTGTACAGGATCTTGCTCTTTGTTGACATGTACTGTACTTGGAGAATTAAGGAAAAATAAAAATAACAGGATGAACAAGATTGATTGAAGGCATTTTGGAGCTGTGGCTAAAAATTCCTTTTTCCTCAAGAGGGATAGTTGGCTAAAGTCCACTTGAGGCGAGCCTAAATCCAACAAAACTTTATATGACTGCTCTGGTAAACATGAATGATGGACTTTAGAGTTACTCTAGGCCCTTTCCTTTATTTTTTCTACACAAATGTTTTATTTCCTTTTTCTGGTCGAATTTTTCTGTTATTTTCTGCCCTCCTCTCCTATCTCATGACTTTTTTTCCAAAATATGGCTCCATGGGAGCCAGCAACCCTCTGGGATTCACGCCCGAGTGACTATTCTTCATGGGCGAACCTTGACAATGAGTAGTGGCAGGCCTAGATTTCACAGGAGGCAGCGGAGTCCAATCCTGGCCCCTCTAGATGTTCCCAGTTGAACACTTCCAGCAAGGTTAGTGATCAGGAGCTTGAGCCTGCCAAACCCACAACCTCCACCACCTAGAAGGACAAGGACAGCAGGCGCATGGGAACACGACCACCTCCAAGCACCCCTCCAAGTCACACACCATCCTGACTTGGAAATATATCAGCTGACGTATTAAAACTCACTACACACTTGGTTTGAGTATAAAGCAAGGCTTTAATCAACTTGTTTCAGAACATGGAGGTCTAGTTGTACTTCACTAGTTCCTTGTCTTACAAAATGTCCCTGGCACGCTGGGGCCGACGCCCGAGTATTTATACTCCTTGGACAGCGCCACCAGCTGGCCGTCCAGCGTTATTTCACGAGTAGTTTCTTGATGAATGATGAGATTTATAACATCGCCGATCCTTCATCGTCACTGGGTCAAAATCCTGGAACTCCCTCCCTAACAGCACTGTGGGAGCACCTTCACCACACGGACTGCAGCGGTTCAAGATGGCAGCTCATCACCACCTTCTCGAGGGCAATTAGGGGTGGGCAATTAATGCTGGCCTTGCCAGCGACACCCACATCCCGTGAACAAATATTAAGAAAAAGCCCTGCCTGGTCTTCCCCTGCCTAACCCAGGGGCTCTGATGCCAATTGTAGCGGGACTACTACTAACCTGACTGGGATCATTTAGCACGACGTAGACTGAGAACTGGAGCTGGGACCTTCTTGGTCTCTATAGCTCAGCTACTCAATGGATAAACTCATTGAGCTAGTGGTGAAGCTCCCAGCCTCTTCTTAAGCGCTGAATCCAGATTCAATCTGGAATGAAAACAGTTGGTCGATAGGTGTGAATTCCCACTCTAGATCCAATCTGCACTCCAGACTCGGTTTAGGTATTTCCCACAGGGGCAGAAATCAATTTCCTAATTGCTGTAGAGTAGAAGTTGTAGAGTAAATAAAAGACATTCTACGCAGAGCGAACAGACCACCGCTTCCAGAACATGATCAAACTTCCACATCTGGAATTGCTGGGGATTTGAAGAACGTTTCAGATTACCACTGAAACACACACTTTGTAAATTAAGGTTCCTTTCAGGCGCTGAAGGATTTTACAAGTCAGATGCTCATAGGCACTCCAGGATCTGTTACGGTTTATGTGGTTATTAGCTGAAGCTGAAATATGTTTTTAATAAAGAAATGTAAACAGATGGTCTGGCGGAAGATTGCTAACAGTAATCGCACTCACTTTATAATCCAGAGGCTGCAGATTTAAGCTTGAGAGTCCAACAATATTCCATCCTGTGAGTTTCAATTCCTAATTTTGCAATTATTTTAGCATTTAAACTTTATTGTGCGTATTTTTAAAAGCGCATTATAGAGGCCCAGAAGGATTATATCATGAAATCTTTGTTTCCGCAGCACAGGGATTTCTGCTTTCTCCCTCTCTTCTTCTAAGGAAGCAGATTTAGAGGGTGAGATCCTGACACCTTCTAGTATCTCACTCGTTCATGTGTGAAACCTTGGCAGTGAGTCTTGGCAGGCTATTCAACCATGGTAGGTATCACAGAGAAAGTTTGATTCTGCTCACACCCAACAGCTTTGCAGCAGATGTTGCTGGACTGTGACCAGGAGCATTAGGCCCCTGGATAATTTATCCTCTTCCTGGCATGATAGGTGCAGAGGCCAGTTGTAATGCCCCTATTACCATCTCAGCTGAAACCAACTAACCCAGCACAAACCAGTAATTGAACCTTCAAACCTTCTAGGGAAGTGCAACGAGACCTGGGTGTCCTTGTGCACCAGTCGCTGAAGGTAAGCATGCGGGTGCAGCAGGCGGTTAAGAAGGCAAATGGTATGATAGCAAAATACTGCAGATGCTGGAAATCTGAAATAACAACAGAAAATGCTGGAAAAACTCAGCAGGTCAGGCAACATCCGTGGAGAGAAATTTGAGTTGACGTTTCGGGTCGAAACCCTTCTTCAAAACTGGAAATAAAATAAAATAAAATAAAAATGGTATGTTGGCCTTTGTAGCGAGAGGATTCAAGTACAGGAACAAGGATGCCTTGCTGCAGTTGTACAGGGCTTTGGTGAGACCACATCTTGAGTATTGTGTGCAGTTTTGGTCGCCTTATCTAAGGAAGGATGTTCTTGTCATGGAGGGAGTGCAGCGAAGATTCACCAGACTGATACCTGGGATGGCAGGAATGACGTATGAGGAGAGATTGGGTCAATTAGGCTTATACTCGCTGGAGTTTAGAAGAATGAGAGGGGATCCCATTGAAACTTATAAAATTCTAACAGAACTGGACAGACTAGATGCAGGAAGGATGTTCCCGATGGCGGGGGAGTCCAGAACCAGGGATCACAGTCTAAGGATAAGGGGTAAGCCATTTAGGACAGAGATGAGGAGGAATTTCTTCATCCAGAGAGTGGTGAACCTGTGGAATTCTCTACCACAGAAGGCAGTTGAGGCCAATTCATTAAATATATTCAAGAAGGAGTTCGATATATTACTTAAGGCTAAAGGGACCAAGGGATATGGGGAGAAAGCAGGGACAGGGTACTGAATTTGGATGATCAGCCATGATCTCATTAAATGGTGGAGCAGGCTCGAGGGGCCGAATGGCCGACTCCTGCTCCTATCTTCTATGTTTCTATGTTTCTATGTTTCTAGCTCTCATAAGACTACATAGTTCCACAAGTGTTTCTACCACTAGGCCATCAGGGAAGTTGCGTATTGTAGCCATCATCCCCTGCAGATTATGTCAGTGTGAGCCGCAACACATGTAAGAAATAGAATAAATATTTATTGAACTATCTGCCTGACTCTAACTCTGCATCTATTTTTTTTTGGACATTTATCTCTCTATCTGTCAATCAATTTGCCTTCCTGTCCCATGCTATCTTTTTGCCTCTATCTCTCTGCTGTATCTGTTTCACTATCACCCCAGCCCAAACACGGGACTGGAAGATACATTTGGTGCAGCCAAAATCTAACTATGAACGTAACAGACCCGAAGTTCAATGGGCTGCAGTCCTGCCAGTTGTACTGGGATTACTCCCCGCCGAGACCATCCGACACTGACCCCGGCCAACGTTTGTGGGACTGGTGGGTACTTGGCTGCTTCTTTTACTCTGCCTGCCCCATGTGCCTGGAAGCTGGCATGGCTGCTCACTATGGAGTACGTGGGGGCGCGAGAGGGGAGGGCAGGAAGAGGGTTGCTCAGATTCCCTCAACTCTGCCACCACCAGAAAATTTTCAAAATAAATCTGTCAAACCAGAACATTTTCAAAATAAATGTTTGTTCTCTCCACAGGTTCAGGTCCCTTGCCCGGCCCACCCTGGGCCCCAAACAGCGGGGGCCCACGTGTGCCTTTGTGGAGGTGAGTATGCCTCATCTTTCTTGGTTTACCGGCCGCCACTGATATGCTGAACACCACCACCCCCCCCCAATCCAGGGCCAGGAGCGGAAAGTCACAGCTGAGGGAGGCCCCTCCCCATGCCATAGCCCTAGGTCTGTTACGTGCCATGCAACAGGCAGGCGGAGGTTCTACCCCACACAGGAACAGTGGAGCTTGGGCGTAATCTGTTCTACCCTGTTTTCTTGGGGGGTTTCACTGGTTACAGACTGGTTAAACCCTCATGGAATTTCAGGCCAACACTTTTTCTGTAAAATAGTTATTGCGAAGGGCTTTTACTTACCTTATTTCTTTACTTTCTGACTTGTTAAAACCAAAGTGATGTCAGAAATACTTTACTTACAAATTAGAAAAAGATCTTATGACGGATATGACAGTAAGGTTCTGCCTTTCACGACCTCAGGATGTCCCAAAGGGCTTTACAGCCATTGAAGTACTTTTTGAAGTGTTGTCAGTGTTCCTACATTGTAACAGTGACTACACTCCAAAAAGTACTTCATTGGCTGTAAGGCGTTTTGGGATGTCTTGAGGTTGTGAAAGGCGCTGTATAAATGCAAGTCCTTCTTTCTGGTGGTAAATGGCCTGCTGACTAATAGCTTCTATAGGAGTGACAAAGAACAAACTGAGCTCACAGAGATTTTACGCAATCACATTTGAACTGTTTCAGTGACGGGATCTTCCTCATACATTAAACTAACTGGCTCCCACAAACAGCAATGTGATAATGACCACATAATCTGTTTTTGTTATTTTGATTGAGGGATAAATATTAACCAGGAAGAACTCCCCTGTTCTTCAAAATAGTGCCATGGGATCTTTTATGTTCACATGAGAGAGCATCTCATCCCATCCAAACGACAGCACCTCTGACAGTGCAGCACTCCACTGGAGTGTCAACTTAGATTTCTGCGTTCAAGTGTCTGGAGTGGGACTTGAACCCACAAACTTTCATGACTAAGAGACAAGTGTGCTACCAACTTTAAAAAAAAAATACTTTATTGAACATTAAGAACATTTACAACATCGTGATCATTCCATTGTATCATACAAATCAATTCCGCCGCTCTGCACAGCCATTCCGCCACCACATTTTAACATCAAAACCTGAAGTTTAATTTGTCTCCTGTAACATATATTAATCGATTGTACTTTAAAAATTGATTGTAAAATACTATCTTTAAATTCCTTTCTGAATAAAACATCCACCGAGCCTTATAATGATCTTTTAGCTTATATTTAAAATACTCTTTTAGATTGATTCTCCTCCCCTTAAAAAACAGAGCATTCCTTCTTTGCACAATCACAAATCTAGCCAAACTGAACATTAAATTAATTGCCGCTCCGCTAGACTCGGGCAGACTCTCCTGCAATCCCCATCTCAAAATTGAGTCCCACGGGATTCCCATTCCCGCTCTTCGGTCCCCACCCAGCAAAAAAACTTCACACAACTGTCGAACATAGTACTTAAAATCATTTAACTGCGGACATAACACCAGTAAATGGGACAGAGTCTCATCCCGTGTCCCACACACTGGGTAAGTTGCCGCCTCCACTTGTCCAATCTTGCACAAGACCGTCATGGTAAAAATCCAGTTATGAGCCAATTTGAATTCCAGTTCAATCCACTCTGGACATTTAAAATTCGCCCACACTCCCTTCCAAATCCTGTTGAAGTCCAGCTGTGGGTATATACTCTGCCAAAACTCCTGACCAGCAGGTGTCTTGAATCTCCATTCTCTAAATACCTCATAGAAATCTCGAGTATTTCAGTTGTCAAATTGGACCAACTCTCCCCCTTTCTCCAGCAGAAAGCTTGGAAAAGCAGGACGCATTTTACTTCCTTTGGAGATTTCCGCATTTATTTCTTCCATCCAATCCTGTGGCATTGCCCTCACAATCTTCTCATACATGATCCCTATTGGATACTGTATTTGGATATTGTTGGGGAGGATGGCTTACCGGGGGAAAGCAGCAGCCGCCAACTTCCTGGCACCATGGGTGGTTCTGCTGCACAGGATGGGAGGAAAAAGAGGGGTAGAGCTATAGTAATAGGGGATTCTAGTGTAAAGGGGAATAGATAGGCGTTTGTGTGGCCACAAATGTGACTCCAGGATGGTATGTTGCCTCCCTGGTGCAAGGGTCAAGGATGTCTCAGAGTGGCTGCAGAACATTTTGGAAGGGGAGGGTGAACAGCCAGTTGTTGTGGTGCATATAGGTACCAACGATATAGGTAAAAAACGGGATGAGGTCCTAAAAGCTGAATATAGGGAGTTAGGAGGTAAATTAAAAAATAGGACCTCAAAGGTAGTAATCTCAGGATTGCTACCAGTGCCACGTGCTAGTCAGTGTAGAAATAGAAGGATATTTCAGATGAATATCTGGCTAGAGGAATGGTGCAAGGGGGAGGGATTCAAATTCCTGGGACATTGGAACCGGTTCTGGGGGAGGTGGGACCAGTTCAAACCGGACGGTTTGCACCTGGGCAGGACCGGGACCGATGTCCTAGGGGGAGTGTTTCCTACTGCTCTGGGGAAGGGTTTAAACTAAAATGGCAGGGGGTTGGGAACCTGAGCAGGAAGACAGAGCAAAGGGAAACAAGGATAGAAGCAAAAGACAGGAAGGAGAAAAACAAAGGTGGCAGTCAGAGAAATCAAGGGTTTAAATCAAACATGGCCACAGTAAATAATAATTCTAAAAGGTGTAAGAGTGTTAAAAAAACAAGTTGAAGGCCTTGTGTCTTAATGCGAGGAGCATTCATAATAAGGTGGATGAATTAGCTGCGCAAATAGAGGTAAGCAGATATGATATGATTGGGATTATGGAAACATGGCTCCAGGGTGACCAAGGCTGGGAACTCAACATCCAGGGGTATTCAATATTCAGGAAAGATAGGCAAAAAGGAAAAGGAGGTGGGGTAGCATTGCTGGTTAAAGAGGGGATTAACACAATTGAAAGGAAGGATATTAGCTCTGATGATGTGGAATCTGTATGGGTAGAACTGAGATATATCAAGGGGCAGAAAACATTAGTGGGAGTGGTATATAGACCTCCAAACAGTAATGCAGAGGTTGGGGATGGCATTAAATGGGAAATTAGAGATGCGTGCAATAAGGGCACAGCAGTTATCATGGGTGACTTTAATGTACATATAGATTGGGCTAAGCAAATTAGTAACAATACTGTGGAGGAGGAATTCCTGGAGTGTATACAGGATGGTTTCCTGGACCAATATGTCGAGGAACCAACTGGAAATCAGGCCATCTTAGACTGGGTATTATGTCATGAGAAAGGATTAATTAGCAATCTTGTTGTGGGAGGCCCCTTGGGTTGGAGCAATCATAATATGATAGAATTCTTCATTAAATTGGAGAGTGAAGTAGTTGACTCAGAGATTAGGGTCCTGAATTTAAATAAAGGAAACTACGATGGTATGAGGCGCTAGTTGGGTAGGATTGATTGGGGAATGTTACTCAAAGGGTTGACGGTGGATAGGCAATGGCAAACATTCAAAGATCGCATGGATGAACTACAGAATCTGTTCATCCCTGTTTGGCATAAAAATAAAACAAAAAAGGTGACTCAACTGTGGCTAACAAGGGAAATTAGGGATAGCATAAGATCCAAGGAGAGGACATATAAATTGGTCAGAAAAAGCAGTAAACCTGAGGATTGGGAGCAGTTTAGGATTCAGCAAAGGTGGATAAAGGGATTAATTAAGAGGGGGAAAATAGAATCTGAGAGTAAGCTTTCAGGGAGCATAAAAACTGACTGTAAAAGTTTTTATAGATATGTGAAGAGAAAAAGATTGGTGAAGTCAAGCATAGGTCCCTTGCAGTCAGAATCAGGGGAATTTATAATGGGGTACAAAGAAATGGCGGAACAATTAAATACATACTTTGTTTCTGTCTTCACAAAGGGGGACACAAATAACCTCCCAGAGATGTCAGGGAACATAGGGTCTAATGTGTGGGAGGATCTGAAAGAAATCAGTATTTGTAGGGAAACTCTGGAACAGTTCCCATGGATTGGAGGGTAGCTAATGTTACCCCACTATTCAAAAAAGGTGGTAGAGAGAAAATAGGGAATTATAGACCAGTAAGCCTGACATCGGTAGTGGGGAAAATGGTAGAGTCTGTTATAAAAGATGTAATAGCAGAGCACTTGGAAAAAACAGTGACAGGATCGGATAAAGTCAACATGGATTTACAAAAGGTAAATCGTGCTTGACTAATCTACTGGAATTTTTTGAGGATGTAACTGGTAGAATAGATAAGGGAGAACCAGTGGATGTGGTGTATTTGGACTTTCAGAAGGCTTTCGATAAGGTCCCGCATAAGAGATTAGCGTGTAAAGTTAAAGCACATGGAATTGGGGGTAAGGTACTGACTTGGATAGAGAACTGGTTGGCAGACAGGAAGCAAAGAGTTGGAATAAACGGGTCTTTTTCCGAGTGGCAGGCAGTGAATAGTGGGGTACCGCAGGGATCGGTCCTAGGACCCCAGCTATTCACAATATATATTAATGATCTAGACGAGGGAACTAGATGTAATATCTCCAAGTTTGAAGATGACACAAAGCTGGGTGGGCGTGTGTGCTGTGAGGAGGATGCTGAGAAACTCCAGTATGATTTGGACAGGTTGGGTGATTGGGCAGAAGCATGGCAGATGCAGTATAATGTGGATAAATGCGAGGTTATCCACTTTGGTGTCAAAAACAGGAAGGCAGATTATTATCTGAATGGCAATAGATTGGGAGAAGGGGGAGTGCAAAGAGACCTGGGTGTCCTTGTGCACCAGTCACTGAAGGTAAGCATGCAGGTGCAGCAGGCGGTTAAGAAGGCAAATGGTATGTTGGCCTTCGTAACGAGAGGGTTTGAGTACAGGAACAAGGATTTCTTGCTGCAGTTGTACAGGGCCTTGGTGAGACCACACCTTGAGTATTGTGTGCAGTTTTGGTCGCCTTATCTGAGGAAGGATGTTCTTGCCATGGAGGGAGTGCAGCAAAGATTCACCAGACTGATACCTGGGATGGCAGGAATGACGTATGAGGAGAGATTGGGTCGATTGGGCTTATACTCGCTGGAGTTTAGAAGAATGAGAGGGGATCTCATTGAAACTTATAAAATTCTAACAGGACTAGACAGACTAGATGCAGGAAGGATGTTCCCGATGGCCGGGGAGTCCAGAACCAGGGGTCACAGTCTAAGGATAAGGGGTAAGCCATTTAGGACAGAGATGAGGAGGAATTTCTTCACCCAGAGAATGGTGAACCTGTGGAATTCTCTACCACAGAAGGCAGTGGAGGCCAATTCATTAATTATATTCAAGAAGGAGTTAGATATATTTCTTAAGGCTAAAGGGATCAAGGGATATGGGGAGAAGGCAGGGACAGGGTCCTGAATTTGGATGATCAGCCATGGTCTCATTGAATGGCGGAGCAGGCTCGAGGGGCTGAATGGCCGACTCCTGCTCCTATCTTCTATGTTTCTATTGCTTTTTCCTCTACCTCCTGATCCTCCTCCCACACCATGTCCCTCACTATCGCTTCCGGCAACCAATCTGGAATTACCTTGTATAATACATCTTTCAAACATATAATACCAGCTTTTATAAAAGCTTGATTAAATAAAACCTCTCCTTCAATGTTAACCCACCTGTTCAAAAATAAGGGCTGTTCTAAAAATTCCTCAGCCCCCTTAGGCATAAACTGCACACTTTTTAAAAATTGGGCCCAAGTCTCTACAACCCCCTTATAAAACCTAGGGAGAAGTTTAATCGAATTGAAAAACATATTATTGTATTCCATATACAATATCCCCTGCCCTCCTATCCCACTTCATTTAAAAAAATGCTCAAAACAACTCTTCCAAAAATTTGTATTTGATTTCTGAAGAAATCTCTTCACCTATTTGATTCTAAAGGATTTTTTCTTCAAATCAGTATCTGGGAAATTGAGTCCTCCCTGATTTCTCCGTCCAATGATGGTATTGTAAGCCACCAAGGCTGGTTTCCCTTCCCATAAAAACCTCAGACAAGCCTCTCGGATGGACTTTTCCGCCCACTCAGAAATATCCTCCACCGTCAATAAGTACCATAGCTTAGATAGCAGGAGAGCAGACACCACTGTCGCTCTTCCTTGCACTTTCAACCACCTTCTTTCCCATCTTCCCAAAATCTTTTTAATTTTCATAACCTTTGGTTCCCAATTTAATCGATCCACTTCATCCCTGTCATTTTTGCACCGCATGTGCACCCCCAGAACTTCCAAAACCTCCACCACCTTAAAGGGACTTTACCCAACCATTCCCTCCTATTCCTTCCTGCAACCAGGCATTGGGACTTACTATAATTCACTCTGGCTCCTGAAGCTCTACAATATTCCTCCACTACATCCATAGCTTTCCTCACTGACTCCCCATTTCTCAATGTTAAGGTTGTGTCATCTGCAAATTGGTGTATCACCGACACCAGCCCAGAACTGGAACCACAATCCCAACTACACCTTGTTTCTTTTGCATCATGTAACCTAATGGTTCTGCTACCAATGTGTACAACAATGGGGACGGGGGACAACCCTGTCTCACTGATCTCTGTATCGGAAAATACTTGGATAAAAAACCATTACATTTAACATGATTAAATATGTTTGAATAAAAAATCCTTATCCACTCAATGAAATGTTCCCTGAAACCAAATGCTTCCAAAACCTTCAATGAAAATTCATGAGACCCTATCAAAAGCTTTCTCTTGATCTATCTTTAATACATAAGCCTCCCTCCCACTCTCTTCCATGAGCTCTGTCGCATCTCGGATTGAGACCACAGAGTCTGCGATGTCCCGGCCTATGACTCCATAGGACCAAGAGGGCAAAACTATCTGCGGCAACACCTCCTTCATACGATTTGCCATGACCCTCGCCAAGATCTTATAATCCACATTTAATAATGTGATGGGTCTCCAATTCTTCAGATCCCTTCTATCCCCTTTATTTTTATCAGCTAAGCTTATGACACCTCTCCTCATAGATGGGACAAGGCTTCCCTCAATTTTACATAAGAACATAAGAAATAGGAGCAGGAGTAGGCCAATCAGCCCCTCGAGCCTGCTCCGCCATTTAATAAGATCATGGCTGATCTGATCCTAACCGCCAATCTACTATCACAGAACCATCTCCTGAATCTAACAGAATTAGACACACGAAATAGGAGCAGGATCAGGCTACACGGCCCCTGGGCCCGCTCCGCTACCCACAGGGCCATGTCCGATCCGAACCTAGACTAATGTCCAAATTCCTGCCCGCTCCCCGTAACCCTTAATTCCCTTTACTTCTAGGAAACTGTCTATTTCTGTTTTAAATTTATGTAATGATGTAGCTTCTACAGCTTTTTGGGGCAGCATATTCCATGGACCTACCACCCTCTGAGTGAAGTAGTTCCTCCTCATCTCAGTTTTGAAAGAGCAGCCCCTTATTCTAAGACTATGCCCCCTAGTTCTAGTTTCACCCATCATCGGGAACATCCTCCCCGCATCCACCCGATCCAACCCCTTCACAATCTCATATGTTTCAATAAGGTCGCCTCTCATTCTTCTGAACTCCAATGAGTAGAGTCCCAATCTACTCAACCTCTCCGCATAGGTCCATCCCCTCATCCCCGGGATTAACCAAGTGAACCTTCTTTGTACTGACTCGAGAGCAAGTATGTCTTTTCTTAAGTATGGACACCAAAACTGTATGCAGTATTCCAGGTGCGGTCTCACCAATACCTTGTACAACTGAAGCAATACCTCCCTATTTTTATATTCTATCCCCCTAGCAATGAAAGCCAACATTCCATTGGCCTCCTTAATCACTTGCTGCACCTGCATACTAACCTTTTGAGTTTCGTGCACCAGGACCCGCAGATCCCTTTGTACTTCAGTACTTTCCAGTTTCTTGCCATTAAGATAATAACTTGCTCTACGATTTTTCCTGCCAAAGTGCATAACCTCACACTTTCCAGTATTGTATTCCATCTGCCAAATCTCTGCCCACTTACTTAGCCTGTCTATGTCCCCTTGCAGGTTTTTTATGTCCTCCTCACTCACTACTTTCCCTCCCATCTTAGTATCATCTGCAAACTTTGCTATGTTACACACGGTCCCCTCCTCCAAATCATTAATATAGATTGTAAAGAGTTGGGGACCCAGCACTGACCCCTGCGGAACACCACTAGTTACTGATTGCCAGTCTGAGAATGAACCATTTATCCCAACTCTCTGCCTTCTGTTAGATAGCCAATCCTCTATCCATGCCAGAATATTACCCCCAATCCCGTGATTTTTTATCTTAAGCAATAATCTTTTGTGTGGCACCTTGTCAAATGCCTTTTGGAAGTCTAAATACACTGGCCTAGAAATTGAGTGGGCTTTGCGCCCATTTTGCGGCGTTAGAGGTCATTGCGCTGGACTTACAGCCGGTTCAGAAATTCCCTGGGGCCCTACCATCGGCGGTAGACCGGTTGCGCTGCGCCGGCACCGATGACGTCATTGGTGTGCGCAGCGTCCCAGTTGCCGTGGTGACGGGCCCCAGCGCCGAAATTGAGTTGCGGCCGCCTCGCCCGTGGCAGCCGCAACTAAGACTCTGGCAACCGAGTCTTACAGGAGTTTGCGCCGGCGCATTAAGGTCGCGCGGCGGCCGGCCGCTTTCCCGCCGGCCGCCTGCCCGCACCTCCCTCCCCGGACTCCTCCACCCCCCCCCCCGCGGAACAGATGCTTCTGGGCTGCGAGCCCGGCACTTCCCCGAGGTGCCGGGCTCATTTTTGTGAAGATTTTACCGGCCAGCGGGCGGGTGCAGGCAGCTCCTCCTTAACTGAAGGAGGAGGCCTGCACTTCCCGAGCCTGCCGCACCGCATCGGGCGCCGCAGCGCCGGAATAGCGCCGCAATGCGGCAGGTAGCGCCCATTTTCAGGCGCAAACACCCTTCAGTAGCGCCGGCAGCCGTTTGGGCGCGGCGCTACTGAATTTTTGGCGCGCGCAGAGGGACTTAGCGCCGGCGCTAACTTTCCGGCGCTAAAGCCCTGGCGCGGCGCCAACTGAATTTCTAGGCCACTATGTCCACTGGTTCCCCTTTATCCACCCTATATGTTACTTCCTCAAAGAACTCCAGCAAATTTGTCAAACATGACTTCCCCTTCATAAAACCATGCTGACTTTGTCCTATTAAATTATGATTATCCAAATGTCCTGTTACTGTCTCCTTAATAATGGACTCCAAAATTTTACCTACTACAGATGTTAGGCTAACCGGTCTATAGTTTCCAGCCTTCTGTCTACTGCCCTTTTTAAATAAGGGTGTTACATTAGCAGTTTTCCAGTCTGCTGGGACTTTGCCGAGTCCAGGGAGTTTTGGAAAATTATTACTAATGCATCCACAATCCCTACCGCCACTTCCCTCAAGACCCTAGGATGTAAGTCATCAGGTCCAGGTGATTTATTCGCCTTGAGTCCCATTATTTAACCGAGTACCACTTCCTTCGTGATTTTGATCGTGTTTAGCTCCTCCCCCCATATAGCCCCCTGCTTGTCCAGTGTTGGGATATTCTTAGTGTCTTCTACTGTAAAGACTGATACAAAATATTCATTCAGTGTTTTTGCCATCTCCATATTTCCCACCATTAATTTCCCGGTCTCATCCTCTAAGGGACCAACATTTACTTTAGCCACCCTTTTTCTTTTTATATAACTAAATAAACTCTTACTGTCTGTTTTTATATTTTTTGCTAATTTACTTTCATAATCTATCTTCCCTTTCTTAATCAATCTTTTTGTTATTTTTTGCTGTCTTTTAAAGTTTTCCCAATCCTCTATCCCCCCACTAGATTTGGCTACCTTATATGCCCTTGTTTTTAGTCGAATACTATCCTTAATTTCTTTACTTAGCCACGGATGGCTGTCTTTTCTTTTACACCCTTTTCTTCTCAGTGGAATATATATTTTTTGGAAGTTGTAAAATAACTCCTTAAATGTACACCACTGATCATGTATCGTCTTACCCTTTAATCTATTTTCCCAATCCACTCTACTCAATTCCGCTCTCATACCTTCATAGTCTCCTTTATTCAAGCTTAGCACGCTTGTTTGAGATCCAACCTTCTCACCCTCTAATTGAATATGGAATTCAACCATGTTATGGTCACTCATTCCAAGGGGATCCTTTACTAGGACATTTTTAATTAATCCTGTCTCGTTACACAGGACCAGATCTAAGGTTGCTTGCCCCCCTGGTCGGTTCAGTTACATACTGCTCAAGAAACCCATCCCTAATACTTAATTTCCTTAAAAACTTATAAGAGCAATGGACTTAAAATCTCAAAAAATTCTTTATAAAATTCTGCACTTAGTCCATCGGATCCTGGGCTTTCCCCCCCCCTTCATTCCACTTATTGCTACTTTTTTTCCCGCTAATCCTACTTCTTTGTCACACATGCTTCTCTCATCCTCCTTTCAACCCTCTTCAATAAAAGCACTAACCTTCTCCATCTCCAAATTGGAAATGTCTTCTTTTGTATATAACTCTTGATGAAAGCTGCTAGCCGCCTCTAAAATCTCCCCACTTTCATGAATGATCTTCTCCCCAACTTTCAACTCTCCAATTAATGATAATCTCTGTCGCAGCTTCTCTTGCTCTAGAAAATATCTAGTGCATCTTTCGCCCTCCAATGCATCTCTAGCCTTTGCACGGAGAATGGCCCCCTTGCATTTTTCAGCTTGCAATAATTCCCACTCTTCCTTTAGCACCCGGAACTTAGTCTCCGCTCCCTTATCCCCTCCGTCAACTGCTTTACAGACATCCGTAAACCTTTTGTTTATATTCTCTTCTCAACGCTGGTTAGCTGCCGCTCTCTTTTTCCCATAACGTACCAAAAAAACTTTTACTTCATATTTGAAATTGTCCCACCAAACTATTCTTTCTTTCAAGAACAAAGGTTCCTTCCGAGCATTCTTTATTATATTTAAAATCCCTTCTTTATAAGCAATTTCTTTCAGGTATTGATTGTTTAAAATCCACAGCCCTGAACTGATCTTAACTCTGCTGTTCTTAATTCTAAGAACCAAAGCTGAGTGGTCACTAAAAAATACTTTTTTATAATAAATCCCCATCACCTCAGAACTTAACCCTTCCTGCATTAACAAAAAATCTATTCGGCTCTGTTTTAAAACATCACCCACCCAACCTGCTCTGGAGAACTCCCTTTTTATGGGGTTCCGGTCCCTCCATAAGTCTCTCAAATTTAAATTTTCCATCATTTTTACAATGATCCCTCAGGAGCTATCATTCTTAAAGGTCATCTGGGCTGAAATGTCCATCTGAGATAAAAATACATTAAAATCCCCCACTATACAAGGATTTTCCACCTCTGCCACTTCAGTGAATAACCCCCAAAAAAATTCGCGACGCTTGCAATAGTCGTTCGGTACATAGATATTAAAGAGATCGCAATTAAATTCCTCCATTTTTACCCTCAGCCTTAAAAATCTCACCTCAGTGTCCTTGTCCACCAAGGCAAAGTTCTCTTTTATGGACGGACTCACCAAAACAGCCACCCCTCTACGGTTATTCGATAGCAAAATACTGCAGATGCTGGAAATCCGAAATAACAACAAAAAACACTGGAAAAACTCCGCAGGCCAGGCAACATCTGTGAAGAGAGAAACAGAGTTAACGTTTCAGGTCAAAACCCTTCTTCAGAACTGAGAAGAAAGCAGAAAATGAAACAGATTAAAAGACCAGTTTAGGGGCTGGGAAATGGGGGAGGGGATGAAAGAACAAAAGGGAGGTCTGAGAGGTGAAGGGACATTAAGGGCTGGATATTGATTGAGCAGGTGTGTAGGAGGCGGGACTAAACTTTCAGGGTTGTAGTCCCGCCTCCATCGAATTGTGGCCAACCCACGCGATTTTGACTTGATTGACCTTGTTGAGCCTGCCCAGCGGGCTCAGCAGGTCAATTAAGGGCCACCCGGCAACAGGTGACATCACAGATTGACATTTCAGGAAGGAAGGCTGTAAAGGTAAGTAAAACTTCTTTAAACACTTTACACACACCAAACACACTTACCTCTGAACTCATGCACCCATCACTCACCTGAACACCAGACATCTCAAACCCTCCAAGTCCTTCAGCCCAACGGTCCACCTCGCTAACTTGGCGTGGTTTGGAGCCGTCGGGAATCCCACACTTCAGCAATAAAAATAGGGATTAGGCTAAAAACTGCCTGTTAACTACCTGTTATTTGGCACTAATCCCCTTCCCGCCTTGGGGAGGTGGGTCCCAGCACAGGTCGGGTATCCGCCTCCTTTGAAACTGGCACGGAGGCGGGTTGGGGGCGGGATGGGTTCAGGCCCCCGATTTCGAGATTTTAACCCCCCACACGTCTCCAATCCCAACTCTATGGCCCAATGAAAATCCTGCCCTAAGGGATATTCAAAACAAGACGAGATGTTAATAGGACAGGTAAAGAGACAAAGGATGGCTCTAGATTAGGTGTGAAATGCGCTGGCAGAATGAGAGACAGCTGCCATGTGGGAGAGAGAAAAAAGGAAAAGGCACAAACCAAAGGTGTGGATAAAAAATATATTAAAATGTAATGGGGGCCGAGGTTATGATCTGAAATTGTTGAACTTGATATTGAGTCCAGAGGCTGTAAAGTGCCTAATCGGAAGATGAGGTGCTGTTCCTCGAGCTTACGCTGAGCTTCCGTGGAACAATGCAAGAGGCCGAGGACGGTGAGGTCCGAGTGGGAGTGGAGCGGTGAATTAAAATGACAGGCGACCGGAAGCTCGGGGTCACCCTTACGGACTGAACGGAGGTGTTCCGCAAAGTGGTCACCCAATCTGCGTTTGGTCTCCCCAATGTAGAGGAGACCGCATCGTGAGCAGCGAATACAGTATACTAGATTGCAAGAAGTACAAGTAAATCGCTGTTTCACCTGAAAGGAGTGTTTGGGGCCCTGGACAGTGGCGGGGGGGGGGGGGGTGGGGGGAGGTATAAGGGCAGGTGTTACATCTCCTGCGCTTGCACGGGAAGGTGCCGGGCGAAGGGGAAGGGGTGCTGGGGGTGATAGAGGAGTGGACCAGGGTGTCGCGGAGGGAGCGGTCCCTTCGGAATGCTGAAAGGGGAGGGGAATATGCGTTTGGTGGTGGGAGCACGTTGGAGGTGGCGGAAATGGCGGAGGGTGAACCATTAAATGTGGAGGCTGGTGGGGTGAAAGGTGAGGACAAGGGGAACCCTATCGTGGTTCCGGGAGGGAGGGGCAGGGGTGAGGGCAGAAGTGCGGGAGATAGAACGGACACGGTCGAGGGCCGTGTCAACCACAGTAGGGGGGAATCCTCGGTAGAGGAAAAAGGAAGACATGTCGGAAGCACTGGCGTGGAAGGTGACATCATCGGAGCAGATGCGGCGGAGACGGAGAAACTGGGAGACTGGAATAGAGTCCTTACAGGAAGCGGGGTGGGAGGAGGTGTAGTCCAGGTAGCTGTGGGAGTCAGTGGGCTTGTAGTGAATGTTTGTCAATAACCTATCCCCAGAGATGGAGACGGAGAAGTCTAAGAAGGGAAGGGAAGAGTCAGAGATGGACCATGTGAAGGTGAGGGAAGGGTGCAAATTGGAGGCAAAGTGAATGAAATTGTCTAGTTCAGGGCGAGAGCAGGAAACGGCACCGATACAGTCATCAATGTATCGGAAAAAGAGGTGAGGGAGGGGACCCGAGTAGGACTGGAACAAAGAGTGTTCCACATATCCCACGAAAAGGCAGGCATAGCTAGGACCCATGCGGATACCCATAGCAACACCTTTGATTTGGAGGAAATGGGTGGAGTCAAAGGAGAAGTTGTTCAATGTGAGAACAAGTTCAGCCAGGTGGAGGAGGGGGGTGGTGGATGGGGACTGGTCGGGCCTCTGTTCAAGGTGGGGGATGGAGGTGTAGAGGGATTGTACGTCCATGGTGAAAAGGAGGCGGTTGGGGCCAGGAAACTGGAAACTGTTAAAGTGGCGGAGGGCGTCAGGAGAGTCGCGAATGTAGGTGGGAAGAAACTGGACAAGGGGAGAAAAGATAGAGTCGAGATAGGAAGAGATAAGTTCCTATGGTTAATGTTTGCACAACTTGCAAACACCTCTCCCTTCCAAACCTTCTGAACTCTTTCTAGGATATCCTCATCCCAAAAGGTTTCTTGCAGACACAACAAGTCCGTGCCTTTAAAACCCTGCAACAACTGCTGCAATTTCTTCTCACCCCTCAGTCCGTTCACATTGATTGAGACCAATGTAATCATGGCTCCAAAGTATGCCTGATAATCTCCCCATCATTTAATCTCTGGTCTTTCTATCCTCTCATGCTCCTTCCCAACTTTATGGCCAGCTGTTGCTTTTTGCTGCAGCCTCCGACTCTTTTTCACCTCCTGTCTGAACCTTCCCTGCTGTTTCAGCCTCTTCCTTGCATTAAGTTTGGGCCAAGGCGCTGCCCTTTCTCCCTCCTTCTGCTCCTCACTAACCTTTCCCTTTCCACATGATGCCACCCCACCCCCGACTTCCATGTCTCTGTCTCCCTCTAATTCCTCACTCTCAAACTCTTCTGTAACCCTCTGTGCCTGCTCCCCGTCAGATACATAATCCTGCTCCCCGTCAGATACGTCATCTCCCATAGAGAGTCTTCCTGCTATCGCAGTTTCTCCAACAGAGCTGCTCCCTTCGACCTCATCTCCACCTCTGACCCTTGCTCCCTGATCCTTCTCTCTCTGGGACAATGGCGCACCAATATTGCTCCCTTCTGGCGTCTTTGTCTCGCCGCTCCCGTCCTGCTGCCCCTTTAAGGCTCCTGCCTTTTCAACCCTCTCCTTGTCTTGCCCCCTCCTGCTCACCGAGCTGTCCGACTCCTCGTCTTTCTTTGAAGTACTTACATTTATCACGTAATATAGCAGAGATACCTCCAAGAACTTATCGCCATCTTTCAAACTGAGTAAAAGTCTTTCCACCTCCTCTCGGCCACTGACCGTCACCTCGAACCCAACATTCGGCTTTGGTCGGCAGGCAAAGCAGCTTCCCTCATGTACCGCTTGGATAATATCCCAAGCTCGTATCTCCTTATCCTCGCACTGAACCACCACCATGTTTTCTTTTCCAAACCTCCTGAGGTCCTGGCCCAAATCTTTGGGCCTTTTTCTTTCCCTTCCAACCATAGTTTCTCCCCTAATTAAATTCATCTTGGGAACACTGTCCTCTGAGGGGCCCGGCACTCCGGACCCCTCAGCAGCCATCTGGCTGTTGTTTATGGGCCAAAGAGGCCCTAAAACCTGAAAAAAAAAATCACCACCAACTTTTTACAAACTCTCTCCAACTCCCTGCAGCAATCAGGCAACCAGTAACACCTGCTCACTCCTAGCCCCTCCCACCTAGAGAGTGCTACCCACTGAGCCACAGCTGACACAGGCAGCTAACCGATAGCTGAGAACTAGGCACTGAGCACAGGACTCGATGACTCGGGTACAGAGTTCACCACCCTGGAGCAGGGTTAGAAATTAGAGACAACTTTTCTTTCCAACAGGCTAGTGGAAATGTGAAACTGGGAGAAGGTAGCTAATCTGAAGGTTAATTGGCAGCGTTAGAAAGGAACTGGATCAATATTTGTTGAGAAGTGGGCTTGAGGGTTACTGAAATATTTAACAACACGGTTTGACTTTTTTTTCCAGGAGGTGTCTGGGCAGGAAATTCGCATTCCCTAAAGTTTCAGACCAATCGCTATTGTGGGAGGGGAAGTTTATGATAGAATGATCACACATGGATTCTGGAGGCAGTGGGCTTGATGGGCTGAATGGCCCTTTCTCACTCTGGATTTTCTTATGTTCGCAGTGGGTAAAGGCACTGTTTCGTGTGGTACTGAGCCATGGAGGCCAGGCAGACCCGAGAGCCAATCTTTGGTTTGTCCTAAGTTGGCTGATCTCAGTAAGGACATTACAGGTGGCCTCAGCATCACTGGGCTAAAGAGGTCCCAGCTGTCCCATAACACTTGCTGGAAAGAATTTGATGTCAGCTCAACACAGGAACAGGCACAGCATAGTTGAATAGTCTGCTGATGTTCACCGTCAAAGGTCACAAACACAGAATATTTGCATGAAGTAATGGAGATTTAAAAATTCTCATCCTTGTTTTCAAATCCCTCCATGGCCTCCCCCTCCCTATCTCTGTAATCTCCTCCAGCCCCACAACCCTCTGCGATCTCTGCGCTCCTCCAATTTTGGCCTCTCGAGCATCCCCAATTTTAATCACTCCACCATTGGCGGCTGTGCCTTCAGCTGCCTGGGCCCCAAGCTCTGGAATTCCCTCCCTAAACCTCTCTACCTCTCTCTCCTGATTTAAGACGCTCCTTAAAACCTCCCTCTTTGACCAAGCTTTTGGTCACCTGCCCTAATATCTCCTTATGTGGCTCAGTGTCAAATTTTGTTTGATAATCGCTCCTGTGAAGCGCCTTGGGACGTTTTACTACATTAAAGGCGCTATATAAATACAAGTTGTTGCTGTTGAGTGTTGAAACTGCACCCCAGCTTATTCATTGCCTTCAGGAGAAGAAGGGGGAAAGTTGGGAGCATTTGAATAAAATAATTCCTTCAGGATGTTGCAGCAACATACATCAAACAAACCGATCTTTCTCTCAAGGTCAGTTAGCACTGACCAGGCACAGGATGTGATATTGTATTTATGTGAAAACCTATTGAAGATTTAATCTTGGATCTGATTAAATTCTGCACTGTCCCTGAAGCACTAGGAAACTCTTTATAATAGATAGGGCATTTAACAGTTCTGAATCGAATGCTGGATTATCTGGTTAATATTAAGGTAGGGCTTACACTAAGCATTTTTGCAATCGAGTAAATTGTTCCTAAATTGGGAATTCTGGGTACAATCTTCACTCTTCATTTTTGTTCCTCTAACAGATTCCTTGTCCATTGAATTGTTTTTATTTATCTGACAGCCTCTTAAATCCTATTTGTACTTCACACAATATTTTTTCTTCTTGTCCATAGATTTTAAACCATAGGTTTAATAACATAAGCTGCAGATCTGCTTGTCTGCCTGTTACAAATTCTGAGCTGTCTTAGATATCTTTGCGGGTTCAATGGCATCAGTCGCTCTTCACGGGTCTGCTTGTGTGGACACCACACGGTCACAGATTGTGAACAGCACTTGAAATAAAGAAAGGAATAACAAAATGAAATCACATTTTCTGTTTGAAACTATCTGTAGACTAATGCCCTCATGTCTGGGGCATGAAGGTTGTCTTATCATGTACAATCAACAGTTACTCTTTATCCATCTCTAAAATGTCCTTTATTTACATTGAAGCGTTAATCTTGTTTAACATTTGTGCTGATCGCAATCCCCTCCCCCGCCTCCCCGCACCCCCCACCCCCCACCCGCACAATCGCCCCCGAGAATCTCTGTATGGGAACTTTTCTTCTTCCTAAAAACCCTGGTTCTTCCCATCTCCTGTCATAACTCCAGCGGGAGATCAGAGCCCCTATTCTCATTGCACGTGTTTGTCACTGATTACACTGATTACAGGATATTGGCAGCAATTATTCTCTCTTGCTGCAATTTTGCTCTCCATCTTCCTGGGTGGGTTTTGCATATTAACAGGATATGATTATGTCTTAAGTGCTTAGAATAAATAGCCTCGCTGCTACACTCCACTACAGCCAAGGCGGATCAGGTAGAGAGGAAAGAAAGAGGGCTAGAGCTTGACTAAAACGGACGAGAGCATAAAACAGCCCGTTTATATCTCTCCCGATTTTTATTTCCAATGAAGTTGACGTAATAAAACTCACTGCGCACTTGGTTCGAGTATAAAGCAAGGCTTTAATCAACTTGTTTCAAAACATGGAGGTCTAGTTATCTTTCACTAGTTCCTGTTTACAAAATGGTCTGGGCAAGCTGGGCCCACGCCCGAGTATTTATACTCCTTGGACGGCACCACCAGCTGGCCGTCCAGTGTTATTTCATGAGTCTTTCCTCATGGATCATAAGATTCATAACAGAAGTCAATCGCACAAAGTCAAAATCTACCCCAGAGAGACATATTTCAAATGTATGCTGAATATGGCTTTTATTTTGGTAAATGATTACGTTTTATTGGGGTTTGTAAGAAGGAAGGAAGAGCTTGCATTTGTTTAATGCCTTTCATGTCTCCAGTCCCTCCCAAAGCACTTTATAGCCAATAAAATACTTTTGAAGCTAACTACTGTTGTAATGTAGGAAACGAGGCAGACAATTTGCGCACAGCAAGATCCTGCAATCAGCAACCAGGTAAATAACCAGGTAATCTATTTTAGTGATGATGGTTGTGGGATGAATGTTGGCCAGGACACCTCTGCTCTTTATCGAATAGCACCCCGGATTCTTTGGGCCCAGCACTGGCGCTTTGCTGGTAACACATGCCCAACTGGGAGGCCCAGAACTGAACCTCTGGCTTCATTTCAATAATTCAAGCAATCCGCCAGTGTGTCATGCCTCCAAAGGCAGCTCGTCCATTGCAGCACCTGAAGTTTGAGTCGCTCGTCCTCGGGTACATGCTGGGCGGAACGGGAAGGAAGGCGGGAGATGGAGCCAATCGCCTTTTTGGCATTTCTTTCAGCCCACTTCCTGCCTCAGAAACTGATTTGCTGCGTGTTTAGTTTCCATGTCCAGGCCAAGTCCTCAGTTCAAAGCCGAACCTCAATGGGGGCCAACCTGGCGAATGGGCCTTAGGATGAGACAACTGACCCTCATTGTATCAGGTATGAATTCCACAAACCAGCCTGTCTGGCTTCAATTCATATATTCAATGCTTCCTTCCTTTTTAAAGAAAGAAAGACATTTCTGCAGCGCCTTTCACAACCACCAGACATCCCAAAGCGCTTTACAGCCAATGAAGTACTTTTTGAAGTGTAGTCGCTGTTGTAATGTGGGAAACGCGGCAGCCAATTTGCGCACAGCAAGCTCCCACAAACAGCAATGTGGTAATGACCAGATAATCTGTTTTAGTGATGTTTGTTGAGGGATAAATATTGGCCAGGACACCGGGGATAACTCCCCCTGCTCTTCTTCAAAATGGTGCCATGGGATCTTTTACATCCACCTGAGAGAGCAGACGGGGCTTCTGACAGTGCAGCAGTCCCTCAGCACTGCATTGGAGTGTCAGCCTGGATTTGTGTGCTCAAGTCTTTGGAGCGGGAATTGAACCAACGACCTTCGTGCTACCCACTGAGCCACGACTGATCACAACCTCTGTGAGTTCATTTTGTTTTAAAACACAGCTCTTAAACATAACTCAATCCCACAATTCTTTCCATGGAAGAAAATAGTTCAAACATTCCAAACCGTGACTAGCCCTATCTATTTTGCCCTGGTGACTACACTTTAAAAGTAATTAATTGGTTGTGAAGTGCTTTGGGACGTCCCGAGAATGTGAAAGGTGCTATATATATATATATAATATTCTTACTATCTTGTTTTCTCTCCAACTGTTTTCAACCTTGGTGGTGTCTTGGACTATCGATCTTGAATCTTCAACTAGGTTTAAACAAGATATTTCTGGCATCACCTCCAGAAAGTCTTAACAGGACCACACTGACTTGCTCAGGCATCTCAACCAATGTAGCTCTCATCCTTGTGTTTCCTCCATGGCCTCGCCCATCCCTATCTCTGTAACCTCCACCAGCCCTACAACCCTCCGAGAGCTTTGTGCTTCTACAATTCTGGTCTCTTGCCCATCCCCGATTTCAATCGCCCCACCGATGGGCGGCAGTACCTTCAGCTGCCTCGGCCCCGAGCTCTGGAATTCCCTCCCTAAACCTCTCCGCCTCTCTACCTCACTCTTTCCTCCTTTGAGACGCTCCCTAAAACCTACCCCTTTGACCAAGCTTCTGCCCTAATCTCCCCTTATGTGGCTCGGTGTCAAATTTTGTCTGAAAACATTCCTATGAAATGCCTTGGGGTGTTTTACTACATTAAAGGCGCTATATAAATGCAAGCAGTTGTGGTAGATTTCATGCCTACCAATACCTTACCCAAGCTGATCGAATGCTGCAAGATTGTTTCACATCAGTCTGGAGAGCGCTGGCTCCGCTTCAATTAATTATGCCCCATTGTACTTTGCAATTCACTATGGATAGTCGCAAATATTCTCACCTTGTGACAACTGGAGGACGTTGCGAACATCATGGAACTGGCAGAGGCATCAAATGCTGCCAGCTATCCGCAGTGTCTTACCTCAGCCAGCGGTCAAAGGATTCAGGAAAGGAGGGGAAGGGAGAAAATTGTTGGAAAAGGAAATGGAATGTGGCATGAAGAGAACGTAAAAAAAATAAGAGAAATTTTAAAAGTGGCTTAGTACATAAATGTACTGACTGATATGCTATGCTCAATCAGCGCCGATGGACGGGTCACATTGTCCGCATGCCCGATACGAGACTCCCAAAACAAGCGCTCTACTTGGAGCTCCGACACGGCAAGAGAGCCCCAGGTGGGCAGAGGAAACGCTTCAAGGACACCCTCAAAGCCTCCTTGAAAAAGTGTAACATCCCCACCAACACCTGGGAATCCCTGGCCCAAGACCGCACAAAGTGGAGGAGAAGCATCCGGGAAGGCGCCGAACACCTCAAGTCTCTTCGCCGGGAGCATGCGGAAGCCAAGCGCAGGCAGCGCAAGGAGCGCACGTCAACCCAGGCACCCCACCCACCCGCCCCTTCAACCACCGTCTGCCCCACCTGTGACAGAGACTGTAGGTCCCGCATTGGACTCATCAGTCACCTGAGAACTCATTTTTAATGTGGAAGCAAGTCATCCTCGGTTCCGAGGGACTGCCTAAGAGGAAGAAGAAGAAGATTGAGCTCCATGGATCAGGAGAGCCATATGGAGGAGCAGGATCCCAGGCTAACTATTTGGTCTGTTCTGCTTTATGCTGAACTTATCTGTAGTGCCAGTAGGGATGTTACATTGGCCGAAGTGTCCTTGGGATGGAGACGGGGAAAAAGCAACCCAGGTTTCCTTCTATTAATCAGCATCCAATAATCCTGGCTGGAAAGTTTAAAAGTGTGGACATCAGTAGGGGACAGGATCAGGCACGGTTACTTGTGATGCTTCCACAGTCAAATGGCCTTCCAGCAGTCACTGTCCGGCCTCCCACGTGAGCTGAGCACTGACCATTTGGAGAACTGTCATCGCCTGCGGCAGTGGGTCCCAGCATGATTTGCCATCTATGGTAAAGCGAAGAAAAAAAAGAAAGACTTACATTTCTATAGCGCCTTTCACGGCCACCGGACGTCCCAAAACGCTTTACAGCCAATGAAATACTTTCTGAATTGTAGTCACTGTTGTAATGTAGGAAACGCGGCAGCCAATTTGCGCACAGCAAGGTCCCACAAACAGCAATGTGATAATGCCCAGGTAATCTGTTTTTAGTGATGCTGATTGCGGGATAAATATTGGCCCCAGGACACCGGGGATAACTCCCCAACTATTCTTTGAATAGTGCCATAGGATATTTTACGTCCACCTGAGAGGGCAGACAGGACCACGGTTTAATGTCTCATCTGAAAGACGGCGTTTCTGACAGTGCAGCACTCCCTCAGCACCGCACTGGGAGTGTCAGCCTAGATTTTTGTTCTCAATTCTCTGGAGTGGGACTTGAAACCACAACCTTCTGACTCGGAGGCGAGAGTGATACCCACTGAGACACGGCTGAAGGGAAAAATGGGGGAATTTAAAAGAAAACTGAATCACAATAATACTTCTTAAAATTGTAATATCATTTATGAAAAGAACATGTGAAAATTCTTTGTTTAAATGACGTGATTAAAAAGACCAGCATTGGGATGGTGGGTTCACTGAAATTGCCAATAAATTTTTACAGGCTTCATGATCATGTTGGCAGCATTGCAAAAGCAATATTCAATTAATCTTCCTCCGCACCAACCACAAACAGTTAAAAACAACCCTGCCCATTACCGCTCTTTTCCTATGTCCTAAACATTGCTCTTAGAAGTTCTGGGTGTTAAAGTCAATGTTTATTTCTACCACTTCAGTAGATTTTTTTTCTACTTTTCGCAAACAACTTTTTTGCCTGTATCTTTAAGCTACAACTCTGTTTGTGACCTCTCTCCCACACAAAATACTGGCCTAGCGCTATTTTCACTCACTGCAAATTGTGACTGCTGAGAATTATACAGTTGCATTTGCTCTTAAAATAGATGCAAGATTATGCTTCCTTTATAACCGAACTCATGCAAGGGATATGACTCAGAGAGACTCAAAGAGAGTCACAGCTCATCAGCTCAGCTCTTCTACAAAGCTGAAAAAAAACTGAGAGCACATGCCAGTGAGGTAAAGTGAAACTGAAGACAAACGGCCTTAGTCTAACATATCCAAAGTGCATTACTGCATTAATAATACTCTCATAGATTGCCTCCGTGCCAATAAGAGGAGTGCGCCCTGCAACTGGTGTCAGTTGTGGTCCAGTTGGTCGCAGCCTTGCCTCTGAGTTTACTGAAGGTTGTGTGGTTCATAAGAACGTAAGATGTAGAAGCAGGAGTCGGTCATTTGGCCCCTCGGGCCTGCTCCAACATTCAATAAGATCATGGCTGATCTGATCTTGCCCGCTCCCCATGACACTTGACTCCCTTACCATTCAATAATCTGTCTATCTCCACCTTAAATATATTCAATGACCCAGCCTCCACAGCTCTCTGGGGAAGAGAATTCCAAAGATTCCCGACCCTCTGGGAGAAGAAATTCCTCCTCATTTCTGTTTTAAATGGGTGCCCCCTTATTCTGAAATGATGCCACCTAGCCCCACTCCAGAGACTTGAGCACAAAAATCCAGGCTGACACTCCAGTGCAGTGCTGAGGGAGCGCTGCACTGTCGGAGGTGCCGTCTTTCGGATGCGAGATTAAACCGAGGCCCCGTCTGCTCTCTCAGGTGGATGTAAAAGATCCCATGGCACAATCTTGAAGAAGAGCAGGGGGAGTTATCCCCGGTGTCCTGGGGCCAATATTTATCCCTCAATCAACATCACAAAAACAGATTATCTGGTCATTATCACATTGCTGTTTGTGGGAGCTTACTGTGCGAAAATTGGCTGCTGCGTTTCCTACATTACAACAGTGACCACACTTCTAAAAGTGCTTTGGGACGTCATGTGGTCATGAAAGGCGCTATATTAATGCAAGTCTTTATTTTAGAAATGAGCAACTTGTGGCTTACTGTTGAATATAATAATTTACAGAATCCACTGCATTCACTCATTGTTATAAGGAAGCGGACGACAGAACTAACCAAACCACCAAATAAATATTACTCAAATTAGTTACAAAAAAACCATTAGATTTGTATGTAAATTCAGACTAAATGCCTTGTCTGTTCATAAATCAAATATCTTGGAATTGGAGCCTTCATTCTGAGAAACAGATCAATACAAAGGCAGCAGGAAAAAATGGGTGCACAGACTTGTTGCCCAGATCCCACATGTGTAAAATAATAGAATAACAACAGAAAATGCTGGAAACACTCAGCAGGCCAGGCAGCATCCGTGGAGAGAGAAACAGAGTTAATAGGCTGGATTTTGCCATTGGGGGCGGGTTGGGAGCGGGTTGGGGGTGGTTCCCGCTCCCGCCTCCGATGTCAGGCGGGATAATTTAGCTATTTTGCCCTAATTGGGCACTTGATTCCCAGTGTGTGGGAGCCCCTGGCCCAATGAGCCTTTGGGCCTGAAACTCGCCTCTGATGATGTCACTTATGCAGCTGCATTTAAGGCCTGCAAGCAGCCTTGGTTCTTTTTCTGCCTCAGGACAAAATGGGATTATAGAGGCACTTAAGTGGTAGTTAAGGGCTTTAAGGGCCTATCCCGCTGCTTGGAGGCGGGACCGAAGCGGAGTCTGCAAGCCCGCATTTGGGAAAGTTGCGCAGAGGCGGGTTGAAGGTGGGATCGGAGCCAGCCGCCATTTTTTGCAACTTTCCCACCTGACCCGCCTTCGAACCCGCCTCCTCGGGGCTGGCAAAATCCAGCCCAACGTTTCAGGTCTGTGACCCTTCGACTGACGAAGGGTCACAGACCTGAAACGTTGGGCTGGATTTTCATTGAGGAGGCGGGTAGGATGCGGGACTGCAACTTTCAGGGTTGTAGTCCCGCCTCCATCGAGTTCTAGCCAACCCACGCGATTTTGACTTGATTGGCCTTGTTCCAGCGGGCTCAGCAGGCCAATTAAGGGCCACCCGGCAACAGGTGACGTCACAGATTGAAATTTCATCTGTCAAGAGGTTTTGACAGATGAAATATCAGCGTTTGACAGCTGTTTGAAACTGTCAAACACTGACAATCTGTAGTCCAGGTTAATTCCTTCCTCTCTGGCTGATTTAGAGATCTCCCCGGAACAGAAAGCTGAATGCTGCAATTTTTGACAGATCGCGTCCATTCTGCTTTCTGTGCCGGTGAGATGAGGGACTCCCGAGACCTGAAGGAAGGAAGGCTGTAAAGGTAAGTAAAAGTATGTAAAACTTCTTTAAACACTTTACACACACCAAACACACTTACCTCTGCACTCATGCACCCATCACTCACCTGAACACCGGACATCTCGACCCCTCCAAGCCCTTCATTCCGATGGTCCGCCTCGCTAACTTGGCGTGGTTTCGAGCCGTCAGGAATCCCACACTTCAACTTTAAAAATAGGGATTAGGCTAAAAACTGCCTGTTAACTACCTGTTAACAGGCAGTTAATTGGCACTAATCCCCTTCCCGCCTCGGGGAGGCGGGTCCCAGTGCGGGGCGGGTACCCGCCTCCTTTGAAACTGGCATGGAGGCGGGTTGGGGGCGGGATAGGTTCGTGCCCCCCCGATTTCGGGATTTTAACCCCCCACACGCCTCCAATCCCGCCTCCACGGCCCAATGAAAATCCTGCCCGTTGACTCTGTTTCTCTCTCCACAGATGCTGCCTGGCCTGCTGAGTGTTTGCAGCATTTTCTGTTATCCTCAATCCCTCAGCTGGTTAAGGCAGTGAACCATACAGATATACCAGATTTCCAGCCTCCGCAGTATTTTGCTATTGTATTAGTGGGTAAAATAATAGTTGCTGCTGTGCCAATGTGCCCGGTAATTTTTTTTTTGGCTGCTGCGCGGGCCGTGCAAAATTCCGCGCAGGAGCCTTTTTCTTTCAATTTAAAAGCCGGCTCCCCTGGAGCGCTGCTCAGCCACGTAACCGCGCAGCTTACAGGGAACGTTGGCACCAACCCCTTCTGTCCTCACATTGCCAGGTCCTTCTCCTCTGCAGTCACTTCCTCCCTACCTACTTTGGCTTCTGTGCAGGGGTTGAAGTAGTGGAACAATGGAAGAAATAATAATTTGCCCCGTGAAGCTTGCACGTGCACACACACACACTTGACATAAGAAAACTACTAGGCACTTGGTCTAAGCGTTAAACAAAGCTTTAATCAACTGTTTTACAACATGGAGGTCTAGTTGTGTCCTTCACTAGTTCCTGTTAAGAATGTCCTGTGCAAGCTGGGCCCGTGCCTGAGTATTTATACGCTCCCTGGACAGCGCCACCCGCAGGCCGCTCAGTATTATTTCATAAGCCTTTCTTTCATGAATGACTGATTCATGTCAGACACTAAGGAGTGGTTGAAGCGAATAGTATAGATGCATTTAAGGGGAGGCTAGACAAGCATATGAGGGAGAAGGGAATAGAGGGTTATGCTGATAGATTTAGATGAGGAAAGTCGGGAGGAGGCTCGAGTGGAGCATAAACGCTGGCATGGACTGGTTGGGCCGAATGGCCTGTTTCTGTGCCGTATATCCTGTGTAATCCTGTGTAAAGCTGAGCGATAGGAGTCCCCTCCAGGCGGTCATTTGGCATTCATTTCAATCTGGGCTAAAGGATAAGCTGCATTTTTCTCTTCAATACATTAACTTACTTTTCGGTGTTGTCAATGTTAGGGGCAAGCAGATGCCCTCCTTCACCTAATGTTAAAAATGAGCTGCACATAGAAACATAGAAGGTAGGAGCATGAGTAGGCCATTCGGCCCCTCGAGCCTGTTTAATAAGATCATGGCTGATCATCCAAATTCAGTACCCTGGCCCTGCTTTCTCCCCATTTCCCTTGATCCCCTTAGCCTTAAGAAATATATATAACTCCTTCTTGAATATATTTAATGAATTGGCCTCAACTGCCCTGTGTGGCAGAGAATTCCACAGGTTCACCACTCTCTGGGTGAAGAAATTCCTCCTCATCTCTGTCCTAAATGGCTTACCCCTTATCCTTAGACTGTGACCCCTGGTTCTGGACTCCCCCACCATCGGGAACATCCTTCCTGCATCTAGTCTGTCTAGTCCTGTTAGAATTTTATAACTTTCAATGAGATCCCCTCTCATTCTTCTAAACTCTAGCGAATATAAGCCTAATCGACCCAATCTCTCCTCATACATCATTCCTGCCATCCCAGGTATCAGTCTGGTGAATCTTCGCTGCACTCTCTCCATGGCAAGAACATCCTTCCTCAGATAAGGCGACCAAAACTGCACACAATACTCAAGGTGTGGTCTCACCATGGCCCTGTACAACTGCAGCAAGACATCCTTGCTCCTGTACTCGAATCCTCTCGCTAAGAAGGCCAACATACCATTTGCCTTCTTAACCGCCTGCTACACCTGCATGCTTAGCTTCAGCGACTGGTGCACAAGGACACCCAGGCCTCGTTGCACTTCCCCTTCTCCCAATCTATTGCCGTTCAGATAATAATCTGCCTTCCTGTTTTTGCCACCGAAGTGGATAACCTCGCATTTATCTATTGATCCAAACGTGTAGAGCTTCTTTGTCGTTGACTTGACCTGCACAATAGTCTGCTGCTGTGTATCGCTCTGGAGTAGAACTCTGGCCTTAGTTTATAACTCAATTCGCCAGCAACCACCCCCACTTTCTCCTTTCCTCTGCTGAATGCACTGAATCATGCTGGGTGATGGCTCCAAGAGTGTTGGGATCCTTTTAGTACCTCATCTAAGTAGAATTATAGAATGATACAGCACAGAAGGAGGCCATTCGGCCCATCGTGCTCTTTGAACGAGCTATCCATGGGGCACTGGCACCAGTACTGGGGAAAGAGGGAGCTGATCTGTTGGGACAGGCTCCACTTAAACCGGGCTGGGACCAGTGTCCTGGTGAACCGAATAACTAGGGCAGTAGACAAGGCTTTAAACTAATGAAGGGGGGTGGGAGGATTCAGGAAAGAGTAAATTTAAAAGCAGTGAGAGAAATGTCAAGGCTCTAGAGCAGAGTAGAGCATTGGGTAAAAATAAGCAGAGTGGGTCAGGAAGGGACAGAGAGTAACAAAGGTAATAAGGCATCAGTGACTAAGGCGACATCAGGGAAAAATAGAAATAAGTCTAAGCTAAAGGCACTATATCTGAATGTGCGAAGCATTTGCAAAAAAAATAGATGAATTAATAGCACAGTTGAAATTAATAGCTTTGATCTAATAGTCATTACAGAGATGTGGGGCTAGATTTTTGTGGAGCCATCAGGCGGGGCTTCAGGAAGGTGGGGGGGGGGAAATCCTGAATTCGGGGGTCCCGACACCATCCCGCCCAAAACCCCGCCCCACGTAAGTTTCAGGGGCGGCGGGTACCCGCCCTGCACTGGGACCCGCCGAAACCAGGCGGGAAGGGATTAGTGCCAATTAACTGCCTGTTAACAGATAGTTAACAGGCAGTTTTTAGCCTGAACCCTATTTTGAGGGGTTTCGTGTGGGATTCCCGACGGCTCCAAACCACGCCAGGTTAGAGCAGGCGGGCCGTCGGGTTGAAGGAGTTGGAGGGGTCGCGATGTCGGCGCTCAGGTGAGTGATGGGTGCATGAGTGTAAAGGTAAGTGTGTTTGGTGTGTCTAAAGTGTGTAAAGAACTTTTATTTACCTGTACTTACCGTCACAGCCTTTCTTCCTGTAGCCGTCGGGAGCGCATCACTCAGCCGGAACTGAAAGCTGAATGGCTGCGATCTGTCAAAAGTGACAGCCTTCAGCTTTGAGTGCCGGTGAGATTTCTAACTGAGTCTGTGCAGAATGACTCATGTAACTGTAGTGTCCGAGGATCAATAATACCCAGACTGCAGGAGAACAATAAAACAGGTATTTACTGAACAGAGAGTAATTCAAGACTGAAGTACAGAAGCCTGCTATGGCTTTATATACAGGGGTGGTCACTGCCGGTACTGCAGTATAGAATCAGTTCTTCTCTTAAAGGTACATACACAACAATTCCTCCCCTTTTAGATAAACAGTACATAACATTCATTTAACAACTAAATAATAACTAATTACAATTACAATTTTCTCTGTACTATATACATCAACTGAAATAATCATTTATAAGTTCAGTCTTTGAGGAGGCTTCCTGATCCTGACTGGATAATGCCTTTCTCGAGTACCCTGTTCTTGCAGCGGAGTTGATTCTGGCTCATTGTCAGTGGTTGGTTCGTCAGCTTCCAATACCACTGCTTCTGAGGTAGACGCAATCTGTATTTCGGGTTGATTACCAGGTGCACCTGCTCGTGGTATGGGTTTGGCTTGTTCCTGTGACTCTAGAATCTGGTCAGCATGGCATCTCACGATGCTCTCTCCAACGTCCACTGTGTACATTAGTGGTCCCTGCTGTGTGCATATCATTCCTGGCTGCCATTTTTCTGTTCGGTAGTCGCGGGCCAAGACTGGTTGCCCTATCTTGAAGCTCCTGGTTGGCTTCTCATTTATGTGCTGGAATTGCTTATCCTCAACATCTCGTCTTATGTTTGGTTTGAGCAAATCCAGGCGACATCTTAGTCTTCGGTTGAAGAACATTGTGGCTGGAGTTTGGTTGGTGACTGCATGTGTCGCATGCAAGAAATTATCCACAAGAAATTATCCACCTTGTGTTGTAGTGGTATATCGTCATTATGCATTGCCTTTATTGCCTTTTTAAAGGCCTGAACAAACCTCTCAGCCAATCCATTTGTGGCTGGATGATATGGGGCAGATGTGTAATGTTTCACCCCATTATTCCTCAGAAACGTCCGGAAATCCTCGGACACAAACTGTGGCCCATTGTCGGAGCAAATCTGTTCTGGCAAGCCATTCCTGGCGAAGATGGTCCGTAGGACTGCAATAGTTTTCTCTGTGGTGGTGGAGGACATTTTGATGACCTCTGGCCATTTCGAATGGGCATCCACAGCGATTAGGAACATTGAGTCCATAAATGGACCAGCAAAATCAATGTGTACCCATTGCCATGGAGATGAGGGCCACTCCCATGGATGTAGCGGGGCCTGTGGTGGAGCGTTTTGGACCTTCTGGCATCCTGTGCATCTCTTGGTCATATCCTCGATTTCTTTATCGATTCCTGGCCACCACACAAACGCCCTGGCTAGGCTCTTCATTTTTTCCCCTCCCAGATGACCCTCATGAAGCTAATTGAGCACTCTATCTCTCAACTTGGGTGGAATTACCACTCGGGATCCACACATTAAGGTCCCCCGGCACACTGACAGCTGTTCCCTCCTTGGCGAGAATGCTGGCAACAGTGAGTTGCCATGTGCTGGCCATCCCTTCACCGTCAAATCATAGACCCGAGAGAGTGTCGGGTCATTTCGGGTTTCCTTCTCTATACTTGAGTTTGTAACAGGTAGACATTCGACTATGGTCGCATGGAATATCTCAACAGGGTCCACTGCAGGTGCTTCCTCTACCGTAGGCAACGGTACGCGCGACAGCCCATCAGCATTTCCATGCTATTTCGTACCCTTGTACTCTATGTCGTACTGATGTGCCCCTAGAAAAAGTGACCATCTTTGCAGCCGTTGCGCCGTCATCACCAGAACGCCCTTCTTTGGGTTAAAAATGGAGACCAGGGGCTGATGATCAGTCAGTAGGGTGAATTTCTGCCCGTGCAGATAGTGATTGAACTTCTTCACCCCCCCACACCAGGCTGAGGGCCTCCCTGTCAATCTGGGCGTAGTTACGCTCGGCTGAGTTTAGCGAGCGCGACGCAAAGGCTATTGGCCTCTCTGAACCATCAAGGAATTTGTGTGACAGCACCGCTCCGATGCCGTAGGGAGACGCATCACATGCTAACCGAATCGGTAGTGTTGGATTGTAGTGGGCCAATACTTCTTTTGAAGTGATTGGGCATTTAAATTTCTGAAAGGCACGTTTACACTCATCACTCCATTTCCATGTTACTCCAGTTTGCAGTAGGGCGTTCAGTGGGTGCAGAATTGTAGATAAATTCGGCAAGAACTTATGGTAGTAGTTCACCAACCCGAGGAACGACCTCAGTTGCGACACATTTTCCGGTACTGGAGCCTTGACTACAGCCTCAATCTTGTCCGGTGACTTATGCAACCCTTCCTCATCAATCATGTGGCCACAATACGAGATTTGTCTCCTGAAGAACTCGCATTTGGGGCGGTTGGCTCGTAGCCCATATTCCTGTAATCTCGTGAGCACCTGCTCCAGGTTGGCAAGGTGTTCACTGTCATTTTCGCCCGTAACCAGGATGTCGTCCAAATAACACTGGGTTCCCGGGATCCCTTGCAGGACTTGTTCCATTGCCCTCTGCCAAATAGCCGGGGCTGATGCTACCCCGAATACCAGTCGATTGTACTGGTAAAGGCCTTTGTGAGTGTTTATCGTGAGGTATTTCCTAGATGCTTCTTCCACCTCCATTTGTAGATACGCTTGGGCCAGGTCAATCTTTGTAAAGCGTTTCCCTCCAGATCGTGAGGCGAAATTATCTTCTATCCGTGGAAGTGGATATTGTACTGTGTACAGGACTGGGTTCACAGTTACCTTGAAGTCCCCACAGATGCGAACCTTCTTCGGTTCCCCAGGCGTGCTGCTCAATGATTTCTTCATTACAGGAATGATGGGTGTGGCCCACTCGCTCCAGTCCACCTTGGACAGCACACCCGAACGCACCAGACTCTCCAGCTCTGCTTCAACGGCTGGGCGGATCGCGTAAGGTACCGGTCTGGCCTTAAAAAATTTGGGGTTTGTGTTATCTTCGATTTTTATCGTTGCCGTTACTCCTTTTAGAGTCCCAAGTCCTTGTTGGAACACCTCTTTCGCGTCAGTTAGAATTTTTGACAGTCGTCCAGGTGTGACGTCATCATCCTTTTTATCAGTCACAGTTAGCGCCTGAATGGAATGCCAATCCAATTGTATTTTTCGGATCCATTCACGTCCCAATAGTGGTGGTCCTCCATCCGGTAGTATATATAGATACAGTTTCTGTGTTTCCTTGCCGTTGTATTCAACTGGCACCCTTATTTTTCCTCTGGGGTAGACTTTTTGCCCCGTGTATGTCTTCAATACAATGGACGTGTCCTTCAAGGGTATGTGTGAGAATAGCCGCTCATAGTCTCGTCGATTCATGACAGTTAGGGCTGATCCTGTATCCAATTCCATCTTTACTTGGGACCCTGCTATCATGAGGGTGACCCAAATGGTTCGGTGATCCTCCTTTGCGATCACGTTGTGTAACTTTAGACAACTTAGTCTCCTGCTCCCGGAGTCATTATCACTCTCCTGATCTTCTGAACTACTGTCTGTCATTTTTTTTACTTTCTTGTACTTTTCCTTAGTAGTTCTTGTAGTGTTGGTTTTCTTTACCGACCTGCAGACTCTTGCTATATGTCCCATTTTCCCGCATTGCCTGCATACTTTGTCCTTAAACCAGCAGTCCTTCTGATCATGGGTTGTTCTGCCGCAGCGATGGCATTTTTCTGCTCCATACGCCATTTCGTTAGCGCTGTATTCTTGTGGTTTCTGTTGTATTTCCGCAGCTCCCCGTGCTGCTGCTTCATAGGATACTGCCACGCTGAAAGCCTGTTCTAGCGTCAGGTCCTTTTTTGAAAGTAGTCGTTTCTGGGTTCCTTCACTCTGGAGCCCGCAGACAAACTTATCCCGTAAGGTGTCTGCCAGTCCTGCTCTGAACTGGCAGTGCTTCGATAACTTGCGTAGTTCCGTAAGATAGTCAGCATTGTTCTCATCTTTGTGCTGGTTTCTTTTATGGAACTTGAATCTTTCTGCTATCAGCAGCGGTGTAGGGTTTAGGTGTTCCTGTAAGATGTTAACAATCTCTTCAAAACTTTTCTCCATTGGTTTAGCTGGGGTAATTAAATTCCGCAATAGGCCGTACGTTCTCGTGCCCATCAAATTTAATAATACCGATGCCTTCTTTCCATTGGCCACCTCATTGGCATTGCAGTACACTTCAATTCTTTCCACATACGTGGTCCAGTCTTCTACCTCGTTGTCGAAAGCAGTGATACTGCCACTCTTCGGCATCTTGTGTGATTTAAAATGGCACCTCCCGTGCTTTTTCTTCTTCCCCAATGTAATAAAATGGTGCCTCCCGCGCTTTCCCTTCTTCCCCAATGGAATAAAATGGCGCCTCCTGCACTTTTCCTTCTTCTCCTTGCTGCCACGCTGCTCCTAGCGTTCTACAGGGTAATGGCGGCAACCCGCGGCTTCGGCGCGTCTCACTTTTCCTTCCCCGCATTCTATCCTCTCCACGCTGCCCTGGTCTTGAGCACCGACCGCGCCCTGTGCGCTCCACCCTCTCTCTCTCTCTCTTCCTCCCGACGACGCTGCACGGCCCCTTTGCAGAGCCGCTCGATCGAGCCCGAGCCCGCCGCAGTCCGGAAGGGTCAGCGCACTACCTGCTACCAGCACGACTTGCTGGAACACCTCGACTGGGGAGCCAGGCCCAGCTCTCCACAGCCTCCCCTGCAACTCTCCGATGGATCCCTGGGCGGTTGCCCGTGGTCGACGCCCGCCGTTCTGACTTTGACCTCCAAGAAGCTTCTCTTCAGGGAAAAGATCCCCGTGAGGTGATGCAGTACTGCAGGTGAGTTCAAACCGGCCCGTCGCCAGTGTAGTGTCCGAGGATCAATAATACTCAGACTGCAGGAGAACAATAAAACAGGTATTTACTGAACAGAGAGTAATTCAAGACTGAAGTACAGAAGCCTGCTATGGCTTTATATACAGGGGTGGTCACTGCCGGTACTGCAGTATAGAATCAGTTCTTCTCTTAAAGGTACATACACAACAGTAAGAACTCAGACTGTCAGTGTTTGGCAGCTTCAAACAGCTGTGAGACACTGATATTTCATCTGTCAAGAACTGTCAGAACTGCAGACGTCTGTGACGTCACCTGTTGCCGGGTGGCCCTTAATTGGCCTGCTGAGCCCGCTGGGCGGGCTCAACAAGGTCAATCAAGGGAAAATCGCGCGGATTGGCCGGACGTCGAAGTAGGCGGGTCAAAAACCCGAAAGGGGAAGTCCCGCCTTCTTCCCGACAGGTTCGGGAAAATCTACCCCGTGGTTGCAAAGTGACCAAGGATGGGAACTAAATATTCCAGGATACATAACTTTTGAAGAGCTAGGCAAAATGGAAAAGGAGGAGGGGCAGCCCTGATACTAAAGGATGGGATAAAGACTGTAGAGAGAAAGGATCTTAGCTCCAAAAATCAAGAAGTAGAATCAGTTTGGATGGAGCTAAGAGACAGCAAGGGCCAGAAAACCAAATTTGCAGTAATAGTGTGGAGGATGTATTCATGGAATGTATGCAAGATAGTTTTCTAGATCAGTATGTTGAGGAACCAACTAGGGAACAGGCTATTTTAGATCTAGTATTGTGTAATGAGAAAGGGTATGTTGAGGAACCAACTAGGGAACAGACTATTTTAGATCTAGTATTGTGCAATGAGAAAGTGTTAATTAATAACCTTGTAGTAAAGAGGCCTTTAGGGAAGAGTGGCCATAATATGATAGAATTTTATATTGAGTTTGAAAGTGATTTAGTTAAATCTGAAACTAGGGTCTTAAATCTAAACAAAGCAAATTACGTAGGTATGAGGGGCGAGTTGGCTAAGGTAGATTGGGAAACTACATTAAAAGGTATGATGGTAGACAAGCAATGGTTATCATTTAAAGAATTAATACATAATTTACAACAAATATACATTCCTTTAAGGCACAAAAATCCCACAGGAAAAGTGGTCCAACCGTGACTAACAAGAGAAGTTAAAGATAGTATTAGATCAAAGGAAGAGGCTTATAATGTTGCCAAAAAGAGCGGTAAGCCTGAGGACGGGGAGGATTTTAGAATTCAGCAAAGGAGAACCAAGAAATTGATAAAGAAAGGGAAAATAGAATATGAGAGTAAACTAGCAAGAGACATGAAAACAGACTGTAAAAGCTTCGATAGGTATGTAAAAAGGAAAAGATTAGCGAAAGTAAATGTGGGTCCCTACAGGCTGAGACAGGAGAAATTATAATGGGGAATAAGGAAATGGAAGTGAAATTAAACAAATATTTTGTGTCTGTCTTCACGGAAGAAGACGCAAAAAACTTTCCAGAAATAGTGGAGAACCAAGGCTCTAGCGAGAATGAGGAACTGAAAGAAATTAGTATTAGTAAAAAAAAATACTGCAGAAATTAATGGGACTGAAAGCCAATAAATCCCCTGGACCTGATGGCCTACATCCCAGGGTTTTGAAAGAGGTGGCTATAGAGATAGTGGTTACATTGGTTGTCATTTTCCAAAATTCCATAGATTCTAGAACGGTTCCCGCGGATTGGAAGGTAGCAAATGTAACCCCACTATTTAAGAAATGAGGGAGAGAGAAATCGGGGAACTACAGACCAGTTAGCCTGACATCAGTAGTAGGGGAAATGTTAGAATCTATTATTAAGGATGTGGTCACAGTCTCAGGATAAGGGGTCGGCCATTTAGGACTGAGATGAGGAGAAATTTCTTCACTCAGAGGGTGGTGAATCTTTGAAATTCTCTACCCCAGAGGGCTGTGGAGGCTCAGTCGTTGAGTATATTCAAGACAGAGATCGATAGATTTTTGAATATTAAGGGAATCAAGGGATATGGAGATCGGGCGGGAAAGTGGAGTTGAGATAGAAGATCAGCCATGATCTTATTGAATGGCGGAGCAGGCTCGAGGGGCCGAATGGCCGACTCCTGCTCCTATTTCTTATGTTCTTATCCAATTAATGGACAATAAATGCTGGCCTTGCCAGCGACACCCACATCCCAGGAATGAATACTAGAAGTCCCACTCCCCTGCTCCCAGAAATGGCAGCAATCGCAATGCACGCTCACTGGTCGTCCCCTGGGGTTATATTTATAGCAACAGTATAAATAGTTAGTGCTAACTGTTTTATGCTGATGTGGACTGTATACCATACATAAGCAAAATACAGTGGATGCTGGAAATCTGAAATAAAAACAGAAAATGCTGGAAATACTCAGCACGTCAGGCAGAATCTGTGGAGCGAGAAACAGAGTCACCATTTCAGGTCGATGACCCCTCGTCAGGACTGTAGTACATGTTCATCTGAACATTTTCTGGCTTCACCCCAATCGCCAAAAATCAATCCCATCCAATCAATAACTGCTCATGTGTAAATATTGATTCAAAAGTGTGCAACTAGGAACATAGGAACAGGAGGAGCCCATTCATCCCCTCCAGCCTGCTCCGCCATTCAATGAGATGGTGGCTGATCTGTCCCTCAGTTCCCTGCCTTTGCTCCATATCCCTTGACACCCTTACCAAACAAAAATCGATCTCAGTCTCGGAAGCTCCAATTGTCCCAGCACCACAGCCTTCTGGAGAAGAGAATTCCAGATTTCTACTACCCTTTGTGTGAAAGAGTATTTCCTGGCACCCCTCCTTAAACGGCCTAGCTCTAATTTTAAGCTTATGCCAACTTGCTCTAGATTCCCCCACCAGAGGAAATAGTTTCTCCATATACAAACATACGAACATACGAATTAGGAGCAGGAGTCGGCCACTCGCCCCCCCCGAGCCTGCTCCGCCATTCAATAAGATCATGGCTGATCCGATTACTCCACATTCCCGCCTACCCCCGATAACCTTTCACCCCCTTGCTCATCAAGAATCTATCTACCTCTGCCTTAAAAATATTCAAAGACTCTGCTTCCACCGCCCTCTGAGGAAGAGAGTTCCAAAGACTCCCGACCCTCTGGGAGAAGAAATTTCTCCTCATCTCTGTCTTAAATGGGCGACCCCTTATTTTTAAACAGTGACCCCTAGTTCTAGATTCTCCCACAAGAGGAAACATCCTCTCCACATCCACCCTGTCCAGACCCCTCAGGATCTTATATGTTTCAATCAAGTCACCTCTTACACTTCTAAACTCCAGCCGATACAAGCCTAGCCTGTCCAACCTTTCCTCATAAGTCAACCCGCCCATTCCAGGTGTTAGTCTAGTAAACCTTCTCTGAACTGCTTCCAATGCATTTACATCCTTCCTTAAATAAGGAGACCAATACTGTACACAGTACTCCAGATGTGGTCTCACCAATGCCCTGTATAACTGATGCATAACCTCTCTACTTTTGTGATAGCAAAATACTGCGGATGCTGGGTCTTGTTGTTATTCCCTACTTTTGTATTCAATTCCCCTCGCAATAAACGATAACATTCTATTAGCTTTCCTAATTACTTGCTGTAACTGCATACTAACCTTTTGAGATTCATGCACTAGGACATGCACTACCCTATCGAATCCTTTTAACATTTTAAACACCTCGATCAGATCACCCCTCAATCTTCTAAACTCAAGGGAACAGAAGCCAAGTTTATGCAACAGTTAGTTAGATAGTTGAAAGTGAAATAATTTACAACACAGGAATATATCAAACAGGAATTAAGTTATAATCTCAAATTCGTTTTAGTGATAAAAAGATATTATGACGGCAAATAATCTTAGCATTGTAGGCACTCTATTTATTTAATTGCTGGATGGATTTTCAGTCCTGTCTATAGTAAAATAAATAAATCTGAGCTCTCTGATGGCTAATATTCACAAAGTGGTTTCATGCTGAGCTATCAGACCAGGATGGTCCCAAGTGCAATCCTCATTCAATGTTGACTTAGTTAGCAAGGGTGGCCACTATGGTGCTATAAGTGGCCTCAGCTTGGTCCTTGAAATTGGCTCTCGTGTTATGCCCGTTAGACAGGTGCAAAGAGGCCCAATTTCTGGTACATTGGAAAGAGCAGCATTGAGTAACTTGCCGACAATCAATCCCTGATTGTAACCCCTGCCCACCTGGCGGGAATGAACATAAGAGTTTGGAGCAGGAGTCGGCCATTCGGCCCCTCGAGCCTGCTCCGCCATTCAATAAGATCATGGCTGATCTTTGACCTCAACTCCACTTTCCCACCCGATCCCCATATCCCTTGATTCCCCTAGAGCCCAAAAATCTATCGATCTCAGCCTTGAATATTCTCAACGATTCAGCATCCACAGCCCTCTGGGGCAGAGAATTCCAAAGATTCACAACCCCGGGACTTTACAAAAATCCAGGCTGACACTCCCAGTGCAGTGCTGAGGGAGTGCTGCACTGTCGGAGGTGCCGTCTTTCAGATGAAATGTTAAACCGAGGCTCCGTCTGCTCTCTCAGGTGGATGTAAAAGATCCCGTGGCACTATTTCAAAGAAGAGCAGGGGAGTTATATCCGGTGTTCTGGCCAATATTTATTTCTCAATCAACATATCTGGCCAGGCTCTTTTTGGGCAGGTACTGGCAGCCTGTAATCTCTGGAAGAACTGCACTCAGCCAGAGTTACTGTCTTCAAGAGAACAAGAGAAGAAACAGGGGGGAAATAAATAGCAGCTATACCATTTTTAACGGCAACTAGATGATCATTCGTCCCCTTTTATCTCTGGCGCTGTGTTATATTTTTAAACTGTAACCAGATCCTCTTTTATCTGAAGCATTTTCTTTTAAATTGTAGCCACATCCTCTTTGAAACTGTCAAGACTGTGCCTGAAGAAGTAAAAAGGGCTGATTTCATGTCTTTAATTTCCTTTTCGTAGCTGGAGTGGAGCCGAATCCTGATCAGCCTCACCAATTTTGGTTCTGGCTCCAGGACAGGTGGGCGTTTGTCTTGGAGCATCTTGTTACACACACTTTAGCACATTCCGAGGATTCTGACCCTTCAGCATTACCCGCGCACAAACGATAATGCTCAAAACTGTCAAGATGGCAGGCTAGTTGATCTCATTTCATATTGTTGTTACTTCTGCTATTGTTGCTGGATCGTGTTGCTATGGCCATGGCAGACATTTTGTCTAGTGCCATTGCATTATGCATTGAGATGGGTTTCTAATTCCTTTGACAGTCATTTTTTTTCAGTTATTTTCTAAATTAACTTCCCTGATTATTTCATCGGCCCTCGCCATTTAAAGGGACAGTGCCTTCATGAAAAAGTCTTCGGCCAACGTTATTTTTTTGGCGGCAGTTCAATGAAGTCATGGGCAAATGATGTTCTCCAACATGATATGTGCCATTGTTGTAGGATCATAGAATCAGTGGGCTCATCGCCCCTGTGCCGGCTCTTTGAATGAGCTATCCAATTAACCCCCCTCTCCCCCGCTCTCTCTCCAGAGCCCTGCAATTTTTTTTCTTTTCAAGTATTTATCCAATTCCCTTTTGAAAGTTACTATTGAATCTGCTTCCACCACCCTTTCAGGCAGCGTGTTCCAGATCACAACAACTCACCGCGTAAAAATGTTGTGTAAAATTGTGCTTTGCCCGCACCGAGTCCCGTTTGCCCATCACCCCCTGTACTCGCTGCCCGTGTCCTAACTCGCACCCAGTCCCGTTCACCCACCACCTCCTGTACTCGCTGCCCGTGTCCTAACTCGCACCCAGTCCCGTTCACCCATCACCCACTGTGCTCGCTGCCCCGTGTCCTAACTCACACCAAGTCCCGTTCACCCATCACCCCTGGGCTCGCTGCCCGTGTCCTAACTTGCACCAAGTCCCGTTCACCCATCATCCCCTGTGCTCGCTGACCTACATTGGCTCCGGGTTAAGCAGCGCCTCGATTTCAAAATTTTCATCCTTGTTTTCAAATCCCTCCATGGTCTCGTCTCTCCCTATCTCTGTAATCTCCTTCAGCCCCACAACCCCCTGAGGTATCTGCGCTCCTCTAATTCTGCCCTCCTGAGCATCCCTGATTATAATCGCTCAACCATTGGTGGCCGTGCCTTCTGTTGCCTAGGCCCCGAGCTCTGGAATTCCCTGCCTAAACCTCTCCGCCTCGCTACCTCTCTCGCCTCCTTTAAGACGCTCCTTAAAACCTACCTCTTTGTCCAAGCTTTTGGTCATCTGCCCTAATTTAGCCTTATGTGGCTCAGTGTCAAATTTGTTGTCTTAAAATACTCCTGTGAAGCATCTTGGGACGTTTTACTACATTAAAGGTGCTGTATAAATACAAGTTGTTGTTGTTTGTATTTTTACACAATTGAATAAAGGTTTGCCAACACTTTTTCATGACGACAGCAACTCTTTAAACAAAGATCAACAAAAATACAGTGGGCCTAAAAAGGATGTTGAAAGCAATGATATAATTCTTTGTAACTGTGACTATTCAAAGGTGGTGCTGAAGGTACCAGCTCGAATGAAAGATGTGTCCTCACTTTGTATTGAACATTAAAGTTCGAAATAATAATAGATAATTCAGGAAATACTCAGCCGGCCAGACAGCATCTGTGGAGAGAGAAACAGAGCTAACGTTTCAGGTTGTGGGGGCAACAGGAGAGCTATGATTAACCTGAGCATTTCCGGGTTAGGGAGAGGTCAATCATTATGGTTCCCAATCCTGATTGTTATCCAGAAACCCCTAGTGGATGCAACGCTGTGCAATGCAACGTGGGCACTGGATGAGGACAGGATCGAGCTTGGTGGTGAAGCCCCACTGCCAAGTACACGGCTGATAGACATTGTTAAGACTCCCACGTGAATATTTGCAAATTGGGTGAGGCGTTGGAAGGCACCAGCCACCCAAGAAGCCGTACCATAGTGAGGCGAGGAGAGGAGAGGAGGGAAGGTAAGGTAAGAGGAGAGGAGGGAAGTGGAGAGGAGAGAAGAGAAGGGAAGGGGAGGGGGAGAGGAGAGGAGAAGGAGAGGAGAGGAGGGAAAGGAAGGTGAGGGGGGGGAGAGAGGGGAGGAGGGAAGGGAATGAGATGAGAGGAGTGAAGGGAAGGGATGGGGAGGGGAGAGAGGAGGGGAGGGAAGGGAAGGTGAGGAGGGAAGGGAAGGTGAGGAGGGAGGAGAGGAGAGGAGAGGAGGGAAGGGAAGGGAAGGTGAGGAGGGAGGAGAGGAGAGGAGAGGAGGGAAGGAATGATGAGGGGAGGAGAGGAGAGGAAACTTGATGAAGAAAACTGGAATGAGGAAAAAAAATTAAAGACATTCTTCTAAATCAGCAACACTGGAACTATTCCACAGGGAAGACGGATCTATTTTGAAAACCCCTGACTGTAGCACTTTGTTTCTCCTGTGACTGATAGTCACACTATAGCTACTTAATCCCACCCACAGATACCATAAAAGACACCTAGATTGTGACCTATAAATCAGTTAAAAATGCAATGTTGTTTCTGATTCCCCTCATGTGCGCTACAATGAAATTATGACTTGAGAATGCTTTGAAATCAGTTCAGTAAAATGTCCATTTTAATATCACAAGATCCCAGTGGATTTAAATCGTGATTTGTGCAGAAGCTAATTGCTCGGTGAGGAGTAGTGAAGAGGGAGTTGCGCAGTCAGTGCCACCTTCTAAAAGTTAAACGTTTGAAAGGAATGATGATCAACGTTAAACGGGTGAGAGCGCCAGATCGCTTCATGGGCGAAGTAGCCGCAGGGCTCTGAAGCGATGCCGGGAGATACCGAGGTACTAACCCTGAAGTGTTTGTCTTAAGTTCCTCTCTCTGCTCTTTAAGCAGAGGCCTGCACCCATTCAAAATAAATGGATTAACTCCTTTACCAAAATACCAGAGGGCAATTTTGGCCGAACATGTCGGCTGGGATTCTTGCAATCTATGTTCCAGCCTGCAAATAATTGGGTGGAAAATCACGGGATTTGGAGCCCAGAAATGGAATGTCCCGCCATTCAGGGATTCCATGGTGTAATTTTTAGGCCCTAGAGTTTTACTGAGGCCTGCAGACCAGAGGGCTGTTGATGGTGGACAGATTGTAGGTGGAGATTTTCAGCTGCAAGATCTTTACCTGAGGTGCCAACATGTACCGAAAGCATAAACATGCTTACAAATGGCAAACTTCCCCTGATGATTCAGCAAAGTTCATCCGGTGAGCAGCTGAGTCAAATCAATCAAGAAAGTCAGAGGTTTGACCTGAGATTCATGCTGTGTGTCAGCCGTAGCTCAGTGGGCAGCACCCTTACCTTTGAATCAGACGGTTGTGAGTTCAGATCTCACTCCAGAGACTTGAGCACAAAATCTAGCTGATACTCCCAGTGCAATACTGAGGGAGTGCTGCAATGTTGGAGGTGCTGTCTTTTGGATGAGACTTTAAACCGAAGCCCAGTCTGTCCTCTCAGGTGGACGTAAAAGATACCATGGCACTACATAGGGACAGGAGTAGGTCATTCAATGAGATCATGGCTGATCTGCGACCTAACTCCATATACTTGCCTTTGCCCCATCTCCCTTAATACCTTTGGTTAACAGAAAGCTATCAATCTCCGATTTAAAATTAACAATTGACCCAGCATCGATTGCCATTTGCGGAAGAGAGTTCCAAACTCCTACCACCCTTTGTGTGTAGAAGTGTTTCCTAATTTCACCCCTGAAAGGTCTGGCTCTAATTTTTAGACTATACCCCCAGTCCTAGAATCCCCAACCAGCGGAAATAGTTTCTCTCTATCTACCCTATCTGTTCCCCTTAATATCCTGAAAACTTTGATCAGATCACCCCTTAACCTTCTAAATGCTAGGGAATACAACCCTGGGAGAGCTCCACTCTGAAAAAAGAGCAGGGGAGTTCTCCCCGGTGTCCTGGGGCCAATATCAATCCCTCAACCAACATCACTAAAACAGATGATCTGGTCATTATCACATTGCTGTTTGTGGGAGCTCGCTGTGCGCAAATTGGCTGCTGCGTTTCCCAAATTACAACAGTGACTACACTTCAAAAAGTACTTCATTGGCTACTGTGGGACATTGTGAAAGGTGCTATATAAATGCAAGTTCTTTCTTTGTGTCTGCGTTCTACTGCTGGGGATCTTGAGTGAGGGACTTGAGGGAGCACCGCACGCGGCATGATGCCCTCTGTACTTTGATAGGCTACCGACATTCACTGACAAGTCTCAGATATGAATAATGCGTACAAGCACTGCCTGCGGAATTGTACCTCAGCAAGGGGAGAAATTTGAGGAGCATTGAGTGGGTGCATCTTTACAAATGACCGCATTTGTTTTGCAACCCTGATCTTCAGCTTCAGTACATGGGCCCATCCAACATGATTCCAACTTCTAACGATGAAAGACATTTTAAAGCGAACACTTATGTTATCACTTATAATTTGAACATTTAAATTATTAATTATAATTTGAGATGCAGTAATGACAGAATAATGACTTCCTGGAGTAAGCTACCAGGCTCCACCGAGAGCGCGGGTGATTCTCTAGGAATGATCTGACTCTTGAAATTAGATTGAGTCCCTCAACTCAGTCTGAAATATGTGTTCATTTATAGAATACTAGCAGGGGGTGCCCGGCATTGCCAGGGCAATTTTGGGCCGCGCGGTCTGCCTGCCGGTGTCTGTCCCCTCTCTCTCTCCCTCCCTCTCCCTGAGCTGAGCTCCCCAGGGGATGGCGCGGTTGACGGCTGGCAGCTGCAGCTCGCCCGCCCGTCGCATGTCTCGGGCCTAGTGCTTGAGGCCCGGCCGGGCTCTCGGGGCGAGAGGGACCCGAGCTGAGGTCCCTCGCGGATCGCGCGGTTGATGGTCGGCTGCTGCCGATGACCCGCCCGCTGCGTGGAAACTGACCTGCAGCTCCCTGAGTCGCAATGTGGGGGTCTGTTTGCTTGGTGGTGTCCCTGTGGGGATGAAAAAAATGGCGGCAAAGTTTAGGGAGACTGGAGGATTAGAACCCGCCCGTGACGCACTGATTGGTCAACCATCAGGTGAGTGAACTGTAGGATTGGTCAAGCAGCACGTCAGTCAATGCTAATGACAGATAGGATTGGTGAACCGCTAATGAGTGGATTTTTGAGGATTTTTGAACCTTTTTTGTATACTGTCCTAACAATTTTTGTCTGACGAAAAAGTAAATACGCCTACGAGAGTCCCCTAATGATAAGCTTTCTTTTGATATAACATATGTGTAGGTACGATCTATAACTTTTGATTGTATAGCCGGAAAGACAGAGAGACAGAGAGATAGACAGAGAGACAGAGAGACATACCGCTTTATATATATAGACTAGCTGGAGTGCCCGGCAGTGCCGAAGCTTTTTCGAGGACATGTTGTTGGAAGAGAGAGAGAGAGCGACTGGGGGGGGGGGGAAAGAGAGCGAGCGACTGTGGGGGGGGGGAAGAGAGCGAGCGACTGTGGGGGGGGAAGAGAGCGAGCGACTGTGGGGGGGAAGAGAGCAAGCGACTGTGGGGGGGGAAGAGAGCGAGCGACTGTGGGGGGGGAAGAGAGTGAGCGACTGTGGGGGGGAAGAGAGCGAGCAACTGTGGGGGGGGAAGAGAGTGAGGGAGAGAGGGGGGAAGAGAGCGAGGGAGAGAGGGGGAAGAGAGCGAGGGAGAGAGGGGGGAGCGAGGGAGAGAGGGGGGAGCGAGGGAGAGAGGGGGAGCGAGGGAGGGGGGGCGAGGGAGGGGGGGCGAGGGAGAGGGAGGGTGAGGGAGAGGGGGGGCGAGGGAGTGGGGGGGCGAGGGAGAGGGGGGGCGAGGGAGGGGGGGCGAGGGAGGGGGGGTGAGGGGGGGTGAGGGAGAGGGGGGGCGAGGGGGGGGCGAGGGAGAGGGGGGTGAGGGAGGGGGGGCGAGGGAGAGGGCGAGGGAGGGGGGGGGCGAGGGAGAGGGGGGGCGAGGGAGGGGGGGGCGGGGGCGAGGGAGGGAGGGGGGTGGGCGCCGGGGAGGGAGGGAGAGAGAGAGAGAGAGAGAGAGAAGGGGGGGAGAGAGTGAGAAGGGGGGGGAGAGAGTGAGAAGGGGGGGAGGAGGAGGAGGGAGAGTGGGAGGAGGGGAGGAGTGTTTTGAGGGGGTCAGCGAAAGAGCAAAAAAATTTTTTTTTCAAAAGCGGGTGTTAAGAAGATGGGAGGCCATCTTGAAAGTTTTTTAATGTTTTTAAAAAGCTGCCACGGAGAAGGAACGCGCAGTCTGTGAAACCAACAGAAATTAAAAAAAAATTTTTTTTTTAAAGCTGCCACGGAGAAGGAACGCGCAGTCTGAAACGAACAGAAAAAATGTTATTTTTTTTTAAAAAGCTGCCACGGAGAAGGAACGCGCAGTCTGTGAAAGCAGCAGAAATTTTTTAATTTTTTTTTAAAAAGCTGCCACGGAGAAGGAACGCGCATTCTTGCTGAAAACACCAAAAGTTATTTTTTTTAAACGGCTGTTAAGAAGATGGGACACCATCTTCATTGTGTTTTAACGTTTTAGACATTGTGTTTTTACGTTTTACACATTAAAAAAAAAAAAATCGCTCCTAACAAATAAACACACAGAAGGTGAGAATAAAGATGGCGGCCACTCACCTCAGTTCAGAACGATAAGGCCCGCCCACACACGCACTGATTGGTCGATCGTCATGTCACCGAAGCATAGGATTGGTCAATCGTACTGTCACTTGACTCTAGGAGGGCCCGGCTGCACATGCGACGAACCCGCCCCCGCCACGCATTGATTGGTCGACCATCGGGTTGGTCGACGGTACGATTGGTCGACCTCAATGTCACTCTATGGTAATGAATGGATAATGAGCGGAATGTTGAAGGTTTTTCGGATACCGCGGGCGCAATTTTCGTCCGGCCAAAACGTAAATACGCTTACCACCGTTTCGGAACGGTGAGCTTTCTTTCGACGTAACGCACGCGTAGGTACGCTCTGTAACTTTCGAGCGCATAGCCGGACAGACGCACACCCGAGGACAGACAGACAGAAGGACAGACAGAAGGACAGACAGAAGGACAGACAGATCGACCGCTTTATATATATAAGATAGATAGATGTGACTTGATTCTTCATCGGTAGAATGTTATGCTGTTGAAAAAAGCTCCGGTGTGTCCATGATGTTCACAAGAGGGTATTAACCTCCTTTGTAATGTTATTGGAGCGGTATTACCAACGGGTCATTCGAAACAGGCTGCAGGGAAATTCTATGTACAGCAATGTCATAATCTGTCTCTGTACATCGCTAAGATAAGCAACTTCCAGGAAAAATCCTGATATAATCTTTTCCAAGCTCCAACGTATCCCTGACTTGGCCAATACAGGTAGTTTCTGACATTCTAATAGTGACTACACTTCAAAAGTACTTCATTGGCTGTGAAGCTCTTTGGGACGTCCGGTGGTCGTGAAAGGCGCTATAGAAATGCAAGTCTTTCTTTCTTTCCTTCTTCTTTTAAAAGCAAAATACTGCGGATGCTGGAAATCTGAAGTAAAGACAGAAAATGCTGCAGATACTCAGCAGGTCAGGCAGCCTCTGCGGAGAGAGAGAAACAGAGTTAACGTTTCAGGTCGATGACCGTTCGTCAGGACGGGTGAAACAGGTAGTTGCACCCTGTTATGCTGACAGCTGGTGAGATGTGGCTTTGTTTTACTCTGTCTTTACTTAGACCCAAAGCTCTCAGATTTATCACAGATCAAATTAGAGCCTCATTTTACTGAAATTCCATGCCATTTTTTGGTGGGGATTGTTTCGTGTAAAATCGGGGCAAGTGCATTTCCTAGACAGCAAATTCGGGTGGAAGCTGTTTCCACCAGTTTTCCACTCCAAAATCACCCCCCTGAATTTCCTAATGAGATTTTGCCCTTCCTTGATCCACTCACCGCGCCCCCAGCACGCATAATATACGCAAATATATCCCTGAATTTCCTGTATTAACACTCATGGTAAGATCGAATGAGAAATATAAGGTGCGGCTGTTGCCAAGCTTGGCCGAGACTGGCGGGAGTGAGAAGCTTTGGAGCTGAAGAGTGCTGAAAGGTTGTGTAGTGATTCCTGCAGCTGGTAATAACGTTTTGGAATGATTTTCCTTTTGGTGCATTGAGTGAGGACGTGCTCCTGATTGTGGGAGTGGGAGACCACCAGAAGATTCTGACCCCTGCCCCGACCCCCAGTGAACTTCCTGTCAAGATTTGGCCCATCACATGATCCGCGCGCCAAGCCCCCCCCCCCAGCCACCTAATTAATTTCCTACAATTATGGTGTGGCAGGTATGGCATTCCCTGCGGGCAAGCCTTCGCATGCCATTATCATGGTAGAGTGGGTGACAGGGAATAGTCCCCGTCTCCCGTAGATATTGACCCCACTAAGAGTTGCATGAACAGCAATGAGACACATACCAATGCTGTTATTGGCTCCCGGTTAAGCAACGCTTTGATTTTAAGGTGCAGGTTTCTTGGGGTGGGGGGAGTTGTGGGGCTGGAGGAGATTTCAGAGATTGGGAGAGGCGAGGGCCATGAAGATATTTGAAATCAAGGATGAGAATTTTAAAATCGAGGCATTGCCGGAGAAGGAGCCAATGTAGGTCAGCGAGCACAGGGGTGATTTACCTCGCCTGCCCTGACCAGCTCATTGATCTGTTTGTGGTGCTGCTCTGCAGTCCTGTGGGTGTAGAGTTGGCATTGAGTGGCAGTGCCACCTCCCTCCACATGGCACGAGTGGTCTTTACAGCATGTTTCCTGCCTCGGGCACCCAACACTGTGTTCTATATCACAGAGGATTTGTTATCAAATCGCTCCATGGCCTCGCCCCTCCCTATCTCTGTAAGCTCCTCCAGCCCCACAACCCCCCGCAAGATCTGCGCTCCTCTAATTCTGCCCTCTTGAGCATTCCTGATTATAATCACTCAACCTTTGGTGGCCGTGCCTTCTGTTGGCTAGGCCTGAAGCTCTGGAATTCCCTGCCCAAACCTCTCTGCCTTGCTACCTCTCTTTCCTCCTTTAAGACGCTCCTTAAAACCAACCTCTTTGACCAAGCTTTTGGCCACCTGCCCTAATTTCTCCTTATGTGGCTCGGTGTCAAATTTTTTGTCTTAAAATACTCCTGTGAAGTGCCTTGGGACGTTTTACTACGTTAAAGGCGCTATATAAATACAAGTTGTTGTTGTTGTTGAGGAGGGTTTGCAGGTTGGACTCTGTGAAATGGTGGTACAGGAAACTCTTTTATCCGGCACCGACGGGTCCGGCGTGGTGCCGGTTGATCAAAAAGTCCGGATTACAGAGAGGAATATTTACCAAGGTACGAGAGCCCCGTACACGGCCACAGATCCAGGAGTCCCTGTTGCACGGCCACAGATGCAGGAACCCCGGTTACACGGCCACTAATATGAAGTAAAACTTACCTGAACCTACTCCTGAATTTTGCCGGTTAAGAGAGATTTCCGGATATTTAGGTGCCGGTTAAAAGAGAGTTTCCTGGACCTTCTTCCCTGCCCCTGTGTCATTCCCTTGCCCCTTATTTGGCTGCCTCTGCCAGGTTGCCCTGTGTTGGCCATTCTTGTAAAGTGGCAAAAAGTAATGTCACGAGACATCAGCCTAGAAATGGGTTGGCGCCCGACTGCCGTGGCTGTGAATGGCCCTGCCCGAGACAGAAGAGCAAGATGGCCATGAAACAATGGCCCTCTTGTGTCGTGAGGATGCACCCGCAGTGCTGGGGAGACCGATCACACCATGGAAGGCAGTGTGCCGGTCGCGAGGGAGATGAAGATCTGCCGGTGAGGACACCTGCACTGGACCTGTGGGCAGGACGGCGGTGGGAGAGGAGGCGATCGAGAAGGGGTGCGAGTGGTGGCCGGAACTGGTTTTTGAGAGGCTGCGCTCTAATTTCCTTGCACCGCAGCAGATTATTCCTGTTTTGCACGGGTCGCATGTCAATCTGGATATGCAAATGAGCTACAGTTGGTGATGCTACAAATGACCTCCGTGCCATGGCTTTGGGAGCCAAACATAAACCAAAATGACCTTTCCTGATTGCTATCCAGCAGCCCCACAATGCCTGTGTATTAGACGTTGAGTGAGTGTGATGTGGTCTTCAGCTATGATACGCCCTCATGGTCAAATATTCTTCTAACACGCAGCGCGAAGGCTCACGCATGCACTTGGTACTTGGGTGAGGTACGGGACGGTAGCTAGTGCCCATGGAACTGTACTCCAGTGAAGAATCATAGAATAGTGCAGCACAGAAGGAGACCATTCGGCCCATCGAGTCTGCGCCGGCTCTTTCAAAGAGCAATCCAGTTAGTCCTGCTCCCCCCGCTCTTTCCCCACATCCCTGCAATTTTTTCTCCTTCAAGTATTTATCCAATTCCCCTTTTGAAGGCTACTATTGAATCTGTATCCACCCCCCTATCAGGCAGCGCATTCCAAATCCTAACCACTCGTTGTGTAAAACACTTTTTCCTCATGTCTCCTCTGGTTATTTTGCCAATCACCTTAAATCTGTGCCCTCTGGTTACTGACCCTACAGCCATTGGAAACAGTTTCCCTTTATAGCAGAGCACTTGGAAAACAGTGACAGGATTGGACAAAGTCAATATGGATTTACAAAAGGTAAATCATGCTTGGCTAACCTGCTGGAACTTTTTGAAGATGTAACTGGTAGGATAGATAAGGGAGAACCAGTGGATGTGGTGTATTTGGACTTTCAGAAGGCTTTCGATAAGGTCCCGCATAAGAGATTGGCGTGTAAAGTTAAAGCACATGGGACTGGGGGTAAGGTGCTGACTTGGATAGAGAACTGGTTGGCAGACAGGAAGCAAAGAGTTGGAATAAACGAGTCTTTTTCCGAGTGGCAGGCAGTGACTAGTGGGGTACCGCAGGGATCGGTGCTAGGACCCCAGCTATTCACAATATATATTAATGATCTAGACGAGGGAACTAGATGTAATATCTCCAAGTTTGCAGACGACACAAAGCTGGGTGGGCGTGTGTGCTGTGAGGAGGATGCAGAGAAACTCCAGTATGATTTGGACAGGTTGGGTGATTGGGCAGATGCATGGCAGATGCAGTGTAATGTGGATAAATACGAGGTTATCCACTTTGGTGGCAAAAACAGGAAGACAGATTATTAGATGCATTGCTGGTCATCTTCCAGAACTCGATAGACTCTGGAACAGTACCCATGGATTGGAGGGTAGCTAATGTTACCACACTATTCAAAAAAGGTGGTAGAGAAAAAGCGGGGAATTATAGACCGGTAAGCCTGACATCGGTAGTGGGGAAAATGCTAGAGTCCATTATAAAAGATGAGTTTAGAGTTTAGAGTTTAGAAGAATGAGAGGGGATCTCACTGAAACTTATAAAATTCGAACAGGACCAGACAGACTAGATGCAGATAAAAGATTATAATAAATGTGAGGTTATCCACTTTGGTGGCAAAAACAGGAAGGCAGATTATTATTTGAATGGCAATAGATTGGGAGAAGGGGAAGTGCAAAGAGACCTGGGTGTTCTTATGCACCAGTCGCTGAAGGTAAGCATGCAGGTGCAGCAGGCGGTTAAGAAGGCAAATGGTATGTTGGCCTTCACAGCAAGAGGGTTCGAGTACAGGAACAAGGATGTCTTGCTGCAGTTGTACAGGGCCTTGGTGAGACCGCACCTTGAGTATTGTGTGCAGTTTTGGTTGCCTTATCTGAGGAAGGATGTTCTTGCGAAGATTCACCAGGCTGATACCTGGGATGGCAGGAATGACGTATGAGGAGAGATTGTGTCGATTGGGCTTATACTCACTGGAGTTTAGAAGATTGAGAGGGGATCTCATCGAAAGCTATAAAATTCTGTCAGGCCTGGGCAGACTAGATGCAGGAAGGATGTTTTTGATGGCCGGGGAGTCCAGAACCAGAGGTCATAGCCTAAGGATAAGGGGTAAGCCATTTAGGACTGAAATGAGGAGGAATTTCTTCACCCAGAGAGTGGTGAACCTATGGAATTCTCTGCCACAGAGGGCGGTGGAGGCCAGTTCGTTAAATATATTCAAGAAGGAGTTGGATATATTTCTTAAGGTTAAAGGGATCAAGAGATATGGGGAGAAGGCAGGGACAGGGTACTGAATTTGAATGATCAGCCATGATCTCATTGAATGGCGGAGCAGGCTCGAGGGGCCGAATGGCCTACTCCTGCTCCTATCTTCTATGTTTCTATGTTTCTATTATCTGAACGGCAATAGATTGGGAAAAGGGGAAGTGCAACGAGACTTGCGTGTCCTTGTGCACCAGTCGCTGAAGGTAAGCATGCAGGTGCAGCAGGCGATTAAGAAGGCAAATGGTATGTTGGCCTTCATAGCAAGAGGATTCGAGTACAGGAGCAAGGATATCTTGCTGCAGTTGTACAGGGCCTTGGTGAGACCACACCTTGAGTATTGTGTGCAGTTTTGGTCGCCTTATCTGAGGAAGGATGTTCTTGCCATGGAGGGAGTGCAGCGAAGATTCGCCAGACTGATACCTGGGATGGCAGGGATGACGTATGAAGAGAGATTGGGTCGATTAGGCTTATATTCGCTAGAGTTTAGATGAATGAGAGGGGCTCTCATTGAAACTTACAAAATTCTAACAGGACCAGTCAGACTAGATGCAGGAAGGATGTTCCCGATGGCGGGGGAGTCCAGAACCAGGGGCCACAGTCTAAGGATAATGGGTAAGCTATTTAGAGATGAGGAGGAATTTCTTCACCCAGAGAGTGGTGAACCTGTGGAATTCTCTACTGCAGAAGGCAGTTGAGGCCAATTCATTAAATATATTCAAGAAGGAGTTGGATATATTTCTTAAGGTTAAAGGGATCAAGGGATATGGGGAGAAGGCAGGGACAGGGTACTGAATTTGGATGGTCAGCCATGATCTCATTAAATGGCGGAATAGGTTTGAGGGGCCGAATGGCCTACTCCTGCTCCTATCTTCTATGTTTTATGATTTTAAACACCTCGATCAAATCTCCTCTTAGCCTTCACTGCTCCAAGGAAAACAGTCCCAGCTACTCCAGTCTATCCTTAAGGAGAGGTGGAGAAGGGAGAAAATTGGCAGAGATAGTGAGTCCGAAAAAAATTGGACAGATATTGGGAATAATCTACTGAGCAAAGTAATAGAGGCAAGAGCAAAATATAATTGGTTTCCATGTTGTGAGAGTTAACGTACTAAAAGAGTTGAACTACGTTGGGTTTAATGCTTTTTGGATTTTTATGTTGTTACGGGGTGTTTTTTCATACTGATTGAGCTTAGGTGCATATTCGCAGGAGATGTAGTTGCTAATTAATTTATAACCCCTCCCCCGCCCCAAGTATTCTCTCACAAAATTGTGAAAGTATAATAATAGAGTAGGTTTGAGCTGGTTCTGGGGGAGCGTCCTTGAACAAGAACCTTCTGCTGGCTAATGATTACACACAGCTCAAACAACAGGTACAGCCGCTTTCTGTGTCACTTCCTCTTACCACAGCAGAAGCACGGCTTATCAATTGGAGCACAGATCAGAGAATGGGGGGCGGAGGTCAGTGCTCCTGATGTGAAAGAAAGACTTTCATTTCTATAGCGCCTTTCACCACCTCAGGACGTCCCAAAGCGCTTTACAGCCAATGGTGTGCTTTCTTTTTGATGTGTAGTCACTGTTGTAATGTAGGAAACGTGGGCAGCCAATTTGTCCACAGCAAGCTCCCACAAACACCCAAGTACGCATTATTCATATCTGAGACTTGCCGACGAGTGTTGGCAGGTCATTCAGCTCCATGCATGGTTCTGCCCTCACTCAATACCTCCAATGGTAGAGCACTGACACAAAGAAAGAACTTGCATTTATATAGCGTCTTTTACGACCTCAGTCAATGAAGTACTTTTTGAAGTGTAGTCACTGTTGTAATGAAGGAAACGGGGCAGCCAATTTGCGCACAGCAAGCTCCCACAAACAGCAATGTGATAATGACCGGATAATCTGTTTTAGTGATGTTGATTGAGGGATAAGGGGAAGTGCAACGAGACCTGGGTGTCCTTGTGCACCAGTCGCTGAAGGTAAGCATGCAGGTGCAGCAGGCGGTTAAGAAGGCAAATGGTATGTTGGCCTTCATAGTGAGAGGATTTGAGTACAGGAGCAAGGATGTCTTGCTGCAGTTGTACAGGGCCTTGGTGAGACCACATCTTGAGTATTGTGTGCAGTTTTGGTTGCCTTATCTGAGGAAGGATGTTCTTGCCATGGAAGGAGTTCAGTGAAGATTCACCAGGCTGATACCTGGGATGGCAGGAATGACGTATGAGGAGAGATTGGATCGATTGGGCTTCTATTTGCTGGAGTTTAAAAGAATGAGAGGGGATCTCATTGAAACTTATAAAATTCTGACAGGACTGGACAGACTAGATGCAGGAAGGATGTCCCCGATGGTCGGGGAGTCCAGAACCAGGGGACACAGTCTAAGGATACGGGGTAAGCCATTTAGGACTGAGATGAGGAGGAGTTTCTTCACCCAGAGAGTGGTGAACCTGTGGAATTCTCTACCACAGAAGGCAGTGGAGGCCAATTCATTAAATATATTCAAGAAGGAGTTGGATATATTTCTTAAGGCTAAAGGGATCAAGGGGTATGGGGAGAAAGCAGGGACAGGGTACTGAATTTGGATGATCAGCCATGATCGCATTAAATGGCGGAACAGTATCGAGGGGCCAAATGGCCGACTCCTGCTCCTATCTTCTATGTTTCTATGATAAATATTGGCCAGGACACCAGGGAGAACTCCCCTGCTCTTCTTTGAAATAATGCCGTATCTTTTACATCCACCTGTGAGAGTAGACAGGGCCTCGGTTTAACACCTCATCCGAAAGACTCCCTCAGCACTGCACTGGGAGTGTCAGTCTAGAGTTTGGTGCTGAACCTCTGGAGTGGAACTTGAACACACAACCTTCTGACTCAGTGGTGAGAGAGAGAGTACTGCCCACTGAGCCACGGTTGACACTGATTTACAACTTGGATGAGGTACAAAAGGACAACTGATACCACTTACCCCAACACGGAGTAAGATTCTGCACTGGGAGCGGAGCCTTACAAAAATTTGCCCTATAGTGAAAACTTAAAATTACAGTCCCCACCACTTTCACCGTCCCTGCTTCTCTGGGACAGCCTCCTGTATCGGGCAAATGGTGCCAACGATTTGCCATTACTGTAGGCCTCAATTACAAAGATGGTGCTTAAACTATATTAATTTCACCGGCTATTTCAGACGGTTCAAGCAGCTGCTTGCACCCCGTCAAAGTGCGATTACCTGACATTACGGGGGAAAAATTGGGTTGCTTTGCGCCTCCCGTTAGCGTCCTAAGAGGAGCAACTAGCACCCGGACGCGGCGCCGCCCACGCCTCCCGCAAAATTCGGCAAGAGGTTAGCGGTGACACTAACCGGTAATGCCCTGCAGTGCTGCGCCGCTGGCGATGACATCGGCTGCGATCTTTGGTAGCGCCCCCTGACTTACCGCCGGACGCTATGTCTGACGGGGTCAGGGGGGCCTACCTGTGGCCGGGGAGGCGCAATTTAAGGGCAGGGTGCGGGGCGCTTCCAGTAGCACCCCGCTTCCCTCTTGGGGCGCAACCACTCACCATTCGATTCTGTTTATGCTATGCATTGCAGGTGAACTGAACAGTGTAGGTGAACAGGTGGAGACGATGATCTTGGATGATCTGTAGAAACACTGAACTATTCCACAAAGTTTCATCATTTAACAAACTGACTCTGAGAATAGAATCATTGGAACATGGGGCTGATGAACACAATGCAAGCGCAGGATGTTGCAATGAATCGGATGTGCAAAAGGACATTTGTAGAATCCATCATAGAATCACACAGCACAGAAGGAGGCCATTCAGCCCATCGTGCCTGTGCCGGCTCACTGAACGAGCTCTCCAATTAGTCCCACTCACCCTGCTCTTTCCCCACAGCCCTGTGAATTTTTCCCCTTCAAGTATTTCTCCAATTTCCTTTTGAAAGTTACTATTGAATCTGCTTCCACTGCCCTTTCAGGCAGCGCATTCCAGATCACAACAACTCGCTCTGTAAAAAAAATTCTCCTCATCTCCCCGCGGGTTCTTTTGCCAACTACCTTAGATCTGTGTCCTCTGGTTACCGACCCTTCTGCCAGTGGAAACAGTTTCTCCTTATTTACTCCAGCAAAACCCTTCATGATTTTGAACACCTCTATTAAATCTCGTCCTCACCTTCTCTGCTCTAAGAAGAACAATCCCAGCTTCTCTAGTCAGCATTGAGAAAGGGACTAGCGAGAGTGCGGAGAGCTTGGGATAGGGGAGCACGGTGGCACAGTGGTTAGCACTGTTGCCTCACAGCGCCAGGGACCTGGGTTTGAATCCGGCCTCGGGTGACTGTCTGTGTGGAGTTTACACATTCTCCCCGTGTTTGCGTGGGTTTTCTCCAGGTGCTCCGGTTTCCTCCCACAGTCCAAAGATGTGCGGGTTAGGTTGATTGGCTATGATAAATTGACCCTTAGTGTTAGGGGGATTAAATACGTGGGGTTGCGGGGATAGGGTGGGATATGTGTTGGTGTAGGGGTTACGGGGATCGGGTGGGATATGTGTCGGTGCAGGCTCGATGGGCCGAAATGGCCTCTATCTGCACTGTGGGGTTTCTGTGATTCTGTGATAGAGAGGGCGAAAGTATACTTGCTCTATGGAACAATTCTAATCTTTCTCTTTCCGTGGTCCTGGAGATAACAGCTTCAAGTCACAATTTCTATTTTTAGTACATCCAAGTACATAAGAACATAAGAACATAAGAAATAGGAGCAGGAGTAGGCCAATCGGCCCCTCGAGCCTGCTCCACCATTCAATAAGATCATGGCTGATCTGATCCTAACCTCAAATCTTCTATCACTCTGCATCCACCCAAACCCATGTGATCTCCCGGGAGAGGCAAAAAACCAGATAAAGACCCAATGGCCAATTTGGGAGAAAAAAATCTGGGAAATTCCTCTCCGACCCATCTAGGCGATCGAAATTCTTCCAGGAGATCAGTCTGTCCCTATATTTTCTACAGTACTTACCTTCTGTAAAGGCGATCTCCACCCCAGCCAGGAACAGGAATAAAACCATCTCCTGAAATCTAACACAGAATTAGAACACAGTAGGAGCAGAACAAGGCTACACGGCCCCTGGGCCCACTCCACTACCCACAGGGCCATGACCATTCCGAACCTAGACTCATGTCCAATTTCCTGCCCACTCCCCGTAACCCTTAATTCCCTTTACTTCTAGGAAACTATCTATTTCTGTTTTAAATTTATTTAATGATGTAGCTTCCACAGCTTTCTGGGGCAGCAAATTCCACAAACCTACCACCCTCTGAGTGAAGAAGTTTCTCCTCATCTCAGTTTTGAATGAGCAGCCCCTTATTTTAAGATTATGCCCCCTAGTTCTAGTTTCACCCATCATTGGGAACATCCTCACCGCATCCACCCGATCAAGCCCCTTCACAATCTTATATGTTTCAATAAGATCGCCTCTCATTCTTCTGAACTCAAATGAGTAGAGTCCCAATCTACTCAACCTCTCTTCATATGACCACCCCCTCATCCCCGGGATTAACCGAGTGAACCTTCTTTGTACTGACTCGAGAGCAAGTATGTCTTTTCTTAAGTATGGACACCAAAACTGTATGCAGTATTCCAGGTGCGGTCTCACCAATACCTTGTACAACTGCAACAATACCTCCCTGTTTTTATATTCCATCCCCTTAGCAATAAAAGCCAACATTCCATTGGCCTTCTTAATCACTTGCTGCACCTGCATACTAACTTTTTGAGTTTCGTGCACCAGGACCCCCAGATCCCTTTGTACTACAGTACTTTCCAGTTTCTTGCCATTAAGATAATAACTTGCTCTATGATTTTTCCTGCCAAAGTGCATAACCTCACACTTTCCAGTATTGTATTCCATCTGCCAAATCTCTGCCCACTTACTTAGCCTGTCTATGTCCCCTTGCAGGTTTTTTATGTCCTCCTCACTCACTACTTTCCGTCCCATCTTTGTATCATCTGCAAACTTTGATATGTTACACTCGGTCCCCTCCTCCAAATCGTTAATATAGATTGTAAAGAGTTGGGGACCCAGCACTGACCCCTGCGGAACACCACTAGTTACTGGTTGCCAATCTGAGAACGAACCATTTATCCCAACTCTCTGCTTTCTGTTAGAGAGCCAATCCTCCACCCACGCCAGAATATTACCCCCAATCCCGTGATTTTTTATCTTGAGCAATAATCTTTTGTGTGGCACCTTGTCAAATGCCTTTTGGAAGTCTAAATACACTACGTCCACTGGTTCCCCTTTATCCACCCTGTATGTTACTTCCTCAAAAAACTCAAGCAAATTTGTCAAACATGACTTCCCCTTCATGAAACCATGCTGAGTTTGTCCTATTAAATTATGTTTATCCAAATGTCCCGTTACTGTCTCCTTAATAATGGACTCTAACATTTTACCAACCACAGATGTTAGGCTAACAGGTCTATAGTGTCCAGCCTTCTGCCTACTACCCTTTTTAAATAAGGGTGTTACATTAGCAGTTTTCCAATCTGCCGGGACCTTTGCTGAGTCCAGTGAGTTTTGGAAAATTATTAGCAATGCATCCACAATCCCTACCGCTACTTCCCTCAAGACCCTAGGATGCAAGCCATCAGGTCCAGGGGATTTATCTGCCTTGAGTCCCATTATTTTACCAAGTACCACTTCCTTAGTGATTTTAATCGTATTTAGTTCCTCCCCCCCTAGAGCCCCCTGTTTGTCCAGTGTTGGGATATTCTTAGTGTCCTCTACTGTAAAGACTGATACAAAATAATTGTTCAGTGTTTTTGCCATCTCCATGTTTCCCACCATTAATTTCCCGGTCTCATCCTCTAAGGGACCAACATTTACTTTAGCCACCCTTTTTCTTTTTATATAACTATAGAAACTTTTACTGTCTGTTTTTATATTTTTTGCTAATTTACTTTCATAATCTATCTTCCCTTTCTTAATCAATCTTTTAGTTATTTTTTGCTGTCTTTTAAAGACTTCCCAATCTTCCATCCTCCCACTAGATTTGGCTACCTTATATGCCCTTGTTTTTAGTCGGATACTATCCTTAATTACTTTACTTAGCCACGGATGGCTATCTTTTCTTTTACACCCTTTTTTCCTCAGTGGAATATATATTTTTTGGAAGTATTTTTTTTATATTCGTTCACGGGATGTGGGCGTCGCTGGCAAGGCCAGCATTTATTGCCCATCCCTAATTGCACTTGAGAAGGTGGTGGTGAGCCGCTTTCTTGAACCGCAGCAGTCCGTGTGGTGAAAGTGCTCCCACAGTGCTGTTAAGGAGGGAGTTCCAGGATTTTGACCCAGTGATGATGAAGGAACGGTGATATATTTCCAAGTCAGGACGTTGTGTGACTTGGAGGGGAACTTGGAGGTGGTGGTGTTCCCATGCATCTGCTGCCCTTGTCCTTCTAGGTGGTAGAGGTCGCGGGTTTGGGAGGTGCTGCCGAAGAAGCCTTGGCGAGTTGCTGCAGTGCATCTTGTAGATGGTACACACTGCAGCCACGGTGCGCCGGTGGTGGAGGGAGTGAATGTTGCATGCGGGCATGGACTGCTTTTATTATCTAAGGAGTTGCGAATGGCACAGAACACTGTGCAATCTTCAGCGGACAGCCCTACTTCTGACCTTATGATGGAGGGAAGGTCATTGACGAAGCAGCTGAAGATGGTTGGGCTTAGGACACTGCCCTGAGGAACTCCTGTAGCGATGTCCTGGGGCTGAGATGATTGACCTCCAACCAGCACAACCATGTATATTAGCAATGAATCAGATGTGAAAAAAGGCTTTGAGAAAGAGAGTAGAGAGATTGCAGAGAGAAGTTACACGGGCCACCGTGTATACGGGGCAAATTGTGATGCCTAAAATGTTCCCGCTATAAGCAACAGGAACTATTTATGTGAGTGTCTTGGTGTCCTAATATGTTATCTTGCTTCTGAGTCAGCAGGTTGTGGGTTCAAGTCCCACTCCAGAGACTCCAGCACAAAAATCTAGGCTGATACTCCAGTGCAGTGCTGAGGGAGTGCTGCACTGTCGAAGGTGCTGCCTTTTGGATGAGATGTTAAACTGAGGTCCCGTCTGCTCTCTCAGGTGGATGTAAAAGATCCCGCGGCACTATTTTGAAGAAGAGCAGGGGAGTTCTCCCTGGTGTCCTGCGGCCAATATTTATCCCTCAATCAACATCACTAAAAAACAGATTATCCGGTCATTATCACATTGCTGTTTGTGGGAGCTTGCTGTGCACAAATTGGCTGCCGTGTTTCCTACATTACAACAGTGACTACACTTCAAAAGGTACTTCATTGGCTGTAAAGCGCTTTGGGACATCCTGAGGATGTGAAAGGTGCTGTAGAAATGCAAGTCTTTCTTTCTTTTCCATGGAGTTTCTTGGATCCTGAGTACACACTTATGATTTCTCATATGAGAACTCTTGATCTTGGCCTTGTCATCAGAGCGGATTTTCCCCACAGGGTGTGAGGGAAAATCTGCTGGTGAGTCACCCAACGCACCGCTGCTCACTCCCGGCCGAATAGTCCAGAAATTCAGAGACCTCACCATCTCCCAATCTAACTCAGTGTTGCCCAGGATCTCAACGCTAAAGAGCTCCTTACCGCCCTCGTAATTCTACAATCTGCAAGGGTTCCCCATTCCAAGCTTGACATCACTTAGCTGCGACTCCTTGATTAACTAAGTCTAATCTCTTTTCACATGTGGTAGTGTCCGAGCTGTAAGTCTCTGTCCTTCACCCAGGATTGTCGACAATAGAAAGAAAGATTCTTAAAGATCCGTAGAAAAGCTCCAAGAGTGTCCATTCACGTCCCCGGGGACTCGCTGCAACTCGTTTATATCAGTTTGTGAAAGAAACCCGCATCATCTGTTACATTTCTGCTTCAAGGCCCTTTTTTCACAAAGGCTAGTTTGTGCCCTTTGTTTTCCAAGGTCTGTAGCAGCCAAGCACTTTGCTAATAACAACAGTGATTGCATTTCAAAAGCAATCCACTGGTTGCAAGTACTTTGGGACGTCTGAGGACATGATGGCGCTATAGAAATGCAAATTGTTTTCTTTCCATGCAGGTGTTATCTATAGAAAAGGCCCTCTATGCTAATTAGCTATAAATTAACTGTTTTGCCAATGCTCTTTTTAAAAATAATTTATACAGTAATAAAACTACAAAAATTGCACTAATAACTGAAATTGACAATAATCGTGAAATATTCCGACAGTGAGCCGTCCCGGGCGGCTTTCTTGCATGTGCTGGCAGCTGGTTTGAAGAGTGATTGGCAGAATCTGATAGCAGATTTCTTCCTGCACATCGTTAAATGAAGGAAAGAATAATATAAAAAAATGCAGAAGAGGAAAACATCAATTGTTCCAGATGCATCTGATTGTCGACGTTTAATTAACAAATGCTAATTGTTGCATAACTTAAGCACCAAAAAAGTAAAAGTTCAATTTTCTTTCAGAGCACAGTTGCATTTAAATTGCTGGTCGTTCATTTCAGGAATGTATTATTAATGATGTGCTTCCGATTAGATCGCGGTGAGGTGGAAATTGATGCTGTGATTGTCGAATTGCTTTAGAACTGTTCCTTCGCCCTCCCCTGTGTACAAATTTTTCCTGGTGATTAAATTAGCAGCAAGTATATCAATACATCAGCTTAGCTGTTTGACTTTAATTTTTAAATAGGATTAATTAACCTGTAGACATATACATACTGGGGTTGGCTTGTGTCAAATTAATGATTGGTGTGGTATAAGAACATAAGAATGAGAAAGAAAGACTTGCATTTCTATAGCGCCTTTCATGACCATCAGATGTCCCAAAGTGCTTTACAGCCAATGAAGGACTATTTTGAAGTGGAGTCACTGTTGTAATGTAGGAAACGTGGCAGCCAATTTGCGCACAGCAAGCTCCCACAAACAGCAATGTGATAATGACCAGATAATCTGTTTTAGTGATGTTGATTGAGGGATAAATATTGGCCCCAGGACACTGGGGAGAACTCCCCTGCTCTTTTTCAAAATAGTGCCGTGGGATCTTTTACGTCCACCTGAGAGAGCAGATGGGGCCTCGGCTTAACGTCTCATCCGAAAGACGGCACCTCTGACAGTGTAGCGCTCCCTTGGTACTGCGCTGGAGTGTCAGCCTGGATTTTTGTAAAGTCCCGGGAGTGGGGCTTAAACCCACAACCTTCTAGACTCAGAGGCGAGAGTGGTACCCACTGAGCCACAGCTGACACAGCTGAATTAGGAGCTGGAGTAGGCCGTACGGCCCCTCGAGCCTGCTCCGCCGTACGGCCCCTCGAGCCTGCTCCGCCATTCAATAAGATCATGGCTGATCATCGACCTCAACTCCACTTTCCTGCCCGATCTCCATATCCCTGGATTCCCCAAGAGTCCAAAAATCTATCGATCTCAGCCTTGAATATACTCAATGACTGATCATCCACAGCCCTCTGGGGTAGAGAATTCCAAAGATTCACAACCCTCTGAGTGAAGAAATTGCTCCTCATCTCAGCTAACCCTCATACTCACCTAACACTGGTGATGCACACATCATAGTTCATTTCTTCCCTAGATTCAGTCGCTGTAGATCAAATACCACTTTGGTTTTTGACCATTTTATTTGTGGAGCCAAATGCGAGATTCTTCTTTCAAATTGAAATTTAACAAATAACGTGTAACTTTATACCCTGAGGCTTGCTTGTTCCTGAAGGTGGCTTCAGACACTTCACCTACAATGTTGATTGAAGGTTAACATACAGCAGTTGACTAAGTGAAAAAAAAAACCGCAAAACCTTCATTATATTAGCCAAAGTCTGACTGCTGAATGTCCTCATATTAAACCTCGCTGTTCAAAACTCTGAACTACAACAGTTGTGACCAACACGGTCTCAAGAGTGTGAGACCCTCATCTGTGCTTTTGTGACCTCAGTTATAGCACAGTGAGCAGCATTGAGCTCCACGCTATAGGAAGGATGCTGAAGCTTTAAAGAGGGTCCACTGGGAAGCTGCCTGGTATGAGAAAATACAAATAAGAAGAAAGATCTGAAAAATTGGCTCTTTTTTCATTAGAACAACACAGAATCTGGGAAAATATTATAGAACGTTTAAAATGCTGAAAGGATGGGACAGGATAAATGGAAGATTGTTTCCAACAACAGGAACAACAACTTATATTTATATAGCGCCTTTAACGTAGTAAAAACATCCCAAGGCGCTTCACAGGAGCGATTATAAAGGCAAAAAATTTAACACCGAGCCACATAAGGAGATTATCACAGCTTGGTCAAAGAATTAGGTTTTAAGGAGCGTCTTAAAGGAGGAAGGAGAGGTAGCGAGGCGGAGAGGTTTAGGGAGGGAATTCCAGAGCTTAGGGCCTCGGCAGTTGAAGGCACGGCCACCAATGGTGGAGCGATTTGAAATCGGGGGATGTGCAAGCAGCCAGAATCGCAGATATCTAGGGGGGTTGTGGGGCTGGAGAAGATTATAGAGATAGGGAGGGGCGAGGCCATGGAGGGATTTGAAAACAAGGATAAGAATTTTGAAATCGAGGCGTTGCTTAACCAGGAGCCAATGTAGGTCAGCAAGCACAGGGGTGATGGGCGAACGGGACTCGGTGCGAGTTAGGACACGGGCAGCCGAGTTTTGGATGACCTCAAGTTTGCGTAGGGTGGAATGTGGGAGGCCAGCCAGGAGTGCGTTGGAATAGTCAAGTCTAGAGGTAACAAAGGCATGGATGAGGGTTTCAGCAGCGGATGAGCTGAGGCAAGGGCGGAGACGGGCGATGTTACAGAGGTGGAAATAGGCGTTCTTAGTTATGCCATGGATATGTCCAGTGATGGGGTCATAGATACAAGATTACATGTAAGAGATTTAGAAGAGAGGGAAGGTGAAACTTCTTTACACCAGTGTTGTGAGGCTCGGGGATTCGCCTCCAGAGCTAGTGTTTGAGCAGAAACTATGTCAACATTCAAAACTGGACTAGATCGGTGGATGAAGGAACAGGGATTGAAGGGATCTGGAAGCAGGATGGGTAACTGTGATTTGAACTGTTTGCTCACATGGAGGGTCAGTGCTAACCTGTACTGATTAAGTCAAATGGCCTATTTTTGTGTTGCAACTTCTTTGTATGTCTATGCAGAACATAACTTTGTCAAACATCAGTTCTAGTTACTCTATGGTAGTGGAATCCTTTGCTGGTGTATTCAAAGAATATCGTGTCCAATTTAGGACAGGACTTCACATGTGTCTCAGTGCAAAGTGGACATTTAAAAAAGACCAAATTATGGCAATGCAGAAATAAGACCTTACCTCAGATAACTGTCAGTGTAATAAAAGAGAAAAATTACTTAACAGATCAGTAGTTCACCACCCTGCCTCATTAACCTACTCCGCCTCCTCGATGACATTTCACAAGTAATTATAGCGACAGATAAAACCATATTACCTGTCACTAGCAGTGGGTAATAAAAGCTGAAATATCTGAGGTAAGCTCCTTTGATGGTTCATTTGGTAAAGCTAACCGTACATTCCATACAGTCCCAGGCTCAAAACCTTCCTGTGCTCAGATAGCTGATCTCCTTTGGACTGGCAGGGTTTTTTTCATTCGTTCCTGGGATGTGGACGTTCCTGGGATGGCCAGCATTTATAGCCCATCCCTAATTGCCCTCGAGAAGATGGTGGTGAGCTGCTGCAGTACTTCTTTGTAGCGGTTTGGTAGAATTGAGTGTCTCGCTAGACCATTTCAGAAGGCAGTTAAGAGTCAACCACATTGCTGTGGGTCTGGAGTCACATATAGGCCAGACCGGGTAAGGGCGGCAGATTTCCTTCCCTGAAGGACATTAGTGAACCAGATGGGTTTCTATGACAATCCAATAGTTTCATGGTCACCATTACTGATACTAGCTTCTTAATTCCAGGTTTATTTAATTAGGTGAATTAAAAATCCCCAACTACCGTGGGGGGATTTGAACTCTAGCCTCGGGATTATTAATCCAACCACATAACCCCTATGCTACTGCTCCCTATGGCAGCTGCAATTGGTTTCAGTGCCCCTTTCACTGGGGGAGTGTGGGGAGGTCAGCCAGGATTGCCACTCCTGCTCACTATCCAGTTGCTTCTGCTGGACAGCGAGTTTGCGTGGCTGCGGAGACGTCGCGATTGAACTCTTCTGTGCTGTCTCGCCTGCCCCTCACCATCTCCGTAGACACTTGAAGTATAGCCACTTGGAAAAAGAAAAAAAATGAAAGAACTTGCATTTATATAGTGCCTTTCATGACCTCAGGACGTCCCAAAGTGCTTTACAGCCAATGAAGTACTTTTTGAAGTTTGGTCACTGTTGTAATGTAGGAAATGCAGTAGCCAATTTGCGCACAGCAAGCTCCCACAAACAGCAATCTGATAATGACCAGATAACCTGTTTTATTTTAGTCATGCTGATTGAGGGATAAATATTGGGAAGAAAACCAGGTAGAACTCCCCAGCTCTTTTCGAAATAGTGCCATGGGATCTTTTATGTCCACCTGAGAGAGCAGACGGGGACTCGGTTTAACGTCTCATCTGAAAGACGGCAACTCCGACAGTGCAGTGTTCCCTCAGTAATGCCCCTCCGACAGTGCAGCACTCCCTCACTACTGCCCCTCCGAGAGTGCAGCACTCCCTCAGTACTGCCCCTCTGACAGTGCAGCACTCCCTCAGTACCGCCCCTCCGACAGTGCAGCGCTCCCTCAGTACTGCCCCTCCGACAGTGCAGCACACCCTTAGTACTGCCCTTCCGACAGTGCAGCGCTCCCTCAGTACTGCCCCTCCGACAGCGCAGCACTCCCTCAGTACTGCCCCTCCAACAGAGCGGCACTCCCTCAGTACTGCCACTCCGACAGTGCGGCGCTCCCTCAGTACTGCCCCTCCGACAGTGCAGCGCTCCCTCAGTACTGCCCCTCCGACAGTGCAGCACTCCCTCAGTACTGCCCCTCCGACAGTGCGGCACTCCCTCAGTACTGCCACTCCGACAGTGCGGCGCTCCCTCAGTACTGCCCCTCTGACAGTGCAGCGCTCCCTCAGTACTGCCCCTCTGTCAGTGCACTGCTCCCTCAGTATTGCCCCTCCGACAGTGCGCGCTCCTTCAGTACTGCCCCTCCGACAGTGCAGCGCTCCCTCAGTACTGCCTGACCGACAGTGCGGCACTCCCTCAGTACTGCACTGGAGTGTCAGCCTAGATTTTTGTGCTCAAGTCTCTGGGGTGGGATAAACAGGACAAAACATGGGCAAGATACTGGAGGGTGCTTGTGGAATTGAATCCATAAAGTCTGTGCCTTCAGGAGAGGGGGAGGAGGGGAAAACAATTTCAGTCAATGTCACTGCCTAAAAGAAATGTAGGCCTGGTGTTCAAATGTTTTTAGGCACTCGAGGTAAATTTCTGACTTTGGGCTCCAGAGAGAGTGAAGCCATTTCCTTTATAGCATTGTGCCTGTCATATAAAGGTCGATTCAACAATCCCTACTCCCGGGAGAGAGCTCGCTTGAACTGACCGGACCAGAGATAAGGGCTGCAACACTGTAGCGCTGACCTCCAACCTGCACATCCTTCGAGTGCGGCTCACTCCTGGAAGCGCATGATTGGTGAATCTACCCTGTCGTAACGTAGATTATAAACCCCACATGGCAACGGAGGTTCAATGTTTTATCCTGTTTTTAGAAGGAACTTGTTATCCCAGGTTATGTGCTCGCTGACCTACATTGGCTCCCGGTCCAGCAACACCTCGAATTTAAAATTCTCATCCTGGTGTTCAATCCCCTCCATGGCCTCCTCGCTCCCTCCCCTTCCCTGTAACCATCTCCAGCCCTACGAGAAATCAGCGCATCTCCAATTCTGGCCTCTTGAGCATCCCCAATTTTAATCGCTCCACCATTGGTGGCCGTGCCTTCAGCTGCCTGGGCCCCGAGCTCTGGAATTCCCTCCCTAAACCTCTCCGCCTCTCTACCTCTCTCTCCTCCTTTAAGGCGCTCCTTAAAACCTACCTCTTTGACCAGGCTTTTGGTCACCTGCCCAAATATCTCCTTATGTGGCTCGGTGTCAAAGTTTGTTTGATAATCGCTCCTGTGAAGCGCCTTGGGACGTTTTACTAGGTTAAAGGCGCTGTATAAATACAAGTTGTTGTTATGATATATGGAGTTGGCAGCTGTTAATAATTCACAGTGGAGCCTGTCATGTTTTTGAAAAGTGCCAATCCATGTTTTTAGCTACAATGTATCTGTCCGTGTTTATGTCTCAGTACTTGCTAAAGTCCAGCGCTTGTTGTTTACGACAGTGTTGGTGTTGTTCAGTAAAATGTTGTTCTTATCAGTCAAGTAAATACTTGACCGCGCTCAATCAGCTCCGATGGACGGGTCACATTGTCCGCATGCCCTATACGAGACTCCCAAAACAAGCGCTCTACTCGGAGCTCCGGCACGGCAAGAGAGCCCCAGGTGGGCAGAGGAAACGTTTCAAGGACACCCTCAAAGCCTCCTTGAAAAAGTGTAACATCCCCACCGACACCTGGGAATCCCTGGCCCAAGACCGCACAAAGTGGAGGAGAAGCATCCGGGAAGACGCCGAACACCTCGAGTCTCTTCGCCGGGAGCAAGCGGAAGCCAAGCGCAGGCAGCGCAAGGAGCGCACGTCAACCCAAGCACCCCACCCACCCGCCCCTTCAACCACCGTCTGCCCCACCTGTGACAGAGACTGTAGGTCCCGCATTGGACTCATCAGTCACCTGAGAACTCATCTTTAATGTGGAAGCAAGTCATCCTCGGTTCCGAGGGACTCCCTAAGAAGAAGAGAAGAAGAAGAAGTACTTCACCAGTGCCAAGTACTGTTCCGTCCTATGCAGCAAACTGCTTGATATTTGATTTTGTTGTTGCTGAAAACTCAGTGGAATTTGTATCTTTTTGTTCATTTCTGGCTCCACTTGGAGACGTATTTCCCTCACCCGCCTTCTCAAGGACCTTTGCCACGGACTGTGGGGTGGATTTCGACTCCCAGCGGGTTTCACTGCTACCTTGAGTTAATTTTCCCACCCACCAGAGGCAGCAGGCTGCCATGGCCGATTTTAATCGCCAGGCCTCGGTTAAATGTGCCGATCCACTTCCTGCCAAAGGCAGGCGGGAAGGAAAGTTCAAGCGGCCTTTGGCCTCCTCGCCCCCTCCCTATCTCTGTAGCCTCCTCCAGCCCTACAACCCTCCGAGATAGCACCGCTCCTCCAATTCTGGCCCCCTGAGCATCACTGATTATAATCGCTCCACCATTGGTGGCCGTGCCTTCAGCTGCCTGGGCCCTGAGCTCTGGAATTCCCTCCCTAAACCTCTCTACCTCTCTCTCCTCCTTTAAGATGCTCCTTAAAACCTACCTCTTTGACCAAGATTTTGGTCATCTGTCCTAATATCTCCTGATGTGGCTCGGTGTCAAATTTTATTTGATAATCGCTCCTGTGAAGCACCTTGGGACGTTTCACTATGTTAACTGTAATGTATTATCACATGGTTTAGTGTGAGCATGCTCAGTTCGCTCTGGCCTAGTAAAGCAAGCACATGGAGTAGCAGCTCACCCTATCTCTGTCCTTCATTAGTTCTACCCACACATATTAAATTTTTGGCAACGAGAATGGGATCCCAAAGCCATTTTTAGAGATCATGGAAAGACACAGAGCGCGATCTTGCCAGCCCTGGGAGGCGGTATGGAGGCGGGACTGCTGGGAAAATGGCAGAAACTGGGGGCGGGTGCCCAACCTGCCCCCAACCCGCCTCCGTGCCATCTTGCCAGGAGGCGGGTAGCCGGGTCCCGTCTCCTTGGAGGCGGAAAGGGGATTAGTGCCAGAGGATTATTCCCATTTTACCCACACAAGTGTGGGCTTCCCGAAGGCTCCGAACCCCGCCAGGGTCACCGAGGCGAGCAGTCGGTCTGCGGGAGGGGTGCAAAAGTGTGCTGTGGAGGTAAGTGATGGGTGCAAGTGTGGAGAGGTAAGTATGTGAGGTAAGTAAGAATTGTTAGAAAAAGTTTACTTACCTTTGTTTCTTCCTGCAGGTTTCAGTCGGTGGGTATGCGGAGAGTCTCGCACCTCCGCAGCAGAGATGACAGATGGCCGTTGCATTCTCCAATATTTGACAGATGAAATGTCATACGTTGATGTTCTCTGTAACCGGCTTTCCCTTAATTGGCCTGCTAAGCCCGCTGGGCGGGCTTAACAAGTTCAATCAAGGGAAAATAGCGTGTGTTGGCCAGAAGTTGATGGAGGCGGGACTGAAACCCGATAAGTGGGAGTCCCGCCTCCAAAAGCTCCCAGCCCACAGTGTTCAAGCTTCGAGTGGAAAAATTTAAGGTACACAGGGAGCGTGCTGAGTCACTGTTCAACGGGATCGGGACAATCATGGCCGCGCCTACGGGATTCATCAGAATCCTCGGCCTGTATGACCGAGCTCGCGAACCATTCAGTTCTTGCATTGAGCGGATGGAGATTTTTTTAAGGCCAATAACATTATTGAGAAGGTGCAGATGAGAATGTTCAAGCTCAAAACAAAGTAATTCGTGAACGGAAAAAAGCAATTTTTCTAACGGAGATCGGGCCAGATGTCTGCGGAACGTTGACAAACCTACTCGCGCCAGAGAAAGCGAAGGATGTGTCGTTTGAAGACATTGTTGAAAAACTCGAGGAGCATTTCAACCCAATGCCATTAGAAATAGCAGAGAGCTATAAGTTTGGTACCAGAAACCAAAAACAAAGTGAAACCATCAGTGAGTACATTGTAGCTCTTAAGAACCTGTCTTTGCATTGTAACTTCGGCTCATTGTTGGATCGTGCGTTGTGAGATAAGTTTGTGTGTGGACTGGTGGATGAGCGCACACAGTCCAAGTTACCGAACACTCTGAACCTAATGTTTGACATAGCATACAAAATTGCCCTATCTATGGAGATGGCGTCTAAGAATGCTAGGGAGCTCGGTCCAACTCAAGTGACTGGTGCAGCTGAGGTCTACAGTCACAAAGCCACCGCCGAACCTAAAGCTGTGAGACCGAGTCAAAAGCATGTCGGTGAGAGCAATTCCGTGAATTGTTGTCTCTGCAATGGGAATTGTAAAGTCCGCGCCTCAATAATACACGGACTTCGGGAGAACAGTTTAACAGGTACTTTACTGATCAAGAGGCAGCTTGAAACTGAAACTACAGAAGCCTGCTGGGGCCTTTTATACAGGGGTGGTCACTGCCGGTACTGCAGTCTAAGACCAGTTATTCCCTTAAAGGTACATACACAACATTTCCTCCCCTTTTAGATAAACAGTACATAACATTCATTTAACAACTAAATAATAACTAATTACAATTACAATTTTCTCAGTAATATATACATCAACTGAAATAGTCATTTATAAGTTCAGTCTTTGAGGAGGCTTCCTGATCCGGACTGGATAGCGCCTTTCTCGAGTATCCTGTTCTGGCGGTGGAGTCAATTCTGGCTCATTGTCATTGGTTGGTTCGTCAGCTTCCAATACCCCTGCTTCTGAGGTAGACGCAATCTGTACTTCGGGCTCAATACCAGGTGCACATGCTTGTGGTACAGATTTGGCTTGTTCCTGGGACTCTAGAATCTGGTCAGCATGGCGTCTCACGATGCTCTCTCCAACGTCCACTGTGTACATTAGTGGTCCCTGCTGTGTGCATATCGTGCCTGGCTGCCATTTTTCTGTTCGGTAGTCGTGGGCCAAGACTGGTTGCCCTATCTTGAAGCTCCTGGTTGGCTTCTCATTTATGTGCTGGAACTGCTTATCCTCAACATCTCGTCTTTTGTTTGGTTCGAGCAAATCCAAGCGACATCTTAGTCTCCGGTTGAAAAACAGTACGGCTGGAGTTTGGTTGGTGACTGCATGTGTCGCATTCCGGTAAGCAAACAGGAAGTTATCCACCTTGTGTTGCAGTGGTATGTTGTCATTATACATTGCCTTTATGGCCTTTTTAAAGGTCTGAACAAACCTCTCAGCCAATCCATTTGTGGCTGGATGATATGGGGCAGATGTGTAATGTTTCACCCCATTGTTCTTCAGGAACCTCCGGAAATCCTCAGACACAAACTGTGGGCCATTGCCGGAACAGATCTGTTCTGGCAACCCGTTCCTGGCGAAGATGGTCTTTAGGACTGCAATAGTTTTCTCCGTGGTGGAGGACATTTTAATGACCTCTGGCCATTTCGAATGGGCATCCACAGCGATTAGAAACATTGAGTCCATAAATGGACCAGCAAAATCAATGTGTACCCATTGCCATGGAGATGAGGGCCACTCCCATGGATGTAGCGGGGCCTGTGGTGGAGCGTTTTGGACCTTCTGGCATCCTGTGCATCTCTTGGTCATATCCTCGATTTCTTTATCGATTCCCGGCCACCACACAAACGCCCTGGCTAGGCTCTTCATTTTTACCCCTCCCAGATGACCCTCGTGAAGCTCATTGAGTACTCTATCTCTCAACTTGGGTGGAATTACCACTCGGGATCTACACATCAAGGTTCCCTGGCACACTGACAGCTGTTCCCTCCTTGGCGAGAATGCTGGCAACAGTGAGTCGCCATATGCTGGCCATCCCTTCACCGTCAAATCATAGACCCGAGAGAGTGTCGGGTCATTTCGGGTTTCCTTCTCAATACTTGCGTTTGTAACAGGCAAACATTCGACTATGGTCGCATGGAATATCTCCACCGGGTCCACTGCAGGTGCTTCTTCCGCCGTAGGCAACGGTAGGCGCGACAGCCCATCAGCATTTCCATGTTGTTTCGTACCTTTGTACTCTATGTTGTACTGATGTGCCCCTAGAAAAAGTGACCATCTTTGCAGCCGTTGCGCCGTCATCACCGGAACGCCCTTCTTTGGGTTAAAAATTGAGACCAGGGGTTGATGATCAGTCAGTAGGGTGAATTTCTGCCCATGCAGATAGTGATTGAACTTCTTCACCCCCCACACCAGGCTGAGGGCCTCCCTGTCAATCTGGGCGTAGTTACGCTCGGCTGAGGTTAGCGAGCGCGATGCAAAGGCTATTGGCCTCTCTGAACCATCACGGAATTTGTGTGACAGCACCGCTCCAATGCCGTAAGGTGACGCATCACATGCCAACCGAATCGGTAGTGTTGGGTTGTAGTGGGCCAATACTTCTTTTGAAGTGATTTGGCATTTACATTCCTGAAAGGCACGCTTACACTCATCACTCCATTTCCATGTTACACCAGTTTGAAGGAGGGCATTCAGTGGGTGCAGAATTGTAGATAAATTCGGCAAGAACTTATGGTAGTAATTCACCAAGCCGAGGAACGACCTCAGTTGCGACACATTTTCTGGTGCTGGAGCCTTGACTACAGCCTCAATCTTGTCCGGCGACTTATGCAACACTTCCTCATCAATCATGTGGCCACAATACGAGATTTGTCGCCTGAAGAACTTGCATTTGGGACGGTTGGCTCGTAGCCCATATTCCTGCAATCTCGTGAGCACCTGTTCCAGGTTGGCAAGGTGTTCATTGTCATTTTTGCCCGTAACCAGGATGTCGTCCAAATAACACTGGGTCCCCGGGATCCCTTGCAGGACTTGTTCCATTGTCCTCTGCCACATAGCCGGGGCCGATGCTACCCCAAATACCAGTCGATTGTACTGGTAAAGGCCTTTGTGAGTGTTTATCGTGAGGTATTTCCCAGATGCTTCTTCCACCTCCATTTGTAGATACGCTTGAGCCAGGTCAATCTTTGTAAAACGTTTCCCTCCAGATAGTGAGGCGAAAATATCTTCTATCCGCGGAAGCGGATACTGTACTGTGTGCAGGACTGGGTTCACAGTCACCTTGAAGTCCCCACAGATGCAAACCTTCCTTGGCTCCCCAGGCGTGCTGCTCAATGCTTTCTTCATTACAGGAACGATGGGTGTGGCCCACTCGCTCCAGTCCACCTTAGACAGCACCCCCGAACGCTCCAGACTCTCCAGTTCAGCTTCCACAGCTGGGCGTATTGCGTATGGCACCGGTCTGGCCTTGAAAAATTTTGGGGTTGCGTTATCCTCAATCTTTATGGTTGCCTTTACTCCTTTTAGAGTCTCAAGTCCTTGTTGGAACACCTCTTCCGCGTCAGATAGAATTTGTGACAGACTTCCAGGTGCGACGTCATCATCTTTTTTGTCAGTCACAGTTAGTGCCAGAATGGAAGGCCAATCCAATTGTAGTCTTCGGATCTATTCACGTCCCAACAATGGTGGTCCTCCATCTCGTAGTATATACATGTATAGTTTCTGTGTTTCCTTTCCGTTATATTCAACTGGCACCCTTATTTTTCCTCTGGGGTAGACCTTTTGCCCCGTGTATGTCTTCAATACAATGGACGTGTCCTTTAAGGGTATGTGTGAGAATAGCTGCTCATAGTCTCGTCGATTCATGACAGTTAGGGCTGATCCTGTGTCCAATTGCATCTTCACTGGGGACCCTGCTATCATGAGGGTGACCCAAATGGTTCGGTGATCTTCTTTTGCGATCACGTTGTGTAACTTTAAACAACTTAGTTGCCTGCTCCCGGAGTCCTTATCACTCTCCTGATCTTCTGAACTACTATCTGTCAGTTTCTTTACTTTCCTGTACTGTTCCTTAATAGTTCTTGTCGTGTTGGTCTTCTTTCCCAACCTGCAGACTCTTGCTATATGTCCCATTTTCCTGCATTGCCTGCATATTTTGTCTTTAAACCAGCAGTCCTTCTGCTCATGGGTTGTTCTGCCGCAGCGATAGCACTTTTCGGCTCCATACGCCATTTTGTTAGCGCTGTATTCTTGTGGTTTCTGTTGTATTTCCGCAGCTCCCCGTGCTGCTGCTTCATAGGATACTGCCACGCTGAAAGCCTGTTCTAGCGTCAGGTCCTTTTTTGAAAGTAGTCGTTTCTGGGTTCCTTCACTCTGGAGCCCGCAGACAAACTTATCCCGTAAGGTGTCTGCCAGTCCTGCTCTGAACTGGCAGTGCTTCGATAACTTGCGTAGTTCCGTAAGATAGTCAGCATTGCTCTCATCTTTGTGCTGGTTTCTTTTATGGAACTTGAATCTGTCTGCTATCAGCAGTGGTGTAGGGCTTAGATGTTCCTGTAAGATATGAACAATCTCCTCAAAACTTTTCTCCATTGGTTTAGCTGGGGTAATTAAATTCCGCAATAGGCCGTACGTACTCGCACCCATCAGATTTAATAATACCGACGCCCTCTTTCCATCAGCTACCTCATTTGCCTTGCAGTACACTTCAATTCTTTCCACATACATGGTCCAGTCTTCTTTGTATCAGTCTTTACAGTAGAGGACACCAAGAATATCCCAACACTGGACAAGCAGGGGGCTATAGGGGGGGAGGAGATAAACACGATCAAAATCACTAAGGAAGTGGTACTTGGTAAACTAATGGGACTCAAGGCGGATAAATCGCCTGGACCTGATGGCTTACATCCTAGGGTCTTGAGGGAAGTGGCGGTAGGGATTGTGGATGCATTGGTAATAATCTTCCAAAACTCCCTGGACTCAGCAAAGGTCCCGGCAGACTGGAAAACTGCTAATGTAACACCCTTATTTAAAAAGGGCAGTAGACAGAAGGCTGGAAACTATAGACCGGTTAGCCTAACATCTGTGGTAGGTAAAATTTTGGAGTCCATTATTAAGGAGACAGTAACAGGACATTTGGATAATCATAATTTAATAAGACAAAGTCAGCATGGTTTTATGAAGGGGAAGTCATGTTTGACAAATTTGCTGGAGTTCTTTGAGGAAGTAACATATAGGGTGGATAAAGGGGAACCAGTGGACGTAGTGTATTTAGACTTCCAAAAGGCATTTGACAAGGTGCCACACAAAAGATTATTGCTTAAGATAAAAAATCACGGGATTGGGGGTAATATTCTGGCATGGATAGAGGATTGGCTATCTAACAGAAGGCAGAGAGTTGGGATAAATGGTTCATTCTCAGACTGGCAATCAGTAACCAGTGGTGTTCCGCAGGGGTCAGTGCTGGGTCCCCAACTCCTTACAATCTATATTAACGATTTGGAGGAGGGGACCGAGTGTAACATATCAAAGTTTGCAGATGATACTAAGATGGGAGGGAAAGTAGTGAGTGAGGAGGACATAAAAAACCTGCAAGGGGACATAGACAGGCTAAGTAAGTGGGCAGAGATTTGGCAGATGGAATACAATACTGGAAAGTGTGAGGTTATGCACTTTGGCAGGAAAAATCGTAGAGCAAGTTATTATCTTAATGGCAAGAAACTGGAAAGTACTGAAGTACAAAGGGATCTGGGGGTCCTGGTGCACGAAACTCAAAAGGTTAGTATGCAGGTGCAGCATGTGATTAAGAAGGCCAATGGAATGTTGGCTTTCATTGCTAGGGGGATAGAATATAAAAATAGGGAGGTATTGCTTCAGTTGTACAAGGTATTGGTGAGACCGCACCTGGAATACTGCATACAGTTTTGGTGTCCATACTTAAGAAAAGACATACTTGCTCTCGAGTCAGTACAAAGAAGGTTCACTCGGTTAATCCCGGGGATGAGGGGATGGACATATGAGGAGAGGTTGAGTAGATTGGGACTCTACTCATTGGAGTTCAGAAGAATGAGAGGCGATCTTATTGAAACATATAAGATTGTGAAGGGGTTGGATCGGGTGGATGCAGGGAGGATGTTCCAGATGATGGGTGAAACTAGAACTAGGGGGCATAGTCTTAGAATAAGGGGCTGCTCTTTCAAAACTGAGATGAGGAGGGACTACTTCACTCAGAGGGTGGTAGGTCCATGGAATATGCTGCCCCAAAAAGCTGTCGAAGCTACATCATTACATAAATTTAAAACAGAAATAGACAGTTTCCTAGAAGAAAAGGGAATTAAGGGTTACGGGGAGCGGGCAGCAATTTGGACATGAGTCTAGGTTCGGATCGGTCATGGCCCTGTGGGTAGCGGAGCGGGCCCAGGGGCCGTGTAGCCTGATCCTGCTCCTGTTTCGTGTGTCTAATTCTGTTAGATTCAGGAGATAGTCCTGTCATAGTGGATTGGCGGTTAGGATCAGATCAGCCATGATCTTATTGAATGGCGGAGCAGGCTCGAGGGGCCAATTGGCCTACTCCTGCTCCTATTTCTTATGTTCTTATGTTCTTATGTTCTACCTTGTTGTCGAAAGCAGTGATACTGCCACTTTTCGGCATCTTGGGTGATTTAAAATGGCGCCTCCCGCGCTTTTGCTTCTTCCCCAATGGAATAAAATGGCGCCTCCCGCGCTTTTGCTTCTTCCCCTTACTGCCACGCTGCTCCTAGCGTTCTACGGGGTAATGGCGGTGACCCGCAGCTTCGGCGCATCTCGCTTTCCTTCCCCCCCGTTTAGTTTCTCTCCGCTGTCCTGTTCTCGAGCACCGACCGCGCCCTGTGCGCTCCACCCTCTCTCTCTTGTTTTCTTTTCCCGGCGACGCTGCGCGGCCCGATTTGTAGAGCCGCTCGATCGAGCTTGAGCCCGCCGCAGTCCGGAAGGGTCAGCGCGCTACCTGCTATCAGCACCATTCGCTGGAACCACAGTCTCTCCTGCAATTCTCCAAACACCGATGGATTCTTTGGGCGGTTGCCCTCGGTCGACGCCCGTTGCTCAGACTACGACCTTCCAGGACCTTCCTTTCAGGCGAGATCCCCGTGAGACGATGCCACACTGCAGGTGAGTTCGAACTTACTCGTCGCCACTGTAAAGTCCGCGCCTCAATAATACACGGACTTCGGGAGAACAATTTAACAGGTACTTTACTGAACAAGAGGCAGCTTGAAACTGAAACTACAGAAGCCTGCTAGGGCCTTTTATACAGGGGTGGTCACTGCCGGTACTGCAGTCTAAGACCAGTTATTCCCTTAAAGGTACATACACAACAGGAATCACTCACCACAGTCCTGCCAATACAGAAATGCGAAGTGTTTTCACTGCCAGAAGCAAGGCCACATTTCACCAGCTTGCAGAGCTAGATCTAAAGCAGGAAGTAAGAACCATTCTAGTGGCAATGCAAAGCAGCGACAACAAAAGGGAAGAGTTCACAATATTGAAGTGAACACACCTGATGTTGAAGAGCTAGACATCGACAGTATCTATGTCACTAGCGGCAACACTAGCAGTCGTGAGAAAGACTTCCATACAAAACTTTTGATCAACGAGCAATATATTGATATGTGTATCGACACGGTGGCGGACTGCTCTATCATGAGTAAGGACACATATGAGAGTAAGTTTAATCAAATACCACTTACAAAGAGTACCGTAGAGTTAAAAACCTACTCGGTTTCGGCAGCGTTGGTAGAGTTAAATCGAACGAGAGTCGAGCCGCTGCCAGACCTCCAGGAATGTCACAAGAGTGTCCTGGAGCGAATTCTCGCTCTCTCACTCCCTGAGAAAACAGCATGTTGCCACTTGGCAACTCTCCCAATTGTACATTTGAGATTAGGAGCTTGCTGTTTGGTGAACCGTGGGAGCAATAAATTCCCTGGTTTTCTGAAAAACTCCGATATTCTTTATTTTCCCCTCCGTCAATTTTCTCCCCTCCTCGATTGAAGGTGTTAGTCCCTTGCTGTGGATTGACCTCACAGGTACATTGCTGAAGTGGCCATTGCTCACGTGTGAGCCCCAACCGTGATTGTTGATAATCTATTTGACTGTGGCGGGCATCGCAGCTAAACCTTATCTTGTCCTCACCCAACACCCGGCCAATTGTCCAGGATTGCCGATCGTGAGTGGATACCCAGGTTATATTTCCCCTCCCTAACCTGGGCCTAATTGTAACACTCCCTGCCTTAGCTGAGATAGGTTCGCTCGACACAGATTGATCCTGAACACTTTCTGGGCTGAGCTACGCACTGGGATAAATTCTCGCTGAACTATCGGGGAGAGCTGGCTCAGATTGATATTTGAGTCATTAATTGAAGCATTGAAATATTTCCAGAGCGCAAATAACACAAGGAGATATTGAGTGATGTGCATAGTTAATTAACTCCCATATAATCTGTCCTTCTTAATATTGCTAATGGATGCTAGACACCTGCTTTAACCCTGGCCTTGATAACTATAATTCAGTCCTTGTGATCAAAAATGATCTTATAATATGAATGTACGACCCAGAAACAAATTTGGAAATGACAAATGATTTCCTCGGGCTACATCTGGCAATAAAAGGGTTGTGTGTTTGGCAGGGGATCATGGCTTGAAGCACTGAAACCCGTGGCACAAAGGCTTCAAAGCTTGAAGAGTTCTGGCACCTAAAAATAAACTGATAGGTCGTCACATGGAATGAACTTTACCAGCAGAAAAGCGATTGGGGAAATGCTGGCCGCAGTCACCAACCCTGAACAGGATTCTTACAAGGAAGCGGACTCAGCAGATTGCTCGGGGCAGATGGATTTCTTGACATGGTAAAGAGTTACTGTACGCGACGGAAAGTACATTTTGCACAGAGAAAGGAACAGGAATCTCAGTCACAGTGTGTTCAGCTACTTATTATAATGCGTGCTAGCACACAGTGTGCTTTTCTTTGTCAGGTGTCAAGATAACTAACTCTCCATCGAACTGAGAGACTGTTCTGGGACAATGCAAGTCTCCGTAAACTGGAGGTGCTGCAGCAGACTAGTGGAGGTGCCTGAAGGTAGAAACACTTCGTTCTGCCAATAATATCGACACAAAATGCTAAGTTTGAATGCTTTTTAACTCTTTGAGCCAGAAACATAGGACTTTAAAAAATATTACATCTAAAATTCTCCCGTCTTTGAATATAATAGAAAGTGATTTTTTTTAAATGACCCCGGCCTTTGATTTGATTCTTGTTCTTTTGAACTGCACCCCGGCCTGAATCAGTGCCTCCGGGAGAGAAGTGAAACAGGGGGTGGGGGTGGGAGGGGGGAGGTGATGATAAAAAATATATATTAGAAGTGATGGATTGGCGATTCCTTGAGGACTCAGTAAGTGTGGTGTACAGCCCCTCTAACGGGCTGCGCGACCCATTCAAATTTACGCGCATGCGTGGTTTTTGAATCATAGAATGGTTACAGCACAGAAGGAGGCTATTCGGCCCGTCGAGCCCGTGCCGGCTCTCTGCAGGAGCACTTCAGCTAGTCCCACTCCCCCGCCCTTTCCCCGTAGCCCTGCAATTTTTTTCTTTCAGATACTTATCCAATTCCCTTTTGAAAGCCGTGATTGAATCTGCCTCCACCACCCTTTCAGGCAGCGCATTCCAGATCCTAACCACTCGCTGCGTAAAAAAAGTTTTTCCTCACGTCGCCTTTGGTTCTTTTGCCAATCACCTTAAATCTGTGTCCTCTGGTTCTTGACCCTTCTGCCAATGGGAACGGTCTCTCTCTATCTACTCTGTCCAGACCCCTCATGATTTTGAACACCTCTATCAAATCTCCTCTCAACCTTCTCTTCTCTAAGGAGAACAACCCCAGCTTCTCCAGTCTATCCACGCCACTGAAGTCCCTCATCCCTGGAACCATTCTTGTAAATCTTTTCTGCACCCTCTCTAAGGCCTTCACATCCTTCCTAAAGTGCGGTGCCCAGAATTGGACACAATACTCCAGTTGAGGCCAAACCAGTGTTTTATACAGGTTCATCATAACTTCCTTACTTTTGTACTCTATGGCCTAGAAATTCAGTTGTTAGCACCAGCCGCTAGCGCCTTAGGAGGAGGAGAAGTGGGGTGCTAAGCGGCTAGCGCCCGGGCGTGGCGCGATCTGCGCCTCTCGCGAACTTCACTCAAGATTTAGCAGCGGCGCTAAACCGCAGCGCCCACTCAGCTGCGCGCGCAGATCGTGACGTCATTTCATGGTGCAACGCCCTTGGTGCGCCTCGAACCGGAACTTCAGTGGCGCCGGCCTGATGTACGTCTGGCGCCCCCAGCGACTGGTAGAGGGGAACAGTTCCCAGTCGCTGCGGGGTGCGGTGGGTGCTATTTAAAGGGGACTCCTCCTGCATTATAAGTGGCAGCCATTTTGTGCCAATCCTTCTGTGTGAGAGACAGATATTTGGAGAGAGACAAAGGCAGAGAGCTTTCTGGTTTGGCTCAACGCTCGCACAGGTACTTCTGGCTTCAGGCCAGAGCTTTGCACTTGGATTTCACTTTCAGTGCCATAGCCTTGAGTCGCCACATATAATGGGGGCTGCAATGGGTGGAAATGTTGGCTTTCTGCATTGCATTCAAAGGGCTCAGAGACGCCGTGAGAGAGTGCCAGTCATGGCCAGACAGAGAAGGGCCAACAGGCGTCGGCACAGGAGGCCTTACCCACCCAGGGTATACCGCCAGCAGTTCTCATATCTGAACATGTCTGAGGAGCAGTGTGTTCGGAGGCTGCGATTCAGAAGGGAGGTGGTCACTGAGATCTGCCACCTGCTTGGCGGTGATCTGCAGCCACAGCTGAGGAGCAGGACGTCTCTGTCGGTGGCAGTGAAGGTGACGGTGGCTCTCAACTTCTATGCCACCGGCTCCTTCCAATCCACTACTGGGGACAATGCCAACATCTCCCAGTTTGCGGTTCATTGCTGCATCCGCCAGGTGACCAATGCCCTTTTCAGAAGGAGACGTCAGTACATCTCCTTCCCCATGACCCTGGACAAGCAGCAAGAGTGTGCAATGGAATTTGGAAGAATAGCGGGCTTCCCCATGGTCCAGGGCGTAGAACTGATGAACCAGCAATGGTCAGGCCTTGCTTCAGGGCTGCAGTGTGCAGGGCATGGCAGCCAAACAACTCGACCCTTCCCCTTTAAGAGCTGACCGTGGCGAGCGTGTCTGCCTTCATTCAGAAACTCGCCGCACCTGCGCTGCGCCCGCCCTCAGTGTTAGCGCTTCGGCACGCCGGCTTAGCGTCTTATGATAGTCGTGCATCGCCTGCTTTAGCGCAGCAGCAACCTCTTGGGGCGATGCAACTGAATATCGGCGAAGGTGGCGCTAAGTTGCGCCGGGCGCTAAATTTTGCGAACGACTGGCTGTAGTGCCCCAAACGTGGCTATACTGAATTTCTAGGCCTATATCTCTATTTATGAAGCCCAGGATCCCGTATGCTTTTTTAACTGCTTTCTCAACCTGCCCTGCCACCTTCAACGATTTGTGCACACATACCCCCAGGTCTCTCTGTTCATGCACCCCTTCAGGATTGTACCCTTTAGTTTATATTGCCTCTCCTTGTTCTTCCTACCAAAATGTATCACTTCACATTTTTCTGCATTAAATGTCATCTGCCACGTGTCCACCCATTTCACCAGCCTGTCTATGTCCTCCTGAAGTCTATCACTATCCTCCTTGTTAGAATAATGATTCTGCAACTCTGGAAGTCATTGCAGAGTTTAGCACCTGTTACAGAATTTCTCACCAGCCATTTAACCCCCCCACTTATTTTTCTTCCCCACTTTCCCCATTGTAACAACCGAAACCATTGCCTGGTGTACCAATAATAACAGTTTGATTCTGAATGTATGATGTGACAACAGTCTTCTTATCCCCCATTCATATGCAGTCCTTTAACTCCTATGCACTTCGTGCTTTGCGCATTTCACTTGCACCTGAAATGTCCGAGGTGTGAAATGCAAGGAGATTAAGTAATCCCCTTGATCTCGTCTCCTCGCTGAACCAATTTTGTTGAGGATCTGTGACCAGTTTAGCGATTAAATGTGCAAAGTGCGATACTAACAAATTGTAAATCAGTGAGGATTAGAAGAGTGGTTTCATCTGCCACCATTCTGATATTGGGCATCAGGCACCAGGTATGCCAGGTATTGGTTTCTTACTATCTAACATATAGTTGCCACGTAACGCCTGGCCAGCTCCCTTGGCTCAGTAAAACAGTGAAAGAGTTAGGTGTTAAGTAGCAGCATTTACTGTGAAGAGCACATAGGGATAGAATCATAGAAAGTTACAGCACGGAAGGAGGCCATTTGGCCCATCGTGTCCGCGCCGGCCAACAAAGAGCTATCCAGCCTAATCCCACTTCCCAGCTCTTGGTCCGTAGCCCTGCAGGTTAGAGCGTCCCAAGTGCACATCCAAGTACTTTTTAAATGTGGTTAGGGCTCCCACAAACAGCAATGTGATAATGACCAGATAATCTGTTTTATTTTAGTGATGCTGATTGAGGGATGAATATTGGCCCCAGGACACCAGGAATAACCCTCCTGCTCTTCTTTGAAATAGTGCCGTGGGATCTTTTATGTCCACCTGAGAGAGCAGACAGAGCCTCGGTTTAACGTCTCATCCAAAAGACGGCACCTCTGACAGTGCAGCACTACCTCAGCACTGCACTGGCATGTCAGCCGAGATTTTTGTGCACAAGTCCTTGGAATAGCGACTTGAACCCACAACCATCTGACGTAGAGGCGAGAGAGAGTGCTGCCCACTGAGCCAAGGCTGACACTTAAACCCTGCCAGCAAAATCATAGGCCCATGAAAGATAGGCCTATGATTCTGCCACTGGAACAAGGGAGCTGGGCTTAGTAGCGTAAGCAGGCTCGTGGACATCAGACTCCCCGGAATCTGACCCACACAAGCGCCAAAATAAAAGTGGTTCTAAACAGTATAAAGCGCATAATTATTCTAAATTACAGCCACCAGTTTTGCATTGTTTTATAGAAACCCTGGACCAGCCAAAGATTCTACATTCTCATGCCTAGAATTTGGTTTGGCAGAAATTAACCTTGAGGTGCTAAGTCTTGAGTTTAAGGAAAGATTCAGTGTCAGCAAGGGGATAAATCCAGTTGTGCTGTATTTAGATTTATTAAAACGATTGCAATGATTTTGCATCTCTTGTGCCATTAACCTGCTAAAGCACAGTCGACACTTATGCTCTGTGCGAGTCAGACAGTAATCCACGTGATGTCGAGTGATATTTTTTATTTTTTATATCATGAAATGCTGATCATATTGTGTTGTGATGGATGCCCTCTTCCTGCTCAGGTCAGGTGCTGATGTGTTGAGAACCCTGGGGGTCCTCACACTGCTTTCCCTTTGTCTCCCTTAAACCCCTTTGATCAACTGACGACTGAGCTCTTTAGCAGCGAACTCAAAAAAAAGCCAAGGCTCTCTGGAGAGCTGGATGTACTGGAGAGAGTGAATAGAAAGGCACGTCTGTCCGCCGCATCCCATTGTGCGGGACCTAAATAGACCGCTGTCCGACAATGGCAGCAAGTCATCGGTCAGTGGGGCATATGCCAGTTTATTGCTCTGCTAAAGGATTTGCAAAGAGAAACCCCTTTCTCTGAGCCGACAGCTCTGGCATTTTATCTTTGTGTTGAGAATGTTGAGCCTTTGAAAAGGATTTATTTAGAGGAAGATCTTGGCTTCAGTCTCCATACACACCTAAACAAACTGAAACTCAAACCCTGTAATTTTCTACCCTGCATTTCCCATTATTTTTCCAGAGCAAATGAAACCATCAGCATTTCAAAACAAATAATGGAAATAATGTAATGTAGCAGAGAGCCGGAATTACTGTATTATGATAAATACACAGCCGAAGGTATCAGCTTCAAAACAATGTGCACATCCACTGCTAGTTGTAATAATAGTTTTGCTTCTAATATAGAAACATAGAAACATAGAAGATAGGAGCAGGAGTAGGCCATTCGGCCCCTCTAACCTGCTCCGCCATTTAATGAGATCATGGCTGATCATCCAAATTCAGTACCCGGTCCCTGCTTTCTCCTCATATCCCTTGATCCCTTTAGCCTTAAGAAATATATCTAACTCTTTCTTGAATATATTTAATGAATTGGCCTCTACTGCCTTCTGTGGTAGAGAATTCCACAGGTTCACCACTCTCTGGGTGAAGAAATTCCTCCTCATCTCTGTCCTAAATGGCTTACCCCTTATCCTTAGACTGTGACCCCTGGTTCTGGACTCCCCCGCCATCGGGAACATCCTTCCTGCATCTAGTCTGTCTAGTCCTGTTAGAATTTTATAAGTTTCAATGAGATCCCCTCTCATTCTTCTAAACTCCAGCGAGTACAAGCCCAATCGACCCAATCTCTCCTCATTCGTCATTCCTGCCATCCCAGCTATCAGCCTGGTGAATCTTCGCTGCACTCCCTCCATGGCAAGAACATCCTTCCTCAGATAAGGCGACCAAAACTGCACACAATACTCAAGATGTGGTCTCACCAAGGCCCTGTCGGCAATTTTACCTGTCTGTTGTGGAGGGGGTGGAGGGGGGGGGGAGGGGGGGGTGGTTTGTGGCTTACATGATCACAACATTGTGCTTCCCAAACATTAAAGTATATTAGTGATCTATCTATTGTCATATGTTGCAAACTTCCTACATTACAACAGTGACTGCACTTCAAAACAGTGCTTCATTGGCTGTGAACCGCTTTGGGATGTCCTGAGGTGGTGAAAGGCGCTATAGAAATGCAAGTCTGTCTTTCTTTTTATGGCTACATGTAAACTGTTAATTTATTAAAATACAGTCCTAAACGTCATGATTATTCCTTAAGAAAATCGCGATTGGTTCCTTTCTCTCCTTTCCTTCAGTGGTTCTCCTGCCATCACCTTTCCCTCTTAAGCAAGGAGAGGAAGACATGCCATGTAGGACAGAAATGAGGAGGAATTTCTTCACCCAGAGAGTGGCGAACCTGTGGAATTCTCTACCACAGAAGGCAGTAGAGGCCAATTCATTAAATATATTCAAGAAGGAGTTGGATATATTTCTTAAAGCTAAAGGGATCAAGGGATATGGAGAGAAGGCAGGGACAGGGTACTGAGTTTGGATGATCAGCCATGATCGCATTGAATGGCGGAGCAGGTTCGAGGGGCCGAATGGCCTACTCCTGCTCCTATCTTCTATGTTTCTATGTTACTATGCCAGGATGAGATGGGAGTTTTATGGAGTTGGACTGGTTTTCCTCATCCCTCAGATGGAACGCTCTGTTGCCAAAATCCGAAGGCTTGGCTGAGGGTACGTCAAGCTGACTCATTGAAGGTAGTTGAGTCTGACTGTCAGTTGTAAGCCAGATGGGCAATTCAGTTGAAAGTTAAGTGCTTGACCACAATGGCATTGAAATGTTCCTGTGCACTTTGCACATGGTTTCCAGCAGCTGGTGTTGGACAGCAGTCAGGAGTGCCAGCCACAGATCATTTTTTCCCCCCTTTTCCCTAACCCACTAATACCGACTTCAGTTGCACTGCCCCCTTAGTTGCCATGAGACCAGCTAATTCACCACAAACCAGAGTTCAAACCTGGAAACTTTCCAATTCCTTTGGTTTAATACAATGCCTGCAGTGTACTGATCCAATGATCTGTTGGGCACGATCTTTCCAAACTCCCAAGTGCTTAGGGCATCAGTCTGCTTCAGGTGAGGTTCAAACAAACTGTAATTCTGCAGTTATACTGGAAGAAAACATTACTTTATAGTATTTATATAGATGACACCGGAAAAGATAAGATGCTGTGGAATAAGAAAATGCATGCTCCTTTCAAAAGATGTGTACTGATGCATAGTCATGGACTCAATGGGTGGGGGGGGCAGGGGGGGGGGTGGATTTTAACCCTAATAGAAACCTGGCGGGTGGGCAGTTTTAAAATTGCCCTGGCTCTTACCTGTCCGAAAGCCTCCATGATCGCAACATCTGCAAATTTAATCTGCTCTCCTGAGCAGGCAGCAGGGACCACGCGCCCGGAGCCAACGGGGTCCTTCTTTACATATGCAGGTTGCAGCCCCGGTGACATCATTGAGACCTGACTGTAATTTTAACTCAGGCCTGAGCGGGGAGTCCACCTGGAGATCATTTGTTTAATTTCCCAAGAAAGGATATAATCACAAATAGAAATTCCTCTCTACCCCCAAATACAAATCAGCGTAAAGCTCTAGAATGTCTATATAATAGCAAAATACTGCGGATGCTGGAAATCTGAAATGACAACAGAAAATGCTGAAAACACTCAGCAGGTCAGGCAGCGTCTGTGTAGTGAGAAACAGAGTTAACGTTTCAGGCCTGTGACCCTTCGTCTACGTTAGCTCTCTAACCTTAAATCTCTTTCCTAAGTAGATATTTGTCCAGCTCATTTTTAACGCAGCTTATCAACGTAGCATTAATTATTTTGGATGGGAATCTTTTCCCATCTATATCTAACACTCTCCTCCATTCTCTTGTTTTGAGGGTTGTGCTTATTTTTTCTACTGTTATCACAGTTTTTCTTGTCAGTTTTGGACTCCAGGGGAATCAAGGGATATGGAGATCGGGCGGGAAAGTGGAGTGGAGGTCGATGATCAGCCATGATCTTATTGAAAGGCGGAGCAGGCTCGAGGGGCCGAATGGCCGGCTCCTGCTCCTAATCCTTATGTTCTTATGTTTCTTCTTCTGAAAATGTCCACCTCTTTCCAGGGTACAATTGTGCACGTGTTGGTTCATCTCCATTACCTCACTCAAGTGGCAGTTGTTCATACATGAGCCGTGAGAGTGAGTGTCATCAGGATATTTGACTGCCAAGGAGAGTGCTGGGGGCAGGGAAACACAGTGCCCCCAATCTTGATTCACCCGATGACTACACATGCAAACTTCTGGGAGGGACAAGAACATAAGAAATAGGAGCAGGAGTAGGCCATTCAGCTGCTCTTCTGCCTCAACTCTACTCTTCCGTGGCCACAGTAAATAATAATTCTAATAGGCCTAAGAGCGTTAAAAAAACAAGCCTGAAGGCTTTGGGCTAGAAATTCAGTAGGCTTTGCACCCAGTTTTCGCCCAAAGAGGGCTTTTGCGCCACTTGCTGAGCTTTCGCCGATATTCAGCGCTGCGGTAATGGCGGCGTTAGCCAGTAGCGCTGCGCCGCCACCGATGACGTCATCGATGTGCGCAGTGCCCCGCTACCGCCCCGCTACCGGCCCGACCGCCATATTTAGTTGCGGCCGCCTCTTCCGCAGCAGCCGCAAACAGCGATCAGAAAACGGGGCCGTCCTGTAGCGTTAGTGGGGCGAGTTAAGGCGGAGGTGCGGTCGGCCGCTTTTTCGGCAGCCGCCTGCCCGCACCTCCTTCCCCGGCCTCCTCCACCACCCCCCCGCGGCATTGCCGGCTGTTTTCCGGGAGCCCGGCACTTCTCCGTGGTGCCGGTCTCATTTGCCGGCACTAGTGAGCGGCGATCTCGCTGATGCAGGCACTTCCCCCTTAAGAGAGGGAGGAAGGCCTGCAGTACCGCAGCCTGCCGCTCCGCAGCGGGTGGTGCTGCGGCACCTAGCGCGCCGATATTCAGTTTCAGCGCCCCAAGTGGGGGCGCCGAAACCCTTGAATAGCAGCCGCCTTCGAGTTGGGGCGCTGAAACTGAATTTCCGGCGGGCGCAAGTGGCTCCGCGCGCAACAGTGCTTTCTGGGCGCGAGCGAGCTGGCCGCCCCAAACTGAATTTCTAGGCCTTTGTGTCTTAATGCGAGGAGCATTTGTAATAAGGTGGATGAATTGGCTGCGCAAATAGAGGTAAACGAATACGATTTGGTTGGGATTACGGAAACGTGGCTCAAGGATGGCCAAGACTGGGAACTCAACATCCAGGGGTATTCGATATTCAGGAAAGATAGGCAAAAAGGAAAGGGAGGTGGGGTAGCATTACTGGTTAAAGAAGGGATTAACACAATTGTAATGAAGGATATTAGCTCTGATGATGTGGAATCTGTATGGGTAGAATTGAGAAATACTAAGGGGAAAAAAACGTTAGTGGGAGTGGTATATAGACCTCCAAACAGTAAGGCGGAGGTTGGGGATGGCATTAAAAGGGAAAGTAAAGAAGCGTGCAATAAGGGCACAGCAGTCATCATGGGTGACTTTAATCTACATATAGATTGGGCCAACCAAATTAGTAACAATACTGTGGAGGAGGAATTCCTGGAGTGTTTACGGGATGGTTTCCTGGACCAATATGTCGAGGAACCAACCAGAGATCAGGCCATCTCAGACTGGGTATTATGTAATGAGAAAGGATTAATTAGCAATCTTGTTGTACGAGGCCCCTTGGGTCGGAGCAATCATAATATGATCGAATTCTTCATTAAGATGGAGAATGAAGTAGTTGACTCAGAGACTAGGGTCCTCAATTTAAATAAAGGGAGCTACGATGGTCTGAGGAGCGAGTTGGGTAGGATTGATTGGGGAATGGCACTCAAAGGGTTGACGGTGGATAGGCAATGGCAAACATTCAAAGACCGAATGGATGAGCTACAGAATTTGTTCATCCCAGTTTGGCATAAAAATAAAACAAAAAAGGTGACTCAACCGTGGCTAACAAGGGAAATTAGGGATAGCATAAGATCCGAGGAGAGGACATATAAATTGGCCAGAAAAAGTAATAATCCTGAGGATTGGGAGCAGTTTAGGATTCAACAAAGGAGGACAAAGGGATTAATTAAGAAGGGGAAAATAGAATATGAGAGTAAGCTTGCAGGGAACATAAAAACTAACTGTAAAAGCTTTTATAGATATGTGAAGAGAAAAAGATTGGTGAAGTCAAGCATAGGTCCCTTGCAGTCAGAATCAGGGGAATTTATAATGGGGAACAAAGAAATGGCAGACCAACTAAATACATATTTTGGTTCTATCTTCACAAAGGAGGACACAAATAACCTCCCAGAGATGCTGGGGAACATAGGGTCTGATGAAAGGGTGGAACTGAAATAAATCAGTATTTGTAGGGAAATGGTGTTAAGAAAATTGATGGGACTGAAGGCCGATAAATCCCCAGGGCCTGATAATCTACATCCCAGGGTACTTAAGGAAGTGGCCCAAGAAATAGTAGATGCATTGCTGGTCATCTTCCAGAACGCAATAGACTCTGGAACAGTACCCATGGATTGGAGGGTAGCTAATGTTACCCCACTATTCAAAAAAGGTGGTAGAGAAAAAGCAGGGAATTATAGACCGGGAAGCCTGACATCGGTAGTGGGGAAAATGCTAGAGTCCATTATAAAAGATGTAATAGCAGAGCACTAGGAAAGCAGTGACAGGATCGGACAAAGTCAACATGGATTTCCAAAAGGTAAATCATGCTTGACTAATCTACTGGAATTTTTTGAGGATGTAACTGGTAAAATAGATAAGGGAGAACCAGTGGATGTGGTGTATTTGGACTTTCAGAAGGCTTTCGATAAGGTCCCACATAAGAGATTAGCATGCAAAATTAAGGCACATGGGATTGGGGGCAAGGTATTGACTTGGATAGAGAACTGGTTGGCGGACAGAAAGCAAAGAGTTGGAATAAACGGGTCGTTTTCCGAGTGGCAGGCAGTGACTAGTCGGATACCGCAAGGATCGGTCCTAGGACCCCAGCTGTTCACAATATATATTAATGATCTGGACGAGGGAATTGGATGTAATATCTCCAAATTTGCAGACGACACAAAGCTGTGTGGGAGGGTATGATGTGAGGAGGATGTCGTGAAACTCCAGTACGATTTGGACAGGTTGGGTGATTGGGCAGAAACGTGGCAAATGCATTATAATGTGGATAAATGTGAGGTTATCCACTTTGGTGGCAAAAACAGGAAGGCAGATTATTATTTGAATGGCAATAGATTGGGAGAAGGGGAAGTGCAAAGTGACCTGGGTGTTCTTGTGCACCAGTCGCTGAAGGTAAGCATGCAAGTGCAGCAGGCGGTTAAGAAGGCAAATGGTATGTTGGCTTTTGTAGCAAGAGGGTTCGAGTACAGGAACAACGATGTCTTGCTACAGTTGTACAGGGCCTTGGTGAGACCGCACCTTGAGTATTGTGTGCAGTTTTGTTTGCCTTATCTGAGGAAGGACGTTCTTGCCATGGAAGGAGTGCAGCGAAGATTCACCAGGCTGATACCTGGGATGGCAGGAATGACGTATGAGGAGAGATTGTGTCGATTGGGCTTATACTCACTGGAGTTTGGAAGATTGAGAGGGGATCTCATCGAAACCTATAAAATTCTGTCAGGCCTGGACAGACTAGATGCAGGAAGGATGTTTCTGATGGCCGGGGAGTCCAGAACTAGGGGTCATAGTCTAAGGATAAGGGGTAAGCCATTTAGGACTGAAATGAGGAGGAATTTCTTCACCCAGAGAGTGGTGAACCTGTGGAATTCTCTGCCACAGAGGGCGGTGGAGGCCAGTTCATTAAATATATTCAAGAAAGAGTTGGATATATTTCTTAAGGCTAAAGGGATCAAGGGATATGGGGAGAAGGCAGGGACCGGGTACTGAATTTGGATGATCAGCCACGATCTCATTGAATGGCGGAGCATGCTTGAAGGGCCGAATGGCCTACTCCTGCTCCTATCTTCTATGTTTCTATGTTTCTATGTTTCCCTCCAAGTAAGAAGTGGCCTCCTTATTCTTCCTACCAAAATGTAATAGCTCACATTTATCTGTGTTGAACTTCATTGTCCAATTATATGCAAGCTTATTAATGTCCTCCTGTAATTTGTTGCAGTCCTGTTCAGTATTGACTATCCCCCCAATTTGGTGTCATCCGCAAATTTAGAAATTGTGTTTTTGATTCCAAAGTCTAAATCGTTGATATAAATTGTGAACAACAGTGGTCCCAGCACTGATCCTTGTGGGACACCACTACCCACCTTCTGCCACTGTGAATAGCTACCCTTTACTCCCACTCTCTGCTTTCTGTCTTGAAGCCAGCTGGCTATCCATTCTGCTACTTGTCCCCTGACTCCGCGTTCTCTGCCCTTATTCATCAGTCTATTATAAGGTACCTTATCGAAGGCCTTTTGAAAATCTAGATAAATTACATCTACTGCATTACCCTTGTCTACTCTCTCTGTTACCTCTTCAAAAAATTCAATGAGGTTGGTCAAGCAAGACTTTCCCTTTTGAAATCCATGCTGACTATTCCTTATTATATTATGCATTATAGCATATGGAGTTAGGTGACAGATCAGCCAGGATCTCATTGAATGGCGGAACAGGCTCGAGGGCCTGAATGGCCTCCTCCTGTTCCTATGTCCCTAAAAGGTCACCGATAGTGATCACGAGAAGGAACATTGGCTGATTTTCCCTTCCTTACCCTGGCTACTTGAGACCAATTTAGGCCGCCTGTGTGATTTTGGCCGATGCTCACCAGCACAGCACAGAGTGGGAATCGAAACTGGGAAATGGGAATGTGTTTAGTTCCGTTACATCCTGACTTTGCCAAATCAGTCTTTGAGGGAGCTCTGCTCATATAAAAGATTCCCAACAGTACTGTTAAAACAGGGCATGCTTTATTTTAAGTACTAAAGTGCTGTAAATTTTATAAATAACAAAGTCATTACAAAGCAATCAATGTGTAATGTAATACCATTCAAGCCACTGAATAGCAATATAGCAGTTTATATTGTAATATGAAGGTATACTGCACTGTGGTTATATTTATAATGCAATCAATCAGTTGTTCATTTCCAGTACACTTCAAGGAATTGCAGTAAAATGTTACATTACAATGAAGCCGTTGTTATAGATTAATATTATAATCGCCAACTTATTACGCAGCTACCAGAAGATATATATTGGACATACAATTTCTCTTCAATTAATTGCAGGGTGTTTCTCTATTATGTTAATAACATCACAAACACTTTCCTTCATGTTTCCCTTGTTTTTCTCTTCTACTGAGGTTACTGGGGCCTACCTTTGTTAGAGCCCCAGACTGGGCACGATACCATGGCAGCCAGGATGGAGAGGCCTGAGGAACAAAGTAAGTTCGTCCTCAGACCTTGTCATAACAATTCAGGCACCGCCGGCGTACCGCGGCTGCAGTGTGTACCATCTACAAGATGCACTGCAGCAACTCGCCAAGGCTTCTTCGGCAACACCCCCCAAACCCGGGACCTCTTCCACTGAGAAGGACAAGGGCAGCAGGCGCATGGGAACACCACCACCTCCAAGTTCCCCTCCAAGTCACACACCATCCTGACTTGGAAATATATCGGCCGTTCCTTCATCGTCGCTGGGTCAAAATCCTGGAACTCCCTCCCTAACAGCACTGTGGGAGTACCTTCACCACACGGACTGCAACGGTTCAAGGTGGCGGCTCACCGCCACCTTCTCAAGGGCAATTAGGGATGGGCAATAAATGCTGGCCTTGCCAGCGATGCCCACATCCCAGGAACAAATTTTAAAAATATTAGGCGCCCCGACGCAGCGCGCCTATCTGGGCCTAACCAATCTTAGCCGTTGCCGAGGCTCACAGATAAGACCGATTGGGGGAGGGGGTGGGGGGTGGGGGAGGGGGGGGGGTGTGGATTGGGGGAGGGGGCGGGGTGTGGGGGTAGTTTGGGAGAATGGTGGGGTGGGCAAATAGCGGCCCACAGTTTTGTGGTGCCAGGAGGAGTAGTCCTGTTCCTTCCCACTCCACAAAAACACAACATGTGTAAAGCAGGTGCTACGATGTTGACTTTAGACCACACTGATTCTTGCTGCGAGACAGTTTCACGGACACGAGCAATCCTCATCTCAATGACCACGTGTGAGTCTAAGAATTGATTGCTGGAAGGCTGTTTGACATCACAACTGAGCCCAATTGTGAGCTACCATGGTGACCGCTCTTGGCACCTTCTAACTGGGACAGAGATCCAGATCTGATTCCCCCCCCCCCGCACCCCCTCACCACCCCCCCCACACACCCCCTCACCCCCCCCACCCACCCACCACACCCCACTTCAAAGCTTGGAATATGAAGGCAATTTGCAGCATTCACAACTTCACCCTGCGAACTCATAGGCCTAGAATTTTGGTTGGGGCGCCAAAGTGGCGCAAAAGTCGCCTGAGCGCAGGATTTAGCGCAGCGTTCGAGGCTTCAGCGATCGTCAGATTTTCAGTTTCATTGCCCCTCGAGGGACACGGGGCGAGGCTCGAGGCGCTCCGCGTCCCTCTTAGGGCGCTGAAACTGATTATCGCAGCGCAACGTGCCGCAGCGCCACATGCAGCGGCACGGCACACTGCGGTACTGCAGGCCTTCCTCCCACTGTTAAGGGGGAGGGGCCTGCAACAGCACGATCCCCGCTCGCGAGTGCCGGCAAACGAGCCCGGCACCAAGGAGAAGTGCCGAGCTCTCGGGAAACAGCTGGCAATGCCGCGGAGGGGGGGTTAGGAGGCCGGGGACGGAGGTGCTGGCAGGCGGCCGCCCCGCACCTCCACCTTCACTTGCGCCGCTGCCGGCACAGTAAGGCCCCGTGAACCGGGCGCGGGTAGTGAATGGCGCAACTGCGGCGTTCGCTACCAAATATCGCGAATGGGGCGCGAATGGGGCGCTGCGCACACCGATGACGTCATTGGTGGCGGCGCAGCGCAAAAGGCTAACGCCACCATTATCGCCCCAACTCAATATCGCGGGAGGTGCAGCCAGTGGCGCTACAGCCACTGCCTGCCTCTTTAGGCGCTAACAAGTGGCGCTACTCACCCAATTTCTCCCCCATAGAATCATAGAATGGTTACAGCACAGAAGGAGGCCATTCAGCCCGTCGAGCCCGTGCCGGCTCTCTGCGAGAGCACTTCAGCTAGTCCCACTCCCCGCTCCCTTTCCCTGTAGCCCTGCAAATTCTTTTCCTTCAGGTCCCTATCCAACTCCCTTTTGAAAACTACGATTGAGTCTGCCTCCACCACCCTTTCAGGCAGCGCATTCCAGATCCTATCTCAGCAGAAATCAGAGATCAAAACTGGGAACATTTTGCATGAAAACTCAGGAGTGCCACCGATCAGATGAGCCAACCTCTGCAACCAATTCTCTGATCTGTTCTCCCGTCAAGCCACTGGCACGTATTTGGGAATTTTTTGGCTATAATCCACTCTTTTGGTTCAAGAAGTTAGAATCTATCGATTAGATAACAGCCTTCTAACCACTTTCTGCTATCTTTCATGCTACACATCATTGATGGAACCTAAAGCTGCATGTTATAATTAAAAGACAGAGATCAGCAAATTTATTTTTAATTGGTATATGGGTAGACTTTACATATCAGTGCTCCTGCTCAGTGTTTGGTGCAACAGGAATATATTGAGAATTTTGGTGGGACGGTCAGTGTGCGATTTTCTGTCAGAAGCACTGATGTGTAAAATCTACCCCATAGAAGGAAGAACCGGGGCTAGAGATTCGGCTCCATAACGCCCGGTTTTTTCGGCGCAACGGGTGCCGTTTTGTGTCCAAAATGGCGTCTGCGCCACACGTGTCACAATCTGGTGCAGGTCGCGCCAGATGCCATCTTGGCAAAGGCCGAACAAGAGGCGTTCATTACCCATGTCTGAGGCAGCCAGCGCCAGTGCTGATCGCCTCCGGGAAAACCAGCGCTAAAACAGCACGGAATTTTAAAAAAAAGCTAAGTACTTACTGACATGAACCAGTCATTCATGAAAGAAAGACTTATGAAATAATACTGAGCGGCCTACGGGTGGCGCTGTCCAGGGAGAGTATAAATACTCGGGCATGGGCCCAGCTTGCTCAGGACATTCTTTTACAGGAACTAGTGAAGGACACAACTAGACCTCCATGTTGTAAAACAGTTGATTAAAGCTTTGTTTAACGCTTAGACCAAGTGCCTAGTAGTTTTCTTACGTCACTTACCATAATCAAAGCCACTCCTGGTCCTGAGATCTCTGACCTCACTCCCGACTCCGACCTCCTAGCCGGACTCCCCCACTCTCCCCCCTACCCCACTCCCAGCTCCAAATAATACTCCAGACCCCCTGCGATCTTCTTCCCCGACCCCCCGACAGCGCTCCGATTGCTCTCCGAGGCCCAGCCGCCCCTCCTCCAGGCCCCCTGCCATCTTCTTCCCCGATCACTTACCTGAAAATTGGCACACGGACCAGTGCGGGCTCCCACCGCTGAGCCAGCTACAGGACAATGAGGTCTCAGGCCCCAAATCCGGCACTCCTTGGACCCCCCCATTTGATCACGGGCTGTCAGCACTCTGCGGGTAAGGCGCCAAAAAAGGGACACTACCGAATTTTAGGTCCTTGTATTTAAATAGCCTTATTGCAACCTCAGGGCATCTCAAAGTGCTTCACAGCTAATGAATGATACAGTTTTTATGAATCCCAACACAGCAGTCATTAAAGAAAAAGAAAGACTTGCATTTCTACAGCGCCTTTCACGACCACCGGACGCCCCAAAGCGCTTTACAGCCAATGAAGTACTTTTTGAAGTGTAGTCACTGTTGTAATGTGGGAAACGTGGCAGCCAATTTGTGCACAGCAAGCTCCCACAAACAGCAATGTGATAATGACCAGATAATCTGTTTTTATTAGGTTGATTGAGGGATAAATATTGGTCAGGACACCAGGGATAATTCCCCTGCTCTTCTTCGAAATAGTGCCGTGGGATCTTTTATGTCCACCTGAGAGAGCAGACGGGGCCTCGGTTTATCCAAAAGATGGCACCTTCGACAGTGCGGCACTCCCTCAGCACTGCACTGGAGTGTCAGCCTAGATTTTTGTGCTCAAGTCTCTGGAGTGGGACTTGAACCCACAACCTTCTGAGGGTGCTACCCACTGAGCCACAGCTGACACAGTAGCTGCATCACTAAGAGGTACATTAACACTTAAAAAATATCTTTATGCACCACAGCAAAGAATTACAAAGCCACACTGAGTTGAGGCCGCAGCTTTGACTGCAAGCCTATAATATAAATGGGATGGCCTTATTGCCTCTGGTGACAGAGTGCCAGCTCGAGAGATGTTTTTCCCTTGTACTATTGGAGGTACAGAGCATCTGCTCAGAGAATGTCAGCTTGGCTGCACTGATATCATCGGAAAGTTTGTTCAGCCCCACACCAGGACTGGAGCATAGAATCTTGGCTGATCCTGCAGTGAACTGCATTTGAAGAAGAGCAGGGGAGTTCTCCCAGTGTCCTGGGGCTAACACGCATCCCTCAACCAACATTGCTAAAAAAACAAAACCAGATTAACTGGTCGGTATCACGTTGCTATTTGTAGGATCCTGATGTCCGCATATTGGCTGCTGCCTTTTCTACATTACAACAGTGACGACTTCATTGGCTGTAAAGTGCTTTGGTCATGAAAGGTGCTATAGAAATGCAAGTCTTTCTTTTTGAAGTACAGAGGAGGTGCTGCATTGTCAGAGGTGCTATTTTTCAGGTGAGATATTAAACCTGTGACCTTTTGCCAGGATCACATGAATATTAAATATCTCATAAAACATTTTAAACACGAGCAGAGAGGTCTCCAAGTGCTGTGGCCAACCTTCCTCACTCAACCATCTTTCATTTAATTGCTGTTTGTGGGCACTTGGTTTGCCCATTTAAATGCTTCTCAACAACAACTTGTATTTATACAGCACCTTAAACATAGTAAAATGTCCCAGGGCGCTTCACAGGAGCGATTATGAAACAAAATTTGACACCAAGCCATATAAGGAGATATTAGGGCAGGTGATCAAAAGCTTGGTCAAAGAGGTAGGTTTTAAGGAGCGTCTTAAAGATGGGGAGAGAGGTAGCAAGGCGGGGAGGTTTAGGGAGGGAATTCCAGAGCTTAGGGCCTCGGTAGCTGAAGGCACGGCCACCAATGGTGGAGCGATTAAAGAGGCCAGAATTGGAGGAGCGCAGAGGTCGCAAAGGGTTGTAGGGCTGGAGGAGGTTACATAGACATAGAAGATAGGAGCAGGAGTAGGCCATTCGGCCCCTCGAGCCCACTCCACCATTTAATGAGATCATGGCTGATTATCCAAATTCAGTACCCTGTCCCTGCTTTCTCTCCATATCCCTTGATCCCTTTAGCCTCAAGAAATATATCCAACTCCTTCTTGAATATATTTAATGAATTGGCCTCAACTGCCCTGTGTGGCAGAGAATTCCACAGGTTCACCACTCTCCGGGTGAAGAAATTCCTCCTCATCTCAGAGGAAGGGAGGGGCGAGGTGTTGTCCGAACGGGAGCCAATGCCCTTCAAATGTAATTACTTGTGAAGCATTTTGCGATGTTTCTGGAGGATGTAACGAGGCGCTATGTAAATGCGAGCATTGCTTTAAAGTTTTCAAATGTTACGAGCCACGTCCGGTGGTGCCCATCACCACAGGCTGCCATTTGTCTGTCTGCGATGGCTTTTGCTTCACTGGCCAAATGGATCCTTCCCAGACATTAGGGACGGCCGGCAGCCAGAAACTAACAGCCGCAGTTGTGATTTTGAATCGATTGTGCCTACCCCATTGTCTTTGTGTTGCTGGCTGCTAGTTTTGGAATCGGAATTACAAGTTAAAAATAGCGAATGAGGTACTCAGCATATCAGAGGTTCTCCTCTGAGAGCCGCTCTACAATCCAACCCGGCTATATGTATGAGAAAGAGTTTACTGTTTTCCATCACAACGGCTTTAATCACAATGAAATCCTTGCCTTCCCGAGATACGCAGATATTGCAAAAGCTGTGATACTTTTGAGATGTAAATGTTCTGTTTTACATTTGTAGGAGATCGCTTGGATGCAGTTGGTCAGGACGGAGAGTATAATCTCGACACCCCCACATGATGATTGAATTACAAGCTTTGAGCCAAGCAAGGCAATAGAATGTGGTGGAATTAAGGGTCAAAAACCTCAGGTGACTCCTTCCAATTTGACGTGCTAAACTTATAATTCAGTGACAATTAAAAAAAAAATGTTGTAGACTTTATTTTCCCAGCTCCCCGCTGAACTGTTCAGCTCAATCAGCCTGCCAACGTGACAACCGACCCACGGAGAAGAACAAAGCAATGTCCCAGGGTTTGATCCTGCACACACTGGGACAGAGTCTATAAGTAACTAGGCAACAAACCGCATGCCCGCTACCATGGAGGCTGTGTGTTTCTTTTGTTGAAACTGTTGATTCAGACACAGGTCCTGCTATTTGAGGCCTGTGTCTACGCACCAGATAGTAATGCGTTTCTTACTGGTCAGGAGTGCTTAAATGAGTTTCCTATATGAGTAAAACAAAGAGACACACAGCACAATCTACTCTGTTTCTGTTTGGCAGTGTTTCCCATCTGAATCTTGACATCGCCCCACAAGCTTACTGAATGAACTCAACCATTCTCTCCTGCCTTCAACTCTGTGTGACTTTGTAATTCTTTGCTGCGGTGCATAAAGATAGTTTTTAAAGTGTTAATATACCTCTTAGTGCTACAGCTACTGTGTCAGCTGTGGCTCAGTGGGTAGCACTCCTGCCTCTGAGACAGAAGGTTGTGGATTCACAGTCCCACCCCAGAGACTTGAGCACAAAAAAACCTAGGCTGACTCTCCACTGCAGTGCTGAGGGAGTGCTGCACTGTCGGAGGTGCTGTCTTTCGGATGAGATGTTAAACTGCTCTGCTCTCTCAGGTGGACATAAAAGATCCCATGGCATGTGACATAAGAAAACGACTAGGCACTTGGTCTAAGCATTAAACAAAGCTTTAATCAACTGTTTTACAACATGGAGGTCTAGTTGTGTCCTTCACTGGTTCCTGTTAAGAATGTCCTACACAAGCTGGGCCCATGCCTGAGTATTTATACTCTCCCTGGACAGCACCACCCGCAGGCCGCTCAGTTGATTCATGTCAGCACTATTCCAAAGACAAACAGGGGAGTTATCCCCGGTGTCCTGGGGCCAATATTTATCCCTCAATCATCACTAAAACAGATTATCTGGTCATTATCACATTGCTGTTTGTGGGACCTTACTGTGCACACATTGGCTGCCATGTTTCCCACATTACAACAGTGACCACACTTCATCGGCTGTTAAGCGCGTTGGGACATTGTGAAAGGCGCTATATAAATGCAAGTCTTTCTATCTTTTTCAGTAACAACACTTGTAGAATATGCTTATCGCAAGTAGAATAAAACTGGTCTACACTTAAGAAGTCTACGTTAAGAGGTGGGTTTGGCTCTGATGATTGCTCTTGCTGGCTAAGTCATTGGGCAGTTGAATCATTCAGACCAGGCAGGTCTCAGGTTTGATCAGTGGTCCTTGGCAAGATAGTGGGACAACTGGCCTTAGCATCCCTGGGTTAGGGAATGGAAAAATCAACGAGGGTTCTCACTCCTGATGGCTCGTCAGTGATTCTTACCGGAGATACATATGTTGACATCTGGTAGGGACAAGATGGGCCTTTGTGGTGGTGCCCCCCATAGGGAACAGCCTCCTGACACTCACTTTCTAGGCAGACATCTGAAGCTTGCCCCCATGAGTGGCGGCCTGAGAAACCAAAAGCAAAATACTGTGAATGCTGGAAATCTGAAATAAAAACAGAAAATGCTGGACATACTCAGCAGGTCGGGCAGCATCTGTGGAGAGAGAAACAGGGTCAACGTTACGGTCATTTCAGTTCTGATGATGGGTCATCGACCCGAAATGTTAACTCTTGTTTCTCTCTCTCTCCCCACAGATGCTGCCTGACCTGCTGAGTATTTCCAGCATTGTGTGTTTTTATTCCTGAGAAACCAAATGCTAGTGAGGAGTTGATACCTTCAGAGGTGGAGGAGAGGGAAGACAATTGACAGAATAAAGAGGAAGAATAAAAATGAAAAATATAAATTCTGCTCAATTTGTCTCTGAAATTGTATGGAAAATCCATAAACTGTTGAGTGCACAGAAAACTGCCCTGCAAACATAGCCAATACAATACATTCTGTTCTTCAGAACGCAACACAATGAAGTTTCCCATTTTACTTAAAATAAACTGAAGCATGAAAGCCAAGAGCAACAAAACCTGTTTAAAAACCTGATATCTGGCATTCAGAGAGGTTACACAGCTCCTTAGGCACAGCACTGAGTTAAAGTAAATGAAAGCGTGAGGAGTGTTTTTTTGAGAGCGGTTTGACATCGTGGCTCGGTGCTGTCCATGTCCTGGTGGAGCGACACTGCAGCTATCTCCCTGCGTGTATGTTTTGAAGTCCGCTGCCGGTCCCCGGCAGGTGCTCTGGAAGCTGCGTAGCTGTGCAAAGGTTGGAGTTCCACGGCAGATTGGGAAACCCACGAAAAAAAGTGGGCCATCAGCACCGCTGATGGAACGAAATAGGCCAGATAATGTACACTTGAGAGTGCCCTCGACAGTGCAAGACTGTGCACCACCTGTCCCTGCTACTCTAGTAAGTCACTTGATCAGCATTGTGCCCCGCACTCAAGTTAAGGAGTAGGGAATATTTTTGGGTTACGTTAAATATAAGGAAAAAAATTATTTCTCATCAATTTTGTCCAGTTTTTCTCTGCTCCTTCTTGGGATATGGGCATGACCTTGCCTAAGTCACTGCTCCTCACGTGTGAGTCTTCACAGTGAATGTTGGCAGGCCACTCTCCCATAAGGGGGCTTCGTAGCCAGCTCCAATCCTTTCCTCACTTGAAAGAAAAGAAAGTCTTGCATTTATATAGCGCCTTTCAGATGTCCTAAGTGCTTTACAGGCAATTAAGTATTTTTGAAGTGTAGTCACTGTTGTAATGTAGGAAATTTGGCAGCAAGCTCCCACAAACAGCAATGTGATCATGACCAGATAATCTGTTTTTAGGGATGTTGATTGAGGGATCAATATTGGCCCCAGGACACCGGGGATAACTCCCCTGCTCTTCTTCGAAACAGTGGCCATGGAATCTTTTACACCCACCTGAGAGAGCAGACGGGGGGTCTCAGTTTAACATCTCATCCGAAAGACGGCACCTCCGACAGTGCAGCACTCCTTCAGTACAGCCCTGGGAGTGTCAGCCTGGATTTTTGTACTCAAGTCTCATGGAGTGGGACTTGAACCCACGACCTTATGAATCAGAGGCGAGGGCCACGGCTGACATGCTGTTGCATTTGATAAACACACATGGATACTTCCAGCTGGATAGTGATCAGAAGTGGGAATCTTGGCCAGCATTGTTGTCCCTAGCAACCCAGAAGGCTGAGGCCTACTCACTGCCCACTGTCCCAGCAGAGAACAGCTAATTTAGCAAAATGATATACTGGTTAAGAAGTATCAGGTTTTTTTTCTTTTTTGCTTCTGATCTTCTCCCCTTATTCCCTCGCAAATATTGGTTGTTCTATAATTCAATGACCAACGGGGAAACAATGAAGAAAGGCAGAGCCGGACCAGTAAAAAAAAGCAGCATTGTGCATCGTACAACAACTTGCATTTATATAGTGCCTTTAAAATAGTAAAACGCCCCAAGACACTTCACAGGAGCCACATAAGGAGATATTAGGGCAGGTGACCAAAAGCTTGGTCAGAGAGGTCGGTTTTAAGGAGCGTCTTAAAAGAGGAGAGAGAGGTAGAGAGGCGGAGAGGTTTAGGGAGGGAATTCCAGAGTTTAGGGCCTCAGTAGCTGAAGGCACGGCCACCAATGGTGGAGCGATTAAAATCGGGGATGCTCACGAGGCCAGAATTAGCGGAGCGCAGATATCCCGGAGGTGTATCGTACTATGCTTGGAGACCAATGGCTCAAACAACAGGAAACCAGGTATAGCAGATCGTGATAGGAAAGTAGGCGACTAAACTGAGTGACTGTGAACTAATTGAAAATAGAACATTGCCAAAGCAAGTATCATCAAAAAATGGCTCAGCAAGTTTATTCAGTGAATAGCTGAACCAGACAGGCCTGGAAGGTCCAAGTTTAATCCTTGATTAGTGTTTAGTTGGTTGATCTGAGCTGAGATGCAGGCAGGGGATGTGGGTAGGGTGGGGGGTGGTCTATAACTGACATTATCACTCCTGGGTTAGAGAGATTCCCACTCTGCATTGTTGTCCAGCGAGCCCTGCCCAAAATACACTTGTGGATCAGCTGGCACTTACTGTCAAAGGTCAGAGACCAATAATGGTCATTTTAGTCAGGTAGATTGAGGCCAGCCGGCACACTTGGAAGGAGTCAATGTTGTCAGGCAAGAGGGGAGGCAAGAAGAGACAATAAAACCGTGCCAACCAGGGGTGGTCCGTGGGGCAGTATGGCAGTGGGGCAGTATGGTGGCGGGGCAGCATGGCGGTGGGGCAGCATGGCGGTGGGGCAGTATGGCGGTGGGCAGTATGGTGGGGCAGTATGGCGGTGGGGCAGTATGGTGGCAGGGCAGTATGGCAGTGGGGCAGTATGGCGGTGGGGCAGTATGGCGGTGGGGCAGTATGGTGGGGCAGTATGGTGGGGCAGTATGGCGGCGGGGCAGTATGGCGGTGGGGCAGTATGACGGCGGGGCAGTATGGCAGTGGGGCAGTATGGCGGCAGGGCAGTATGGCGACGGGGCAGTATGGCGGTGGGGCAGTATGGCGGTGGGGCAGTATGGCAGTGGGGCAGTATGGCGGCAGGGCAGTATGGTGCAGCACCAACCCACAGCACCTTGGAATGATGGGATGTGGATTCAAGCCACTTTGGGGAAGCTATCATATATCTTTTCTTAGCTTTCACCCCTCCATTCTTGAAGGTGCTTGACTTGTGCTGAGGTCCAGTTCTACAGCCACCTGAACATGTGTGAGCACCATGGCTTAGATTTCCTTTATGCTAGTGACCCAGATTCAAATTACCTCAAGGTTTATTTTCTCTTCCTTCCTGAAGACACCGATATTCAGTTGCACAGGTGCCAGCGGCCTTCCAATACCTCATCAAATGGCATTTCTGAGTTGAGCTAGACCAATCAATGGTGGAGGACATGGTGGCTGAGTTGGATCCTATCTTCAGCCAAACTCCCCACCAGTGCACTTTCCAACCACAATCATTGGACAGCAAACACAGGAGCCCTGGCTGGTTTCCCCTTCACTAGCCCAGGATTGCTGAAGTCAATTATTTGTTTTTATTATTCATTCTCGGGATATGGGCATTGCTGGCAAGGCCGGCATTTATTGCCCATTCCTAGTTAGAGAGCATCCTGACGAACTGTATCACAGTGTGGTATAGCAGCTGTACCTCCTGTAACCGGAAAGCCCTGCAGCGGGTAGTCAAAACTGCCCAACGCATTACCGGCACCCGGCTACCGACCATTGAGAACATCTACCAGAAACGCTGTCTACGGAGGTCACTGACCATCATCAAAGACCCTACCCACCCCAGCCACAGTTTGTTCGCCCCCCTGCCATCTGGGAGACACTACAGATGCATTCGCACCCGAACGACCAGATTTAGGAACAGCTTCTTTCCCAGGGCTGTCATCCTACTGAACTCTGCTAATAAACTCTAAAGCCTGCACATCTGTCAATGCACTTTATTATGTTTATGTTTATGTTACAAGCCAAATGTATGTTAAATGTCTTAATCTAAATGTACACACTCGGGAGCCGCAAGCTTACATTTCGTTGTACTGCACTTGTGCACTAACAATAACAATAAAGTTGATTATTATTATTATTATTATTAGTTGCCCTTGAGAAGGTGGTGGTGAGCCGCCTTCTTGAACCGCTGCAATTCCTGTGGTGAAGGTGCTCCCACAGTGCTGTTAGTTCCAGGATTTTGACCCAGCGACGATGAAGGAACGGAAACATACGTCCAAGTCAGGATGGTGTGTGACTTGGAGGGGAACTTGGAGGTGGTGGTGTTCCCATGCGCCTGCTGCCCTTGTCCTTCTAGGTGCTAGAGGTCGCGGGCTTGGGAAGTGCTGCCGAAGTGATGTACTGTCACCTCGACTGAGACTAGCAAACGTAGCACAGGACGGGGATTGAAAGGAAACTTTATTTTAAAGGAACAGTTACGCCGTTTGTTTTCCATTGGTGGTGAAGGATTTTGTTTAGGGTGGCCTGGTGCGTAGTGTAACTACAATTTAAAATTGCTGAACATAACTGGTACTGGTACAAGACAAAATTAATGTTAAATACAGTTCAATAGAAAGCTTAATTCTTTATAAAATGATAGAAAAATGCTCCTTCTAATATAGTTGGAGGCTAGTGATCGAGCTCTGTGCCTGTGCTTAATGCAGGCGGCGAGCTCTGCGTTTCCTTATGAAAGAATGATGAGAGGAAGCAAAGTAATTCCGTATGATCTACTCAGATACGGCACCAGTGTGATACCCGCACCAAGAGCAGGACACTGCCATTAGTGTAATGACATTGTAAACCCTTTCATAAGGCACGCTTACAATTTCACTACACTGAGCACACACAGGAAAATCATCCCTCGAAATGGATATTTCTTCTGATCTCCCTTGATTGTGTTGTACTCAAAGCACATGAAACAGAATGCAAATGCTTTGTTAGGATGTAAGAATATGAAAAAGTCCCCCTACCACAACAACTTGTATTTATATAGCACCTTTAGTGTAGTAAAACATCCCAAGGCGCTGCACAGGAGTCTTACAAGACAAAAATTTTGACACCGAGCCACATAAGGATAAATTAGGGCAGGTGACCAAAAGCTTGGTCAAAGAGGTAGATTGTAAGGAGCGTCTTAAAGGAGGAAAGAGAGGTAGCGAGGCGGAGAGGTTTAGGGAGGGAATTCCAAAGCTTAGGGCCCAGGCAGCTGAAGGCACGGCCACCAATAATTGAGCGATTATAATCAGAGATGCTCAAGAGGGCAGAATTAAAGGAGCGCGGATATCTCAGGGGGTTGTGGGGTTGACGGAGATTACAGAGATGGGGAGGGGGGAGGCCATAGAGGGATTTGAAAACAAGGATGAGAATTTTGAAATCGAGGCGCTGCTTAACTGGGAGCCAATGTAGGTCAGCGAGCACAGGGGTGATGGGCGAACGGGACTTGGTGGGAGTTAGGACACGGGCAGCCGAGTTTTGGATGAGCTGAAGTTTATGTAGGGTAGAATGTGGGAGGCCGGCCAGGAGTGCGTTGGAATAGTCAAGTCTAGAGGTAACAAAGGCATGGATGAGGGTTTCAGCAGCAGATAAGCTGAGGCAAGGGCGGAGACTGGCAATGTTATGGAGGTGGAAATAGGCGGTCTTTGTTATGCTGCGGATATGTAGTCGGAAGCTAATTTCAGGGTCAAATATGACACCAAGGTTGCGAACAGTGTGGTTCAGCCTCAGACAGATGTTAGGGAGAGGGATGGAGTCAGTGGCTCGGGAACGGAGTTTGTGGCGGGGACCGAAAACAATGGCTTCGGTCTTCCCAATATTTAATTGGAGAAAATTTTTGCTCATCCAGAACTGAATGTCGGACAAGCAGTCTGACAATTTAGAGAACATGGAGGGGTCGAGAGAAGTGGTGCTGAGGTAGAGCTGGGTGTCGTCAGTGTACATGTGGAAACTGACGCTGTGTTTTCAGATGATGTCGCCAAGGGGCAACATGTAGATGAGAAATAGGAGGGGGCCAAGGATAGATCCTCAGGGGACACCAGAGGTAACGATACGGGAGCGGGAAGAGAAGCCGTTGCAGGTGATTCTCTGGCTACAATTAGATAGATAAGAATGGAACCAGGCGAGTGCAGTCCCACCCAGCTGGACGACTCTGGTGGAGAGGTGTTGGAGGAGGATGGAGTGGTCAATCGTGTCAAAACTGCAGACAAGTCAAGAAGGATGAGGAGGGATAGTTTACCTTTGTCACAGTCACAAAGGATGTCATTTGTGACTTTGATGAGAGCCAGTTCAGTACTGTGGCGGGGCGGAAACCTGATTGGAAGGATTCAAACATGGAGTTGTGGGAAAGATGGGCACGGATTTGGGAGGCGACAACACGTTCAAAGACTTTGGAGAGGAAAGGGAGGTTGGGGCAGAGGGGTCAAGGGTTGGATTTTTGGAGGAGAGGGGTGATGATGGCAGGTTTGAGGGAGAGGGGGACAGTACCTGAGGAGAGAGAACCGTTAACAATGTCAGCTAACATGGGAGCCAGAAAAGGAAGTTGGGTGGTCAGCAGTTTTGTGGGGCTGAGGGAACAGGAAGTGGGTCTCATGGACAAGATGATTGCGGAGAGGTCATGAGGGGAGATCGGAGAGAAACTGGAGAAAGATGTGAGATCAGGGCTACGGCAGGGGGGAACTTTAGAGGAAGTTTGGCCTGGTGGGCTAGGGGAAGGAAGGGAAGTGGCAGAGGCAGCTGAACGGATGGTCTCAATCTTAGAGACAAAGAAGTCTGTGAGCTCCTCACACTTGTTGTCGGAGTTGAGGGTGGAGGTTAGACGGGTTTAAGAAGACGGTTAGTAGTGGAGATTAGAAGCCAGGTTTTATCTTTGCATTCCAGAATGATTCTGGAATAGTGAGCAACTTTGGCAGACGAGAGCAGGACCCCGATAATGCTTTACGTGGTCCAACCAGATCTACCACTGGAAGAATGAACCAAGCATAAAAATGCAGTAAGATTTAGCAGAGATCCAGTTTCCTGGATGATCTCACCTGGGTTAAAGCGAAGAACTGCCTTCTCAGACCCAAATATTGGCTTTTAATGTAAAAACCTGCACACTTAGTTTGCGCTCAATTATTAAGTCTGTAGTGTATGTACCTTTAAGAGAGAACTACTTTTACAGCTCCTGTATACTGTAGTACCGGCAGTGACCACACCTGTCTATAAGCCTTGAGCATGCCTCTGTACTGTTAGTCTTTAGACTACCCTCCTCCAGTAAACACCTGTTGATTGTTAATTTACAGCCTCCGTCTAGTTATTGGAAAACATCATACTTTAAGAATCAACGGATTCAACAAAGTCTATCTCGAAAAGAAAAGCAACTTAAAATAATAATCCCATCTAACTATCCGCATAAAGTAATTGGTATTTAAAATTAGCAAATGGTTTGTTCAATAGCTCAGTGATTTGATTCAGTGAGTAGATGATGCACACAGATCAGGAATGTGCAGATTCGATCCTTGGTCTGTGATGACAGGGCCTTGGTGAGACCGCACCTGGAGTACTGGAGTGCACAGTTTTGGTCTCCTTATCTAAGGAAGGATATACTTGCCTTCGAGACGGTGCAACGAAGGTTCACTAGATTGATCCCTCGGATGAGAGGGTTGTCCTATGATGAGAGATTGTGTAGAATGGGCCGATACTCTGTGGAGTTTAGAAGAATGAGAGGTGATCACATTGAAACATACAAGATTCTGAGGGGGATTGACAGGGTAGATGCTGAGAGGTTGTTTCCCCCTGGCTGGAGAGTCTAGAACTAGGGGTCACAGTCTTAGGATAAGGGGTCGGCCATTTAAGACTAAGATGAGGAGGAATTTCTTCACTCAGAGGGTGGTGAATCTTTGGAATTCTTTACTTCAGAGGGCTGTGGATGCTGAATCTTTGAGTATATTCAAGGCTGAGATCAATAGATTTTTGGACTCTAGGGGAATCAAGGGATATGGAGATCGGACGGGAAAGTGGAGTTGAGGTCGAAGATCAGCCATGATCTTATTGAATGGCGGAGCAGGCTTGAGGGGCTGTATGGCCGACTCCTGCTCCTAATTATTATGTTCTTATGAACTTATGAAGAGCTGATCTCAACTGGGATGGCAGTTGGGTACGATGAGGGTTGTCTTGTGTGCACGTGTGCGCAGACCTTGGGTGCGAGCAGGATTGGCCTTGATTGTGACGTCTTCTATGATTGTCAACACTCAGGGGGGGTAATTTCAACCTAAACCTCCGGGCGGGAAATCCCACGGGATCGGATGGAATGCTGATTTTACACCGCGCCTAATATTACTCTCCACTGACTTCACCCGATCTTGTCAGATTCCCCACGGACAGGATTTGTTAAAATTGCCCCTCGGTGTCAAGGTTCACACGTGAATAACTGTGGCTTGGGCGAGCTTTTGGAGAATGAGCAATGCACATAGTACTACAACCCAGAAAAAAACCCACTGCCTTCAGATGAGGAGGGAACTGCTGGAAATTGGTGAGAGATAAATTAAGTTCAGAAGCGAATAATTTTAATAATGTTAATAATACCCATCTTGAGGAGCATTGAAAAGTATTCCACAGTGAGAAATGAAAACTCGCCCGCTTTTAGTGTGAAATCCTAACACCTGGTAGTTTGCGAATTTGAATTCAGTTAATTAAATAAATCTGGAATAAAAAGCTAGTATCAGTAATGGTGACCAGTAAACTAATGGATTGCCGTAAAAACCCTTCTGGTTCACTAATGTCCTTTAGGGAAGGAAATCTGCCGTCCTTACCTGGTCGGGCCTATATGTGACTCCAGACCCACAGCAATGTGATTAACTGTCCTGTTCATAGTCCCACTCCAGAGACTTTGAGCTCCAAAGCTAGGCTGACACTCCCGGTGCAGTGCTGAGGGAGCGCCGCACTGTCGGAGGTGCCGTCTTTCGGATGAGACGTTAAACCGAGGCCCCGTTTGCTCTCTCAGGTGGACGTAAAAGATCCCATGGCACTATTTCAAAGAAGAGCAGGGGAGTTCTCCCCGGTGTCCTGGGGCCAATATTTATCCCTCAATAAACATCACTAAAACAGATTATCTGGTCATTATCACATTGCTGTTTGTGGGAGCTGCTATGCACAAATTGGCTGCTGCGTTTCCTACATTACAACAGTGACTACACTCCAAAAAGTACTTCATTGGCTGTAAAGCGCTTTGGGACGTCCGGTGGTCATGAAAGGCGCTATAGAAATGCAAGTCTTTCTTTTCATCCAACTACTGGCTCCCCCTGTTTGCATTCCTAAAACTGTCTCACTTAACCCAACGACAGAGTCGCAGTTCCACATTCTGAACTACAGAAGCAACATAAGTATGCATAATGTAAAGATTGTGCAGTACCCCGTGGCCAGGACACCGGGGAGAACTCCCCTGCTCTTCTTAGAAATATTGCCATGGGATATTTTACGTCCACCTGAGAGAGCAGACGGGGCCTCGGTTTAACATCTCATCCGAAAGACGGCCTAGATTTTCGTGCTCAAGTCTCTGGAGTGGGACTTGAACCCACAACCTTCTGACTCCGAGGCGCGAAGTGCACCCACTGAGCCACAGCTGACACTACTCACAGACAACCTGAATGACAGAAGGGGCAAATTTATAACCCCCTGTTATTTGGGGAGGAGTACAGCCAGACGAGCTGAGCGACAAATGCGCTCATGGTAACGTTACTGTGGCGATGAGGGTTAAAGTGGTTTTTATCATTGCTTCCTTCAGGAAAAAGCTTTGCCCAGCACTTTTCACTGGAGATGATGCCCCTTTAAGCATCTTTCCACGCTTGGCAATTGCCTTTTTTGACTTTTACATATTCCAGCTAATGATCCAGTGGACAGTGAAATGACCAATAAACCCCCATCGAATAATGAGCTGTGTGCATCTATTCCAGAAATACTCTGATGGGATATATTTACTTTGCTCATTAAACAACATTAGAACACGATAAGCACCACTGCTTCTCCAATAGATAAAAATGTTTTTTTGGTGTTTTGACAAACTGGTCTGAAGTGTATCAAACGGAATGTGCTGGTGCACCCCGTAAACTTCTGAGGAGACTCTGCTAAAAGGTATGAAAATTGGGTAGCGGCTAACTGTGGCAAAAAAAAAGCTTTCAATTATTATCATAGCAACATTATCATAATTAAGTTTTTATAGGGCACACTTTTCTTAGTTGAGTTAAGCAGCTGGAACTCGAGAGACAATATCTGTGAAAACAAGGCTTACTCTCGTCCGCATTATCTCTTTACAAATAAACCTTTGAGAGATTTACATCATAATGCTCGCCAAGACAGTTGGAGCCCAAGCCCATGTGGAAGGGTTTTGTGTAAAGTTTTTTATTCTGCACGTGTGGTCTTTGGAGCCCCGGTCCAGCATCCTTCGAATGACAAAGCCACTCGAATTCACTTCTGCATGTATGTCCTGTCCAGACATCAGTTCAACAGGCTCATAAATGAAAGGAGGGGGGGGGGTGCACAGAATAAATCTTTCATTATGAGCAAGAAATATATATCCACCAAATGTGTTTTGACAGGCTCAAAGTATGATGTTTTTGAATGCCTTGTGTTGTCCTTCCATCAGACTTGATGTCTGCAACACCCTGAAAATACTTGGGACATTTCCAAAATATATTACTTATACTATGAGTGGATCACTAGGGGTGGGGGGGGGGGGGGGGGAGGCGGAGGGGGTCATAGCAGCCAACATGGTGACACTGACACTCAGCAATGGCTTCATTATACTATGGTCTGTTTCTTACTTCGGCATACGAAAATGGATGAGACAAGAGGCCTTTCATAGATTTTTGCAACAACAATGATTCATTCTCTTGTATTAGAGATGATTTTCAGAGCGAGTGAATGGAGGCATGCTGAGCATGCCTCCTGTTAAAGCCTGCAAAGTCTCAAGAGGCCTTTGCCCACTGGTTCCTCGCAAGATTTAAAAGAAAACTCCAGGCAGATAAGCCTCAGGTTCAATCCCTAGTCTGTGCTGAGTTACCAGCTACAAGATGCACTGCAGCAACTCGCCAAGGCTTTTTCGGCAGTAAACCCACGACCTCTTCCACCTAGAAGGACAAGGGCAGCAGGTGCTGGGAACACCACCACCTCCAAGTTGCCCTCCAAGTCATACACCATCCTGACTTGAAAATATATCGCCGTTCCTTCATCGTCGCTGGGTCAGAATCCTGGAACTCCCTCCCTAACAGCACTGTGGGAGCACCTTCACCACACGGACTGCAGCAGTTCAAGAAGGTGGCTCACCACCACCTTCTCAAGGGCAATTATAGGGATGGGTAATAAATGCTGGCCTTGCCAATGATGCCCACATCCTGTGAATGAATTTTAAAAATAGTTGATCGTAGCTAGGGTGACCGTAAGCAAACTAGCATTGGCCTCAGCGCTCTTGATGCTGATCGCTATCTAGCAACGCCCTGCTGGAGGTGCACACATGTCGATGTTGCGTGAGGACAGCATTGTACTCGGCTGCAGAGATGACTTCCATGGTCGAATAACTGACAGTGGTCACTTGGGTGAGGGAGTGAAGGATGAACAGTACCTGTGGAGCCTTATACTTCAGCAAGGAGTCAGCACCTTCAGGAAGGGAGGGGGAGAGGAGGGAAGAGAATTGGCAAGGGGAAAAAAAAGAAAATAGATGACACAAGGCCTTGCACAGATTTTGCAGCAACAATGAATGTTTCCATTGTGTTAATGATCACTTGCAGAGATCGTGAATGGGGTCATACTGAGTACGCATCTTGTTAAAGCCTAAAGCCTCAAGGGGCCTTTCTCCAATGACAAGATTAAAATATCATAGACCAGGAAGATCTCAACTTCAATCTCCAGTTTGTGCTGAATTTGCTGGGGTAATGGTGAGGGTGCCTCAGAATGAGGATGGGGAATAATCAGCTGGGATTATCAATCCTCAGTGCATTCTAGTCACGATGCGGTCTCCTCTACATTGGGGAGGCCAAACGCAGATTGGGTGACCGCTTTGCGGAACACCTCCGTTCAGTCCGTAAGGGTGACCCCGAGCTTCTGGTCGCCTGTCATTTTAATTCACCGCTCCATTCCCACTCGGACCTCACCGTCCTTGGCCTCTTGTATTGTTCTACGGAAGCTCAACGTAAACTCGAGGAACAGCAACTCATCTTCCGATTAGGCACTTTGCAGCCTTCCGGACTCAATATCGAGTTCAACAATTTCAGATCATAACCTCGGCCCCTATTACTTTTTTACTTATAATTTTTTCCACCCCTTTGTTTTGGGTCCTCCTTCCCCCCACCACCCCCCTTTCCTTTTGTTTCTCTCTCTCACCTGGCAGCCGTCTCTTACCTGCCAGTACACTTCACACCTAATCTCAGCTGCCTTTTGTCTCCACGGGCCTATTACCATCTCGTCTGGCTTCGAATACCTTTTATTGTCTCTTTTCTTCTTTTGTTCGATCGCAGTCTTGCCTTCGATCTATTTTCTTTTCTTTCCAGTTTTGAAGAAGGGTTTCGACCCGAAACGTCAACTCAAATTTCTCTCCACGGATGTTGCCTGACCTGCTGAGTTTTTCCAGCATTTTCTGTTGTTATTTCGGATTTCCAGCATCTGCAGTATTTTGCTATCCCACTGAAAGGTAGATGTGTGGACTCCCTCTAAGAAGAGTGGGGTAAGGTCAGCAGTGATGCCTCTCATAGTTGAATAGACTGTTGATACTCACTGACTAAATTCACACCTAAAGAATGGCCACTTGGCCAAACGCCGGTCCCCATGGAAATGAATCATTATCTTCAGTAAAGGGCTGGGAAGGAGAGAAGGGAAAGAAAGATGATAGCAAAATACTGTGAATGCTGGAAATCCGAAATAACAACAGAAAACTCTGGAAAAACTCAGCAGGTCAGGGCAGCATCCGTGAAGAGAGAAACAGAGTCAACGTTTCAGGTCGATGACCCTTCGTCAGAGACTTGGATTTCTACAGCGCCTTTCACGACCACCGGACGTCTCAAAGTGCTTTACAGCCAATGAAATATTTTTGGAGTGTAGTCACTGTTGTAATGTGGGAAAGTAAGAGGTAAGTAAGAAAAAAACCTTTCTTTTAGCCATTCCTGATCCTTTTAATATTAATATAGTACCCCCCTCCCCAACATGCACATCTAATCTAGACTGACATCCAGTTCAGTACTGCGGGAGTGTTACATTCCTGGTAGTGCCATCCTTTTGATTAGGCACCTTCAGGGAGGTGGTAAAAGACCCTTAGCACTATTTGAAGACGAGAAGACCGCTCTCCTTATGTCCCGACCAATATTCCTTCCTCAATTTAACACCACAAAAAACAGGTTACTGGTCTTATTCTTATTTATGCAATCTTGTTATGTACAAAATGGCTGGTGTGTTTTTCTCTACATAATAACGGTCACTGCACTTCAAAAGTGATTCACTGTGTATGAAGTACATTGACGTGTATCAGGGAGATGTGAGGAGGTGCTACAGAAATGCAAGTCTTTTACTGTGTCTTCTGTTGATATTTGTTAGCTGTTGATATGTTTCAGTGTGGTAAATGTGGTAAATGTGCTGCTCTTGCACTATTGGCTGCACTCAGAGATATCGATGGATTATTCCCGAGAGAGCCAATAAGCTGCTGTCAGGTTGGGCATCTCCTGTTCAAACTGGAATATGGGGGAAGAATGGCTTCAGGAGACTTGTATAGTGTCACTCTCCTGAAACCGATGCAGTAATGTAAGAGCATTTTAGGCTATTTTGATGCATCAGGCAATTTTTGTTGCTGTTTGTGGGAGCTTGCTGTGCGCAAATTGACTGCCACGTTTTCTACATTACAACAGTGACTGCACTTCATTCTTTCCCTCTTTCTTTCTCTCTTTCTTTCGCTCTTTCTTTCTTATTCTTTCTTTCTCTCTTTCTTTCTCTCTTTCTTTTTCTTTCTTTCACTCTTTCTTTTTTTTGCTCTTTCTTTCTCTCTTTCTCTGTCTCGTTCTCTCTTTCTTTCGCTCTTTCTTTCTCTCTTTCTTTCTCTGCCTCGTTCTCTCTTTCTTTCGCTCTTTCTTTCTTTCTCTCTTTCTCTCTTTCTTTCTCTTTTTTTTTCTCTGTCTCGTTCTCTCTCTTTCTTTCTCTCTTTCTTTCTTTCTTTCTCTCCCCCACAAAATAAGTGAAATGTGATTCTTTTCCCTCAACTCCTGCGTTCCTTTAAACCGTGTGTAGGAGTGGCAGCTGTCCATTGTGGCCAGGCTGGCTATTAGCACCTGCAGTACTTCAGAGGGAAGGATGTGTGAATTGATCCCTCAGTGAGTCGGGAAATGCCTCAGGAAATGAAGCCAAGGCTTCAGTTGTCAGTTTGAGCTTATAAAACCCATAAGCAATGAATCAGCAAAGCGCTGCAAAACAGTTAGGTCACTGATATGGAACCTTTAAACTGTCTCCACCTCTCAGCCTGGAGGGGTGTAGGGATATCAGTACTGTACAGTGTGGCCAGCCATTGACGCATGACTCTGCGAGACCAAGAACACAACACCATGTATGTGGCTGTGTTTTAAATAATAGCCTTGACAGTGTCCCTTTGTGTTAGGCAGTGCAGGATTTATTTATTTCAAAACTGTCACAAATGCAGTGCATTCGACACAACATATCCTTCAATAGGTTTCATTCTTTACTTCCCCATTCAAAAGAAATTACAGCAGATTTTTAACACGTTGTTGGTCTTTGCTGTAGTCGGGAATATGAGACATGAACAACTAATTTAAAAAAAAATCAACCTGTGTGGTATTTGTCAGATCACCCTTTACCATTCCGATTTTACCAAATGTAGAAATAATGAACAATTTTCTTCGGTATTATTTTCTGAAAACGTTTTTGCATCTCCAATACTTTAAACCCGAATCTCCCATGTTATCTATTTTATTTGCTTGCATGCAAGACAATGGCGCTTGTAAAAGTAGGGTTCTCCTTAATACAAAGATCCCAGCTGGTGAGAGGTGGCTGGGAAAGCACTGAGACGTGAGGATCTCAATCAAAATTTTGGGCCAAAATTACATGGCACTGTACGAGACTTAAGAGCAATTTACAAGATGTTTAACCTCATGGGGAAGACCCAGGGTTAATTTAGAATGCACTGTGGCATTGTGGTTCCAGACGGAAAGATCTGCTAGAGATTTAGTTTCAAGTTGAATGCAAGTTGTAAGATTGGTCTGTGAAGAACTCCGGTAAGTAGCAAAGGTTATGATGCTGTTGCGGAATTTCAAAGCCATCTACAACAACAACAACAACTTGTATTTATATAGCGCCTTTAACGTAGTAAAACGTCCCAAGGCAACACACAGGAGTGTTATAAGACAAAAGATTTGACACCGAGCCACATAAGGAGAAATTAGGGCAGGTGACCAAAAGCTTGGTCAAAGAGGGAGGTTTTAAGGAGCATCTTAAAGGAGGAGAGAGAGGCGGAGAGGTTTAGGGAGGGAATTCCAGAGCTTAGGGCCCAGGCAGCTGAAGGCACGGCCGCCAATGGTGGAGCGATTAAAATCAGGGATGCTCAAGAGGGCAGAATTAGAGGAGCGCAGATATCTCGGGGGGGGGGGGGGGTTGTGGGGCTGGAGGAGGTTACAGAGATAGGGAGGGGCGAGGCCATGGAGGGATTTGAAAACAAGGATGAGAATTTTGAAATCGAGGGGTTGCTCAACTGCCTGTTAAGCTTCTGTCTGTTTTACCCATATATGGTCCCAAAAGTCACCAGAGGTGGTGCGGAATGGGCAATGATGCATTGGCCGCCTGTTCTACGCCCGCCCGATTTAATGGAAAATGCCAACGTGTTTTCATCCATTTTCTGCTCCCACTGAAGACCAATTTCACACCCACCATCTCTATTGAAAGCAAGCTGGGCTATGCCAGTGCCAACAACCAGTGCCCCTCTCAACTAACCAATGGGACAACATAGGACATAAGAGCAGGGAGGTTATGATGGAGCTGTACTAAACACTGGTTAGGCCACAGCTGGAATACTGTGTGCAGTTCTGGTCGGCACACTATAGGAAGGATGTGATTGCATTGGAGAGGGTGCAGGCGAGATTCACCAGGATGTTACCTGGGCTGGAGCGCTTCAGCTATGAAGAGAGACTGGACAGGCTGGGGTTGTTTTCCTTAGCGCAGAGAAGGCTGAGGGGGAACCTGATTGAGGTGTACAAAATTATGAGGGGCATAGATAGGGTAGATAGAAAGGAACTTTGCCCCTTAGTAGAGGAGTCAATAACCAGGGGGCATAGTTTCAAGGTAAGGGGCAGGAGGTTTAATGGGGATTTGAGGAAAAACTTTTTCACCCAGAGGGTGGTTCGAATCTGGAACTCACTGCCTGAAAGGGTGGTAGAGGCAGGAACCCTCACAACATTCAAGAAGCATTTAGATGAGCACTTGAAACGCCATAGCTTACAAGGCTACGGACCAAGTGCTGGAAAATGGGATTAGAATAGACAGGGTTTGATGGCCGGCGCGGACACGGTGGGCCGAAGGGCCTCTTTCTGTGCTGTATAACTCTATGACTCTATGACCATTGCTATCCCTTCGTAGACCATCACTTCTGCTGCGCTCCACTCCTACGCACCACACCATTTTAGAGTAGATGCTTGACAAACTGTTATGGTGTGTATGTTTTACAAGTTAGGGCCTAAATCATGTACGTCAGCTTTGTGTGTGTGTGTCTGTGCGCGCTCATGTTGATAGGCATATCTTTTTTCATATGCATGTTTTATATGACAATGATTGTAAAATTACAATAAATACCCATCATTGGGAACATCCTCACCGCATCCACCCGATCAAGCCCCTTCACAATCTTATATGTTTCAATAAGATCGCCTCTCATTCTTCTGAACTCCAATGAGTAGAGTCCCAATCTACTCAACCTCTCCTCATATGTCCACCCCCTCATCCCCGGGATTAACCGAGTGAACCTTCTTTGTACTAATGATGGGTGAAACTAGAACTAGGGGGCATAATCTTAAAATAAGGGGCTGCTCATTCAAAACTGAGATGAGGAGAAACTTCTTCACTCAGAGGGTGGTAGGTTTGTGGAATTTGCTGCCCCAGAAAGCTGTGGAAGCTACATCATTAAATAAATTTAAAACAGAAATAGATAGTTTCCTAGAAGTAAAGGGAATTAAGGGTTACGGGGAGCGGGCAGGAAATTGGACATGAGTCTGGGTTCGGAATGGTCATGGCCCTGTGGGTAGTGGAGCGGGCCCAGGGGCCGTGTAGCCTGGTTCTGCTCCTACTGTGTTCTAATTCTGTGTTAGATTTCAGGAGATGGTTTTATTCCTGTTCCTGGCTGGGGTGGAGATCGCCTTTACAGAAGGTAAGTACTGTAGAAAATATAGGGACAGAGTGATCTCCTGGAAGAATTTCGATCGCCTAGATGGGTCGGAGAGGAATTTCCCAGATTTTTTTCTCCCAAATTGGCCATTGGGTCTTTATCTGGTTTTTCGCCTCTCCCGGGAGATCACATGGGTTCGGGTGGATGCAGAGTGATAGAAGATTTGAGGTTAGGATCAGATCAGCCATGATCTTATTGAATGGTGGAGCAGGCTCGAGGGGCCGATTGGCCTACTCCTGCTCCTATTTCTTATGTTCTTATGTTCTTATGTTCTTATGTACTGACTCGAGAGCAAGTATGCCTTTTCTTAAGGAGACCATTTGGCCCATCGAGTCTGCGCCGGCTCTTTCGAAGAGCAACCCAGTTAGTCCCACTCCCCCGCTCTTTCCCCAGATCCCTGCAATTTTTACACCTTCAAGTATTTATCCAATTCCCTTTTGAAGGCGACTATTGAATCTGTATCCACCGCCCTATCAGGCAGCGCATTCCAAATCCCAACCACTCGCTGCGTAAAAAAGTTTTTCCTCCTGTCGCCTCTGGTTCTTTTGCCAATCACCTTAAATCTGTGCCCTCTGGTTATCGACCCTTCAGCCATTGGAAACAGTTTCTCTTTATTTACTCTATCAAAACACGTCAGGATTTTAAACACCTCTATCAAATCTCCTCTTAGCCTTCTCTGCTTCAAGAAGAACAACGCCAGCTCCTCTAGTCTATCCACGTAACTTAATCCCCAATACTCAGAGAATTTAAAAATAACAATCAAATTTTGTCTGTTATGAATGCTTTGCCATTGATTCTGGAAAATTAAGTATTGGTTAGTCTGCTTTTTAAGATTAGGGTTAACAGATGCAAAGGGCGGTTAAGCTGTGTTGCAGGAACAATCTGTGCAATTACGTTGAGGCGGTACTACTGTTTTTTTGTAATGGTTGGTGGAGCAATGTTTTATGAAAGCATGTTATGTAATTTCTTGCAGCAACCAGGACATTGTTATGCAACGAAAAAACGTATTTTAATGGTAATTGCATATATGGTCATGCAAGAGTGACAGTTTCTTGCATAACATTGCCATTCGTAAGCTGTTTGTTATATCTTCACATCGGGCACTTGTTAGCATTTACATAATGCAGTGTAGACATCCCAAAGCATGGGTACTGTTAAGCTTCTGTACTATCCATGTAAATAAAGACTTAATTTGAGATCTCTTCAAGTTCCCCTCCAAGTCACACACCATCCTGACTTGGATGTATATCGGTCGATCCTTCATCGTCGCTGGGTCAAAATCCTGGAGCTCCCTCCCTAACAGCACTGTGGGAGCACCTTCACCACACGGACTGCAGCGGTTCAAGAAGGCGGCTCACCACCACCTTCTCAAGGGCAATTAGGGATGGGCAATAAATGCTGGCCTTGCCAGCGACGCCCACATCCCGTGAATGAATTAATGAAAAAAGCATTAGGGGGTGATTTTGACATTGGGCAACTGTGTAAAATGAGCGATATTGAATCAGCCACCCGTTGCACGTCTCTCCCAATTTTCATCCAGTTTGAAGTCCGTGGAAATGAAAATCATGAGAGATTTATAACGAGCATATGATTCGATATCAGCCCGTTTTACACTATCGCCCCAAGACAAAATTACCCCCATTTAAAATAAAATTGATTGCCCCTCCACTGCTGAAGGCATTGAGGGGAAAATTGAGTTGCGCCCCCTTTGGGGCGCTAACTTCGCCAGGGCGCTACTTTTAGCGCCCTCAAAAAATTAGCGCCCCCGCGGCCAAAATTCAGGAAGCTACTGGAAGCATCCCGCCTCCCTCTTGGGCTGCTATGAGGGAATATCGCGGCGCTACGTGCCGCGGTATTGCAGGCCTTCCTCCCCTCCTTAAAGGGGAGGGGCCTTGCGCAGTGCGACCCGGGGCCCAGCTGGGCCCCCGGGGATCGGAAGTGCCGGCAAAAGAGCCCGGCACTCGAGAGAAGTGCCGGGTTCATGGAGGGCAGCCGGCACTCTGCGGAGGGCTGGGAGTGGGGTGGGGGGGGAGTGCTCAGGAGGCCCGGGACTGCAACGGAGGCAGGTGCTGGCAGGCGGCCAGCAACAAAAATGGCCGCCCATCACCTCGCCTTTAATTAGTGCCGCCCCGGCCGCAGGTAGGTCCCCTCTGACCCCGTCGGACATAGCATCCGGCGGTAAGTCAGAGGGCGCTCCCGAAGAGTGTGAGCGGGGTGCTGCACAAGGCGATGACGTCATTGGGCGCTAGCGGGAGGCGCAAAGCAGCCCAATTTTTCCCCCATTGTGTCCTTGTTGGAGTGAAGCGCCACAGATACTATGTGGTCTCACGTACCTCACCCCAAGTGCCCAGTATTCATGCGGGAGACCGCGCAGCGTGCGTTGACAGGATTTTTTGACTGCAGGGCACGTCACGGCCGAGACCAGTCCTGTTCTCACCTGATTACCACGTCTACTTCCAGCCGGAGCCACTGGCTCGCTGTCGGGAACAGGAACCCTGGACTGTTCCCCACCCACTCTTTAATCTGGGAACGCTGAGGCTAATTCTAGTGCCCCCAAGGTTAACCTCCGCTGAGATCAGGTAACTCAGAGCAAACCTGACACTTTCTCGTTCCCTATGCATTGTATACTGACTGGATAAACCTGCCTGCACCTTAAAGGGAGCCCTGCTATGTACCTTCAAGGCCCTGGCAGTGTGCTTTTACAGAGACACGAGAAGCAGGCAGCAAAGTAATCACAGTTTATGGAAGAAAACCTCTGGCTGCCAAACTTATAAATCTTTTAACTTTCAATTAGCTGTGTTCAGCATGTTGAAACAATCATTATTCAAGTGTTTCTGTTTCAAAAAAAAAAAGTTTTAATACTCCTATCCCTTAAATATTTGTTGCCTTGACAGTTTGCCTAAAAAAAATGTTGATAGCTTTACCAATCAGTAAAAGACCATTTGGAGTCTATAAAACTCCAGGGTTTAAGGCTGATCTAATATTTAAAGCATATGCTTAAATTATTGAAAGCTCCTTTAGCCCGAGATGTTGCATCTCAAAGCTCTTTTCAATAGCCAGCCCTTTTCAATGATCAGACCTTCCCCTTTTAAAAAATCGGAGGCTTACAGCTGGCGGAGAAAGCAGAGCTGAGGCCCATTCTTTGTTTGCGAGCGCCCGGACACCATCCTCCATCACCCAGCACAGCCTCTCCAGAACAGATGGTAAATGTTTCAGGAGGACATGCCAGATACCTTGGATCCCAAGCTGCTAGAAATAGGACTGATGATGGTGGGGAGGTCGGGGGGGGGGGGATGGGGCTAGGAATCCATGCTCGCTGGTTCTTCGCTCAGCTCATTTTGCAGATGAGCTACTGTATAAAATTACTGCTGCATCAATCTCATTTGAATCGTCATTAGTACCAAATGTCAACATCCTGCTCCAAAAATATCTATTATGCATACGGTAGTGATTAGGCTGCCTTCACTGTTTGATATTCTTTCACCCTGTTCACACAGCAGAGGCCATAGCCAACCCTCGTCTTGTCACCTAAACGTTTTTTTCCCCCCCCCCACCGGCCCAGCTCAGTAAAGTTGGTCGTGGTTGACAGTTTTATTTGGCAATTCAGTGGGTGTTTCTTTCATACCTCGTTTTTGCAATCTTCAATCTACAGTCTTAGAAAAGACTAGCCACCGTATTGCCAAATTAAACTGTCAAAAGGGTGAGGATAGTAAAAAAAAACTGGCTGGACCAAATCTAACGGGGCTATTCCAGGATCAGGGTGAAAGAGTATCAATCCTAACGATCTCGCAGTGTTCCTGGCCTATCCAATGTTGCCTTGGCTTGAACGCCATAATAAAAACACGGTATCAGAAATATTTCTCGATCATTTCCAAGCACCTGTTTGATTAACACACTTTTCAGTTTCCTCCTGTTTCAAATTCTTTTTTTTTAAATTAGCATATTAAAAAAAAAACTATATACATTTCATAACGTTGACTGTCACTCCCATGAACAGGTAAGGTTGACAAACTTAAATTAATGTCACAACTCACGACCGACAAAGTTGCAAACTAATGATAGCCGTCCATAGTTGTTTAAAGTGATACAGTTTAAGGAGTAAGATTTGCTTTATACAAAGCGGATGCGCCATGGTGTCCTAGTTTATAGATCCATAGAAACTTACAGCACAGAAGGAGGCCATTCGGCCTGTCGTGTCTGTGCCGGCTCTTTGAAAGTGCGAGCTTGCTTTATTCCACTCATCAGGAAGAGGTCACAGTTTAAGAGTGATAAAATAGTAAGTTAGGAATTTCTTCCTCATTGCGGAAGTAAAATGGGTATTACGTTGCATTTTTTAACAAATAATAAGATATATATTTAAAGAGTGGTAAATATGGAAACATGCCTTGCAGGTCACTTAGCCGTGTTTATATATCTCCCCTAGTGACTGCTCATTGTAACACTGAGCTACACGGAGAAAGAAGGTCCAAAGTCTGATCCCCAGGCTCGGATATTAGCCGGGGGAGTTGGATCATGAGGTGCCGGAAAATCAACAGCTGGTTCATCAGGCCTGTACTATCATGGCAAGGTGCAGCCTCTGCACACCATCACCCCTGTTCCCCTGACCACCAACAAGCCCCCCCCACTCCCCCCACCCCATCCCACCCCCCCCACCCCCAACACCCCCCCCACACCGCCCCCAACACCCCCCCACTCCCCCCCACCCCCAATCCCACCCCACCCCCCACCCCACCCCCCAACACCACCCCACCCCCACCCCACCCCCCAACACCACCCCACCCCCAACACCACCCCACCCCCCACCCCACCCCCCAACACCCCCCCACACCGCCCCCAACACCCCCCCACTCCCCCCCACCCCCAATCCCACCCCACCCCCCACCCCACCCCACCCCCCACCCCCCAACACCACCCCACCCCCACCCCACCCCCCAACACCACTCCACCCCCAACACCACCCCACCCCCACCCCACCCCCCAACACTGCCCCCAACACCACCCCACCCCCACCCCACCTCCCACACCGCCCCCACCCCAACACCACCGCACCCCCCACACCACCCCAAACACCACCCCACCCCCCACCCCACCCCCCAACACTGCCCCCGCCCCAACACCACCCCACCCCCCACACCACCCCAAACACCACCCCACCCCACCCCCCAACACTGCCCCCGCCCCAACACCACCCCACCCCCCACACCGCCCCCAACACCACCCCACCCCCCAACACTGCCCCAACACCACCCCACCTCCCACACCGCCCCCGCCCCAACACCACCCCACCCCACACACCACCCCCACCTCCCACCCCCCACACCACCCCCCTCACTGCCCCGCACCCTGCCCCATACAGCCACACAATCTCCTGAGAGACGCAAAAAAACAGAAGAAAAACGTTCTAACTTCGAAAAGAATCTCTGGGATCTTCCTCTCCGACCCTCGAAGGCGATTGAGTAAAGCGCTAACTACAGTGGCTGGGCAGCACAACCCCCCAGTGGCCCATCTACCTTCTACATGTACATACGTTCGTCACTCTCGGGAACTCATCCAGACACTTTTTCAATACTTGCAGCGAATCTGCATTCACTGCATGAGCCGACAACTCACTTCAGAGGTCAATGACCCAGCAAGATGTACCTCCGAACATCTCACCTGTGTACTTTCGTAAGTTATACACACTTGTGTCTCCTGGTCCTCCCTAACCCACCCTACTCAAAATAACCTGTCCACTCGCACCTAGTCTAAACCTTTCATTATTTTTCAATCATATCTTCTCAAAGTCTACCCTTGAGTAAAATAAAAAGCCCCAGCTCGGTTAGTTCAGGCAACTGAGGGCCCTTAAACTACGTATCGATCAAGTGTCCCTCCTCTATGAGGGGCGAGTTGGCCACGGTAGATTGTGAAACTACATTAAAAGGTACGACGGGAGGATGTTTCCCCTGGCTGGCGAGTCTAGAACCAGGGGTCACAGTCTCAGAATAAGGTGTCGGCTATTTAGGACTGAGATGAGGAGAAATTTCTTCACTCAGAGGGTGGTGAATCTTTAGAAATATCTATCCCAGAGGGCTGTGGAGACTCAGTCGTTGAGTATATTTAAGAAAGAGATCGATAGATTTTTGGATATTAAGGGAATCAAGGGATATGGGGATAGTGCAGGAAAGTGGAGTTGAGGTCGAAGATCAACCATGATCTTATGGAATGGCGGAGCAGGCTCGAGGGGCCGAATGGCCGACTCCCACTCCTAATTCGTATATTCTTATGCTCTCTGAACCATTTCCAGGTCCCCACTATGGGAGGCGACCAAAACTAGACACAGGAGCAGTGCATTTGGTGTTAATACCCCCGTCTTAGGGAAATGAAAAACCAGCCAGGGTCCCTGCTCCTGATCACTATCCAGTGACTTCTGCTAAAATGTTTGGGTACATAGGCCGCGATTTTGCCTACTGAGGCGGGTCTGGGGCGGCTGGGGTTGGTGGTGGGGTGTGATCCCGCTGCTGATTCCAGCCCGCTCTGTGAAAATAATTTTACGCTGATTGGGCTTGTTAAGCCCCGCCCAGCGCATTTGCCGGTCAATTGAAGGAAGCGGGTCTGATGACCTCATTTGATGAGACATCATCAGCCCGTTTTCTTAAAGGGACCATGCGCAAATTGATTTTGACAGTTCTTCTGTCCGTGTTCTACAGCATTGAGGTGCTGCAAACACTGACCAGCACTGCACAGAGGTGCACAGCTGCACCCAGGCTCTCCCATGACTCCCTCCATATGCTTATGGAGGAAGTCACAGCATGCAGGGAGGTTGTCTTCCCTTCCCAAAGGCAGAAGATACCTCCCCAGGAGATCAACACAGCCTGGTTGCACATTGCAGAGGAGGGCAGAAGCAGGGGTGTGGTCAGGAGGACCAGGCTGCAGTGGCACCAACTTTTCAATGCTCTCAGTAGATTATGAAACGTTAGTACAAAGCCACACTCAACCTCATCCTGCTGTGCCACTCATCACATCCTCATCACTCTGCCTTCCCTACATCTTCAATTTTTGACCTTCCCAGCATCTGCAATTTTTGACCCCTTGTGACCCCACCTCATTGTTCTTTGATGTAATGTTTCCCTGACTGACCTGTTTGGACACCATTCACACCTTTGACTGCTGTGATTATCTCTCTGCCGAGGTGTGATAAATGGCAGTTGGAAAGGTTACCTGTAAACATCTGACATGATTCTCTGGCTATATAAGCTGTGTCTTTATGCATTTCTCCACTTCACCTGAAGAAGGAGCAGCGCTCCGAAAGCTTGTGATTTCAAATAAAGCTGTTGGACTATAACCTGGTGTTGTGTGACTTTTTACATTTCCCTACCCTACTCCTGCACATCCTTACTCACACCAACTTACCTTGCACCTCCACCCATCCCTCTCTATCTACATTATCACTTCCCCATCTCACTAGCCACCCCTCACACTCACCCTCATCCTTGTCCAATCATACCAACTAACAACACACAAGGGTAGGCACTCATGTGTTTTAGCCAATGTTCATGTGAAGTTTCTGTTAATGTGGTGTCAAACATTGAAATCTTTATTTTCAACAGTTTGCGTTCCTGGACAGATTTGTGTGCATCTTTGGAAGTGTCTTAGTGAGTTGCAGTGAATGGTGAGGCATAGCGGTAACCCCTGCAATGGTGAAAGGAATGGCTTGGCCATTGTAGGGATGCTTTTTGGTGCTGGTGTGGGGTGGTGCCAACCTGGCACATCATGTGGCAGCCAGGGTGTACATTGTCAAGTGAAGTAAATGTGGTCATGGTGAGGCCATCCCTGGCCTCCCGGGCAACAATGTGGTCGGGCGCTGATGCCCTGTGTCCTGTGCAGCACCAGCTGATTGCGGAGAAGGTTGGTGTTGTTGTTGGTGCTGCTGGTGTGCCTGGTGCTGCTGGTGTTGGGGCTGATCGTGGTGGGATTCTGAGGAGGTAGTTGAGATAGTTTCAAGGGCACCGATGCTGATGGAATAGATGGCAGGTGAAGTTGAGATGACAGAAGCGATCTGTCAATGGTGGGAGAGGTTGTTCCAATGAGGTGACACTGGATAGAGAGTTTGCTCCAAACACTTGCAACCTGCATAAAGCTCAATCTGTCTTCCAAATGCAGTAAGCAACAGCTTCTGAGCTTGGAAAGTGAACAGCTGTGAGATGAGAGCTTTTATGGAACATTTGCAGCTGCCAAGTTAAGAAATCATCCCATGCTGACACAACTCCTGACCTCCTTACCTGAGTGATCCCGAGCAGCGGGGAAGCCATTGGCGAACTCTAAAAATCTAAAGATAAGCTTAAAATATTACTTAATTGCCTCTTAACAATCTCTCTAATGATCTAAATTGCCTCCCCTGCCGCTTGGTGTTGGATCTGTTCTGCGATGACAGACCCAAAACCTGGGAGACTAGCGTGGAGGCGGGTTGACAGTGGGTTCCCTAACCGCTGTCAAAAAAAAACATTTTCCCAGCCGATCCGCCACCAAATGCCCCCCGTTGACCCCCCGAAAAATTCCAGCCATAGTGTTTGGTGAGGTCAGGCTCCAGCAGATGAAGAATGGTCACCCCAGTGAGGTACTGGAGGGCAGCTGGCATCGATGGAATCATGCCTTGACGAAAGCCAGCACCTTCAAGAGAGGAGAGGAGAGAAACTCAGACAAAGGGAGAAAAAGGGCATCGTGGAACCAGCACATCTCATCTGGCATGTGTTGTTGCATTGCCAATGGTGACTACTGCTGTAAATCATTTATTTTGGTTTTATAAAATCAGAGACAAAAATAGTAATATGACACTTTAGCAACTGTGCCATTGCAAATCTGTCACAATGCAAAAAGCTGGTATTAAAAGAAAGACAGACTTGCATTTCTATAGCGCCTTTCATGACCACCGGACGTGCCAAAGTGCTTTACAGCCAATGAAGTACTTTTTGAAGTGTAGTCATTGTTGTAATGTGGGAAACGTGGCAGCCAATTTGCACACAGCAAGCTCCCACAAACAGCAATCTGATAATGACCAGATAATCTGATTTAGTCATGTTGATTGAGGGACAAATTTTGGCCCCAGGACACCGGGGAGAACTCCCCTGCTCTTCTTCAAAATAGTGGCCATGGGATCTTTTACATCCACCTGAGAGAGCAGGTTTAACATCTCATCTGAAAGACGGCACCTCTGACAGTGCGGCACTCCCTCAGCACTGCACTGGAGTGTCAGCCTAGATTTTTGTGTTCAAGTCTCTGGAGTGGGACGATGAACCCACAAACTTCTGACTCTAGAAGCGAGAGTGTTACCAACTGAGCCATTGGCTGACACCTCAAATTATAGTTTGTAGATTGCAGAGACTGAAGCTCACCAAATCCTCCCTGACCTACCTTCAGTAGTGACATGGTATTGTATCTTTAAGTTGTCTTCATGCTTTAATGGAGGTAACCTGTGACAGTTGCTTTAAAGCTCCTCATTTTGTCATGTCCTAGCCTCTCTCCAGATATGACTGGATGCCATCTTGAAAAGTCCGTTACTGCCAAGGAAGGAGCAGAGGGCAGTCTCGCCCCCAAATGCTGCTACTTTCATGAGGGAACAATGAAGCTGGTACAAATATTTTTTTACACAATCAAAGGCCGAGAAGGGATTCCCCGTTATACGCAGCGCCTGATGTTCAGTTCCATCGACTGCAGGGTATGATGGGCCGCCGTTCCGATACTGCCCGTTTAGCGACACCGCCTGGGACAAATCTCTAGGCCAAAGTATTTGAAATATGTTATCAAGTTTGGAATTGATGGGGTATGGGGGAAAGAGCAAGGGGTGTGGGATTAATTAGAGAGCCCTTTCAAAGAGCCGGCACAGGCACGATGGGCCGAATGGCCTCCTTCTGCACTGTGTCATTCTATGATTGATTTGCATATGGAAAGAAAGTCTAGTTTTGACATTTTATTTCAACACAGTGAGACATTACTGCTGTGAAGCATCTAAATAGGGCAACTTTACAACAGAGTTGAGAGATGTACTTTCAGTACTCATACTGACACACTGTTGATAAATGTTATCCTATACTGAAGTGTGATAACATCTTGTATCTGACAGGATTTACCAAAGCAGCTGTTGTATGAAGCAAGTTCATGAGCAATTTATTTGGAGTCAATTTTATTTATCTTCTCAACTTTCTACCTTTCTCTCAAGGCACTGGCTCTGGTTGGGATATTAAATCAGGGGGAACAGCATTCCCTTTAGTAACTTGCCCAAATGGTCATAGGAACAGGGACTTGAGCACATAAAGCTAGGCTGACTCTCCAGTGCCAGTGCTGAGGGAGTGCCGCACTGTCGGAGGGTCCGTCTTTCAGATGAGATGTTAAACCGAGGCCCCGTCTGCCCTCACAGGTGGGTGTAAAAGATCCCATGGCACTATTTCGAAGAAGAGCAGGGGAGTTCTCCCCGGTGTCTTGGGGCCAATATTTCTCCCTCAATCAACATCACAAAAACAGATTATCACATTGCTGTTTGTGGGAGCTTGCTGTGCGCAAATTGGCTTCCACGTTTCCCACATTACAACAGTGACTACACTTTTTAAAAAAAGTACTTCATTGGCTGTAAAGTGCTTTGAGACGTCCGGTGGTCGTGAAAGGTGCTGTAGAAATGCAAGTCTTTCTTTTCTTTCTTACTATATCTGTGAACCTAGACAGTGGGTTTTAGCAGGTGACTGGGGTATAGGTGGAATCACAGCTGAACCCGGCCTCACCCTCACCCAACGTTCACAAATGCACTTTGCAGCAGCTTTTAAAATTTATTCGTTCCTGGGATCTGGGCGTCGCTGGTAAGGCCGGCATTTATTGCCCATCCCTAATTGCCCTTGAGAAGGTGGTGGTGAGCCGCCTTCTTGAACCACTGCAGTCCGTGTGGTGAAGGTGCTCCCACAGTGCTGTTAGGGAGGGAGTTCCAGGATGTTGACTCAGCAACAATGAAGGATCGGCCGATGTATTTCCAAGTCAGGATGGTGTGTGACTTGGAGGGGAACTTGGAGGTGGTGGTGTTCCCATGCGCCTGCTGCCCTTGTCCTTCTAGGTGGTAGAGGTTGCGGGTTTGGGAGTGAACACTGGATCGCTCAGACTGGAGGTTGAACCTGGGTCCTTTGTGGTTGATGTGGCTCAACACAGAGGGTGTTTTATTTATTCGTGGGATCTGGGTGACACTGGCAAGGCTGCAGTTATTTCTCATTCCTAGTTGCCCTAAGCAGGTGATGGTGGGCCTTCTCCCTGAACCACTGCAGTCCTTGCGCTAATGGCTCTCCCACAATGGAGTTAGCCAGAGAATTCCAGGGTACAAACCCTGCGATGGTGCAGGAACAGTGATATATGTCCCTGTCAGAGTAGCGAGTGACTTGGAAGGCTACTTTGAGGTCATGGTTATTGCACAACATTCCTTCTCTGGTGCTTCGCCGTGGTGCAGGTCATGGGGAGGGAGGCCCTGTCGAAGTAATCTTTGCAGCAGTGCATCTTCTAGATAGTGGCCCAGAAATTCGGGTCGGGGGTTTCCCGCGGGTGCAAGCCCCCGACCTGCACTTACCTACCGCGCCGGCCGTTGAGCTGTGGGCCCGCGTGGGATTCCGATCCTGGGCCTGCTCCAACTGCCGGCGCGCAGTGCTTGCGTATCCCAGGGGCGCAGTTAGTTCGATGCGTCCCCTGGGGTCACGTGGGCCATGGAGAGCCAATCGGAGCAGGGAAATGCCCATTCATAAGTTTGACAGGAAGAGCTGTCAAAACTTAGAAATACTACGGGCCCCAAAACATCACTAAATCTTCAAATAATTTTTTTTTTAAATCACATTTTAAAAATAAACTATAAATTACATGAAATAACTATTTTAAACAATAATTTAAATTTTTGAAATTTTTTTAAAATTTTCTAATGGGGCTAAAAATAAACTTACCTTTCTTTAAAGTATTTAAAAATAATAAACCTGTGGAAAAAATTTAATTTTAATTAATTCACCACTTACCTTGTTAAAAGCAGGCCTTACGACTGCTTTTTACATGTCTAACTTCTGGAGACTTACCTTCTCGGGAAAACCTGCAAAAGAAACGTAAGTTGGATGCGCATGCGCTGCCTCTCCGGCGCACGCGTTCCACCTCTTAACCCCTCCTTTCAGGGGAATGGAAGTGCCGGTTTCCCGCGCATGCGCAGTGCGTGCACGAAACCGGCACTTCCATTGGGCCTACGGGTGAGTATCCCGTGCGTGCTCACCCGTGGAGACCCGAATTTCTGGGCCATGATTTTATTTAGCGACTGAGCCGATGGGCGAGGTCACCTATTCCGTTTTTTTCTGCAAGATTTATAGCACCAATGAGCTCGAATTTTAACACTCACTGCCCTTCAGGGGCAAGGTCTGTTATATTTGGTTATTTTGTCATTCCAAACCATGAGAAACCAAAATTAATGCTAATATGAAATGTGGAAGCAAATGATAACTTGGCTGATTTGCTACTTGATGAATCAGAAAGTGATATTCCCAATGATGTTATCTGCTCAGTCTCATAATTCTACTTTTCACCTTCAAATAATCAATTTAAAACGACTCTGCAGCATCACACAATTCAGGTATCCTGGTCCAGCCCCTTATGTGTTGTGAGATAGAATGATACCAGCGCGGGATTCAGTAAATGGAAATGTAATACTACATTGAAATTTGTTTGACCTTATTCCTCTTTGGTTTCAAGCTTCCGATTTACAGCAGCAATTCTGTTGTAACTTTCAAAGTATTGAATATACATCAGGGCCAAAAGTACTCAGCCCTTCTGGTGGTCTCCCACCATGACTATGGCAGTGAAAGCTCTGCAAACTGGGCCAGGACCCAGCTACCTTGGCATGACTTTCAAGCGAACCTCGCACTTATCCCTGTCCACCTACTGGGCCAGGGACTTGGATGGAGTGAGGAGGTCCCATGGCCTCCACTCCTCAGAAGCCTGGCAGAACAGTGCCCAGTGAGAAGGGAGTACCGGCTGTTACTCTGGTGGATGTGTGGCTCACCTGGGAGCCCAGTCCTGGGGCGTGACGTCAACCCTCAAAGAGTGGTAATGTGGAAATCCTTTCTACTCTGCCCTCTTATAAAGGCGACAGAAGGCTCCCCGAAACCTGCTTGGGTGGCAACAGATGCTGGACTTTCTAGCCTGTGCGAATCAGGCAGGCACCTGGGATGGACCGCTGGTGACAGGACTTCGCGCTGACCTGCGTACTACGATTGGGGGTCAATGGCGCAAGCCCCTGGGTGGGCACTATCCCGACGTAATTTTTAGGATTACAGCCTGCGCATGATTCTCTGCTGTGGAACCAAGAAACACATTTTTAATCAGAATGATCTCCAGTTAAACTGTGGAATGATAATTGACTTAAGAAAACTACGAGGCACTTGGTCTAAGTATTAAACAAGGCTTTAATCAACTGGTTTACAACATGGAGATCTAGTTGTGTCCTTCACTAATTCCTGTTAAAGAATGTCCTGAGCAAGCTGGGCCCATGCCCGAGTATTTATACTCTCCCTGGACAGCGCCACCAGCAGGCCGCCCAGTATTATTTCATAAGTCATTTCCACATGACTGACAAGATTCATGTCAATAATCTTGTTTTGATTCTCCTCCCCCCTCCCCCCAGCCCCAACAATTGTGCAAACTTATGGTTGCACGGGCGTTGGCAGTCAGGTGGAAGTCTAAACAATATCAATAAGCTGTTTCACTGGAGAGGCCATTGGAGCTGAGCCAATCACAATCCTGTTCTCATCCAAACTTTGGTGAAGTTCCAATATAAAATAATTGCAGTAGATAGTATAGTATTGAAGACTACCTTCTACATTATAATGTACTATTAAAAGAATTCTACCTATTATACCCAAATCCAGCACACATCATTGAATACCATCATGTTCCATCTACAAGATGCACTGCAGCAACTCACCAAGGCTTCTTCGGCAGCACCTCCCAAACCCGCGAACTCTGCCACCTAGAAGGACAAGGGCAGCAGGCGCATGGGAACACCACCACCTCCAAGTTCCCCTCCAAGTCACACACCATCCTGACTTGGAAATATATTGCCGATCCTTCATCGTTGCTGGGTCAAAATCCTGGAACTCCCTCCCTAACAGCGCTGTGGGAGCACCTTCGCCACACGGACTGCAGCGGTTCAAGAAGACGGCTCAAGGGCAATTAGGGATGGGCAATAAATGCTGGCCTTGCCAGTGACGCCCACATCCCGTGAACATATTTTTAAAAATGTAGCATAACAAAATTCCACTCAGACTGGAGGGAAGTAAGCAGTGGTGTTCCTCAGAGGTCAGTATTGGGACCACTGCTCCTTATGATATCTATTTAATGATCTGGATGTGGTACTGAGGGAGTGCTGCACTGTCGGAGGGGCCTTCTTTCGGATGAGACATTAAACTGAGGCACCGTCTGCTCTCTCAGGTGGACGTAAAAGGTCCCATGGCACTATTTCGAAGAAGAGCAGGGGAGTTCTCCCCGGTGTCCTGGCCAATATCGATCCCTCACTCACCATCACTAAAACAGATGATCTGGTCATTATCACATTGCTGTTTGTGGGAGCTTGCTGTACGCAAAATGGCTGCCACGTTTCCTACATTACAACAGTGACTCCACTTCAAAAATACTTCATTGGCTGTAAAGAGCTTTGGGATGTCCCGGGGTCGTGAAAGGTGCTATAGAAATGCAAGTCTTTCTTTATGGGGGCACAATTTCAAAGTTTGCTGATAACACAAAACATTGGAAATGTAGTAAAGTGAGGAGGATAGGGACAGACTTGAGGGGGACATAGTCAGACTGGTGCAATGGGCGGACACATGGCAGATGAAATTTAATGCAGAAAAGTGTAAAGTGATGCATTTTGGGAGGAAGAATGAGGAGGGGCAATATCAGCAAAATGGTACAATGTTAAAGGGGGTGTAGGAACAGAGAGCCCGGGGGGTTTACATATAGAAGTCATTGAAGGTGACAGGACAAATTGATAAAGCTGTTAAAAAAGCATGTAGAGACATAGACAAATAGGAGGAGGAGTCGGCCATTCGGCCCTTCGAGCCTGCTCCACCATTCAATATGATCATGGCTGATCCTCTATCTCAATACCATATTCCTGCTCTCTCCCCATGGGATTCTTGGTTTTATATAATAGAGGCTTAGGGCTCGATTTTGTCAATGGGGACGTGATGGAGGCGGGACTCCCACTTTTTGGGTTGTAGTCCCGCCTCCATCGACTTGTGGCCAACCCACGCTATTTTCCCTTGATTGCCCTTGTTAAGCCCGCCCAGTGGGCTCAGCAGGCCAATTAAGGGACACCTGGTTACTGGTGATGTCAGCGATTGACATTTCATCTGTCAAGAGCTTTTGACAGATGAAAAATCAACATTTGACAGCTCTGTGAAGCTGTCCAACACTGACAATCTGTCTTCTAACTTGAGTCCTTCTACTCAGACACAGTTAGAGAGCTCTCCAGACCAGAAAGCAGAGGCTGCAGCTTTTGACAGTCCAGCAGCCATTCTGCTTTCTGTGCCGGTGAGGAGGGACTCCCGAGACCTGAAGGGAGGAAGCCTGCAGGAGAAGGTAAAGGTAAGTAAAACTTATTAAAACACTTTACACTTACCTCACACACTTAGCTCTGCACACATGCACCCATCACTCACCTGCACAACGGACATCTCGACCCCTCCAACCCCTGCAGACCGACGGTCCGCCTCGCTAACTTGGCGTGGTTCGGAGCCGTCGGACAGCCCACACTTCAGGGCTAAAAATAGGGATTAGGCCAAAAACTGCCTGTTAACTACCTGTTAACAGGCAGTTAATTGGCACTAATCCCCTTCCCGCCTCGGGCCGGTGGCTCCCAGCACAGGTCGGATACCCGCCTCCTGGGACATTGGCACGGAGGCGGGTTGGGGGGCGGGATGGGTTCCTGCCCCCCAATTCTGCAATTTTCCCACCACTCCCGCCTCCAAATCGAGCCCTTAGCATATGAAAGCAAAGAGGTTATGCTAAACCTTTATAAATCGCTGGTCAGGCCTCAGATAGAGTATTCTGGATGTCAAGGCATTGGTGAGGGTGCAGATGCGGTTTACTAGAATGATACCAGGGATGAGGGACTTCAGTTATGTGGAGAGACTGGAGAAGCTGGGATTGTTCTCCTTAGAGCAGAGAAGGTTTGAGGGAGACTTAATAGAGGTTGTTCAAAATTATGAGGTGTTTTGATAGAGTGGGGGTGGGTCGGTAACCAGAGGACACAGATTTAAAATAAGTGGCAAAAGAACCAGAGGGGAGATGAGGAGAATGTTTTTTACGCAGCGAGTTGTTGTGATCTGGAATGCGCTGCCTGAAAGGGTGGTGGAAGCAGATTCAATAGTAATTTTCAAAAGAGAATTGGATAAATACTTGAAAAGGAAAAATTTGCAGAGCTATGGGGGAAAGAGCAGGGGGGAGTGGGACTAATTGGAGCGCTGTTTCAAAGAGCCGGCACAGGCACGATGGGCCGAATGGTCTCCTTCTCTGCTGTAAGATTCTACGATAATTTGTGGCTTATGATGCAATTCAAAATGGAACAGTTCCTTGCCTAACAACTGTAAGTTGGCCTTCACAGTTCAAGACTAACCTCTTCCTCAATGTTCAGACACTATTTTCCTCACCAGTGATAGATTCTATCTGCAGCGAATACTGGTCTCCCCTCTGTTTTCTCCTGATAACGAGGAGGTGTCAAAATTATCTGAGTTATGAATGGCTTCAAATGCAAAATTACTAAATTACTTTGCCCTAATCAGTGGAATCCCAGAGTAGCCTTTCCTTGAATTACGGCAGTTTGAAATAAGCATGTGCATTTGTCTTTACGTATTGAATGGGAATAAATCGAGACTTTTTGTATGCACGCAGTCCTTTTAGGGACTGGCTTTGGAAGGCAGAAATAAACTGTGTGCATGAGAGGGGATCTTATTGAAACTTATAAAATTCTAACAGGACTAGACAGACTAGATGCAGGAAGGGTATTCCCGATGGCCGGGGAGTCCAGAACCAGGGGTCACAGTCTAAGGATAAGGGGTAAGCCATTTAGGACTGAGATGAGGAGGAATTTCTTCACCCAGAGAGTGGTGAACCTGTGGAATTCTCTACCACAGAAGGCAGTTGAGGCCAATTCATTAAATATATTCAAGAAGGAGTTGGATATATTTCTTAAGGCTAAAGGGATTAAGGGATATGGGGAGAAAGCAGGGACAGGGTACTGAATTTGGATGATCAGCAATGATCTCATTAAATGGCGGAGCAGGCTCGAGGGACCGAATGGTCTACTCCTGCTCCTATCTTCTATGTTTCTATGTTTCTATGCCAACAGCAAGGTCTTCCAATTGAAAATGAACAGCCGTAAAAAATCCCCCTGCATACACAGCAAAAACAGTGGCAAGAACATAAGAACATAAGAATTAGGAGCAGGAGTCGGCCATTTGGCCCCTCGAGCCTGCTCCGCCATTCAATGAGATCATTGCTGATCTTCTACCTCAACTCCACTTTCCTGCACTATCCCCATATCCCTTGATTCCCTTAATATTCAAAAATCTATCGATCTCTGTCTTGAATATACTCAACGACTGAGCCTCCACAGCCCTCTGGGGTAGAGAATTCCAAAGATTCACCACCCTCTGAGTGAAGACATTTCTTCTCATCTCAGTCCTAAATGGCCGACCCCTTATTCTGAGACTGTGACCCCGTGTTCTAGACTCCTCAGCCAGGGGAAACATCCTCCCTGTATCTACCCTGTCAAGCCCTGTAAGAATTTTGTATGTTTCAATGAGATCACCTCTCATTCTTCTAAACTCTAGGGAATATAGGCCGAGTCCACTAATCTGTCCTCATAGGACAATCCCCCATCCCAGGAACCAGTCTGGTGAACCTTCGTTGCACTCCCTCTATGGCAAGTATATCCTTCCTTAGGTAAGGAGACCAAAACTGTACACAATACTCCAGGTGTGGTCTCACCAGGGCCCTATATAATTGCAGTAAGATGTCTTTACTCTTATACTCAAATCCTCTTGTAATAAAGGACACCCAGGTCCCTCTGAATACAGGTTGACTATCCCTTATCCGAAAACCTTGGGACCAGCTGTGTTTCGGTTTTCGGAAATTTTCGGATTTCAGAAGGTATTATTTCAGACTGGGAAACTCTGAACATTAAATTAATTTGGTAATTAGTATTTGTATTTAATATAAATTTTTAAAGTTCAGGCTACCTCTTGCGACTGTTCCGTGTCTCATTCCCCTTCCTGCTTCTCTGAATTCCTTGACTTAGCGGGGGTCTGGGGCTCGACTGCCGCCGCCAGTTGTGGGAAAGCCGGATATCGGCTGACTCCTACACTAAGCTGGCCCGCAAATCAGGTCGGCGGGGGGGGGAAAGAATATCGGATGGGCTGCTGCAGCTATCGGACGGGCCGCTGTATTGTTGGGTTCTCTCTCCCGGTACCTCCTTCACACTGCCCGGCTCGGCCTGCAATCTCCTACCCAGGAGGGAACTCTGTGACCCTCTGCCCTGCTCACAGGGAAAGGCAGAGCTCCCTCAGTCACACTTAACATCAAGAGCGAAGGCCGGCGTGTCGACAATCTGCAGGAATTCTTGTTCTGGGCCCCGGAGGACCACTCCTGTCATGTTTTGCGCCACTCGGGTCATGTCGTGCGCACGACTTACGCTGAACGAAAAAACTTTCGGTTTTCAGAGGTTTTCGGTTTTCGGAAGTTCGGATAAAGGATAGTCTACCTGTACCAACATTCCTCAATCTCTCACCATTTAAAAAAATACTCTGCTTTTCTATTTTTCATACAAAAGTGGATAACTTCACATTTCTCTACATTATATTATAAAGCAGACAAAAATGTAAGATGGTGAATTGAGAATGTTAATTCTGGCCAAATCAGGCTGTAAACTATTCCTCCTCCTCAATCAGTTGTCATTGTAGTCAGTGATGGATACAGAGCATGCTTCTGTCTCAGATAAAACACATTAAACATGTTGTGCATATTGCCCACTATACCGTCTCACCCAACCATGCACTCCAAGCTTGTAGCCTAATCTATATTCCTTCCGACTTTAATCGCCTGGTTGGCAGAATCTTTCACAAACCATGGAAAGACTTGGGGAACCTGCACTGGGATGCCAGTGTGTGCAGAGTCCCCATGGTCAGACGTATGCTGCAGCAGCGTGGGTGCAGCAGACAGCGGCTGATTCCGTCTTTGCACAAGGCAAGAACTGTAGGTCCTGACACTGACTGAGAGCTGATGTGTGGTAGCTATGCTGCTGGAATCCTCTGAGAACGTTTTGGATCAATGCAGATAAGAACATAAGAAATAGGAGCAGGAGTCGGCCATTCGGCCCCTCGAGCCTGCTCCGCCATTCATCGAAACATAGAAACATAGAAGATTGGAGCAGGAGTAGGCCATTCGGCCCCTCGAGCCTGCTCCGCCATTCAATGAGATCATGGCTGATCATCCAAATTCAGTACCCTGTCCCTGCCTTCTCCCCATATCCCTTGATCCCTTTAGCCTTAAGAAATATATCTAACTCCTTCTTGAATATATTGAATGAATTGGCCTCAACTGCCTTGTGTGGCAGAGGTTCACCACTCTCTGGGTGAAGAAATTCCTCCTCATCTCTGTCCTAAATGGCTTACCCCTTATCCTTAGACTGTGACCCCTGGTTCTGGATTCCCCCGCCATCGGGAACATCCTTCCTGCATCTAGTCTGTCTAGTCCCGTTAGAATTGTATAAGTTTCAATGAGATCCCCTCTCATTCTTCTAAACTCCAGCGAGTTCAATAAGATCATGGCTGATCTTGGGCTCAAAGCCACTTTCCTGCCCGCTCCCCATAACCCTTCACTCCCTTATCTTGCAAAAATCTGTCTATCTCCACCTTAAATGCATTTAATGACCCAGCCTCCACGGCTCTCTGGGGCAGAGAATTCCACAGGTTTACGACCCTCTGAGAGAAGAAATTCCTCCTCATCTCAGTTCTAAAAGGGCGACCCTTTATTCTGAAACTATGCCCCCGAGTTTTAGATTTCCCCATGAAGGGAAACATCCTCTCTGCATCTACCCTGTCGAGCCCCCTCAGTATCTTATATGTTTCAATAAGATCACCTCTTATTCTTCTACATTCCAATGAGGATAGGCCCATATATTTTTGTTGCAGTGGCTAAATAAGCCACTGCAGGTAGAAAAGAATATTTCTTTGCTGACACTGGTCAACCGGAGGAGAAGTTACCCGAGAATGTTGAGGTCTCCGTCAGAGATGAGACGTTAAACCAAGGGCCCCATTTGCCTTGAACACTGACATGATAGCAAAATACTGCGGATGCTGGAAATCCGAAGTAACAACAGGAAACGCTGGGAAAACTCAGCAGGTCAGGCAGCATCCGTGGAGAGAGAAACAGAGTCAACGCTTCAGGTCGATGACCTTTCGTCAGAACTGAGAAAGAAGCATGAAATGGAAAGCAAGTTTAGGGGCTGGGAAAAGGGGGAGGGGATGAAAGAACAAAAGGGAAGGTCAGTGATAGGATAGAAAGCAGGAGAGAGTGAGAGACATTGAGAGACATTAAGAGATATTCAAGGCGAGAGGAGGTGGTAATAGGACAGGTTAAGAAACAAAGGATGGCTCTCGATGGGGTGTGAATTGCGCTGGCAGAATAAAGGACAGCTGCCATGTGGGAGGGAAGAGAAAGAAAAAGGGGGTCAAACAAAAATTGTGGATAAAAAAAAGAAGAAAATATATATATGTGATAGGGGCCGAGGTTATGATCTGAAATTGTTGAACTCTATGTTGAGTCCAGAGGGCTGTAGAGTGCCTAATCGAATGATGAGGTGCTGTTCCTCAAACACTGCTTGAGTAGGAGTAGGGATTTCTCCCAGTGCCCTGGTCAACAACCTTCCCTTGAGCAACACCACCAAAAACCAGACTAACTGGTCATTCACTTTGTTTTTTGTATGACTTGGCCCTGTGGAAATTGACTGTAATGTTTGCCTACGAAACAGCAGTGAATGCACGTCCAAAGTAATTCAAAAGCTGATTGTAAAATACTTTAGGACGTCCAAAGGTTGTGATAAGCTGCTATATAACTGCATGTCCTTTATTTTTTCTCTTTCCATCTTTCATTAAACTGGAGTTGTGAGTCAGTGGCAATCTGCTTTGATGTGGTGCCTTGCAGCACTTAATATGATCTCCTTGAAATGAGCTCAATTGATGTTTCAATCTTTGGACTGCTAGGTGGAATGCCAATGTGAAAGCTAATCAAATGGATGTATCAATCACAATCCAAGCAGAGGATAGATCATGGCGGCTTTCGGGCAGATAAGTGAGACACAAACACTTCAACATTTATTAATAGAATGTTATTCAAAAATAAGGCAAGAAAGTTTGCTTAGTTTAACCTTTCCAAACTGTGGTTACAGTGACACGTGTGGCTGGAAATAATAAATAGTAATTGCATAATTTATCAAAAAAAAGTTTCAATTACAACATATCAGTTTGCACAATTTCCATCACATCCAAAGCTGGCCAGAAAGATGCAGATTTCAATTCTGGTTGTAGGTATTTGCTGCAGCCATTAGAACTCATGTATTATCGGACAAGTACATTCAAAAAAATATTTTGACTGACTGCATTATTGAATGCGCTGCCACGTGAGTGCTCTGTTCTGTATTGTCCTTTGTGCAGTGAATCAACTCCTCGACTTTAGAGGATTTCATGAGATGATCTCACATACCGCGAAGACTGAAACCTTTGTCGCAGTCGTATTATGCACGCTATAATATGTCTACAATTCGGGGCCAATTTGTGTCCCTGTTTTTGGGTGGGAATGGGATGGTAGCGCACTGAAAATCACAGTGCAGCCCGTAGAGCCCGTTCCCGCTAACAAGCAGGCCGTAGCCATTTTGGGGGGGCCTTTCACATGGGTGGCCATCGAAAAGAGGAGGGTGTCTCGTTAGCCATGCAAATCAGGGTCCTATGACGTAGGTAGCACCCCAGTGCAATCTGCTGCAAGGGCACCTGCAGATAACATAGGAACATAGAAACAGGAGTAGGCCATTCAGCCCTTCGAGCTATTCAATTAGTGGGACTAACTTCGAACGAGCCGGCGCAGACTCGATGGGCTGAATTGCCTTCTTCTGTGCTGTACTATTCTATAATTCTATGGTTAGATCGTGGCTGATCTGTATCTCAACTCCATCTACTCAACTTGGTTCCGTAACCCATAATACCCTTGCCTATCAAAAATCTATCAACCTCAGTTTTGAAATTTTCAATTGACCCCCAGCCTCACAGCTTTTTTTGGAAGAGCGTGTTCAGATTTCCACTACCCTTTGTGTAAAGAAGTGCTTCCTGACATCACCCCTAGCAGCCTAGCTCTAATTCTAAGGTTCTGCCCCCTCGTTCTGGATTCCCCCACATCAGAGGAAATAGTTTTTCTCTCTCTCTACCCTATCAACTCCTTTAATCATCTTAAACACCGCGATTAGATCGCCCCTTAATCAACTAAACTCAAGGGAACACAAGCCTAGTCTATGTAACCTGTCCTCACAGCTTAACTATTTTAGCCCCGGCATCATTCTGGTGAATCTGCGCTGCTCCCCCTCCGAGGCCAATGTATCCTTCCCGAGGTGCGGTGCCCAGATCTGAACAGGCACTATAAGGCTCTCACAGTGACCTTAGCAGTGAGCCACCCCCTGGGTGTGCTGCACTGGGGATGGTGCCCTGCAGTGGAACACAGGGTCACCCTCCTGAAGCTGTGGGAGAAACCATGAGTAATTATACCAATGAGTTGACTGCTGAAAACTGTGCACACTTCTGGCCAATTTTGGACTTGTTTGTGGTTTCTGGTCTGAACTTAACTGGGAGCAGAAAATTGAGGCTAATGCGGGCTGTGACTCTGGTAAAGACCAGGCCAAGATCATTGGCAAGTGACCAGGGGCAGGAACCTTAGCTAGTTTTAGGAAGGTGGGAACATAGGAATATGGGAAGAGGAGGAGCCCATTCAGCCCCTCGAGCCTGTTCCGCCATTCGATGAGATCACGGCCTATCTGCGACCTAACTCCATATACCCGCCTTTGGCCCATATCCCTTCATACCTTTGGTTCACCGAAAGCTATCAATCTCCGGTTTAAAATTAACAATTGACCCAGCATCAATTGCCGTTTGCGGAAGAGAGTTCCAAACTTCTACCGCCCTCTGGCTTAGAAATTTGTCTTGGGCCGTGGTGAAAAGTGGACGGTATCGGATGGGCCGCCCGCTGTATGCAGCGTCTGATATTCAGTTACATTGACTGCATAGACTGAACATGAGGTGTTGGGTATAACGGGCGGCCCATCCGATACCCTCCATTTTTTGCCATCACCCGAGATGAATTTCTAGCCCATATATTTGTGTGTAGAAGTGTTTCCTAATTTCACTCCTGAAAGGTCTGGCTCTAATTTTTACACTATGCCCCCTGGTCCTAGAATCCCCAACCAGCGGAAATAGTTTCTCTCTCTCTACCCTATCTGTTCCTCTTAATATCTTGAAAACTTTGATCAGGTCACCCCTTAACCTTCTAAATTCTAGGGAATACAACCCTAGTTTGTGTAATCTCTCCTCGTAACTTAACCCTTGGGGGGGAAAGTTCAGTTGTTTGCGCCTCCCGTTAGCGCCTTAAGAGGGCGCCAATTGGGGCGCAAAGCAACTAGGGCCCGGGCGCGGCGATGTTTGCGCCGCTCGCGAAATTAACTAGACATTTTGCGGCAGCGCTAAACACTTCCACCACGATCTCCTGCACCGGCAGATTGTGACGTCAGTCGAGTGCGCAACGCCCCGGTAGCACCCCGGACCGGATATTGAGTGGCGCCCCCTGCCTTACCGCCTGCCGCTAGCAACGACAGGTTGAGGGGAGCGTTTTGCTGTCAGAAAGGGACTGGGGGAGCGCTATTTAAAGGCGACCGCTTCCTGCCTTTTTTGTCAATGACATTTTTGCACCACGCATTCTGAGAGAGAGAGAGAGAGACTTCTGGAGAGATTCAATAATAATAATAATAATCAACTTTATTGTCATTGTGTGGTAAACCACTGTTTGTATTCCTGTTTGTCCTGTTTGTATTCCACTGTGTACATGCCTGGACATGCCTCGGCTGACTCCTCCCACAGGTCCTAGTATAAAGGTGACTGCTCCCCAGCCCTTAGTATCATGGACCGGTCGACCACGCGAGGCAGACCTCCATTCTGTTGTTAATAAAAGCCTTTGGTTACTCTTCTAACTCTCAGTCTTTTATGAGTAATTGATAGCGCATCAATTTTATTAACAACATTTTTATAATGGAGAAGATCCTCACACCAGCATGCCTGGACTTAGATCATCGGGAGGCGGACTCATCCACCAAGTTTACTCACTGGCTTAAGTGTTTCGAAAAATTCCTGACCGCCTCCGAAGCAATCAAATCGGACGAGGACAAACTGGATGTCCTGACCTCCAAAGTGAACCACCGAGTGTACTCGGTCATCCAAGACGCGACCTCGTACGCGGACGCTATCAAGCTCCTCAAGGACCAGTACACGCGCCCAGTGAACGAAGTGTACGCCAGGCACCTCCTGGGGAGTCGTAAACAACAACCTGGGGAATCGACCGTGGAATACCTTCAGGCACTGTCTGTGCTTGGCCGGGCCTGTGGTTGTAAGGATGTAAAGGCCGCCGTGTACACAGAGGAACTTATCCGGGACGCTTTTGTAGCGGGCCACAGATCCAATTACACCCGACAGCGACTGTTGGAGCAGAGTAACCTCGACCTCAACAAGGCCTCTGAACTCGCACTATCGTTGGATGCAGCCTACCAGGGCATGGATGCCTACTCCTCTGCACCGTGGACGCCGCGGGGAATGACAGCCTGGGACACGGTAGGACCGCCTCATAGCGCCGTGCCACCCCAGCCACACCCCAACAACGGCCCAACTACCGCAGCAGTGTCCCAAGGCCAGACAGCAGTGCCCCAAGGCCAGAAATGCTACTTCTGTGGCCAGGCAAAACACCCCAGAGCGCGCTGCCCGGTGAAAAACGCGATCTGCTCGGGCTGCGGGAAGAAGGGACACTACGCTAGCGTCTGCAGGGCCAAAGCCACCCCGAACCCCAGCAGCGCCGCGTGTGGGCCATGCGGGCCGCCATCTTGGACCTCCCCGGCCATGTGCGAATCACCGGTACAGCAGCCATTTTGGACGCCTCCAGCCACATGGGGATCATGGACGCCGCCATCTTGGACGACAGCCGGGACGCAGCAGGCCCCCGACACCGCCTCATCTGATACCCGCAGCGACACACCGACCCCTACGCTGGCATCCGTTACACTGGACCAAGCGAGACCGCACCAACTGGCCAGTTCCACAATGGACATTAAGGTAAATGGTCACGATACAATCTGCCTTTTTGACTCTGGGAGCACGGAGAGCTTCATCCACCCCGACACGGTGCGGCGTTGCTCTCTCCCAGTCCTGCCTGCGCAACAGCGGATTTCTATGGCCTCCGAGTCCCAGTCGGCGGACATCGGCGGCTACTGCGTGGTGACACTCGTAGTAGACGGGACCGTGTACGATCATTTTAAACTTCTGGTCCTGCCTGACCTCTGCGCTGCCGTCCTGCTGGGGTTAGATTTTCAGTGCCACCTTAAAAGTGTTACGATGGCGTACGGTGGACCCCTACCCCCACTCACAGTCCGCAGCCAGCAGCTTCCAAACTGCCCGCCGCGCACCAGGTGCAACCTCTCCACACTCAGAGTCACCCCCCCCCAACTGTTTGCTAACCTCACCCCCGACTGTAAGCCCATCGCCACAAAGAGCAGGCGATACAGTGCCGGGGACAGGGTTTTCATTAAAACCGAAGTGGAGCGGCTCCTGAAAGAAGGGATTATTGAGGGCAGCACCAGCCCCTGGCGAGCCCAGGTTGTGGTCGTTAAGACCGGCGAGAAGCAGCGCCTGGTCATCGACTACAGCCAGACAATAAATCGCTACACCCTGCTGGACGCCTACCCACTCCCCCGTATAGCTGATATGGTCAACCAGATCGCGCAGTACCGCGTCTTCTCGACCATTGACCTGAAATCAGCGTACCACCAGCTCCCCATCCGCCCTGAGGACCGCCAGTACACTGCCTTTGAGGCAAACGGCCGCCTCTATCACTTCCTTAGGGTTCCCTTTGGCGTCACCAACGGGGTCTCCGTCTTCCAAAGGGAGATGGACCGGATGGTAGATCAAAATGCGTTGCAGGCCACTTTCCCATATCTGGACAATGTGACCATCTGCGGCCGTGACTTGCAGGACCATGACGCAAACCTCGAAAAATTCCTCCGCACCGCCCAACTCCTAAACCTGACATATAACAAGGAGAAGTGCATATTCCGCACAAACCGCCTCGCCATCCTTGGCTGTGTTGTGGAACACGGAGTCATCGGCCCCGACCCCGACCGGATGCGTCCCCTTATGGAACTTCCACTGCCCCACTGCCTCAAGGCCCTGAAGAGGTGCCTAGGGTTTTTCTCCTATTACGCCCAGTGGGTCCCCTACTATGCGGACAAGGCCCGTCCGCTGATCAAGTCCACCTCTTTTCCCTTGACGGCAGAGGCCCGCTTAGCCTTCCACCGTATCAAGGAGGACATTGCCAAAGCCACCATGCACGCAGTGGACGAATCCATCCCCTTCCAGGTGGAAAGCGATGCGTCCGACTTTGCCCTGGCCGCTACCCTCAATCAGGCGGGGAGACCCGTGGCCTTCTTTTCACGAACCCTCCAAGGCCCGGAGACCAGACACTCCGCTGTTGAGAAGGAGGCCCAGGCGATTGTGGAGGCTGTGCGTCATTGGAGGCACTACCTGGCCGGAAAACGATTTACCCTGCTCACTGACCAGCGTTCAGTTGCTTTTATGTTTAACAACAAGCAGAGGGGCAAAATCAAAAATGACAAGATCTTGAGGTGGAGAATCGAACTTTCCACCTACAACTACGAGATCTTGTACCGGCCCGGGAAGCTAAATGAACCCCCGGATGCGCTATCGCGTGGCACCTGCGCCAGCGCGCAGATCGATGGACTGCGGGCCCTCCACAATGACCTCTGCCACCCGGGGGTCACCAGGTTCTTCCACTTCATCAAGGCCCGCAACCTGCCTTACTCTATTGAGGAGGTCAGGACCATGACCAGGAACTGCCAAGTCTGCGCTGAGTGCAAACCGCACTTTTATAGACCAGACAGGGCCCACCTGATAAAAGCCACTCGCCCCTTCGAGCGCCTGAGCGTCGATTTTAAAGGGCCTCTCCCCTCCTCCGACCGCAATGTGTACTTCCTCAATATTATTGATGAGTACTCCCGTTTCCCGTTCGCCTTCCCCTGCCCGGACATGACCAGTGCCATTAAATGTCTGAACAACCTCTTCACCCTGTTCGGCTTCCCCAGCTATATCCATAGCGACCGGGGCTCATCGTTTATGAGCGACGAACTCCGTCAGTACCTGCTAACTAGGGGTATTGCCACAAGCAGGACCACCAGTTACAACCCCCGGGGGAACGGACAGGTGGAAAGAGAAAATGCGACAGTTTGGAAGGCCGTCCTGCTAGCCTTAAAGTCTAGGGGCCTTCCAACCTCCCGCTGGCAGGATGTGCTCCCCGATGCGCTCCACTCTATTCGGTCACTGCTCTGCACTGCCACTAACGCCACCCCTCATGAGAAAATGTTTGTCTTCCCAAGGAAGTCCACATCGGGGACATCGCTACCGCCATGGCTGACGTCCCCAGGGCCGGTCCTACTGAGAAGACACGTGAGGACCCATAAAACGGACCCCCTGGTCGAGAGGGTCGACCTCCTCCACGCCAACCCCCAGTATGCTTACATCGCATACCCGGACGGGCGGGAGGACACAGTCTCCATAAGAGACCTTGCACCCTCGGGGGCCGCAGTAACCCACTACCCACTACCACCCCCCCCCACGATCCGATATCCAGCCCCAGCAGACGGCAGGCCTGGGCCCCGCGACCCGCTCGACATCTACGAGGACGACACGCCTGTGCCACAGCCTACGCTGGACTTGACGCCGGAAACTTCACTACCCCTGCCGTCGCCACGCAGATCACAGCGGCAGACAAGACCTCCGGAGAGACTCCAATACACTAACTTTTAATACACTTCACCCCGCCGGACTCAATTTTAAACAAGGGGTGAATGTGGTAAACCACTGTTTGTATTCCTGTTTGTCCTGTTTGTATTCCACTGTGTACATGCCTGGACATGCCTCGGCTGACTCCTCCCACAGGTCCTAGTATAAAGGTGACTGCTCCCCAGCCCTTAGTATCATGGACCGGTCGACCACGCGAGGCAGACCTCCATTCTGTTGTTAATAAAAGCCTTTGGTTACTCTTCTAACTCTCAGTCTTTTATGAGTAATTGATAGCGCATCACATTGTTAGTGCACAAGTGCAGTACAACGAAATGTAGGCTTGCGGCTCCCGAGAGTGTACGTTTAGATTAAGACATTTAAACATTCAACATACATTTGGCTTGTAATACATTAACATAAACATAACCATAATAAAGTGCATTGGCAGATGTGCAGGCTTTAGAGTTTATTTGTGGAGTTCAGTAGGATGACAGCCCTGGGAAAGAAGCTGTTCCTAAATCTGGTCGTTCGGGTGCGAATGCATCTGTAGCGTCTCCCAGATGGCAGGAGGGCGAACAGACTGTGGCTGGGGTGGGTAGGGTCTTTGATGATGGTCCGTGACCTCCGTAAACAGCGTTTCTGGTATATGTGCTCTATGGTCGGTAGCCGGGTGCCGGTAATGCGTTGGGCAGTTTTGACTACCCGCTGCAGGGCTGTGTGAAGGAGTTTTGGCCTAGAAATTCGGTTGGTAGCGCCAGCGATTAGCGCCCAAAGAGCCTGAGAATTGGGGCGTTACCCAATTTTCGGGCTGGCGCAGTGAATATAGCGCCACCTCCCATATTGAGTATCCTTTTAGCGCCGGCGCTAACTCTTTTCGCTCGCCCGCAGGCGCAGGCAGATCATGACATAATTTCAGTGTGCAACGCCTTTTTGGCGCCCCTGACCAGATATTCGGTGGCGCCCGCAACCTTTTCGCCTGGCGCTATTAGTGACAGTTGGATGGAGCGTTCCCAGGCCCTTCTCAGACTCGGGGGGCGCTATTTAAAGGGGACGGCACTAGTATAAAAGCTGCAGCCATTTGGCCTGGCCATTCTGATCGTTGCTGGAGAGAGTTGCTGACCTTCTGTTGGACAGTAATTTTCTCATTGAGCCTTCGGAGGCACTGGCACTGGCAGCTTGAGGGCCCGGCTCCCGAGCTGGTGATGCAACATCTGAAAGCAGGGAGGTGGAAGAGGGCTTTAGCAAAAGGACAGCTTGGCAGCAAGGGTTGCCAGATTGCGGCAAGGCTATGACATGGGTCCACAGTGAGAAAGCATGCTGGCGGGGGAACAAGTGGAAGGAGACAGTTGTTAAAGGTGTGAACCTTACCATCGCTGTTGACAATGGGGTCGGCAGCTGCAGTGGTTACAGGACCACTCAAACGTCCTCCAAGAATCTGGTGGACTCTCTCCTCGAGATCCGTGAGAGTGACCACTTGTGGAGGTCCTCCACCGGTGCGAAGCTGGTCTTTGCCAATCCTCGCCAGCTTGGACTGCAGGGGAAAGGAGGGGAAGTTATGTTACATGATGCCCTGAGTGATCATCTCATGCCCCCCATGGTGCAAGGGCCCTTACATGACACCTTGAGTCAAATGTGCATGTGTGTGCCCAGAAAGGGCCATGGGTGCTTGCTGGCAGATGGCCAATGGGGCACAGCCCACCCTGTAGCCATAAAGTCAGGTGCAAATGAAGGGATGCAGAAGTTTGCAGAAACAACACTCACCCTCACGACCCGAGTGAGGTCGTTGAATTTCTATCTGCATTGGACAGGGCTCCTGGTCACCATGCTGCTGGAGTTGACCCTCTGGCATACATCCCTCCAAGCTCGCCGGTACTCCTTATGATTCGGCCTCCTGCCATTGTCTGGGTAGAGAACATCTCGCCGGCGCTCCACTGCAGCCACCAATTGCTCCAGAGCCTCATTGGTGAAGCGCTCTGCTCTCTGTCTCACCTTCTCCATCTGGTCCAAGTTTTTAGCGCCAGAGAAGGGCCTGCGCCGATTCTGAGGCCTGCAAGGCGCAGAGTGTGGATGCTGAAACTGACTGACCCACCCCTTTAAGAGCTGGCCGACGCCTGGAGGTCTCGTGGTCATCGGTTATTGAGAGCACCTGCGCTGCGCCCGTCCGCTCTGATATTGGGTTGCGCCGGAAGTTTAGCGCCTTAGGAGACCCGTGTAATGTCTGAATTCGCGCCTCAATCCCCTTTAGGGGCGATGCAACCCAATATCGCGCCAGGCGGCAATAAGTTTCGTCTGGCTATAAACTTTGCGCAGCGCCAGTTCTAACGCCTCAAGCGGGGCTATACCCAATTTCTACTGAGCAGCACTTTGCAGGTTTATTTTGATTTGCCCTTCCTTGCTTCACCAGCTCTCTGAGGTAGCGCCTCACTCCTCGGCCTTTGCGCCTTAAGACAGGTGTGAAGCTCCTGATTTAGCGCTCCAATCACCCCCAGGGGCGATAAAAGCCAAGTTTGTTGTCGGAGGCGATAATTAGCGCCAGGCGCTAAACTTTGCGCACGGCCGATAACGGCGCCCCAAATGGGGCGATACTGAATTTTTCCCCCTTGGAGTCTGGGTATCATTCTGGTAAACCTGCGCTGCCCTCTATCCAAGGCCAATATATCCTTCCTAAGGTGTGGTTCCCTACCTAGCCCACGGTACTGACACCAATAGCAGCAGCCCATCCGACTCTCTGGCTGAAACAAGCTAAATTTGTATTGTGTAGGAGTTGAACTTGGAACCTGTGATTTGCATAGATTAGTGATATATCAGGCAGTGCCTTTATTCACAAGGCTATGAGAGGAACTACTGCGTGGGGGGTTACTGCAGAAGCAGAAACTGCTCTGGTTTCCTTTTTCCTTTTTTCCCCTGTCGCCAGCTCCTCTCCTGACAGCATTGATTCCTGCTGTGGGGAGATTCTTGGGCCGCCCTAGCTCTGTAATCTCCATCCAGCCCCACAACCCTAAAAGATCTCTGTGCTCCTCCAATTCTGGCCTCTTGAGCACCCCCGATTTTAATCGCTCCACCATTGGTGGCCGTGCCTTCTGTTGCCTGGGCCCTAAGCTCTGGAATTCCCTCCCTAAGCCTCTTCGCCTCACTACCTCTCTTTCCTCCTTTAAGACGCTCCTTAAAACCTACCTCCTATCTGCCCTAATATCTCCTTATGTGGCTCGGTGTCAAATTTTGTTTGATAATCGCTCCTGTGACGTGCCTTGGGACGTTTTACTACGTTAAAGGAGCTGTATAAATACAAGTTGTTGTTGGCATTGGGCTTAGGACTCATGCGCACTGGCAATCTTCCAGTACCTCATCCAAGTGGCTATTCATCGTGTGTACGCCCAGACAGTGAAGGTGAGCAAGTTATTTGATAATGGGGCATCACAACTGAGCTTCATCTTGTCCTCACTTGACGTCTGCATGCACAAACTTTCCAGCGATTTGCTGGATAACAATCAGGAATGCTCCTTCCATAGAGCGCTTACCATTACCCCAACTAAGATCAACTAACTCTGACCTAGGACGTTCATCTTGCTAATGGGTTACTGCCGCAGTGGATGATGCAATTATCTACTGAAACATCAGGGAGCACTGTGTGGTCCCATCTTCCAATACAGTTCAACAGAACATTAGTCGGGAAGAGTATTCATAAGAACATAAGAATTAGGAGCAGGAGTCGGCCATACAATCTCTCGAGCCTGCTCCGCCATTCAATAAGACCATGGCTGATCTTTGACCTCAACACCACTTTCCCGCCCGATCTCCATATCCCTTGATTCCCCGAGAGTCCATAAATCTATTGATCTCAGCCTTGAATATACTCAACGACTCAACATCCACAGCCCCCTGGGGTAGAGAATTCCAAAGACTCACAACCCTCTGAGTGAAGAAATTCCTCCTCATCTCAGTCTTAAATGGCCGACCCCTTATCCTGAGACTCTGCCCCCTAGTCCTAGACTCTCCAGCCAGGGGGGAAACAACCTCTCAGCATCTACCCTGTCAACCCCCCTCAGAATCTTATATGTTTCAATGAGATCACCTACTCCAGGGAAGTTGTTTCTCAAGTGAAGCTAGCTCTGTCGTGTTGTATTGAGGGTTTGTTTTTCTTCTAAGGAGATAGAGAAAGAACGAAGGACTTGCATTTATATAGCGCCTTTCCAAAGAACTAGTTGTTCTCCTGTAGCATTGCACATGGGGTGTCAGGGGCAAGTGTACTCATCAGGTGAAAAACAAGAAAAAGGAAAGACTTACATTTCTGCAGCGCCTTTCACGACCATCGGACATCCCAAAGCACTTTACAGCCAATGAAGTACTTTTTGAAGTGTAGTCACTGCTGTAATGTAGGAAACGCGGCAGCCAATTTGCGCACAGCAAGCTCTCACAAACAGCACTGTGATAAATGACCAGATAATCTGTTTTTTAGTGATGTTAATGAAGGGATAAATATTGGTCAGGACACCGGGGATAACTCCCCTGCTCTTCTTCGAAGATGTCTATGGATGCTGGATGGAGTGGTTTAGTTGGGCCGAATGGCTTTTTCTCATTCTGGACTTTCTTATGTTCTTACTTATTGGATCTATAAGTGTATTTAAGTTCTTTTTTTTAAAAACTATTCAGAATAAAGATATATTTGAACTGTGCAAAGAATTAATATTTAAAAAATACACGTATTTAACATATGCTAAGCTGTACTCTATATTTTTACAATGTCCATTATACATTAGCTGTGTGGTTTGGTGCTTTTCAGTTTATCAACACCGGGAACATTATCTCGTTGGCGTTCTCTGCAATTCGTACATCAACAATAACTTTGCATATGTTTTTTCTAAAGTCGGTTAGCAGGTAAATGTGCTTTCTGAAAGGATTGCGTGTTGGTTGGAAAGAATGGGAGGGAAATACTGCCATTGTGTTCTTTCCTTAATTGAAGCCATCAAGTAATTTGGTGAAAACCTGAATTATTTATAATGCAGCCAAGATTCCGATGGAATTAACAACAGAATGAACTCATCAATCTCATGTTTCCTGATAAGAGCTTGTGTGGGCAGGCTGGGACACTTTCCGTCCAAAAAACAAGCCCAGCTCCAGAGTGTTTGGTGCTATCGGAATAATGAGCCAACCTGAAGGAAGTGCAGACACAATTAAATCTCTCGATGCAGGCAAATGTTCTGACGATTGCATCACCCAACTCGCTCACAGTGCTGTAAACTTTGGCCACCCGCACAGCACCTGACCCCCTGCTGCCAGTCCCTCAGCCAGCCACAGTACTAGAGATATCACGGGGAAGCGCCCAGCAATATGAATGCTTGCAATGATATCTGTTCATTATATCTTTACAGGAAGTAAGAAAGTCGTCCAAAGGCAAGGAGGGCAGTTCACAGAGTATCAGGTACACGGTTACGCGTTCTGCTACACGTTCAACATTTTGTTGATTTTGCCACTTTAGCTTCTAGTTATGATATCACTAATAGACCAACTATCTCATTCTCTTATCACCGTAGACTTCTAGAACACCAGAAAGAGATTTAGTGCAGGCTCGGACTTAGGTCCTAGTTAGCACTGACTTTATTTACTTTCTTGAAGATGGGGGGCTTATGCAGGGTTCCAGGAGCACTGGAAGCTCACAGATAGCGAAAGACAGACTTGCATTTCTGTAGCGCCTTTCACGACCACCAGACGTCCCAAAGCGCTTTACAGCCAATGAAGTACTTTTTGGAGTGCAGTCACTGTTGTAATGTAGGAAACGCGGCAGCCAAATTGCGCACAGCAAGATCCCGCGCACAGCAATGTGATAATGACCAGATAATCTGTTTTTAGTGATGGTGATTGAGGAATAAATATTGGCCCCAGGACACCGGGGATAACTCCCCTGCTCTTCTTCTAATAGTGCCATGGGATCTTTTACATCCGCCTGAGAGAGCAGACGGAGTCTCGGTTTAACATTTCATCTGAAAGACGGCACCTCCGACGGTGCAGCACCCCCTCAGTACTGTACTGGGAGTGTCAGCCTAGATTTTTGTGCTCAAGTCCCTGGAGTGGGACTCTGAACCTTCTGACTCAGAGGCAAAAGTGCACCCACTGAGCCATGGTTGACACAGGACCAATAAACTGCTGATACCTTCTCACTCTTATGTTGACTGGAGATAGCCAGGATATCTGTATGGCAACTTTTTAGCCTGTTGCTTTCAGATAGGCACAGGTGAGAACATACCTTGACAAAGGGTTTCGACCTGAAACGTTGACTCTATTTCTCTCTCCACGGATGTTGCCTGGCCTGCTGAGTTTTTGCAGCATTTTCTGTTGTTATTGAGAACATACCTTCTCAAGGAGAGGACAGTGTACACGATTGTTTGCTGCTCTGTTTCGAAGAGGCGTGCTTTCCATTGAAAGCACTTTGGCTCCTGAATGACATTGCCGTTTAATATGTAAACACACCCTGAACCTTTTACACTGTGCCCAGGTGTGAGTGGTTTAATCATTAACTGTAGCTATAGCTCAGATAAACACTTGAGCATGTGAAGAGCCATGATGAACTTTGAATTTCAGCAACCTCAAAAATATTTTTGCCCCCTTCTGTATTGTTTCTCCATTTTCATCGGGTACTGGCGGTAAGACAGGAACTGGATGCCTATCGTGCCCTCTCGGCTGCAGGAAGTGCGTAGCCTGGGAGGGTTTTGTACGGGAAGAAGAGCGGGAAGAAAAGAGGGAGAAATTTCACAGTGGATAAATGCACCGTGCGGTGTGGAACTGAGTCATGCAGAATGGGCGAGCTCCAGCTTTGATCTTGGTATGTGCTGATCTCAGATGGTGGTGAAGGGAGTGGTAATATTGGGGCTAATTGTAACTGTGGGCGATGGTGTGAAATGGGCAATAATGGCCCTGAAATTAGGATCGGGAGTTTGCCGCGCGTGCAAGCCCCCGATGTTCACTTACCCAGCGCGCTGACATTTTAATTCTGGCCCGCATTGCATTTCCGCTGACTGGCCCGCTTGAGGTCCTGCCGCGCTGTGCGTGCGTGACCCAGCGGCGTACTTAGTGCGATGAGCCGGCTGGGATCACGTGAGCACAGGGCAACCAATGGGAGGTTGCAAAAGTTCATTCATGAGTTTGATAGTGAGAGCTGTCAATCTCATGAAAACTCCTGGCCCCAAAACACTACTTAAACCTGAAAGAAAATTTAAAAAAACATTGCACTACTTAAATGAACCATAAAGAACTCTGAAAAACTATTTTAAACAATAATTTTAAAATTTGAACAAAAATTTATATAAAAAATCGGGGCTAAAACTAAACTTACCTTACTGTAAATTCTTTAAAAATAACAAACCTGTGGGAAAAAAATTTCTCAATTGTATTAATAGACCACTTACCTGAAAAACGAAGTACTTATATGTGGTTTTTCAATGCGTAAAGACCGGAGGCCTTTACACACGCGCAACTCTGAAAAAAAAAAGGAATTTCACTGCGCACGCGCTGCCTGTGCAGTCGCACGCTCTGCCTCTTAACCCCTTGGGTCAGAGGACAGGAAATGCCGGTTTTCAGCGCATGCGCTGTGCATGCTGAAAACCAGCAATTCCTCTGGGCACACGCGTGAGTACCCCGTCCGTACTCACGCGTTGGGCCCGGAATTACTGGGCCATTGAATTGGCCACCCGTTATATGCCATGCCCTATTTTCGCTTCTATGGACTTCAGGGGTATGGTAACATGGTGGTTATGTTACTGGACTAGCTAATCTTGAAGCCTCGACTACTGATCCAGCAATATGAGTTCAAATCCCACCACGGCAGCTGGGGAATTTAAATTCAGTTAATTAAATAAATCTGGAATAAAAAGCTAGTGTCAGTAATGGTGACCATGAAACTACCGGATTGTCATAAAAACCCATCTGGTTCACAAATGTCCTTCAGGGAAGGAAATCTGCCGTCCTTACCTGGTCTGGCCTATATGTGACTCCAGACCCACTGCAATGTGGTTGACTCATAACAGCCCTCGGAAATGGCCAAGCAAGTCACTCTGTACCAAACCGCAACAAAGGAGTACCTTCACCACACAGACTGCAGTGGTTCAAGATGACGGCTCACCACCACCTTCTCAATGCAATTAGGGATGGGCAATAACTGCCGGCCTCGCCAATGACGCCCACATCCCATGAACGAATAAAAATAAAGGAAAGGAAATTCAGACAGGGTGTATAATGGGCAGCTAATTTGATAGCACCCATTTTATCCCATCGCACACAGTAAAAAATGACCCTCTTTGTCTTTGATTCACTTGGCTAGCGATGGGAAAAATCAATTCCTTGTGCTGGAGATTTGTTTGCACCGGGTGTGAACCGAGCCTAAACCGATGGGCAAGAGGACCGCACAATATTCGTCCTCTCAAGTGATCAAGAGGCAACCGACATACTGTGGGCACGAGTTGTCCCCCCAAGAGGCAGGTCGCCGAGACCAGCTGAGGGCTTACTCCTGCTCCTCCCGGCTTCACATACAGAGATTTAAAAACGTACCTTTGTGTTTCTTCCATGGCCTCCAGCGATCCCTTTAAGGATCCTGGGTTAGGCTGGTGTAGAAACAAAAATAAACCCGTTGGAGCTTGCGCCGGACCCGTTGTTAAGCTGGGCTGGCGCTGCTTTCCGGCGGCTGCCAGGGACTCCTGAAAGAACAGCGGTCGAATATGGCGATGACATGCCATTGTGGATGCTTCAGTGCCTGCTTCTCCCCCAAACAATGGGTCACAGTGTCAGCCGTGGCTCAGTGGCCAGCACTCTCTCTCGCCTCTGAGTCAGAAGGTTGTGGGTTTACAGTCCCAATCCACGGACTTGAACACAAAATCAAGGCTGACACTCCAGTGCAGTGCTGAGGGAGCGCTGCCCTGTCGGAGGTGCCGTCTTTCAGATGAGACATTAAACTGAGGCCCCATCTGCTCTCTCAGCTGGACATAAAAGACACCATAGTACTATTTTGAAGAAGAGCAGGGGAGTTCTCCCCGGTGTCCTGGGCCAATATTTATCCATCAATCAACATCACTAAAACAGATGATCTGGTCATTATCACATTTCTGTTTGTGGGAGCTTGCTGTGCGCAAATTGGCTGCCGCGTTTCCTACATTACAACAGTGACTACACTTCAAAAAAGTACTTCATTGGCTGTAAAGCACTTTGGGACGTCCTGAGGTCGTGAAAGGCGCTATAGAAATGCAAGTCTTTCTTTATGGGCGCTGAGCAATCCAATGTCTGGGCATGTGCGTGTGCAGACATCAGAGTTCCACTGTGATAGCACCCCAAACATTCACTCTGCTATCACTCACTGTTCATTCACACATGAGGAATGGCCACTTAGATAAGAGGCTGAGACTGATGGGCTGCCAACACCCTTGGAACTTACTGTGGCAAGAGTCAACCTCACCTTCAAAAAAAAAACCCAAACTCTCGCGCTCTTCGTCAGGGTTTGTTTGTGGTGGTAAGGAGTTACTGAGTTCAACAATGTAAGGGAGCTGAACACAATTGAGATGGCAGGTCACTGTTAATGATTAAATCCACAGATGTCCATTCAGTCAGCTCACACAATTGGGCACAATCACTCCCAGATAGTTTCCTTGAGTATGTTATCAAAGCTTACAGCTTAAATAAAAACATAGGCACAAATGATAGAATCACTTCTAACTGTGTCAATCGTTTTAATTTCAAAAGATGTACAGATGGTAAAACTTCATCTTTAACAAGAATCAACTCCTTACAACTTTTATTCGCCCTAATATTATTTCTGCTGTTGCTTATTCTGTCATGGCACCTCTCCTTGTAACTTCTCTCAAATTCACAGAAATAATAAGCACAACAGGAAATCTAAAGGACAGATTTAGAAAGCAGATGACAGACCATGAGATAAGACAATGATAAAGATGGTGAGACTCTTTTAACTTTCAATATGTTGTTGTCACTACGGCATCAACAGAAACCCCAAAAAATTACTCAAGTAAACCCGAATGTACTTTTCAAAAATTACTTTTCCTCAGTTCAATAATCTGAATAACAATGTGAAATTAAATATTTATTCAGTTGTTGAACATAGAAATATTTATTCGGTCTTAGAACCGAGTAAATTTACAGCACAGACGGAGGCTATTTGATCCATTATACCAGCATTGACTCTTTGTTAGAACAATGCATAAGAACATAAGAATTAGGAGCAGGAGTCGGCCATTCGGCCCCTCGAGCCTGCTCTGCCATTCAATAAGATCACGGCTGATCTTCGACCTCAACTCCACTTTCCCGCCCGATCTCCATATCCCTTGATTCCCCTAGAGTCCAAAAATCTACCTGTCTCAGCCTTGAATATACTCAATGACTCAGCATCCACAGCCCTCTGTGGTAGAGAATTCCAAAGATTCACCACCCTCTGAGTGAAGAAATTCCTCCTCATCTCAGTCCTAAATGGCCGACCCCTTATCCTGAGACTGCCCCCTAGTTCTAGACTCTCCAGCCAGGGGGAAACAACCTCTCAGCATCTACCCTGTCAATCCCCCTCAGAATCTTATATGTTTCAATGAGATCACGTCTCATTCTTATAGGCCCAACCTACTTAATCTTTTATGGTGTTCATACAAGCAGACTTTCCATCAGGGGTCCTTAGACCACGATCAGGAGTCGGAACCCTGGCTGATTCTTCCCTTCATTAGCCCAGTGATGCAGAGGCCAATTGCTGCACCGTAACTACTATTCTGGTTCAGTCCAGCTAACTCAACACAGGCTGAAGGTTGAACTTGGACCTTCCTGACCCCTATAGGTCAGCAACTCATTGGATAAAAAGAAAGACTTGCATTTCTATAGCGCCTTTCACGACCTCAGGACGTCCCAAACCACTTTACAGCCAATGAAGTACTTTTTGAAGTGTAGTCACTGTTGTAATGTATGAAACGTGGCAGCCAATTTGTGCACAGCAAGCTCCCACAAATAGCAATGTGACAATGACCAGATAATCTGTTTTTGTGATGTTGATTGAGGGATAAATATTGGCCCCAGGACACCGGGGAGAACTCCCCCGCTCTTCTACAAAACAATGAGAGAGGACCTTTTACGTCCACCTGAGAAAGCCTCGGTTTAACGTCTCATCTGAAAGACGGCACCTCCGACAGTGCAGCACTCCCTCAGTTCTGCACTGGGAGTGTCAGCTTAGATCCTTGTGCTAAAGTCTCTGGAGTGGGATTATAAACCCACAACCTCCTGACTCCAGAGGTGAGAGTGCTGCCCACTGAGCCACAGGCTGATGCTGTAAAAGCCCACTTGAAACTATTGTTACTATGCTTCCAGCATAGAAATTACAGCCCACCTGCAACGCTGCATAGATTTTACAGAGTGGCTCCGGGTACTTTTTGACATAAGAAAACTACTTTGCACTTGGTCTAAGCGTTAAACAAAGCTTTAATCAACTGTTTTACAACATGGAGGTCTAGTTGTGTCCTTCACTAGTTCCTGTTAAGAATGTCCTGCACAAGCTGGGCCCGTGCCCGAGTATTTATACTCTCCCTGGACAGTGCCACCCGCAGACCGCTCAGTATTATTTCATAAGTCTTTCTTTCATGAATGACTGATTCATGTGACTTATATTGATTGATTTTGATCCTAGATCTACAATCACTGTAATGCAATCTATCCCCCAGCTGGTTTTTACAGTAATATTAGAGTACATTAAAAAGTCATAGAATTTCTAAAATGAATGAAAGCGTAAAATACTCAACTACGTATTGGTTTATGTATTAATATAATGATTGTTTCAATCTGTCCATGTTTCTGTTAGTTTTGTGACCTAAATTATACATTGTAACCTGGGCAAGTCCAGCTGTCAATTAAGTGCCGCTGGGTAATATAATATTTAAAGTTAGAAAATGTTTAATAAGTTATGGTCCAATTTACTGAACAGTAGGTTCAATAAATAATTGATTATTGCAATAATCATTACATCCTGAAGTGTGAGCCAAGCTGATTGAACTGAAAGCTGTTAAATACGTACTTAATCCCTGTCCATATGCCCCTGCACTGAACTGCTGAGTATTACTGCGCTTAGCAACAATCAATCTCAATTTAGATTGGTTTTAATTATTATAAATTTAATTCATGTAAGGCAATTGTTATGTTGGTGCAAAATTTACAGTTGTGACTGTGCAGCGAGGTGCCTGAGTATTCACTAATAACAAGCTCATGGGATGCGGCTCACGTACATAAGTTTGCAAACTTGACGCGCCCCCGTACTCACCCTCACCTCTGAGTCAGAAGGTCGTGGGGTCAAGTCCCACTCCAGAGACTTGAACGCAAAAATCTAGGCTGACGCTCCAGTGCAGTACTGAGGGAGTGCCGCACTGTCGGAGGTGCCGTCTTTCGGATGCGATGTTAAACCGAGGCCCCATCTGTTCTCTCAGGTGGACGTAAAAGATCCCACGGCACTATTTTGAAGAATAACAGGGGAGTTATCCCCGGTGTCCTGAGGCCAATATTTATCCCTCAACCAACATCACTAAAAACAAATTATCGTGTCATTATCACATTGCTGTTGGTGGGAGCTCGCTGTGCGCAATTTGGCTGCCGCGTTTCCCACATTACAACACTTCAGAAAGTACTTAATTGGCTGTAAAGCACTTTGGGATGTCTGGTGGTCATGAAAGATTATGTAGAAATGCAAGTCTTTCTTCCTTCCACTGCTGGGCCTATCAGGGGCATTTCTAGCGGAATTGACAGGATAGCCCAGGAACACCCGTATCCATGCCTCCAATGTGCTGGACCTATACAGCGCACAGCTCCACCTTAGCAGCAGAGTAATACATCGTGCATTACATGGTATAACACCCCTCTCCTTATAAAACAGCATTCTCTTCAACTTCTTGTGAGCAGCACTGTGGGGATCTGTTGATAAGAATCTAAGAAGATCAGCAAACAGGGACAAGCAACTTTGCCCACTTCGCTCACTCTGAGGCAGATTTCTGGGCCGGTGACCACTTATCTTCGACCAACTGCCTCCCTAATCAGGAACTTGATACGTTATATTTTTAATTCTGCTTCAGAAACAATGTTAATATTGTAATAATAACGTTAATAATAAGATTAAATGTTTGTACAGTAATCAATTGTTCGCGTTTTAGGAATTGCTCCAAACAGCTTCTCCCATAACTGTCAGCACTTGATAATGAGGTCAAGAACACAGGATATTTCTGTAACCACATTTTGCCGTAATTCCTTAGAGAACACTATTATAAAGCAAGCACTTCATGTTGTATATAAGAACATTCATTTAAGATTTTCCAAGCAGTTAATTTGCTGGCCTTCATTGATATTGGGGAAAGAAAAATAACATATTTACGAATCATATGTTGTGAAACAGACCTGTTTAAAGTGAGCAAAGATTAATATGGTAGAGAACAAACAGAATTAACAGTGCAACCTGTTCAGTCAAATATTTATTCTATGTCACTAACGTTTCAAGCAAATAAAAAATACTGTTAAATATTTTTTGTGTGAGTTGTAATGGATGGATAATGTTTACTTTGTACTTTTCCAGTCCTGATATCCTGAACTTTGACCACTGAAGAGATGGTTAAGGGATTGCGATCATCTCCTTGGCTCCAGCCAGTATTGTCCTGTGACCAGCCAGTGGAGGGTACTTGAGGAGGACCCGAGGAAGAGCCCATGCCAATTATCCCTTCTTGACCTCTATCTGACTGCTCATCTCTGTGCTGTATTGTTTGTGATATATACCAAGTGAAAGTATCAGCACCCTTACCTCTAAGCCAGAAGGTTGTGAATTCTAAGCCCCACTCTCCAAAACAAGCGCTCTACTCGGAGCTCCGACACGGCAAGAGAGCCCCAGGTGGGCAGAGGAAACGCTTCAAGGACACCCTCAAAACCTCCTTGAAAAAGTGTAACATCCCCACCGACACCTGGGAATCCCTGGCCCAAGACCGCACGAAGTGTAGGAGAAGCATCCGGGAAGGCGCCGAACACGGATGTTGCCTGACCTGCTGAGTTTTTCCAGCATTTTCTGTTGTTATTTTGGATTTCCAGCATCTGCAGTATTTTGCTATCGTACTCGGGTCTCTTTGCCGGGAGCAAGCGGAAGCCAAGCGCAAGGAGCGCACGTGAACCCAAGCACCCCACCCACCCGCCCCTTCAACCACCGTCTGCCCCACCTGTGACAGAGACTGTAGGTCCCGCATTGGACTCATCAGTCACCTGCGAACTCATTTTTAATGTGGAAGCAAGTCATCCTCAGTTCCGAGGGACTGCCTAAGAAGACTCTGGAGACTTGAGCACAAAAATCTCGGCTGACACTCCAGTGCAGTGCTGAGGGAGCACTGCACTGTCGGAGGTGCCGTTTTTCGAATGAGATGTTAAACCGAGGCCCCGTCGGCTCTCTCGGGTGGATGTAAAAGATCCCATAGCACTATTTCGAATAAGAGCAGGGGAGTTCTCCCCGGTGTCCTGGGGCCAATATTTTTCCCTCAATCACCATCACTAAAACAGATGATCTGGTCATTATCACAGTGCTGTTTGTGGGAGCTTGCTGTGTGCAAATTGACTGCTGTGTTTCCTACATTACAACAGTGACTACGCTTCAAAAAGTACTTCATTGGCTGTAAAGCGCTTTGGGACGTCCGGTGGTGGTGAAAGACGCTATAGAAATGCAAGTTTTCTGCAAATGCAAATTTCTTTTTTTTTGAAGCTAAAATTGATTCCTTTGGCTTAAAGTCAGCATCTCCCCCATGGTTCAGTTCATTAAAGCAATGTCCAGCTGAGCCATCCAGAGAGCAGATGGCCTCAGGTTTGACTCTTGGTTTCCGCCACCACCCACATAAAGTGTTCTTCATTAGATCGCTCTTCAGCGGCTTAATACCAGAGTGTCCTTGTGTGGGCAGTGGGCAAGGCCGGCGTCGGGTGTGACAGTTGAACTTGATCCTGTCCACGCCTGCTTGCTTTCCAGCAGGGTCACTGGCCACAGTTCAGGAGTATGAATCCTGCTGATCTTTTCCTCTTCCTGAAGAACATGAGGCCAAGCATAGTGTCTATCCGGGCTGAGGCCAGCTGAATCAGCACATGTCCAGGGCCAAATTCGAGACCATCCAATCAGGATTAAAAAAGACACTTTAACATGGATGTAACGATACTAATTTGATATCTGCACTGCTCCAAGTCTGGCCTCTTGAGCTTCCCTGATTATAATCGCTCCACCATTGGCGGCCGTGCCTTCAGCTGCCTGGGCCCTAAGCTCTGGGATTCCCCCACTGAACCTCTCCGCCTCTCTATCTCTCTCACCTTCTTTAAGATGCTCCTTAAAACCTACCTCTTTTGGTCACCTGTCCTAATACTTCTTTATGTTTAAGGAAGGATATACTTGCATTGAAGGCAGTGCAGAGAAGGTTCACTAGGTTGATTCCTGGGATGAAGGGGTTGACGTATGAGGAAAGGTTGAGCAGGTTGGGCCTATACTCATTGGAGTTTAGAAGAATGAGAAGTGATCTTATTGAAACATATAAGATTCTGAGGGGGTTTGACAGGGTGGATGCTGAGAGGATGTTTCCCCTCGTGGGGGTATCTAGAACGTGGGGGCATAGTTTCAGAATAAGGGGTCGCCCATTTAAGACGGAGATGAGGAGGAATTTCTTCTCTCAGAGGGTCGTGAATCTTTGGAATTCTCTACCCCAGAGAGCTGTGGAGGCGGAGTCATTGAATATATTCAAGGCGGAGGTAGACAGATATTTGAACTACAGGGGAGTCAAGGGTTATGGGGAGAGAGCGGGAAAGTGGAGTTGAGGCCAAGATTGGATCAGCCACGATCTCATTGAATGGCAGAGCAGGCTCGAGGGGCCGAATGGCCGACTCCTGCTCCTATTTCTTATGTTCTTATGCGGCTCGGTGTCAAAGGTTGTTTGATAATCACTCCTGTGAAGCACCTTGGGACATTTTACTATGTTAAAGACACTATATAAATACAAGTTGTTGTTGAGGACTTGAGTCAAAGAAATATCCATCAATATATTACGTTCCATAAAATGCCTTTGAAAAGTAAATATTATTCTGATTATAATGTTTTATCAGTCAATGTAGCTGACCTGAATTCAATAGTTATAAACAATATCAGTGCCAATTCTTAATGTTAAGATTATCGCCATGAGCCAATCAAATAGCTGGCAAAGATCAAGTGGTTCATTGCTGTGGAAACTGTTCGACTAATCCTGTTTATGAGCTGGGAGTGTTGAAATAGAATACGCTGTCGTTCTAAATTGTACTGAGAGATGAGCCCAGGCTGCACAGAAGCCAGGTGCCAAAGGAAGCAAGGATATCATACTGAGGTTATTAATTGGTTAGTGTTTTCATGAGTGCAAAAGATGCTGACTCACACGCTCCCATTGGGGCTCTTCCAAGGGCTACAGGGATACAGAACAGATGGTCCCAGGTTTGATCCAGGGTGGATGCAGGGAGGCTGTTTTCCCCTGGCTGGAGAGTCTGGAACCAGGGGGTCACGGTCTCAGGATAAGGGGTCGGCCATTTAAGACCGAGATGAGGAGGAATTGCTTCACTCAGAGGGTGGTGAATCTTTGGAATTCTCTGCCCCAGAGGGCTGTGGAGGCTCAGTCGTTGAGTATATTCAAGGCTGAGATCGATAGATTTTTTCCATACTAAAGGAATCAAGGGACATGGAGATCGGGTGGGAAGCTGGAGTTGAGGTCGAAGATCAGATCTTATTGAATGGTGGAGCAGGCTCGAGGGGCCGTGTGGCCAACTCCTGCTTCGAATTCTTATGTTCTTATCCCCGGCCTGTGATGGATCAGCTGATCTCTGCCCGAGGAGTGTTGGGAACACCACAGTTGCCCTCAGAGCCTGTTGGGTTGTGGAAGGGAAAAAAAAAATCAGGAGGATTCCTGTTCCTGACCCTGTTGCTTTCTCCTATGCATAAATACACCATTACATAGAAACATAGAAGATAGGAGCAGGAGTAGGCCATTCGGCCCTTCGAGCCTGCTCCGCCATTCAACGAGATCATGGCTGATCATCCAAACCCTAGCACCCGGTCCCTACACCGACAGCCATCCCACCCAAGCCCTATCCCCGTAACCCCACGTATTTAATCCCCCCTAACACTAAGGGCCAATTTTTATCATGGCCAATCAACCTAACCCGCACATCTTTGGACTGTGGGAGGAAACCGGAGCACCCAGAGGAAACCCACGCAAACACGGGGAGAATGTGCAAACTCCACACAGACAGTCACCCGAGGCCAGATTTGAACCCGGGTCCCTGGCGCTGTGAGGCAACAGTGCTAACCACTATGCCACCGTGCTGTAATTCGTCTTATATTTGAAATAAAAAGTTAGTCGTGAAGCTTGCACCTTGATAATGGAAATTATTTTATGTTGGATTCTCCGTTTCTTTGGTGAAGCTGCATCTACAGTCGAGTAGCTTTATTTTGCTTTTCTTTCTCAGTTTTCCGCTGCCCCCTCTCGTGCCAATGCTGCCTCTTGCCGGGATCTGAGTCCATAGGTGTTGGCCGCCATCATCTGGTTCCTTGTCCAAGTGGCCACTCCACGGGTGTGAGCCCGGGCAGTCATGGCCGGGAGGCTCCAGACTGAGACTGATTCTGTCCTTGCTCGATGTCCACACAGGCTACCTTTCTGGCACGGGTTACTGGCTTACGATCGGGAGCAGCAACTTTTTGCTGGTTTCCTTCACCCTAATCTACGGGTCCTGATGCCAACAGCCGCTCCTCTTTGGCCCTTGGGCACCAAAGCATTGCCCTGGGCGGATGCAAAGAGGAAATTTGGACAGGGAACATCGCTCGCTTGTTTCGCAACCCGACTAATTTTCCACCCATTAACTTAAGGCTGCACACCACAAGTCCCGGCCAGAATGGAGATGATTGGGTAATCCCCCCGTCAATCACACCTGGAGACCGCACTGCTGTCAGTGACTGGGATTGATTTTACCCACAGAGTTTGTACTATGTAACTATCCTCCACTCACTACATTTACTGGAGAAATAACCAATTCGTATCTGTTTGCTGTAAAAGAGACTGTTTGCCAACCTATTGGCTGAAAAAATACTTGTATTCATATTGCACCTTTCACAACCACCAGACACCCCCAAGCACTTTACAGCCAATGAAGTACTTTTTGACGTGTAGTCACTGTTGTAATGTAGGAAACGCAGCAGTCAATTCGCACACAACAAGCTCCCACAAACAGCAATGTGATAATGACCAGATGACACCCTGCATTTCTTCAAAATAATGCCACAGGATCTTTTACATCCACCTGAGTGAGCAGACGGGGCCTCGGTTTAACATTTCATCCGAAAGACGGCACCTCCAACAGTGCAGCACTCCACTGGAGTGTTAACCTAGATTGTTGTACTGAAGTGCGACTTGAACCCACAACCTTCTCGACTCAGAGGTGAGGGTGCGGCCCACTGAGCCACACCTGACACGTACACAGAGGTGTCAATCCTCACGCTGTTAATCTAAATGAATTTCATTATCAGTGGGTGCCCTCTGTGCCCCCCACTCTTACTTTAGATATCTTTCATTGTACAGCGATAGAAAAACTTTTCCTTGGAAAACAAAGTGAGGAAATATATTTTTAAAATACGTTTTTCTCTGCTTTGTGTGTCATTTAGAAAATCAAGATTAACCTTCACCCTGAGAGCCCTGCTGAAGTTTTAGTGGGATAGGGAATTTCTACTCACCCTCTGCAATGTATTACAGCTGCATTCCTTTGTGCGCTCAAATCACTGCTCAATGTCGAAATAAAAGGCTGTCATTAATAAAACGGAGAAGTCAATTTTCAACAAAACAATTCCGCCCCCATAGCTCCTATTTAGTAGATATGAGCATAATCTGCAGTCCCTCTGATGGCTGAGTGTGCAAAGGTGTTGCATTGTGCAGTACTAACTCAGAAGATCTCCAGTTCAGTTCTTATTTTGCGCTGAGCACTAAAATCTAGGCTGACACTCCAGTGCAGTGCTGAGGGAGTGCTGCACTGTCAGAGGTGCCGTCTTTGGGATGAGACTTTAATCCGAGGTCCCGTCTGCTCTCTCAGGCGGACGTAAAAGATCCCATGGCCACTTTTTCGAAGAAGAGCAGGGGAGTTCTCCCCGGTGTCCTGGGGCCAATATTTATCACTCAATCAACATCACTGAAACAGATTATCTGGTCATTATCACATTGCTGTTTGTGGGAGCTTGCTGTGTGCAAATTAGCCGCCACGTTTCCTACATTACAACAGTGACTACACTTCAAAACGTACTTCATTGGCTGTGACGCGCTTTGGGATGTTCAGTGGTCGCTATAGAAATGCAAGTCTTTCTTTTTTTTGTGTTTGCCAATCTCATTAAGGAGGTACCTCAATGCTTCTGGGCTCCTGATGCTGTAAGTATGCAGGTAATTCTGTGATCTGGCACTCTCTGCGGGGAGCGGGTTCACGGCCTGTAAATTATTGTCCCATTAAACTGAATGAATAGAAAGTCATGGACCTCTTTCACAACATGAATTCTCAGGGTATGTGTGTCGCTGGCAAGAACGGCACTGATTGCCCACCCCTAGTTGCACTGAGAAGGTGGTGATACAACGGAAACATTTGCTACATCATTTCAGAGGGCAATTAAGAGTCAGCCACGATGGTGTGGGACTGGAGTCACATATAGGCCAGACCGGGTAAGGATGGCAGATTTCCTTCCCTAAAGGATATTAGTGAACCGGGTGTCTTTTCGACGACAATCCGACAGCCTCGTGCTCGCTTTTTTTTTACTGATACCAACTTTTTATTTCCAGATTATTAAACTGAATTCAAAATTCTCAGCCACGGTGGCATTTTGAACTCCTGTTATCTGGATTGCTGGTCGCATAGCATAAACACGACAACACCATACCCGCACCCAAAACCACCTAAAACCTGGGCGCTGTGTGCGGTGCTCCGCGCTGGAAGTGCTGGATCGCGGAATCACCCCTATGATTTCGACCGGAAAGTGCATGAGCGAGGACAAGGTCAGCTTACTGTGATGCCCTCCATGGTCGAATTGCTGGTTGACACCCATGGACTGGGCCAAACAGATGAAGAAATAGCCATTTGGAGAAAGTACTGGTGACTAGCCAGTGTCCAAGGAATTATATTCAGTAAGGATCAGGACGACGGGGTGAGTTGGCCTTGGGATTAAATGAAAAGAAACTTGATTAACTAGTGTCCTTATTGATGCCTGTCTTAATGGACCTCTTTCTTTCTCCATCCTTCTCTGGCTTGTGTCTGTGTTCTATCACCCTTCAGGTGTCAGCCCTGGCTCAGTGGGCAGCACTCTCTAGGTGGGAGTGGCTAGGAGTGAGCCAGGTGTGACTGGTTGCCTAATTGCAGCTGGGTGTTGGAGGAAGTTTTGTAAAAAGTTGGTGGAGGGTTTTGGGGTGTTGTTTTCAGGTTTTAGGGCCTTTTTGGCCCACAAAAAACAGCCAGATGGCTGCTGAGGGGTCCGGAGTGCCGGGCCCCTCAGAGGACAATATTCCCGTGAGGAATTTTATTAGGGAAGAAACTGTGGTGGGAAGGGGGAAAAAAGGCCCAAAGATTTGGGCCGGGACCTCAGGAGGTTTGGTAAAGAAAACACGGTGGTGGTGCAATGTGAAGATAAGAAGATTCGAGCCTGGGATATAATCCAGGCGGTTCATGAGGACTGTGGTGAGGGAAGCTGTTTTGCCTGCCGACCAAAACCAAATGTGGGATTTGAGGTGACGGTCAGTGGTCGTGAGGAGGTGAAAAAACTGCTGCTCAGTCTGAAAGTTGGGGAGAAATTCTTGGAGGTGACTCTGCTATATTCAGAGGAGGTGGTGGTTTCATTTTTGAACTTGCCTGTGTACATCGAGGACGAAGTGCTGAGCAAAAAGTTGGAGTTGTGGGACATTAAAATCTGTTCCGAAATAAAGAGGAGGCACTATCCGGGAACACGGGTAGCAGACGGAACCCGGTATGTAAAGGTACGGTTCCCAGAGGGGGTAAGGTCTTTGCCGTACAGTATGAAGTTCAAGACACTGGAAGGAGTGCAGTACTTTCGTGTGCTGCACGATAACCAAGTAAAGGTGTGTTACTATTGTCTGGGACATGACCATCTCGTGAGAAACTGTCCTGATTTTTATTGTTACAATTGCGGTGAGTCGGGACATATCGCACGGAGCTGCAAGGCGGAGAGCTGTGGGGTGTGTCGTAAAGGCCCCGCCCGCTGTGAGTGTGTGGCAGAAGGGAGCGAAATGAGTGATGAGGAGATGGGAGAAGGAGCAGGAGAGGAGTGTGGAACGGCCGGAGGTGCGGTGCAGTCGGAGGATACAGCCGGTAAAATGAAGGAAAAAGGAGCACAGGAAGAGGCTGAGGATGGCGGAGCGGAGATCGAGATGGAGATGGCGGAAAACATGGCGAGGGCTGTGGAGGGGAACAAAGACAGCAGCGGGCAGCGAGGGTCGAGTGCAGACTCGAGCCTTAGTGCAGTTCGGCTCCCCCTGGGGAGTCTGGTTTCTGCGGGGGGAGAGGAGGCAGGAGCGGGGTGTGTGGTGGAAGTGAGTGCTCCGGGGAGAGGCGGGGAGTCGGATATCTCGGTGAGCGGGAGGGGGCAGGGCGGGGTCAGGGTGCAAGAGGCAGGAGCCTTAAAGGGACAGCAGGTTGGGATCGGCGAGATAGAGCCGTCAGAAGGGAACAATTTAGGTGCACCATTGTCCCATGGAGTGAGGGAACAAGGTGCTAGGGTCAGAGGTGGAGATGTGGTCGAAGGGGGCGGCACAGTGGGAGAAACTGTGATAGCAGGAAGACTCTCTATGGGAGATGAAGTATCTGACGGGGAGCAGGATTATGTATCTGACGGGGAGCAGGCACAGGGGGTTGCAGAAGAGCTTGAGTGTGAGGAATTAGAGGGGGACAGAGACATGGAAGTTGGGGGTGGGGTGGCATCATGTGGAAAGGGAAAGGTTAGTGAGGGGCAGAAGGAGGGAGAAAGGGCAGCTCCTGGGTCCAAACTTAAGGCAAGGAAGAGGCTGAAACAGCAGGGAGGGGTCAAACAGGAGGGGAAAAAGAGCCGGAGGCTGCAGGAAAAAGCAACAGCTGGCCGAAAAGTTGAGAAGGAGCATGAGAGGAGGGAATCAAATCAAAATCAAATCAAATCAACTTTTATTGTCATTGTTAGTGCACAAGTGCAGTACAACGAAATGTAGGCTTGCGGCTCCCGAGAGTGTACATTTAGATTAAGCCAGAGATTAAATGATGGGGAGATTATTGGGCATACTTCCCTTCTTTGGAGCCATGATTACATTGGTCTCGATCAATGTGAACGGACTGAGGGGTGAGAAGAAATTGCAGCAGTTGTTGCAGGGTTTTAAAGGCACGGACTTGTTGTGGCTGCAAGAAACCTTTTGGGATGAGGATATTCTAGAAAGAGCTCAGAAGGTTTGGAAGGGAGAGGTGTTTGCAAGTTGTGCAAACAATAACCGTAGAGGGGTGGCTGTTTTGGTGAGTCCGTCCATAGAAGAGAACGTTGCCTTGGTGGACAAGGACACTGAGGGGAGATTTTTACGGCTAAGGGTAAAATTGGAGGGATTTAATTGTGATCTCTTTAATATCTATGCACCGAACGACCATTGCAAGCGTCGCGAGTTTTTTCGGGGGTTATTCACTGAAGTGGCAGAGGTGGAAAATCCATGTATAGTGGGGGATTTTAATGTATTTTTATCTTGGATGGACATTTCAGCCCAGATGATCTTTAAAGATGATAACTCCAGAGGGATGATTGTAAAAATGATGGCAAATTTAAATTTGAGAGACTTATGGAGGGACCGGAACCCCATAAAAAGGGAGTTCTCCAGAGCAGGTTGGGTGGGTGATGTTTTAAAACGGAGCCGAATAGATTTTGTGTTAATGCGGGAAGGGTTAAGTTCGGAGGTGATGGAGATTTATTATAAAAAAGTATTTTTTAGTGATCACTCGGCTTTGGTTCTTAGAATTAGGAACAGCAGAGTTAAGATCGGTTCAGGGGTGTGGATTTTAAACAATCAATACCTGAAAGAAAGTGCTTATAAAGAAGGGATTATAAATATAATAAAGAATGCTCGGAAGGAACTTTTGTTCTTGAAAGAAAGAAGAGTTTGGTGGGACAATTTCAAATATGAGGTAAAAGTTTTTTTGGTACGTTATGGGAAAAAGAGGGCGGCAGCTAACCGGCATCGAGAAGAGAATATAAACAAAAGGTTTACGGATGTCTGTAAAGCAGTTGACGGAGGGGATAAGGGAGCTGAGACTAAGTTCCGGGTGCTAAAAGAAGAGTGGGAATTATTGCAAGCTGAAAAATGCAAGGGGGCCATTCTCCGTGCAAAGGCTAGAGATGCATTGGCGGGCGAAAGATGCACTAGATATTTTCTGGAGCAAGAGAAGCTGCAACAGAGATTATCGTTAATTGAAGAATTGAAGGTTGGGGAGAAGATCATTCATGAAAGTGAGGAGATTTTGGAGGCGGCTAGCAGCTTTTATCAAGAGCTATATACAAAAGAAGACATTTCCAATTTGGAGATGGAGAAGGTTACTGCTTTTATTGAAAAGGGTTTAAAGGAGGATGAGAGAAGCATGTGTGATAAAGAAGTAGGATTAGCGGAAATAAAAATAGCAATAAGTGGAATGAAGGGGGGGGAAAAGCCCAGGGTCCGATGGACTAAGTGCAGAATTTTATAAGGAATTTTTCGAGATTTTAAGTCCATTGCTCTTAGAAGTTTTTAAGGAAATTAATATTGAGGGAAGCCTGGCCCCATATGAGGTATCATAAGCTTAGCTTATATAAAAATAAAGGGGATAGATGGGATCTGAAGAATTGGAGGCCCATCACACTATTAAATGTGGATTATAAGATCTTGGCGAGGGTTATGGCAAATCATTTGAAGGAGGTGTTACCGGAGATAGTTTGGCCCTCTCAGTCCTATGGAGTCATAGGCCGGGACATCGCAGACTCTGTGGTCTCAATCCGAGATGCGATAGAGCTCATGGAAGAGAGTGGGAGGGAGGCTTATGTATTAAAGATAGATCAAGAAAAAGCCTTTGATAGGGTCTCTCATGAGTTTTTATTGAAGGTTTTGGAAGCATTTGGTTTCAAGGAAAATTTTATTCAGTGGATAAGGATTTTTTATTCAAACATATTTAGCTGTGTTAAATGTAATGGTTTTTTATCGAAGTATTTTCCAATACAGAGATCAGTGAGACAGGGTTGTCCCCTGTCCCCATTGCTGTACACATTGGTAGCAGAACCATTAGGTTACATGATGCGAAAGAAACAAGGTGTAGTTTGGATTGTGGTACCCAGTTCTGGGCTGGTGTCGGTGATACACCAATATGCAGATGACACAACCTTAACATTGAGAAATGGGGAGTCAGTGAGGAAAGCTATGGAGCTAGTGGAGGAATATTGTAGAGCTTCAGGTGCCAGAGTGAATTATAGTAAGTCCCAATGCCTGGTTGCAGGGAGGGGTAGGGGGGAATGGTTGGGGGTATGTCCCTTTAAGGTGGTGGAGGTTTTGGAAGTTCTGGGGGTGCATATGGGGTGCAAGAAAGATAGGGAAGAAGTGGATCGATTAAATTGGGAACCGAAGGTTATGAAAATTAAAAAGATTTTGGGAAGATGGGAAAGAAGGTGGTTGAAAGTGCAAGGTAGAGCGACAGTGGTGTCTGCTCTCCTGCTATCTAAGCTATGGTACTTATTGACGGTGGAGGATATTCCTGAGTGGGCGGAAAAGTCCATCCGAGAGGCTTGTGTGAGGTTTTTATGGGAAGGGAAACCAGCCTTGGTGACTTACAATACCATAATTGGACGGAGAAATCAGGGAGGACTCAATTTCCCAGATATTGATTTGAAGAAAAAATCCTTTAGAATCAAATGGGTGAAGAGATTTCTTCAGAAGTCAAATACAAGTTTTTGGAAGAGTTGTTTTGAGCATTTTTAAAAATGAAGTGTGATAGGAGGACAGGGGATATTGTATATGGAATACAATAATATGTTTTTCAAATCGATTAAGCTTCTCCCTAGGTTTTATAAGGGGGTTGTAGAGACTTGGGCTCAATTTTAAAAAAGTGTGCAGTTTATGCCCAAGGGGGCTGAGGAATTTTTAGAACAGCCCTTATTTTTGAATAGGTGGGTCAACATCGAAGGAGAGGTTTTATTTAATCAAGCTTTTATAAAAGCTGGGATTATATCTGTGAAAGATGTATTATACGAGGTGATTCCAGGTTGGTTGCCGGAAGCGATAGTGAGGGACATGGTGTGGGAGGAGGATCAGGAGGTAGAAGGAAAAGTAATAGGAATCATGTATGAGAAGATTGTGAGGGCAATGCCACAGGATTGGATGGAAGAAATAAATGCGGAAATCTCCAAAGGAAGTAAAATGCGTCCTGCTTTTCCAAGCTTTGTACTGGAGAAAGGGGGAGAGTTAGTCAAATTTGACAACTGTAATACTCGAGATTTCTATGAGGTATTCAGAGAATGGAGATTCAAGACACCTGCTGGTCAGGAGTTTTGGCAGAGTATATACCCACAGCTGGACTTCAACAGGATTTGGAAGGGAGTGTGGGCGAATTTTAAATGCCCAGAATGGATTGAACTGGACTTCAAATTGGCTCATAACCGGATTTTACCATGACGGTCTTGTGCAAGATTGGACGAGTGGAGGTGGCAACTTGCCCAATGTGTGGGACACTGGATGAGACTCTGTCCCATTTACTGGTGTCCGCAGTTAAATGACTTTAAGTACTATGTTCGACAGTTGTGTGAAGCTTTTTTGCTGGGTGGGGACCGAACAGCGAGAATGGGAATCCCGTGGGACTCAATTTTGAGATGGGGATTGCAGGAGAGTCTGCCAGAGTCTAGCGGAGCGGCAATTAATTTAATGTTCAGTTTGGCTAGATTCGTGATTGTGCAAAGAAGGAATGCTCTGTTTTTTAAGGGGAGGAGAATCAATCTAAAAGAGTATTTTAAATATAAGCTAAAAGATCATTATAAGGCTCTGTGGATGTTTTATTCAGAAAGGAATTTAAGGACAGTATTTTACAACCAATTTTTAAAGTACAATCGATTAATATATGTTGCAGGTGACAAATTAAACTTTAGGTTTTGATGTTAAAAGGTGGTGGCGGAATGGCTGTGCAGAGCGGTGGAATTGATTTGTATCATACAATGTAATGATCACGATGTTGTAAGTGTTCTTAATGTTCAATAAAGTATAATATAAAAAAAAAGTGGGCAGCACACTGGCCTCTGAGTCAGAAGGTAGTGGGTTCAAATCCCACTCCATGAGACTTAAGCCCAATAAATCTAGCCTTGCAGTACCGAGGGAGTGCTGCACTGGCAGAGGTGCTGTCTTTCGGATAAGATGTTAAACTGAGTCTGCCCTCTCAGGTGGACATCAGAAATCCCTATTTCGAAGAACAGGGGTGTCCTCCCTGGTGTCCTGGCCAATATTTCTCCCTCAATCAAAATCACTGAAACAGATTATCCAGTTATTATCACAGTGCTGTTTGTGGGAGCTTGCTGTGCACAAATCAGCTGCCACATTACAACAGTGACCGTACTTCATTGGCTGTAAAGTGCTTTGGGACGTCCTGAGGTCATGGCAGTCTTTCTATAACTGCATTTTCTGAACTGGGAGTAGCGAGGGCAACCTCCACAGGAATAATACAATATTGTCAAGACCTTCAGGAGAAACAGAACACCAATGGGACTCAACATCCTGGAATGAATTACAATTCCACCCAGGAAGGGGAGCAGCTCGGAGGTCCAACGTACATTTTGAAAAACATTGGATTTGAAAGACTAGCTAGGAGGAATTAAAGAAGAGATTTCAACGAGACGAATAGACCCATTTTACATGAGAGCGTATGAACGTTGGGAATGAGCTGAGGCCAATTGGCCATCAGGCCTGCCCCATCCAGCTTCCATACACAGTTGCTTTTACATCGGCATTTACAGGAGCGTTTGTGTCGTGCGAGTGCCACCACAATGTGAATTTACCAGATTCATTCGATAAAAGGCCACTTCCAAGACCCGGTTAACAACGAGTGTTCCTGGCGTCAGTCGTAGTAAAGCTGATAGTGCTGCTGCTAGGAGCATGAGCATTGGAAGCCAGTGCCACAAGCAGCCCATTAAAAGGCTAATGTAAAAACAGCTTACCCTACCATAAACCTCCCCCTTTCCCACTACAAGTACCTGTCGAACCTCCCTGCCCCCCCCACAACCCCCACCGCCACTTTAAGGAGCTCCATGTCCCTTCGTTTACCTCCCCTGCAAAGAAACATGAAGCCATTCTATTATTAGCCTATCTAGGAAACTGTACTGCAGCTGGGCCGAGTACAAGCAGAAAATGTTACAGGCAAAGGTAGAGGCAGGAACCCTCACAACATTCAAGAAGCATTTGGATGAGCACTTGAAACTCCATAGCATACAAGGCTACGGACCAAGTGCTGGAAAATGGGATTAGAATAGACAGGGCTTGATGCCGGCGCGGACACGAAGGGCCGAAGGGCCTCTTTCTGTGCTGTATAACTCTAAATAAAATAGTGTTACTCTATACAAGAGTGACCCACTACTAATCCTCACTTCAGTCATGGGTAGTTTGACTATCTAAGTACCTGAGTAAAGTGGAAGATTGTCGCTGGTTGTGCCAACACGATCACCAAAGTGGTGAGCAGACTGACTAATAAAGCACACCTGTGCAACAATAGTGTGTGTGTGTGTGTGTCTCGGGTCGCTGTCAGATTGGAAAATGCATAGTAGACATTATCCATGGCCTGGTTCGGCAGAAACATAGAAACATAGAAGATAGGAGCAGGAGTAGGCCATTCGGCCCTTCGAGCCTGCTCCGCCATTCAATGAGATCATGGCTGATCATCCAAATTCAGTACCCTGTCCCTGCCTTCTCCCCATATCCCTTGATCCCTTTAGCCTTAAGAAATATATCCAACTCTTTCTTCAATATACTTAATGAACTGGCCTCCACCGCCCTCTGTGGCAGAGAATTCCACAGGTTCACCACTCTCTGGGTGAAGAAATTCCTCCTCATCTCAGTCCTAAATGGCTTACCCCTTATCCTTAGACTATGACCCCTGGTTCTGGACTCCCCGGCCATCAGAAACATCCTTCCTGCATCTAGCCTGTCCAGGCCTGACAGAATTTTATAGGTTTCGATGAGATCCCCTCTCAATCTTCTAAACTCCAGTGAGTATAAGCCCAATCGACACAATCTCTCCTCATACGTCATTCCTGCCATCCCAGGTATCAGCCTGGTGAATCTTCGCTGCACTCCCTCCATGGCAAGAACGTCCTTCCTCAGGTAAGGCGACCAAAACTGCACACAATACTCAAGGTGTGGTCTCACCAAGGCCCTGTACAACTGCAGCAAGACATCCTTGTTCTTGCACTCGAACCCTCTTGCTACGAAGGCCAACACACCATTTGCCTTCTTAACCGCCTGCTGCACCTGCATGCTTACCTTCAGCGACTGGTGCACAAGAACACCTAGGTCTCTTTGCACTTCCCCTTCTCCCAATCTATTGCCATTCAAATAATAATCTGCCTTCCTGTTTTTGCCACCAAAGTGGATAACCTCACATTTATCCACATTATAGTGCATTTGCCATGTTTCTGCCCAATCACCCAACCTGTCCAAATCGTACTGGAGTTTCACGACATCCTCCTCACAGCATACCCTCCCACCCAGCTTTGTGTCGTCTGCAAATTTGGAGATATTACATCCAATTCCCTCGTCTAGATCATTAATATATATTGTGAACAGCTGGGGTCCTAGGACCGATCCTTGCGGTACCCCACTAGTCACTGGCTGCCACTCGGAAAACGACCCGTTTATTCCAACTCTTTGCTTTCTGTCCGCCAACCAGTTCTCTATCCAAGTCAATACCTTGCCCCCAATCCCATGTGCCTTAATTTTGCACGCTAATCTCTTATGCGGGACCTTATCGAAAGCCTTCTGAAAGTCCAAATACACCACATCCACTGGTTCTCCCTTATCTATTTTACCAGTTACATCCTCAAAAAATTCCAGTAGATTAGTCAAGCATGATTTACCTTTTGTAGCTAGCCGTCCTGCTTTTGATCCTCCTGCACTGACCCTGCTGGAAGTGGGCATGTGTGAGTGTGGCAGAAGAGGACAGGGTTGGGCTTGGCTGTAATGGCCCTCATGGTGGACTAATCTCTTGATGTTCACTGTCTGAGGTCACAACAACAACAACTTGTATTTATATGGTGCTTTTAACATAGTAAAACGTCCCAAGGCGCTTCGCAGGAGTGTTAGAAGACAAAAAATTTGACACCGAGCCACATAAGGAGATATTAGAGCAGATAACCAAAAGCTTGGTCAAAGAGGTAGGTATTAAGGAGCATCTTAAAGGAGTCAAGAGAGGTAGAGAGGCGGAGAGGTTTAGGCAGGGAATTCCAGGGCTCGGGGCCTAGGCAACAGAAGGCACGGCCACCAACGATTGAGCGATTATAATCAGGGATGCTCAAGAGGGCAGAATTAGAGGAGCGGGCTCAGCAGGCCAATTAAGGGCCACCCGGCAACAGGTGAGGAGCGCAGATATCTCGAGTTGGTGGGGCGGAGCTGAAGGAGATCACAGAGATAGGGAGGGGCGAGGCCGTGGAGGGATTTAAAAACAAGGATGAGAATTTTGAAATCGAGGCGCTGCTTAACCAGGAGCCAATGTAGGTCAGCAAGCACAGGGGGGTGATGGGTGAACGGGACTTGGTGCGAGAGGCAACTTGGGTGAGTTACAGGAGAACTACTGGCTCCTAGTGAGCCGTACCCCCACATGAATGATTGTTTTCGAAAGAGCTGACAAGAAAAGATGAGGGGAAAAATTCGAATCTGTTTGAAACCATTGCAAACATGGCGCTACACCTATAGATGGTACCAGTTTATGTTGTGCAGTCCTGTAGGACTTAATTTTAAAAAATGTGTTTAAAAACGTATGTTGGTAATGATCCTTGATAAACCCAGTAAAATGACATTATAAAAACTGATTAACTTTGATTCAATATTAATTTAACTGATTTGATATCTCAAAACTGCTGCAGATTAAAATTATTATCTTTGCTGATCCTGCTTATTTCGGGCGATGTACTATTAATTCCAAGTGAGATAGCTGAGGGGCGCCGAAGCTCTCTGAATGATGTTCATTCAATGATTACCAATTAAAACAAGGCTGGCTCGGTGGCTCAGCATGTCAATGCCCCATCGAGGGTGCTGTTAACTCTATTCAGCTGATCATGACACTCTCAGGTTTCAAGCCCCCACCACCCCCGTCAGCTGATGTCAGGCAAAACCAGTATCTGGGTGGCAACAATTGGCTTCCGTGTCCTTGTAAACAAAAAAAAACAGGAAAATAATCAGGCAGAGTTTCTGCTACTGATTGCTACCCAGTGCTGGGGAAAAATGTGCGTGGTTGGATCAGATTGGGCTCAGCTGTGATGCCCCAGTGGTGCAATAGCTTGTCCGCTACTCAGTGTCTAGGCTCCCGCGTGAAGAATAACCACTTGACGGAAACACTGGAGGGACGCTGGCTTATAATGAGCTGTGCCTCGGCTAAAGTCAACGCCTTCAGGAGGGGGAAGAGCGACCTTTGCTTGGAGGGAACGGCCTTTCCCAATCGCATCACCTTGACAACACGCAGATTGCCCCGATACAACTCTCGAGTTTATTTTTCTAGTACAAGGCTTGAATTTGCTCCCTGGCCCTTTACAGGGTTTTAAGATGGCTCTTTATGTTTTACTGAAAAAGTCAAAGGCAATTTTCCACGTGCTTTGTGGAATCCCTCATGCATTTCAAAAAACCTTTACATATTCGGTCAAGCATTATAAATGTCAGTCCAGTTAACACAAGCAAGAAATCACAATACCCCGATCTTCCTGACAACTGTATGATAAACTTAAAAAAAAAACACATTTGCTTCACATTCCTGCCAGTGTTAATGCCTTGTAATTATTATAATGTTCCACGTACAGCTTGCATCTGATCAATGGAAGGATAGAGATCTGTTTTATTTTTATCATGTAGGATTGGTAATAAATGCCCAGGGGACCTAGAAACAGAGAGGCAACAAAGAGAAACGCACCAATTTCTCTTTAGCAAAAGAGCTGCTTACTGCAAATAAACACTTGCAATGTTAAAACCCTAGATTAATTGTATCTAGCTCACTGTCCTTTCGCTAAAGCCCAAAACCAGCCAGGAGATGTAATGAAGGCAGAGCAAGGGGTGGGATCTGGGCCTGAGTTCTGATGCTGGCTTTATAGAATCATAGGCTAGTACAGCACAGAAGGAGGCCATTCGGCCCATCGAGTCTGCGCCGGCTCTTTCGCAGAGCAGTCCAGGTAAGCCCCCCCCCCCGCTCGTTCCCCATATTAGCTTTGCTGATGATGGAATTTAATTACGAGGCCGACTAACTCCACATCAGAGGAAACTGATGTACATGGAATAAATGGACCTCGGTTCTTAAAATTGGACCTTTTTGTGTCAGGTTTTTATTTTAGAAAGTTTCAAGCGCAGCGTTCAAAAAAGTGAGCTGTCAGGTCCAAATTCCGATGGATCCAATGCACATCAGGTGCTGCAGTGCAGTGCAGATTGTTTGTCCAATTTCAACTAAAGGCAGCTTTCAACTTGCACAGTAACACTACAAGTGTGCAATTTCAGTCATTCCAGTGACTACCTGGTAAAATAAAGCTTCCCATTTTTCCATTTACTTCAGTTTCTTATGGTGCGGAGTCAGTCGGCCTGGTAATTAATTTCAATCTTCAGCAAAGCTGATATGGGGAAAAAGTGGGAGGGGAGGAGTGGGCTGAACTGGACTGTTCTGCTGTGGTACAGTGGGTGGCACACTCGTCTCTGAGTCAGAAGGTTGTGGGTTCAAGTCTCACTCCCAGGGACTTGAGCACATAAAGCTAGGCTGACACTCCAGGGTAGTACTGAGGGAGCGCTGCACTGTTGTTTTCGGATGAGATGTTAAACCAAGGCCCCATCTGTTCTCTCAGGTGGACATAAAAGATCCCATGGCCACTATTTCGAGGGGGAGTTATCCCCGGTGTCCTGGGGCCAATATTTATCCCTCAATCAATATCACAAAAACAGATTATCTGCTCATTATCACATTGCTGTTTGTGGGAGCTTGCTGTGCGCAAATTGGCTGCCACGTTTCCTACATTACAACAGTGACTCCGCTTCAAAAAGTATTTCATTGCCTGTAAAGCGCTTTGAGACGTCCGGTGGTCGTGAAAGGCGCTATAGAAATGCAAGTCTTTCTTTCGGCAAAAGAGCCGGCGCAGACTCGATGGGCCGAATGGCCTCCTTCTGTGTTGTACTATTCTATGATTCTATAAAGCAAGCATCAGAACTCAGGGCCAGATCCCACCCCTTGCTTTGCCTTTATTACATCCCCTGACTGGTTTTGGACTCTAATGGAAGGACAGTGAGCTAGATACAATTAATCTAGGGTTTTAACATTCGGCAATTGTCTGACATGGGAAAAAGGACATTGAGCGACCCAGACACAATCGGCTCCAGACAGATGTGTACATGATCCAAGCACAGAATTCCAATGCAGCAAATCATCATCTGTTCATTCCTATTGTTTAGAATTCCTGATGCAAGCATAATATGTTCCTGAATTGCCTGCTCTTTCTGTGGAGAGTTCAGTACACTGAATATCGTCAACCCACTGCCAAGTTCCATAAACAGAAACTGCAGCAAATTTTCTAAGACTGATGTCAAATACACATTTTTGTTAAGTGTTTATGGCGTTTTTGTTTAGATTCAACTGCCAACTGAATGACTAAGTGGCTTTTATATTGATCTTCAGATGCCAGCTCCTGTAGCCTGGTTCTCACAGCTGGTGGCCAGGTGAGGGAAAAACTGGTGGATTGCGTTAACTAGGTAGCCAGAAAATCTTGCTTTTCACTGGGTTTTAGTGCTCGCTGCTGGATTAACTCCAGAGTGTCTACTGACACCACTGTGTCAGCCAATGAGCCGGAGGTGGGGGGGGAGGCAGCGGGGGGTGGCGGGGGGCGGACTTACGGCAGGACTCAAACAAAGTCTGTTTACGCAACAGAGTCTACTTAAACTGCACACTGCAGCAAACAGTCTACAGAGTCTACTTAAAGAAGAGCTTCAACGAACTACAGCAAACAGAGCTCATGACCAAAACTGCAGCAAAGTCTCCCGATAAAAGCAGGGTCATTTCTCCAGCAAAATGTAATAACTGGAGGATAGTTACATAATACAAATTATGTGGGTAAAATCAATCCCACCACTTACAGAAGTGCGGCCTCCAGGCATGAATTACCCGAAGAACTCCATTCTGGCCGGGACTTGAGGTGTCACTATATGCAAGCGGTGAACTCTGGCTAACTAATGGCGCTGCACGAGCGGCAGTTCGATTTTTGGGATGTTGCATGTTAACGGCATCATGTGCTCACCGTCGTTGTGATGATGTCATGACATGACTCACGATGGGGCAGAAATCCGTCCCGGGCGTTGGCGCTAAGTGGCCGTTATTGGATCGTCCAACCGCTATACGCAGCACCTGATATTTAATTGCGTTGACTGCAATGGCGCTAAATACTGGGCGGGGTGTATAACAGGCGGCCCATGCGCTATTACCAAATTTCTAACCCTCGGTGTTTTACATGCTGTGAGGTCATCTGTCTATCACAGCTGCACAGTGCGCCCACAGCACACAAGGGAGAACGTTCGCACGTGTGCTGTGTGAATTCAGGACAGTAGTGCTCTTAGACTGCTCTCCCATGGCCTGGTTTGTAAGCACTAAAAACATGGATCGATACAACGCTTTTCACATCCTCCAGATGCCCCAAAGCACTTCACGGCCAATGAATTACTTTTAAAGTGTCATCGCTGTTATTGTTTAGGTAAATGCAGCAGCCAATTTGTGCGCGGCATAATCCCGTAAAAAAGCAATGAAATAAATGGCACGTTGATCTGCTTTGGTGGTGTTGGTTGAGGGATAAATGTTGGCCAGGACACCGGGAGATTTCCCCCTGCTCTTCTTTGAATCTGTGCCACAGGATCTTCCATGTCCGACTGAACGGGCCTTGGATTAACGTTTCATCTGAAAGACAGTGACATAAGAAAACTACAAGGCACTTGGTCTAAGCGTTAAACAAGGCTTTAATCAACTGTTTTTCAACATGGAGATCTAGTTGTGTCCTTCACTAGTTCCTGTTAAAGAACGTCCTGAGCAAGCTGGGCCCATGCCCGAGTATTTATACTCTCCCTGGACAGCGCCACCAGCAGGCCGCACAGTATTATTTCATAAGTCATTTCCACATGAATGACAAGATTCATGTCAGACAGTACCTCTGACAATGCAGCACTCCCTCCATGCTACACTGACGTGTCAGCCTAGATTGTGCGCTGTGAACTGGGGCTTGAACCGATGACCAGCTGACCAAGAAACAAAAGAGTTATCACCGAGTCAAACTTGATCTTTTATGGAATGCTTGACCTAAGCAGCGATTTTCTTGGAAAATGAACTCAGAATTTGCCAGTATATGTATAACCCTGATAAAAAAAATTTGCTAATCTCCCAGTTTGCTTCAGCCTACCTGTCCCCTTATAAGCAACTTGTTCATCCCATCCTTATTGCATGTAATCAAATTCGGTTCTGCATGCAGTTAATTGACCTCAACACACCTGGGCAATGGAGGTGAGGAATCATCTACGGTTCCCACTCCTGATTGCTATCCAATGGCCCTCCTGAAATATCCGTGTGTGTCGGGAGCATCGGATGAGGACAGGGTCCAGCTCTGCCGCAATGCTTCTAAAGCACAAATACGACCCCGACTCGTGTATGTACAATGGCTACTTGGGTGAGGCAATGGAAGGCTGCCAGCCACCATGGAATTAAGCCCCAGTGTGAGTCAGTACCTTCAGGAGAGGAAGAGGGAAATGGAGAGAAAAATCGAAGAATAAAATGAACAGAAAAGAACATTGTTTCCACCCCACCCCCCCCCCCCTTCCTTCCCAGTGTCAGCCGTGGCTCACTTGGTAGCACTCTCATTCTTCATGTAAGTCACAAAGGTTGGGGGTTCAAGTCCCACTCCTGACACTTGCAGTGCAAAAATCTCAGCTGATACTCCAGTGCAGTGCTGAGGGAGTGCTACGCTGTCGGAGGTGATGTCTTTTGGACGTAGAAGTTAAACCAAGGCCCTGTTTGCCCTCTCAGGTGGATGTAAAAAATCCCATGGCATGTGTTTGAAGAAAAGCAGGGGAGTTCTCCCCGGGGTCCAGGGCTGCGCCAATATTTATTCCTCAATCAACATCACTAAAAACAGATTATCAGGTCATTATCACATTGCTGTTTGTGGGAGCTTGCTGTGTGCAAATTGGCTGCCACATTTCCTACATTACAACAGTGACTACACTTCAAAAAGTACTTCATTGGCTGTAAAGCATTTTGGGATGTCCGGTGGTCGTGAAAGGTGCTATAGAAATGCAAGTCTTTCTTTCTTTCAGTTTAGACTTTGTACCGTACTTACAGTCCAAATTACATCTGCCAACGTTTGAACCCATGTTTACCTGCTGTACATTCAATCTGTCAAAATGCAATAACTTAAAAATATGAACAGTACAAAATGAAGCACAGGCTGAGAATTTTTCAATTACATTTAAGGAATTGTACAGAAGAAAAGTCTTCCAAATATTTTATGCTGAATTGCTCGGAACTTAACGGTTCTGACAAGTGAATAAAATCTGAAGGCAAACAGGTTGTTCACTGCGCAGGAACTGGCTATGAAACCAAAGTAAAAATAGGCTCAAACGGCCAGAATAGAAAAGAAAACAAAGATTTTTATGGAGAGTAGCTGTGCATTGGACAGATAAACAATGCTATTTATAGTGCAATACAAAGATAGCTCAGAATGTGCCACACAAGCTATTTGCCTTTGGGCTCCTGGGTTCGTGCAGGAGGCTGCAGGTTCTTTAAGGGGGTCATGTATCATCATTTCATACATTTGTATTGAGGTCATAGTCTTGTTGTAGAATGCGAATGCTACATGGCCCTTCGAACTGCCGAGGATGGGGGCGGTTAGGGAGCGATAGGAATGGCATCACTCTGATTCTTCTGGCATGAGTGGTATGCTGTGCAGGTGTTGAACGACAAAGGCTTTCCACAGCTGTGCGATGAGACAACTGCCGTGCCTCAGTGGCATGTAGTTTGTGGCTGAATCTTGCAGAGTACACCATCGAGATCTAAGCGGAGAATGTGCCAAAGTGCCGAGTTTCAAAAACCCCACATAACTGAGGAATACATTTCCTTTTCACATGCAGCCACTGCATGTTCTCACATGGAGACGTTACAGCTGTTCAGCATTGCATTCATTACATAGCCTGTGCTCTGGCAATGCTTCCTACTACAGGCTGTGTGAGGACAATGAGCAATAGGCTTTTCCCTTTTAAGGTCTGTAATATCTATTTATTGTTCTGAGTTGCCTTTGTCCAAACTGCAGGTGCAAGCTGCACCTTTTGGTTAAATAAATAGCAATTACATAATCTAGAAGCTGTCTCTGTTTACACTCATTATGGTTATTACTGATAATTGAATACTTTTATCTGTTCTGTTAACCAAACACTTCTTTTCTTTGCCCGTATTATACATTCTCCTGCATTCAGCTTTGCTGCGATGGGTTAAATGATTGGAATTGTTTGTATAATTTAAGTACAGCACATTAAAAGCAGTAAAGACTTGCATTTCTATAGCGCCTTTCACCACCACCTGACCTTCCAAAGCACTTCACAGCCAATGAAGTACTTTTTTTGAAGTGTTGTAATGTAGGAAACGCGGCAGCCAATTTGCGCACTGCAAGCTCCCACAAACAGCAATGTGATAATGACCAGATCATCTGTTTTTGTTTGGTTGTTGATTATGTCCTTTGAAATAGAAATCTTCTCCGTCCACCTGAGAGAGCAGATGGAGGCTCAGTTTAGCGTCTCATCCAAAAGACGGCACCTCCGACAGTGCAGCACTCCCTCAGTACTGCACTGGGAGTGCCAGCCTAGATTTGTTGTGCTGAAGTCTCTAGAGTGGGATTTGAACCCACAACCATTCTGACTCAGAGGTGAGAGAGAGTCACACACAAAGGCACCTTCAGCATTCTCAACTGGCTGAGATCTAACCCAGCACACACGAGCAAAGGAATCTAGGACCTTCCCAGTATGTGTGGCTACTTACTGAATAAACATCCTGAGCCATCAGGGGAGCAACATACGTTTTTAATGAATATTTTACATTGAACACCTAACAAGTTGAAACACCTGATAAGTGAATTAAATGTTGTGGCTAAAGACCTGTTTAAACAAGAATTGATTGAGTTGCTATTTTCAACAGAACAGCACTACTGCATGAATGTTCTTATCGCTAATGTATAAGAGGGAGTGAATTTTCTGTAATTCATTGTAAAATATAACCCAGTGATACTGCCTCGTGCTCACAAGCTCAATATAACTTCAGATTCTGTGTCACAAATCCAATACTCCTCCGAGTCTCACATCAAAAAAAATCAATACATCTTCAGTCCTGTCAGACAGAAGCTTCAGACACTAATAAGAATGGAAATGCAACCATCAGAAGCAGATTTCAAAAGAATATTTGCTACAATCTTGATTTTACACTCAATAACTAGAGCAGCTCAACCAGGTGCAATGTAATCTCAAGGTTCAGACGGTGAACATACATTGCTTCAGTCTTACTGTAGTGACTCATGATATTATACCTCTGCACCACTGGATTGGATTACTGCTTTGTAATTCACTGAGATGTGTCTATTACCCTCTTTGTGATGCTTGCATTTTGCATAAAATCATCTGGAAACCTTGATGTGTCCTACTTCAAAGAACCTTTGATTGAAAGTGTAAGGTTTCCCTGATAACAACAGAAAACGCTGGAAAAACTCAGCAGGCCAGGCAGCATCCGTGGAGAGAGAAATAGAGAAATAGAAATAGAGTCCTCAACTCTTGGGTCTAGTGTGATGGATTATACAATCACTGACCTGGACCCCTGCGATATCAACGCATTCACTGTCAGGCAGCAATCCCCCCTCTCAGACCATAACCAAATAAATGTGTACCTTAAACTTTCTGCCCAAACTACAGACACAAAAAAGGAACCCAGTAAGCTCCATAAAATAAACCAGACATACAGATGGGCCCCAGACAGTGGAGACAAATTCATCACGGCACTAAACTCACCTGACCTCACAAGTAAAATATCAAAATTTAAAGAAAATCTATATGAGATCACCAGAGATGGTGTAAACATGGCCATAGCTGATATAAATATGATCTTCCATGAGGCAGCTGTAAAAGCCGACCTTGTGAAACAGAAGAGGAAACGTTACAAAAGACACAATAAAAATGAGAAATGCTTTGACCACGAATGCAAAAATGCCAGAAAAGACCTGAGAAAAATATCAAACCAAAAACATCGCCAACCAAACAATCCAGACCTACGTACTAGATACAATGAGACCCTCAAAAGATATAAACACACCATTAGGAACAAAACACAAAATTATACCCACAAAATACTCGAAGAAATTGAAAACTCCATTAATCCAAATCAATTCTGGGAAATGTGGAATAACCTGAGTACAACACAATTGCAAGCATTACCAATCCAAGATGGCGACATCTGGAGAACACATTTTGAAAACCTCTACAAAGACATCCCAATAAACGAAACAAACCCAAGTCAACATCATGTCACAGAAAAACTCCACACATTAGAAGCAACAATTAAAGACAACCAAAACCCTCTAGACTCCCCAATCACATGGAAAGAACTGGCCACAAAAACAAAATCTCTCCACCTAAAGAAAGCCTGTGGTCCAGACAACATCAAAAATGAAATGCTCAAGTTCAGCAATATGGAGATGCAGGGTGCGGTACTCAAGTTATTCAACATCATATTACGTTCAGGCTGTTTTCCCGATATCTGGTGCCAAGGACTCATCTCTCCCATATATAAAAGTGGAAACAAATCAGACCCAAATAACTACCGCGGCATCTGTGTCAACAGTTGTCTAGGGAAGTTATTCTGCAGTATTCTAAATAGTAGATTACTGGATTTTCTTAACAAACATAAGATCCTTAGAAAAAATCAAATAGGCTTTCTTCCAAAACACCGCACCACCGACCATATCTATACCCTTCACACTCTCATTGAAAAGCATGTACACCAAACAAAAAATGGGAAAATATTCGCTTGTTTCATTGACTTCAAGAAAGCCTTTGACTCTATCTGGCACAAAGGGCTCTATTACAAACTTCTTCAGTGTGGAATAGGGGGCAAAGTCTATGACCTTATTAAATCGATGTATCTGAAAAATAAATGCGGTGTCAAAATTGGAGACAAACGCACCTGTTTCTTCACCCAGAGAAGAGGCGTCCGGCAGGGCTGCAATTTGAGCCCGACCCTGTTCAACATATACATAAATGAACTAGCAGACATGCTGGAGCAAAGCGAGTCACCGGGTCTATGTCTCCTGGATGGAGAAGTGAAATCCCTGTTCTATGCGGACGACCTGGTTCTGCTGTCTCCCACAGAACAGGGATTACAGCAACAACTAGACCTACTCGACAAATACTGCCAAAATTGGGCCCTAACAGTAAATCTAAAGAAAACCAACATCATGATTTTTCAAAAAAGGCCCAGGTGTCAGGAAAACAAATACCAGTTTACTCTCAGTGATACCATCATAGGACACACTATGAGCTACACTTACCTTGGTCTAACCATTACAGCATTAGGGAGCTTCAGCATAGCAGTGAATGCACTAAAAGAAAAAGCCCGAAGAGCCCTATATGCAATAAAAAGAAAATTCTACAACATCCAAATCCCAATCAAAATCTGGCTAAAAATATTTGACAGCGTAATCCTGCCGATTGCGCTGTACGGTAGTGAAGTATGGGGCCCGCTCAATCACCATAGCTACACTAAATGGGAAAAACACACAATAGAAGCCCTACATGCAGAATTTTGCCGAAGCATCCTTCGCACCCAAAGGAAAACACCAACAAATGCATGCAGAGCCGAACTAGGCAGATACCCACTGATAATAAACATCCAAAAACGAGCACTAAACTTCCTAAATCACCTCAAATCTAGCTCCCCAGACACCCTTCATTTTAAAGCCTTCCAGACCCAAGAGCTAAACCCAGAAAAGAGTCCCCTGAGTCAGCTGCTACTGAAACTAAGTACTCCTACTCAGCCGGACCCTGACCAGTCCCAGACCAACACTGCCGTCCAAACACCAATCCGAGTGAACCAAATCATTAAACAAAGCAAAGAAACCTACCTGGAACATTGGAACAAAATAACCAAAAGCCAAAGCAGATTAGAATGTTACCGGGCCCTAAAAAGAGAATATAAACTGGCAGACTATCTCTCGACCATCAGAGACACAAAACAGAGACAGACCCTCACCAGGTACAGACTAAGCGACCACCAACTGGCAATTGAAAAAGGATGATACAAGAAATCCTGGCAGCCTAGAGAGAATAGAATATGTGATCAATGTCTGGCCGGCGAGGTTGAGACAGAGATGCATTTCCTCCTAAAATGCGAAAAATTCAACACATCAAGAAACATATTATTTGACAAGCTCAGCCAAACAACCCCAGATTTCAAGGAATTGGATGACCTGTCAAAATTAAGATTAGTCCTGGGAGAAGGAGACAGACCATACCTTGGTGCCAAATATGTAACAACATGTCACAACCTGAGGACTGTTTAAAATTAATACTGAATATACCCACTGATGTACAAAGACTGTTTAAATTAATATTGTTTAAAGTAATATTGTATGTACCCAACGAAGGTCAAAATTGTTTGACACCTACAGAATGTTGGAAAACTGTACTTTTTGTTATGTAAGCTTTGGCAATATGGTTCCCTGTAAACTTTCATGCCAATAAAGCATTTGAATTGAAATTGAATTGAATTGAATTGAGTCAACGTTTCAGGTCAAAGACCTGTCGTCAGATAATAGTTTAGTGGCCGTTTCAAGTTTGGCATTACAATTACTCTTTCGCTGGCTTCATAGAAGTTTCCAGAAGCGGACTTTATCTCCTATAACGATAGCAAAATACTGCGGATGCTGGAAATCCGAAATAACAACAGAAAACGCTGGAAAAACTCAGCAGGCTAGGCAACATCCGTGGAGAGAGAAACAGAGTCAACGTTTCGGGTCGAAACCCTTCGTCAGAACTGAGAAAAAAAGGCAGGAAATGAAACCGATTAAAAGGCAGTTTGGAGGCTGGGAAATGGGGGAGGGGCTGAAAGAAGAGACATTAAGAGATATTCAAGGTGAGACGAGATAGTAATAGGACAGGTAAAGAAACAAACAATGGCTCTAGATGAAGTGTGAAAAGCGCTGGCAGAGTGAGAGACAGCTGCCATGTGGGAGAGAGAAAGAAAGGAAAAGGCACAAACCAGGAACAGCACCTCATCTTCCGATCAGGCATTTTACAGCCTTCCGGACTCAATATCAAGTTCAACAATTTCAGATCATAACCTCGGCCCCTATTATATTATATTTTTTATCCACACTCTTGGTTTGTGCCTTTTCAATTTTTTTTCTCTCTCCCACATGGCAGCTGTCTTTCACTCTGCCAGCGCATTTCACACTTCATCTAGAGCCGTTGTCTGTTTCTTTACCTGTCCTATTACCATCTCGTCTCGCCTTGAATATCTCTCAATGTCTCTTCTTTCATCCCCTCCCCCATTTCCCAGCCCCCAAGCTGCCTTTTAATCTGTTTCATTTCCTGCCTTTTTTTCTCAGTTCTGTAGAAGGGTTTCGACCCGAAACTTTGACTCTATTTCTCTCTTCACGGATGTTGCCTGGCCTGCTGAGTTTTTCCAGCATTTTCTGTTGTTATTTTTATCTCCTATAATCTGGAAGCTGTACTTTTCCAGTAACCTGCCCTTGTAGAGTTGCGCAACCTTAAGGATTTTCCATTACTCTCTTTTTAGTAATCTGTTTACTGGTTTAAACAGAGTCTTATGCTATCCTACATTTCTCACTTTGGAATGGGGGGCGGAGGGGAGGGGTGGTTATTAGGATTGCACAGACCACAAAAAGCAACTTATTTTACAATTGAATAGAAATATGATCTTCTCATAACACTTTGGTGTCAGCACATGTCCTCCACAAACAGGGAGTGAAAGTGAGTTTTAATCTGATCATATACCAGTTGATATTTTCAAATAAACTTGGCGATGTTATTTTCAAATATATGATTAGTAATAGTGCATACAATATATGAATAAGGTACTTTATGCTGTCAGGGAGCTTGACAGAGTGCAAATGATCCAATGAAAAAGAAAACTCCTTTGCGCCTGTAAAAAACAAAGTGCCATTAACAAGTTTGCAGGCAAGATAGGATACTGCCTCTTGGTAAGGCAAGGTGTGGAGATGCCGGAGTTGGACTGGGGTGGACAAATGTAAGAAGTCACAGACCCCAGCATCTGCAACATTTGACCCCTTGTGACCCCACCTCATTGTTCTTTGATGTAATGTTTTCCTGTTTGGACACCATTCACACCTTTGATTGCTGTGATTATCTCTCTGCTGAGGTGTGATAAATGGCAGTTAGAAAGATTACCTGTAAACATCTGACATTATTCTCTGACTATATAAGCTGTGTTTTTATGCATCTCTCCACTTCACCTGACGAAGGAGCAGCGCTCCGAAAGCTTGTGATTTCAAATAAAGCTGTTGGACTATAACCTGGTGTTGTGTGACTTCTTACATTGGTAAGGCAAAGTTGTGCAGTATGCAGCACACGACCACAGTCCTTGACTGAAATGCACGATGTCCCCATCTCGATCCGTGGACCAAAGGTGAGCCTTCAACTTGCCAATGGTACGCTTCATTATATTTGTGGCAGCTCCACGGGCCTTATTTCAGTGGTGCCTAGCTCACGCTTTGGGATACCACACAGGTGTTATCAGCTACGGCTGTAGATGATCATCTTGCTCTCCCCCAGGATCCACCCCAAGACTTTGCTTTCAGGGCTGATGTGTGCCAGCAGCTAGATTACCGTAAACGACTTGCATTTCTATAGCGCCTTTCACGACCTCAGGACGTCCCAACAGCCAATGAAGTACTCTTCGAAGTGTAGTCACTGTTGTAATGTGGGAAACGCGGCAGCCAATTTACGCACAGCAAGCTCCCACAAACAGCAATGTGATAATGACCAGGTAATCTGGAATGACCCTATAGCATAAAAGTAAATTGCAGTTGTTACCTCTTTTTGTGTGTCAGCTGTGGCTCAGTGGGTCGCACCCTGGCTGCTGGGTCAGAAGGTTGTGGGTTCAAGTCCCACTCCAGAGACTTGAGCACAAAAATCTAGGCGGAGGTGCTGTCTTTTGGATGAGACGTTAAACCGAGGCCCCGTCTGCTCTCTCAGTTGGACGTAAAAATCCCATTGCACTATTTTGAAGAAGAGCAGGGGAGTTCTCCCCGGTGTCCCGTGGCCAATATTTATCCCTCAATCAACATCACTAAAAAACAGATTATCTGGTCATTATCACATTGCTGTTTGTGGGAGCTTGCTGTGCGCAAATTGGCTGCCACGTTTCCTACATTACAACAGTGACTACACTTCGAGAAGTACTTCATTGGCTGGAAAGCGCTTTGGACGTCCTGAGGTGGTGAAAGGCGCTATAGAAATGCAAGTCTTTTTTTACAGCTGCTGGTAGTGCAGTGCCTGTGGTGGAGGTGGGCTGTCCTTCAGTTTGGTGCATGTGGCATAACTCAGCGACGGCTTCCTTTGTAAAACAAAGCCTCAGCAAGCTCTAACTTCGGGCCAGTTAAAGGCAGGAGCACGTCTTCCCGTAGAGGCTTTTGTCAGGACACTGGCGGGCGCCTGTGGTGCTGCCTAGGGTGCCAACTCTGGTTGGATGTTACCCTGGAGGATTCATCACCTGACCTCCTGCCGCCAACCACCCTGCCCCCACGTCATTGGTCGGCAGACACGTCCATCTTTGCGGTGCTCCGGATTCCCACGCCAATTGGAAAGACTCTTTGTTACTTGATCGGATGATTCTTGCATGCTGGTCAAACGGCGTGATTGCACAGTGAGCATGTCCAAAAATCATCAAAATCAAGTTGTAAATGAGGGCCAGAATTTTTACCAGCAGACCCGCAGGGAGCCGGGGGTGGGGGCGCAGGGTGGGATCCGGTAGCACGTGGGAAGCCCGGAAGTCTGGCTTCCCCGCACGCTGTGGGGATTTAACCCTACAGTGTGCATCTTAGGTCATTGGCAGGTTCCCCGCCCAGAGGTCAGTCAGGCTGACAGGCTTGGCTTCCAGTCGGGCGGGGAGCACTCCGGAGGAAGCCGCAGGACCAGATAGGCCCGATCCCCGACCCCGGAGGTGTTGTGGGGGGGGGGGGCGGGGGGAGTTCAATCCCAAGGGTGTCCCAATCCCAGGGGGAGGGTGGGGGGATTGTCGGGTTTGTATCAGGGTGAGGCGAGGGGGTGGGGCTGATGAGCACTCCTGTCCCTCCTTTTCTCTCTAGCACCTACCAACCTTGGACACCCCCTTTAACCAGTGAGAAAATGAACAGACCCTAATGAGGTGGTAATGACAGAAAGCACGTCACCACCATCTCTTTTGCAGGTGCCACCCAAAAATCGAGCTGGCAATTCCTCAGCCTCCAGAAATGATGGCAGAAAACGTGACAGGCACTAAAAGGGCAGAGTTCTAGGGGAATAGAACTCCTGTCCATTTTCTGGCCACTAGTTGTCCAATTTGCACGGATACAATGGATATCCAGGAGTGGAAACCCAGCATTAATCAATGCCTTCAAGTGAGGAGACATAGAAAATTAGCCAAAAAAAAGCTTATTCAAAAGATGCAAGTCCAAGGCCAATGGCGTGGGGGCAGGGTGGTTGGAGGCAGGAGGTCAGGTGATGAATCCTCCAGGGTAACATCCTTAACATCTGTGGTCTGGATGAGTTCGTGTTCCATATACAGAGTGTGAGAGGTTGCAGCTAATGTTCCATTATTTGATGGGGGCTGCTCCTCAACTTCCGGCTGCGCTTCAGTCCCACGCTCCTGATCTTTGGCCATCCGGTGTGGAGCGGAGGTGTGGGGGGGAGTGGGGGGGGGGGAGGTTCAAGTCTGAGGACCTCCTTGTGGGTCTGCTCCTGGGCCCGGCCAAGGTGGCCACCCACAGGTCCAGGGTGGACGCTGCCCACGGAGGCGGCCGCTCAGGTTGCCTGTCTGCGCCTGGGTGGCCCTGGAGAAGGAACAGGGAGTCCGCCATTCCTTCTTCTTAGGCAGTCCCTCGGAACCGAGGATGACTTGCTTCCACATTAAAAATGAGTTTTCAGGTGACTGATGAGTCCAATGCGGGACCTACAGTCTCTGTCACAGGTGGGGCAGATGTTGGGATGGTGGTTGAAGGGACAGGTGGGTGGGGTGCTTGGGTTGATGTGCGCTCCTTCCGCTGTTTGCGCTTGGCTTCCGCTTGCTCCCGGCGAAGAGACTCGAGGTGTTTGGCGCCTTCCCGGGTGCTTCTCCTCCACTTTGTGCGGTCTTGGGCCAGGGATTCACAGGTGTCGGTGGGGATGCTACACTTTTTCAAGGAGGCTTTGAGGGTGTCCTGGAAGCGTTTCCTCTGCCCACCTGGGGCTCTCTTGCCGTGTCGGAGTTCCGAGTAGAGCGCTTGTTTTGGGAGTCTCGTATCGGGCATGCGGACGATGTGGCCCATCCATCGGAGCTGATTGAGCGTGGTCCGCCGGTACACTTGAAGCCTTCCACAACCGATGGGGCTGGAGTGTGCAGTCAACACAGATAACAGAATTATTATTTAGTTTGATAAGTTTCCTTTGCTTTTTTTATGATTTGGGTTTCCATTCGTTGTGTCCCTGTAAAAAGGGGACACATTTTGTAGATTTTTGGGTTGATAACACTGAGGCAACCGAATGCCACCTCACTGGTTGATTGAAAGAGGCACACTGTCCACGCTTTAGATTTGTGTGTTGCATCAGAGTTCCAGGAAGCATGAGTGTAAAATATATAAATCCCCTCTCATGCTGCTCCAGTTCTATTTCAATGTCATTAGCATGCCATTAAACTATGCCACTTTGTTCCTGACGCTGGTAATACCACTGTATGAGCCTGTGGCAGTTAATGATATCAGTGTATTAAACCTCTCTTCCACCTGCACCCAATTTACTAAATTGCTTTGAGACATTAAACAAAGACAGGTGCAAGAGCTTGGCACAGAAAACTCGCTCTGTGTCACATAAACGCAAGAAGTTGTAGACGGTTTGAGACTTGGAAGCGTCTGCAGACCATGTGCCGAACAGTGTATTCTGTAAGCGATCCAGTCATGATACAGTAAAAAAAAAGTGTTAATTATTTAACGTACTTGACTCTAAAGTGACAACAGCAACTGACCTTGATAGGAGGACTGGTGCTTTGAATTGAATCCATACTGGGGCAGTGCAGTAGTTGGACTTGCGTTCAGTAGCAATTTTAATATCTGACGCAGTTTTAAGTGTCAATGGCTTTTACGTGTGGAGCCTTCCAAAAGCTGCAACTTCCAATTTATTATCTTCGGTGGTCCATTGCCAAGTGGGACCCTTGATGCATTCAGAAGGGAAGGTGATCTGACTTTATAGAGCAGGGAAGTCAACTTCCTGTTGACAGGTTTGTAGATAAAAATGGCACATCAACCGAAGGGCCACTCTCGGGCTTTTATCATTTCTGCCGCTGTTTTGTAAAGTTGGCTTTTGTTGTTTGACGCTGTTTTGTTCCAGCAAAGTTTCCATAAATAGTTTAACCCTTTCCCCCCACCGCCCAACCAAAAAAACAGAAACCCCAGCTCGTTATTTGAGCACCAATGCTACTCACTCAAGTAAGGTATTAGAAAAAAAGAAATTCTTGCATTTCTATAGCGCCTTTCACGACCACCGGACGTCCCAAAGTGTTTTGCAGCCAATGAAGTACTTTTTGAAGTGCAGTCACTGCTGTAATGTGGGAAATGTGGCAGCCAATTTGCGCACAGCAAGATCCCACAAACAGCAATGTGATAATGACCAGATAATCTGTTTATCTTTAATGATGTTGATTGAGGAATAAATATTGGCCCCCAGACACCGGGGAGAACTTACCTGCTCTTCGATGAAATAGTGGCCATGGGATCTTTTACGTCTGCCCGAGAGAGCAGACGGGGCCTCGGTTTAACATCTCACGACTCATAGTCTGAGTAAGCTGATCACAGATGACGTGGTGATCAGGATCCTGAGTTAATTAGGTAATAATTGACTGGGGCTCCCGTTCCTACTATTTGGCGATTTCCCTCCTGGAAGTGTTACTGTTGTGGACGTCGGGTGAGGACAAAACCCAGCTCCGTTGTGATGCCTTCTGTAACCGAATGGCCTGCTGATGTTTTTTAAGGCTTGTGCACAAAGAATGAGCATTCTGGGCACCTGGTGCCTGCGAAGGATTCAGCAAGAATGCAACACTTTCAGCAGAGGAGGGAGGGAAAGAAAATTAGCAGAACAAAGATGGAGGAAAAAACCTGAACTGGAATATTCCTTATTAATCGGAAGTTGAAAAGGGTGACTGAGAAAAGCCACTCAATCCATTTAGCTGCCTCTGTTTTAGTCCATATACAGGAGCCACTCCTAAATAACCTGTTCTATTTGCATATGGCTCAGATTACATAGGCTGACATTGATAGGAATTATCCGTTCTGTGCCAAGCCTACATAATGGCCTGGCAGACAGCTGCTGATCTTTATTTTCTACACCTATGACAAACAATTAATTTCCTTTTTTTTAATTTCAGTCAGTACTGTGTTTATTTTTCTCTCGCCACACCTCTTCAAGCTGAAAGGATTAACTCCCTCACTGGACAATGTTCCACGTTGATGTTCTATTCAAACAGGGGTGGCATCACAGCGAAGGTCCCTCCTTGTCCTTGCCCAGCATTCTTGCATGTGCACTTTCCAGCAGCAATTCACTTTGTATCTTGACACTTCAATCGGTCAGTAATGCAGCTTTCTCTCCTTCTTCCCCCAAAGGTGTTGAGTCCTCGTTGGGTAACAGTACAGTTCAAATAAGTAAGATAGCAAAATACTGCGGATGCTGGAAATCCGAAATAACAACAGAAAATGCTGGAAAAACTCAGCAGGCCAGGCAACATCCGTGGAGAGAGAAATAGAGTCAACGTTTCAGGTCGAAACCTTCTGAAGAAACGTTGACTCTCTTTCTCTCTCCACAGATGTTGCCCTGGCCTGCTGAGTTTTTCCAGCGTTTTCTGTTGTTATTTCAAATAAGTAAGACTTGCTTGAAATAGCGCCTTTCACAACCTCAGGATCTCCCAAAATACTTTACAGCCAATGAAGTACTTTTTGACATGTAATCACTGTTGTAATGTAGGAAATGTGGCAGCCAATTTGTGCACAGCAAGCTCCCACAAACAGCGATGTGATAATGACCAGATAAACTGTTTTAGTGATGTTGATCCACAGATAAATATTGGCCCCAGGACACTGGGGATAACTCACCTGCTCTTTTTCGAAATAGTGCCATTGAATCTTTTACGTCCACCTGAGAGAGCAGACGGGGCCTCGGTTTAACGTCTCATCCAAAAAACGGCCCCTCTGACAGTGCAGCTCTCCCTCAGTACTGTACTGGAGTATCAGACTAGATCTTTGTGCTCAAGTCTGTGGCGTGGGACTTGAACCCACAACCTTCTAACCCAGTGGCGAGGGTGCTGCCCACTGAGTCACAGCTGACTCTCTCAGCTCAGTCCCTAGTGGCCGCCCATTTATGGCCAGTGATTTTGCCAGACTATTTTATCCATGGGAGGCATCACAGCCTTGCACGATCCTGTCCCGATCCAACGTCCCCAAACACATACTTCCAACAGGTGTCACAGGGCAGCAATCAGGAGTGAGAACTCTGGCTCAATTCTCCTCCTTCCTATCCCAGGGGCCAATTGAGACCAAGTGTAGAACGCATCTTGATACTCTGGCTCATGTCAGATCACTAAGTGGAGGCTGGAGATTCCACCAGGGACCTGATGTATCTGTACGGTTCACTGCCTTAACCAGCTGAGAGATTGAGGATTCCCTTTTTCAATCATTGACTCAGTTACACTCTCACACTTCAGACTTGCTTTGCACAGTCGGCCCTTCGATTAATATTTTTTCTCTTAATCTGATTTATGGTTCCTCCTGCGGACGTTGGGGAGGATTTTCAGGCCCTAAAAATGGTGGGCAGTGACCTGCTACACCGCCGTGGTCACAGCAACGTTCCACCAAGCCTACCGCTTGAGCGTAGAGCTGTTGCCAACCCTGCAGGATTGCCCTGGAGTCTCCAGGAATGAAAGATTAATCTCCTGGACATTGCAGCTAGCAAAAACCCCGGGAGAAAATTCATTGGGACGTTAAACAAAATTGCGTTTTTCTTTAAATTCTCTTTGAGCACTTTTATTTTGTTTATTAGTTATAAAAATGATCAGACATGGTTGGGGGGGTGGGGGGGAGAGAGGGGAGAAGGCCGTTTGACTGACGTCAAGAACCATCCAATCGGGTCATGAAGAGTCTATTTGCTTCCCGATTGGCTGTGGGAAGGCGGGGCGCCGTGAGATAGACGAGTCGGGCAAGCGATGGCGGGAGTGTGGGGGCGGGACGGTTGGAGGCAGGGGGTCCTGCGATGACACCTCCTGGAATATGGCCCCAACCAGAGTTGGTGACCCGAGCTGAGCGGGTGGGGCAGCCTCCCCAGAGTCGGGCAGTAGGCCCATTTAAAATGCAAATTGGGGTCCTATGACATACATCTTCTTCTTCTTCTTCTTCTTAGGCAGTCCCTCGGAACCGAGGATGACTTGCTTCCACATTAAAAATGAGTTCCCAGGTGACTGATGAGTCCAATGTGGGACCTACAGTCTCTGTCACAGGTGGGGCAGACGGTGGTTGAAGGGGCGGGTGGGTGGGGTGCTTGGGTTGACGTGCGCTCCTTGTGCTCCCTGCGCTTGGCTTCCGCTTGTTCCCGGCGAAGAGACTCGAGGTGTTCGGCGCCTTCCCGGATGCTTCTCCTCCACTTTGTGCGGTCTTGGGCCAGGGATTACCAGGTGTCGGTGGGGATGTTACACTTTTTCAAGGAGGCTTTGAGGGTGTCCTTGAAGTGTTTCCTCTGCCCACCTGGGGCTCTCTTGCCGTGCCAGAGCTCCGAGTAGAGCGCTTGTTTTGGGAGTCTCGTATCGGGCATGCGGACAATGTGACCCGTCCATCGGAGCTGATTGAGCGTGGTCAGAGCTTCGATGCTGGGGATGTTGGCCTGAGCAAGAACACTGACATTGGTTCGCCTATCCTGCCAATGGATTTGCAGGATCTTGCGGAGGTAGCATTGGTGGTACCTCTCCAGTGCTTTGAGGTGCCTGCTGTACATGGTCCATGTCTCTGAGGCATACAGCAGGGCAGGTATCACTGCTGCCCTGTAGACCATGAGCTTAGTGCCGGGTTTGAGGTCCTGGTCTTCAAACACTCTCTTCCGCAGGCGACTGAAGGCTGCACTGGCACACTGAAGGCGGTGTTGGACTTTGTCGTTGACATCTGCCCTTGTTGACAGTAGGCTCCTGAGGTATGGAAAGTGGTCCACGTTGTCCAAGGCCTTGTCGTGGATTTTGATAATCGGGGGGCAGCACTGTGTGGCGGGGGCAGGTTGGTAGAGGACCTTTGTCTTACGGATGTTTAGTGTAAGGCCCATGCTCTCGTATGCTTCAGTGAAGGTGTTTACGATGGTTTGGAGTTCGACCTCCGAGTGAGCGCAGATGCAAGCATCGTCTGCATACTGTAATTCGATGACAGAGGATGGGACGACCTTGGATCTGGAGTGGAGGCGACGGAGGTTGAACAGTTTCCCGTTCAGCACTACTGGCGTGAATTCATGAACTCATTTCTCTTATCTGGAAGGAGGAGAGCATGCCAGGGGATCTCAGAGATGCCGTAATTGTGACCATCTTCAAGAAAGGTGACAAGTCCGATTGCGGTAATTACAGAGGAGTTTTCCTGCTATCTGCCACAGGGAAAGTCATCGCAAGAATCCTCCTCAATCGCCTTCTCACAGTGGCCGAAGAGCTCCTCACAGAGTAGCAATGTGGATTCCGCCCACTAAGGGGCACAATGGACATGATCTTCACCGCATGTCAATTACAAGAGAAATGCAGGGAACAGCACCAACCACTGTACATGGCCTTCTTTGATCTCACAAAGGCCTTCGACACTGTCAACCGTGAGGGATTATGGAGTGTCCTCCTCAAATTTGGTTGCACTCAAAAGTTTGTCACTATCCTCCGCCTGCTTCACAACGACATGCAAGCCGTGATCCTGACCAACGGTTCCATCACAGACCCAATTCACGTACGAACCAGGGTCAAGCAAGGCTGTGTCATCGCACCAACGCTCTTCTCAATCTTCCTCACTGCAATGCTCCATCTCACCCTCAGCAAGCTCCCCACTGGAGTGGAGCTATTTACAGAACAAACGGGAAACTGTTCAACCTCCGTCGCCTCCAGTCCAGATCCAAGGTCGTCCCATCCTCTATGACATACATAGCTCCCTGACTGCCCTTGTTGGACTGGCGGGCTCGCTCCACAGAAGCAGGACCCCCCCCCCCCGCCGAGGAGAGATTGGGTCGATTGGGCTTATATTCGCTAGAGTTTAGAAGAATGAGAGGGGATCTCATTGAAACTTATAAAATTCTAACAGGACTAGACAGAATAGATGCAGGAAGGATGTTCCCGATGGCAGGGGAGTCCAGAACCTGGGGTCACTGTCTAAGGATAAGGGGTAAGCCATTTTGGACAGAGATGAGGTGGAATTTCTTCACCCAGAGAGTGGTGAACCTGTGGAATTCTCTACCACAGAAGGCAGTAGAGGACAATTCATTAAATATATTCAAGAAAGAGTTGGATATATTTCTTAAGGCTAAAGGGATCAAGGGGTATGGGGAGAAAGCAGGGACCGGGTACTGAATTTGGATGATCAGCCATGATCTCATTGAATGGCGGAGCAGGCTCGAGGGGCTGAATGGCCTTCTCCTGCTCCTATCTTCTATGTTTCTATGTTTCTATGCTTCACCCCCACCCACCCCGAGACATTGGGGTCCCGTGATGCTCCCCTCCGCCACCCCCACCACGAACCTACCTTCAACTTGGAGGCTGACCAGGTTACCCAGTATTACAGCGGGCTGGAGCTGGTGGGCTGCCCCCAGGGCGCTCAATCTCCAGCCACAGCCTGCCATCCCCACGGTAACGAGGCCTAGCCCTCAGAATGGACCAGGCCTGATTCCAGGCCTACCAGGCAGCCAACGCATTCTGCTGGCCCGAAGTCTGCTCGGGGAGCGCGGGAAAGGGGGAAATTCATCCCATAGTGCCTATATTTTATTATAGCTCTAATTCCCAGCGACTTTCGCGCACATTCTCAGATTCCCCGCCCCATACTATTTTGAAAATGTAATAAATTATTAATATGAAAACAAATAAACAACAGACACACAAAGCGAGCATTATTGAGAAATGGGGTATTTTGTTAACAATAAACCCACAATGAATCGTCGTAAAGACAATCGCAACATCTTTTCTGAATGAAAACGCTGGAAGGCGTTTTTCTGTGGCTATGCCTTTGCTCTGCTAGTCACTGCGCACATTTAAAAGATTTTGACAGGAAATGGACCAAAATTACTGCGAATTTTGTGTATTCCCGTTAAATTGTGCTTTTATTATTCCTGATAGTGTTTTATTTTTCATAAAAGCAGCTGCTTTGCCTGCACACATGGCGATGTTGTCCTGAAGGGTTCCCACTAACTGATTGATGTTTCGCCCTCCGCGTCAATCTGCTTGTTATCTTCGACAGTGCAGAAGCAAACAAATAACTGAAGAAAAATGCTAATGGCTTGTCTGTTGAGTCTAGCTTGTACAAATCGGAATTGTCAAGAAAAGCTAAACTCTCATGAGCTTATAAATATTAAACCTAGCTTGTTTTAATAATATATTTACTTTGTACTAAACCTTGGCGATGGAAACCAATGGTTGTGCTTCCTGAAAAATGTGGATAACAGAGGCTTCAATGAATGAGGAGATTGATTTCCCTGAATTCTGTTTTATCTACATAAAGGATTTAAATAATTCATTAGGCAAACCTATGATGTAAATTGCACGGACGGCTTGAGTGTCCCTGATTCGCATCATCCAACAAACTGTCCTGGATACTTGGTGCAGCTGTAATATTTTTTCTGTGGTTTTGGCACTGGTTGGTCCTACCAGCTGGTTTGAAATGCCAGCTTTGTCAGTAAGTGGAGCCAATGCCAGGTCCAGTGTAATCTACATCAGAGATGCTCAGAGTGTGAGGAGCGTAGAAATGGTCCTGGATGAAATTGACTACCTTGAGAAATGCGACGAGAAGGTGCATTTTGAGGATGCTGCAACTAATTAACATAGAAACATAGAAACATAGAAGATAGGAGCAGGAGTAGGCCATTCGGCCCTTCGAGCCTGCTCCGCCATTCAATGAGATCATGGCTGATCATCCAAATTCAGTACCCTGTCCCTGCCTTCTCCCCATATCCCTTGATCCCTTTAGCCTCAAGAAATATATCCAACTCTTTCTTGAATATATTTAATGAACTGGCCTCCACCACCCTCTGTGGCAGAGAATTCCACAGGTTCACCACTCTCTGGGTGAAGAAGTTCCTCCTCATTTCTGTCCTAAATGGCTTACCCCTTATCCTTAGACTATGACCCCTGGTTCTGGACTCCCCGGCCATCATAAACATCCTTCCTGCATCTAGTCTGTCCAGACCTGACAGAATTTTATAGGTTTCGATGAGATCCCCTCTCAATCTTCTAAACTCCAGTGAGTATAAGCCCAATCGACACAATCTCTCCTCATACGTCATTCCTGCCATCCCAGGTATCAGCCTGGTGATATTTCAATGAGTGCATGGATTCTGCGGCATTTATTTCAAGACATCTGTTTCCCCTCCCTCTCCCTCCTGTACTGCAGGGTTACCTTGGGCTGGTAAGGGCACTGCCCGCAGCGATCCTGTGATATTCGCAAAACTGAGAGTGGACAGGAAGGACCTATTTCCCCGAGCAGAGAGGTCAATAACCAGGGGGCAGAGATTTAAAGTAATTGGTAGAAGGATTACAGGGGAGCTGGGGATAACTTTTTTCACCCAGAGGGTGGTGGGGGTCTGGAACTCACTGCCTGAAAGGGTGGTAGAGGCAGAAACCCTCATCGCATTTAAAAAGTTCTTGGATATGCACTTGAAGTGCCGGAACCTACAGGGCTACGGACCAAGAGCTGGAAAGTGGGGATTAGGCTGGAGAGATCTTTTGCGGCCGGCAGAGACATGTTGTGCCGAATGGCCTCCTTCTGTGCCGTAAACTTCTATGATTCTATTTTGATGACACACATTATAATGCATAAATATAAAACAACCTGTCTAAGTTCCCATTCATTTCTGTGAAAATGTCCTGTTGCCTCAGGATTATCCTCCCACTCCTCCCATCATTTCCTTTTCAGAGACTCTCTAATCAGGCTCCCACTCCACCCACAACACCGAGGCAGCACTAGTCAAGTTCACACACAACATCCTGTGTGACTGTGGCTCGCTGGCCCTCCTTATTCTTGTTGAACCTTTCTGCTGCCTTCGACACTGCTGACCACTGCATCCTGCTTCAACATTTCTCTGCCACAGTCCACCTCCTTGGTACTGTTCTCTCATGGTTCCACTCCTACCTGCCGCTTGTTCGATATTCGCCCGTCATTTGCGGTCAGTGGCGAAGCAAAGTCACTCGCCGCTGGCCCCTGAAGTAAGCTTCCCACAAAGATCTCGCAATCTCTGTGGCGAGAAGATTTGGCTTTTCCGACATCCAGTTAAGATCGGTGTAAGTTAATGGGGAATCCCTAACGCGAGCTGCTGTGACGTCAACAAGCTGTCTAAGCAGCCAATCACAATGCCGAATTCTCATCGACAGCGAACCAGGAATGTAATAAGCTCCTTTTATTCTAACTTTTCAAAAATGTTATGTCGAGCAAAACAAAGATTGGGGCTCTCACATGGGGAAAAGGCAAACCTGAAATTAAGATGAACAAATTTTAATTTTTTTTTTAAAGTTTCATAAAAATTGTAACTTTTATTAGAATGGATAAATTTGACACTCCACAAAATTAAAATGGGTTTTTCAGGGCCATAACGTTTGTTTAGCAGTCAATATGCTGTTAAAACCCAAATATCACCTAATTCAAAAGGGTCTAACATTTAATGGGGTTATTAACCGTGATGTTGCTACGGAAAAGTTTTTATCAGTTTCACCGCTTGCCAACAATCTGTTTTTAGTGATGTTGATTGAGGGATAAATATTGGCCCCAGGACACCGGGGAGAACTCCCCGCTCTTCTTTGAAATAGTGCCATGGGATCTTTCACGTCCACCTGAGAGAGCAGACGGGGCCTCAGTTTAACGTCTCCTCCGAAAGACGGCACCTCTGACAGTGCAGCACTCCCCCAGTACTGCACTGGGAGTGTCAGCCTAGGTTTTTGTGCTCAAGTGGGACTTGAAGCCACAACCTTCTGACTCAGAGGCGAGAGTGCTGCCCACTGAGCCAGGGTTGACACTTTTGTGACCACCATTCTGCACTGTGAAGCATTCTATGCAGGAGCAGGCAATTTGTTCTGATTTTTTTGATTATCAAGATGCCTCGTACTGATAATGTGCCATTGGTGGCAGGGGTAGATGACTCCCGCTGATTTTGTACAGGAGGCAAACTTCATGCTTCTGACACCAGCTGACACTTGAACTTCCTTGTGACTGAAGCGGAGCAGAAAGCACAGACCTCCTTTCTGTTCTGTCCCACGGCCCCCACAGTCACCAGTAGCGCACTGGTGAGTTAAAAAAAAAGGGGAATGGCGGCGTTCACGCCACAAAATAAACATCGCCTGTCACTTTAATTCTCCGCTCCACTCCCACTCGGACCTCTCTGTCCTCGGCTCATTCTACTCTGAGGAAGGATGTTCTTGCCATGGAGGGAGTGCAGCGAAGATTCACCAGACTGATACCTGGGATGGCAGGAATGACGTATGAGGAGAGATTGGGTCGATTGGGCTTATACTCGCTGGAGTTTAGAAGGATGAGAGGGGATCTCATTGAAACTTATAAAATTCTGACAGGACTAGACAGACTAGATGCAGGAAGGATGTTCCCGATGGCGGGGGAGTCCAGAACCAGATGTCACAGTCTAAGGATAAGGGGTAAGCCATTTAGGACAGAGATGAGGAGGAATTTCTTCACCCAGAGAGTGGTGAACCTGTGGAATTCTCTGCCACAGAAGGCGGTGGAGGCCAAATCATTAAATATATTCAAGAAGGAGTTAGATATATTTCTTAAGGCTAAAGGGATCAAGGGATATGGGGAGAAAGCAGGGACAGGGTACTGAATTTGGATGATCAGCCATGATCTCATTAAATGGCGGAGCAGGCTCGAGGGGCCGAATGGCCTACTCCTGCTCCTATCTTCTCTGTTTCTATGTTTCTATGTTACTCAATCTCTTCTCATAGGACAACCCTCTCATCCCAGGAATCAATCTAGTGAACCTTCGTTGCACCCCCTCTGAGGCAAGTATATCCTTTGGTGTGACCCTGAGCTTCCGGTTGCCTGTCACTTTAATTCTCCGCTCCACTCCCACCCTGACCTGTCCATCCTCGGCCTCTTACACTGTTCCAATGAAGCTCAGCGTAAGCTCGAGGAACAGCCCCTCATCTTTCGATTAGGCACTTTACAGCCTTCTGGACTCAACATCGAGTTCAACAATTTCAGATCATAACCTCAGCCCCTATTTTTTCAGGCAGCAGGTGTTGATGATTCTGCCATCCCCATTTGCAACATTTAATTTCTCCTGCCTTCCATCCTATCACAGACCTTCCCTTGTATTCTTTCTTCCCCTCCCCCCTTTCCTGCCTCTGCACTTGCTTAAAACCTGTCACGTCTCTAACTTTTTCCAGTTCTGACGAAGGGTCTTCGACCTGAAACGTTAACTCTGTTTCTCTCTCCACGGATGCTGCCCTGGCCTGCTGAGTGTTTCCAGCGTTTTCTGTTGTTATTTAAGATTTCCAGCATCCACAGTATTTTGCTATCGTCTCAATCCAATGTTCAGTTGGGATACTGAACAGGATATGGGAACAATAACACTTGCCTCTGGTTATGTGTCATTCCCACTCTTCAGCCCGAGTGCCTTATCATCGTTTTAAAATAAAGTTCACCTCCTTTCACAGATCACCTGCAGCTTTCGAACACGGAGGGTGATTCACGGAATGTGGGCATCACTGGAAGGTCAGCATTTATTGCTCATCCCTAATTTCCCTTGAGTGGCTCGCTAGGCCATTTCAGAGGGCAGTTAAGTATCAAGCACATTGCTGTGGGTCTAGAGTCACATATAGGCCAGACCAGGTAAGGACAGCAGATTTCTTTCCCTAAAGAAAGAAAAAAAAACTTACATTTATATAGCGCCTTTCACCAACACTGGACATCTCAAAGCGCTTTACAGCCAATGAAGTACTTTTGAAGTGGAGTCACTGTTGTAATGTGGGAAACACAGCAACCAATTTGCGCACAGCAAGCTCCCACAAACAGCAAAGTGATAATGACCAGATAATCTGTTTTTGTTATGTTGACTGAGGGATAAATATTGGCCAGGACATCAGGGATAACTCACCTGCTCTACTTCGAAATTGTGCCTTGGGATCTTTTCTGTCCACCTGAGAGGGCAGACGAGGCCTCGGTTTAACGTCTCATCCGAAAGACGGCACCTCCGACAGTTCAGCAGCGCTCCCTCAGTACTGCACTGGTAGTGTCAGCCTAGCTTTATGCACTCAAGTCCCCGGAGTGGGACTTGAAACCACAAGCTTCTGACTCAGAGGCGAGTGTACTACCCACTGCGCCACAACAAAGAACAACTTGCATTTCTATAGCGCCTTTCATGACCACCGGACGTCTCAAAGTGCTTTACAGCCAACGAAGTACTTTTGGAGTGTAGTCACTGTTGTAATGTGGGACATCAGAGAACCAAATGGGGCTTTTACAACAATCCGGTAGTTTTATGGTCACCAGTACTGATACTAGCTTTTTATTCCAGATTTATTTAATTAACTGAATTTAAATTCCCCAGCTACTGTGGTGGGATTTGAACTCACGTCTACTCCAAATTATTAGTCTAAGAATTCCTGGATTACTAGTCCAGTAACATAACCAATGTGCTACCATCCCTGTATATTAAGGTAATATTCAGAACAGTTTGCCTAGTTCCACTTTATGATGAGCTCTGTTGCTAAAAATGTGTTTTATTCGTTCACTGGGTGTGGGAGGCGCTGGCAAAGCCAGCATTTATTGCCCATCCCTAATTGCCCTTGAGAAGCTGGTGGTGAGCTGCCTTCTTGAACCGCTGCAGTCCGTGTGGTGAAGGTGCTCCCACAGTGCTGTTAGGGAGGGAGTTCCAGGATTTTGACTCAGCGACGATGAAGGAATGATAAAAGTTCTAAGAGGCTATTCACTGCGAAAGACACAAAGAATCGCATTGAGTCTGCAGAGCTGTCATATAAAGAAACCACAGTGAATAGCTGTGTAAAACTCTCTAAAGTATTATTTTGACCACTACTTTAGTCGGAATTCTTTGACATTTGAACTGTTTGATTTTACTAATATATATTCACAGAATAATTACCACAGAATAATTACCAATGCGGGTGAGACTTTCAATTTCAATGGCATGTGGTACAGAGATGGATGGAGATATTCTAATAGCAGAGTTTGAGGAGGCCTCACTAAAGCTGGACAGGCCACCTCATTGCCATTGTTGCCCAAGTGTGTGCTGAACCTTTGCTGACTCAAATCAACCTTAGCATGTATGAATGGTTTGGCTATTAAATGGTTTCAAGTCATTTTGGATCCAGATGGTTCATATTTCCTTCACTTCCCTAACATAAGTAGGGTTAGATAAATATGTCCACATGTGAGATACCTGATAACCAGGAATCCATTATCTCCTCATCACTCTGAAACCGCTTTGTCTTGTGATGGAGACGACGCTAAGGATTGTTCTACCCAGCATTGGGTAGCAGAGTCAATCACAACACTGGAACCACTATATCTGCTGTTATTTCAACTTCTCTTTATTTGGCAACATGCATATATTTTTATCTTCTAAAGCTGTTAATTTAATTATCCAATTCACCAAAGTCTTATGATATTGAAACTATTTTGAACAGATTTATCCTTCGTTTCTATATTTGAAATTCATGACATTATTATTCTTTAATTTAACAACGTTAGCGACTTGAATAATTTAAAAATATATTTTATTCAATAAAGGCCACTCTGTGCACTTGTTGAAGATAATTCCAAGCACTTTTGTTTCAAGATTTAGCATGAAATTGGCTTTTTTAATTCTGTCACATAAGGAGGTTAAAAACGGGCTTCACTCACTGAACTTATGTCCTAGCTTAACTTCATATAATTGTTGCAGATTTTAATCAGTTTGTCTGTGTCCGATGTCTGAGGGAGATGGTTAAGTAATTCAATTCAACTACAAACATTTAGTGAGATTTATGCAAATATGTGTTTAACAGGTTTTTTTAAAGAATTTAAGTTAATTAACTCTGATTGGTCCAGTCACTTTTTTTTTGAAGGAATTTATCAACCTGTCTTGTTCAAACTGGGGAGTCTGCCTGAACCCAAGGAGGAGAAATACAGGAAACTCTTTGATATCCGGCACCGACGGGACCGGGATGGTGCCGGTTGATTAAAAATTCCGGTTGACGGAGAGGGTTATCTACCGAGGCTATTTTTAACAAACAAAGAGTCAGACTCCTGTTATTGAGGTGTTCGGACTTCTGACAGCGCCAAGAAGCCGAGTAGTGGCAGTTTGGAGAACTACCTCTGCTGACTAACTCGGCCACCGTGGGAGACTCGGACTCGGCAACATTGCCGGTTATTGTTTTCAGAGTATGAAGTTTGCCGGTTAATAGAGAATTCCGGATATTTAGGTGCCGTTTAAACGAGAGTTTCCTGTAGTCAGGCCAAATATCTTCCATAGTGAGAAAAAGGAAAGCTAAATTAGAACATTTGATACACCATATTATTATCTATTCCTTGAGGAACTGGCTAAGCTTAATAACTATTCCAAAATGATATGTTGTCTGCTACTTCTTGCTTGCTCTCTATTATAAGTATGGTCGTTGTCAATATTTATCCTTCAATCAACATCACTAGAACAGATGATCTGGTCATTATCACATTGCTGTTTGTGGGAGCTTGCTGTGCACAAATTGGCTGCTGCGTTTCCTACATTACAACAGTGACTACACTTCAAAAGTACTTCATTGGCCGTAAAGCCCTTTAGGACGTCCTGAGGTTGCGAAAGGCGCTATATAAATGCAAGACTTTTTCTTTCTTTTAAATTTGTTTGGCAGTTCAAGTCAAAGTCGATTGTTCTGCAAGTTTCCAAAGAGGGGGAGGATCACATGACAAAACTGGTAGCTGAAATAAACTGAAGGGCTTCTCTGTTCATTTCCTGTGTGCCTTACAATTTAGCTAGGTATTGAGCAAGTGAAAACATTCTGCGTGGGATATGGGGAGCTAAGGATCACGCACAAGAGTAATCTGAAACACACAAGCCAAAAATAGCGTGTTTTGTTTTTTAAAAAGCGTAAAGAAATGGCCCAGTAACGTAACATTAGTACTTAACCATTACTGACTCATTGCTTTTACTAAGAAAATATTTGTACAGCTATGAATAATATTGTTTGATTCTCACTGAAGCATGCTCTCTCCATCTTGGGCTTTCTTATTTTCTGACTGAACATTTAATTCTGTTTGAACAGAAAGGAGTAGAAGGACGATAGCAAAATACTGCGGATGCTGGAAATCCGAAATAACAACAGAAAATGCTGGAAAAACTCAGCAGGCCAGGCAACATCCGTGGAGAGAGAAATAGAGTCAACGTTTCAGGTCGAAACCCTTCGAAGGGTTTCGACCTGAAACGTTGACTCTATTTCTCTCTCCACGGATGTTGCCTGGCCTGCTGAGTTTTTCCAGCATTTTCTGTTGTTATTAAGGAGTAGAAGGATATGCCGATAGGGTTGGCTGAAGATGGGTAGGGAGATGCTCCTGTGGGCCAGTTGGGTGGAATGGCCTGCTTATCCTGTGTAATTCTAAAGGTCTTGTGTTACACCGTCAGCCCTTTGCATGGCTGTGCAATACCTTGATATAGCTTTAGGCATCTTTCAGTGGTGAGCAAGCATGTTCCATTGGCCATGGGGAAAACTGATGTGATAATTGTCATTATGCCAGGCAATTTGCTGTCTTTTTGTTTTACTTGCAAGAAAATAGATGACATAGGCTCTGTTTAGTCCCGGATGATCTGTAAAATGCTATTAATCACATGGAACCAATAAAAATATAAGTGCTAAGACTAGGGCCGAAATTTTGTTCACCTCGGCGAGTCTGTGGCGGGCGATGTCGGAGGCGGGTCCCGACCCCGCTGCGGGCTCCATCTGGCTCTGTGAAATGAATTTCCCTTGATTGGGCTTGTTAAGCCTCGCCCAGCACATTTCCCGGCCAAGGAGAGGAAGCGGGTCTGGTGACGTCATTTGATGACGCATCATCAGCCGGTTTCCTTAAAGGGACCATGTGCAAATTTATTTTGACAGTTGTGCTGTCAGTGTTCTACAGCATTGAGGTGCTGCAAACACTGACAAGCACTGCACAAAGGCTCAGGGCTGCACCCAGGCTCTCCCATGCTTATGGAGGGAGTCACAGCATGCAGGGAGGTTCTCTTCCCTACCCATGTGCAGAACAGACCTCCCCAGGAGATCAACACAGCCTGGTTGCACATTGCACAGGAGGGCACAAGCAGGGATGTCGTCAGGAGGACCAGGCTGCAGTGCCGCAAACATTTCAATGATCTCCGTAGATCACGAAACGTTCGTACAAAGCCACACTCAACCTCACCCTGCTGTGCCTCTTATCACATCCCCATCGCTCTGCCTTCCCTACCCTACTCCTGCACATCCTTACTCACAACAACTTGCCTTGCACCTCCACCCAGCCTTCTCCATCTACATTATCACTTCCCCATCTCACTAGCCACCCCTCACACTCACCCTCATCCTAGTCCAATCATACCAACTAACAACACACAAGGGTAGCCACTTAGGTGTTTTATTCAATGTTCATGTAAAGTTTCTGTTAATGTGGTGTCTAACGTTGAAATCTTTATTTTCAATAGCTTGCATTCTTGGACAGATGTGTGTGCACCTTTGGAAATGTCTTAGTGAGTTGCAGTGAATGGTGAGACATAACGGTACCCCCTGCAATGGTGATGAGTGTGAAAGAAATGGCTTGGGCATTGTAGGGATGATTTATGGTGTTGGTGTGGGGTGGTGCCAACCTGGCACGTCATGTGGCAGCCAGGGTGTACATTGTCAAGTGAAGTAAATCTGGTCATGATGAAGCCATCCCTGGCCTCCCGGGCAGCAATGTGCTCGGGTGCTGATGCTCTGTGTCCTATGCAGCATCAGTTGATTGCGGAGAAGGTTGGCATTGTTGTTGGTGCTGCTGGTGTGCCTGGTGTTGGGGCTGATCGTGGTCAGATTCTGAGGACCAAGGTGAGAGAGTATAAAGGGCACTGATGCTGATGGAATAGATGACAGAAGCGATCTGTCAATGGTGGAAGAGGTAATGAGGTCAGACTGGATGAAGACTTGTGTAAAGACTTGCAGTGTGCAGAATCTGTTGTGGAAATGCAGTGAGGAAGAGCTTGTGGCTGAGGGAAGATATCTCTGTAAGGTGACAGCTATTACTTTACATTTGAAGCTGTCAACTCAACAATGGACACTGAACTCCCACCTCAGCTTAACCGACGTGATCCCTGAGCAGCGAGGACCCACGGGCGAGCACGTAAAATGAAAAGGTCAGCTCAAATGTGTTCTTAATCATCTCTAAACAAGGTCATAATGACCTGAAATGGGTTCCCCGCCGCTGCGTGTCGGGTCTGCTCAGCGCTGACAGACCCGACATTGGGGAAAGGCACGTGGCGACGAGTTCACAGCGCGGTCCTGACTCACTGGGGAAAAAATACACTTTCCCACCCGACCTGCGACCGATCACGCCCGCTGACCTCCTGGAAAATCCAGCCGTAAATGTTAGCAGTAACTACTTGGCTATGCTGGCATATCTAACTGGCACCAAGGCCTGTTCACCCATCACTGCTGAGCTCGCTGACCTACAGTGGCTCCCGGTTAAGCAGCGCCTCAAATTTAAAGTTCTCATCCTTGTTTTCAAATCCCTCCATGGCCTCGCCCCTCCCTATCTCTGTAACCACATATTACCTACAGTGACTACACTTCAAAAGTACCTCATTGGCTCTAAAGAGCTCTCAGACATCTTGAGGTCATGAAAGGTGCTGTCTGAATGCAATTTCTTTTTTAAACGTAGACTCAAGGCACCCTGTAGGCAATTTACTAAAAGCTATTGCTAGGAAGTTCTGAAGTTATGGTGGTGAAATGGGAGAAGCGGAGCAGGCTCAAAGGGCCAAATGGCCTACTCCTGCTCCTATTTTTATATGTTTTCTAGGACCCAAGGAAAGTCCCGGCATATGGATCAAATGTTGATAAATGGAGGTAATGTTGGACCTCCTCTAAATTCACGTCCAGCGCAAGGATATCATGTCTTTGTTGTGGCAGCACACTCGCCTCTGAGTCAGAAGCTTGTGCGTTCAAGTCCCGCTCCAGAGACTTGAGCACAAAAATCTAGGCTGACACTCCCAGTGCAGTACTGAGGGAGAAACGCACTGTTGGAGGTACCGTCTTTCAGATGAGATGTTAAACCAAGGCCCTGTCTGCTCTCTCAGGTGGATGTAAAAGATCCCACGCCGCTATTTTGAAGAAGAGCAGGGACGTTATCCCTGGTGTCCTGGGGCCAATATTTATCCCTCAACCAACATCACGAAAATAGGTTATCTGGTCATTATCACATTGCTGTTTGTGGGAGCTTGCTGTGCGCAAATTGGCTGCCGCGTTTCCTACATTACAACAGTGACTACACTTCAAAAAGTACTTCATTGACTGTAAAGCGTTTGGGGACGTCCGGTGGTCGTGAAAGGGGCTATAGAAATGCAAGTCTTTCTCTCTTTCTGTTAATTTCTCTGGCTTCCTGTCTTTCATATGTAGAGCAATACACTGCGGAGCTGGGTGTCAGTTGCCCCATTATAAGACGTAAAGCAGTCTAAGAAATCGATAAATTAGGCATTCAGCAATATTCTGTAACTGACGTGGTTCGTGTGTTGCGCACCTATTGACAAGGGTTCTGAGCTCACGTTGACCCAACATGTTTCCCTGCAGAAATCTGGATCAGCTCTTGCCAGCAATGGAGGCCGTGTGTGCTGCCATGCAGTTTATAATGCGGGAAATCCTGTGCCGGATTTGGCTGTAGAAATAATGGCGAGGCTAACAGCGCTCACCGTGATTAACATCTAAATTGGACTGCGACCTGCAGCGGCCGCACGTGCGCAATTAAGCGCAGAAATGAGGAAGTTGCCATTCAAGTTGCCCTGCACCTCCAGAAGCTGCAGCGTACTGGTATCTCGAAGATTAACTTTTACAAGTGTGATGTCTCATTCCTTCAGATTTTAATTATTGTTGGAGATTTTAAAAAATGTTAATTAGAAAAAAAAATTCTGTCTCTTTTATCTCTTTCTTAATCCAGTCTTTCTTTCCCTCTCTTTATTTCACTTTCTGTACCTGATTTGACGTTGAATTCACTATTCTCACTGACACTTCCTGGTTCAGCCTCTGCGCAGCTCATTAACGATTCTTCAATCTGATTGGTTAAGGAGATACTCCATTACTTGCCCTGTTCACACAGGTCCCAGACACCCTGTAGAGGGCGCCGTGCTGTTCTGGCTCTCTAATTTACAGTAAGTTTTTTTTTATTAGCTTATCGGATCTGGGTGTCGCTGGCAATGCCAGCATTTATTGCCCATCCCTAGTTGCCCTTGAGAAGGTGGTGGTGAGCCGCCTTCTTGAACCGCTGCAGTCTGTGTGGTGAAGGTACTCCCACAGTGCTGTTAGGGAGGGAGTTCCAGGATTTTGACCCAGCGACGATGAAGGATCGGCGATATACTTCTAAGTCAGGATGGTGTGTGACTTGGAGGGGAACTTGGAGGTAGTGGTGTTCCCATGTGTCTTATCCTTCTAGGTGGAAGAGGTCACGGGTTTGGGAGGTGCTGCCAAAGAAACCTTGGCAAGTTGCTGCAGTGCATCTTGTAGTTGGTACACACTGCAGCCACGGTACGCTGGTGGTGGAGGGAGTGAATGTTTGAGGTGGTGGATGGGGTGCCAATCAAGCGGGCTGCTTTGTCCTGGATGGTGTCGAGCTTCTTGAGTGTTGTTGGAGCGGCACTCATCCAGGCAAGTGGAGAGTATACCATCACACTCCTTACTTGTGCCTTGTACATGGTGGAAAGGCTTTGGGAGTCAGCAGGCGAGACACTCGCCGCAGAATACCTAGCCTCTGACCTGCTCTTGTTGTCACAGTATTTATGTGGCTGGTCCGGTTAAGTTTCAGGCCAATGGTGACCTCCAGGATGTTGATGGTGGGGGATTCGGCGATGGTAATGCCATTGAATGTCAAGGGGAGGTGGTTAGACACTCGCTTGTTGGAGATAGTCATTGCCTGGCACTTGTGTGGCGCGAATGTTACCTGCCACTTATCAGCCCAAGCCTGAACGTTGTCCAGGTCTTGTTCCAGTCCAAAATCCCGTAGATAGTCTGCGGGTAAGTGCAAGTGGAATGAACAGCTGGTGCCGTTCCTTCGCTGCTGACAGCAGGATCCGGCCCATTATTTTAATGAGTAGTTGCTAATCTCTAGGATCTAAAGCAAAAACGCTGCTTGCTCTAATGACTCAGTGGATAGATGCACCAGGTGTTAGTCTGCTGGACCTCTCACAGACCAGGGAGATCGCGGGCTTGATTGTGGTCCATGTTAATTTTAGCTGACCTTAGCTGGTGAAATTGAATTCGTACTTTTCCCCATCTAATTTTTCTCTTCTGCATTCCTTAATGCGGAATGGGTAAAAACCAGCCAGGATCCTTGCTCCCAAACACAATCCAGTGACTCCTGGTCGAGTGTTGGTATTTTGGGAGTGGCACTGGGGACTGCTACTGCTTGCGAACCTACCTTAGCATAAGCTGCAATCTTAAAAAATGCAGACGAGAAAGATTGGAGAAGCAGAGAAATAAAGTGAAGTACATTGGTAATGGTGTCAGTCATATTTTAAAGGGATATAACAGCAGGAACCCATCAGAATCTCATACAGATGCCTCCGAACAAACAACAACAGCTTGCATTTATATAGCGCCTTCAATGTAGTAAAACGTCCCAAGGCGCTTCACAGGAGCGATTATCAAACAAAATCTGCCGCCGAGCCACATAAGGAGATATTCAGGCAGGTGACCAAAAGCCTGGTCAAAGTGGTCGTTTTTAAGGAGCATCTTTAAAGGAGGAGAGAGAGGTAGAGAGGCGGAGAGGTTTAGGGAGGGAATTCCAGAGTTTAGGTCCTCGGAGGCTGAAGTCCGCCACTGGTGGAGCGATTAAAATCGGGGATGCGCAAGAGGCCAGAATTGGAGGAGCGCAGATATCTCGGTGGGATGTGGGGCTGGAGGGGGTGACCGTTATTTAGCGTGGATATTGCAGGAGAAATTCCATCAACTCAGAGCAACATCAGGCAACTTTAGGAATGTTCGTACCGTGCCCTATTTAATGATTCATTCAGCAACTTAAAACAAAATTCACAGGCTGCTCTTAGTAATATTATATTAGACAGAAATGATTGGAATTCCAAGATATATGTTTGCAAGACATATTAGGCAGTGGAGGGAACATACTTTGTGTAATGACCATTACAATTGGATCATTAGAAACATTTTATAAGGGTCTGTATAGGAGCACCATTGTTGGATGAGGAATCCTGTGCAATCAGAGTGAATGGAAAATGGTTTGGTACAATTTGAATCCTGCGCTTGAATCAGGTATACACATTTTTGGACTTGATGAATCCAAGATGGTAAACTTTTGAACACATTTTTTGATCGGTTTCAGAAATGTAGTCTGCATGTGAAAGTTCTATAAAACAAAATTGCTGAAAACTATGATGTTCATCAAGATGTTGGATTTTCTCCCACCCAGGGCTTGCGTCCAGAAATTGTTGGCTAACAAGGCAGAAACTCATAACAACGCATATTTCCCTTAGTGGAGCCATATGCTGTAATGTGGCCGAACAAAGCTCTCCTTTTCATTGAGAGGGGTAGTGCTTACCCGTTGCATTCTCCAGCAGTAGAATCTGTTGTGACAGCAACTTTATGAATCCTGAATTTTAAATTAAAATATACTGTACTGTCATAAGAACATAAGAAAATAAGAAATAAGAGCAGGATTAGGCCATACGGCCCCTCGAGCCTACTCCACCATTCAATAAGATCATGGCTGATCATTGACCTCAGCTTCACTTTCCCGCCTGATCTCCATATCCCTTGATTCCCCTAGAGTCCAAAAATCTATCGATCTCAGCCTTGAATATACTCAAAGACTCAGCATTCACAGCCCTCTGGGGCAGAAAATTTCAAAGATTCACAACCCTCTGAGTGAAGAAATTCCTCCTCATCTCATAGAATCATAGAAACATAGAATCATACAAGATAGGAGCAGGAGTCGGCCATTCGGCCCCTCGAGCCTGCTCCGCCATTCAATGCGATCATGGCTGATCATCCAAATTCAGTACCCGGTCCCTGCTTTCTCCCCATATCCCTTGATACCCTTTAGCCTTAAGAAATATATCAAACTCCTTCTTGAATATATTTAATGAATTGGCCTCTACTGCCTTCTGTGGTAGAGAATTCCACAGGTTCACCACTCTCTGGGTGAAGAAATTCCTCCTCATCTCTGTCCTAAATGGCTTACCCCTTATCCTTAGACTGTGACCCCTGGTTCTGGACTTCCCCGCCATCGGGAACATCCTTCCTGCATCTAGTCTGTCTAGTCCTGTTAGAATTTTATAAGTTTCAATGAGATCCCCTCTCATTCTTCTAAACTCCAGAGAGTATCGGCCCATTCTACTCAATCTCTCCTCATAGGACAGCCCTCTCATCCCAGGAATCAATCCAGTGAACCTTCGTTGCACCGCCTCCAAGGCAAGTATATCCTTCCTCAGATAAGGAAACCAAAACTGTGCACAGTACTCCAGGCGTGTTCTCACCAAGGCCCTGTACAATTGTAGTAAGACTTCTTTAGTCTTATACTCCAACCCCCTTGCAATAAAGGCCAACATGCCATTTGCCTTCCTTATTGCTTGCTGTACCTGCATGCTAACTTTCTGTGTTTCTTGCACGAGGACACCCAAATCTCTCTGAACACCAACATTTGAAAGTTTCTCACCATTTAAAAATATTCTGTTTTTCTATTCTTCCTACAATGCTGACTATCGCCTCTCCTTGGTGTAGCTCATGAATTAAGAAAAATATAAACTGAGAACATAAATTAGTGCCCTCCTCACCCACAGCAGGTAAAGAAATAGACGTGCGTCCCTCACATGATGCAATTGCACAATAATAATTACATAGCTAGAACGGGCTTACATTTATCTCGTGCTTTATTACATCTCTCTGGAGGTCCCAAAGTGTTCCACATACATCGAATTACTTTGAACTGCAGTCTCTGTTGTTATAGAAACACAAAGGTTAATTTTAACCTTCCAAAAACAGGTGTGTTTGGGTCTGGTGAGAAGTTAAAATTTAAAAAATTTCAAACTCCCCTCGAGCCCTCCCAATTCCGATTTTAACAGTGGCGGGACGAGGGGCAGGCAAGCAAGCCGCTCTCCGGAGGCGGGTCGGTCGGTAACGGCTTTTAAGGAGGCTACGTGCCTCCCTTTAGCCGTGGCTCAGTGGGTAGCATCCTCGCCTTTGAGTCAGAAGATTGTGGGTTCAGGTTCTGCTCTCAAGACTTGAGCACAAAAATCCAGGCTGACACTTCCAGTGCAGTGCTGAGGGAGTGCTGCACTGTCGGAGGTGCCGTCTTTCAGTATGAGACATTAAACCGAGGTCCCGTCTGCTCTCTCAGGTAGATGTAAAAGATCCCATGACTCTATTTCGAAGAAGAGCAGGGGAGTTATCCCCAGTGTCCTGGGGCCAATATTTATCCCTCAATCAACATCACTAAAACAAATTATAAGGTCACTATCACATTGCTGTTTGTGGGAGCTTGCTGTGTGCAAATTGGCTGCTGCATTTCCTACATTACAACAGTGACTACACTTCAAAAAGTTCTTCATTGGCTGTAAAGTGCTTTGGGACGTCTGGTGGTCGTGAAAGGCACTATATAAATGCAAGACCTTCTTTCTTTCTTTATTTTTACAAGCTTTTTATTTTTAACTAATGTTGGCCGGGTTTCCCGGGCACCTGGAAACCCAGCAGATAACAGGAGATGAGAAGGGCTGGATGCATAAGGTAAGTGCCTTTGCAGCACTGCTTGTGGGCCAGGAGTACCGGGAGTGCTTCCCCCGGCTGCCACCCCTGTCCCAACAAGCTTGCCTGCTTCACTCTCCATGATCGCCGACTCACCCCTGCCCCCACCCCCCACACCATCTCTCTTCCACCCCCCCACCCCCCAACATCATCTGGATTTCCCGTCCATAACTTCATCCCTGCCACCCCCACTCCGAACACGTGCCCTTTAAATATTTCGGTCACATAATCATAGAATGATACAGCACAGGAGGAGGCCATTCTGCCCATCGTGCCTGTGAAATAGCGATCTAATTTGTCCCACTCCCCTGCCCTTTCCCCGTAGCCCTGCAAATTTTTCTGCATAGAATTTGGTTTATGGTAGGCAACATAGAAATAAAAAGAGAATTGAGCATGAATAATATACTGAATATGCAATCTAGGGGCGGACTTTCCTGTCATTGAACTTTGGATAAAGGGCATAGGAACTAGGAGCAGGAGTAGGCCATTCGGCCCTTCGAGCCTGCTCCGCCATTCAACGAGATCAAGGCTGATCATCCAAACCCTAGCACCCGGTCCCTACACCGACAGCCATCCCAACCAAGCCCTATCCCCGTAACCCCACATATTTAATCCCCCCTAACATTAAGGGCAAATTTTTATCATGGCCAATCAACCTAACCCGCACATCTTTGGACTGTGGGAGGAAACCGGAGCACCCGGAGGAAACCCATGCAAACACGGGGAGAATGTCTGTGTGGAGTTTGCACAGTCACCCGAGGCCGGATTTGAACCCGGGTCCCTGGCGCTGTGAGGCAACAGTGCTAACCACTATGCCAGGTGCAATGCATGAGGTGCAATGCATGAGGGGAATCGGATGGGCTCCATTAGGGACTTACAATCCACCCTACCCAACCTGCCACTATGTGCTGCGCCCAGGCAACCCTTTGTACCCAGTGCAATAACAGGAAAATCATCTCTTAGATGCTATTGTAGAAATCTACTAGTTAACCTCCTGTGACATTGCACATGAGAAGTCAAGACTAGGCGTGAAGCAGCATTAGAGGGTGGGGCAGGTGAGGGCCATTGGACCAGGGCACACAGACCTATTTCAGTCCCCATTTTTAAGTCATACATTCTATCCTAATTTATGCATCCCCTCGCAAAGGGAGCCAGACATCCGCCCACTTCAATCAGGCTCCACGAAGAATTGAGTAAGTGCCTGAGGGCGAGCAGGGGCTTGCAGCCACACGGTTGCTGCAGTGGGCTCCCAATCTTTCAGGGACGTTGAACTGTGCAAGCAGGAGATGGTGGCCTCAATCAGCTCAGGAGACTTGCGGCACTCAACAGTTGCGCTGTTACAAATACAGGTCTGCCATTGGTACCTTCTTGAATTCAATGGCGTCAGTTGCTACTGGTAAGTTGTCGAAGCATCTTAACATAAGAACATAAGAATTGGAGCAGAAGTCGGCCATTCGGCCCCTCGAACCTGCTCCGCCATTCAATAAGATCATGGCTGATCTTTGACCTCAACTCCACTTTCCCGCCTGATCCTCGTATCCCTCGATTCCCCTAGAGTCCAAAAATCTATTGATCTCAGCCTTGAATATACTCAATATACTGAGCCTCCACAGCCCTCTGGGGTAGAGAATTCCAAAGATTCACCACCCTCTGAGTGAAGAAATTCCTCCTCATCTCCGTCTTAAATGGCCGACCCCTTATCCTGAGACTGTGACCCCTGGTTCTAGACTCTCCAGCCAGGGGGAAACAACCTCTCAACATCTACCCTGTCAATCCCCCTCAGAATCTTACTTTTATGGTAGTTAACTCACCCTACCCTGCAACAAATTTTATTATAGTGGGAACCATGACTGTTAACAATGGAACGCCTTTGTGACCTGAACTGGATATCCCCGTCTTCTGCACATATATTTCTTCAATCTCCCTGAAGATGGAGATCCAGATAGCATTAGATGAGGTGAGGCTTGGTGCAAGTTCTTAAACTTTTATTCCACAGGTAGGTTCACGTACAGAGCAATAGCTTAGATCAGATTCACCAGGTTCAATTGATCCAACTGATCTCCATGTGATGACATGAAAATAATGTTGACGCTATGCTTCTTCTTCTTAGGGAGCCCCTCGGAACCGAGGATGACTTGCTTCCACATTAAAAGTGAGTTCTCAGGTGACTGATGAGTCCAATGCGGGACCTACAGTCTCTGTCACAGGTGGGGCAGATGGTGGTTGAAGGGGTGGGTGGGTGGGGTGCTTGGGTTGATGTGCGCTTCTTCTGCTGTTTGCGCTTGGCTCCCGCTTGCTCCCAGCGAAGAGGCTCGAGGTGTTCGGCGCCTTCCCGGATACTTCTCCTCCAATTTGTGTGGTCTTGGGCCAGGGATTCTCAGGTGTCGGTGGGGATGTTACACTTTTTCAAGGAGGCTTTGAGGGTGTCCTTGAAGCATTTCCTCTGCCCACCTGGGGCTCTCTTGCCGTGCCGGAGCTCCAAGTAGAGCGCTTGTTTTGGGAGTCTCGTATCGGGCATGCGGACAATGTGACCCGTCCATCGGAGCTGATCGAGCGTGGTCAAAGCTTCGATGCTGGGGATGTTGGCCTGAGCGAGAACACTGACGTCGGTGCGCCTATCCTGCCAATGGATTTGCAGAATGTTATGCTTCACCTCTTCAGTGCGTCAACTTGTTGGACTTAGATTAACTCCTCTGCAGTTTCCCTTTCTGGGGGCTGTCTGCCTCAGCTGCAGATTCCATTCAAACACTAGACTGCTCTCTAGGTGTCTTGCATTCTGCATTTTATTTACAGTCTATGAGGAAACAACGTCAAAACGAACTCATTAACATAACAGTCGGCTATCTCAGGCCCCCACTTATTTTTTACGTGCAGCAATACAGTATGCTTTTGAAAAACAACATTGAAGTCCAGGATATTCAAAGTCTAGGGAGCGAGGTGGTTGCCCTATTGTTTGTTGGAGGGTGGGGGGAAGAGATAAGTTCAGGTCAGGTTTATGGGTATGTTTGTGCTTTTTTTCTGTGCTATGTGATGCATCTTATTTATAGTGAACTGGGTGAGAACTGACATGCTTACTTTTTGCTGGAATGTTTGAATATACGAAAATGAAGGACTGGAAAAGACCAGCTGCTCCATCAAGCCTGTCCCATATGGTGTTGGACATCCTGGAGAGTTAGATGTTGGACAAACATCTTTTTAATAACAGAAAATGCTGGAAACACTCAGCAGGTCAGGCAGCATCGAGGAGAGAGAAACAGAGTCAGCGTTTCGAGTCGGGGGCCCTTCGTCAGAACTGGAAAAGGTTAGAGAAGAGAGATTTTCAAGCAGGGGCAGGGAGGAGGGGAGGAAAGAACAAAGGGGAGGTCTGTGATAAACTTCTTTGTATCTTAGAGCAACAAGCTTTCCAATATAAGCAGGGTGGCTTTGAATTAGAAATAAGTGACAGTAATTACATCAGTCACGAGTGATTAAAGTGTAACTTTAGTGGCTAGGGTAATAAACGTAGGTAGCGGGACCCATTAACTATAGCATAGAAAGATAACAGTTAATAAAGCCTGTTCCTCAAAGAGGTTAAGAACAGTTAGGTCAGGAAGTCTTGTTTGCGGGAAGTAGCTTTGGAGCAAACAACAAATAGACTGTTTTCAATGGATTTGGGAATAGATACGTCATGAGGTGTTATCTGTGACACGTACCTTTGATGTAGGCAAAATATGGTGTATCCAGGAGCATAGAGAGCTCGAAAGATACAAAAACCAAAAAGTTGCCCTCTCTGTATACAGTTAAGCCGATCACTGTGCTGTCTATCAATAAAGTCTGTTCCCCGTATACTCCACCATCAAGTGTCTCTTGCCTACTCAAAACGTCTTATTGGGAACCAGAGAAGGAAGGAGATTAAATGCTAACATACAGTTATGGTGCATCATGATCCTCAATGCCTCCCACCCACCAGTAGCCTTGTAACTTCCTGGGAGAGGCATAAAACCAGACCAAAAAACAACCCTTTGTCAACTTAGGAGGGGGGAAATCTGGGAAATTCCTCTTTCAAACCCCGAAAGAAATCCAAACCAGTTTCCAGTAGACCACAATAACTATGAGTCACAACGCCCAATAAACCACCTACATTTCATATGCTGTGATGTCGGCCACCGTTAGGAACTCCTCCAGCTCCCCTTTGAAAACCTCGCAGTGAATCTGCATTCACTGCACAAACCAGCAACCTGTTCAATGGGCAATGACCCTCTGTGAAAAGTAAAACCTCATAACATCTATCTTAGTTCTATGCTTACGTATCTTGTACACGTGTCCCTTGGAGCTCCCTAACCTATCCAATTCAAATAGCCTATCCACATACACAATGTGGGTAGAATTGTTTCTTGGTAGAATGTGATTAGTGAAATATTGAAACTGCAGGAAAAGGTTTCGAGTCACATGACTGATGGATAACCAAAGTAATTAGACAGGAAAAGAACAAAGACTTAGGGGGAGAAATTCGGTATCGCCCCGTTTGGGGCGCTAGTATTGGCGATGCGCAAAGTTTAGCACCAGGCGCAATTTATCGCCACCTCGAGTGATATTGGGTTGCAGCACCCCTGAAGGTGATTGCGGCGCTAAATCAGGCGCTGCATGGTACTCTTAAGGCGCTAACCCAGCGGCGCTACTCAATTTCTCGGCGACCGGCCGCAGCGCAGGTGCTGTCAATAATCGATTTCCCCAAGACACGCTGACGCCGGCCAGCTCTTAAAGGGGCGGGTCGATTAACATCAGCAGCCACACTCTGCGCCCTGTAGGCCTCAAAATCGGCGGTGACCTACCTGTGGCGTTCAAAACTTCCAAGACATGGAGAGGGTCAGGCAGAGAGCGGAGCGCTTTAGCAATGGGGCATTGGATGATCTGGTTGGCGCAGTGGAGCGCCGGCGAGCTGTGCTGTACCCCGAGAATGGCAGGAGGCCTGATCAGAGCGAATACCGCAGAGCTTGGAGGGATGTTTCCCAAAGAGTCACCTCCAGCAGCATGGTGCCCAGGACTCCTGTGCAATGCAGGAAGAAGTTCAACGACCTTACTCGGGTCGTTAGGGTGAGTGCCTTTTTCACAATCATCTTCATCCCTCCATCTGCACCTGACTTTATGGCCAGAGGGTGCGCGAAGCCCCACTGGCCATCTGCCAGCCAGCACCCATGGCCGTTTCTGGAAACACACACGCACATTCAGCTCAGTGCATAATGTAAGGGCTATTCTACCATGGGGGGCATGTAATGTCAGCTCAGGGCAGCATGTTTCATCACTTCCCGTCCTTTCTCCTGCAGGCCAAGCTGGCCAGGAACCATAGGGAGCAGCTTCGTACCAGAGGAGGTCAGCCTCACCTGCAGACACTCACGGACCTGGAGGAACGAGTCCACCAGATTGTTGGAAGCCGAATGAGTGGTCCTGTCAACTCTGGAGCTGCCGACCCCATTGTGCACAGTGATGGTAAGGTCATCACCTTTTTGAACTCTCTCCTTCCACTTCTTCCCCCCACCAGCATGCTTTTTCACTCTGGACCCAAGTCAGTGCATTGCAGCACTCATGCATCCCTTGCTGCCACCCTGTCCTTTCGCTAAAGCAACTCTTCAACCTCCCTGCTTTCAGATGCTGCATCACCAGCTCGGGAGCCGGGCCCTCAAGCTGCCACTGCCACTGACTCTGGAGGCGACGAGCAGGAGGAAGCCGGACCATCCCTACCACCCTCAGGCGAGCCAGCCCATCTGCAGACTGGGGAGACTACTTCCCTGGAGGGGAGTGGGTGGGAATGCTCTGAGGAGGATCCAGCTCCAGGAACCAGCAGCCTGCAGCAACTCAAGGGGGGTAGGGAAGCTCGGGGGCCGTCTCCCCGGAGGGCGAGTCAGGCCGCGAGTGCTGCTGCACAAAGCGCGGAAGAGGTGTGTGCCCTCGCAGAAATGAGCGCCCAGGCTGGGCTGAGGCACACTGAGCTCATGGCTGCAGTGGCAAGGATGCCTGAATCCATCGAGACACTGGCAAGGAGTGTCCAAGACTTCGGCGCAGCACAGGCAAGGAGTGCGCAGGACTTCGGGACAGCACTGGCAAGGAGTGCGCAGGACTTCGGGGCAGCACTGGAAAGGACTGTCCAGGGCTTCACCGAAGCACTGGCACCTGCCATGCAACTGCTGAGTGCTGCCACGCAGTCACTCGCTGGTCTCATGCAGACGCAGATTGAGGCCACACGACCACTGACTGCTGCCACCCTCGCTGGATCAGGCAGGATTACCCGGGGCCCTTGGTCCACAGATTGCTGGCCTGCTGTGGTGCTGCCCCGTCAGAGTGCCAGTGTGTCGGCCGACCAGGGAGCTGCTGTCCGCTCTCAGGATGCCAGCATTCCTGATGCCGCCGCTGGCACGTCTCCACTGCAGCTGCCACCATCTGCAGGACAGACTGCTTCCACCCATGCACAGTTGGAGCAGTCAGCAGCCGGGCCCTCCAGGCCCAGAGGTCGTCCAGCCCGTCCCTCAGGGGCATCTGCGCTTTCGGACAGTCAGCAGGCCTCCCCCAGCCTTGCTGCAGCCACTGGGGTCCCATTACGGAGGAGCTGCAGGGAGGGAAGGGGCCAATCTCACAAGCGAAGCAGATCACCATCAAGGGGGAAAGAGTAGAAAGTGCTGCTGAAACGTCTTATTTGTAGAAATCAAGGCCGAGGATGCTGGTCTGAATGTTAGTTATGTTTTGGACAGTCTCCCGGGTGTGCGAGTTACTTTTGTGGCAGTCTGTTAGTTTTGCTTTCTGTTGCCATTGCTTTGTCTTGTTGGAAGGAAGCACATTTTTACAATAAACAACTTTCTTTATTTACAATGGCCATGCCTGCTATTTACATGCATTTTGCCCTTCACAGGCTTTGGGGTATCAGAACGGTTCCATTCCTGTTCTTGGAATGGCAGCAAGCATTCCCTGAGAGGGGCCTAGAAGCGACTTCTGATAAGCCTCTGATGGACGGCCCTTCCAGTTTGTGCCTCCCTCCCGTCTTGGTCCTCCTCCTCCTCCTCTGCTGGTGCTTCAATGTCTGCTGGCATTGGCTGGGTGCGCAGGGTGGCGAGGTTATGCAGCATGCAACATACAACCACGAAGTGGGAGACTCGCTCAGGCGAGTACTGCAGGGCTCCTCCAGAATGGTCCAGACAGCAGAACTGCTGCTTCAGCACGCCGATTGTGTGCTCCACAATGTTCCTCATCGCCTGATGGCTCGCATTGTAGCGTTCTTCAGCAGGGGTGTTGGGCGAACGGAGCGGGGTCATCAGCCACGGGCACAGAGGATAGCCCTTGTCCCCGAGAAGCCAGCCTCCTGGGTGAGCCGGGGCCTCGAAAAGGTTTGCAACAGAAGTCTGGCGCAGGATGAAGGCGTCGTAGCTGCTGCCGGGGAACTGCGCATTGACTGTGAGGATCAGCTGTCGATGGTCACAGACCAGCTGGACATTCAAGGAATGGAACCCCTTGTGGTTGCGGAACTCCTCCGGATTCTCTACAGGTGCCCGCAAAGCCACGTGCATGCAGTCAATGGCACCCTGCACCATGGGGAAGTCCGTTATTGCTGCGAAGCCCTCTGCGCGCTCCCGCTGCTTGTCCGGGGTCATTGGGAAGGAGATGTACTGCCGCCTCCTTTTAAACAGGGCATCAGTCACTTGACGGATGCAGCAATGCACCGCAAACTGCGAGATGTTGGCTATGTCCCCAGTTGCGGCCTGAAAGGAGCCGCTTGCGTAGAAGTTTAGGGCAACAGTCATCTTCACAGCCACCGACAGAGATGTCCTGCACCTTATCTGAGGCTGCAGATCTGGCTGAAGCAGGTGGCACAGCTCAGTCACCACCTCCTTTCTAAAGTAAAAAGTCACACAACACCAGGTTATAGTCCAACAGCTTTATTTGAAATCACAAGCTTTCGGAGCGCTGCTCCTTCTCCACTTCACCTGAAGAAGGAGCAGCGCTCCGAAAGCTTGTGATTTCAAATAAAGCTGTTGGACTATAACCTGGTGTTGTGTGACTTTTTACATTTGTCCACCCCAGTCCAACTCCGGCATCTCCACACCATCCTTTCTAAAGCGCAGCCTTCTGATACACTGCTCCTCCGACATGTTCATGTAGGAAAACTGCTGTCGGAAAACCCTGGCAGCGTAAGGTCTGGTGTGGCGACGTCTGTTGTCCCTCCTCCGTCTGGCCATGCCTGTCCCTCTCTCCCTGCGTCTCTGTGCCCTTTCCAGATGATTCAGCAGCAGGACGTTCCCCTCCAATGCAGCCCCCATAATAAGTGCGCACAGAAAGTCTCCCCGTTTGAAATGCTCACCAACAGCAAGGTGATGGTCAGAAGGCTGAAGTTCTGCCAGCGCTGGCTCAGTGGTGAAATGGCTCTCAGTGTGCAGCTCAGCAACTCTCTGTAACTCTCGAAGAAGTTGTGCTCTAAAAATGGCTGCCGCTTTTATACCACAGCAGTCCCCTTTAAAGAACGCCCCCCCAGCCCGACAGCGACTGGGGAACGTTCCAGGTAAGCTGTCCTTATTAGCGCCAAGCGGAACGGAGGGGGGCGCCACTGAATTTCCGGTCCGGGGCGCCCAAAAGGCGTTGCACACTGAAATGACGTCATGATCTGCCTGTGCCCGTGAGTGGGCGCTAATTAGCGCCGGCGCTAAATGTCCGCTCAATATGGGAAGAGGCGCAGGGTTCGCTGCGCCCGGGCGCTAGTTGGTTACCGCCCCACTTCTCAGCCTCTTTAGGCGCTAATGGGTGTCGCAACCAACCGAATTTCTCCCCCTTAAATCCTTAATCTATGTGGAAGAACAAAACTGACTGGCTTGATGGTCACAACAGAGGCAACAACCTCAAATGGTCAAGATGTAGACATACATGATCGAAAGAAATGTTATTATAAGGCTAGCCGATCTCCTGTGGCATCACTCAGTGGTAGTCTGGAGCACAGTTGTGATGTTTAGTTGCTAATCTGATCTTTAAGGCCACTGCTTACACACGCCCCTGGGGAAGTGGTTTAAATAGGTCCTGATAGCAGAGTTCAATGACCATTTTCCGAGGGAACTTTGCGGATTGACAGGTGACTGTAAATTTCTGGTTCCTGGTCAGAGCGGAAACAACGTACGAAAGTGACTTCCTTTCCCTGTTTTAAAAAAAATGTATATATATTTTTGACAACATTAAACTTTGACAATTGGAGTGTGATAGATGCATGCTAGGTATAAGATTTTGATATTTTTATTGCTTACTGGAATAGTCTGATTTTAAACTGGTGGTTGTGGGTTTATTGGCAACACTTGAGGCAAAAACTCTCGATTTTTAAAAACTATTTTGAAAAAACTCAGATGGAGACAACAAGTAACTAAAGTTTTGGTGATTTTAATTATCTTAGCCATCAAAAGTGTATAAAATAAGTTTGCTAAAGTCAGTTATATACATGGATGAGGAATTACTGTTCAGTTAAGTAAAACTCAACAAATGCTGACTCGCTCCCCTTCGGTTACATTCCATGCATCACAAATGTCATTCAGTTGAGATAAATGTGCCCCTGATGTGTCCCTTGATGTTCCTGTGTGTGAAAAGATCGGAAACTGGAGGAATCAAATGCAACTTAACCAAGTCAGTGCCTCAAAGCACCTTCTTTTAGTAATTCTGCAATTTTAGTTGAGGTCACTGCTTCTGGAGCAATTAAAAAACTATTAATACAAATCCACTAACGTAAACACTCATAACTGCAGTTGTACTTCCTCCATTTGAGTACGTGTACGATTGCATGTTTAAATCAGTGTATAGTTGGAAGAGAACCCACGCATACTTTGGAAAATTACTCACTGATCATCCCTTCTCTGAGAACCATCAAAGTTGAATCATTTTTGGGGGGCTGGAGGATGAGGCAGAATTTTATTCTCTACGCGAGGAATTGCAATGATCAGAAATAGGCCATTTTTCTTATTTTTTTTGCCAAATCTTAGCATCACACTCACTGCCTTGTTAAGTAGAGGACAGGCATGAACGATATAGCTCCCTCCATTCTCATTAACCCACCCCCTACATTTCCGCCCCAACACCTGTGGTCCTCTCCAATTGAGACTGCCAATTTAGTGCCATTTAAGTTGAGCCATTTTTGTGCTGTCGACTCACACTCGCTCCTGCTAGGAACTGACATAGACGCACACTCGGTCTGCCTCAGTTCCTAGTAAGGTTGAGTGTGCTCCTGCATCAGATCCTGGACATTCCATCAGTCCAGAATAGATTTGAACCTGGGTTTCGGATGTGAAAAGCTGGTGTTCTAAACTACTTCTCTAAGTTTAAGATTCAGCAGTTTTGAAATCTTGAGTATACTTTTGGCTACTCAACTTAAGATCAACTTACTCCCTCGATGGCTATTCAGTTTGTACTGAGACATATAGGCCAGGAAGATGCAAGGATCAATTCCTCCATCTCTGCAGTGGGTAGGTTAAAGCTGGTCTTTGCGCCCCTGGGTCATGGGGGGTGCATAATCAGCCAGGGGTCCCAATCCTGATTACTATGCAACGGTCCCTGGCTGGAAAATAAGTGTCCCTGGTGATTGGCTGAGGAGAAGTTGTGCTCGGCTGTGATGCCCCATAGAAACATAGAAGATAGGAGCAGGAGTAGGCCATTCGGCCCCTCGAGCCTGCTCTGCCATTCAATGAGATCATGGCTGATCATCCAAATTCAGTACCCTGTCCCTGCTTTCTCTCCATATCCCTTGATCCCATTAGCCTTAAGAAATATATCTAACGCCTTCTTGAATATATTTTATATTCAAGAATAGTTGTGGGAGAATAGTTTGTTAACAGTCCTGTCACAGTGTGAGGCAGCCATGGCTGCACTGTCTAGGTGGGTGGGTGGGGGGGGGGGGCGCAGATCGGAGTGAGCAGGTGCTGCTGGGTGCTTGATTGCTGCAGGGAGTCGGAGTGAGTTTGTAAAAATTTGGTGGTGGGTTTTTGGAGCTTTTTCCAGGTTTTAGGGCTTTTTTGGTCCTTAACCAGTAGCCAGATGGCTGCTGAGGGACCCAGAGTGCAGGAGTTCCCAAGATGAATTTAATCAGGGGAGAAAATGTTGGGGGAAGGGAGAAAAAAAGGCCCAAAGATTTGGGCCGGGACCCCAGGAGGTTTAGAAAAGAAAACACGGTGGTGGTCCAGTGCGAGGATAAGGAGATACGAGCTTGGGATATTATCCAAGCGGTACATGAGGACTGCGGCGAGGGAAGCTGCTTTGCCTGCCAACCAAAGCCGAATGTTAGGTTCGAGGTGATGGTCAGTGACCGAGAGGAGGTGGAAAGACTTTTACTGAGTTTGAAGTTTGGAGATAAGTTCATGGAGGTATCTGCTATATTCTAAAGAGGTGCTGGTCTCATTCTTAAACCAGTTTATATTGGGGAGGATGTGCTAATAAAAAAGTTGGAGTCGTGGGACATTAAAATTTGTTCAGCAATAAAGAGGAGATACTATCCAGGAACACGGGTAGCAGATCGAACCCGTTATGTACAGGTGCGGTTCCCAGAGGGGGTGAAGTCATTGCCGTATAGCATGAAATTTGAGACAATGGAAGGAGAGCAGTACTTTCGAGTACTGCATGATAACCAGGTGAAGGTTTGTTATTATTGTCTTGGACACGACCATCTTGTAAGAAGCTGTCCAGACTTATACTGTTATAACTGCGGCGAGTCTGGACACATTGCTCGGAGCTGCAAGGCGGAGAGCTGTGGGGTCTGTCACAAAGGCCCCACCCACTGTGAGTGTGAGGCAGAAGGAAGCCCCTTGAGTGACGAGGAGATGGGAGAAGGAGAAGGAGCAGGAGGTGTGAGCGGAGTGGCTGGAGGAGCGGAGCAGGCGGAGGACAGAGCTGATGAATGGAAGGAGAAAAGAGCGCAGGAAGAGGCAGAAAATTGCAGAGAAGAGAACAGGATGAAGATGGTGGAAAACACACCAAGTAAGGTGGAAAAGGACAAAGATAGCAGTGGACAGCATGGGTCGAGGGCAGAGTTGAGCCATAATACGGCTCGGCTTTCCCTAAAGAATCTGGTGTCCGCAGGGGGCGAGGATACGGGAGCGGGGTGTGGGGTAAGTGGAAGTAGTCCAAAGAAAGACGAGGAGTCGGATATCTCGAGGAGCAGGACGGGGCAAGACAAGGAAAGGGTGCAAAAGGCAGGAACCTTAAAGGGGCAGCAGGATGGGAGTGGAGAGACAAAGACGCCAGAAGGGAGCAAGACAGGTGCCATTGTCCCAGAGAGAGAAGAAATGGGGAGCAAGGGTTGGCGGTGGAGATGAGGCCAAAGGGAGTGGGGCTGTTGGAGAAACTGTGATAGCAGGAAGACTCTCTAAGGGAGATTATGTATCTGATGGGGAGCAGGGAGGGGAGGTTACAGAAGAGCTCGAGAGTGAGGAGTCAGAGGGGGACAGAGATATGGAAGTGGGGAGTGGGGTGACATCGTGTGGAAAGGGAAAGGCCAGTGAGGGGCAGAAGGAGGGAGAAGGGGCAGCTCCTCAGCCCAAACCTAATGTAAGGAAGAGGCTGAAACTGTAGGGAAGGTTCAAACAGGAGGTGAAAAAGAGCCGGAGGCTGCAGGAGAAAGCAGCAGCTGGCCGAAAAGTTGGGAAGGAGTATGAGAGGAGGGAAGGGCTGGAGGTTAAATGATGGGGGGATTATCAGGCACACTTCCCTTATTCGGAGCCATGATTACTGATCAATTTTTAAAGTACAATAGATTAGTATATGTTATGGGAAACAAATTAAATTTCAGATTTTGATGTTAATATGTGATGGAGGAATGGCTGTGTAGAGCGACGGAATTGAATTGTATGATACAATGGAATGGTCACGATGTTGTAAATGTTTTTAATGTTTAATAAATAATAAAATTTTAAAAATTAAAATGTGTGCAGCACTCTCACCTCTGAGTCAGAAGGTTGTAGGTTCAAGTCCCACTCCAGAGACTTGAGCACAAAAATCCAGGCTGACGCTCCAGTGCAGTACTGAGGGGGTGCTGCACTGTCGGAGGGGCAGTACTGAAGGAGTGCTGCACTGTCGGAGGGGCAGCACTGAGGAAACGCCGCACTGTTAGAGGGGCAGTAATGAGGGAGCGCTGCACTGTTGGAGGGGCAGTACTGAGGGAGCACCGCACTGTCGAAGCGGCGTTACTGAAGGAGCGCTGCACTGTCGGAGGAGCAGTACTGAGGGAGCACCGCACTGTCGAAGCGGCGTTACTGAAGGAGCGCTGCACTGTCGGAGGAGCAGTACTGAGGGAGCACCGCACTGTTGAAGCGGCGTTACTGAAGGAGCGCTGCACTGTCGGAGGAGCAGTACTGAGGGAGCACCGCACTGTTGAAGCGGCGTTACTGAAGGAGCGCTGCACTGTCGGAGGGGCAGTACTGAGGGAGCACCGCACTGTTGAAGCGGCGTTACTGAAGGAGCGCTGCACTGTCGGAGGAGCAGTACTGAGGGAGCACCGCACTGTTGAAGCGGCGTTACTGAAGGAGCGCTGCACTGTCGGAGGAGCAGTACTGAGGGAGCACCGCACTGTTGAAGCGGCGGTACTGAGGGAATGCTGCACTATCGGAGGTGCCGTCTTTCAGATGAGATGTTAAACCAAGGCCCCGTTTGCTCACTCAGGTGGACATAAAAGATCCCATGGCACTATTTTGAATAAGAGCAGGGGAGTTATCCCCGGTGTCCTGGGGCCAATATTTCTCCCTCAATCAACATCACAAAAACAGATTATCAGTTCATTGTCACATTGCTGTTTGTGGGAGCTTGCTGTGTGCAAATTGGCTGCCGCGTTTCCTACATTACAACAGTGACTACACTGCAAAAAGTACTTCACTGGCTGTAAAGCGCTTTGAGATGTCCGGTGGTCATGAAAGGCGCTTTATAAATGCAAGTCTTTCTTTTCTAAAGTTCACGCGTGAATAATGGCCACTTGAACAAGGTATTGGAAGATGGCTGACACTTAACCCAACAAGAATCAGAAGAAGGAGTGAAAATAAATTTAAAATTACAGCAAGAAAGTAAAAAGGAACGACTGATTCATACATTGGAAGGCGGCATCAATCATGTATGTCCAGTTCAATCTCTGTGTCGAAGATTTATCAGAAGTAAACCAGAAATGGGAAATTGTGACAGATGTAATTATAGAAGTTCACGTACTTGTTTTCTACAGTTTTTGATATTGTCAGTCCATCGGAAGGGGCGGGGTGATGGGGTGGAAATGACAATATAGCGTAGTGCCAATTGTGCACTTGTTTTATTTTTGGATTTCGACAGTAGTGAAACAAACGTTAACCTTAAAATATACTTATCATTACCAGAGTTCAGGTGGAGGTCGGACAGTGCCCAGTATCACTTCTCCCCGACCAGGTCCAGGCTGAAATGCATTGCTCTCTCTGAAAATAACTTGCTCTGAGCAAATACTGACTTGTGCCACATCACACAGGAATGCCAGTAAAGGACCCCATTCCCTGCACCATTGAAGAAAGCCCCACCCTTTAACTCAGAGCAATCCTTATGCTGAGGTTAATTTTCAGACAATGATCTGTTCTTTGGCTAAATGTAGTCCTCATGATCCTGTTTAAGTCCCACTCCAGAGACATGAGCACATTAATCTAGGCTGACACTCCAGGGCAGTACTGAGGGAGCGCCGCACTGTCGAGGGGCAGTACTGAGGGAGCGCCGCACTGTCGGAGGAGCAGTACTGAGGGAGCGCCGCACTGTCGAGGGGCGGTACTGAGGGAGCGCCGCACTGTCGGAGGGGCAGTACTGAGGGAGCGCCGCACTGTCGGAGGGGCAATACTGAGGGAGCGCTGCACTGTCGAGGGGCAGTACTGAGGGAGCGCCGCACTGTCGGAGGGGCAGTACTGAGGGAGCGCTGCACTGTCGAGGGGCAGTACTGAGGGAGTGCCGCACTGTCGAGGGGCAGTACTGAGGGAGCGCCGCACTGTCGGAGGGGCAGTACTGAGGGAGCGCCGCACTGTCGGAGGGGCAGTACTGAGGGAGCGCCGCACTGTCGGAGGGGCAGTACTGAGGGAGCGCCGCACTGTCGAGGGGCAGTACTGAGGGAGCGCCGCACTGTCGGAGGGGCAGTACTGAGGGAGCGCCGCACTGTCGAGGGGCGGTACTGAGGGAGCGCCGCACTGTCGGAGGGGCAGTACTGAGGGAGCGCCGCACTGTCGGAGGGGCAGTACTGAGGGAGCGCTGCACTGTCGAGGGGCAGTACTGAGGGAGTGCCGCACTGTCGAGGGGCAGTACTGAGGGAGCGCCGCACTGTCGGAGGGGCAGTACTGAGGGAGCGCCGCACTGTCGGAGGGGCAGTACTGAGGGAGCGCTGCACTGTCGAGGGGCAGTACTGAGGGAGATCCGCACTGTCGGAAGGGCAGTACTGAGGGAGCGCTGCACTGTCGAGGGGCAGTACTGAGGGAGTGCCGCACTGTCGGAGGGGCAGTACTGAGGGAGCGCTGCACTGTCGAGGGGCAGTACTGAGGGAGCGCCGCACTGTCGGAGGGGCAGTACTGAGGGAGCGCCGCACTGTCGGAGGGGCAGTACTGAGGGAGCGCTGCACTGTCGAGGGGCAGTACTGAGGGAGCGCTGCACTGTCGGAGGGTCAGTACTGAGGGAGTGCTGCACTGTCAGAGGGTCAGTACTGAGGGAGCGCCGCACTGTTGGAGGGGCCGTACTGAGGGAGCGCCGCACTGTCAGAGGGGCAGTACTGACGGAGTGCTGCACTGTTGGAGGGGCAGTACTGAGGGAGTGCTGCACTTTTGGAGGGTCATAACTGAGGGAGTGCCGCACTGTCGGAGGGGCAGTACTGAGGGAGAGCTGCACTGTCGGAGGGGCAGTACTGAGGGAGAGCCGCACTGCCGGAGGGGCAGTACTGAGGGAGCACCGCACTGTCGGAGGGGCAGTACTGAGGGAGCTCTGCACTGTCGGAGGGGCAGCACTGAGGGAGCGCTGCACTGTCAGGGGGGAAGTACTGAGGGAGCGCTGCACTGTAGGAGTGGCAGTACTGAGGGAACGCTGCACTGTTGGAGGGGCAGTACTGAGGGAGCGCTGCACTGTCGGAGGGGCAGTACTGAGGGCATGCCGCACTGTCGAGGGGCAGTACTGAGGGAGCGCCGCACTGTCGGAGGGGCAGTACTGAGGGAGCGCCGCACTGTCGGAGGGGCAGTACTGAGGGAGCGCTGCACTGTCGGAGGGGCAGCATTGAGGGAGAGCCGCTTTGTCGGCGGGGCAGTACTGAGGGAGAGCTGCACTGTCGGAGGGGCAGTACTGAGGGAGAGCTGCACTGTTGGAGGGGCAGTACTGAGGGAGCGCCACACTGTTGGAGGGGCAGTACTGAAGGAGCGCTGCACTGTCGGAGGGGCAGCACTGAGGAAGCGCCGCATTGTCAGAGGGGCAGTACTGAAGGAGCGCTGCACTGTTGGAGGGGCAGTACTGAGGGAGCACCGCACTGTCGAAGCGGCGGTACTGAGGGAGCGCTGCACTGTTGGAGGGGCAGTACTGAGGGAGCGCTGCACTGTCGGAGGGGCAGTACTGAGGGCATGCCGCACTGTTGGAGGGTCAGTACTGAGGGAGTGCTGTACTGTCGGAGGGGCAGCATTGAGGGAGAGCTGCACTATTGGAGGGGCAGTACTGAAGGAGCGCTGCACTGTCGGAGGGGCAGCACTGAGGAAGCGCCGCACTGTCAGAGGGGCAGTACTGAGGGAGCACTGCACTGTCGGAGGGGCAGTACTGAGGGAGCACCGCACTGTCGAAGCGGCGGTACTGAGGGAGCGCTGCACTGTCGGAGGGGCAGTACTGAGGGAGCACCGCAGTGTCGAAGCGGCGGTACTGAGGGAGTGCTGCACTATTGGAGGTGCCGCCTTTCAGATGAGATGTTAAACCAAGGCCCCGTTTGCTCACTCAGGTGGACATAAAAGATCCCATGATACTATTTTGAATAAGAGCAGGGGAGTTATCCCCGGTGTCCTGGGGCCAATATTTCTCCCTCAATCAACATCACAAAAACAGATTATCAGTTCATTGTCACATTGCTGTTTGTGGGAGCTTGCTGTGCGCAAATTAGCTGCCGCGTTTCTTACATTACAACAGTGACTACACTTCAAAAAGTACTTCATTGGCTGTAAAGCGCTTTGGGACGGCCTGTGGTCTTGATAGGCGCTGTAGAAATGCAAGTCTTACTTTTATTTTATGAATGCATTTGGCTGTCGGCACTTGTGGTGCATCCCAGATGAATGAAATGTGACTGCCGGCTGATGTTTATACGATGATATCCACACTCACAATCAAGAAAGTCACAGGCGAGTTATAAAGCCATCTACATATGTTGGGTTGGGGCGGGGTGGGGGGAAGAATCATATCTTATCCATCAGTGTGTGGGATTTTGTATGTGCAATGAGTGATTAATGAATTTTATTAACATTTAAATTCACGTACAGGACAAATCAGGATTTGGAACTGAAATCAGATTATGCCAAGATTATTCGGGGGAGTGGAGCAGCATAACATGCTGCACTGATTGTATGCAATGTTTGATCTGGCTGCATTTGGAGTGAGATACTGCAAAATATCTCTGAGAATAAACATTAGTATAAGTCGGCGATAAAACATTTAGGGCTCAGTATGTTCCTGTCCAAATCTTTCTTTCCTTTCCTTCTCTCTTTGTTTTTCTTTCTCTCGTTCTCTTTTTTCTTTCTTTCTCTCTGATAAGAACATACGAACATAAGAATTAGGAGCAGGAGTCGGCCATTCGGCCCCTCGAGCCTGCTCCGCCTTTCAATAAGATCATGGCTGATCTTCGACCTCAACTCCACTTTCCCGCCTGATCCCCATATCCCTTGATTCCCCTAGAGTCCAAAAATCTATCGATCTCAGCCTTGAATATACTCAATATACTGAGCCTCCACAGCCCTCTGGGGTAGAGAATTCCAAAGATTCACCACCCTCTGAGTGAAGAAATTCCTCCTCATCTCGGTCTTAAATGGCCGACCCCTTATCCTGAGACTATGACCCCCTAGTTCTAGACTCTCCAGCCAGGGGGAAACAACCTCTCAGCATCTACCCTGTCAATCCCCCTCAGAATCTTATATGTTTCAAAGGAATCACCTCGCATTCTTCCAAACTCCAGAGAATATAGGCCCAATCTCCCTTTTTCATTCTCTCTTTCTCCTTCTTTCTCTCTCTCTCTCTTGCTCTCTCATTCTCTCACTCTTTCTCACCTTCAACACAACACAAATGTCAACAACCATCCATTACCTGAAATACTGGCCAACTGATTGTGATAATACTTTAGTCATGTTACTCGACAACCTTGATCACCAGGTGAATTTTTACCAAGCCACAACTAGAATGGAAGTGTTCAGAAAGGCAAACGTATCCTTGCTGGGCTAATCAACAACTCCGGGTCAGCAGGTGCACTGAGGAAACTTATTCTCTGAACACTTGACTAACTTCACACAGAACAGAAATGTTGCTTTCAAATTCACAACTGTAGCAGCCATATGGAATGAATGTGTTTGTCCATGTGTTGAGTAGAAGCTCAAATTTAGGTATGATGGTAGCAGAGCTGAATCATGTCTTGAAACAGTAACATTGTTTTTGTATTGAACTTGAAAACCACGGAGTCACAACGTCTGTGGTTATAACCGGTTAAGCCAATATTAAGAATTGAATGAAAGGCCTTCGATAAGAATGGCATCAAATAAAGACTACTGTCATAGTGTTTCATGATAAGTTTTTGAAACACCTAAACACAAAGACATAATTATGCATGCAACAGCTAAATTGACAATAAGATCAGGAAGAATTCAACAGAGAGAATGAATAAGATAATTAGCTTACATCAGCAGAAAACTTCAAAGATTAAACCACTAAAAAAAAGTATAAAAGATAGGATTTTCAAATGGGAAAACAGAAGTCGCTGGAGACGGGCAAGTCATTCTTGGCTTCAGAACCACTCTGTAAGCCTACAACTTTGAGTCTCGGGTAATCAAGGTATTTGATTTTGGTGGATATTCTGGATTAAGAATAAGTAAAAGTGTGGAAATGAAACAAAGTTAAGATTTGAGAATAAGGATCTCTGATAAGAAATGTAAGCTATTTGTATTTTGAATTGTTAATGTTGCGACTGACTCAACAGCTGTTAAATGAATGTCGACTCTTAAATAAATCTATATATTTTTAGAATTGTCTCAGAGTATTTCTGTATCAATCTCGCGAACCCAATTTCGGTACACTCTTTTGTAAGGAGTTGCAGATTTCTGGGGGGTATTCCGGACCCCCATAATATCCGGAAAATTACAGTCTAGTTAAACTTATTAAAAGTGCTATCTGGAGGAGGGTAACATCTTCAGTTGTTCCTTTCCTTTAGGGAGAGATAGCCTGAACCTTTAGACCCATTTAAGCGTCTTATAGAATTCGGCTATCTCTAACATTAGTTGAAGGGGAACGTCTGGGGAATACGTCTGATCTGGGGTAGCCTGAAAAGGGCTAGGACTAGTAATTATCCCGTCAGCCCCACCACACTCCAGGATCTCTGTGCTCCTCCAGATCTGGCCTTTGTAGACAAATGTCTAGGCTGACACTGCAGTGCAGTACTGAGGGAGCGCTGCACTGTCGGAGGTGCCGTCTTCTGGATGAGACACAACATATATTAATGATCTAGATGAGGGAACTAGATGTAATATCTCCAAGTTTGTAGACGACACAAAGCTGGGTGGGCGTGTGTGTGTGAGGAGGATGCCGAGAAACTCCAGAATGATTTGGACAGGTTGGGTGATTGGGCAGGTGCATGGCAGATGCAGTATAATGTGGATAAATGCGAGGTTATCCACTTTGGTGGCAAAAACAGGAAGGCAGATTATTATCTGAATGGCAATAGATTGGGAGAAGGGGAAGTGCAACGAGACCTGGGTGTCCTTGTGCACCAGTCGCTGAAGGTAAGCATTCAGGAGCAGCAGGCAGTTAAGAAGGCAAATGGTATGCTGGCCTTCATAGCGAGAGGATTCGAGCACAGGAGCAAGGATGTCTTGCTGCAGTTGTACAGGGCCTTGGTGAGATCACACCTTGAGTATTGTGTGCAGTTTTGGTCGCCTTATCTGAGGAAGGATGTTCTTGCCATGGAGGGAGTGCAGTGAAGATTCAGCAGACTGATACCTGGGATGGCAGGAATGATGTATGAGGAGAGATTGGGTCTATTGGGCTTATATTCGCTGGAGTTTAGAAGAATGAGAGGGGATCTCATTGAAACTTATAAAATTCTAACAGGACTAGACAGATTAGATGCAGGAAGGATGTTCCCAATGGCGGGGGAGTCCAGAACTAGGGGTCACAGTCTAAAGATAAGGGGTAAGCCATTTAGGACTGAGATGAGGAGGAATTTCTTCACCCAGAGAGTGGTGAACCTGTGGAATTCTCTACCAGAAAGGCAGTTGAGGCCAATTCATTAAATATATTCAAGAAGGAGTTAGATATATTCCTTAAGGCTAAAGGGATCAAGGGATATGGGGAGAAAGCAGGGACAGGGTATTGAATTTGGATGATCAGCCGTGATCTCATTAAATGGCGGAACAGGCTCGAGGGGCCGAATGGCCTACTCCTGCTCCTATCTTCTATGTTTCTATCTATGAGACATTAAAACAAGGCCCCGTCTACTCTCTCAGGTGGACGTAAAAGATCCCACGGCACTATTTCAAAGAAGAGCAGGGGAGTTCTCCCCGGTGTCCTGGGGCCAATATTGATCCCTCAATCAACATCACTAAAACAGATTATCTGGTCATTATCACATCGTGAAAGGCGCTATATAAGTCTTTCTTTTTCTTCTTGCACATCCCTGATTTTGGTGGCTGTGCCTTCAACTGCCTGGGCCCTAAGCTTTGGAATTCCCTGCCTAAACCTCTCTGCCTCTCCACCTCTCTTTCCTCCTTTAAGACGCTCCTTTAAATCTACCTCTTTGACCAAGCTTTTGGTCACCTGTCCTAATTTCTCCTTATGTGGCTCGGTGTCTGTCCTCTTGTGTTAAATCAAAAACAAATGCAACTAAAAATCCAGTAACTTTTAAGAACTCAAATCAGAAATTAAATTAAAATTTGGTCATTTGGACCTATTATGCACTCCAGTCCCCGCGGCGCCCACCGGTCACGAAATTGCTCGAGCGTGCCGGCGGAGACCGCGTGCTCCATCTCCAGGGCCACCCGGGCGCGAACATGGCCGCGGAAGCGCGGGAGGCAATCTGGCCGGACGACCCCCTCGACCGCCCGCTGCCTGGACCGATTGATGGTTACCTTTGCCAGGCCCAGGAGCAGACCCACGAGGAGGTCCTCCGACCTGCCCGCTCCCCTCCGCACCGGGTGACCGTAGATCAGGAGCGTGGGACTGAAGTGCAACCAAAACTTGAGGAGCAGCCCCCTTAAATAATGGAAGAGGGGCTGCAACCTCTCGCACTCGACATAAACATGAGTCACGGACTCCTCCAGACCGCAAAACAAACAGGCGGTCTGGGAGTCCGTAAACCTATTTAAAAATCTATTGCACGGAACTGCTCTGTGCAACACCCTCCAGGCCAAGTGCTCGGTGTCTGTGGTGATTATTCCTTGATTAGTAAAAGTATTATGATTCGTTGTTTGTTAACTGCCTTGGGATATGTGTTGTAATCTCATTGGTAGTTGATGATCACATGATGTGTTGTGGCTACCTTAAATTCAGTCCTTTTCTAGCCTTAGTTGGGACTGGATGTAGAAAGATATGCTGCTAATTTTAAAGTTAATAAAGCCTAACTTTGGAAGGCAAATCTATTCTTTATTTCAATTTATTAACTTTTTGTTAGAATGGAGCGATATCTTCAACCAGAACGATTCAAGGCTGACCCCAATTCTGCTGGAGTGGATGATAAATGGAAACATTGGTATTGTACATTTAAAAACTTTTTGGGCGTGTTGGATCAAGAGGCTCTAAATAAGCTGAATATGCTGATCAACTACATTGACCCGGATGTATATAAATATATTTTGCACTGTAAAACTTATGAAGAGGCTATTTCTACATTGGAAAAGATTTTTGTTAAACCAAAGAATGAGGTATTCGCACGTCATCTTTTATCTGCCCGTAGGCAGCAGGTGGGAGAATCTTTGGATACTTATTTACAAGCACTTCGGTGCCTTAGTGTTGACTGTAATTATAAGGCTGTGACGGCTGAAGAACATAAGGACGAATCGGTACGGGATACTTTTATTAATGGATTACTGTCTAGATCAATTCGTCAGCGGTTGTTAGAAAATAAGACTCTGGATCTTAAAAGTGCTTTTGAGCAAGCTTCTACATTGGATGTGGCTCAGAGAAGTTTGGATTCTTATGCTCTTTTTAATCGGCCTGCGACTATGGTTTCGGCAGTTTCGGATGAAAAGGAATTATGTGGACTTAATGGGAGTGGTTTACTAGATTTTGAAACAGTTTCTACTTTGGCGGCCGTTGCCTCTAGGATTCAGAAGTGTTATTTTTGTGGGAATATCCGGCACCCTCGTCTGAAGTGTCCTGCTCGGGAGGCTGTATGTAGTAAATGCGGCAAGAGAGGTCATTATGCACGTGTGTGCAAATCATCAGGTTCAATTACCTTCCCTCCTTCTGGTGTGGGAGGGTCTTCCTCCACTACCTCTTCTGTGACTATTCAGCCTTTAGATAGGGCGTTTATTGCATCAATTTCTGCTGCATTTGCTCATGGCCTAAACAAAGCTATAGTTACGGCTCAAGTTAATGGGTTGGAAGTGAAGGCCCTTATAGATACGGGCAGTACTGAGAGTTTTATAAGTCTTCAGTTTGCGAAGGAGAAGCATTTGAAAATTTCGCCTGTTACGTATCAGGTGTGTATGGCTCAGACGACCCTTATTTCACAAATAGCTGGTTGTTGCTTTGTGAAAATGGTTCTTCTGGGTAATACATATACTGATATACGCCTCTCTGTTTTGCCTAATCTCTGTGCGGATATTTTGATTGGACATGATGTTCTTCAGTTACACGAGTCTCTTAGTCTTTCATTTGGAGGGACTAAGCCACCTTTATCTATTTGTGGATTAACCTCTTTATCTATTCCTCCATTATCACTTTTTTCTAATTTGATGTCGGATTGTAAGCCAATTGCTACCAAGTCAAGAAGATATAGTAGTCAGGATAGAGAATTTATTAATTCTGAAGTTCAACGTCTCTTATTGGAAGGAATCATTGAACCTAGTTGTTCGCCTTGGTGAGCACAGGTAGTTGTCACGACTAATGAGAGACACAAGAAACGAATGGTGATAGACTATTCCCAAACTATTAATAGGTATACTCAATTAGACGCGTTCCCTTTGCCTAAGATTGATGAGCTTATCAATAAAGTATCTCAGTATAAAGTTTTTAGCACTATTGATTTAAAGAGTGCTTATCATCAGATTCCTATTGTTAAGAAGGATCAACCATATACGGCCTTTCAGGCTGGTGGAAAGCTGTATCAGTTTTGCCGAATACCATTTGGTGTTACTAATGGTGTTGCTTGTTTTCAACGGGCAATGGATGCTTTTATAAGTGATAACTCCCTCTCTGACACCTTTTCATACTTAGATGACATCACAGTGTGTGGTAAATCAAGGGTGGAGCATGATTCTAATTTAAAAAGATTCCTTCAAGCTGCGGAAAAAGTTGGTTTAACTTTTAACAAAGAGAAATGTGTCTTTTCGACTACTGAGGTAAACCTATTGGGGTATATTATTTCGGGAAATAAGATTAAACCAGATCCAGAACGTCTGCGACCATTGATCGATTTACCTTGTCCTACTAATTCTAAGGCTTTGCAACGAGTTGTTGGACTGTTTTCTTATTATTCTAATTGGATTGCAAATTTTTCACAGAAGATCCGGCCTCTTATTCGGGTTATGACATATCCTCTATCATGGGAGGCCAGGACATGTTTTGAGAATTTTAAAAAGGATATTTTAGGAGCAGTTGTGCATTCCATTGATGAGCAGGTTCCCTTTGTGATTGAGACGGATGCTTCGGATTTTGCAATTGGGGCTACTTTGAACCAAAATGGAAGACCTGTGGCCTTTTTCTCACGTACTTTGAATAATAGTGAAAAAAGACATTCCTCAATAGAAAAAGAAGCATACGCAATAGTAGAAGCATTGCGTAAATGGAGACATTATTTATCGGGGCGACATTTCACGTTGGTAACTGATCAAAAATCTGTGTCCTTTATGTTTGATGTTAAACATTTTGGAAAGATTAAAAATGATAAAATAATGAGATGGAGGATTGAGTTGGCATGTTACCATTTTGACATAGTTTATCGTCCGGGGAAGGATAATGTTGCTGCTGATGCACTGTCGAGGGCTTATTGTTCGGTGATTCACGGAGATACGCTTATTAATCTTCACAATGCCTTATGTCATCCTGGGGTTACGAGGATGATACACTTTGTACGCAGTAAGAACTTGCCTTTTTCAGTTGAAGACGTCAAGCGGATGACTTCATCATGTTCTATCTGTGCTCGGTGTAAACCGAATTTCTTTAAGCCTCAACGAGCTCATCTTATAAAGGCTACTTCTCCTTTTGAACGTTTGAGCGTTGATTTTAAGGGACCTCTTCCTTCAACTACTCAAAACCGATATATATTTACTGTTGTGGATGAGTTTTCAAGGTTCCCTTTTGCTTTTCCTTGTGCAGATGTATCAGCTGCTACAGTTATTAAATGTTTGACTCAACTTTTTGTCATCTTTGGGATGCCTGCGTATATCCATTCGGATCAGGGAAGTTCTTTTATGTCTTCCCAGTTGAAGGAATACCTTCAGAGTCGGGGAATTTCTACTAGTAGAACTACCCCGTATAATCCCCAGGGTAATGGACAGTGCGAACGATACAATGGGGTGATCTGGAAGGCAGTTATGTTGGCGTTGACATCCCGGAACCTTAAGAATACACAGTGGGAAATGGTGCTGCCTGATGCCCTGCATTCCATTAGATCACTGCTTTCAACGGCTACTAATGTGACCCCCCATGAAAGGCTCTTTAACTATCCGCGGGGATCTACTACGGGATATTCGGTACCTTCATGGCTTACTATGCAGGGATCTGTGTTGCTTCGACGCCATGTTAGATTGTCAAAATATGACCCCTTGGTGGAGGAGGTGGAGCTGTTGGAGGCAAATTCCCAATATGCTCATATTCGATTCCAAGATGGGAAAGAAAGTACTGTTTCAATTAAAGACTTGGCTCCTTGTGGGGGCCAGCCCTCTTCTGAGAATATTAATAATGGTCATGATTCAAATAAGGTGGATGCTGTTACAGATACTACGAATATTTCCAATCCGATTGCAGATAATCATACTTCTATTAGTCAGCCTTTGGTAGATGTTTATGACCGTCCCAGTTCATCTTCTGATGGGATTTCTAATCCGGAAACCGTTGAGAATCGGGATATGGATAGCCTTCCTGTTGAAGATACTTCTGTGCCTTCTGGCGTGGGAGGGCAAGGAATTTCACCAAGGTTAAGAAGGTCGACACGAACAAGATATCCGGTCGACCGATTGAAAATGGACTTTTAAATTGATAATGTTTTAAAAATTGTTGAAATATTATAGTATATTGTTTTAGTTGAGAGATACTTAATACTTATGCGTAATGTTATTATTTGTTGTTCATTTAGTATTGTGTTATGTAAATAGTTTTATTCTCGTGCATAGTTTAGTTGTAAATAATTAATTGTAAATTGTAAAAGTTATTAGGTTGGAGTATATTTTAAAAGGAGGGGTGAATATGGTGATTATTCCTTGATTAGTAAAAGTATTATGATTCGTTGTTTGTTAACTGCCTTGGGATATGTGTTGTAATCTCATTGGTAGTTGATGATCACATGATGTGTTGTGGCTACCTTAAATTCAGTCCTTTTCTCGCCTTAGTTGGGACTGGATGTAGAAAGATATGCTGCTAATTTTAAAGTTAATAAAGCCTAACTTTGGAAGGCAAATCTATTCTTTATTTCAGTGTCAAATTTTGTTTGATAAACGCTCCTGTGAAGCACCTTGGGACATTTTACTACATTAAAGGCGCTGTATAAATACAAATTGTTGTTGGTGTAAACATAGAAGATAGGAGCAGGAGTAGGCCATTCGGCCCTTCGAGCCTGCTCCGCCATTCAACGAGATCATGGCTGATCATCCAAACCCTAACACCCGGTCCCTACACCGACAGCCATCCCACCCAAGCCCTATCCCCGTAACCCCACGTATTTAATCCCCCCTAACACTAAGGGTCAATTTTTATCATGGCCAATCAACCTAACCCGCACATCTTTGGACTGTGGGAGGAAACCAGAGCACCTGGAGGAAACCCACGCAAACACGGGGAGAATGTGCAAACTCCACACAGACAGTCACCCGAGGCCGGATTTGAACCCAGGTCCCTGGCGCTGTGCGGCAACAGTGCTAACCACTATGCCACCGTGCCGGGGGTAGTCGATACACTAAACTGTCAGCAGACATTCATATTTCCAGCGGGAGCCATCTAGCCCAACGGATTTTCCACAGTGATGCTGTGTGTCTGTATTTATAAGTCAATTGTGTCTAAAATTACTTTTGAAACATTAAACTTAAGTGCTTGCAAATTTTTGTCAGACATTAATTGTTCTTTGCGGCAGCTGACAGCATGAAAACAGGCAAGCTGTGTTGAAAGCACATGTCAAGAAGAGAACGAACCCCACCAAATAGCCAGAGATCTATTGTTTGTACACTTTATGTAACTGGTACAATTGATTAATAAAACGTTTGCTAGTCTGGTGGAATAGGACTTCCCTGACCTGGTGTGTCAGAGCTTGACTAAAGTAGCATCCTGATCAGAGAGTCAGCATTTTGGGTAATGGATGGAGTGGTACGAGTGCTGCTGGTTCTCTTCAGTTTCTAGTTCCTCATTCTCCTGCCTTTTACCTACATCGCGGCATTGGCACGGACTCTAGCGAGTTGAGCAACCATTTTATAATCCTGTGGTGCCAGCCAGTGGCTCAGTGGGTAGCACTCTCACCTCTGAATCAATGAAGGTCGTGGATTCAAGTCCAACTCCAGAGACTTGAGCACAAAAATCTAGGCTGACACTTGCAGTGCTGAGGGAGTGATGCACTGTCAGAGGTGCCGTCTTTCAGATGAGACGTTAAACCGAGATCCAGTCTGTCCTCTCAGGTGGATGTAAAAGACCTCATGGCACTTGACATGAATCAACTGAGCAGCCTGCGGGTGGCGCTGTCCAGGGAGAGTATAAATACTCGGGCATGGGCCCAGCTTGCTCAGGGACATTCTTAACAGGAACTAGTGAAGGACACAACTAGACCTGCATGTTGTAAAACAGTTGATTAAAGCTTTGTTTAATGCTTAGACCAAGTGCCTAGTAGTTTTCTTACGTCAGCACTATATTGAAGAAGAGCAGGGGAGTTATCCCCGGTGTCCTGGGGCCGATATTTATCCCTCAATCAACATCACTAAAAACAGATTATCTGGTCATTATCACATTGCTGTTTGTGGGAACTTGCTGTGCGCAACTGGGCTGCCGCGCTTCCTACAGTACAACAGCGACCACACTTCAAAAAAGTACTTAATTGGCTGCAAATACAAACCCACTAGTAGCTGTGAAAGCTTGCACATAAGCCTTGCTATCTTGCTGTTGGCATATTTTATTTACACACATCTCACAATGCTGTCAGACGAATAGATGGGGGAATGCGGCACAGGGTCCTTGTTCTCCCTGTGATTTCAGGCAGTTGGTCGTTTTTTTCTCTCAGCTCAGAATGTGATTGTGATCAAATTGAGAGACCAGCCACTTAAAAAGTAAAATTTCTACATTTTTTTGGACTTAGAAAAAGCTTTTTTTTTTGTTTGGAGTATCTCCTATCTTAAAAAAAAGCAGACTGGATTTCAGACTGCCAATGCTGTTGCAAGCACTAGTCAATGTGCATTGTTTTTCAATCAGCTCCATGGGGTTATTGACCTTCTGAAGGTCAAACACTTCAGAAATCCGGGCTGGATTGTTAACAAGCACTCGCACTCCCCTTCTGAGACTTCCAGTTGATTTCATATGTTCATTCACATCAGATGTTGGAGTATTTTTGAAATCTGGTGCTGCATCTCACTGCTTGTCTGTAGCAGCCATGAAGCATCAGCTGTCGGAGATCTGCTGGAGCCTGGCCTTGCTCCTGTTTTTGTTCTCTTGTCAGCTGGTTTTCTGTTGCAATCTGATGCAAGCTGTTGTGCATTTCCTGGTAAATTAAGATGTGTTTTCTATTTGTCTACGGTTGCAACAGAAATATATTTGCAAATAGGGCCTGATTTTTTGTTTAAAAAGTGGGCAAGACGTCAGACAAAATTCGCTGTGCTTGCACTGCATCCTTCCTAGAAAAAGCGATTAGTTCAATAAATAAATAAATGCACTGTGTGGTACTGAGCCATGTAGCCCAGGAAAGCCATTTGGTTTGATCTGTGCTATCTATTGAATTAGTTGATTTTAACAAGGGTAGCAATGGGGGCACTACAGGAAACTTTCTTTTTACTGGCACCTAAATAACCGGAAATCTCTCTTAATTCAGGAGTAGGTTCAGGTAAGTTTTACTTCATATTAGTAGCCGTGTAACCGGGGTTCCTGCAGCTGTTGCCATGCAACAGGGACGCCTGGATCTGTGGCCGTGTACGGGGCTCTCGTACCTTAGTAAGTATACTTCTCCGTAATCCGGACTTTTTGATCAACCGGCACCACGCCGGTCCCGTTGGTGCCGGATAAAAAAGAGTTTCCTGTACATCTGGCTGCAGTGTCTCCCATCGAGAAAGGGGAAGCATCAACTAGCGGCTTGTTTCTGATTCCTATTCAGCACCTCCTGCAGCAATGCACACCCGAGAAGGTATGATCAGATTTGGCTCTCGCACCCCCCTCTCTCTTTGCTTTGACTGCCTGTTCCACAGCCAATGTAAGCTAATGTATGAAGAATGGTCATCTAGATGAGTGTCATCCAAAACTCTGCTGCCTGTATCCTAACTCACCCCAAGTCCCATTCACCCATCGCACCCTGTGCGCGCTCGACCTATATTGTGCTCCTGGTCCCTGAATGCCTCGATTTTAAAATTCTCATCTGAGCCTTCGAATCTCTCCTTGGCCTCGGCTCCTCCCTATCTCTGTAACTTGCACCAGCCCTACAACCCTCCGCTAACTCTGCGTTCCTCCAATTCTGGCCCCTTGCGCATCCCCGACTTCCTTCAACCCACCATTGGCGGCCGTGCCTTCAGCCGTCTAGGCTCCAAGCTCTGGAATTCCCTCCCTAATCCTCTCCGCCTCTCTTTCCTCCTTTAAGACGCTCCTTGAAACCTACCTCTTTGACCAAGCTTTAGGTCACTTGTCCTTACGTCTCTTTCTTTGGCTCATGTTGCGTCTGTGTATAATAAGACACAGACTGCCGGAGAACGGTAACAACAGATGTTTACTCAACGTGGCTCACAGTGGAACTGATCTGTACAGATTACTACTCAGTGTTATATACAGGTGTGGTCACTGCCGGTACTGCAGTATACATGAGCTGTAAAACATAGTTCCCCCCTTAAAGGTATATACATTACAGCTCGGTGTCAATTTTTGTTTTTGTCTGAATGCGCTTGTGCGAAGCGCCTTGGAATGTTTTATTACTTTAAAGGTGCTATATAAATGCAAGTTGTTGTTGTTGCTGTCAACCGAGGACCATACTCCATCACGAGTCCGCACCTTCAGGAAAGGAATGGAGAAAATATTAAGAGATGTCAAAATATTAAGATATTAAAAGTGTTACAGATGGCGGCAGGTTATATATTCCCCTGTTGGCTAACATATTTTTAAAAAACAGCTAAGGTGTAAAGTGGGATCTGACTTTTCCACTAACATTGCTGACCAGTGGAAAGTATAACCCGTGTGTGTTGAGAATTGCTCAAGATCTGGGACTCAGTTCAATGGATTCAATCTCGAGTGGCAGGTGTGCAAACACAAAACATTTTAAAAATAGAGAACGGGTCCGAAAGGTCTTCTGCACAGAGAGAACCGCACAAACATTAAAAAAAAACAGGCTGCACTGATAATCTTTATTACTTTGAACAACAGGAAGGAAAATACAACTGACTAGTCAAAACAGATTTGGGTTATTCCAGTGAACTTGGGTATACTTGCAGGATTTGCATTTGATCACCACAGATATGAGTAAAGCAAACACGTGGGGCTAACTCACTGTGGACCTGTTTACATGAAGCCACTGACAGTGTTACATTCTCTAGACTAGCTTACATTGAGCTGAAGAGTGCGGAAAAACGAATTAGCATTGATGTGTTGTCAACAGGTTTTGTGTCAAAAAATTTTTGTCAACAGCTCCTGGATGGCCCAGGGAGTAAGTGTGTTACCCAATAACAGCCATACAGAGCAGGAAGATCCCAGGCTCAACATGTGACTTCATGCTGAGTTGTCTGGTTGCACTGAGGGCAGTTAAGGGTATTGCAATTAGCCTAAGGATGCCTGGGTTAGTGACCCGTGGACATTCACTGACGGTCTATGGGCAGACAGGATGAGCGGTTCCTTTGGAAATGTATGGGAGGGTACCCAGGACCTGTAGAACTATACAAAAAGAAAATACTGCAGATGCTGGAAATCTGAAATAAAAACAGAAAATGCTGGAAACACTCAGCAGGTCAGGGCAGCATCTGTGGAGAGAGAAACAGAGTTAACGTTTCAGGTCGATGACCTTTGGTCAGAGCTGGAAAAAAGCAGGAAAGGGAACAGATTTTTAAGCAAGTGTGGGAGCTGGGAAAGGGGGGGGGGGTTTGAGGAAAGAACAAAAGGGAAGGTTTGTGATAGGATAGAAGGCAGGAGAGGTTAAGAGACATTAAGAGATATTCAAGGCAAAAGGGGATGGTAATGGGACAGGTTAAGAAACTAGATGAAATGTAAATTGTGCTGGCAGAGTGAAAGACAACTGCCCTGTAGAACTATACCTCAGCACCAGTTCTGATGAAAGGTCATTGACCTGAAACGTTAACTCTGTTTCTCTCTTCGCAGATGCTGCCTGACCTGCTGAGTGTTCCCAGCATTTTCTGCTTTTATACCTCAGCACCTTTCACTGGCCAGGGTTTCCTGCTTCTGTGCTCACCAATTCACGATTTTCTGCCCATTCACTTTAACGCAGCTGCTGTTTCCCAGAATGGCCGGCGTGATTTTAAGCTTTCGCGGTGGGGTTTTCAAGTCTTTGTGAATAAGAAGGTCGATGTTGCTCACGGTTTTTTCAATCTCACGGAGCACGGTGGCATCGCGGCGAATGGCAGGCGGGGCAACGTGGGACAGCGCCACTCAGTTGGGGTGGACTTGAGCGTCCCTGACACCGTCCTCCTGGTAGCCAATATTCACGCGGCTGGTGTTGACCCACTATCCAGGTGGACGGACTCGTGGACGCAAGAACCAACACCTCATCACTGACCCAACAGCAGAGGTCCCTGGCTCCGCCCTCCCTCGAAGACAGCGGACGGCGCTCAACCCAATCCGCACAGGGCTCGGACGGTGCGGCCACCTGCTCCACCAGTGGAAGAGGAGGGACTACCCGAAGTGAGACTGTGACCATGAGTCCCAGACCACGGAACACATCGCATCGACCTGCCCACTGAGATCTGTGGCAGGAGGCACCTCATTTCCCCACTCGGCACCTCGGGAGGCCGTCGAACGGAGAGCCAAACTAGACATCCCATTAGAAGCTTTTCCCGCCATACCAAACAACAATTTTAATGTGTAGAAACTCATGGGCTGGCAAGCGCAAAAGCGGAAAACCCCAGTCACCATCTTTAGCTGCAGAGCAAATGTTTATTAGAGGGGAATGAAGGAAAGATCACTCATCAAATATCTGAAAGAAATACTAAGTTCTAGTGTCCATAGTAAATTAGAAAGCCTAATGATTAAAGTTTGTTTCAAAGAAAATCTCTGATTACATTTCAAAAGGTTCTTCATTGGCTGTGAAGCGCTTTGGGACACCCTGAGGCCGCGAAAGGTGCTGGCGAAACGCAAGGCTTTCCTTTAATTAAGTTAGTGACTAATTACTATTTCTCAGTACAGGGTAAATGTGAACGGTCATATTTTGTCAAGAATTCATTAATGACTAGTTTATCAACGGTCGGCAAGTTCCCCCAATCTTGATGACTAAACAATGAAGGAAGCATTCTCTGCCAAGCCCGTGAACAGGCTGGGTCTCTTTTCTCTTGAAAAAAAGGCGGCTGAGGGGGTGACCTAATAGAGGTCTTTAAAATTGTGAAAAATTTTGATAGAGTGGATACAGAGAGAATGTTTCCACTTGTGGAGAAGAGCATAACTAGAGGCCATCAATATAAGATAGTCACCAAGAAATCCAACAGGGAATTCAGAAGAAACTTCTTTACCCAGAGAGTGGTGAGAATGTGGAACTCGCTACCACAGGGAGTGGCTGAGGCGAATAGTATAGATGCATTTAAGGGGAGGCTAGACAAGCATTTGAGGGAGAAGGGAATAGAGGGTTACGCTGATAGAGTTAGATGAGGAAAGACGGGAGGAGGCTTGAGTGGAGCATAAACACCGGCATGGACTGGTTGGGCCGAATGGCCTGTTTCTGTGCGTATATTCTGTGTAATCCTATGTATGTAATCAGAGGGTTGTGAATCTTTGGAATTCTCTGCCCCAGAGGGCTGTGGATGCTCAGTCGTTGAGTATATTCAAGGCTGAGATCGATAGATTTTTGGACTCTAGGGGAATCAGGGGTACGATAGCACAATGATACTGTTACTGGGCCGTATATCCGATGTAATCCTATGTAATTCAAAGAATTGGTGAAAGTAAGAGAAACTGGTTAATAGATGTGTCATCACCGAATGACTTCACATAAATAAGGTCTGTAAAAGAAGGAATACAGATTTTATTCATGAGCTGGTGTGAAATTGGAAACTCTCGAGCTTTGCAGAGTCCTGTACGCCTGATCACATAAATTCTGAGGGAGAGGTTTATTCCAACATGGAAATCAGATTGAAATAAGGCTGTGTGCAATTCTTTGATATTCTTGTGCAGAATCTCATCTCGCCCAAAGAAAATGGGAGATGAGGGCCCGGAACATTCTGGATTTCCTGTTCAAGCTCAAACTGCAGTATTTTTATGACAGGCAGACTATTTTTAAAATGGCTTTTTTTGTTGTTGCTACAATCAAAAAGAAGAATATGGGAATTTTTGTGGAGGAAGAAGAAGATAAAAAAAGAAAAAGAAAGACTTGCATTTCTATAGCGCCTTTCACGACCACCGGATGTCCCAAAGTGCTTATAGCCAATGAAGTACTTTTTGAAGTGTAGTCACTGTTGTGATGTAGGAAACGCAGCAGCCAATTTGCGCACAGCAAGCTCCCACAAACAGCAATGTGATAATGACCAGATACAGTAATCTGTTTTAGTGATGTTGGTTCAGGGATAAATATTGGCCCCAGGACACCGGGGAGAACTCCCCTGCTCTTCTTCGAAATAGTGCCATGGGATCTTTTACATCCACCTGAGAGAGCAGACGGGGCCTCGGTTTAACATCTCATCTGAAAGATGACAGTGCAGCACTCTCTCAGTGCTAATTAAATAAAATGCAACCAAATTGAAGATCCTGAAAATAATAAGTGTACATGCCTATTGGGTTTTATCTCAGTACTTCCCTTAGGTGACTGGAGTCACATAAGATGGGTGTCTTGCAGCACCTAACCAGATGCTCCTTCTGGGTACTTCTCCATTGTGAGGAGGAAGTGAGGTGGCTGGCTGCTCGGTGTCCGTGGGAACCTCTTGGGATTGAGGTGACTCTGCTACCTTCCTGTGACAATCAGAGTTAGACGGAGGCAGGCACCATCACCCAGTGAAAATGTGTCTCCTGTGCAGCCAGTCTAACAAGTTTTACACCTGCTTCTGGCCATTCTCCGTAACATCGCCCGTCTCCGCCCCTGCCTCAGCTCATCCGCTGCTGAAACCCTCATCCATGCCTTTGTTACCTCTAGACTTGACTATTCCAACACACTCCTGGCTGGCCTCCCACATTCCACCCTACGTAAACTTAAGGTCATCCAAAAGTCGGCTACTCGTGTTCTAACTCGCACCAAGTCCCGTTCGCCCATCTCCCCTGTGCTCGCTGGCCTACATTGGCTCCCGGTTAAGCAAAACCTCGATTTCAAAATTATCATCCTTTTTTCAAATCCCTCCGTGGCCTCGTCCCCTCCCTATCCCTGTAATCTCCTTCAGCCCCACAACCCCCCAAGATATCTGCGCTCCTCTAATTCTGACCTCCTGAGTATCCCTGATTATAATCGCTCCACCATTGGTGGCCGTGCCTTCTGTTGCCTGGGCCCTAAACTCTGGAATTCCCTGCCTAAACCTCTCCGCCTCGCTACCTCTCTCTCCTCCTTTAAGACGCTCCTTAAAACTTACCTCTTTGACCAAGCTTTTGGTCACCTGCCCTAATTTCTCCTTATGTGGCTCGGTGTAAATTTTTTTGTCTTATAACACTCCTGTGAAGCGCCTTGGGACATTTTATTACATTAAAGGTGCTATATAAATGCAAGTTGTTGTTGTTATTGGCTACAAGAGCTAGCAGTCAAAGATCAATACAGGATTGCCAAAAACAGTCTATAGTTATATACTGTGTACCATGGCAGCTTGCTGCAGTGCATTCATGTGAGTAAGGGGAGAAAGAAGGAAAGAATGGTACTTGTATGGAGCTTGGGGAAACCATGTGCTTCACTCCCACCTCAGATAAGAACATAAGAATCAAGAGCAGTAGACCACTTTCCCACTCGGTCTCCATATCCCTCGATTCCCCTAGAGTCCAAAAATCTATCTATCTCTGTCTTGAATACACGCAACGATTCAGCATCCACAGCCCTCTGGAATTCCAAAGATTCACAACCCTCTGAAATGCTCTGCCTGAAATCATGGCTTTCAAAAGGGAATTGGATAAATACCTGAAGGAAAAATTTTTTGCAGGGCTACGGGGAAAGGGCGGGGGGAGTGGGACTAGCTGAAGTGCTCCTGCAGAGAGCCGGCACGGGCCCGACGGGCCGAATGGCCTCCTACCCTGCTGTAACGGTTCTATGGGCTAGGTATTCCCCTCGAGCCCCGTTTGGGGCGCTAAATCGGAAAAGCTGGAAAAGTTAGTGCCAGGCGCTAACCTCTTCCAGCCTCTCTGAAATTCCCGTTATTTGCTTCAAGAGGGACCTGGAGCGCTAAGTGAAGCGAAAAGGCCTTTGTGCCCCGTTAGCACCCCCCACAGGAGGCACAAAGGAGGGTAATTTCTCCCCCTGTGATTCTAAGAAATTCCTCCTCATCTCAGTCTTAAAGGCTGACCCCCCTGAGTCTAGTTCTAGTGTCAGTCAGTGGCTCAGTGGATAGCCCTCCTTCTCTGGTGAGTCAGATTGTCATTGGTTCAAGACCCACTCCAGCAACTTGAGCACAAAAATCTAGGTTAACGAGGGAGTGCTGCACTGTCGGAGGTGCCGTCTTTCGGGTGAGACAATAAACTGAGGCCCTGTCTGCTCTCTCAGGTGGGTGTAAAAGATCCCACGGCACTATTTTGAAGAAGAGCAGGGGAGTTCTCCCCGGTGTCCCGGGGCCAATATTTATCCCTCAATCAACATCACTAAAACAGATGATCTGGTCATTATCACAGGGCTGTTTGTGGGGGCTTGCTGTGCGTAAATTGGCTGCCGTGTTTCCCACATTACAACAGTGACTACAAAAGTACTTCATTGACTGTAAAGCGCTTTGAGCCATCCAATGTGGTCGTGAAAGGTGCTATCGAAATGCAAGTCTCTCTTTCTTAGACTCTCCAGCCAGAAGGAAACAATCTCTCAGCATCTACCCTGTCAATCCCCTTCAGAATCTTATATATTTCAATGAGCTCACCTCTCATTCTTCCAAACTCCCTCTGTGCTCTACAAGCTGAGAATTTCCAGAATGGTCCCCCATAAGCACAAGGGGAAAACAATTGTGTGATCCTCCTCCCATGCAGGCTTGTTCCCTCCTGTTCGTGCGACCTTAGGCTGAAGAACCCTTACTGCATTTTATGACATTCATGCTTCTGTTATTTTAACAGCAATGTTTCTATTTTAAATTTGCATTGGTTAAGAGAGTGGACAGAGGAATGCCTTACAAACCGGTTTTGTCTCCTAATAATGGTACCAGTCATTTCTATCCATGTTTGCACACACATACACGGTTTATTCTCGATACATCAATCAGAGACACATGCTTTCAGCTCCCTCTAAACCGCCCCTGTACAGCCAAGCTCCACGAAACTGCAGTTGCCGTCTTCGAAACATGACTGATTTCTTTCACAGACTCATTTAATTACAAAATGCCTCGTCTTCAGTACTGCGCTGAGGAAAATGACATCTTGTTGGAGTGAAGCCCTTGCTGCTTTCGCTGTTCACTCTTCCGCTGATATTGAAGTTGGCAGGGCACCAGAAATGCACCGCAGTCGAGTGATACAAAATAATCACACCGCGAAGAAAAATAAAATTGCGTTTTATATAGTTCTTTATCAGCTCTCAAAAACATCTCCAACCGTTTCACATATAATTCTAATTACTTTGAAGGGTGCAAACCGTTGTTCTGTAGGCAAATAGGAAAGCAAATGTTATATTGGCTTTTATTACAAAATGATTGGAATATAAGGGTAAAGAAGCTGTACTACAATTATATAGCGCCCTGGTGAGATCTGGTGTACAGTTTTGGTCTCCTTACCTAAGGAAGGATATACTTAGAGGGAGTGCAACGAAGGTTCACCAGACTGATTCCTGGGATGGGGGGATTGTCCTATGAGGAGAGATTGAGTAGACTAGGCCTATATTCTCTAGAGTTTAGAAGAATGAGAGGTGATCTCACTGAAACATACAAAATTCTTACAGGGCTTGACAGGGTAGATGCTGGGAGGATGTTCCCCCTGGCTGGGGAGTCTAGAACCAGGGCTCACAGTCTCAGAATAAGGGGTCGGCCATTTAGGACTGAGATGAGGAGAAATTTCTTCACTCAGAGGTTGTGAATCTTATGTTCTTAACATAGCAGCCACTTTGCACCCGGTGAGCTGAATCACCAGTTAACCTGCTCCTATTGGTTGATGGGGGTTGGGGGAAATTGGGCAGAACACCAGGACAATGATGGGCCGAATGGCCTCCTTCTGTGCTGCATCATTCTATGAACTCCTTGCTCTTGTTTGAACAGCATCACGAGCTCTTTAACATCCTCCGTTTCACGCCTCACCTTTGACGTCCTGGGTTTTAAGTTTTATCCAATGACAATGCTGCCGACAGTACCGTGCCCAGCAGCACGGCAGAGTGTGAGCTCAAACTGCTCGCCTGGGGCTGGAACCCACAATCTAATGACCCACGGGTGAGAATGCGACCGAGCTGATACGAGAACTGACGGTACATTTAAAGGATGTGGGTGAGGGAAGCTAGAGGGATAGAGAAGGACTCTATGATTGAGGGATCTGATGGTGCTCAGCATTCTTCCCCTTGAATGATCAAATCAAATCAACTTTTATTGTCATTGTTAGTGCACAAGTGCAGTACAACGAAATGTAGGCTTGCGGCTCCCGAGAGTGTACATTTGGATTAAGACATTTAAACATTCAGCATACATTTGGCTTGTAATACATTAACATAAACATAACCATAATAAAGTGCATTGGCAGATGTGCAGGCTTTAGAGTTTATTTGTGGAGTTCAGTAGGATGACAGCCCTGGGAAAGAAGCTGTTCCTAAATCTGGTCGTACGGGTGCGAATGCATCTGTAGCATCTCCCAGATGGCAGGAGGGCGAACAGACTGTGGCTGGGGTGGGTAGGGTCTTTGATGATGGACCGTGGCCTCCGTAGACAGCGTTTCTGGTATATGTGCGCTATGGTCGGTAGCCGGGTGCCGGTAATGCGTTGGGCAGTTTTGACTACCCGCTGCAGGGCTTTCCGGTCACAGACTAATGATTAGGTAGCAAAGGAGATAAATGAACAATTATGTTTAATATTCAGGAAAAATTTGTTCAACTGAATGTGGCGGGTTGGAAATTTATCACGGAAGTGTTTTTTTGAGAAATGAGAGGAAGCTTATGCAGAATTTGTATTATTGTCTGAAGAATCTGGAACCATTTATCTTTTCACTCGAGGAACTTGTTTCCAGCTGCACATTCTATGCTGTACATGTGCATCCAGAGCCAGCCTTGGATTGTGTCAGTCCTCCATGTAAAAGTGTACTTGTTAGCCTAGGATGGTTACGGTGCCTCTGATAACAAATATTTAACCTTTAGAGAATAATGAGGCACACATCATAATGGCCCAGAAATTCAGGTCGGGGGCTTCCCGCGGGTGCAAACCCCCGACCTGCACTTAACCGAGCGCGCCGGCCGTTGAGCTGTAGGACCCCGTGGGATTCCGATCCTGGGCCTGCTCCAACTGCCGGCGCGCAGTGCTTGTGTATCCCAGGGGCGCAGTTAGTTCGAAGTGTCCCCTGGGATCACGTGGGCCATGGAGAGCCAATGGTAGCAGGGAATGCTTCATTCATAAAATTGACAGGAAGAGCTATCAAAACCATAAATACTATAAGCCCCAAAACATCACTAAAACTTCAAATAATTTTTTTTTTAATCACATTTTTAAAATAACTATAAATTATATAAAATAACTATTTTAAACAATAATTTCAATTTTTGAAAAAAATAATTACATTTTCTAACGGGCTAAAAATAAACTTACCTTTCTTTAAAGTATTAAAAAATAATAAACCTGTGGAAAAAATGTTTTAATTTTAATGAATTCACCACTTACCTTGTTAAAAGCAGGCCTTGCGCCTGCTTTTTATATGTGTAACTCCTGGAGACTTACCCTCCCGGAAAAACCTGGAAAAAAAATGTAAGTTTGATGCGCACGCGCTGCCTCTCCGGCGCACGCGTTCCACCTCTCAACCCCTTCTTTCAAGGGAACGGAAGTTCCGGTTTCCCGTGCATGCGCAGTGCATGCATGAAACCGGCACTTCCATTGGGCCTATGGGTGAGTACCCCGTGCGTACTCACGCGTTGGGACCCGAATTTCTGGGCCAATGTATTGTATTGTGGTGTGTACAAGCCAAAATGGGATCTATTTGCAGTTACACTGTAGTTGGATCCACATGGTAATGACACTAAACACCACTTTGTGAAAAGAAAGTCTTGCATTTCTATAGCGCTTTTCACAATTTCAGGACATCTCAAAGTGCTTTACAGTCAATGAAGTACTTTTTGAAGTGTAGGCACTGTTGTAATGTAGGAAATGCGGCAACCAATTTCACACAGCAAGCTCCCACAAACAGCAATGTGATAATTGTTAAGTCTGTGTGTTATAGTGAGAATTACTACACAGACCACAAGAGTAAATTTTAACAGGTCTTTACTAGTCGAAGGTCCGGGCTGAACTGCCCAATAAATCATTACACAACACTTATATACCGGTGTGGTCACCACCGGTATTACAGTATACAGCAGCCAAGATAAAGTAGTGCAACTCTTAAAATAGTTCTCTTAAAGGTGGAACGGTTACATACACCACAATAATGACCAGATAATTTGTTTTAGTGATATTGATTGAGGTATAAATATTGGCCCCAGGACACGGGGGATAACTCCCCTGCTCTTCAAAATAGTGCCATGGCATCTTTTACATCCACTTGCGAGGGAAGACGGGGCCTTGTGTTTAACATCTCATCCGAAAGACAGCACTTCTGACAATGCAGCACTCCGTCAGCACTGCACTGGAGTGACAGCCTAGGTTGTCTGCTCAAGTTCCTGGAGTGGGACTTGAACCCACAACCTTTGGACTCAGAAGCAAGGGAGCTATCAACTGAGCCACAGGTTTGTGTTGCATCATTTGCATGTTTTGGGGCTGGATTTTGTCTGTATTCAGAGCAGTTCTGGTACAACAGGGGTCCAGGATGTTCACAAGATTGTAAGATAGTTGCGGATGATGAAGGCCATTCAACCCATCTTAATTCAACCTTCCAGAATAACCCTACAGTCCCCATCGCAACATCCTGAGTCTCGTGTTCCTGCACCTATTCATCTTTTCAGCAGTGGTTAGCACTGTTGCCTCACAGCGCCAGGGACCCGGGTTCGAATCCAGCCTCGGGCGACTGTCTGTGTGGAGTTTGCACATTCTCCCCGTGTTTGCGTGGGTTTTCTCCGGGTGCTCCGGTTTCCTCCCACAGTCCAAAGATGTGCGGGTTAGGTTGATTGGCTATGATAAATTGACCCTTAGTGTTAGGGGGATTAAATACGTGGGGTTACGGGGATAGGGTGGGATATGTGTTGGTGTAGGGGTTACGGGGATCGGGTGGGATATGTGTCGGTGCAGGCTCAATGGGCCGAAATGGCCTCTATCTGCACTGTGGGGTTTCTGTGATTTCTGTGATTTCTGTGAAGACTGGACTAAACAAAATAAACCAAGCATGTCAACTTCATTATTTCTTTAGCTTCGAGGTATCTACCACACAAGATCATTAATTGCAAATTATTTCGCTGCCATTTTGACTAGAGAACATATGAAAATGGTTGCCAGTTTCTGTTGGTGTCCTAACCCTTGGTCAGGGAAAGTAAATACACTGTTGGAGCATGATGTTGCCCAAGGGAAACAAAAGGCAATGTGAGCATTAAAGTTGTTGGTTTTAATGTTCTCCCCTTTTTATCTCTCCTCCCCTGATGGGGTTGGTTCTTTGCTGGGCTACAGTTGCATGGCTGCCAGCTGCCCTCCTGTACCTTGTTATTCTTTATATGGGTGCCTAGGCTGTGGACATTAGTTGGCTATTTGACTGTGGAAGGCCTCACGTCTGAAGCTGGCTGTATTTACCTGCTATCCATAAACCTGCACTTTCCAGTGGTGGTGGTGGTGCTGGTGGTGGGGGCTGGGTCACTGGATAATAATCAAACAAAGGGAGCCTGACTGATATTTGCCTCTCCATCCATGGGACAATGATGGCAGTTAAGAAAGAAAGACTTGCATTTATATAGCGCCTTTCATGCCCACCAGACATCTCAAAGTGCTTTACAGCCAATGAAGTACTTTTTGAAGCGTAGTCACTGTTGTAATATAGGAAACACGGCAGCCAATTTGCACACAGCAAGCTCCCACAAACAGATAATGACCAGATAATCTGCTTTTGTTATGGTGATTAAGGGATAAATATTGGCCAGGACACTGGGGAGAACTCCCCTGCACTTCTTCGAAAAAGTGGCCATGGGAGCTTTTACATCCACCTGAGAGGGCAGACGGGGCACCTTGGTTTAACATCTCATCTGAAAGACAGCACCTCCAACAGTGCAGCACTCTCTCAGTACTGCACTGGAGTGTCAGCCTAGACTTTTGCACTCAAGTCTCTGGTGCAAGACTTGAACCCACAACCTTCTGACTCAAAGGCACGTCTGCTACCAACTGAGCCATGGCTGACACTGCCAAGACAACTCCTTTGTTGCCCTGCCTAAAACCATCTAACTCAGCGCAGAGGAAGGATCTAACCTGGGACCTTCTAGTCCATGCTACTCGACGCCACACCACTGCCCACCTACTGGCTTATGAATAGTCACTATTCAAGAAGGAGTTAGATATATTTCTTAAGGCTAAAGGGATCAAGGGATATGGGGAGAAGGCAGGGACAGGGTACTGAGTTTGGATGATCAGCCATGATCTCATTGAATGGTGGAGCAGGCTCGAGGGGCCGAATGGCCTACTCCTGCTCCTATCTTCTATGTTTCTATGTTTACATGTTTCACATGGTGTACTTGGTGAGCCATTGGGTGGTCAGCACCTGAAGTTTTGCCTTAGGACCAAAGCGCAGGATAAACATCTGAATTTCAACACAATCCTAACGCTATCACAGCCCTATGAGTCATGGAAAAGTGGATTAGGCGATGCTTCTGTTTCTAGAGCAAATGCAAAAATTTTCTCACCACATAAGATGTGTAGATAATTTAATGTTTCTAAAGGATTCACTCATGGTAAACACATCCTATCCACTTAATGAAACCAGGTGGTTTTGGCGTTGGTCAGTGATTCTCTTGTGCCTGTAATTCCCACAAGGAGTGTCCCTGTTGCTGGCTGATGATGTCACCAAGATCCGAGCACTCTCTCTGGGTTCTGTTTCTAATACATGCCAGTGGCAAACAAAGCAGCTATTGTTCCACACTTCCACTGTTTAACTTTTCAACTCTTTTTAAAAAAGTAAATAAGTTTCCAGAGTGCACATTTAACACACCGGGCAATATTTTCTTAAAGGTTGCAGCAATCCTAAATCGGAGGAGTGTAAAATCAGTCCCAGGTTGTGAAAATTTGGGTCAAACATAGCTTACTACATGGGGCAGGATCTGAGCGTAAGGGGTCTTAAAGTCAATTATTTAGCCTCGTGGCTTAAGATGTATTTCTCTGCTAAATAAATATGGCTGCCCACCTACTGGCTTATGAATAGTCACTAAGGAAAAAGTGACAAAAAACACATTGTTCTGTGGACACTAAATTGATGATTGGCAGGTATGAGGTCATGTCTAGCTCTTACCTCCAGGCCATAGCAAATGGATTGATTGACTCGCTGGGCCCGAGGTCCGTTCCTGCGTTCCTCAGTCACAGCCTATGCTGGAAGTACGTACACCTCAGACGCATTGTATGGCTTGCCCACCAGCTCACAGCAGTTTCCGTTTTCAAATGCTATGCAATAAAAAAAAAAGCTTTACAGGCTATAAGTGGGGCATGTGCAAACTTTGTCACGGATGCCGAGGCCAAGGCGATACCATCTGACCGCCATGCTCAGCCGACTACTTTCTCACATAAGTCATTACTTTACCAGAAAAGAATTTGAATTGAAAAGATAATGCAGACTGTTAAAACATGACTCCATTTGTCTTTGTTTAACCTTTTTGGACTATGTTAGGGAAATACAAATTATATACACAATGGAATGCAAAACATAGAGGGTCACAGGTCAATTGAAATGCATCCCAATGTGGAGACACCCAAGAAGGAACAAACTAATCCAAATATTTATATAATGATGAGCTTTTGATTATTCTGTTACTAGGGAAAGAAACTGCTGTCAAGTCCTTTAATTATTGTGACTTTAAACATCATCATTTTAGAAGCATGTCATACTCATTGAGTTTTAATTTGGTAATATGCTGAATTAAACTGTGATAAAAGTTATGATTTTTTGTGTGTGCGTGGCTGGAGGTTGTGGGAGAGGGTGGGTGAAGTCTGCTCTTTGCATTCAGGAACAGCAAAGAGTATTTAAAGGCCGTTTTTGTATCCAAGGCACCTCAGCAGCAACAACAACCTACATTTATACAGCGCCTTTAATGTAGTAAAACGCCCCAAGGAGTGACTATCAAATAAAATTTGACACCGAGCCACACAAGATTATGTTAGGGCAGAGCTTGGTCAAAGAGGTAGGTTTTAAGGAGCGTTTTAAAGGAGGAAAGAAAGGTAGAGAGATGGAGAGGTTTAGGGAGGGAATTCCAGAGCTTAGGGCCTTGGCAGCTGAAGGCATGGCCACTAATGGTGGAGCGATTACAATCGGGGATGCGCAAGAGCCCAGTATCTCCAGCAATGGCTTCTCAGGAGTCCCCAGAGGATTTATCATTTGTTCCATCCGCTTCCTCATCTACATGTTGTCTGAAAGCACAGGGGTCAGGTTACACATGCACACTGATGACATCCATATCCCCATTATCACAAAGATCTCCGTAATGTCACCCATCTCTGCCCCTGCCTCAGCCGATCTGTCGAAGCCCTCATCCATGCATTTGTCACCTCCCGACTCGACTATTCCAATGCTCTCCGGGCTGACTTCCCATCCTCCACCCTTCTTAAAATTCAGCTCATCCAAAACTCTGCTGCCCGTGTCCTATCCTGCACCAAGTCCCAGTGTCCTATCCTGCACCAAGTCCCAGTGTCCTATCCTGCACCAAGTCCCAGTGTCCTATCCTGCACCAAGTCCCAGTGTCCTATCCTGCACCAAGTCCCAGTGTCCTATCCTGCACCAAGTCCCAGTGTCCTATCCTGCACCAAGTCCCAGTGTCCTATCCTGCACCAAGTCCCAGTGTCCTATCCTGCACCAAGTCCCAGTCACCTATCTGCCCTGTGCTCACTGACCTGCATTGGCTCCCGGTCTCCCAATGCCTCAAATTTAAAACACTCATCCTTGTATTCAAACTTCTTCATGGCCTCGCACCTCCCTATCTCTGTAACCTCCTTAAACTTTCTCCATCACCCTGCACAAAAAAATGGAACAACCTCAAATCCCACCCAGCATTTTTCTGATCCCTCCCCATCACTCATTGGGACAACCCTTCCTTCCCACCACAAGACATAGATTGGGACAACCCCTCCCGCACCGAGTAGAGTCCAATAAAAACCCGCTGATAATTCCCAGCTAAAATTCTTCAATGTGATAATATTCCAGGGTGTCAACATTTTTTGAGGGCCTGACTGCTTTAAACCACGACAGCCTTACAATGCATTTAATTAGACCAATGATCACCAGATAGATACGGCCATTTGGCCCATCTAGCTCACGCATCCAGAAAAAGCCTGTCATGCCCCCATCCAGCTGTTACTTAAATGGTTCAAGAAATTTTGCCTGCACTATCCTATCTGGAACATAAGAAATAGGAGCAGGAGTCGGCCATACGGCCCCTCGGGCCTGCTCCGCCATTCAATAGGATCATGGCTGATCTGAATCTAGACTCACATCCACTTTCCCGCCCTCTCCCCGTAACCCCTAATTCCCTTATCTGCTAGGAAAATGTCTATCTCCGTTTTAAATTTATTTAATGTTGCAGCTTCCACAGCTCTCTGGGGTAGCAAATTCCATAGATTTACTACCCTCTGAGTGAAGAAGTTTCTCCTCATCTCAGTTTTGAAAGGGCAGCCCCTTATTCTAAGATTATGCCCCCTAGTTCTAGTCTCACCCATCAGTGGAAACAGCCTCACCGCATCCACCCGATCAAGCCCCCTCACAATCTTATATGTTTCGATAAGATCGCCTCTCATTTTTCTGAACTCCAATGAGTAGAGTCCCAACCTACTCAACCTTTCCTCATACGTCAACCCCCTCATCTCTGGAATTAACCAAGTGAACCTTCTCTGAACCGCCTCGAGAGCAAGTATATCTTTTCTTAAATATGGAAACCAAAACTGCACGCAGTATTCCAGGTGTTGTCTCACCAATACCCTGTATAACTGCAGCAAGACTTCCCTGTTTTTATACTCCATCCCCCTTGCAATAAAAGCCAAGATTCCATTGGCCTTCCTGATCACCTGCTGCACCTGCATACTAACTTTTTGTGTTTCATGCACCAGGGCCCCCAGATCCCTTTGTACTGTAGCACTTTGCAGTTTCTCTCCATTTAGATAATAACTTGCTCTTTGATTTTTTCAGCCAAAGTGCATAACCTCACACTTTCCAACATTATATTGCATCTGCCAAATCTCTGCCCACTCACTTAGCCTGTCTATGTCCTTTTGCAGGTTATTTATGTCCTCCTCACTCACTGCTTTCCCTCCCATCTTTGTATCGTCGGCAAACTTGGATATGCTGCACTCGGTCCCTTCCTCCAAATCGTTAATATAGATTGTAAAGAGTTGGGGTCCCAGCACTGACCCCTGCGGAACACCACTAGTTACTGATTGCCAGCCCGAGAATGAACCATTTATCCCAACTCTTTGTTTTCTGTTAGATAGCCAATCTTCCACCCATGCCAGTATATTTCCCCCAATCCCGTGATTTTTTATCTTGATCAGTAATCTTTTGTGTGGAACCTTGTCAAATGCCTTTTGGAAGTCCAAATACACTACATCCACTGGTTCCCCTTTATCCACCCTGTATGTTACATCCTCAAAGAATTCGAGCAAATTTGTCAAACATGACTTCCCCTTCATAAAACCATGCTGACTCTGTCCTATTAAATTATGTTTATCCAAATGCTCTGTTACTGTTTCCTTAATAATGGACTCCAACATTTTGCCAACCACAGATGTTAGGCTAACTGGTCTATAGTTTCCAGCTTTTTGTCTACTTCCCTTCTTAAATAAGGGTGTTACATTAGCAGTTTTCCAATCTGCCGGGACCTTTCCTGAGTCCAGGGAGTTCTGGAAAATGATCACCAATGCATCCACAATCCCTACCGCCACTTCTCTCAAGACCCTAGGATGTAGGCCATCAGGTCCGGGGGATTTATCCGCCTTAAGTCCCATTATTTTACTGAGTACCATCTCCTTAGTGATTTTAATCGTATTTAGCTCCTCCCTCCCCATTGCCCCCTGTTTGTCCAGTGTTGGGATATTTTTAGTGTCCTCTACTGTAAAGACTGATACAAAATATTTGTTCAGCGTCTTTGCCATCTCCATGTTCCCCACCACTAGTTTCCTGGTCCCATCCTCTAAGGGACCAACGTTCACTTTAGCCACCCTTTTTCTTTTTATAAAGCTGTAGAAACTCTTGCGATCTGTTTTTATATTTTTTGCTAGTTTACTTTCATAATCCATCTTCCCTTTCTTAATTAATCTTTTAGTTATTGTTTGCTGGCTTTTAAATGCTTCCCAATCTTCTATCCTCCCACTAGATTTGGCTAATTTATATGCCCTTGTTTTCAGTCGAATACTATCCTTTATTACTTTACTAAGCCACGGATGGCTGTCTTCTCTTTTACTCCCCTTTTTCCTCAGTGGAATATATTTATCTTGAAAGATGTGAAATATCTCCTTGAATGTAGACCACTGCTCTTGTACCGTCTTACACTTTAATCTGTTTTCCCAGTCCACTTTAGTCAATTCTACTCTCATACCTTCATAATCTCCTTTATTTAAGCTTAGTACGCTGGTTTGAGATCCAACTCTCTCACCCTCAAACTGAATTTGGAATTCAACCATATTATGGTCACTCATTCCAAGGGGATCCTTTACTAGGACATTTTTTATTAATCCTGTCTCATTACACAGGACCAGACCTAAGATTGCCTGCCCCCTGGTTGGTTCAGTTACATACTGCTCAAGGAACCCATCCCTAATACACTCTATGAACTCTTCCTCAATGCTGCCATGCCCAATTTGATTAGTCCAGTCAATATGAAAGTTAAAATCCCCCATAATTATAGCTGTTCCCTTATTACAAGCCCCAACTATTTCCTGATTTATACTCCGACCAACAGAGTTGCAACTGTTAGGAGGCCTATAGACTATGCCCACTAGTGACTTTTTCCTCTTATTATTCCTTATCTCCACCCAAACTGTTTCACTATCCTGATCCTTTGACCCAATATCATTTCTGACTATTGCAGTGATTCCATCCTTGATTAACATAGCAACCCCACCTCCCTTTCCTTCCTGTCTGTCCTTCCTAATTGTCAAATACCCTTGTATGTTTAGTTCCCAGTCATGATTATCTTGCAGCCATGTTTCCGTAATGGCCACCAGATCATACCCATGTGTAGTTATTTGCACCGTCAACTCGTCAATTTTGTTACGAATGCTGCGTGCATTCAGATAAAGAACTTTCAGATATGTTTTCTGACAATTTATTCCTGCTTTTACCCCTTTTACTACTTTACCTTTATCATTATACATTCTGTCCCTTCCTGACACGCTCTGGTTTTTAATTCCCCCACTGCTACCTTGCTCTATTGCCTTCTCCGCTGTCATTTTTATTTTTCGCTCTCTTAAAACCTCCCCCCCCACTAATTAGTTTAAGGCCCTCTCTACAGCCCTAGTTATTCGATTCACCAGGATTCTAGTCCCAGCACTGGCCAAGTGAAGTCCATCCCAACGGAACAGCTCTCTCCTGTCCCAGTACTGATGCCAGTGTCCCAGGAAGCAAAACCCATTTCTCCCACACCAGTCTTTGAGCCATGCATTTAACTCTCTAATTTTATTTATCCTAGCCAAATTTGCACATGGCTCAGGTAGTAATCCAGAGATTATTACCCTTGTGGTTCTGCTTTTTAATTTGGCCCCTAGCTGCTCAAACTCCCTCAGCAGAACCTCCTTCCTTGTCCTATCTATGTCGTTGGTACCAACATGGACCACGACAACTGGATCCTCCCCCTCCCACTCCAAGTTTCTCTCCAGCCCAGAGGAGATGTCCTTAACCCTGGCACCGGGCAGGCAACACAGCCTTCGGGACTCTCCCTCTCGGCTGCAAAGAACTCTATCTATCCCCCTAACGATACTATCCCCTGTTGTGTATGTACCTTTAAGGGAATAACTGGTCTTAGACTGCAGTACTGGCAGTGACCACCCCTGTATAAAAGGCCCAAGCAGGCTTCTGTAGTTTCAGTTTCAAGCTGCTTCTTGTTCAGTAAAGTACCTGTTAAACTGTTCTCCCGAAGTCCGTGTATTATTGAGGCGCGGACTTCACAGTGGCGACAAGTAAGTTCGAACTCACCTGCAGTGTGGCATCATCTCACGGGGATCTCGCCTGAAAGGAAGGTCCTGGAAGGTCGTAGTCTGAGCAACGGGCGTCGACCGAGGGCAACCGCCCAAAGAATCCATCGGTGTTTGGAGAATTGCGAGAGAGACTGTGGTTCCAGCGAATCATGCTGGTAGCAGGTAGCGCGCTGACCCTTCCGGACTGCGGCGGGCTCAAGCTCGATCGAGCAGCTCTACAAATCGGGCCGCACAGCATCGCCGGGAAAAGAAAACAAGAGAGAGAGGATGGAGCGCACAGGGCGCGGTCGGTGCTCGAGAACAGGACAGCGGAGAGAAACTAAACGGGGGGGAAGGAAAGCGAGACGCGCTGAAGCTGCGGGTCACCGGCATTACCCCGTAGAACGCTAGGAACAGCGTGGCAGTAAGGGGAAGAAGCAAAAGCACGGGAGGCGCCATTTTATCCCATTGGCGAAGAAGCAAAAGCGCGGGAGGCGCCATTTTATTCCATTGGGGAAGAAGCAAAAGCGCGGGAGGCGCCATTTTAAATCACCCAAGATGCCGAAAAGTGGCAGTATCACTGCTTTCGACAACGAGGTAGAAGACTGGACCACGTATGTAGAAAGAATCGAAGTGTACTGCAAGGCAAATGAGGTGGCCAATGGAAAGAGGGCGTCGGTATTATTAAATCTGATGGGTGTGAATACGTACGGCCTATTGCGGAATTTAATTACCCCAGCTAAACCAATGGAGAAAAGTTTTGAGGAGATTGTTCATATCTTACAGGAACACCTAAGCCCTATACCACTGCTGATAGCAGAAAGATTCAAGTTCCATAAAAGAAACCAGCACAAAGATGAGAGCAATGCTGACTATCTTACGGAACTACGCAAGTTATCGAAGCACTGCCAGTTCGGAGCAGGACTGGCAGACACCTTACGGGATAAGTTTGTCTGCGGGCTCCAGAGTGAAGGAACCCAGAAACGACTACTTTCAAAAAAGGACCTGACGCTAGAACAGGCTTTCAGCGTGGCAGTACCCTATGAAGCAGCAGCACGGGGAGCTGCGGAAATACAACAGAAACCACAAGAATACAGCGCTAACGAAATGGCGTATGGAGCCGAAAAGTGCTATCGCTGCGGCAGAACAACCCATGAGCAGAAGGACTGTTGGTTTAAAGACAAAATATGCAGGCAATGCGGGAAGATGGGACATATAGCAAGAGTCTGCAGGTCGGGAAAGAAGACCAACACGACAAGAACTACTAAGGAACAGTACAGGAAAGTAAAGAAACTGACAGATAGTAGTTCAGAAGGTCAGGAGAGTGATAAGGACTCCGGGAGCAGGCGACTAAGTTGTTTAAAGCTACACAACGTGATCGCAAAAGAAGATCACCGAACCATTTGGGTCACCCTCATGATAGCAGGGTCCTCAGTAAAGATGGAATTGGACACAGGATCAGCCCTAACTGTCATGAATCGACGAGACTATGAGCGGCTATTCTCACACATACCCTTAAAGGACATGTCCATTGTATTGAAGACATACACGGGGCAAAAGGTCTACCCCAGAGGAAAAATAAGGGTGCCAGTTGAATATAACGGAAAGGAAACGCAGAAACTATACATGTATATACTACGAGATGGAGGACCACCATTATTGGGACGTGAATGGATCCGAAGACTACAATTGGACTGGCATTCCATTCTGGCACTAACTGTGACTGACAAAAAAGATGATGACGTCGCACCTGGACGTCTGTCACAAATTCTATCTGACACGGAAGAGGTGTTCCAACAAGGACTTGGGACTCTAAAAGGAGTAAAGGCAACCATAAAGATTGAGGATAACGCAACCTCAAAATTTTTCAAGGCCAGACCGGTGCCATACGCAACACGCCCAGCTGTGGAAGCTGAACTGGAGAGTCTGGAGCATTCAGGGGTGCTGTCTAAGGTGGACTGGAGCGAGTGGGCCACACCCATCGTTCCTGTAATGAAGAAAGCATTGAGCAGCACGCCTGGGGAGCCAAGGAAGGTTCGCACCTGTGGGGACTTCAAGGTGACTGTGAACCCAGTCCTGCACACAGTACAGTATCCGCTTCCACGGATAGAAGATATTTTCGCCTCACTATCTGGAGGGAAACGTTTTACAAAGATTGACCTGGCTCAAGCGTATCTACAAATGGAGGTGGAAGAAGCATCTGGGAAATACCTCACGATAAACACTCACAAAGGCCTTTACCAGTACAATCGACTGGTATTTGGGGTAGCATCGGCCCTGGCTATGTGGCAGAGGGCAATGGAACAAGTCCTGCAAGGGATCCCGGGGACCCAGTGTTATTTGGACGACATCCTGGTTACGGGCGAAAATGACAATGAACACCTTGCCAACCTGGAACAGGTGCTCACGAGATTGCAGGAATATGGGCTACGAGCCAACTGTCCCAAATGCGAGTTCTTCAGGAGACAAATCTCGTATTGTGGCCACATGATTGATGAGGAAGGGTTGCATAAGTCGCCGGACAAGATTGAGGCTGTAGTCAAGGCTCCAGCACCAGAAAATGTGTCGCAACTGAGGTCGTTCCTCGGGTTGGTGAACTACTACCATAAGTTCTTGCAGAATTTATCTACAATTCTGCACCCACTGAACGCCCTCCTTCAAACTGGTGTAACATGGAAATGGAGTGATGAGTGTAAGCGTGCCTTTCAGGAATGTAAATGCCAAATCACTTCAAAACAAGTTTTGGCCCACGACAACCCAACATTACCGATTCGGTTAGCATGTGATGCGTCACCTTACGGCATTGGAGCGGTGCTGTCACACAAATTCCGTGACGGTTCAGAGAGGCCAATAGCCTTTGCATCGTGCTCGCTAACCTCAGCCGAGCGTAACTACGCCCAGATTGACAGGGAGGCCCTCAGCCTGGTGTGGGGGGTGAAGAAGTTCAATCACTATCTGCACGGGCAGAAATTCACTCTACTGACTGATCATCAACCCCTGGTCTCAATTTTTAACCCAAAGAAGGGCATTCCGGTGATGACGGCGCAACGGCTGCAAAGATGGTCACTTTTTCTAGGGGCACATCAGTATGACATAGAGTACAAAGGTACGAAACAACATGGAAACGCTGATGGGCTGTCGCGCCTACCGTTGCCTACAGCGGAAGAAGCACCTGCAGTGGACCCTGTGGAGATATTCCATGCGACCATAGTCGAATGTTTGCCTGTTACAAACGCAAGTATTGAGAAGGAAACCCGAAATGACCCAACACTCTCTCAGGTCTATGATTTGACGGTGAAGGGATGGCCAGCATATGGCGACTCACTGTTGCCAGCATTCTAGCCAAGGAGGGAACAGCTGTCAGTGTGCCAGGGAACCTTGATGTGTGGATCCCGAGTGGTAATTCCACCCAAGTTGAGAGATAGAGTGCTCAATGAGCTTCACGAGGGTCATCTGAGAGGGGTAAAAATGAAGAGCCTAGCCAGGGCGTTTGTGTGGTGGCCGGGAATCGATAAAGAAATCAAGGATATGACCAAGAGATGCACAGGATGCCAGAAGGTCCAAAACGCTCCACCACAGGCCCCGCTACATCCATGGGGGTGGCCCTCATCTCCATGGCAATGGGTACACATTGATTTCGCTGGTCCATTTATGGACTCAATGTTTCTAATCGCTGTGGACGCCCATTCGAAATGGCCAGAGATCATTAAAATGTCCTCCACCACCACGGAGAAAACTATTGCAGTCCTAAGGACCATCTTCACCAGGAATGGGTTGCCAGAACAGATCTGTTCCAACAATGGCCCACAGTTTGTGTCTGAGGATTTCCGGAGGTTCCTGAAGAATAATGGGGTGAAACATTACACATCTGCCCCATATCATCCAGCCACAAATGGATTGGCTGAGAGGTTTGTTCAGACCTTTAAAAAGGCCATAAAGGCAATGTATAATGACGACATACCACTGCAACACAAGGTGGATAACTTCCTGTTTGCTTACCGGAATGCGACACATGCAGTCACCAACCAAACTCCAGCCGTACTGTTTTTCAACCGGAGACTAAGATGTCGCTTGGATTTGCTCAAACCAAACATAAGACGAGATGTGGAGGATAAGCAGTTCCAGCACATAAATGAGAAGCCAACCAGGAGCTTCAAGATAGGGCAACCAGTCTTGGCCCGTGACTACCGAACAGAAAAATGGCAGCCAGGCACGATATGCACACAGCAGGGACCACTAATGTACACAGTGGACGTTGGAGAGAGCATCGTGAGACGCCATGCTGACCAGATTCTAGAGTCACAGGAACAAGCCAAACCTGTACCACAAGCATGTGCACCTGGTAATGAGCCCGAAGTACAGATTGCGTCTACCTCAGAAGCAGGGGTATTGGAAGCTGACGAACCAACCAATGACAATGAGCCAGAATTGACTCCACCGCCAGAACAGGATACTCGAGAAAGGCGCTATCCAGTCCGGATCAGGAAGCCTCCTCAAAGACTGAACTTATAAATGACTATTTCAGTTGATGTATATATTATTGAGAAAATTGTAATTGTAATTAGTTATTATTTAGTTGTTAAATGAATGTTATGTGCTGTTTATCTAAAAGGGGAGGAATTGTTGTGTATGTACCTTTAAGGGAATAACTGGTCTTAGACTGCAGTACCGGCAGTGACCACCCCTGTATAAAAGGCCCTAGCAGGCTTCTGTAGTTTCAGTTTCAAGCTGCCTCTTGTTCAGTAAAGTACCTGTTAAACTGTGCTCCCGAAGTCCGTGTATTATTGAGGCGTGGACTTTACATCCCCTACCACTACAACAGTTCTTTTAACTGCCCCCACTTGAATGGCCCCCCCGCTCCATGGTGCTGTGGCCAGGTTGCTCATCCTCCCCGCAGTCCCTGTTCCCATCCTCACAGGGAGTAAGAGCCTCAAACCTGTTGGACAAGAGCAAGGGCTGCGGCTCCTCCAACAATACCTCCTGGATCCCCCTACCTGCCTCACTTCTAGTCACACCATCCTGGCCCTGGCCACGGACTACATCTGAATTAATTAATCTAATTAGTGTGACTACCTCCTGATACACAGAGTCCAGGTAACTCTCCCCCTCCCTGATGTGTCTCAGTGTTTGAAGCTCGGACTCCAGCTCTTCAACACGGAGCCGGAATTCCTCGAGCAGCCAACACTTACTGCAAATGTGATCACTGTGAGCATCAATGGTGTCCACCAGCTCCCACATATTGCAGCAGCAACACATCACCTGATCTCCCATTCTATGTAATTAATTAAATTTATTAATATTATTTTTAAATACCCTCTGCCCCGATTCTAGATGATGAATATCGCACCTTAGAAACTATAAACCACAGAGTTTAAGCTTAAAAAAGAGAGAAATACTTACCAACCAATCACTTACCCGCTTTCTGGTGACGTCACACTTGGATTACTTTTTACCTCTCTCCTTCCCTCCGAGTTCTGAGTTCGGAGACTGGTACGCCTTACCTGGTCTCTGGGGCCTTTTATAGCCCCGCTCTGCCGCTCGAGATTCCCGCCAACGCTGTGAGGCCTTACCTGGTCTCTGGGGCCTTTTATAGCCCCGCTCTGGCGCTCGAGATTCCCGCCAATGCTGTGAGGCCTTACCTGGTCTCTGGGGCCTTTTATAGCCCCGCTCTGCCGCTCGAGATTCCCGCCAACGCTGTGAGGCCTTACCTGGTCTCTGGGGCCTTTTATAGCCCCGCTCTGGCGCTCGAGATTCCCGCCAACGCTGTGAGGCCTTACCTGGTCTCTGGGGCCTTTTATAGCCCCGCTCTGCCGCTTGAGATTCCCGCCAACGCTGTGAGGCCTTACCTGGTCTCTGGGGCCTTTTATAGCCCCGCTCTGGCGCTCGAGATTCCCACCGATGCTGTGAGGCCTTACCTGGTCTCTTGGGCCTTTTATAGCCCTGCTCTGCCGCTCGAGTTTCCCGCCGACGCTGTGAGGCCTTACCTGGTCTCTGGGGCCTTTTATAGCCCCACTCTGCCGCTCATAAGAACATAAGAACATAAGAACATAAGAAATAGGAGCAGGAGTAGGCCAATCGGCCCCTCGAGCCTGCTCCACCATTCAATAAGATCATGGCTGATCTGATCCTAACCTCAAATCTTCTATCACTCTGCATCTACCCAAACCCATGTGATCTCCCGGGAGAGGCGAAAAACCAGATAAAGACCCAATGGCCAATTTGGGAGAAAAAAATCTGGGAAATTCCTCTCCGACCCATCTAGGCGATCGAAATTCTTCCAGGAGATCACTCTGTCCCTATATTTTCTACAGTACTTACCTTCTGTAAAGGCGATCTCCACCCCAGCCAGGAACAGGAATAAAACCATCTCCTGAAATCTAACAGAATTAGAACACAGTAGGAGCAGAATAAGGCTACACGGCCCCTGGGCCCGCTCCACTACCCACAGGGCCATGACCATTCCGAACCCAGACTCATGTCCAATTTCCTGCCCGCTCCCCGTAACCCTTTATTCCCTTTACTTCTAGGAAACTATCTATTTCTGTTTTAAATTTATTTAATGATGTAGCTTCCACAGCTTTCTGGGGCAGCAAATTCCACAAACCTACCACCCTCTGAGTGAAGAAGTTTCTCCTCATCTCAGTTTTGAATGAGCAGCCCCTTATTTTAAGATTATGCCCCCTAGTTCTAGTTTCACCCATCATTGGGAACATCCTCACCGCATCCACCCGATCAAGCCCCTTCACAATCTTATATGTTTCAATAAGATCGCCTCTCATTCTTCTGAACTTCAATGAGTAGAGTCCCAATCTACTCAACCTCTCCTCATATGACCACCCCCTCACCCCCGCTCGAGATTCCCGCCGACGCTGTGAGGCCTTACCTGGTCTCTGGGGCCTTTTATAGCCTGGCTCTGCCGCTTGAGATTCCCGCCGATGCTGTGAGGCCTTACCTGGTCTCTGCGACCTTTTATAGCCCCGCTCTGCCGCTCGAGTTTCCCGCCGATGCTGTGAGGCCTTACCTGGTCTCTGGGGTGTTTTATAGCCCCGCTCTGCCGCTCGAGATTCCCACCGACGCTGTGAGGCCTTACCTGGTCTCTGCGACCTTTTATAGCCCCACTCTGCCGCTCGAGTTTCCCGCCGATGCTGTGAGGCCTTACCTGGTCTCTGGGGTGTTTTATAGCCCCGCTCTGCCGCTCGAGATTCCCACCGACGCTGTGAGGCCTTACCTGGTCTCTGGGGCCTTTTATAGCCCCGCTCTGCCGCTTGAGTTTCCTGCCGATGTGTGGATCACCTGTTGCACTGTTTGCTATCTAATACAGGGGCTGGATTTTGTCAATGGGGAGCTTTTGGAGGCGGGACTCCCACTTGTCGGGTTTCAGTCCCGCCTCCATCAACTTCTGGCCAACCCACGCTATTTTCCCTTGATTGACTTTGTTAAGCCCGCCCAGCGGGCTCAGCAGGCCAATTAAGGGGAAGCCGGTTACAGAGAATGTCAGCGAATGACGTTTCATCTGTCAAAAAATTTTGACAGATGAATTGTCATCGTTTGACCGCTCTGTGAAGCTGTCAAACACTGACATTCTCTGTAGTTTGATGAGTTCTTGAATTCAAGACCTCATCAAACCTCTTTCTTTTGCAGAAATTAGATGGTTGTTGCATTGGCGAATGCAGCGGCCATCTGTCATCTCTGCAGGAAGAAACAAAGGTAAGTAAACATTTTCTATCACTTTTCACTCACCTCACATGCTCACCTCTCCACACGTGCACCCATCACTTACCTTCACAGTGCACCTTTGCACCACTCCGACCCCCGCAGACCCACTACTCGCGTCGGTGACCCTGGCGGGGTTCGGAGCCTTCGGGAAGCCCGCACCTGTTTGGGTAAAATGGGGATAATCGTCTTATCTGCCTGTTAACTGCCTGTTGACAGGCAGATAAGTGGCACTAATCCCCTTGGCGTGGGACGGTTACCCGCCTCCTGGCAAGATGGCAGGGAGGCGGGTTGGACACCCTCCCCCAGATTCTGCCATTTTCCTGGCAGTCCCGCCTCCATACCCGCCTCCCCAGGGCTGGCAAGATCACGCCCATGTCTTCGAAGTTCCCTCTCTGTTGCCTCCATGGCTCAGTGGGCAGCACGCTCTCTCACTTCTAAGTCTAGAAGTCCTGGGTTCAAGTCCCACTCCAGAGACTTGAGACCAAAAATCTAGGCTGACACTCCAGTGCAGTGCTGAGGGAGCGCTGCACTGTCAGAGGTGCCGTCTTTTAGATGAGATGTTAAACCGAGGCCCTGCCTGCTCTCTCAGGTGGACGTAAAAGATCCCATGGCACTATTTCAAAGAAGAGCAGGGGAGTTATCCCCGGTGTCCTGGGGCCAATATTTGTCCCTCAAGCAAGATAACAAAAACAGATTATCCGGTCATTATCACATTGCTGTTTGTGGGAGCTTGCTGTGCCCAAATTGGCTGCCGCGTTTCCTACATTACAACAGTGACTACACTTCAAAAAGTACTTCATTGGCTGTAAAGCGCTTTGGGGCGTCCTGAGGCTGTGAAAGGTGCTATAGAAATGCAAGTCTTTCTTTTTTCCTTTTAAAGGCTAAATAGCTCAAGTTTTATCAGCCTTTTCTCATCACTCAGTCATCTGATGCTAGAGATCAATCTCATTGCGCTTCTCTGTACCACCTCCAGGGCTTGGCTGTCCCCAGTGTGTCCTGGTGCCCAGGTTTGCCAGAGTATTCAAGAGGCGCTAAACCGAGGCCCCGTCTGCTCTCTCAGATGGACATAAAAGATCCCAGGGCACTATTTCGAAGAAGAGCAGGGGAGTTCTCTGTGAATTAATAAATAAAAGATAAATAAAAAAGATACTTTGTGTGTGAGCCTTGACAATGTTGGCAGGCTATTCATAGCATCACAGGGAAACCCAACCCTGTCACCATTCCAAGTCCAGACATGCACACTTTCCAACATCTTTCACTGAATCGTAAGTCGGAGTTGGAATCCGAGCTGATTAGATCCTCCTGCTTTCTAGCCCAGGGTTGAGGGGAAGGGGGTGCTAGAGGAGGCAGAGGCCGCCTGCAGCATCCTTACTGTTGTCCTGTTGCAATGTGGTTCTGTCCAGTAGTATTCAGGTGCTTTAGTCAGTAGTATTTGTTATATTGCTGGCAGGGAAGATGGCATGGAGCATTTCACCGTGCAGCCATCTATGGGCGAAGGTAATTTAATAAATAAAACATGAAAGGGCCTCTGATTCTCATGAATTCACACAGTCGGAGTCCTTCTAACCAAGGACAAAGCGGGTAATTTTCCGAGTTTGTGCACTGGTGAGGAACCTTGGCTTCCTGCCATGCATATTGGAAAATCTGGGAACGTTGCCCACAGTTTTCGGTGTATTAAAACTCATCTTTTTTGTAATACCAGAAAGGGGAGGGGAGATGAGGAGAATTTTTTTTTATGCAGCGAGTTGTTTTGATCTGGAATGCGCTGCCTGAAGGGCGGTGGAAGCAGATTCAATAGTCACTTCCAAAAGGGAATTGGATAAATACTTAACAAGGAAAAATTTTCAGGGCTATGGGGAAAGAGTGGAGGATTAGGACCAGTTGGATAACTCTTTCAAAGAGCCGGCACAGGCACGATGGGCCAAATGGCCTCCTTCTGTGCTGTATCATTCTATGATCACCAGTTTTTTTCGCCAACAATTTTTTTTGCTCCCTTCCTTCCCTGTAATCTCCTCCAGCCCCACAACCCTCTGAGATATCTGCGCTCCTCTAATTCTGCCCTCTTGAGCATCCCTGATTTTAATCGCTCAACCATTGGCGGCCGTGCCTTCAGCTGCCACGGCCTTAAGCTCTGGAATTCCCTCCCTAAACCTCTCTGCCTCTCTACCTCTCTTTCCTCCTTTAAGACGCTCCTTAAAACCTACCTCTTTGACCAAGCTTTTGGTCACCTGCCCTAATTCCTCCTTATGCGGCTCGGTGGCAAATTTTGTTTTCTAACACTCCTGTGAAGCACCTTGGGACGTTTTACTACGTTAAAGGCGCTGTATAAATACAAGTTGTTGTTGTTGAAAGCTTTGACTTATTGGTGGGTTATAGTTGCCCAGATGCTGGGAATGGTAGCATAGTGGTAATGTCACTGGGCTAATAATCCAATAAACCTGAACTAATGATCCAGAGACGGTCAAATCCCACCATGGCAGCTTGGGAATTTAAATTCAGTTAATTAAATAAATCTGCAATAAAAAGCTAGTATCAATAATGAGAACCATGAAACTATCGGATTGTCGTAAAAAGGGAAGGAAATCTGCCGTCCCAGACCCACAGCAATGTGGTTGCCTCTGAAATGGCCTAGCACGCAAATCAGTTGTAACAAACCGCTACGAAACACAATAATAAGAATGAAACAGGACGGACCACTTGGCACCGACCAGGGACACGACACACCCAGCCCAGTCAACCCTGCAAAGTCCTCATCACCAACATCTGGGGACTTGTACCAAGATTGGGAGAGCTGTCCCACAGACTAGTCAAGCAACAGCCTATAGGCAGAATCAACCAATGCCCCAAACTCCTCCATCACATCCCTGGGTATGTCCTGTCCTACCGGCATACAGTCGGGAGGGAGTGACCCTGGGAGTCCTCAAAATTGACTCCGGACCCCATGAGTCTCATGGCTTTGTTAAATCCGTGAATTTTGATGTATGGTGTCCTTCAATAAATCGACAGAGACTGCAGAGGAACAATCAACAGGTGTTTAATAAGAACATAAGAACATAAGAAATAGGAGCAGGAGTAGGCCAATCGGCCCCTCGAGCCTGCTCCGCCATTCAATAAGATCATGGCTGATCTGATCCTAACCGCCAATCTACTATCACAGAACCATCTCCTGAACCTAACAGAATTAGACACACGAAATAGGAGCAGGATCAGGCTACACGGCCCCTGGGCCCGCTCCGCTACCCACAGGGCCATGACCGATCCGAACCTAGACTCATGTCCAAATTCCTGCCCGCTCCCCGTAACCCTTAATTCCCTTTACTTCTAGGAAACTGTCTATTTCTGTTTTAAATTTATGTAATGATGTAGCTTCTACAGCTTTTGGGGCAGCATATTCCATGGACCTACCACCCTCTGAGTGAAGTAGTTCCTCCTCATCTCAGTTTTGAAAGAGCAACCCCTTATTCTAAGACTATGCCCCCTAGTTCTAGTTTCACCCATCATCGGGAACATCCTCCCCGCATCCACCCGATCCAACCCCTTCACAATCTTATATGTTTCAATAAGATCGCCTCTCATTCTTCTGAAACTGGATGAAGGTTACTCTAAAACTAAAGTACAGATCCCTACTCAGGGTTTATATACAGGTGTGGTCACTGCCGGTACTACAGTATACAGGAGCTGTAAAAAGTAGTTCTCCCCTTAAAGGTACATACACTACAGGTTTCAGGTCAAGCATGGGCAAGGAAACTGCCTGCTGATTACCACCTACCGCCCTCCCTCAGCTGATGAATCTACTCCTCCATGTTGAACATTACTTGGAAGAAGCACTGAGAGTAGCAAGGGCACAGAATGTACTCTGGGTGGGGGACTTCAATGTCCATCACCAAGAGTGACTCGGTAGTACCACTACTGACCGAGCTGGCCGAGTCCTGAAGGACATAACTGCCAGTCTGGGCCTGCGACAGGTGGTGAGAGAACCAACACGAGGGAAAAACCTACTTGACCTCGTTCTCACCAATCTAACTGTCGCAGATGCACCTATCCATGACAGCATTGGTAGCAGTGACCACTGCACAGCCATTGTGGAGACGAAGTCCTGTCTTCACACTGAGGACACCCTCCATCGTGTTGTGTGGCACTACCACCGTGCTAATTGGGATAGATTCAGAACAGATCTAGCAGCTCAAAACTGGGCATCTATGAGGCGCTGTGGGGCAGCAGCAGAATTGTATTCCACCACAATCTGTAACCTTATGGCCCGGCATATCCCTCACTCTACCATTACCATCAAGCCAGGGGACCAACCCCTAGTTCAATAAGGAGTGTAGAAGAGCATGCCAGGAGCAGCACCAGGCGTACCTAAAAATGAGGTGCCAACCTGGGGAAGCTGCTACACAGGACTACATGAATGCTAAAAAGCAGAAGCAGCATGCTATAGACAGGGCTAAGCGATCTCACAATCAACGGATCAGATCAAAGCTCTGCAGTCCTGCCACATCCAGTCGTGAATGGTGGAAGACCATTAAACAACTAACGGGAGGAGGAGGCTCCATGAATATCCCCATCCTCAATGATGGTGGAGCCCAGCACGTGAGTGCAAAAGACAAGGCTGAAGCGTTTGCAACCATCTTTAGCCAGAAGTGCCGAGTGGATGATCCATATCAGCCTCCTCCTGAGGTCCCCACCATCACAGAAGCCAGTCTTCAGCCAATTCGATTCACTCCACGTGATATTAAGAAACGGCTGAGCGCACTGGATACAGCAAAGACTATGGGCCCCAACAACATCCCGGCTATCGTGCTGAAGACTTGTGCTCCAGAACTAGCCGCGCCTCTAGCCAAGCTGTTCCAGTACAACACTGGCATTTTTCCGACAATTTGGAAAACTGCCCAGGTATGTCCTGTCCACAAAAAGCAGGAAAAATCCAATCTGGCCAATAACCGCCCCATCAGTCTACTCTCAATCATCAGCAAAGTGATTGAAGGTGTCATCGACATTGCTATCAAGCGGCACTTACTCACCAATAACCCGCTCACTGATGCCCAGTTTGGGTTCCGCCAAGACCACTCGGCTCCCGACCTCATTACAGCCTTGGCCCAAACATGGACAAAGGAGCTGAATTCCAGAGGTGAGGTGAGAGTGACTGCCCTTGACATCAAGCCAGCCTTTGACCAGGTGTGGCATCAAGGAGCCCTAGTAAAACTGAAGTCAATGGGAATCGGGGGTAAAACTCTCCACTGGCTGGAGTCATACCTAGCACAAAGGAAGATGGTTGTGGTGGCTGAAGGTCAAACATCACTGTTGTGTATGTACCTTTAAGAGAATAACTGGTCTCAGACTGCAGTACCAGCAGTGACCACCCCTGTATAAAAGGCGCTAGAGAGCCTCTGTTTGTTAGTTTCACTATTGACTTCCACCAGTAAAGACTTGTTTGTGTTCACTCCTGCTGGTCCGTGTCTCAATCATTCACGGACTTAACACTGGCGACGAGTAAGAAACAAACTTACCTGCAACTCGGCAGCACCTCAGACGACGTTGTTGAAGGTCGGAGCCAGATGAAAGAAAAAAAAAATAGAGTCCAAAGAAACTCGGGAAACGGGCGTCGACCGTCAATCATCGGTTTGAAAACTTGCAGGAGAGACTGTTCAGAGCCAGGCTGGGTTCCTCGGTCTGTGGTTTCCCAGCTAATCGGGCTGGTGGCAGGTAGTGCTCTGATCCTTCCTGGGCTGCGGCGGGCTGAAGCTCGATCGGGTGGCTTTTCAATGGGGCCGGGCAGCGAGTCGGGAAGCAAAGAGAGAGGGAGAGGGTGGAGCACACAGGGCGCGGCCGGTGCTTCGAAGCCGGGCAGCGCTCGGACCTAAGAAGAGGGAGGGAAGTGTCCCAGAGGGTCCGCTCCACGACGGGAAAATAATAAAAGAAAAAGAATCAATATTTAACGCGCAAGAAACTGTGGAAAGCAGTGCTAACAACAGCGGGGAAGAAGGCAAAGCGCGGGAGGCGCCATTTTGTTAAATCGGGGAAGAAGGCAAAGCACGGGAGGCGCCATTTTAGATTTGAAAGATGCCGAAGACTGGCTGTATCACTGCTTTTAATAATACATTAGAGGACTGGACCACGTATGTGGAAAGAGTCGAGGTATATTTCGAGGCAAACGAAATAGCGGAGGGGAAAAAGGCATCGATATTGCTAAACTTAATGGGCGCTAGAATGTACGGCCTATTGCGGGACCTGATTACTCCAGCCAAACCGAAGGCGAAGTTTTAACGAAATTGTTGCTGTCCTACAGGAACACTTAAACCCTGCACCGCTGTTGATAGCAGAAAGATTTAAATTCCACAGGAGAACTCAGCACAAAGATGAGAGCAATGCTGAGTAACTTACGGAACTACGCAAGCTATCAAAGCACTGCCAGTTCGGAGCAGGACTGGCAGATACCCTACGGGACAAATTTGTCTGTGGACTCCTGAGTGAAGGAACACAGAAGAAGTTACTCTCAGAAAAAGAGCTGACGCTAGATAAGGCTTTCAGCGTGGCAGTATCGTATGAAGCAGCAGCCAGGGGAGCTGCAGAAATTCAACAAAAGCCACAGGAATACGGCACCCACGAAATGACACGGGGATTTGCAAAATGTTATCGCTGCGGCAGAACTAACCATGACCAGAAGGACTGCTGGTCCAAAGACAAAATATGCAGACAATGTGGGAAGATTGGACACATTGCACGAGTTTGCACGTCTAGGAAGAAGACCAGCGACAACAAAAAGGCTACTAAGGAACCGTACAAGAAAGTACAAAAGATGACGGACAGTAGTTCCGAAGACCAGATGAGCGATAGTGAATCCGGAAACAGGAGACTAAGCTGTCTCAAACTTCACAATGTAATCGCAAAAGAGGATCACCGAACCATTTGGGTCACCCTCACGATAGCAGGGTCCCAAGTTAAAATGGAATTGGATACAGGATCAGCGCTAACCGTCATGAATCGACGAGACTACGAGCGGCTATTTTCACACATACCCTTGAGAGAGACATCCATCGTCTTGACGACGTATACGGGGCAAAAAGTATACCCCAGAGGAAAAATAAGGGTGCCTGTCGAATACAATGGCAAGAAAATACAGAAATTGTATCTCTACATACTGCCAAATGGTGGACCACCGTTATTGGGACGGGAATGGATCAGGAAGATAAACTTAGATTGGCATTCCATTCATGCAATGACGATGGATGGTAAAAAAGATGAAGACGTCACTCCTGGACGATTGTCAACAATCTTAGCTAACGCCAAAGAGGTATTTCAACAAGAACTGGGCACGCTTAAATGCGTAACCGCCTCGATAAAAATAGAAGAGAATGCAGTTCCCAAGTTTTTCAAAGCAAGACCGGTACCATATGCAATTCACCCAGCCGTCGAGGCAGAGCTGGAGAATCTGGAGAAGGCGGGCGTGTTGTCTAAGGTCGACTGGAGCGAGTGGGCGACACCCATCGTCCCTGTCATGAAAAAAATGCTAAGCAATAAGTCCGGAGAGCCAAGGAAGATTTGCATCTGTGGGGATTTCAAGGTGACAGTGAACACCTTAACAACCTCGAACAGGTGCTCACTAGACTACGGGAACATGGGCTGCGAGCCAACTGCCCCAAGTGCGAATTTTTTAAGAAACAGATATCGTATTGTAGCCACGTGATTGATGAAGAGGGGTTACATAAGTCCCCTGACAAAATTGAAGCGGTTGTTAAGGCCCCAGCGCCTGAAAATGTGTCGCAACTGAGGTCATTCCTCGGATTGCTGAATTACTATCATAAGTTTTTGCCGAATTTGTCGACAATTCTGCACCCACTGAACGCCCTGCTACGAACGGGGGTAGCATGGAAATGGAACGATGATTGTAAGCGTGCTTTTCAGAAGAGTAAGGACTTAATCACTACAAGGGAAGTATTGGCTCACTACAACGCAGCGCTGCCAATCAGGCTGGCGTGTGATGCGTCTCCCTACGGCATTGGGGCGGTACTGTCACATAAATTCCATGATGGTTTAGAGAGGCCGATAGCTTTTGCGTCACGCTCGTTAACTTCTGCCGAGCGTAACTACGCCCAGATTGACAGAGAGGCCCTCAGCCTAGTGTGGGGGGTGAAGAAGTTCAATCACTATCTGCACGGTCAAAAATTTACTCTACTAACCGATCATCAACCTCTTGTCTCCATTTTCAACCCTCAGAAGGGCGTACCGATAATGACGGCACAACGGCTGCAGAGATGGTCCCTTTTCCTAGGGGCACACCAATAAAACATCGAGTACGAAGGAACTAAACAGCATGGAAATGCTGATGGATTGTCACGCCTACCGTTGCCGACGGTGGAAGAAGAAGACCTGGCAGTGGATCCAATGGAGTTATTCCACTCGACCATAGTCGAATGTCTCCCTGTGACGAATGCAAACATAGAAAAGGAAACACGGAATGACCCGACACTATCACGAGTCTATGATTTAACGGTGAAGGGATGGCCAGCACATGGCGAACCACTGCTGCCAGCATTCTCGCCGAGAAGAGAACAGCTGTCAGTGTGCAGAGGAACCTTGATGTGTGGATCCAGAGTAGTAATTCCACCTAAGTTGACGGATAGAGTACTCAATGAGCTTCATGAGGGTCATCTGGGTGGGGTAAAAATGAAGAACTTAGCCAGAGCGTTTGTGTGATGACCAGGAATCGATAGAGAAATCGAAGAGATGACCAAGAGCTGTGCAGGATGCCAGAAGGTCCAAAACGCCCCACCACAAGCTCCTCTGCATCCATGGGAGTGGCCCTCATCTCCATGGCAACGGGTGCACATTGATTTTGCTGGTCCCTTCATGGACTCGATGTTTTTAATTGCGGTGGATGCACATTCAAAGTGGCCAGAGGTAATAAAAATGTCCTCAACCACCACGGAAAAAACTATCACAGTTTTGCGAACCATATTCGCCAGGAATGGGCTGCCTGAACAGATTTGCTCTGACAATGGACCACAGTTTGTGTCTGAAGAGTTCCGGAGGTTCTTAAAGAACAATGGCGTTAAGCATTACACATCTGCCCCATATCATCCAGCCACTAATGGATTGGCCGAGAGGTTTGTCCAAACATTCAAAAAGGCTATCAAGGCAATGTGTAATGAAGATATACTCCTACAACACAAGGTGGACAACTTCTTGTTTGCCTACCGGAATGCGACACATGCGGTTACCAACCAAACTCCAGCCATGATGTTCTTCAATCGAAGACTACGATGCCGCTTTGATTTGGTTAAGCCAAACGTCTGAAGAGATGTGGAGAACAGGCAGTTTCAGAATATGAATGAAAGGCCGACCAGGAGTTTTAAGATAGGTCAACCAGTTTTGGCCCGGGACTACCGCACTGCGAAATGGCAGCCAGGAACGATTTGTACACGACAAGGACCTCTCATGTATACCGTGGACGTTGGGGAGAGCATTGTAAGACGCCATGCTGACCAGATTCTAGAGTCACTGGAAAACGTCAACTCCACACCACGATCTGGTACACCTGGCAATGAAATCGACGTACCAATTGCAGCTACCACAGAATCGGTGATATTGGAAGCAGATGAACCAAACAACGACATTGATCTCGACTCAACATTGCCAGAAGAACCTGATACCCCAAAGAGGCGTTATCCAGAAAGAATCAGGAAGCCTCCTCAAAGACTGAACCTATAATTGCTTAAACTTAACCAATGTATCTAGCAACCGTAATTGTGATTGTAATTAGTTATCATTTAGTTGTTAAATGAATGTTATGTACTGTTTATCTAAAAGGGGAGGAATTGTTGTGTATGTACCTTTAAGAGAATAACTGGTCTCAGGCTGCAGTACCGGCAGTGACCACCCCTGTATAAAAGGCGCTAGAGAGCCTCTGTTTGTTAGTTTCACTATTGACTTCCACCAGTAAAGACTTGTTTGTGTTCACTCCTGCTGGTCCGTGTCTCAATCATTCACAGACTTAACAATCACCGCCCCAGGATATCGCTGCAGGAGTTCCTCAGGGCAGTGTCCTAGGCCCAACCATCATCAGTTAATAATAATAATAATTAATAATTCAACTTTATTGTCATTGCACAAGTACATGAACAACGAAATGTGATCTTGCAAGCTCCCATGACTGGGAGAAGCAAAGCCGCTGCGTGCCGCCATTCCATTTCCACCATTCCTCCTGTCCAACCTTCAGCCCAACGTCCGGGCCTGCTCACCAACCGCTCCTTCTTCCGTGACCTTCTCACCAACCGCCCCTCCTCGGGGCTCTTTCCGTGACCTTCTGTACCTGGTCTTCCCTGATGGTCACCCCTCCAGGTATTAACCAGGCCTGGCTCTGCTTAGCTTCCAAGCCTTGCGCCAGTGACCCTGTCCCTAGTCCCAGGAACAGGGCTTCATCAATGACCTTCCCTCCAACATAAAGTCAGAAATGGGGATGTTCGCTGATGACTGCACAGTGTTCAGCGCCATTCACAACTCCTCAGATAATGAAGCAGTCCATGCCCGCATGCAACAAGACCTGGACGACGTTCAGGCTTGGGCTGATAAATGGCAGGTAACATTCACGCCTCAGAAGTGCCAGGCAATGACTATCTCTAACAAGCGAGAGTCTAACCACCTCCCCTTGACATTCAACGGCATTACTGTAGTGTATGTACCCGTCTATCTTTAAGGGAACTATTGAATGTAACCGTTCACCTTTAAGGGAACTACTTTAGGTGTGGCACTATTTGTTTGGCTTCTGTATACTGTAACACCGACAGTGACCACACCAGTATATAAGTGTTGTGGCAGGATTGCTGGGGCAGATTCGCCCGGACCTTCGAATAGTAAAGACCTGTTTGTTTGTTACTTCTGAAGTCTGTGTATTTATTAACTGCACAACCCACAGACTTTACAGTGGCGACGAGTCCGATCGTACCCTGCGGCAAGATTACCAAAGCAAGAAGAGCGTCGAAGAGAGGCAACCGCCCTCGTCGTGCTGCTGGAAGAAAACACGAGGCTGCAGCAGGAGAAGGTGGAAGACTTTAGCAACAAAAGCTTCCATTAGCAACAGGCACTGACTACCCTTCTACCACGGTTCGGAGTGAGCCGATCAGCTGGAAACAAGGCGGCCGAAGAGACTGTGAGTAGGGGAAGGTGTAGAAGTATCCGGAGGATAAGGGCAGAGCACTCGACCTCGGTCGAGGGGGAGCTGAGCCGGTCAGAAGTCGGGTGCAACGGCGTCGGGTGACAGCCGGACCGCGATCGGCGGGAAAAACCGGGCAGCGACCGCAGCCACGAAGCGCTGAGACTGTGAGTAGGCGCGGGAAGAGGAACCCAGCCGCAGCCGGGGAGGGAAACACCGGTCTGCGAGAGGGCTGGGAGGTGAACAGGAACCGTGCGGGTGGGAGAGAGAGACAGAGCCGAGCAAGGGGAGAGAGACTGCGTGAGAGCCAGTCCAGTGGCTGAGCTGTCCTCCACCAACGGGGTACCCAGAGCCGGTAGAACCGAACGTGCGGGAGAGGGAGAGACAGAGCCGAGCAAGGGGAGAGAGACTGTGCGAGAGCCAGTCCAGCGGCTGAACTGTTCTCCACCAACGGGGTACCCAGGGCCGGTAGCACCGAACGTGTGGGAGAGAGAGCGACAGAGCCGGGTACGGAGAGAGAGACTGCGCGAGAGCCAGTCCAGCGGCTGAACTGTCCTCCGTTAACGGGGTGTACCCAGCGCCGGTAGAGCCGTGCGGGCGGGAGGAAAAGACAGAGCCGAGTAAGGGGAGCTGTGCGGAAGCCAGCCAGCGGCTGAACCTGTCCGCTGTGGGGGAAGCGTACCCCTTCCGCCGGGAAGAAACGCGGGAAGCCGCCATTAGGCGGAGAAGACGCCAGAAGCGGGAAACCGCCATTGAAGTGGGCGGGGCGAGAAAGGAAGAGCGGGAAACCGCCATTTTTGCGGGAAAACCGCCATCTTAACTGACATACCGCCATTGAAGTGGGCGGGGAGAGAAGGAAAGAGCGGGAAACCGCCGATTTCGCGGGAAAACCGCCATCTTAGAAATAAACAAAGAAATAAGAATACTTAAAGAAATACTGGTGCTGCTCCCAAGGGAAGAAAGATGCCTAAGCGAGGGAATATTAACGACTTTAATTCTGAAATAGAAGACTGGGCCACGTACGTGGAACGCATAGAGATCTATTGCGAAGCCAACAAAATAGAGGAAGACGACAAGGCGATAACATTGCTAAACTCGATGGGGGCAAAAACATACGGGCTCTTGAAGCATCTAATAGCACCAGATAAACCAGCGGATCAGACCTTCGAAGAGATTGTGGCTGTGCTGAAGGACCACTTGAACCCCACACCGTTGATGCTGGCTGAACGATTCAAATTCTACGCAAGAACACAGAGGAAAGACGAAAGCAATGCGGAATACTTGGTCGAACTGCGTAGGCTAGCGAAATACTGCCAGTTCGGAGGGAATCTGACAGAAGCACTGCGGGACAAGTTCGTATGCGAATTGTCCAAAGAAGGGATGCAGAAGCGACTACTGGAAGAGAACGACCTCACACTGGACAGGGCTGTCCTTATAGCTGCATCGCACGAAGCCGCAGCGAAAGGAACGGCGGAAATGCAACTAAAGGCGGCGGCACTCGGGGTGGACCAAATTACTTCAAGCACAACAAAATGCTACCGTTGTGGGAAGACAACGCATGACCAGAATCAATGCTGGTTTAAGAACCAAGAGTGTAGGAAATGTGGCAAACTGGGTCACATCGCGAAGGTATGCCGGTCCAGGAAAAAGACCAACAATCAAAGGAAGCCACCACAAGAAAAGTACAACAAGGTACACAAGGTGGCTGAGAAGAGTTCAGACGAACAGAATTCAGACTCAGACCCAAACAACCTCCGGAGCTGGGTAGTCTGAGAATCCACAATGTGGGTAAAGAAACGGATCTACAGACCATCTGGGTCATACTAAAAATAGCTGGAGTCCAAGTAAGAATGGAGCTGGACACTGGGTCAGCTCTATCAGTCATCAACCGAAGGGACTACCACCGGCTATTCTCTCACATACCTTTAAGAAATACCAAGTTCGTATTACAGACATACACGGGGCATAACGTATACCCCGTGGGGAAAATAAGAGTCAAGGTGAGAGATAGGGGTAAAGAACACCCAAGAATGAACTTGTACGTATTACCTGAGGGAGGACCACCACTTCTAGGACGGGAGTGGATTAAGAAAATAGACATGGAATGGCATTACCTAAAAGCCATAATGAGGGAGGACTCGGTGCAAGCTATTAGCTCAGATTCTGAAATGGATGATGATAAGACCAAGTCGAATATGGAAGACAAGGCTAAAAGGGACTTGCCGACGATGGGGAAGAAAACGAAGACATGCAGAAGGACTTATGGTACCAAGAAGAATAAAGCTGCAGAGCAGAACTCCAGGTTGACAGAGAATTCTGAGCCTGTTCAAGCAAAGGATTCATCCACGACGGAAGAACACCGAGCTCGGACGCAAACTTATGTCAAAGTACGACAACAATTAGAACAGTTGAGTGACCGTCTCGTACAAGAGATGAAAAATATGGAAAAGTTCTGGGACACCGAATGGGAGAACCTGGAAAGACAACAGAGACAGCTAGCTCAAGCAGAGAGCGACCATAAAGCCATCGTGGTCAAATACCAATCACATTCCCCTGATGCTGTTCAGGAACTAGAATATTTACAGAACGAACCAAAGGAAGAGGAATCTTCAGGGAGCCAGGATTTTATTCCAGTTCTTCTCTACGACTCCTTACAAGCAGAGTGTGAGAAGTTGAAAGAACAGTATGAACAGGCCCAGGCTACAATTCTGGAGGGGGTTAACTCGGCAGCCTCCGAAAAGCTAGTTTCAGTAGAAGCATATGAACAACTAAAGGTTGAACATGAGCAAGAAGTCCAAAGGCTGCAGGAAATTCTTGATGAGCTCAAGGCCAAGACAGACTCATCGGTAGAAGTTCCATCCATAGATGAGAAATTAGAGGTGGAAATCATGGCAGAGCATGAAAGACAGGATGTCCAAGAACTTATAAAAACATTGAAGGACACCCAAGACAAATATGAGGCGGCAATGACCGAGGTTCAACAACTTGAAGAACAGATTCAACTGGGAATCCTTTCAGTGGAAGAAAAGGAAACTGTAAGAATGGTCCCTGAACATGAACTAGAGAGCATCAGGGCGCAACTTTTCCGAGCGCTGAAAGCCAAAGTTCAAGAGGAACGTAAGGTGGAAGTATTGGAGAAAGAGGTGGATGAAATGGAGAAGACTCTGATCCACCGTGTTCCCAGGGAAGAGTTAACGGTCAGCCAACTCCTTCATATGCTGAAGGACAAGACTCTGCAAGGGGAACAATCTGAACACGAGCTTCAATCTTCAGGGGGAACGAGTTCGGAGCTCTCAAAAGTCACGGAGATAGCTGAGGTGGCAACACAAATTTTACAAGGATGCCAAAAGTACGTTGAATCACGTCAAGGTGAACAGAAGAATGGGGAAACCGTTACTTCAGTAGAAGGGTTAAATAGCCTGATAACGCAATTACCGATGGAAGGGAAGGTATTGAACTCACAAATGAGGTCCGTCGTGAAGGAATGGCAGATAACCCAGGAAGAGCGGGATGAATATGAATGCATGAAGAAGGCTTTTCAAGAAAGACGTCTAGGGAAGGAACCACTGTCAGCTAACGTCCAGACGGGTGAGGAGGAAGAAGAAGGCTCTCTCGCTGGCCTAACTCAGGACGAACCCGAATATTACCATGACCTGTTGAGTGACACTGAATATTACGAGGATGTGGTCTGCCCAGCTTGTGATGAAAACTCTCAAAGTGCTGAAATCCGGATGAAGCACTTAAGGTCTAAGGAACATAGAGAGTTGGTGGCGCTACAGCTGGCAGCCGAGAAAGGAGCTCCGAGAGTTTCAAAAAGGCAGAAAAGAAAAAGAAGAAGCAGAAGATAATAACTGTCTAAAATATTAGCACTTCTACCATTCCAGGCGGGACATTACGAAAGGAGCTAAATTAGGAAAAACTGGAAAATGTCAAGACAGCCAGTTGGTTGTAAAAGTCCGCACTGCTGGTTCAACAGGACGAAAGTTCAAGCTGTTACGTCAAGAAAAAGGCTATGGAGGAGTCACGCTAGCCAGGTGAACCGGCTACACCAAAGAAATGTTGTTCGGAACGAGTCAAGATCAGAGACTGAATCTATGAACTGTTTCCGCAGAGACTGAACCTGTGAACTGTTTCCACCGAGATTATATCTGTAAATTGTTTTATATGACATTGACTCCACCGAGATTATATCTGTAATTTGTTTTATAGGAAGTTGAAGATATGTATGTTTAACGGGGACTCTGTAAGTAATAAGCTAAAAAGGGAGGATTGTAGTGTATGTACCCGTCTATCTTTAAGGGAACTATTGAATGTAACCGTTCACCTTTAAGGGAACTACTTTAGGTGTGGCACTATTTGTTTGGCCTCTCTATACTGTAATACCGATAGTGACCACACCAGTATATAAGTGTTGTGGCAGGATTGCTGGGGCAGATTCGCCCGGAACTTCGAATAGTAAAGACCTGTTTGTTTGTTACTTCTGAAGTCTGTGTATTTATTAACTGCACAACCCACAGACTTTACAATTACCATCGCCAAATCCCCCACCATCAACATCCTAGGGGTCACCATTGACCAGAAACTTAACTGGACCAGCCACATAAATACTGTGGCAACAAGAGCAGGTCAGAGTCTAGGTATTCTGCAACGAGTGTCTCACCTCCTGACTCCCCAAAGGCTTTCCACCATCTACAAGGCACAAGTCAGGAGTGTGATGGAATACTCCCCACTTGCCTGGATGACTGCAGCTCCAACAACACTCAAGAAGCTCGACACCATCCAGGACAAAGCAGCCCGCTTGATTGGCACCCCATCCACCACCATAAACATTCACTCCCTCCACCACTGGCGTACCGTGGCTGCAGTGTGTACCATCTACAAGATGCACTGCAGCAATTCACCAAGGCTTCTTCGGCAGCACCTCCCAAACCCGCGACCCCTTCCACCTAGAAGGACAAGGGCAGCAGGCGCATGGGAACACCACCACCTCCAAGTTCCCCTCCAAGTCACACACCATCCTGATTTGGAAGTATATCGGCCAATCCTTCATCGTCGCTGGGTCAAAATCCTGGAACTCCCTCCCCAACAGCACTGTGGGAGTACCTTCACCACACGGACTGCAGCGGTTCAAGAAGGCGGCTCACCACCACCTTCTCAAGGGCAATTAGGGATGGGCAATAAATGCTGGCCATGCCAGTGACGCGCACATCCCATTAAACAAATAATAAAAAATAAAATGTTGGTTGCTTTCTGGTGCTTTGCCCACATGACCATTCTTGACAATGAGTGCTGGTCAACCATTTGACTGAGCCCAATCTTGTCCTCACCTGATGTCTACACATAACACACCTGTCTGGTTAACATCAGCTGAGCAGACTGGGGATTGAATGCAGAATCTTCTTGTCTGTATGGCTGAACTACTAGCTGGATAAACTTGTTCAGGGGTGGGGAAAGGTGTCAGCAGCACTTTGAGAACTAACTGAGAAAACAAAGGAGGCTTAGCAATGTCACATCAATAGCATGAATGCATCGTAATCCAAACTCTGACAACATCACTCTACTGCAGTTGGGAGAATGCATTTTTTCTTATTTTCTACAAAATCCTTCCTCATGGCCTCTTGAAGTCTGTAACACTGTTTGCTGCTGAGAGTTGTTTTTTTTTGAAAGAGGCCATACCACTGCCATACATGTCAAATGGGTCTTTGTTTGTTGCCAAACACATGACTGGATGATGGGATTTGTGTGAAGAAAAACCCATCAAATTGATTAAATTGTAAAATTGCCATTGGGTCACTCACACGATGGAAATGATGCTCCCTGGTCCCGCCGAGTAAAACCAATAGTTCTCATTTAATACAGACGAATAGTTGTAAATGTTAGTCAGGGAGTTGTGCTGCCCTGTCAGGATTCCTGGCTTGGGTGCATACTCTAGTCAACAGGCTACAGCTTGTTTAGTTTGGGTACTGAGGTTTTTAGGGTGTGTAATTTGTGTAACTGATGTTATTGATACTTGTGCAAAATGGGCAATAAGGTCTACGCCCAAGCTGAGCCAGGTTTGTCAGGCACAAGACATTTGCCAGCATGTTTATGTGATGTGTTGTGCTGTGATCATCACAAACTCACTGTGATTTCAAACTCCCACGTTAAAGGCGCATTTTGTTCTCAGGGATTTTCCCTTCTGTATGCGGTGGCCGGTTCCGATTTGATTCTTGGTCTGTGCTGAGTCAGCTGGTCTCGGCTGGGGCATTGGTTGGGGGCTCAGAGGCTCTAGATTGGGGTTTGGGTTTAAACAGCCCGCATTCCGAAACAGACATGGCGGTCTCCTTCAGCCGTGGCCCAGTGGGTAGCACCCTCGCCTCTAAGTCAGAAAATTGTGGGTTCAAGTCCCACTACAGGGACTTGCGCACAAAAATCCAGCCTGACACTCCAGTGCAGTGCTGAGGGAGTGCCGCACTGTCAGAGGTGCTGTCTTTCGGATGAGACGTTTGTGATGAAATATTCCATTCATCACTGCCTGTGACTGTGGTCGGTTTCAGTGTCATTTCCCTTCCCCCAGTCCTCATTGTATTGTTTATTGGAATGTGCTGGAATGTGCTGTGTGTAGGGCTCCGCCCATACCTGGCCCCTTTTGTAAGCTAGCTCAGTCTGGCCTCAGTCTCCAGAAGGAAGATACCTCTCTCTCTTACGTGTTACTTTCTAAGTTAATAAAAGCCTTGTTTTGTTTCGCTAACATCGAGTCTCGGAATTATTGAGGCACATCAATTTTATTAACTTATTTTTCAACACTATGGATCAACTCCTGAAACCCGAACGTTTGGATTTGGATCAACATGCTCCGGACGCATCAGCACGCTTCGGACACTGGTTTGAGTGTATGGAATTCTTCCTGGACAATTCCGCAGCCGTCAAAGACGCTACGGATGCTGCGAGGATGAGACTCGGAATTCTGCGGAATTGGGTAAGCCACCGGGTTTACCCCCTCATCCAAGACGCCGATACGTACCAGGCCGCCTGCGACATCTTAAAGGCGCATTACCAGCAGCCTACGAATGAGGCGTATGCTAGGCATCTGCTCGCTACTCGCGCACAGCGACCTGGGGAATCGGTGGAGGAGTTCCTAAGCACCCTGAAAATGCTTGGCAAAGACTGCAAGTGCCGAGATGTAAAAGCCGCAGTGTACACTGACGAGCTTGTTCGCGATGCCTTTATCACAGGCCTCAGCTCCACTTACATCCGGCAAAGACTGCTGGAAAAAACGGGGTTGGACCTGAAACAGGCTGCGGACAGCGCGCGATCCCTGGATGTGGCCCAGAGAAACTCGGACGCCTACTCTTCAGCCCGCGCCGTCCACGCCGCCACGTGTGCACCGAGGGCGCCGCCATCTTGGAAGGCATCTTCCCCGCCCGGCAGCCCGACACCGGCGGGGCCCCGCTCTCCCCCCAGAAGCCCTACGACAGCCGCGACGCGTCAGGGACCCAACTGCTACTTCTGCGGGCAGCCAAAACACACCAGAAACCTGTGCCCGGCGAAAGGCACCACCTGCTTTAAGTGCGGTAAGAAGGGGCACTTCGGGAAGGTGTGCAGAGGGAACCCCGCCGGAAAACCAACCGCCGGAAAACCCGCCACCGCCGCGTGTGCGCCGTGGAAGCGCCCATCTTGGACGCCATCTTGCCCAACCTCGTGGGGTCCGCCATCTTATGAGCAGACAGCGTGGACGCCATCTTGTATCGATCAGGGCCCTACAGTGGCATCGGTCACAGTGGACCAGACCAGGCCGCACCCGCTATCCAAATCAATGGTGGACATCGAGGTAAACGGGTGCCCGGTTAAATGTTTAATTGACAGTGGAAGCACGGAGAGTTTTATCCACCCTGAACTGGCACAACAACTCTCCCTAAAGGTGGTCCCTGCTCAGGGTACCATCTCTATGGCTGATAAAACCCAGACATCGACCATTCTGGGTTACTGCACGGTACAATTGGGCGTTAACGGAACTGTATACGATAATTTTAAAGTATTAATCATGAAGAACCTATGCGCGAGCGTGATCTTGGGCCTGGATTTCCAGTGCAACCACCAAAGCATCACGCTCAAGTACGGTGGGTCCCAGCTGCCCCTCACAGTGTGCGGTCTGGCTACCCTGAAGGTAAAGCCGCCTTCGCTATTCGCGAACCTTACCCCTAACTGCCGGCCAATAGCGACCAAAAGCAGGAGGTACAGCTGGGAGGACAGGCGGTTTATCGCGACCGAGGTAGACAGGCTCCTGAAAGAGCGCATTATTGAACGCAGCAACAGCCCGTGGCGCGCCCAAGTGGTAGTGGTAAGGGGTAGCGAGAAGAAATGGATGGTGATCGACTATAGTCAAACGATCAACAGGTACACCCAACTAGACGCCTACCCGCTACCCCGCATATCAGGAATGGTGAACCAAATCGCCCAATACCGGGTGTTCTCCACCATCGACCTCAAGTCAGCGTACCACCAGCTCCCTATCAGACCAGAGGACCGCCCGTACACCGCCTTCGAGGCGAACGGACGCCTCTACCAATTCCTCAGAGTCCCCTTTGGGGTGACGAATGGGGTCTCGGTCTTTCAGAGGGAGATGGACCGCATGGTCGATGACCACCACTTGCAGGCAACCTTCCCCTACCTCGACAACGTCACCATCTGCGGCCACAATCAGCAGGATCACGACTCGAACCTCGAGAGGTTCCTGGAAACCGCACAAAAACTCAACCTCACCTACAACGAGGACAAGTGCGCTTTCAACACCACGCGCCTCTGCATACTAGGCAGCGTGGTGGAGAATGGGGAAATCGGACCAGACCCCGACCGATTGCGCCCCCCACGGGAGCTGCCCCTGCCCAACACTCCCAAAGCCCTGAAAAGGTGCCTGGGGTTATTTTCTTATTATTCCCAATGGGTCCCCAACTACTCCGACAAAGCCCGCCCCCTCTTGAAAGCATCCTCTTTTCCGCTCTCTGCTGAGGCCCACGCCACCTTCAAAAGCATTAAGCAGGATATTGAGCAGGCCACGCTACAGGCAGTGGACGAGAACACTCCATTTCAAGTGGAAAGTGATGCGTCTGACTTCGCCTTGGCGGCCACCCTCAACCAGGCGGGGCGGCCCGTAGCTTTCTTCTCAAGGACCCTCCAAGGGCCCGAGATCAGACACTCCTCCATGGAAAAGGAGGCCCAAGCCATCGTGGAGGCAGTGCGCCACTGGCGCCACTACCTAGCCGGCAAACGCTTCACCCTACTTACCGACCAGCGGTCGGTAGCGTTTATGTTCAATAATAAACAGAGGGGGAAGATTAAAAATGATAAGATTCTTAGGTGGCGGATCGAGCTCTCCACCTTCGAGTACGACATCATTTACCGGCCAGGGGCCCTTAACGAATCCCCTGACGCCCTCTCACGAGGGATGTGTGCCAGCGCCACCGGGGATCGGCTACAGACCCTCCACAACGACCTCTGCCACCCAGGGGTCACGCGGCTGTTCCACTTCATAAAGTCCCGTAACTTACCCTACTCGATTGAGGAAGTTCGGTCTCTGACCAGGAACTGCCGCACTTGCGCTGAGTGCAAGCCTCGGTTCTACCGCCCAGATAGAGCCCACTTAATCAAAGCTACACGGCCCTTTGAGCGGCTCAGCTTAGATTTCAAGGGCCCCCTCCCGTCCGTCGACCGCAATGTTTACTTCCTGAACATTGTGGACGAATACTCCCGGTTCCCATTCGCCTTCCCCTGCCCAGACATGACCAGCGCCACGGTCATTAAATGCCTCAACAGCCTGTTCTGCCTGTTCGGTATGCCGAGCTACATCCATACGGATAGGGGGGCGTCCTTCATGAGTGAAGAGCTACGCCAGTACATGCTGTCCAAGGGGATCGCCACGAGCCGTACCACCAGCTACAACCCCCGGGGTAACGGCCAAGTGGAGCGAGAGAACGGGACAGTATGGAAAGCAGCCATCTAGCTCTAAGGACCAAGGGCCTCCCTATCTCCCGCTGGCAGGAAGTCCTCTCGGATGTGCTCCATTCGATACGGTCGCTATTGTGTACGGCCACTAATGCCACGCCTCATGAACGAATGTTTGTCTTTCCCCGGAAATCCACCTCAGGCGTATCCATGCCGTCATGGCTCTCCACCCCAGGTCCGGTACTCGTGCGAAGGCATGTGAGGGGCCACAAGACGGACCCTCTCATGGAGCCAGTACACCTACTCCACGCCAACCCCCAATACGCATATGTCCGGCACGCCGACGGAAGGGAGGACACCGTGTCCATAAAAGACGCCGCCCCAGCCGGCATCGACAACAACCACGGCAATAGCAGCAACAACGATCACAGCAACTCTTACCCACCCACTACTCTTTCATCACCCCCGGAAGAACATCGACCAACGGCACCCCCACCAACTACCCCTTCAACAACCCTGGCGGCACCCCCGGCAGAGACCCAGGAGACTACCGGGGACACCCAGCCGACACCCGTGGCACCACAACAGCCACGTCGGTCGCAGAGGACTATCAAACCCCCGAACAGACTAAATCTATAGAAGGGGTGAATGTGATGAAATATTCCATTCATCACTGCCTGTGACTGTGGTCGGTTTCAGTGTCATTTCCCTTCCCCCAGTCCTCATTGTATTGTTTATTGGAATGTGCTGGAATGTGCTGTGTGTAGGGCTCCGCCCATACCTGGCCCCTTTTGTAAGCTAGCTCAGTCTGGCCTCAGTCTCCAGAAGGAAGATACCTCTCTCTCTTACGTGTTACTTTCTAAGTTAATAAAAGCCTTGTGTTGTTTCGCTAACATCGAGTCTCGGAATTATTGAGGCACATCAACGTTAAACCCTGTCTGCTCTCTCAGGTGGACGAAACAGATCCCAGGGTACTATTTCGAAGGAGAGCAGAGGGTTAATATTTATCCCTCAATCAACATCGCTAAAAACAGATTATCTGGTCATTATCACATTGCTGTTGTGGGAGCTTGCTGTGTGCAAATTGGTTGCCACGTTTCCTACATTACAACAGTGACTACACTTCAAAAAGTACTTCATTGGCTGTAAAGTGCTTTGGGGCATCCGGTGGTCGTGAAAGGCGCTATAGAAATGCAAGTCTTTCTTTTTTTCTGTGCTGTTTCATTCGATGATTCTATGATTTTCACTCCCATTAGCGATGTGGTGACCCCTGCTGAAAAGTCCATGAAGTATGTGAACACTGGGTGTGGACAGGGTTGACTGTCATACACTCCAAGCTCAAACAGTCAGCCAACTTTGCAGGGCAATGGGGAAAGAGCAGGGGCAGTGGGACTAATTGGAGAGCTCTTTCAGAGAGCCGGCACAGGCACGGTGGGCTGAATGGCCTCCTTCTTTGATTGTGTGATTCACTGTCTGGACTGATATAGGAAAACACGCAACTTGGGTGAGGTACCAGAGCAATGCTGCACCCCAGCGTGAGTGAGGGGCCTCAGCGGAGGAGAACATTCCCATTACTTAAAAAAATGAACACTGACATCTTTTTGTCGATTTCTCTATCTCTTTTTCATTTGAAATTTTAGCTTAAACAGTGGAAGTTGTCATCAGTGGAACGTCACACGGTGAGAGCGGAATTAACAGAAGCAGAGTTGAGATATGAAGCATCCTCGGTTCTGGCCTACTACTGTTAATTCAACTGTTCACACAGGGGGTGATGGGTGAACGGGGCTCGGTGCGAGTTAGGACACGGGGCAGTGAGTACAGGGAGTGAGGGGTGAACGGGGCTTGGTGCGAGTTAGGACACGGGGCAGTGAGTACAGGGAGTGATGGGTGAACGGGGCTTGGTGCGAGTTAGGACATGGGGCAGTGAGCACAGGGGGTGATGGGTGAACGGGGCTTGGTGCGAGTTAGGACACGGGGCAGCGAGCACAGGGGTGATGGGTGAACGGGACTGGGTGTGAGTTAGGACACGGGGCAGCGAGCCCAGGGGGTGATGGATGAACGGGACTTGGTGCGATATAGGACACGGGGCAGCGAGCACAGGGGTGATGGGTGAACGGAGCTCGGTGCGAGTTAGGACATGGGCAGCGAGCACAGGGGGTGATGGGTGAACGGGACTGGGTGCGAGTTAGGACACGGGACAGCGAGCCCAGGGGGTGATGGGTGAACGGGACTGGGTGTGAGTTAGGACACGGGACAGCGAGCCCAGGGGGTGATGGGTGAACGGGACTGGGTGTGAGTTAGGACACGGGACAGCGAGCACAGGGGGTGATGGGTGAACGGGACTGGGTGTGAGTTAGGACACGGGACAGCGAGCCCAGGGGGTGATGGGTGAACGGGGCGTGGTGCGAGTTAGGACATGGGGCAGTGAGCACAGGGGTGATGGGTGAACGGGACTGGGTGCAAGTTAGGACACGGGGCACTGAGCACAGGGGGTGATGGGTGAACGGGACTGGGTGTGAGTTAGGACACGGGGCAGCGAGCACAGGGGTGATGGGTGAACGGGACTGGGTGTGAGTTAGGACACGGGGCAGTGAGCACAGGGGGCGATGGGTGAACGGGACTTGGTGCGAGTTAGGACACGTGGCAGCGAGTCCAGGGCGTGATGGGCGAACGGGGCTTGGTGCTAATTAGGACACGGGGCAGTGAGCACAGGGGGTGATGGGTGAACGGGACTTGGTGCGAGTTAGGACACGGGGCAGTGAGCACAGGGGGCGATGGGTGAACGGGACTTGGTGCGAGTTAGGACACGTGGCAGCGAGTCCAGGGCGTGATGGGCGAACGGGGCTTGGTGCTAATTAGGACACGGGGGAGTGAGCACAGGGGGTGATGGGTGAACGGGACTGGGTGTGAGTTAGGACACGGGGCAGTGAGCACAGGGGCTGATGGGTGATCGGGACTGGGTGTGAGTTAGGACACGGGGCAGTGAGCACAGGGGGTGATGGGTGAACGGGACTGGGTGTGAGTTAGGACACGGGGCAGTGAGCACAGGGGCTGATGGGTGATCGGGACTGGGTGTGAGTTAGGACACGGGGCAGTGAGCACAGGGGGTGATGGGTGAACGGGACTGGGTGTGAGTTAGGACATGGGGCAGTGAGCACAGGGGGTGATGGGTGAACGGGACTGGGTGTGAGTTAGGACACGGGGCAGTGAGCGCAGGGGGTGATGGGTGAACGGGACTCGGTGCGAGTTAGGACACGGGGCAGTGAGCACAGGGGTTGATGGGTGAACGGGACTCGGTGCTAGTTAGGACACGGGGCAGTGAGCACAGGGGGTGATGGGTGAACGGGACTGGGTGTGAGTTAGGACACGGGGCAGTGAGCACAGGGGGTGATGGGTGAACGGGACTGGGTGCAAGTTAAGACATGGGGCAGTGAGCACAGTGGGTGATGGGCTAAAGCGGCTTGGTGCGAGTTCGGACACGGGGCAGTGAACACAGGGGGTGATGGGTGAACGGGACTGGGTGCGAGTTAGGACACGGGGCAGTGAACACAGGGGGTGATGGGTGAATGGGACTGGGTGCGAGTTAGGACACGGGGCAGTGAGCACAGGGGGTGATGGGTGAACGGGGCTTGGAGAGAGTTAGGACACGGGGCAGTGAGCACAGGGGGTGATGGGTGAACGGGGCTTGGTGCGAGTTAGGATACGGGGCAGTGAGCACAGCAGGTGATGGGTGAACGGGACTGGGTGTGAGTTAGGACACGGGGCAGTGAGCACAGGGGGTGATGGGTGAACGGGACTGGGTGTGAGTTAGGACACGGGGCAGTGAGCACAGGGGGTGATGGGTGAATGGGACTGGGTGTGAGTTAGGACACGGGGCAGTGAGCACAGGGGGTGATGGGTGAGCGGGACTGGGTGTGAGTTAGTACACGGGGCAATGAACACAGGGGGTGATGGGTGAACGGGACTGGGTGTGAGTTAGGACACGGGTCAGTGAGCACGGGGTGATGGGTGAACGGGACTGGGTGTGAGTTAGGACACGGGGCAGTGAGCACAGGGGGTGATGGGTGATTGGGACTTGGTGTGAGTTAGGACACGGGGCAGTGAGCACAGGGGGTGATGGGTGAATGGGACTGGGTGCGAGTTAGGACACGGGGCAGTGAGCACAGGGGGTGATGGGTGTAAGGGACTGGGTGTGAGTTAGGACACGGGGCAGTGAGCACAGGGGGTGATGGGTGAACGGGACTGGGTGTGAGTTAGGACACGGGGCAGTGAGCACAGAATGTGATGGGTGAACTGGACTGGGTGCAAGTTAGGACACGGGGCAGTGAGCACAGGGGGTGATGGGTGAACGGTACTGGGTGTGAGTTTGGACACGGGGCTGTTAGCACGGGGTGATGGGTGAACGGGACTGGGTGTGAGTTAGGAGACGGGGCAGTGAGCACAGGGGGTGATGGGTGAACGGGACTTGGTGTGAGTTAGGACACAGGGCAGTGAGCACAGGGGGTGATGGGTGAACGGGACTGGGTGTGAGTTTGGACACGGGGCAGTGAGCACAGGGGGTGATGGGTGTAAGGGACTGGGTGTGAGTTAGGACACGGGGCAGCGAGTCCAGGGGGTGATGGGTGAACGGGACTTGGTGCGAGTTAGGACACGGGGCAGCGAGTCCAGGGGGTGATGGGTGAACGGGACTGGGTGCGAGTTAGGACACGGGGCAGTGAGCACAGGGGGTGATGGGTGAACGGGACTTGGTGTGAGTTAAGACACGGGGCAGTGAGCACGGGGTGATGGGTGAACGGGACTGGGTGTGAGTTACGACACGGGGCAGTGAGCACAGGGGGTGATGGGTGAACGGGACTGGGTGTGAGTTAGGACACGGGGCAGTGAGCACAGGGGGTGATGGGTGAACGGGACTGGGTGTGAGTTAGGACACGGGGCAGTGAGCACAGGGGGTGATGGGTGAACGGGACTGGGTGTGAGTTAGGACACGGGGCAGTGAGCACAGGGGGTGATGGGTGAACGGGACTGGGTGTGAGCTAGGACACGGGGCAGCGAGCACAGGGGGTGATGGGTGAACGGGACTGGGCGTGAGTTAGGACAAGGGGCAGCGAGCACAGGGTGTGATGGGTGAACGGGACTGGGTGTGAGTTAGGACACGGGGCAATGAACACAGGGGGTGATGGGTGAAAGGGACTGGGTGTGAGTTAGGACACGGGGCAGTGAGCACGGGGTGATGGGTGAACGGGACTGGGTGTGAGTTAGGACACGGGGCAGTGAGCACAGGGGGTGATGGGTGATCGGGACTTGGTGTGAGTTAGGACACGGGGCAGTGAGCACAGGGGGTGATGGGTGAATGGGACTGGGTGCGAGTTAGGACATGGGGCAGTGAGCACAGGGGGTGATGGGTGTAAGGGACTGGGTGTGAGTTAGGACACGGGGCAGTGAGCACAGGGGGTGATGGGTGAACGGGACTGGGTGTGAGTTGGGACACGGGGCAGTGAGCACAGAATGTGATGGGTGAACTGGCCTGGGTGCAAGTTAGGACACGGTGCAGTGAGCACAGGGGGTGATGGGTGAACGGTACTGGGTGTGAGTATGGACACGGGGCTGTTAGCACGGGGTGATGGGTGAACGGGACTGGGTGTGAGTTAGGACACGGGGCAGTGAGCACAGGGGGTGATGGGTGAACGGGACTTGGTGTGAGTTAGGACACAGGGCAGTGAGCACAGGGGGTGATGGGTGAACGGGACTGGGTGTGAGTTTGGACACGGGGCAGTGAGCACAGAGGGTGATGGGTGTAAGGGACTGGGTGTGAGTTAGGACACGGGGCAGCGAGTCCAGGGGGTGATGGGTGAACGGGACTTGGTGCGAGTTAGGACACGGGGCAGCGAGTCCAGGGGGTGATGGGTGAACGGGACTGGGTGCGAGTTAGGACACGGGGCAGTGAGCACAGGGGGTGATGGGTGAATGGGACTTGGTGTGAGTTAGGACACGGGGCAGTGAGCACGGGGTGATGGGTGAACGGGACTGGGTGTGAGTTAGGACACGGGGCAGTGAGCACAGGGGGTGATGGGTGAACGGGACTGGGTGTGAGTTAGGACACGGGGCAGTGAGCACAGGGGGTGATGGGTGAACGGGACTGGGTGTGAGTTAGGACACGGGGCAGTGAGCACAGGGGGTGATGGGTGAACGGGACTGGGTGTGAGCTAGGACACGGGGCAGCGAGCACAGGGGGTGATGGGTGAACGGGACTGGGCATGAGTTAGGACAAGGGGCAGCGAGCACAGGGGGTGATGGGTGAACGGGGCTCGGTGCGAGTTAGGACACGGGGCAGTGAGCACGGGGCGATGGGTGAACGGGACTTGGTGCGAGTTAGGACACGTGGCAGCGAGTCCAGGGCGTGATGGGCGAACGGGGCTTGGTGCTAATTAGGACACGGGGCAGTGAGCACAGGGGGTGATGGGTGAACGGGACTTGGTGCGAGTTAGGACACGGGGCAGTGAGCACAGGGGATGCTGGGTGAACTGGACTGGGTGTGAGTTAGGACACGGGGCAGTGAGCACAGGGGGTGATGGGTGAACGGGGCTTGGTGCGAGTTAGGACACGGGGCAGTGAGCACAGGGGTTGATGGGTGAACGGGACTGGGTGTGAGTTAGGACACGGGGCAGTGAGCACAGAGGCTGATGGGTGATCGGGACTGGGTGTGAGTTAGGACACGGGGCAGTGAGCACAGGGGGTGATGGGTGAACAGGACTGGGTGTGAGTTAGGACATGGGGCAGTGAGCACAGGGGGTGATGGGTGAACGGGACTGGGTGTGAGTTAGGACACAGGGCAGTGAGCGCAGGGGGTGATGGGTGAACGGGACTCGGTGCGAGTTAGGACACGGGGCAGTGAGCACAGGGGTTGATGGGTGAACGGGACTCGGTGCTAGATAGGACACGGGGCAGTGAACACAGGGGGTGATGGGTGAACGGGACTGGGTGTGAGTTAGGACACGGGGCAGTCAGCACAGGGGTGATGGGTGAACGGGGCTTGTTGCGAGTTAGGACACGGGGCAGTGAGCACAGGGGGTGATGGGTGAATGGGACTGGGTGTGAGTTAGGACACGGGGTAGTGAGCACAGGGAGTGATGGGTGAACGGGACTGGGTGTGAGTTAGGACACGGGGCAGTGAGCACAGGGGGTGATGGGTGAACGGGACTGGGTGTGAGTTAGGACACGGGGCAGTGAGCACAGGGGGCGGTATGTGAATGGGACTGGGTGTGAGTTAGGACACGGGGCAGTGAGCACAGGGGGTGATGGGTGAACCGGACTGGGTGTGAGTTAGGACACGGGGCAGTGAGCACAGGGGGTGATGGGTGAACGGGGCTTGGTGCGAGTTAGGACACGGGGCAGTGAGCACAGGGGGTGATGAGTGAATGGGACTGGGTGTGAGTTAGGACATGGGGCAGTGAGCACAGTGGGTGATGGGTGAATGGGACTGGGTGTGAGTTAGGACACGGGGCAGTGAGCACAGGGGGTGATGGGTGAACGGGACTGGGTGTGAGTTTGGACACGGGGCAATGAACACAGGGGGTGATGGGCGAACGGGACTGGGTGTGAGTTAGGACACGGGGCAGTGAGCACGGGGTGATGGGTGTACGGGACTGGGTGTGAGTTAGGACACGGGGCAGTGAGCACAGGGGGTGATGGGTGAACGGGACTTGGTGTGAGTTAGGACACGGGGCAGTGAGCACAGGGGGTGATGGGTGAACGGGACTGGGTGTGAGTTTGGACACGGGGCAGTGAGCACAGGGGGTGATGGGTGTAAGGGACTGGGTGTGAGTTAGGACACGGGGCAGTGAGCACAGGGGGTGATGGGTGAACGGGACTGGGTGTGAGTTTGGACACGGGGCAGTGAGCACAGGGGGTGATGGCTGAACGGGACTGGGTTTGAGTTCGGACACGGGGCAGTGAGCACAGGGGGTGATGGGTGAACGGGGCTCGGTGTGAGTTAGGACACGGGGCAGTGAGCACAGGGGGTGATGGGTGAACGGGACTGGGTGCGAGTTAGGACACGGGGCAGTGAGCACAGGGGTGATGGGTGAACGGGGCTGTGTGTGAGTTAGGACACGGGGCAGTGAGCATAGTGGGTGATGGGTGAACGGGACTGGGTGTGAGTTAGGGCACGGGGCAGTGAGCACAGGGGTGATGGGTGAACGGGGCTTGGTGCGAGTTAGGACACGGGGCAGCGAGCCCAGGGGGTGACGGGTGAACGGGACTTGGTGCGAGTTAGGACACGGGGCAGTGAGCACAGGGGGTGATGGGTGAACGGGACTTGGTGTGAGTTAGGACACGGAGCAGTGAGCACAGGGGGTGACGGGTGAACGGGACTGGGTGTGAGTTAGGACACGGGGCAGCGAGTCCAGGGGGTGATGGGTGAACGGGACTTGGTGCGAGTTAGGACACGGGGCAGAGAGTCCAGGGGGTGATGGTTGAACGGGACTTGGTGCGAGTTAGGACACGGGGCAGAGAGTCCAGGGGGTGATGGGTGAACGGTACTGGGTGCGAGTTTGGATACGGGGCAGTGAGCACAGGGGGTGATGGGTGAACGGGACTGGGTGTGAGTTAGGACACGGGGCAGTGAGCACAGGGGGTGATGGGTGAACGGGACTGGGTGTGAGTTAGGACACGGGGCAGTGAGCACAGAGGGTGATGGGTGAACGGGACTGGGTGCAAGTTAGGACACGGGGCAGTGAGCACAGGGGGTGATGGGTGAACGGTACTGGGTGTGAGTTTGGATACGGGGCTGTTAGCATGGGGTGATGGGTGAACGGGACTGGGTGTGAGTTAGGACACGGGGCAGTGAGCTCAGTGGGTGATGGGTGAACGGGACTGGGTTTGAGTTAGGACACGGGGCAGCGAGTCCAGGGGGTGATGGGTGAACGGGACTTGGTGCGAGTTAGGACACGGGGCAGTGAGCACAGGGGGTGGTGGGTGAACGGAACTGGGTGTGAGTTAGGACACGGGGCAGTGAGCACAGGGGGTGATGGGTGAACGGGACTGGGTGTGAGTTAGGACACGGGGCAGTGAGCACAGGGGTGATGGGTGAACGGTACTGGGTGTGAGTTAGGACACGGGGCAGTGAGCACAGAGGGTGATGGGTGAACGGGACTGGGTGCGAGTTAGGACATGGGGCAGCGAGTCCAGGGGGTGATGGGTGAACGGGACTTGGTGCGAGTTAGGACACGGGGCAGTGAGCACAGGGGGTGATGTGCTAACGGGGCTTCGTGCTAATTAGGACACGGGGCAGTGAGCACAGAATGTGATGGGTGAACGGGACTGGGTGCAAGTTAGGACACGGGGCAGTGAGCACAGGGGGTGATGGGTGAACGGTACTGGGTGTGAGTTTGGACACGGGGCAGTGAGCACGGGGTGATGGGTGAACGGGACTGGGTGTGAGTTAGGACACGGGGCAGTGAGCACAGAGGGTGATGGGTGAACGGGACTGGGTGTGAGTTAGGACACGGTGCAGTGAGCACAGGGGGTGATGGGTGAACGGGACTGGGTGTGAGTTAGGACACGGGGCAGTGAGCACAGGGGGTGATGGGTGAACGGGGCTTGGTGCGAGTTAGAACACGGGGCACTGAGCACAGGGGGTGATCGGTGAACGGGACTGGGTGTGAGTTAGGACACGGGGCAGTGAGCACAGGGGGTGATGGGTGAACGGGACTGGGCGTGAGTTAGGACACGGGGCAGCGAGCACAGGGGGTGATGGGTGTGGTGAACCACTGTCATACCTGTCTGTGTCTGTATGTGTATTCCACTAGGTACAGGTCTGGACATGCCTCGGCTGACTCCTCCCACTATTCCAGGTATATAAGTGACTACCTCCCAGTCCCTTAGTATTCTGGACGGGTCGACCACTCGAGACAAGACCTTCATTCTTTAGTTAATAAAAGCCTGATTGTTACTCGCTCAACTTCAGTCTTTTGAGTAATTGATGGCGCATCAATGGGTGAACGGGGCTCGGTGCGGGTTAGGACACGGGGCAGTGAGCACAGGGGGTGATGGGTGAACGGGGCTTGGTGCGAGTTAGGACACGGGGCAGTGAGCACAGGGGGCGATGAGTGAACGGGGCTCGGTGCGAGTTAGGACACGGAGCAGTGAGCACAGGGGGTGATGGGTGAACGGGGCTCGGTGCGAGTTAGGACACGGGGCAGCTGAGTTTTAGATCAGCTCAAGTTTTCTCCAGAATCCTGGAGAGCAATCTTCAATTCCTGGAGATTCTGAGACAATCATGGAGGGTTGGTAATCCTATCTGAACTCCCAGGACGGATGGTTCTGGGGTGATCTGTTGTGTGGGGTAGATTCTCATGAAATGGAGGCCCTTTCCCATCAACTCTGGTGCCAGCTATTTCATCTTGAGAGACCCCCGTGCAAAGACTAAAGGAACACGTGTTAACAAAATGCCTGCACAAAATGGTCGGGGTCAGTTCTAATGCAAATATATTGTGTGCCATGCTTTTGCAGTGTAGCATCCGCCTGGGTCTTGTTCATTGAGTGAGTCTGAAAGGGGAGCAAGAAATTTAAGCAAAAGAAGACACACCCTGCTGCGAGATGGTCAGGAACATGCAGGCGTCAAAGATCTGAAAGATTGTGTCAGTGCTTCAAATATATTTCAATTAAGTCTTGTGCAAACGTGTAAAGGATTATAAATCAGGACTATGGTAGGACACAGGTTTCAAGCGTGAGGTCATTCCTTTTTATAGCTGTCCCTGTGTTATTTAAAGCCCCCAAGACACGTACTGTGAAGGCACCACTTGTGTTGCTGTCTAATGCCTGTTTTAAACAGGCACCGATTTAATGTGATTTTTTTAAATCTCTAAACTTTTGCTCCATTTAGAAGCTGTATTTTAAAGGTGCGTGGGAATTATTTTCGCCAAAGGGTGAAAACAGGCTCTAAATGGGTGCTGCGCTAATAAGACACACCTGTTTGAAAGTCTGGATTTAGCCCGCAGTTCTGGTCCTAATTGCTGATTACCATAATTTGAACTTGCCTGGAGATGCTAAACCAGACACATGCAGGTTTAGCACTCAGGTGTTGATTAGACGCAAAGTTCGCAGAGCAGTATACGTGGGCTCCTCACACCCACTCCCACTGACGCTGTGGAGCGGGCTGGCTGGCACACAGCGGCACGTTGCAGGATGGCTCAGGGACCGAGGGGGAGGGCGCGCAGAATTCTCGGACATGGCACTGGAGGTCCTGGTGGAGGAGGTCCAGAGGAGGAGAGATGTCCTGTACCCTCAGGGGGGGAAGGACACCACCTCGCCCTCCTGTCCCTCTCTCCTGCAGCAGTTGGTGCTGAAGGTAAGCATGCAGGTGCAGCAGGCGGTTAAGAAGGCAAATGGTATGTTGGCCTTCGTAGCGAGAGGATTCGAGTACAGGAACAAGGATGTCTTGCTGCAGTTGTACAGGGCCTTGGTGAGACCACACCTTGAGTATTGTGTGCAGTTTGGTCGCCTTATCTGAGGAAGGATGTTCTTGCCATGGAGGGAGTGCAGCGAAGATTCACCAGACTGATACCTGGGATGGCAGGAATGACGTATGAGGAGAGATTGAGTCAATTGGACTTATACTCGCTGGAGTTTAGAAGAATGAGAGGGGATCTCATTGAAACTTATAAAATTCTAACAGGACTAGACAGACTAAATGCAGGAAGGATGTTCCCAAAGACCGGGGAGTCCAGAACCAGGGGTCACAGTCTAAGGATAAGGGGTAAGCCATTTAGGACTGAGATGAGGAGGAATTTCTTCACCCAGAGAGTGGTGAACCTGTGGAATTCTCTACCACAGAAGGCAGTTGAGGCCAATTCATTAAATATATTCAAGAAGGAGTTGGATATATTTCTTAAGGCTAAAGGGATCAAGGGATATGGGGAGAAAGCAGGGATTGGGCACTGAACTTGGATGATCAGCCATGATCTCATTGAATGACGGAGCAGGCTCGAGGGGCCGAATGGCCTACTCCTGCTCCTATCTTCTATGTTTCTATGCTGTGCCTGGCCTCATGTCCTCCTCCCATTCCTCCTCCAGACCAAAGGAGATCCCTAGCAAGATGCCCCTGACCAAGCACTCCCTTTCTCCAGGTGACTTTATAAGGTGTGCAATAAGATGGAGGAGCGCAGCACTCACTCATTTTAGGTGAAGCCCTCAGAGAATTTGAGGAATAAATGCTGCTTGAGTGTTGGCGAAGTCTTGACCAAGTGTCGCAGAAAGTCTCCCGATGTGTTTCCGAGGTGCTCTTCACCGCTCCAGCAGCAAGTGAACATGAGATGGTGAGTATCCCTTTAGGTAGTGCTAGAAATTCTCAGCAACCACCTGTTTACGCCCAAACAGCCGGTCGCTGTTAGGAGAGGGCGTTGGGACAAGCACTAACCACCAAAATGCCTAGCAGACTCCTTAATGAGCGCTAGCAGGCATTTCATGTGGCAATGGTCCGGAACTTGTGGTCGGAGGCGTGCCTCCGGAGTACACCTCTGACCTGATAAAAATATCCGCACTTACCTTCAGGCTCCCGGGCTTCGGAGACTTCGGGTCTCGAACCTGCGGGCGTTCGCCTGCGTAAAGGCCCACAGATCCCAGGGACGCGGACGGTTCGGGAACGTCCCTGGGATCGCGTGGTCCAGGTCTTCCCAATAAAAGGAGGATTCCTCATATGCTTATGGGGGATTCCATTTACGAAGGGAATCCCCGTTGGCATACGAGGAATCCCCAAATAATTTATACAAATGGAATAAAAATAAATGTTCCCATTTTCACATTTAATTAAAAGTCCCTTCAATAAAGCAAATGCAATAAAATGTTATTTATTGAAAAATAATTTTAAACATTTTTAGCCCGGGCTAGAATTTATATAAACTAATTTTAAATGTTTGTGTCTGATTTAAAAATGTTTAAATTAAGATTTATATTAACCCTCACGCTGGTAAAGGCAGGCCTGCGCCTGCTTTTGTCGGGCGTAAGGGTTTTGTGGGCAATTGCTGGGCAGTAGTTGGGCAAATAGTCTTTTGGGGTCAGTGCGGATGATTAGTCGACCTTGACGGATCGCAAGTCCCGGGCTTTCGCGCATGTGCAGCGCATGTGGAAGCCCTGAACTTTAGACGGTGGGGGGGGTCCTTTCTGAGGGCTTACGTCGAGAGCGCAAAGATCCGGGCCATTAAGTCCCTTAGCTGGCCTCCAGGCGGCCGTTCCTAATGCAGGCTCCAACTCCTTTACCAAGATGGCGTCTTGCGCTAAACGCGGGCTAAACCGTCGATTCAGCTCCAGACCCCCATCCTGGCCACCTCGGAGCTTCAAAGTATCTGGGGAAAATTGCCCCAATTATGTTTTCCTGAAAGTACTGGCAGCGAGACCGACACAAGGTAAAAAGTGACTCCCGCGATCATTGCAAATTCGGTATTGACTTTTAAAAACAGAGAATGATGAATACCTGGGAGTCAGTATCCAGGTACGCACCTTGCTAAGGTAATGTTCCAAACTATAAAAGTGAAACTTAAGTACTTTATAACCACAGTCTCATTACATTCCAGGTCTGAAATGCTACTTAATGCTTATAGTGCTGGAATGTTCAGGGACATTTCAGGCCCACTGGCACAGTGGCTTTCAGTTAGTGATGCTGTGATGCTGAAATAAGCAAACATGTTACAATAATGAAGTCATAGGAAAAAAGAAACATAGAAACATAGGAGCAGGAGTAGGCCATTCGGCCCCTCGAGCCTGCTCCGCCATTTAATGAGATCATGGCTGATCATCCAAATTCAGTACCCTGTCCCTGCTTTCTCCCCATATCCCTTGATCCCTTTAGCCTTAAGAAATATATCTAACTCCTTCTTGAATATATTTAATGAATTGGCCTCAACTGCCTTCCGTGGTAGAGAATTCCACAGGTTCACCACTCTCTGGGTGAAGAAATTCCTCCTCATCTCTGTCCTAAATGGCTTACCCCTTATCCTTCGACTGTGACCCCTGGTTCTGGACTCCCCGGCCATCGGGAACATCCTTCCTGCATCTAGTCTGTCTAGTCCTGTTAGAATGTTATAAGTTTCAATGAGATCCCCTCTCATTCTTCTAAACTCTAGCAAATATAAGCCTATAAGTCATGCAAAAGTCAAGAATAAGTTTTTTAGTGTAATCTTAGTCTTATAAACAACTAAACTGAATAATTTATGTTTATTTTGACATTATTTTAGTTCCCTTTGTCTTTCCTTATCCTCCAATTCTCTCTGCATCAGTCTCCCTCTGGAACTCTAGGGGACAGCTGTGCTCAACGTTAGGAAGACTGAAGCCATTATCTTCACATCCCTCCCCCCCCCACCCCCGCCACAAGCTCCAGACATATGCCACCGATTCCATCGCCCTCTCTTGCCCACTATCTCTGGTTGAACCACACAGTTTGCAACATCGAACCCAAGCTGAGCTTCCAACTCCATACCCTCTCCATCGCAGACTGCCTACTTCCTCCTCCGTAATATCGCCCGCCTCAGCCCCTGCCTCAGTCCATCTGCTGCTGAAACTCTCACCCAGGCCTTTGCCATCTCCGGACTTGACTATCCCAATGCTCGCCTGGCCGGCTTCCCAACCTCCACCCTCTGTACACCTCAGCTCATCCAAACCTCTGCTGCCCGTATCCTATCCAGCACCAAGTCCTGCTCACCCACCACTCTTGTTTCTGCTGATCTTGCACCGCCGACAACCTTTATCCTCTGTACATTGGCTCCAATCTGCCCCATTATTAGCTGTGTAGTCAGTCATGCATATTTGCAACACTTGTTATTTATGATATCACCAACAAAGTGTCACACTGCACTTTTGTAAGAATTCAATCTGCAGCAGAGGGTAGTGAAATAAGACTGCTCCGCAGATTGGCACGGGGTAATCGTGAGGGGTACAGATGATGGCATGAACTGCAAGAGTGAGAGTCGATACAAACGTGATCACACGCAGGCTATCAATAGCTTGTGGAGTTCATGGGGCGGCTCGGGTTCATTTTTTGTCACTTTTTGGTTTTTCAGTAGCCGATTCCATTGGAAATGCACCCTGAGACATTGAAAGATTAATGATTGCGATACAATCACTGTGAATTTAGTGGGTGATAATCCATCGCTGATTACTGGGGAAATAATAGGGTCAAAATACAGGAAACTTTGTGATATCCGGCACCGACGGGACCGAGCTGTTGCCGTCCCATCAAAACTGCCGGACAAACCAGCGCTAATGTTAAAACATACGGAGCTTTTGAGCTCCGTATCTAGTAACAAACCCACAGCTTCTAAACAGTCGGCCGTAGCTTGCAAGCATTTCTGTAGCTAAGCAACAGCTTTAGCTAGACCTTGCAGAGCCTGACTGGTGAAAAAAAAGCAACGAAAAGAAAAAAAACTTACTGAACCGACTCCTGAATTTTGCCGGTCGATCAAGCATCCGGACAGTTAACCTCCGGATAAACCAAAGTTTCCTGTATTAGAAACATTGATAATAGGCTCAATATATACAATATCCTGATAATAGGGTCAATATATATGATATCCTGATAATAGGATCAATATATACGATATCCTGATAATAGGATCAATATATACAATATCCTGCTAATAGGGTCAATATATACGATATTATGGCGGTACCACCGGTTGTCCCTTACATTGAGATACATAATTCCCTTTAACTTACCTTTAAATGTATCTGTTACTGCACTCAGGCTTCATTCCTGTACTCTGCGTGATGATGTCATGACGTCAGAGCTCGGAACCTGCTAGCAGTTGAGCTGGGAAACTTCTAGTTAGTCCTCGTGGCGTCCCCGCTGGGGAAAGACCTACACCACGGTGCTCCTACAGTCAGCCATCTTACCTGCTACCTTACCTGTTGTATTTAACCTGTTCCAGTAAATAAACAACTTATTTATAGTTCGCCGAACTCGATTATTTAGTGGCGATGCACACGAATCGCTACAATATCCTGATAATAGGGTCAATATATACAATGTCTTGATAATAGGATCAATATATATGATATCCTGATAATAGGGTCAATATATACAATGTCCTGATAATAGGGTCAATATATACGATGTCCTGATAATAGGGTCAATATATACGATGTCTTGATAATAGGGTCAATATATACGATGTCCTGATAATAGGATCAATATATATGATATCCTGATAATAGGAGCAATATATACGATATCCTGATAATAGGCTCAATATATACGATGTCCTGATAATAGGCTCAATATATACGATGTCCTGATAATATATCCTAAATGTACTTCGCAGCACATTAAAATTCAATAAACCGGTAGTGATTGTGTCACAATGGTTACTCATTGAGTGAGAACACTGGCAGTATGGAGTATCCTCACCATCATTTGCCACCAATGGACCTGCTGTCAGCTTAAAAAAAAGCGAAAATATGAGTAAAACTGCCACCAACCCTTGCCCCAAGCCAACTTCATTCCAGATTAGAAATCGCAGCCGATACACGGGAATGACTTGCAGCCTGTGATCTTCAGGGTTCAAGAGGCGGCTGAGTTCTCTAGGGTTTAAGGCAATGCATTATCTCAACCTCATGACGAAATTTCTGCCTGGTAATCACTCTTGTGTACTCACTATGCTGTATTTAACTGCATGTTCTGTCAAGTTGGATGTGTTTATTTTTTGATATTGCGTTGCCTGAGCATACTGCTGCAGATCAAAGAGCAAGTGGGTTTTGCAGATTAAGTCAGGAAAATAGTATATTGTCGACATTAAATTCTGGCAGGAGCTGCCTGGTAATGATTCAGCTCCGTCAGTGGAAACCGTCCCCCCACCCCACTCACTCACCTGGGTGTGGGCTTCATAAATAGGTGTGATTGCAATTCTAGCCCACAAAAGACATTGTCTCATTTCCTACATTACAACAGAGACTAACACTTCAAAAATGCTTCACTGGCTGTTAAAGCGCTTTGGAACATGCTGAGCTGGTGAAAGGCACTACAGGAATGCAAGTTCTTTCTTTTTATTGCCACAAAGAGCCCTTTGATCTTCTGTGGGGCCGATTTTTGAGCAGAGGGCGCTGATCGGCCGCCTGATCTGGCACCGAAGAGGTTCCCCACCCACCCCCTCCCCCCACCGCGATATTGAGGCCCCGGCCACATTTAAATTTGGCAGGTGAGGCGTCCCTGTGAGGCCTCTAGACCGGGCCGGGACAGCCGCCAGCAAGGCCAGTTGTGGGGGTTGTGGGCGGAAGTGGTCACGATCGCCGAGGGTGGGGGTCCCAGGCGTGGCAGCGGTCCAGACTACTTCTGTGCACTCCTGCCCCGCCCGGGACCCACAAAGATAGTTCGACACTTCAACTATCACTTGACGGGCTTCTTAGTCCCGTGGAAATGGTCAGAGGGTGCACACAGCGCAGGCTCTGACCAGTCCCAACCTAAAAGGCCAGTCGGGGTCCCATTTACATCACAGGACCCCCCCCCTTTCCATATTAAATGGAGCCTTCGGCCTGAAACAGGCACGAGCTTTGGAGTCCTGGCGGTAGGCCTCTTTCAAAATGGTATCGCCGGTGTTAACCGGGACGATAAGGCTACCGACCCCATTTTGAGGCCGTTACCACCTCTGTTAACACCAGGCGAAGGCAGCGAACACCAACCTCTGTATCTCCAGGCAACCAGAGATGCAAAGGTGGTGACTGGAGATCTGCGACACTGGCTTCAACACTCAGTAGCTGGAGAACAGAATTTTAGATATCTGAGGTGAATATAATAAACCTTGAGCGAGTCTGGACTGTTGTAAGTTTGACAGAGAACTCTGGATATAAAGATGGTGCATTACATTTGCCTGAAAGAGTTCACACTTTGCTGATCTAGAACATTGAGCGGCACTGGGCGATGTCTCACACGATGGGCTCTTTATAATGTGCCTGGTGACTGCAAGTGCTGTGGCTGCGGATTTCACAACACAAATAATTTTGTCTAGCTGCATATTCATAGAAATAATCCTGCGCTTTTCCCAGAGCCGATCTAATTTGTGTTGTGAGGGAGGGTCAGGAGTCTGCAGTAACTGAACACCAGAGGTACTGTCACTTTCACTTTGTTTTTTTAGGTGGGGCACTTACTGCTACCAACATGTTGTTGAATACTTTGTGTGTCATAAATCTTAATTATAATGATTATATTTCTTTTAAATATATATACTACAGGCACTTAGTGGTTTCTTAAGTTGATATTATTCTCTGGGTCGCTTCCTCTGCCCTCCAATATTCTGGTCTGCGGACTGGAAATTAAGGTGCAAATACTCTTCCAGTGGCTTTATCAGCATTAACCTGGCAGCATGAAATGGTGCTTTGTGTTTCTGCAAATAGTAGAATACAGGAGTGCCCCGGGCACATCGCACTGGGAGGGTAGTACTGCACTGATAGATTGCTGTGTTCAGCTGTGCCTCAGTGAGCAGCACCCTCGCCTGCACTGTCGGAGGGGCCATCTTTCGGATGAGACGTTAAACCGAGGCCCCGTCTGCTCTCTCAGGTGGACGTAAAAGATCCAATGGCACTATTTCGAAGAAGAGCAGGGGAGTTCTCCCCGGTGTCCTGGGGCCAATATTTATCCCTCAATCAACATCACTAAACATCTGGTCATTATCACGTTACTGTTTGTGGGAGCTTGCTGTGCGCAAATTGGCTGCCGCGTTTCAACAGTGACTCCACTTCAAAAAGTACTTCATTGGCTGTAAAGCGCTTTGGGACGTCCAGTGGTTGTGAAAGGCGCTATAGAAATGTAAGTCTTTCTTTCTTTTTATAAGTAAAAAAACAATTTCAGCACAATGTGATTAAAGTTAATAAAAGTTTTCAAATAAAATAATCAATAAATGTGATACATAGAATTTGAATGATCGCTGTCGTGTAATGAAAAAAGTGGTGTTTTCTTGAGTCATTTTTACAACTTCCAATTGATGATTTGTGCTTTACCAATTTACCGCCCTTTTCTCCCTTATCTTGGCTGCAGGCAGTTACTGATAGTGGGGTATGTCGACACAGCCACTGATTAGTCCTGTGGTACCTTCCCATTCTACGTGTGTTGAGTAGATAGTGAAGAGGCTGTTTTCTATGTGGGGAGAAGGGGCAACACGTTTGAGCCTGATACAAAAACAAGACGTCCGGTGGTCGTGAAAGGCACTATATGAATGCAAGTCTTTCTTTCTTTCTTTCTTTCTTTCTTTCTTTCTTTCTTTCTCTCTTTTCTTTTATTTCATTGGATCCAGGATTGTTACAGCCGTTTGGCTTAATCTACTGGTTTGAGTTCAAATGTGGATCCAGTTTAAAAGAACAACGTGCTCGTCAACTGTGCTACCCAATCCTACAGCCAATAAAATTTATTATATTTGCTTACTAACCTATGGGGATGAGTGTTGAACCTGTAATGAGTATTTTGAGCTAATCTTACTTGGACTATTTCAGAGTAATTCTGAAAGACACATGCCTGGATAGGCACAATATCCTGTGATTTTGTTTGTTATGTACATGCACTTTCATCATGGCAGATGGCCCTGCCTGAGCGTAACTGACAAGGCTGATGTATTTTAAATGTTCCTTCTCCTATGGTTTCAGACCTCTGATTAGAAGATCACAATTTCCAAAGTTCCAACTTATCGGAGCAATCATCAATACAAGCCTATAAAGGCTAAAGTATCTATAAAGCGACGAAAGGCCGCACATCAATAAAAAGTTATATTGCGCCATTTATTAGGGCGGATTGCCTTTACCAACTTGGATCGTAGCAGAGTGACGACTGATGGAAGTTATGCCTGATAAGCGATGATGGGAGATTGGTGGGTTGGGGGTTGGGCACACCTCCAAAATAAAACCACAATCTTTTACATTGTTTCATTTGTAAGCTCCTTCCTGAATTCCATCTGTCAGTGACTAGAAAATAGATTATGTTAAGAGACGTCAGTAACTCAGTTGGTAACCCCCTTTTAGATGCCGAGAGGCCGTTCCCCCTGGCTGGAGAGTCGAGAACTAGGGGTCACAGTCTCAGGATAAGGGGTCAGCCATTTAAGACCGAGATGAGGAGGAATTTCTTCACGCAGAGGGTTGTGAATCTTTGGAATTCTCTGCCCCAGAGGGCTGTGGATACTGAGTGGTTGTGGGGAAGATGCATAACTAGAAGCCATCAATATAAGATAGTCACCAAGAAATCCAATAGGGAATTCAGAAGAAACTTCTTTACCCAGAGAGTGGTGAGAATGTGGAACTCGCTACCACAGGGGGCGGTTGAGGCGAATAGTATCGATACATTTAAGGGGAGGCTAGACAAGCATATGAGGGAGAAGGGAGTAGAGGGTTATACTGATAGATTTAGATGAGGAAAGACAGGAGGAGGCTTGAGTGGAGCATAAACACCGGCATGGACTGGTTGGGCCGAATGGCCTGTTTCTGTGCCGTATATCCTGTGTGATCCTATGTATGTAATCAGAGGGTTGTGAATCTTTGGAATTCTCTGCCCCAGAGGGCTGTGGATGCTCAGTCGTTGAGTATATTCTGGGCTGAGATCGATAGATTTTTGGACTCTAGGGGAATCAGGGGTACGATAGCACAATGATACTGTTACGGGGCTAGTAATCCAAAGGCCTGGACTACTGATCCACCACGGCAGCTGGGGAATTTAAATACAGTAAATTAAATAAATCTGGAATAATAAGCTAGTATCAGTAATGGTGACCATGAAACTATTGGAATGTCGTAGAAACCCACCTGGTTCACTAATGTCCTTCAGGGAAGGAAATCTGCCGTCCTTACCCGGTCTGGCCTATATGTGACTCCAGACCCACAGCAATGTGGTTGACTCTTAACTGTCCTCTGAAATGGCGGCTCACCACCACCTTCTCAAGGGCAATTAGGGATGGGCAATAAATGCTGGTTTTGCCAGCGACGCCCACATCCCGTGAGTGAATTAAAAAAAATATGGAGATTGGGTGGAGTTGAGATCGAAGATCAGCCCTGATCTTATTGAATGGCCTACTCATGCTCCTAATGCTACTGAGGAAAAAATCTTTCCCGTACAAAATTATATTGTCAAAAAAAGACAATTTATTCATTCACTGTGGGCCAGCATTTATTGCCCATCCCTATTGAATGGCTCGCTGGGCCATTTCAGAGGGCTAATAAGAGTCAACGACATCGCTGTGGGTCTGGAGTCACATATAGGCCAGACCGGGTAAGGACAGCAGATTTCTTTCCCTAAAGGACATTAGTGAACCAGATGGGTTTTTACAACAATCTGATAGTTACACGGTCACCATTACTGATGTGAGCTTTGTATTTCAGATTTATTTATTAACTGAATTTAAATTCCACAACTGCCGTGGCAGGATTTGCAACTCCTGTCTCAGATCATTAGGACCAGGCTTTATTGGGTTGCATAGTCCAGTAACCTAACCACTATGCTAACGTACCCTAGGAGCAGTCCTGGATTTATTTTGGGGGGGGGGGGGCGGAGATAAAAAAGAAGGATTTACTTCGCCGTCCAGTTCTTGTCCATTCATTACGGGATTCTCATTTCTCCATCCAGCCGTGCTCGACTTAGGAGTTTAAAAAAATATATATATTTCGGTTGCCAAGGCTTGGCAGTTTCAAAACTTCAGTAATCTTTTCAGAATAATCTGCAGTACTTGGAAGTGCTTGTCACAGGACAAAACTCTATTTAGGAACTTGTTGTAATGATCACTAAGATTTACTGCCACATAGCTCAGGTGCGGGAGAAAGTCGAGCGCTATGCTACTTTTTGCAAACATAAACAGTAATGTCAATGTTTATTTTTCTGCGGGGAGTTAAATGACTGAGTTGGCAAGGCCCTTAAACCAAATAATGTTCGACATCCTGCTGTACTCTAAAGAATGCAATAATGTGGGCAGTCAATGATGTAATCACATCAGCTGCAGTTTAATTGCTGCACAGATGGATGTGAATCTTGAACACAATTGTCCGTGTTGTGTTGGGAGCCTGAGCTTCCCTGACACATTATTTCATCCACAGCTTAGACCTAAATACCCGTTGAGTAGACATTTGGATCCAGTACAGCAGAAATTAGTTACAATATTGACTGTAATTGTTGCCCACAGCATTTAAACGTTGTCTAAAATATTAGTGAAGGGACTTAGAAATTCAAAGCTGAAAGCTTAAAGAACTTGCATTTACATAGCACCTTTCACATCCTCAGAACATCCCAAACCACTTCTCAGTCAATTTTGAAGTGTAGACATTGTTGTTTTGTAACAGCCAATTTGGACACAGCAAGGTCCCACAACTACCATACAAGATAAATGACCAGCTAATCTGCTTTGGTGATGTTGGCTGACAAATGAATGTTGGCCAGGATGGCTTCTTGCACTTCTTCATATAGTGCAAGGGAATCTTTCACATTCACTTGAACACGCAGACAGGGTTTCAGTTTAATGTTCCATCCAAAGGGCAGCAGCTCAAACAATGCAGCACTCCCTCGATAATACATTGAAGGTTCATCGTAGATTATGTGCTGAAGTCCTGAAGCGGGGTTTGAACCCAGTACCTTCTCACATGCTACTAACTGAGTCAGACTAATTCGGCTGTCAACTCAAACAGCCCATCTATACTCGCTGTGTAGACTGACCCCTGAAGAAGGGCCACTTAGATGAAGCGTTTGAAGGTCACTGACATTAGAGGAGCCAGACTCCAACAGACCTTTGGAAGAGCAGGAAACTGGAGAAAAAAAAACTAAAACTAAAGTTAAATCTAAAGCCATGTTAGCATACTCATTTATTACTAAGTGCTAGAGAAATACAATAATAATGTTACTAGCCAAGGCTTCTTCGGCAGCACCTCCCAAACCCGCAACCTCTACCACCTAGCAGGCGCATGGGAACACCAGCACCTCCAAGTTCCCCTTCAAGTCACACACCATCCTGATTTGGAAATATATCGCCGTTCCTTCATCGTCACTGGGTCAAAATCCTGGAACTCCCTCCCTAACAGCACCGTGGGAGTACCTTCACCAGACGGACTGCAGCGGTTCAAGAAGGCGGCTCACTACCACCTTCTCAAGGGCAATCAGGGATGGGCAATGATGCCCACATCCCATGAACAAATTTTTTAAAAAGCCCATGATCATCGAAGGTTTTTTTTGTGTTGAAGATGGTAACAAGGGCTGGGCGAGACACCAGAAACTTGCTCCACAGTGCCACCTTACTGGCCAGAGCATGCACCTCCATCTGATAGGCAACTGTTTACATACAGGATTGCCATTCCAAGTGTTTCTACATAGGCAGTTTAAGTGTTAAATTTTGACAGTCTGCACATACACAAAATTTTAATAATACGCTGGTTGCTCTCCAATGCCATTGCACATTGGGAGTCAAGAGCAAGTGTAGTCTTCAGGTGAGGTGTGGTTAGAGGGTGGTGGGGGATAATTGGGTCAGGGTGCACATATTTAATTCAATCCCCATTATAAGGTTCTGTTCTTATTTTGAAATAATATTTTGATTTGATATTATTTATAGTTAAATAGCAAAACTTATGGAAATTTGAGAAGCGGAGAAGTAGAATTGGTTGAAGCATGAGTTTCTCTGCAGTATAGACAGGAGAAAAGAAAGTCTTGCATTTCTATAGCGCCTTACACGACCACCAGACGTCCCAAAGCGCTTTACAGCCAATGAAGTACTTTTTGAAGTGTAGTCACTGTTGTGATGTAGAAAGCGCGGCAGCCAATTGCACACAGCAAGCTCCCATAAACAGCAATGTGACAATGGCCAGATAATCAGTTTCAGTGATGTTGATTGAGGGATAAATATTGGCCCAGGACACTGGGGAGAACTCCCCCCTGCTCTTCTGCAAATTAGCTCTATGGGAACTTTTTTATGTCCACCTGAGAGAGCAGGCGGGGCCTCGGTTTAACATCTCATCCGAAAGACGGCACCTCCAACAGTGCTGCGCTCCCTCAGTACTGCACTGGGGGCGTTGTAGTGTATGTAACCGTTCCACCTTTAAGAGAACTATTTTAAGGGTTGCACTACTTTATCTTGGCTGCTGTATACTGTAATACCGGTGGTGACCACACCGGTATATAAGTGCTGTGTAATGATTTATTGGGCAGTTCCGCCCTGACCTTCGACTAGTAAAGACCTGTTAAAAGTCACTCTTGTGGTCTGTGTAGTAATTCTCATTATAACACACAGACTTAACAGTGGTGACGAGTACGATCTTACCCTGCGGCAGAGATACATCCAAGGCAGTTTAACGGGCGTCGAGAGGAGGCATCCGCCCTCATCATTCTGCTGAGAGAAGACTCGGGTCTGCAGAGCAAAGGAAGAATTCTGACACGAAGCCTTCCATCAGCAACAGGCAGTGATCATCCCTTCTATCACGGTGGTGGGTAAGCCGATCAGCGACGAACAGCAAGTCGGCCACGGTGGCTGTGAAGTAGGGGAGGGAAAAACGGAGGATATAAGGGCGGAGAACTCGACCACGGCCGGGGAAAAGAGCCGGACAGAAGTCAGGGCCAGAGGCGCTGAGACTGGGGCAGCGTAAGGCACAGGAGCCGCGGTGAATGCAAACGCAGCCGGTGCGAAAGACCGGGCTGCAAGCGGGCTGGGAGACGCAACAGCGTCGAGAGAGAGCGCGACCGCGACCGGTGAAAAAGGCCGGGCAGCTACCGAGGCCGCGAGGCGCAGCGACCGGGACAGCGGAAGGCGCGGGAGAAAAAAAAAAAAAAAAAAAACCGCGGAGAACTCAGCCGCAGCCAGGGGAAAGGACCGGACTGCAAGAGGGGCTGGGAGACACGATTTGAAAACCGCTGGGGAGGGCGAACGCAGCAATTCGGCAATCGCCATTACAGCCAGCGGGGGAGAAAGGCAAAACGCGGGAAGCCGCCATTTTCGCAGGGGGGGGGGAAGAAGACAAGCGCGGGAAACCGCCATTTTGAAAAAAAAAAGAAAAGAAAAATTTCTTTGTGTTTCTCAAGAAGGTTGCGAAGGTGCCTAAGCGTGGTAACATCAACGATTTCGATCCCGATGTTGAAGATTGGGCCACGTATGTAGAACGCATAGAGATGTATTGTAAGGCAAATAAAATATCAGATGAAGATAAAGCACTAACCTTACTAAACTCAATGGGTGCGAAGACATACGGGCTATTGAAGCATCTTCTATCACCAGCTAAACCGGCGGATCAGACTTTCGCTAAAATTGTGGCTGTCCTGAAAAATCATTTGAACCCCACACCGCTGATGTTAGCGGAACGATTTAAATTTTATGCGAGAACGCAACTGAAAGAGGAAAGCAACGCGGAGTATTTAATTGAACTGCGTAAGCTAGCGAAATACTGTCAGTTTGGGGGAAGCCTGACAGAGGCACTGAGAGACAAATTCGTGTGTGGATTGTCGAAAGAAGGAACACAAAAGCGGCTGCTTGAAGAGAATGATCTTACACTTGATAAGGCTGTCTCTATTGCAGCATCGCACGAAGCCACAGCGAGACGCACTGCGGAAATGCAGCTGAAGGCAGCGGTACTCAGCGTAGATCAAATGGCTTCGGGTACAACGAAATGTTATCGTTGTGGGAAGACAACACACGATCAGAACCAATGCTGGTTTAAAAACCAGGAATGTCAAAAATGTGGCAAGCTTGGTCACATAGCTAAAGTATGCCGGTCAGGAAAGAAGACCAGCAACAAAAAGTCACCGCAGGAAAAGTGCAGAAAGGTACATAAGGTGGCTGAGAAGAGTTCGGATGAACAGAATTCGGATTCAGACTCCAACAACAAGGAACTGGGTAGTCTGAGAATTCACAATGTGAGTAAGGAAGCTGACCGACAAACTATCTGGGTCACACTGCAGATAGCAGGAGTCCAAATGAAGATGGAATTGGACACCGGATCGGTGTTGACGGTCATGAATAAGCAAGATTACAAAAGGTTATTCAAACATATTCCCCTACGGGATACAAAGATAGTATTGCAGACATACACGGGGCAAAGAGTATACCCCATCGGAAAGATAAAAGTCAAGGTGGTACACAAGGGCAAAGAACACCAAGGAATGGACTTATATGTACTACCTGAGGGAGGTCCACCGCTTCTGGGACGGGAGTGGATCAGGAAAATAAATATGGACTGGCACTCCCTAAAAGCAATAACGGTAGATTCCGGAAAAAAAGATGTCAAACCTGAACGATTGTCCAGAATATTGGATGAGGCTAAAGAGGTGTTCCAACAGGGACTGGGAACACTGAGAGGAATTAAGGCAAAAATCAAGATTGCAGAACATGCAAACCCAAAATTTTTCAAAGCCAGACCGGTACCTTACGCGATACGACCTGCTGTGGAAGCTGAGCTGGAAGGGCTAGAATGTTCAGGAGTACTGTCTAAGGTGGACTGGAGTGAGTGGGCCACGCCCATTGTTCCCGTCATGAAGCGTTCATCGAGTAACAAGCCAGGGGAACCGGGGAAGGTCCGCATCTGTGGAGACTTCAAGATCACAGTTAATCCGATGCTTCACATGGTGCAATATCCGCTTCCGCGGATTGAGGATATCTTTGCTTCATTGTCTGGCGGGAAACGTTTCACCAAGATAGACCTGGCACAAGCGTACTTACAGATGGAAGTTGAGGAAGAGTCACGCCAGTATCTCACAATCAACACGCACAGAGGCTTGTATCGATATAATAGACTGGTTTTTGGAGTGGCTTCTGCTCCAGCAATTTGGCAGAGGGCCATGGAGCAGGTATTACAGGGAATTCCAAGCACTCAATGTTACTTGGACGATATCCTGATTACAGGAGATGACGATGAGGAACACCTTGCAAATTTGAAACTGGTGCTCACCAGGTTGAAGGAATATGGCCTTCGAGTTAATCGCCAGAAATGTGAGTTCTTTCAGAAACGGATCTCGTACTGTGGTCATGTCATTGACCAGGAGGGGCTGCACAAGGCACCTGACAAGATCGAAGCTGTTGTGAAGGCTCCCGCTCTGGAAAATGTATCCCAGTTGAGGTCGTTCCTAGGGTTGATTAACTATTACCATAAGTTTCTGCCAAATCTATCCACGGTGCTGCACCCGCTGAATGCTCTTTTGCAGAAAGAAGTACCATGGAAGTGGAGCGAGGACTGTAAGAAGGCCTTCCGCAAAAGCAAGGCATTGATCACCTCAGAGGAAGTGTTGGCTCACTTCAACCCAACACTACCTATTCGTTTAGCTTGTGATGCTTCTCCTTATGGTATTGGAGCAGTACTCTCACACAAGTGGCCAAATGGCTCGGAAAGGCCAGTTGCATTTGCATCCAGATCATTGACCTCCGCTGAGCGCAACTATGCTCAGATAGATAGGGAGGCTCTCAGCCTGGTGTGGGGAGTAAAGAAGTTTAATCATTACCTGCAGGGCCAGAAGTTTACACTGCTGACAGACCACCAGCCGTTGGTATCCATATTCAACCCTAAAAAGGGCGTTTCCATTATGACAGCGCAAAGGCTACAGAGGTGGTCCCTTTTCCTAGGGGCACACCAATATGACGTAGAATACAAAGGATCAAAACAGCATGGGAATGCTGACGGGTTATCGCGCCTACCGTTGCCAACGGTAGAAGAGGCGCCTACAGTGGACCCAGTGGAGATGTTCCACTCAACCATAGTGGAATGTCTACCAGTAACAAATTCTACGATCGAAAAGGAAACAAGAAATGACCCGACTCTCTCACGAGTCTACGATTTAACGGTGAAGGGATGACCAGCACATGGCGAACCACTGTTGCCAGCATTCTCGCAAAGAAGAGAACAGCTGTCAGTGTGCCGAGGAACTTTGATGTGTGGATCCAGAGTGGTGATTCCACCCAAACTCCAGCATAAAGTGCTAAAGGAGCTTCACGAGGGGCATCTGGGTGGAGTGAAAATGAAGAACCTAGCCAGAGCGTTTGTGTGGTGGCCAGGTATCGATGGAGACATCGAAGAAATGACCAAGAGCTGTCTAGGATGCCAGAAGGTCCAAAACGCCCCACCACAAGCTCCTCTACATCCATGGGAGTGGCCCTCATCTCCATGGCAAAGGGTACACATCGACTTTGCTGGTCCATTTATGGACTCAATGTTCTTAATCGCGATGGATGCACACTCCAAGTGGCCGGAGGTAATAAGGATGTCCTCCACCACCACGGAAAAAACCATCACAGTATTAAGGACCATATTTGCCAGGAATGGGCTGCCGGAACAGATCTGTTCTGATAATGGACCGCAATTTGTGTCCGAAGAATTCAGGAAGTTCTTAAAAAACAATGGGGTTAAGCACTACACGTCCGCCCCATACCATCCCGCCACCAATGGATTAGCTGAAAGGTTTGTCCAGACCTTCAAGAAGGCCATAAAGGCCATGGGTAAGGAAGACATAAATCTACAACATAAGGTAGATAACTTCTTGTTGGCGTACAGGAATGCAACACATGCGGTTACAAACCAAACTCCCGCCATGATGTTTTTCAATAGAAGACTAAGATGCCGGCTGGATTTGATCAAGCCAAACATCAGAAGGGACGTAGAGAACCGACAATTTCAAGGCATGAATGAAAGGCCAACTAGAACCTTCCAGATAGGTCAACAAGTTTTGGCCCGGGACTACCGTACCGAGAAATGGCAGCCTGGAACTATTTGCACACGACTAGGACCGCTGATGTATACCGTGGACATTGGTGAAAGCATAATAAGGCGCCATGTTGACCAGATCATAGAGTCATCCGAAAAGGGACAACCTACTCCACAACTCTATACGCCTAATGATGAAGCAGAGATACCCATAGGATTTAGCTCCGATCCGGTGATACTGGAATCAGATGAACCCGACACTGGCATTCAAGCCGAATCGACCTTGACAACAGAACCTGCTACACCACCGAAAACTACTACACCACCGAGGCGTTATCCGGACCAAGTCAGGAAGCCTCCAGAGAGACTGAATCTGTGAACTGTGTACATGAAGTTGTGTATATATGTTATGATGTTATGTTTAATGGGGAATATATATACTGTTAAGCTAAAAAGGGAGGATTGTAGTGTATGTAACCGTTCCACCTTTAAGAGAACTATTTTAAGGGTTGCACTACTTTATCTTGGCTGCTGTATACTGTAATACCGGTGGTGACCACACCGGTATATAGGTGCTGTGTAATGATTTATTGGGCAGTTCCGCCCTGACCTTTGACTAGTAAAGACCTGTTAAAAGTTACTCTTGTGGTCTGTGTAGTAATTCTCATTATAACACACAGACTTAACAGGCGTCAGCCTAGATTTTTGTGCTTAAGTCTCTGGAGTGGGACTCTGAACCCACAATGACAGCATTATTGGCGTGCGGGTTGTGATTTCCTATAATCCACTCCCTCAGCGTGTGGCTCCCCACTGGGAGTGTGGGATTATGGAATCGGCCTCAATAGTTCACCAGCAACACTGAAACCCAATATGGCTGGAGTGAGATTGCCTATTTGGGCACAGACTGCAGATGGAACGTGCTGTGGTCAACGACACATAGGCAGTGCATTTACTAACCGAGCCATTGGGGCTGCCATCCAATTTATACTTTTGCAAAATAAGGCAGCCCTTTAAAAAGAAAGCATTCTGGAATGCGGGATGGAGGCGAAGCATTGAGTAAATCAGTGCAATGAACTGTTGTTTTTAATCTCACCGCATTGTACGGTCACGTCAGGAGGCAGTAACATGATCAGCAACACCCACATAGGAAAATACAGGCCTATCCCGCAGGAAGATGCATAATTCTAAACAGTTGGAACAAACCAGTCGCAAAACTAAAGATAGATGTTAACAAACAAAAGACAGAATTCCGTGCAATGGAATAATCATTGCTTTTTGTACGTTGAAAGCCTTTGTGATATTTTTCCTAGATTAATGGGCTATTTCATAAATCTAGCTGTTATCTGCCATTTACTGACTGATTTTCATTATGAACACAATAGGAAAATATTTTAGCCAGCTGAGGTCTCAGTTTCTCAGAAGCAGAGAGCAGTAATCAACTGGATGCGATTCTGATGTGATTTGGAGTCTCCTGATATACTGAGCCTTTCAGCTGCTTGGAGTATTAACTCAGTGAAGTAATTTCCTGCTGAAATCTAGGTGAAACTGTGGGGGAAAGCTATTTGCAGCTTTAATTGGGATGGCAATCTTGGCATTCACCTTAACTTGTCAGTGGAATTGCATACTATAGATGGAATCTTGAGATTAAAAGTGAGTTCCAAAAACAAATATTTCAAAAATGATTAGCTACGATGGCAGCAGTAAACTACACTTTTAAAAGACGAGTTTCATTTTATGCCATTGTACCACCAATAACATGATTTGTGAATGGCATACTAAATATTTCCCAAGATCAGCAGAGCCAAAACCAGTGATACAGGACTTGGGGATGACTATTTAATATTATCAAAAGTAACTGTCTGATTGATAAAGAAAAAGAAAGAAAGACTTGCATTTCCATAGCGCCTTTCATCACCTCAAGACGTCCCAAAGCACTTTACAGACAATGAAGTACTTTTTTGAAGTGTAGTCACTGTTGTAATGTAGGAAACGCGGCAGCCAATTTGCACACAGCAAGCTCCCACAAACAGCAATGTGACAATGACCAGATCATCTGTATTACTGTAGTGATGTTGATTGAGGGATAAATATTGGCCCCAGGACACCGGGGAGAACTCCCCCTGCTCGTCTTCGAAATAGTGACATGGGATCTTTCACGTCCACCTGAGAGAGCAGACGGGACCTCGGATTAACGTCTCACCTGAAAGACGGCACCTCCGACAGTGCAGCACTCCCTCAGCACCGCACTGGAGTGTCAGCCTAGATTTTTGTGCTCAAGTCTCTGGAGTGGACTTTAACCCACAACCTTCTGACTCAGAGGCGAGGGTGTTACCCACTGAGCTGAATGAGTAGCATTCGGAACTAGAGGATCTCCTGTGACATTGCTCATGTGTAGTATGGAGTATAATTGTGACTTTTTTTGGCTGCTAAATGGGCCTACCCACTTAAGCCGACACCTCAAGTACTTCCTGTGGAAGAAAACTATAACTAGGCAAAGCCAGATATCTATAACTGCTTATAGCCTGTTAGGTCAATCACTGGCCAATTGCAGCTGCTTGTAAATTTTAGGCTCCAGGTCAGAAAAACCCATTGTGAAATGACTGGCTTTCTTCCTTTCTTTTTTTTAAAGATTGTTTTGTATCTGTAATTCCAGGGGCTAGTGAGGGTATAAAGCAAGCAGATGTTCCGCGGGGAGACTGCGGATTAAGGCAGGACTGCGATCCGCCAAGTATCCACTCGATTTAAATATTGCCCTGAATTCTGGACTGAAGGGGCGGAATGGGCAAGTCTTCTGCTCGCCTCTCCAAGGTCTTGGGCTGTATCTGGGGGAATTCCTGGAATTCCACCCATTGGACCCTCATTAGCTGTGCATTGACACCAGGTACAAGTTTATGTAACAAAGTAGATTGTGGCACGAGTATCACACCGAAGGGTTTACAGGATCAAATTACTTTTTGTAAACAAGTACCAACCTGGAGCCTGATAAGAGTGGCCCACCAACGTGCAACATTAACTCTCTAAATGCCAGCGATCATTTCACTCTAAGCACTATCAGCTTCTCAATGGAAAAGCCTCTCCTGGGGAAACGCAGTTTAAATTTACTGAAGAATTGCTGTTTCAAAGCAAGTTTCTTGCCAACAGAAACCCAGCTTGTCTCCAATAGGACACTGGGAGCCAGGAGGAGGAAGGATGCTGATTATGTTACCGGAATGGTAATCCAGAAGCCTGGACTAAATCTGGAATATAAAGCTAGTGTCAGTAATGGTGGCCACGTAACTACTTGATTGTTGTAAAAACCCATCTGGTTCACTAAAGTCCTTTAGGGAAGGAAATCTGCTGCCCTGACCCGGTCTGGCCGATATGTGACTCCAGACCCACAGCAATGTGGTTGACTCTTAACTACCCTCTGAAATGGCCTAGCAAAGCCGCTCAGTTGTGTTCAAGAAGGCGGCTCACCACCACCGTCTCAAGGGTAATTAGGGATGGGCAATAAATGCTGGCCTCGTCGGTGGCTCGCACATCCCATGAATGAATTAAAAAAATGAAAGCGGGGATCGAAATTCCTATTGATGATATTAGCGAAGGGGAGAGTGTGAGGATTTGAATTGAGCTTGTTTTTTTATACTTAAAAATTTCAAACCTACCCTCAGGTAATTAAAAGATAAGAAACTTTAAAAAAAATTTTTAGAAAATAAGGAAAAGGTTAGAGTGGAAAAAAACAAGTTTTTTTAAAACAAAAAGTTTAAAAGCAGTACAGCTGGAGAATGCCAGAGAATCGAGAATGAGGGAAACTAAAATAAAAAAAGAACTTGCATTTAGAGTCATAGAGTCATAGAGTCATACAGCACGGATAGAGGCCCTTCGGCCCATCGTGTCCGCGCCGGCCATCAAGCCCTGTCTAATCTAATCCCATATTCCAGCATTTGGCCCGTAGCCTTGTATGCTATGGCATTTCAAGTGCACATCCAAATGCTTCTTAAATGTTGTGAGGGTTTCTGCCTCCACAACCCTTTCAGGCAGTGAGTTCCAGACTCCAACCACCCTCTGGGTGAAAAAGTTCTTTCTCAAATCCCCTCTAAACCTCCCGCCCTTTACCTTGAATCTATGCCCCCTAGTTATTGACCCCTCTACTAAGGGAAAAAGCTCCTCAGCATCCATCCTATCTATGCCCCTCATAATTTTGTACACCTCAATCATGTCCCCCCTCAGCCTCCTCAGCTCCAAGGAAAACAAACCCAATCTGCCCAGTCTCTCTTCATAGCTGAAGCGCTCCAGCCCTGGTAACATCCTGGTGAACCTCCTCTGCACCCTCTCTAACGCGATCACATCCTTCCTGTAGTGTGGCGACCAGAACTGCACACAGTATTCCAGCTGTGGCCTAACCAGTGTTTTATACAGCTCCATCATAACCTCCTTGCTCTTATATTCAATGCCTCGGCTAATGAAGGCAAGTATCCCATATGCCTTTTTTACCACCTTATCCACCTGTTCCGCCGCCTTCAGGGATCTGTGTACTTGCACACCCAGATCCCTCTGACCCTCCGTCTTGCCTAGGGTCTTTCCATTCATTGTGTATTCCTTTGCCTTGTTAGTCCCCCCAAAGTGCATCACCTCGCACTTTTCCGGGTTAAATTCCATTTGCCACTGTTCCGCCCATCTGACCAACCCATCTATATCGTCCTGCAGACTGAGGCTACCCTCCTCGCTATTTACCACCCTACCAATTTTTGTATCATCCGCGAACTTACTGATCATACCCTTTACATTCATATCCAAGTCATTAATGTAGACCACAAACAGCAAGGGACCCAGCACCGATCCCTGTGGTACCCCACTGGCCACAGGCTTCCAGTCACAAAAACAACCTTCGACCATCACCCTCTGCCTTCTGCCACTAAGCCAGTTTTGTATCCAATGTGCCAAGGCACCCTGGATTCCATGGGCTCTTACCCTCTTGACCAGTCTCCTGTGCGGGACTTTATCGAAGGCCTTACTGAAATCCATGTATACCACATCCACTGCGTTACCCTCATCCACACACCTAGTCACCCCCTCAAAAAATTCAATCAAATTAGTCAGACATGATCTTCCCTTGACAAAGCCATGTTGACTATCCCTGATTAATCCTTGCCTCTCCAAGTGGAGACTAATTTTGTCCCTCAGGATTTTTTCCAATAATTTTCCTACCACTGATGTTAGGCTCACTGGCCTGTAGTTCCCCGGTTTTTCCCTACTACCCTTCTTGAATAATGGTGCTACATTAGCGGTTCTCCAGTCCTCTGGCACATCCCCTGTGGCCAGAGAGGTCCTGAATATATGTGTTAGAGCCCCCGCAATCTCCTCCTTTGCCTCACACAGCAGCCTGGGATACATTTCATCCGGGCCTGGGGATTTATCCATTTTTAGGCCAGCTAAAACCGCCAATACCTCCTCCCTCTCGATGTTAATATGTTCGAGCATATCACAGTCCCCCCGCCCTATTTCTATGTCTACATCGTCCTTCTCCATAGTGAAAACAGATGCAAAAAATTCATTTAGAGCCCCTCCTACATCTTCCGGCTCCACACACAGATTGCCACTTTTGTCCCTAATGGGCCCTATTTTTTCCCTAGTTATCCTCTTACCCTTAATATACTTATAAAACATCTTCGGATTTTCCTTTATTTTGCTCGCCAGTGTTATTTCATGGCCCCTCCTTGATCTCCTAATTTCTTTTTTAAGTATCCCCCTGCACTTTTTGTACTCCTCTAGGGCTTCCTCCGTCTTTAGCCTTTTGTATCTACCAAAAGCCCTCCTTTTTTTCCTAATCCATTCTCGTATATCCCCTGACATCCAAGGTTCCCTGTGGTTTTTGGAACCACCCTTGACCTTTACGGGAACATGTTGCCATTGTATGATCTCAATCTCCCTTCTGAAAGCCTCCCATTGCTCCGATGCGGATTTTCCTACAAGTAGCTGATCCCAGTCCATTTTGGCCAGATCCTGCCTTATCCTATTAAAATCGGCCTTCCCCCAATTTAGAACCTTTATTTCCGGCCCATCCCTGTCCTTTTCCATGGCCACCTTAAATCTTACCATATTATGGTCACTATCACCAAAGTGCTCACCTACTAGCACTTTTTCCACTTGGCCGGCCACATTCCCTAGAATTAGGTCCAGTACCGCCCCCTCTCTTGTAGGACTTTCTACATGCTGGCTCAAAAAGCTCTCCTGGATGCACTTTAAGAATTCTACACCCTCTGAGCCTTTCACACTCTGACTATCCCAGTTAATATTGGGGAAGTTGAAATCCCCCATTATTATTACCCTATTATTTGCACATTTCTCTGAGATTTGCCTACATATCTGTTCCTCTATCTCCCCCTGACTGTTTGGAGGCCTATAGTACACTCCCAGCAAAGTGCTTGCCCCCTTTTTGTTTTTAAGCTCCACCCATATGGCCTCATTAGAGGACCCTGCTAATATATCATCCCTCCTTACTGCAGTAATTGACTCCTTAATTAATATTGCGACACCCCCTCCTCTTATACCTCCCCCTCTGTCTCGCCTGAAGATTCTGTACCCCGGAATATTGAGCTGCCAGTCTTGCCCTTCCCTCAACCATGTCTCCGTGATAGCAACAATATCATACTCCCATGTGTTTATCAACACCTTCAGTTCATCCACCTTATTTGCAAGACTCCTTGCATTAAAATAGATGCCATCCAGCCTTGCCCTTATATATTTGCCCTGTCTACCAAGCTGACTTGTTTTTTTCTCTATAATTGGCAGCACATCCCCCCCTATTTCAGCTCCCCTCTGTATCCCATCCCCCTGCCAAGTTAGTTTAAACCCCCCCCAACAGTGCTAGCAAACCTCCCCGCAAGGATATTTGTCCCGCTCTGGTTCAGGTGCAACCCGTCCGACTTGTACAAGTCCCACCTTTCCCAGAAGCAGGCCCAGTGATCCAGGAAAGTAAAACCCTCCCCCCTACACCAACTCTTTAGCCACGCATTCATCTGCTCTATCCTTCCATTCCTATACTTACTAGCACGTGGCACTGGGAGTAATCCAGAGATTACAACCTTTGAGGTCCTGCTCTTTAATCTGTTACCTAGCTCCCTAAATTCTTGATGCAGGACCTCATCCCTCTTTTTACCTATGTCGTTGGTACCAATGTGGACCACGACCATTGGCTGTTCACCCTCCCCCTCCAGAATGCCCTGCAGCCGCTCAGTGACATCCTTGACCCTGGCACCAGGGAGGCAACAAACCATCCTGGATTCACGTCTACGGCCACATATAACCTTTCACATCCTAAGGACGTCAAAGTGTTTCACAGCCAATGGATTTGTTTTGAAATATAGTCAATGATGTATTGCAGTTAAACGTGGCAGCCAATTTCTTTGCAACAAGGTCCCACAAACAGCAATGAGATAAATGGCCAGTGTTTGGTGGTGTTGAATGAAGGATGAATGTTGGCCAGAACACTGGGAGAACTTCTAATGGGGGCCAGAGGATCTTTTCAAAAGAAAGAAAGAAAGACTTGCATTTCTATAGCGCCTTTTACAAACTCGTGACGTCCCAAAGCGCTTTACAGCCAATGAAGTGCTTTTTGAAGTGTAGTCACTGTTGTAATGTAGGAAATGCAGCAGCCAATTGTGCACAGCAAGCTCCCACAAACAGCAATGTGATAATGACCAGATAATCTGTTTTAGTGATGTTGGTTGAGGGATAAATATTGGCCCAGGACACCGGGGAGAACTCCCCTGCTCTTCTTCGAAATAGTGCCGTGGGATCTTTTACGTCCACCTGAGAGAGCAGACGGGGCCTCGGTTTAACGTGTCTTTTAAAAAAAAATTTGACCATATTCTGTTCAAATTTGAATTGCCTCTTGAAGTATTTCTCCAGTTTTATTCTGTCTTGTTGCCTCTTCAGCCTGATGGCTTCACACATTCTCCTTCAACCAAAAAGGTGGTCAGAATTGGTTTAAGCCAAAAGTAATGACCGCAAGCTCCCACAAACAGCAATGTGACAATGTTCTCGCTCTGGCCAACATCTCCCGCATCGAAGCTTTGACCAAGCTCGATCAGCTCCGATGGACGGGTCACATTGTCCGCATGCCTGATACGACACTCCCAAAACAAGCGCTCTACTTGGAGCTCCGACACGGCAAGAGAGCCCCAGGTGGGCAGAGGAAACGCTTCAAGGACACCCTCAAAGCCCCCTTGAAAAAGTGCAACATCCCCACCGACACCTGGGAATCCCTGGCCCAAGACCGCACAAAGTGGAGGAGAAGCATCCGGGAAGGCGCCAAACACCTCGAGTCTCTTCGCCGGGAACAAGCGGAAGCCAAGCGCAGGCAGCGCAAGGAGTGCACGTCAACCCAAACACCCCACCCACCCGCCCCTTCAACCACCGTCTGCCCCACCTGTGACAGAGACTGTAGGTCCCGCATTGGACTCATCAGTCACCTGAGAACTCATTTTTAATGTGGAAGCAAGTCATCCTCGGTTCCGAGGGACTGCCTAAGAAGAGAAGAGAAGAGAAGAATCTGTTTTTTAATGATGTTGGTTGAGGGATAAATATTGGCTCCAGGACACAAGGGAGAACTCCCCTGGCTCTTCTTTGAATAGTGCCATGGGATCTTTTACACCCACCTGAGAGAGCAGACGGGACCTCGGTTTATCGTCTCATCCAAAAGACGACACCTCCGACAGTGCAGCACTCCCTCAGCACCGCTGTGGGAGTGACAGCCTAGACTATGTGCCGAATACTATGATCTATGATTGCCGTGGTGACACTCGAACTCTGACTCAGAGATATGTTTCACCACTGAGCCAAGCTCACACTCGGAGACAGGGTGAGCAGATAGAAGGTGTTTCATTCTTACCACCTTTAATTAAACGTGTATGTTTTAAGTGCATGTTTGAGATCTACAGGGTTATTATTGCTATACTACAGCTACTCCAGACAGTGCGGTACCCACGTGAGCTTAAAAGCTTGGTTCCCGTCGGCCTGTTGGCAGTCTATGGGTTAAGGCTACAAACAATATGGCGTAACTGAATGGCTGGCAGCACAGTATGCGGTCGGAGAACAAACAAGCGTGAAAAAACGGTTTCTCTTCTGCATTTAAATAAACAGCTTTGGTTTGTACGATTGTGTTCCTGCACTACAACAACAACTTGCATTTATATAGCGCCTTTAATGTCCTCCTTCTTAGGCAGTCCCTCGGAACCGAGGATGACTTGCTTCCACATTAAAAATGAGTTCTCAGGTGACTGATGAGTCCAATGCGGGACCTACAGTCTCTGTCACAGGTGGGGCAGACGGTGGTTGAAGGGGCGGGTGGGTGGGGTGCTTGGGTTGGCGTGCGCTCCTTGCGCTGCCTGCGCTTGGCTTCCGCTTGCTCCCGGCGAAGAGACTCGAGGTGTTCGGCGCCTTCCCGGATGCTTCTCCTCCACTTTGTGCGGTCTTGGGCCAGGGATTCCCAGGTGTCGATGGGGATGTTACACTTTTTCAAGGAAGCTTTGAGGGTGTCCTTGAAGTATTTCCTCTGCCCACCTGGGACTCTCTTGCTGTGTCGGAGCTCCGAGTAGAGCACTTGTTTTAGGAGTCTCGTATCGGGCATGCGGACGATGTAGCCCGTCCATCGGAGCTGATCGAGCGTGGTCAAAGCTTCGATGCTGGGGATGTTGGCCTGAGCAAGAACACTGACGTTGGTGCGCCTACCCTGCCAATAGATTTGTAGGATATTGCGGAGGCAGCATTGGTGGTACCTCTCCAGTTCTTTGAGGTGCCTGCTGTACATGGTCCATGTCTCTGAGGCATACTTCACTGTAGTAAAATGTCACAAGGCCCTTCACAGGAGTATTTTAAGACAAAAAATTTGACCCCAATCCACATAAGGATAAATTAGAAATAACAAGAGAAAATGCTGGAAAAACTCAGCAGGTCAGGCAACATCCGTGGAGAGAAATTTGAGTTGACGTTTCGGGTCGAACCCTTCTTCAAAACCAGTTTTGAAGAAGGGTTCGACCCGAAACATCAACTCAAATTTCACTCCACGGATGTTGCCTGACCTGCTGAATTTTTCCAGCATTTTCTGTTGTTATTTCGGATTTCCAACATCTGCAGTATTTTGCTGTCGTACTAAGGATAAATTAGGGCTGCTAGGTAGATTTTAAGGAGCATCTTAAAGGAGGAAAGAGAGGTAGCGAGGCGGGTAGGTTTAGGGAGGGAATTCCAGAGCTTAGGACCTTGGCAACAGAAGGCACGGCCAACAATGGTGGAGCTATTATAATCAGGGATGCTCAAGAGGCCAGAATTGGAAGAGCGCAGATATCTCGGGGGGTTGTGGGGCTGAAGGAGATTACAGAGATAGGGAGGGGATGAGGCCACGGAGGGATTTGAAAACAAGGATGAGAATTTTGAAATCGAGGCGCTGATTAACCGGGAGCCGATGTAGGTCAGCGAGCACAGGGGGTGATGGGCGAACGGGACTTGGTGCGAGTTAGGACATGGGCAGCCGAGTTTTGGATGACCTCAAGTTTACGTAGGGTGGAATGTGGGAGGCCAGTCAGGAGTGCGTTGGAATAGTCAAGTCAAGTCTGGAGGTCACAAAGGATGTCATTATGTCCAAATCTGGTAAAGGGCGGAGAGGACTATGGCAAGCACAAAGACCAAATATGCAGCTGAGACCTTCCCAAAGTAGAGAGACATGTGCTACAAAAATAAAAATGCACCCCGATGACTCAGTGTGTTCATCCAGCGAGCAGCTAAGCAATACAAGCCAGGCAAGTCAAAGGTTTTGATTCCCCCAGGCGGTGCTGAGTTAGGTGCAGCAGTAAAGGTGTTACAAGATGGCCTCAGTCAGGATCCTGGGTTGGAGAGGAGAAAATCGTCCAGGATTTCTACCCCTGATTGCCATTCAGTGAGCTCTATACTGGGTGGGTGTCATGAATCTTACCAGTCATGTAGAAATGACTCATGAGATAACACTGGGCGGCCAGCTGGTGGCGCCATCCAAGGAAAGTATAAATACCCGGGTGTGGGCCCAGCTTGCTCAGGACGTTTTTGTAACCAGGAACTAGTGATGTAACTAGAAACTCATGGTTGTGAAACAGTTGATTAAAGCCTTGTTTTATACTCACACCAAGGGCTCAGTGAGTGTTCTTAGGTCAGTGTGTTTGTTTGTTTGCCTGTGTGTGTGATAATTTCAAATCCGAGCAGCATTGGGGCTTGGCTGTGTAATTAGGCGGGGGCCTAATTTAAATTTGAAAAGTCAAGGCCCAATGACATCGTCGGTGCCACAGCATGATTTTAATTCCTGGAATCAGGTGGTCCGTACGGCACCAAATGGCACAATCGGTATCTGGACAGAAGTGGCCCAGGTTAGTTGTGTTTTTACATTTGCTTACGGCTCCTTAAGGAGCAGGTGTGCTCCTCCTGGCCCAATAAAGAAACTTTAGGATTCATCTCTCCCCCAGGTTTTCCCTCAACATCCCCCTCCCCTTCTCCATCTGTGATCATCTAAGACCACCCCCCTCCCAATCTTTACTTGTACTGCTGGGTTCCATTCCTTTGAGTCCCCAACAGTGTTGGTCTCCAGCCCAGTTTCCTGCTCCCGCCCAGTGACACTTGCATCATTCCCACTGGCTTCAGGCATGAGACAGTGCAGAGAAATATTTAAATGATCCTGGTCTTCACAGCGAGGAATCCGTGGGGTTCCAATTCTGGCCTCTTGCACATCCCTGATTATAATCGCTCCACCATTGGTGGCCGTGCCTTCAGCTGCCTGGGCCCTAAACTCTAGAATTCCCTCCCTAAACCTCTCTGCCTCTCCGTCTCTCTTTCCTCCTTTACGACGCTCCTTAAAACCTACCTCTTTGACCAACCTGCCCTAATATCTCCTTATGTGGCTCGGTGTCAAATTTTGATTGATAACACTCCCGTGAAACGCCCTGGGACATGTTACTACGCTAAAGGTGCTGTGCAAACACAAGTTGTCGTTGTTTTCCCTCCAACCCGAACCTCACCTGCATCGACCGGTGCACCAAGTTAAAATAGGGGATCTTTTTTTGAATCCAATACCAGTCATTAATTTCAAAAGATGTACTATAGGCTTTGTCCCTCGTTTTCCCACCAGCGCACCTAATCCCGAGCAGCACGAGAGGAACTGCCCCTTGGAGATTTCGATTGTCTGCACTCTTTATCCTTGACTTCAAGTTGCCAAAATTAAGTGGCAAATGTGTGGCAGCTTTTATACTGGAGTCTTGCCAAGCTTCACTGATCAAGCCCGTGCTCATTTTTACTTATGACTCAACTCTTCTTCTCTTCTTAGGTAGTCCCTCGGCACCGAGGATGACTTGCTTCCACATTAAGAATGAGTTCTCAGGTGACTGATGAGTCCAATGTGGGACCTACAGTCTCTGTCACAGGTGGGGCAGACGGTGGTTGAAGGGGCGGGTGGGTGGGGTGCTTGGGTTGACGTGCGCTCCTTGCGCTTGGCTTCCACTTGCTCCCGGCGAAGAGACTCGAGGTGTTCGGTGCCTTCCCGGATGCTTCTCCTCCATTTTGTGCGGTCTTGGGCCAGGGATTCCCAGGTGTCGGTGGGGATGTTACACTTTTTCCAAGGAAACATTTGAGGAGACGCTTATGACTCAACAACCATCTGAGAAAACCAGAGGGATGACACAGTTACCCCATCTGTCTGGGCTGTATTGGCACTAACTTTCCAGAATGTAAGGACAATACTTCATAACAGTGTTTTAATTAGACATTGAATGAGAAGATGCATTTATTATGAGGTTCAGCACCCCAGGGAGGCAGAAAGGTGGAGCTCAATGCTGCAAGTCAGATACATTAACAATTTTAAAGGGGCTTCATTCCCTCATCTGCTATTGATGGTGATAGAATTCATAGTGCTTCGAGGAAGAATATACCTTCAAAGCATTAGTAATTCTACCACTGTCTCGCTGTCTATCTCTGCCTCTAGCTATCTCTCTATCTCTGTATCTATCATCGCTGTTTGCCAACTACTGATAGATGGAGTGGCAGAAATCTGTGTTGCTTAACAGCTGATATAATGCTGGGGGCACATTGAATGAATTCTACCAAAAAAAAACACTCATTTCTTGCAGCAAGTTTTGAATCTTTCCAAATAAATGGCTCAGTTCAATTTAGATTATTTGATTCAAATTCACTACTGAGGCGGGTGTTCTTATTGATACTGAAACTGACAGCATAATTCGGGCCTCCGTTGCCCTGGGCATTACCCCCTCCCCCCCCACCCCCGATTGCGTCCAGTGCTCTCCTCACCCACATATTTGACTGCCGGGGACCATTGCCACAGTTCCCAGGCTGAAGCCACCTGCCGCTGAATTTTCACTCCCACCCACCCATCAACCAGGTACTGGATCCCCCTGTGCTCGCTGACCTGCATTGGCTCCCCGTTAAGCAATACCTCGATTTAAAAATTCTCGTTTTTGTTTTCAAATCCCTCCATGGCCTCACCCCCCCTCCCTATCCCTGTAATCTCCTCCAGCCCCACAACCCCCGGAGATATCTGCACTCCTCTAATTCTGGCTTCTTGAGCATCCCTGATTTTAATCGCTCCACCATTGGCGGCCGTGCCTTCAGCTGCCTGGGCCCCGAGCTCTGGGATTCCCTTCCTAAACCCCTCCATATCTCTACCTCTCTTTTTTTCCTTTAAAGATGCTCTTTAAAATGTACCTCTTTGACCCATCTGCCCTAATATCTCCTTATATGGCTCAGTGTCAAATTTTGTTTGGCAACGTTCCTGTGAAGCGTCGTGGGACGTCTTACTACATTAAAGGCGCTATATAAATGCAAGTTGTTGTTGTTGTTGGATCTGTCCGGGTCCAGTCGGATCACTGAGAAAATTTATGGATACGAGGGGCTTGCGGCTATTGAGATCGCAAACATCATTCCCTTAAAATCGGAGCTTTGAGCAGTCAGGAGGGAGCCACTCTTCGCCGAGTACCCAGCCTCTGTCTTGCTCATCTGGTCACATCATCCATTTGACTGGTTCAGCCAGTTATGCTTCTGGCCAAAGGTGACCCTTTTACAACAGATATACATTCCTTTAAGGCACAAAAACCCCACAGGAAAAGTGGTCCAACCGTGGCTGACAAGAGAAGTTAAAAATAGTATTAGATCAAAGGAAGAGGCTTATAATGTTGCAAAAAAGAGTAGTAAGCCTGATAATTGGGAGGATTATAGAATTCAGCAAAAGAGGACCAAGAAATTGATAAAGAAAGGGAAAACAGAATGAGAGTAAACTAGCGAGAGACATAAAAACAGACTGTAAAAGCTTCTATAGGTATCTAAAAAGGAAAAGGTTAGCGAAAGTAAATGTGGGTCCCTTACAGGCTGAGACATGAGAAATTATAATGGGGAATAAGGAAATGGCAGAGGAATTAAACAAATACTTTGGCCGTGATTTTCTGCTTCGAGGCAGCTTGGTAGCGGGTCAGCTGCCTTCCAGGTTCCAGTCCCGCCCCCAACTACATCCGGCCCACAGACGTAATTTTACGTCAATTGGTCTTGTTAAGCCCACTCTGTGGGCTTGCCGGCCAATTAAGAGGAAGCCAGTGTCAGATGATGTCACTTGATGATGCGTCGTCTGCCGGTTTTCTTAAAGGGACCACACACAATTTTTTTGACAGTTGCTTTTTCAGTGTTTGACAGCATTGAGGTGCTGTAAACACTGACAATCACTGTCAAAGGTGAGCTTTTGCACCCAGGCTCTCCAGTGACTCCCTCCTTAGGCTAGAACAGATGGCAGCTGCAGGTGAGGTTACAGAAGCGATATGTCACTCGTGAGAGAGGTTCTCCCAATGAGGTGGGATTACGCATACAATTCAAAACATGTTACCTACAGAAAAGTCTAAATGCATTAAAAATTAATTTCCCAACATTTTCTTACCATGAAACTCACCAGTGCACCGTTGGATCCTTCACACCACGTCTGCAGCTGTCATCAATGCAGAAACATTACAGCAGACTCACAACACGCCACACTTACCTGGCGTAGTGGCTGGATGTCGGGAAGCCCGAGGCAGAAGTGTCAAAATTGAAAAAGAGCCTGTTAACAACCTTTAACAAGCAGGTAAGTGGCTATAATCCTCTTCCTGCCGCTAGGTGTCGGGTCCATGCATAAATAGGGGACCCGACATTTGGGAAGTGATATACCTATCAATTCATCCAATGAAAAGCGACGAGTTAAGAAAGTAACTATAGGTTTTTATTGGCTAAATAACAGAGCCCACCCTCGTGGGTGATCGGATAAAACAAGGAGGAATGTCAGCCAGTCGACTACCTTTATACCTGGGCAGGTAGGTGGAGTCATGGGCGGAGTCAGCAGTGGTCAGCCCAGGTATAGCAGTGTGACAAGAGGCGACCTTGTATAGTGATACAACAGTGTGAACAGTGATAACCATAGAGTAACGATATAACAGTGATAACTATAGTGTAACGATAGTGAACGATAAAAGTGGTTTACCACATTCACCCCTTGTTTAGATTTGAGTCCGGCGGGGTGAAGTGTACTACCAGTTCTGGTATGTCAGTCTGTCCGGAGGCCTCGTAAGCCTTTCTGATCATCGCAGCGGCGGTGTTGCATTATCCGGTGTTAATGCTGGTGTCTGCGTGGTCGGCGAAGGCTCGTGGGGTTCCGGCATGCCGTCTACCTGGGCTGGAATTGGGGGGGTGGTGGGGGGGGGGTGAAGGTGGTGTCTCCGGAGTGCCCGAGGGTGCGAGGTCTCGTAAGGAGACTGTGTCCTCCCGCCCGTCTGGGTATGCCACATAGGCATACTGGGGGTTGGCGTGCAGGAGGTCCACCCTCTCGACCAGGGGGTCCGTTTTATGGGCCCTCACGTGCTTTCGCAGCAAGACGGGCCCCGGAGAGGTCAGCCAGGTTGGTAGCGTGGTTCCCGTAGTCGACTTCCTGGGGAAAGCAAACATTCGTTCATGGGGGGTGGCGTTGATGGCAGTGCAAAGTAGTGACCGGGTGGAATGCAGCGCTGCCGGGAGGACTTCCTGCCAGCGGGAGGTTGGGAGGCCCTTAGACTTTAAGGCTAAGAGGACGGCCTTCCATACCGTCACGTTCTCTCTTTCCACCTGGCCGTTCCCTCGGGGGTTGTAGCTGGTGGTCCTGCTTGCAGCAATACCTCTCGCTAGTAGGAACTGATGGAGTTCCTCGCTCATGAAGGAGGAGCCCCGGTCACTATGTATATAGTTTGGGAACCCGAACAAGGCGAAGAGGTCGTTCAGGCATTTAATGACCGTGGTACTGGTCATGTCTGGGCAGGGGAAGGCAAAGTGGAAACGGGAGTACTCATCAAAAATGTTGAGGAAGTACACATTATGGTCAGAGGACGGGAGGGGCCCCTTAAAGTCGATGCTCAGGCGCTCGAAGGGGCGGGTGGCCTTGATCAGGCTTGCTCTGTCCGGCCTAAAGAAGTGCGGTTTGCACTCGGCACAGGTCTGGCAGTTCCTGGTCATGGTCCTGACCTCCTCGATGGAGTAGGGCAGGTTGCGGGCCTTAATGAAGTGGTAAAGTCTGGTGACCCTGGGGTGGCAGAGGTCGTTGTGGGGGGTCTGAAGTCTATCACTTTGCGTGCTGGCGCATGTAATTCGTGACAGAGCATCGGGGGGTTCGTTCAGCTAACCTGGCCGGTACAAGATATCATAATCATAGGTGGAGAGCTCGATTCTCCACCTCAAGATCTTGTCATTCTTGATTTTGCCCCTCAGCTTATTATTAAACATAAAAGCGACCGAACGTTGGTCGGTAAGGAGGGTAAATCGTTTGCCTGCCAGGTAGTGCCTCCAGCGTCGTACCGTCTCCACAATCGCCTGGGCCTCCTTCTCGACCGACGAGTGTCGGATCTCAGGGCCCTGTAGGGTCCTTGAGAAGAAGGCCACCGGTCTCCCCTCCTGGTTAAGGGTGGCGGCTAGGGCGAAGTCGGATGCATCGCTCTCGACTTGGAAGGGGATGGACTCATCCACTGCGTGCATTGTGGCCTTGGCAATGTCTCACTTAATGAGGGAGAAGGCTGCGCACGCTTCCTCCGTAAGGACAGTGGGGGAGGGGTAGCTCCATGAGGGGGCGCATTCTTTCGGGGTCGGGGCCGATGACTCCGTTCTCTACTACACAGCCGAGGATGGCAAGGCGCGAGGTGTTAAACACACATTTATCCTTATTGTAGGTGAGGTTCAGCCGTTGGGCCGTACGGAGGAATCTCTCCAGATTAACATCGTGGTCCTGCCGGTCGCGGCCGCAGATGGTGACGTTATCTAGATAGGGGAACGTGGCGTGCAGCCCGTTCTGGTCAACCATCCGGTCCATCTCCCTTTGGAAGACCGAAACCCCGTTGGTGACGCCGAAGGGAACCCTAAGGAAGTGGTAGAGGCGGCCGTTCGCCTCGAAGGCTGTATACTGGCGGTCCTCAGGGCGGATAGGGAGTTGGTGATAGGCCGACTTAAGGTCGATGGTGGAGAATACCCGGTACTCGCGCAATCTGATTGACCATATCAGATATGCGGGGAAGGGGGTATGCGTCCAGCTGGGTGTACCTGTTTATGGTCTGGCTGTAGTCGATGACCAGGCGGTTTTTATTGCCGGTCTTAACGACCACGACCTGGGCACGCCAGGGGCTGGTGCTCCCCTCGATGATGCCCTCCTTCAGGAGACGCTGCACCTCAGAGCTAATGAAAGTTCTGTCCCCGGCGCTGTACCGCCTGCTCTTGGTAGCGACGTGTTTGCAGTCGGGGGTGAGGTTAGCGAACAGGGAAGGTGGCGGGACCTTGAGGGTGGATAGGCCGCAGGTGTTACGCGGTGGGCGGTTTAAAATCTGCTGGTTGTCGACTGTGAGTGGGGGGAGGGGTCCGCCGTATGCTAGCGTGACGCTTTGGAGGTGGGATTGGAAGTCTAGGCCTAGTAGGACGGCAGCGCATAGCTGGGGCAGGACGAGGAGTGTAAAATTTTTATACTCCGTACCCTTAACCGACAGGGTCACAACACAGTAGCCGCTGATGTCTGTGGCATGTGACCTCGATGCCATCGAGATCCGGTTGTGCGTTGGCAGGACAGGGAGGGAGTAGTGGCTCACCGTGTCTGGGTGGATGAAGCTCTCCGTGCTTCCGCTGTCGAACAGGCAGGTCGTGGCGTGGCCGTTTACTTTGATGTCCATCATCGACTTGGACAGGTGATGCGGGCGGGCCTGGTCCAGTGTGACGGAGGCTAGTGTATAGCTGAGCGAGTTGTTGTAGTCTGCGGTTGAGGCGGTAGTCGGGTCTAGAGGCACAGTGGCAGTCGGGCGTGGTGGGTAAAATGGCGTCACCCACGAGGGTGGGCTCTGTTATTTAGCCAATAAAATTGATATACCTATCAATTCATCCAATGAAAAGCGACGAGTTAAGAAAGTAACTATAGGTTTTTATTGGCTAAATAACAGAGCCCACCCTCGTGGGTGATCGGATACAACAAGGAGGAATGCCAGCCAGTCGACTACCTTTATACCTGGGCAGGTAGGTGGAGTCATGGGCGGAGTCAGCAGTGGTCAGCCCAGGTATAGCAGCGTGACAAGAGGCGACCTCGTATAGTGATACAACAGTGTGAACAGTGATAACCATAGAGTAACGATATAACAGTGATAACTATAGTGTAACGATAGTGAACAATAAAAGTGGTTTACCACAGGAAGATTGATTGGAGGCGGGTTGACAGCAGGTTTCCGACCCGCTGTCAATCTTTGCAATTTTGCTGGATGTCCCGCCTCCAAACCTGCCCCCTGAGCGCTGGTAAAATTCCGGCCTTTGAATCTGTCTTCACGGAAGAAGACGCAAAAAACCTCTCGGAAATAGTGGAGAACCAAGGCTCTAGTAAGAATGAGGAACTGAAAGAAATTAGTATTAGTAAAAAAATAGTACTGGAGAAATTAATGGGACTGAAAGCCAATAAATCCCCTGGACCTGATGGCCTACATCCTAGGGTTTTGAAAGAGGTGGCTATAGAGATAGTGGATGTATTGGTTGCCATTTTCCAAAATTCCATAGATTCTAGAATGGTTCCTGCAGATTGGAAGGTGGCAAATGTAACGCACAATATAAGAATGGAGGGAGAGAGAAAATGGGGAACTACAGACCAGTTAGCCTGACATCAGTAGTAGGGAAAATGTTAGAATCTATTATTAAGGACGTGGTAACAGGGCACTTAGAAAATAATAAAAGGATTGGGCAGAGTCAACACGGATTTATGAAAGGGAAATCATGTTTGACGAATTTGTTAGAGATTTTTGAGGTTGTAACTAGCAGAATAGATAAGGGGAACCAGTGGATGTGGTCTATTTGGATTTTCAGAAGGCATTCGATAAGGTGCCACACAAGAGGTTATTAAACAAAATTAGGGCTCATGGGATTGGGGGTAATATACTAGCATGGATTGAGGATTGGTTAACGGACAGAAACAGAGAGTAGGAATAAACGGGTCATTTTTGGGTTGTCCGGCTGTAACTAGTGGGGTACCGTAAGGATCAGTGCTTGGGCCTCAGCTATTCACAATTTATATCAATGATTTGGATGAGGGGACCAAATATAATATATCCAAGTTTGCTGATGATATAAAGCTGGGTGGGAATGTAAGTTGTGAGGAGGATGCAAAGAGGCTTCAAGGGGATATAGACAGGCTAAGTGAGTGGGCAAGAACATGGCAAATGGAATATAATGTGGAGAAAAGTGAAGTTATCCACGTTGGTGGGAAAAATAGAAAAGCAGATCATTTTTTAAAAATTGTAAGATTAGGAAATGTTGGTGTTCAGAGGGACCTGGGTGTCCTTGTACACAAATCACTGAAAGTTAACATGCAGGTACAGCAAGCAATTAAGATATCAAATGGTATTTTGGCCTTTATTACAAGAGGGTTTGAGTATAATGTCTTACTGCAATTATATAGGGCCCTGGTGAGACAACACCTGGAGTATTGTGGACAGTTTTGGTCTCTTTACCTAAGGAAGGATATACTTGCCATAGAGGAAGTGCAACAAAGGTTCACCAGACTGGTTCCTGGGATGGGGGGATTGTCCTATGAGGAGATATTGAGTAGACTAGACCTATATTCCCTAGAGTTTAGAAGAATGAGAGGTGGTCTCATTGAAACATACAAAATTCTTACAGGGCTTGACAGGGTAGATGCAGGGAGGATGTTTCCCCTGGCTGGGGAGGCTAGAACCATGGGCCCCAACAACATCCCGGCTGTCGTGCTGAAGACTTGTGCTCTAGAACTAGCCGCGCCTCTAGCCAAGCTGTTCCAGTATAGTTACAACACTGGCATCTATCCGACAATGTAGAAAACTGCCCAGGTGTGTCCTGTCCACAAAAAGCAGGACAAATCCAATCCAGCCAATTACCGCTCCATCAGTCTACTCTCAATCAACAGCAAAGTGATGGAAGGTGTCATCGACAGTGCTATCAAGCAGCACTTACTCACCAATGTCCAGTTTGGGTTCCGTCAGGACCACTCGGCTCCAGACCTCATTACAGCCTTGGTTCAAACATGGACAAAGGAGCTGAATTCCAGAGGTGAAGTGAGAGTGACTGCCCTCGACATCAAGGCAGCATTTGACCGAGTTTGGCATCAAGGAGCCCTCGTAAAACTGAAGTCAATGGGAATCGGGGGGAAATTTCTCTACTGGCTGGAGTCATACCTAGCACAAAGGAAGATGGTTGTTGTTGAATCCGTGATTCTTAAAGTATGATGTTTTCCAATAACTAGGCGGAGGCTGTAAATTAACAATCAACAGGTGTTTACTGGAGGAGGGTAGTCTAAAGACTAACAGTACAGAGGCATGCTCAAGGCTTATATACAGGTGTGGTCACTGCCAGTACTACAGTATACAGGAGCTGTAAAAGTAGTTCTCTCTTAAAGGTACATACACTACAATTCCTCCCCTTTTAGATTAACAGTACCCATAACATTCAAATAACAGTTAACACTTTAACATGCACATTAAACTGAAATAGTCCATTTATAGATTCAGTCTTTGGGGCGGCTTCCTGATCCTTTCTGGATAGCGCCTTTCCTGAGGTTCTTGTTCTTGGTGCGGAGGCAATTCTGGCCCCCTTTCGTCGGTTAGTTCATCAGGTTCCGCTGCTACTGTTTCTGAGGTAGATGCTACCGGTATGTCGGGTTCATCCCCAGGTACGCGAGACATGGGGTTGACTCGTTCCTGTGACGCTAGGATCTGGTCGACGTGGCGTCTCACAATGTTCTCCCCGACATCCACTGTGTACAGTAATGGCCCCTGCCGTGTACATATCGTTCCGGGTTGCCATTTCTCTGTTCGGTAGTCGCGGGCCAAGACTGGTTGTCCTACATTGAAGCTCCTTCTCGGCTTTTCATTGATGTGCTGGAATTGCTTATCCTCAACATTTCTTCGCACATTTGGTCTGAGCAAATCCAGACAAGATCTCAACCTTCGGTTAAAGAACATCATGGCCGGGGTCTGGTTGGTAACTGCATGTGTCGCATTTCTGTAGGCTAACAGGAAATTGTCCACCTTATGCTGTAGTGGAATGTCATCATCGCACATGGCCCTTATTGCCTTTTTAAAGGTTTGTACGAACCTCTCAGCCAATCCATTTGTGGCTGGATGATACGGGGCGGATGTGTAATGCCTTACCCCATTCCTTCTCATAAATTTCCGAAACTCTTCGGACACAAACTGTGGTCCATTATCAGAGCAAATCTGCTCTGGCAAGCCGTTCCTGGCAAATATGGTCCGTAGGACTGCAATCGTTTTCTCTGTAGTGGTTGAGGACATTTTGATCACCTCAGGCCATTTCGAGTGCGCATCCACTGCTATTAAGAACATTGAGTCCATGAATGGACCAGCAAAATCAATATGCACCCGTTGCCATGGAGAGGAGGGCCACTCCCATGGGTGTAGAGGGGCATGTGGTGGTGCATTTTGGACCTTCTGGCATCCTGAGCAGCTCTTTGTTAGGTCCTCGATTTGTTGATCGATCCCCGGCCACCACACATAAGCCCTAGCAAGGCTTTTCATTTTCACCCCTCCCAGATGGCCTTCATGAAGCTCATTGAGCACTCTCTCCCTTAACTTGGGTGGAATTACCACTCGGGATCCACACATCACTGTCCCCTGGCATACTGACAGCTGTTCTCTTCTGGATGAGAATGCTGGCAACAGTGAGTCGCCATGTGTTGGCTATCCCTTCACCGTCAAATCATATACCCGAGACAGTGTCGGATCATTGCGGGTCTCCTTCTCTATATCCGCGTTAGTTACTGGCAATCGTTCAATTATCGACGAATAAAATATTTCGATAGGGTCCACTGCTAGTGCTTCCTCCACAGTAGGCAGTGGCAGGCGTGATAGCCCATCAGCGTTTCCATGCTGTTTCGTGCCCTTATACTCTATTTCATATTGGTTCACCCCTAGAAAAAGGGACCATCTTTGTAGCCGTTGTGCAGTCATCACCGGAACGCCCTTCTTTGGATTAAAGATGGAGACAAGTGGTTGGTGGTCAGTCAGCAAGGTGAACTTCTGCCCATGCAGATAGTGGTTGAAATTTTTTACTCCCCATACTAGGCTGAGGGACTCCCTGTCGATCTGGGCATAGTTGCGCTCGGCTGAGGTTAGTGACCGAGACACAAAGGCTACTGGCCTCTCCAACCCGTCTGGGAATTTGTGCGACAGCACCGCTCCAATACCATAGGGTGATGCATCACATGCCAAACGAATTGGTAGTGCTGGGTTGAAATGGGCCAACACCTCTTTTGATGTGATCAATTCTTTGCACTTCTGGAGAGCTCGTTTACATTCATCATCCCACTTCCATGGTACCCCCGTTTGCAGTAGGGTGTTCAGTGGGTGTAATACTGTAGACAAATTTGGTAAGAACTTATGGTAGTAGTTCACCAGCCCGAGGAACGACCTCAGTTGTGACACATTTTCCGGTGCTGGAGCCTTGACTACTGCCTCAATCTTTTCAGGGGACTTATGTAACCCCTCTTCATCAATAACATGGCCACAATACGAGATCTGCTTCTGGAAAAACTCGCACTTGTGGCGATTAGCTCGTAGCCCATATTCCTTTAATCTAGTGAGCACCTTCTCCAGGTTGGCGAGGTGATCACTGTCATTTTCGCCCGTGACCAGGATGTCGTCCAAGTAACACTGGGTCCCTGGAATCCCTTGCAGGACTTGATCCATTGCCCTTTGCCAAATAGCCGGAGCCGATGCTACCCCGAACACCAGCCGGTTGTATTGGTAGAGACCTTTATGAGTGTTGATCGTGAGGTATTGTTTCGAGGCTTCTTCCACCTCCATTTGCAGTTACGCCTGGGCCAGGTCAATTTTGGTGAAGCGTTTACCTCCAGATAGCGAGGTGAATATATCCTCAATCCGTGGAAGTGGATATTGTACCGTGTGAAGGACTGGGTTCACTGTCACCTTAAAATCCCCACAGATGCGGACCTTCTTTGGTTCCCCAGGCGTATTACTCAACGACCTCTTCATTACAGGAACGATGGGTGTAGCCCACTCACTCCAGTCTACTTTGGACAGTACTCCTGAACGTTCCAACCCTTCCAGCTCTGCTTCGACGGCTGGTCGGATCGCATAAGGCACCGGTCTGGCCTTAAAAAGCTTTGGGCTTGCATTTTCCTCTATTTTAACCAGCGCTGTTATGCCTTTTAGTGTTCCGAGTCCCTCCTGGAACACTTCTTGTGCGTCAGTTAGCATTTTTGACAGTCGTCCAGGTGTGACGTCGTCATCCTTTTTGGCCTCAACCTTCAGTGCCTGTATGGAATGCCAATCTAATTGTATCTTCCGGATCCATTCACGCCCTAGTAGTGGTGGTCCTCCATCTGGCAATACATATAGGTCCATTTTGGGTATTTCCTGGCCTTTGTATATCACGTTCACCCTTATTTTTCCTTTGGGGTAGACTTTTTGCCCCGTGTATGTCTTCAAGACAATCTCTGTAGCTTTCAAGGGTATATGTGAAAATAGCCGCTTGTAGTCCCTTTGGTTTATGACTGTTAGGGCTGATCCTGTGTCCAATTCCATTTTCACTTGGACTCCGTCCATCTTGAGCGTGACCCAGATAGTCTGGTGATCCTCCATTTTGATTACCTTATGTAGTTTCAGACAACCCAGCTCCTTGCTTCCGGAGTCTGTATCACTTTTCGGTTCATCTGAACTACTGTCCATCACCTTATGTACCTTTTTATATTTCTCCTGTGGAGATTTCTTGCTGCTGGTTTTCTTCCCTGACCTGCAGACTCTTGCTATGTGTCCTGCTTTTCCACACTGTCTGCACACTTCGTCCTTGAACCAACAATCCTTCTGGTCATGTGTTGTTCTGCCACAGCGATAACACTTCCCTGCTCCATATGACATTTCATTGGTGCCATATTCTTGCGGTCTCCGTTGTATCTCTGCAGTGCCCCGTGCGGCTGCTTCGTGTGATACTGCCATGCTGAAAGCCTTGTCCAGCGTAAGATCCTTTTCTGATAGAAGCCGTTTCTGGGTTCCTTCACTTTGAAGCCCACACACAAACTTGTCCCTTAACGTATCTGCTAGTCCCAATCCAAACTGGCAGTGTTTCGATAGCTTGCGCAGTTCCGTTAAGTACTCAGCATTACTTTCGTCTTTATGCTGGTTCCTTTTCTGGAACTTAAATCTTTCTGCTATCAGCAGCGGTGTGGGGTTTAAGTGGTCCTGTAGGATTGCCACTATGCTTTCAAAATCCTTTTCCACTGGCTTCTCTGGGGTTATTAGGTTTCGTAGTAAGCCATAAGTTTTTGCACCCATGGAATTCAACAAAACTAGTGCTTTCCTAGCATCTGGCACTTCATTCGCCTTGCAGTATACCTCAATGCGTTCCACATATGTCGCCCAATCTTCGACTTCATTGTCGAACGCAGTGATACTCCCACCCTTTGGCATCCCTGGGTGTGATTAAACTGTCTAAAATGGCGTCTCCCGCGCTCTCCCTTCTTCTCCGCTGGCACAAAATGGCGTCTCCCGCGCTTTCCTTTCTTCCCGTGCTCGCCCTTCTTCTCCGCTGCAGCTTCTAAAATGGTGTCTCCCGCGCTCTCCCTTCTTCTCTGCGGCTCAATGGCATCTCCCGCACTTCCTTTCTTTCCCCCGCGGACGCTGTTCAGCCCATGAGCCCTGGCTGTGCTCTGCGCGTTCTCCTGTGCACCTCTCTCATTGCCGCCGCTCAGTCCTGAACCCGGCTGCTGCTTTACCCTCTCTCTCTTTTTGTTTTCCATCGACGCCGCTCGGTTTTCAACCCCTGGCTGCGCCCTGTGCGCTTCACCCTCTCTCTTACCCTGTCGACGCTGCTCGGCCTTTTCTGTGCCGTCAGTCGGCTCCAGCCGCCGCTGCCCGGGAAGGGTCTGCGCTGTACCTGTTGCCAGTCTGTTGCTGGATTGTCGTGGCTGGAGAACCAAGCCCAGCTCTCAACAGCCTCCCCTGCGATGTTCACTCTCTGCCGGATGACTGGGCGGTTGCTCGTGGTCGACACCCGTGCTTCTGGCCTCGACTTTCTTCCACCGTCCTCCCGGAGCGAATCCTTGAAAGGAAATGCAGAGTTGCAGGTAGATTCGAATCGACCTCGTCGCCACTGTTGAATCCGTGATTCTTAAAGTATGATGTTTTCCAATAACTAGGCGGAGGCTGTAAATTAACAATCAACAGGTGTTTACTGGAGGAGGGTAGTCTAAAGACTAACAGAACAGAGGCATGCTCAAGGCTTATATACAGGTGTGGTCACTGCCGGTACTACAGTATACAGGAGCTGTAAAAGTAGTTCTCTCTTAAAGGTACATACACTACAGTTGTGGCGGTTGGAGGTCAATCATCTCAGCCCCAGGATATTGCTGCAGGAGTTCCTCAGGGCAGTGTCCTAGGCCCAACCATCTTCAGCTGCTTCATCAATGACCTTCCCTCCAACATAAGGTCAGAAATGGGGATGTTCGTTGATAACTGCAGTGTTCAGTTCCATTCACAATTCCTCAGATAATGAAGCAGTCCATGACCGCCTGCAACAAGACCTGGACGACATTCAGGCTTGGGCTGATAAGTGGCAGGTAACATTTGCACCACACAAGTGCCAGGCAATGACTATCTCCAACAAGTGAGAGTCTAACCACAGCCCCTTGACATTCAACGGCATTACCATCGCCGAATCCCCCACCATTAACATCCCGAGGGTCACCATTGACCAGAAACTTAACTGGACCAGCCACATAAATACTGTGGCAACAAGAGCAGGTCAGAGGCTAGGTATTCTGCGGCGAGTGTCTCACCTCCTGACTCCCCAAAGCCTTTCCACCATCTACAAGGCACAAGTAAGGAGTGTGATGGAATACTCTCCATTTGCCTGGATGAGTGCAGCTCCAACAACACTCAAGAAGCTCGACACCATCCAGGACAAAGCAGCCCACTTGATTGGCACCCCATTGACCACCTTAAACATTCACCCCCTCCACCACCGGCATACCGTGGCTGCAGTGTGTACCATCTACAAGATGCACTGCAGCAACTCACCAAGGCTTCTTCGGCAGCACCTCCCAAACCCGTGGACTCTACCACCTAGAAGGACAAGGGCAGCAGGCGCATGGCAACACCACCACCTCCAAGTTCCCCTCCAAGTCACACACCATCCTGACTTGGAAGTATATCGCCGATCCTTCATTGTCGCTGGGTCAAAATCCTGCAACTCCCTCCCTAACAGCACTGTGGGAGTACCTTCACCACACGGACTGCAGCGGTTGAAGAAGGTGGCTCACCACCACCTTCGAGGGCAACTAGGGATGGGCAAGAAATGCTGGCCTTGTCAGAGACGCCCACATCGCATGAATGAATAAAAAAAAAGAATAATGGGTCGGCCATTTATGATAAGGCAAAATTTCTTCACTCAGAGGGTGGTGAATCTTTGGAATTCTCTACCCCAGAGGGCTGTGGAGGCTCAGTTGTTGAGTATATTCAAGACAGGAATCGATAGATTTTTGGATATTAAGGGAATCAAGGTATATGGGAATAGTGCAGGAAAGTGGAGTTAAGGTAGAAGATCAGCCATCATCTTATTGAATGGCGGAGCAGGCTCGAGGGGCCGTATGGCCGACTCCTGCTCCTAATTCTTATGTTCTTATGTTCTTATTACCCCAGGATGTTACTGATGTGGGACTCACTGATGATGGTGCTGTTAAAGATGAAACATGGGTGGTTGGGCCTCCGAAGAGCTGTCTTCCTCCCGCTGGGTCAAAAAAAAATGGTTAAGCATTGCTGTTATTGAACAGTGGTCAATAGAATTAAAACTATAACTTACTACCAAACATAAAGTTGCAAGTGGCCAAGGTGGCAAACACATTAAGTGTACATCAACTTGTTTATGTACAACTACTTTTGTAACATTAACTTTGGCCGGGAGCTAGTTGAGCAAGAAGACAATCATTGGGAATGGTGAGTCTTTGCCACGCAAAATGTCCACACAATCAGAGCAGTTAGCCGTGGTGTTTGAGCATCAGACTCATGCACTTCAATTAACACCACTGGTGATCCATACTATTTATTGTCATTGCCATCTTTCGGATGAGACGTTAAACCGAGGCCCCGTCTGCTCTCTTAGGTGGATGTAAAAGATCCCATGTTTTGAAGAAGAGCAGGGGAGTTATCCCCAGTGTCCTGGGGCCAATATTTATCCCTCAATCAACATCACAAAAAACAGATTATCTGGTCATTATCACATTGCTGTTTGTGGGAGCTTGCTGTGTGCAAATTGGCTGCTGCGTTTCCTACATTACAACAGTACTTCAAAAAGTACTTCATTGGCTGTAAAGCGCTTTGGGACATCCTGACGTCGTGAAAGGCGCTATAGAAATGCAAGTCTGTCTTTAAGTCTTTCTATTGCCATTCATCCTGAGGCTAGATGTAAGCAGAGATATAATTCAATGAATTGAAATTCATTCCAAAGTATGCCATCATAGTCAGTTAATCACAGTGGAGCACTGAATCAAATAGCCTACAGTATAGACACTAACGGAAGAAACTATTGATTTGAAAAACATCAAGATATAAGTTTGCTGACCTGCAAAACGCCTGGAACCGTTCTCAGTCAGGATCTTGGATGAGCCAAGAACAGATCTTCCAGCAGTGAATTTTTATCATGTAAACAATGTCACGGTTCATGTTTACATCTCACCATGCCCTTGAACTGTAACATATGTTTCCGAGTGAGCGCTCCAAGTGTTGCTATGGGCAGAAGGAGGCCACTCATATGTTGGAAAGATTTGACAAAGGAATCAGCAGAAGCTTCATTCTTTGATTTTGATCTCTGACCCTGCTAATTGAGCAATTTAATGTTGGTTCAGAGTGCTGTATTAATCCTGGTCCACCCTGAGAAGAGCCATGAATTGAATTGAGTTTCTGTAATTCATATATCCAGCACAACAAAAAATCTATGAGAAAAGTAGAAACGTTTGTCAGGCAACATAGTTGTTTCAGAGGCTACTGTCTAGTCTGCTCCCTGATACCATTACATCCCCTAATGGTGTTGTGCATTGATTTTGTGTGTGGGATGCTGAGGGCTAGAGTATGGAATACACAGTACAATGGCCAGTTACAACAGCTTGTATTAATTTAGCATCCCTCATGTTTAAAAGAAATAATCTCTGCGCACTTTACAAGTGGGGTAAGGGTGAGCATCAAGCAAGAAAGGAGGGAATTTGGGCGCAGAGGAGAAATTGAAGGCACCATTGTAAAAGACGGTTTTTAAGAAGCTTTCGAAAGCTGGCGTGAGGGGGTAACAAAAGCAAAGTGGTTTTGGAAGACGTTTTCGAAGGCAGTGTCCTGGGGCCAATATTTATCCCTCAACCAACATAACAAAAACAGATGATCTGGTCATTATCACACTGCTGTTTGTGGGAGCTTGCTGTGCGCAAATTGGCTGCCGCATTTCCCACATTATAACTGTGACTCCACTTCTAAAGTACTTCATTGGCTGTAAAGCGCTTTGAGACATCCGGTGGTCGTGAAAGGCGCTATATAAATGCAACTCTTCCTTTTTTTTTCATAGACATCATGGCTGTAGTCTGGTCTCTGATAGTGGATGGACGAGGAGGGAGTCAAGCAGTATTCCACTGTTGAGAATTGAGGGTGTGGGCTGGCACATGGAGATGGAGGAAGCTTCTCTGTGGTGGCTGTGGAGGGATTTGAAAATGAGCACCAGAATCTTGAAGTCGATTTTCTGGATTGCAGGGAGTCAGCGGAGCTGGGGAAGGGCGGCGGTAATGGGTGTGCCTGCAGGACTTTGTTGCAGGAGCAGGCAAGGACCACCGTGTTCTTGATTAGCTGCAGTTATCTTGGTAGCTGGAACACCAGGCAAAACCTGCCAAGAAATGTCATGCTTGGATCAGAGGTTCTGATTTGCAAACCTTCGCAATGCATTCCATTTAATTAAGCCATCAATTTAGTCTACACAGAACAGCAGAAAACCATTTTACAGAAGGACGTAAATTAGATCTCTAAAATATCTCCAAGGCTAAGTTGGCAGCACATAAACCAAATGTACCATTTTGATTAATAAAAAAAAGAAGTAGCAATATTGGGAAATGTATTTTGCTTGGATCAGAATTTTTTGTTAAATGTTATGGGGTCATATTTTCCCATTGGTATTAATTTTTATGGAAAAAGTCCATGTCTGGCCTCTTGAGCATCCCTGGTTTTAATCGCTCCACCATTGGTGGCCGTGCCCTCAGCTGCCAAGGCCCCATGGTCTGGAATGCCCTCCCTAATCCTCTCCGGCTCTCTACCTCTCCCTCCTCCTTTAAGACGCTCCTTAAAACCTACCTCTTTGACCAAGCTTTTGGTCACCTGCCCTAATATCTCCTTTTGTGATAGCAAAATACCGCGGATGCTGGAAATCCGAAATAACAACAGAACATGCTGGAAAAACTCAGCAGGCCCGGCAACATCCGTGGAGAGAGAAACAGAGTCAACGTTTCCGGTCGAAACCCTTCGTCAGGACTGAAAAAACACAGGAAATTAAACAGATTAAAAGGCCAGTTTGGGGGCTGGGAAATGGGGATGAGAGAACAAAAGAGAAGTGAAGAGACATTAAGAGGTATTCAAAACCAGACGAGATGGTGATAGGACTAGTGGAGACAAAAGACGGCTCTAGATGAGGTGTGAAATGCGCTGGCAGAATGGGAGACAGCTGCCATGTGGGAGAGAGAAAAAGGGGGGGAGAGGGCACAAAACAAAGGTGTGGATAAAAAATATATATAAAAATGTAATAGGGGCCGAGGTTATGATCTGAAATTGTTGAACTCGATATTGAGTCCGGAAGGCTGTAAAGTGCCTAATGAGGTGCCGTTCCTCAAGCTTACGCTGGGTCTCCATGGAACAATACAAGAGCCCGAGTACAGTGAGGTCTGAGTGGGAATGGGGCGCAGAATTAAAATAAATCTCCTTTTGAGGCTTGGTGTCAAATTTTGTTTGATAATCGTTCCTGTGAAGCGCCCTGGGACGTTTTACTACGTTAAAGGCGCGATAGAAATACAAGTTATTGTTGTTGTTTAAACAGAAGCGTAATACTGGTAGAAAGCAGGAATGGACTGCTGATCTGCTTGAATATTACTGTTATTTAAAAATAGGTTCAAGGAACTTCTCTACCCTCCCCCCAACTTTCTGTTTATTAAGAAGAACAGTGTTCAAACTGTGCTTCAAACTTTACTGGCAACATACTGCTTCACTAGCCTAATGTGTCCCACATGTATTGAATCTCACCTGGAAATAGTTTTATAGATTGGACTTGTATGGTTGGATGAGCGCTGCATTTATCTGGAATCCACTCTAAATAAGACAAAGTATTGGGATTAGTTTGTTCAATGCTTATACTCTCATTGGGCATACTAATCCTTCAGTCTCCATTTTTTTCCCAATAAATGTTCATGTCAAAGAAATCAGAGTTGACAAATCAGCTGCAGAAATACCACCTGCTGTATTTTAGAGTGGGTTTTTATACTTTATCTGTAGTGTTGCTGCATCGCAGTTTCTGCATGTAGTGGCGTTAAAGCTGCCATATAACTCTGGTCCTGACCTGATGCAGGAACGGACCAGGAGGGAGCGTCAGACCCCCCTGTTTCAGCTGGCCACCAAAGTCGTCCGAAACATCGCACGACCCAACATCTGGCCTGACATCTTTCGGGCGTCTCTGGGGCAGCGCCTCCAGAAATTGGAGCTTTTTTAAAAACGAGGACCGATTTCTCCTCCGCTGTCAGGTACACGCTTGAAGAAAGGCCAATTGAGTGCGATGCTGAGGCAATGTTCCCTCAAATTTTTTTTTGGGTGTGTGGCCCCTTTAACGGACTGCCCAGCCCGCGCAAATTTCCGCACATGTCAGCCGTGGCTCAGTGGGCAGCACTCTCGCTTCTGGGTCAGAAGGTTGCGGGTTCAAATCCCACTCCAGGGACTTGAGCACATAAATCTAGGCTGACACTCCAGTGCAGTACTGAGGGAGATGAGACGTTAAACCGAGGCCCCGTCTGCTCTCTCAGGTGGACGTAAAAGATCCCATGGCACTATTTCGAAGAAGAGCAGGGGAGTTATCCCTGGTGTCCTGGGCCAATATTTATCCCTCAACCAACATCACTAAAACAGATTACCTGGTCATTATCACATTGCTGTTTGTGGGAGCTTGCTGTGCACAAATTGGCTGCCGCATTTCCCACATTACTCCAGTGACTACACTTCAAAACGTACTTCATTGGCTGTAAAGTGCTTTGAGACGTCCGGTGATCGTGAAAGGTGCTATATAAATGCAAGTTTTTCTTTTTTTCTTTTCACATGTGCTGTTTTTCCATTTAAGAGCCATTGAGTGGCCGACGCGGGACCACCAGACCACTGCGCGGCCACGCAGCTTAGCAGGTACATTGGTTGGAGGTCTGCTGGTGTCCGTGGAACCATTGCCACCATGTGTCACTGCCATCTAGCGAGGAGGAGCAAGGGGAGAAAATAAGAACAGAAAAGAATATACGGTATAACAACAGAAAATGTTGGAAAAACTCAGCAGACCAAGCAACATCCGTGGAGAGAGAAATAGAGTCAACGTTTCGGGTCGAAACCCTTCGACAGGACTGAAAAAACACAGGAAATGAAACAGATTAAAAGAACATAAGAACATAAGAAATAGGAGCAGGAGTAGGCCAATCGGCCCCTCGAGCCTGCTCCGCCATTCAATAAGATCATGGCTGATCTGATCCTAACCGCCAATCTACTATCACAGAACCATCTCCTGAATCTAACAGAATTAGACACACGAAATAGGAGCAAGATCAGGCTACACGGCCCCTGGGCCTGCTCCGCTAACCACAGGGCCATGACCGATCCGAACCTAGACTCATGTCCAAATTCCTGCCCGCTCCCCATAACCCTTTATTCCCCTTACTTCTAGGAAACTGTCTATTTCTGTTTTAAATTTATGTAATGATGTAGCTTCTACAGCTTTTTGGGGCAGCATATTCCATGGACCTACCACCCTCTGAGTGAAGTAGTTCCTCCTCATCTCAGTTTTGAAAGAGCAGCCCCTTATTCTAAGACTATGCCCCCTAGTTCTAGTTTCACCCATCATCGGGAACATCCTCCCCGCATCCACCCGATCCAACCCCTTCACAATCTTATATGTTTCAATAAGATTGCCTCTCATTCTTCTGAACTCCAATAAGTAGAGTCCCAATCTACTCAACCTCTCCTCATATGTCCATCCCCTCATCCCCGGGATTAACCGAGTGAACCTTCTTTGTACTGACTCGAGAGCAAGTATGTCCTTTCTTAAGTATGGACACCAAGACTGTATGCAGTATTCCAGGTGCGGTCTCACCAATACCTTGTACAACTGAAGCAATACCTCCCTATTTTTATATTCTATCCCCCTAGCAATGAAAGCCAACATTCCATTGGCCTTCTTAATCACTTGCTGCACCTGCATACTAACCTTTTGAGTTTCGTGCACCAGGACCCCCAGATCCCTTTGTATTTCAGTACTTTCCAGTTTCTTGCCATTAAGATAATAACTTGCTCTACGATTTTTCCTGCCAAAGTGCATAACCTCACACTTTCCAGTATTGTATTCCATCTGCCAAATCTCTGCCCACTTACTTAGCCTGTCTATGTCCCCTTGCAGGTTTTTTATGTCCTCCTCACTCACTACTTTCCCTCCCATCTTAGTATCATCTGCAAACTTTGATATGTTACACTCGGTCCCCTCCTCCAAATCGTTAATATAGATTGTAAAGAGTTGGGGACCCAGCACTGACCCCTGTGGAACACCACTAGTTACTGATTGCCAGCCCGAGAATGAACCATTTATCCCAACTCTCTGCCTTCTGTTAGATAGCCAATCCTCTATCCATGCCAGAATATTTCCCCCAATCCCGTGATTTTTTATCTTAAGCAATAATCTTTTGTGTGGCACCTTGTCAAATGGCCAGTTTGGGGGCTGGGCAATGGGGATGAAAGAACAAAAGAGAAGTGAAGAGACATTAAGAGGTATTCAAAACCAGACGAGATGGTGGTGGGACTAGTGGAGACAAAAGACGGCTCTAGATGAGGTGTGAAATTTGCTGGCAGAATGAGAGACAGCTGCCATAAAAAAAAGGGGGAAGGGCCAAAACAAAGGTGTGGATAAAAAATATAAGTAAAAATGTAATAGGGTCAAGGTTATGATCTGAAATTGTTGAACTCGATATTGAGTCCGGAAGGCTGTAAAGTGCCTAATCGGAAGATGAGGTGCTGTTCCTCGAGTTTACGCTGGGTTTCCGTGGAACAATGCAAGAGGCCGAGTACGGTGAGGTCTGAGTGGGAATGGGACGGTGGATTAAAATGACAGGCGACCGGAAGCTCGGGGTCACCCTTACGGACTGAACGGAGGTATTCCGCAAAGCGGTCACCCAGTCTGCGTTTGGTCTCCCCAATGAATATACGGTGATGGGGATCATTTTCCCAGTGTGTGCTGGTGCCAAGGATCTTTGCCCACTGGCAGGGCAGGATGGAAAATCACGGCTGCATTCCGGCAAGTTCCCATTCATTGATTTCCAACATAGCCCCCTCAAGGTCTCATCTTCCAGTGCCTGCACCGTGTCACATTCCTGGATTTTCACAGTCAATTGTCTGCTATGTTTTCAACGATTTTTACAATAGACCCACAATGAGCTACAAATGGCACCGTGCTTTATAACTTACTCAGCTAACAGAAGCAGTTAAGCACGCACTATTTTTACACCACTTATTAAGAATGCAAGGTTGAATTCCTGATGAGGGCAATTTTGGTTTGACTGTAATTTCGGCAGCAACACTTTCCACAAATGATCCCGCCACTGGCCTGGCCATTCACAAGATTCACGGCTGCGCCTGAACAATTACATCACTGATTGTTCATCAAGACTCATCAGCGCTGTGATGCAGGAGCAGAGGATGAAGTGGCTCCAGCTGTCTCATTAATGTACTTGTCCCGAATGGGCTCTCTCATCAGCCTCTGTGAATGGTTGTCTTGCAGTGTAAACAGACTCTTTCTAGTTTACCACCAGGGACTACTTTACCGGCGTGTCAGTAAAAAAAATCCAAATACTTTATCAACATTTTCACGTGGTCCTGCGCAACCCCCTCCCCCCCCCCAGCTCTCTGTCACCATTCAACAGCCGCACCTTGCAAGAAGCAACAACAACAACTACTTGCATTTATATAGCACCTTTGACGTAGTGAAACATCCCAAGGCGCTTCACAGGAGTGCTATAAGAACCAGGAGCGGGAGTCGGCCAATCGGCCCCTCGACCCTGCTCCGCCATTCAATAAGATAGTGGCTGATCCAATCTTGGCCTCAACTTCACTTTCCCGCTCTCTCCCCATAGCCCTCGACTCCTTGTAGTTCAAAGGTCTGTCAATCTCTGCCTTGAATATATTCAATGACTCCGCCTCCACAGCTCTCTGGGGTAGAGAATTCCACAGATTCACGACCCTCTGAGAGAAGAAATTCCTCCTCATCTCCGTCTTAAATGGGCGACCCCTTATTCTGAGACTATGCCCCCTTAAAGGAAACATTGTTTACATCCACCTAAAAAGGCAGACGGGGCCTCGGTTTAACGTCTCATCTGACAGTGCGGCGCTCCCTCAGCACTGCACTGGAGTGTCAGCCTACATTTTGTGCTCAAGTCTCTGGAGTGGAACTTGAACCCACAACCTTCTGACATCTGAGGCGAGGGTGCTGCCCACTGAGCCACGGCTGACACTTATTTAACAAAATTTGACACCAAGCCACATAAGGATAAATTAGGGCAGATGACCAAAAGCTTGGTCAAAATGGTAGGCTGTAAAGAATGTCTTAAAGGAGGAAAGCGAGGTAGAGAGGCGGAGAGGTTTAGGGAGGGAATTCCAGAGCCTAGTGCCTAGGCAGCTGAAGGCACGGCCACCAATGGTGGAGCGATTATAATCAGGGATGCTCAAGAGGCCAGAATTGGAGGAGCACAGAGATCTTGGAGGGTTGTGGGGCTGGAGGAGGTTACAGAGATAGGGAGGGGCGAGGCCATGGAGGGATTTGAATCAAGGATGAGAATTTAAAAAAAGAAGCATTGCTTAACTGGGAGCCAATGTAGGTCAGCGAGCACAGGGGGTGATGGGTGAACGGGACTTGGTGCGAGTTAAGACACGGGCTTAGGATAACTTGAGAGGTCAGATCATCAACTATTTTGACGCTTTTAGTTTTCTTCTTTTTCTTAGGCAGTCTCTCGGAGCCGAGGATGACTTGCTTCCACATTAAAAATGAATTCGCAGGTGACTGATGAGTCCAATGCGGGACCTACAGTCTCTGTCACAGGTGGGGCAGACGGTGGTTGAAGGGGCGGGTGGGTAGGGTGCTTGGGTTGACGTGTGCTCCTTGCGCTGCCTGCGCTTGGCTTCCGCTTGCTCCCGGCGAAGAGACTCGAGGTGTTCGGCGCCTTCCCGGATGCTTCTCCTCCACTTTGTGCGGTCTTGGGCCAGGTATTCCCAGGTGTCGGTGGGGATGTTACACTTTTTCAAGGAGGCTTTGAGGGTGTCCTTTAGTTTTACTTCTTGGTGGGCACACTGATGACATCCCTCGCCACCCTACGCCAAGTGGGCCCACTTGATTGCGTCTTGTTCTGGCTGAACTAATTTTGGGTGACCGGTACCTCACCACTCGTCAAGAATAACTTGATTTCTAATGAGAATTTTTTCTTGTTTTGGTCAGCCAGGTATCTGACACGAAAATACGAACATATGGAAAGGCGGCCATAAAAAGACCAGCTGGCCCAATGACTCTGTCTCACTCAGCAACTAAGCAGCGTGACCCCCAATACTGCCCATCCATCAGCAGCCATCTAATCTCCCGGGAGGGGCAAAAGAAAACAGATAAGAGACCCTCAAGGCCAATTCGGAAGAAAAAAAGAATTTCAGACTGGAGGATGGTAGACAGTGGTGTTCCCCAAGGGTCAGTGCTGGGGCCACTGCTTTTTTTGATATATATAAATGACATGGATATTGGAATACAGAATAGAATTTCTAAATTTGCCGATGACACCAAACTTGGGGGTATAGCAAACAGTGAGGATGATACCAATCGACTGCAACAGGACATAGAAAGGCTCGAGCTTGATGCACCGAATGGCCTCCTTCTGTGCCGTTATGACTCTATGGGGGAGGAATTCGGTATCGCCCCGTTTGGGGCGCAATTATTGGCCGGGCGCAAAGTTTAGCGCCTGGCGCTAATTATCACCTCTGACTGCAAACTTGGCTTTTATCGTCCTTGGAGGTGATTGGAGTGCAAAATCAGGTGCTTACACACCTCTCTTAAGGCGCTATGCCGAGGAGTGAGGCACTACCTCAGAGCGCTGGCGAAGCTCATGTGATGTCAGTCAGCAATGGAAGACAGACACACTGGCGCCGGCCAGTTCTTAAAGGGGAGGGTCGATCTTGCTCTCCATCCACACCCTGCTCATTGCAGACTTGAGTCTCGGCCTGGAGAGACCTGTACATCAAATCTGCTGGAAAGAACAATGGAGAGGCCCAAGGAAAGAGCTCAGAGTGCAGCCCCCACAGTCTCTTCTAAATCGATGCAAGGAAGGTCAAATCAAAATGAAACTGCAAAGTGCTGCTCAGCACCCAAAACTCCTTCACACAGCGTTGAATCTCTCCAGAAGTCTCTCTCTCTCTCTCTCTCAGAATGCGTGGTGCAAAAATGTCACCAACAAAAAAAGGCAGGAAGCGGCTGCCTTTAAATAGCGCTCCCCCAGTCCCTTCCCGACTGCAAAACGCTCCCCTCAACCTGTCGTTGCTAGCGGCAGGCGGTAAGGCAGGGGGCGCCACTCAATATCCGGTCCAGGGCGCTACCGGGGCATTACACGCTCGACTGACGTCATGATCTGCCGGCGCAGGAGATCGGGGCAGTAGTGTTTAGCGCCGCCGCAAAATGTCTGGTCAATTTTGCAAGCGCAAAGCCACCGAATTTTCCCCCCTAAGACTCTTGGAAATTCCTCTCTGACCTCTGAAGATGATCAAAAACGAGTTCCAGGCGATAACAATAACCACGTGGTACATTACCCAACATCCCAGCTACCTTTTTGTATGCAGCGCTATCTGCCTCCTCCAGGAGCTTGCCCCGCTCCCTCTTGAACTTTTTCAGTGAATCTGCTTCCACTGCACGAGCCGGTAACTTATCCCCAAGGTCAATAAACCCCTGGGAAGAGAATTACTCCTGACATTTAATCTAGTTCTATGCTTAAGCAGCTTGTCCACGCAGGAAAACATCACTGTGTTCAAAAACGTACCATCCAAGCCACAGTTTACGCCCATTAATTCAAAGCTGTTTTTTGCTTGAAAAAATTGGAAATTTCCGGTCATTTGAATTAAGTAATTGTAATAAAACAGCACAGGAGGTGAGTTTTGCGAAGTTTCATTTTGAATTAACAGATAATTCAAATTAACAAAAGAAAGAAAGATTTGCATTTCTGTAGCTCCTTTCTCATCCACCAGACGTCCCAAAGCACTTTACAGCCAATGAAGTACTCTTTTGAAGTGTAGTCACTGTTGTAATGTAAGAAAATCAACTTTGAATTAAGAGAAGTTGGCTGTACTAAGAAAAATGCCTAGGAGTTGTGTACCGTGAAGGAGAACTGTTCAGACAGGATATAAACAACAATTACTGAGTTAAGTTTGTCATTTGTAATTGGCAGTTATGTCCGACAAACTGAAAACTCCTCCAAAGAGCCAGCACAGCCATGATGGGCCAAATGGCCTCCTTAAGATTCGATGATACAATAAACCTTCCTTTCCTGAAGGCATAGATAAGTGTTGGGGAATCATTTCATTGAAACTTATAAAATTCTAACAGGACTAGACAGACTAGATGCAGGAAGGCTGTTCCCGATGGTCGGGGAGTCCAGAACCAGGGGTCACAGTCTAAGTATAAGGGATAAGCAATTTAGGACTGAGATGAGGAGAAATTTCTTCACCCAGAGAGTGGTGAACCTGTGGAATTCTCTACCACAGAAGGCAGTTGAGGCCAATTCATTAAATATATTCAAGAAGGAGTTAGATAGATTTCTTAAGGCTAAGGGGATCACGGGATATGGGGAGAAAGCAGGGACAGGGTACTGAATTTGGATGATCAGCTATGATCTCATTGAATGGCAGAGCAGGCTCGAGGGGCCGAATGGCCTACTCCTGTTCCTATCTTCTAAGTTTATAAGAACATAAGAAATAGGAGCAGGAGTAGGCCAATCGGCCCCTCGAGCCTTCTCCGCCATTCAATAAGATCATGGCTGATCTGATCCTAACCGCCAATCCACTATCACAGAACCATCTCCTGAATCTAACAGAATTAGACACACGAAATAGGAGCAGGATCAGGCTACACGGCCCCTGGGCCCGCTCCGCTACCCACAGGGCCATGACCGATCCGGACCTAGACTCATGTCCAAATTCCTGCCCGCTCCCCGTAACGCTTAATTCCCTTTACTTCTAGGAAACTGTCTATTTCTGTTTTAAATTTATGTAATGATATAGCTTCTACAGCTTTTTGGGGCAGCATATTCCATGGACCTACCATCCTCTGAGTGAAGTAGTTCCTCCTCATCTCAGTTTTGAAAGAGCAGCCCCTTATTCTAAGACTATGCCCCCTAGTTCTAGTTTCACCCATCATCGGGAACATCCTCCCCGCATCCACCCGATCCAACCCCTTCACAATCTTATATGTTTCAATAAGATCGCCTCTCATTCTTCTGAACTACAATGAGTAGAGTCCCAATCTACTCAACCTCTCTTCATATGTCCATCCCCTCATCCCCGGGATTAACCGAGTGAACCTTCTTTGGCATAGTGGTTAGCACTGTTGCCTCACAGCGCCAGGGACCCGGGTTCAAATCCGGCCTCGGGTGACTGTCTGTGTGGAGTTTGCACATTCTCCCCGTGTTTGCGTGGGTTTCCTCCGGGTGCTCCGGTTTCCTCCCACAGTCCAAATATGTGCGGGTTAGGTTGATTGGCCATGATAAAAATTGGCCCTCAGTGTTAGGGGGGATTAAATACGTGGGGTTACGGGGATAGGGCTTGGGTGGGATGGCTGTCGGTGTAGGGACCGGGTGCTAGGGTTTGGATGATCAGCCATGATCTCGTTGAATGGCGGAGCAGGCTCGAATGGCCTACTCCTGCTCCTATCTTCTATGTTTCTATGTCTATGTACTGACTCGAGAGCAAGTATGTCCTTTCTTAAGTATGGACACCAAAACTGTACGCAGTATTCCAGGTGCGGTCTCACCAATACCTTGTACAACTGAAGCAATACCTCCCTATTTGTATATTCTATCCCCCTAGCAATGAAAGCCAACATTCCATTGGCCTTCTTAATCACTTGCTATGTTAATCAGTTTCTATGTTTCTATGTACCAGTGGATCCTTCTACTTCACCAGTTATGTGCGAGTCTTCACAGTGAGAAAACAAGAAAGACTTGCATTTCTACAGCGCCTTCCACGACCTCAAGATGTCCCAAAGCGCTTTACAGCCAATGAAGTACTTTTTGAAGTGGAGTCACTGTTGTAATGTAGGAAACGTGGCAGCCAATTTGCGCACAGCAAGCGCCCACAAACAGCAATGTGATAATGACCAGATAATCTGTTTTAGTGATGTTGGCTGAGAGATAAATATTGGTGCAAGCAGCTATTCCAGCATTGGAGTTATTTCAATCAATCTCAGTCCTTTCCTCAATCTACCTCCACATCTGTGCATTTTTCACTGGGGGGAAGAGGGAGTGGGGTGGAGGGAGGGTGGTTCACTGAATGGGAATCCTGACGAATATTTCCCCCTTTCCTCAGCCTAGGGGCTGCAAGCGCAATTGGAGTGACAGAGATAAGCCGTCAACGTACATAGATGATGGAACCCATGTGTGATGAAATATTCCATTCATCACTGCCTGTGACTGAGATCAGTTTCAGTGTCATTTCCCTTCCCCCAGACCTCATTGTATTGTGTACTGGAATGTGCTGTATTGTATACTGGAATGTGCTGGAATGTGCTGTGTGTAGGGCTCCGCCCATACCTGGCCCCGTTTGTAAGCTAGCTCAGTCTGGCCTCAGTCTCCAGAAGAAAGACATCTCTCTCTCTTACGTGTTACGTTCTAAGTTAATAAAAGCCTTGTTTTTGTTCTGCTAACTTCGAGTCTCGGAATTATTGAGGCACATCAATTTTATTAACTTATTTTTCAACACTATGGATCAACTCCTGAAACCCGAACGTTTGGATTTGGATCAACATGCTCCGGACGCATCAGCACGCTTTGGACACTGGTTTGAGTGTATGGAATTCTTCCTGGACAATTCCGCAGCCGTCAAAGACGCTATGAACGCTGCGAGGATGAGACTCGGAATTCTGCGGAATTGGGTAAGCCACCGGGTTTACCCCCTCATCCAAGACGCCGAGACGTACCTGGCCGCCTGCGACATCTTAAAGGCGCATTACCAGCAGCCTACGAATGAGGTGTATGCTAGGCACCTGCTCGCTACCCGCGCACAGCGACCTGGGGAATCGGTGGAGGAGTTCCTAAGCACCCTGAAAATGCTTGGCAAAGACTGCAAGTGCCGAGATGTAAAAGCCGCAGTGCACACTGACGAGCTTGTTCGCGATGCCTTCATCACAGGCCTCAGCTCCACTTACATCCGGCAAAGACTGCTGGAAAAAACGGGGTTGGACCTGAAACAGGCTGCGGACACCGCGCGATCCCTGGATGTGGCCCAGAGAAATTCGGACGCCTACTCTTCAGCCCGCGCCGTCCACGCCGCCACGTGTGCACCGAGGGCGCCGCCATCTTGGAAGGCATCTTCCCCGCCCGACAGCCCGACACCGGCTGGGCCCCGCTCTCCCCCCAGAAGCCCTACGACAGCCGCGACGCGTCAGGGACCCAACTGCTACTTCTGCGGGCAGCCAAAGCACACCAGAAACCTGTGCCCGGCGAAAGGCACCACCTGCTTTAAGTGCGGTAAGAAGGGGCACTTCGGGAAGGTGTGCAGAGGGAACCCCGCCGGAAAACCAACCGCCGGAAAACCCGCCACCGCCGCGTGTGCGCCGTGGGAGCGGCCATCTTGGACGCCATCTTGCCCGACCTCGTGGGGTCCGCCATCTTGTGAGCAGACAGCGTGGACGCCATCTTGTATCGATCAGGGCCCTACTGTGGCATCGGTCACAGTGGACCAGACGAGGCCGCACCCGCTATCCAGATCAATGGTGGACATCGAGGTAAACGGGTGCCGGGTTAAATGCTTAATTGACAGTGGAAGCACGGAGAGCTTTATCCACCCAGAACTGGCACAACAACTCTCCCAAAAGGTGGTCCCTACTCAGGGTACCATCTCTATGGCTGACAAAACCCAGACATCGACCATTCTGGGTTACTGCACGGTACAATTGTGCGTTAACGGAACTGTATATGATAATTTTAAAGTATTAATCATGAAGAACCTATGTGCGAGTGTGATCTTGGGCCTGGATTTCCAGTGCAACCACCAAAGCATCACGCTCAAGTACGGTGGGTCCCAGCCGCCCCTCACAGTGTGCGGTCTGGCTACCCTGAAGGTAAAGCCGCCTTCGCTATTCGCGAACCTTACCCCTAACTGCCGGCCAATAACGACCAAAAGCAGGAGGTACAGCTGGGAGGACAGGCGGTTTATCGCGACCGAGGTAGACAGGCTCCTGAAAGAGCGCATTATTGAACGCAGCAACAGCCCGTGGCGCGCCCAAGTGGTAGTGGTAAGGGGTAGCGAGAAGAAACGGATGGTGATCGACTATAGTCAAACGATCAACAGGTACACCCTACTAGACGCCTACCCACTACCCCGCATATCAGAAATGGTGAACCAAATCGCCCAATACCGGGTGTTCTCCACCATCGACCTCAAGTCAGCGTACCACCAGCTCCCTATCAGACCAGAGGACCGCCCGTACACCGCCTTCGAGGCGAACGGACGCCTCTACCAATTCCTCAGAGTCCCCTTTGGGGTGACGAATGGGGTCTCGGTCTTCCAGAGGGAGATGGACCGCATGGTCGATGACCACCACTTGCAGGCAACCTTCCCCTACCTCGACAACATCACCATCTGCGGTCACAACCAGCAGGATCACGACTCGAACCTCGAGAGGTTCCTGAAAACCGCACAAAAACTCAACCTCACCTACAACGAGGACAAGTGCGTTTACAACACCACGCGCCTCTGCATACTAGGCAGCGTGGTGGAGAATGGGGAAATCGGACCAGACCCCGACCGATTGCGCCCCCTACGGGAGCTGCCCCTGCCCAACACTCCCAAAGCCCTGAAAAGGTGCCTGGGGTTATTTTCTTATTATTCCCAATGGGTCCCCAACTACTCCGACAAAGCCCGCCCCCTCTTGAAAGCATCCTCTTTCCCGCTCTCTGCTGAGGCCCACGCCGCCTTCAAAAGCATTAAGCAGGATATTGAGCGGGCCACGCTACAGGCAGTGGACCAGAACACTCCATTTCAAGTGGAAAGTGATGCGTCTGACTTCGCCTTGGCGGCCACCCTCAACCAGGCGGGGCGGCCCGTAGCTTTCTTCTCGAAGACCCTCCAAGGGCCCGAGATCAGACACTCCTCCGTGGAAAAGGAGGCCCAAGCCATCGTGGAGGCAGTGCGCCACTGGCGCCACTACCTAGCCGGCAAACGCTTCACCCTACTTACCGACCAGCGGTCGGTAGCGTTTATGTTCAATAATAAACAGAGGGGGAAGATTAAAAATGATAAGATTCTTAGGTGGCGGATCGAGCTCTCCACCTTCGAGTACGACATCATTTACCGGCCAGGGGCCCTTAACGAATCCCCTGACGCCCTCTCACGAGGGATGTGTGCCAGCGCCACCGGGGATCGGCTACAGACCCTCCACAACGACCTCTGCCACCCAGGGGTCACGCAGCTGTTCCACTTCATAAAGTCCCGTAACTTACCCTACTCGATTGAGGAAGTTCGGTCCCTGACCAGGAACTGCCACACTTGCGCTGAGTGCAAGCCTCGGTCCTACCGCCCAGATAGAGCCCACTTAATCAAAGCTACACGGCCCTTTGAGCGGCTCAGCTTAGATTTCAAGGGCCCCCTCCCGTCCGTCGACCGCAATGTTTACTTCCTGAACATTGTGGACGAATACTCCCGGTTCCCATTCGCCTTCCCCTGCCCAGACATGACCAGCGCCACGGTCATTAAATGCCTCAACAGCCTGTTCTGCCTGTTCGGTATGCCGAGCTACATCCATACAGATAGGGGGGCGTCCTTCATGAGTGAAGAGCTACGCCAGTACATGCTGTCCAGGGGGATCGCCACGAGCCGTACCACCAGCTACAACCCCCGGGGTAACGGCCAAGTGGAGCGAGAGAACGGGACAGTATGGAAAGCAGTCACTCTAGCTCTAAGGACCAAGGGCCTCCCTATCTCCCGCTGGCAGGAAGTCCTCTCGGATGTGCTCCATTCGATACGGTCGCTATTGTGTACGGCCACTAATACCACGCCTCATGAACGAATGTTTGTCTTTCCCCGGAAATCCACCTGAGGCGTATCCATGCCGTCATGGCTCTCCACCCCAGGTCCAGTACTCGTGCGAAGGCATGTGAGGGGCCACAAGACGGACCCTCTCGTGGAGCCAGTACACCTACTCCACGCCAACCCCCAATACGCATATGTCCGGCACGCCGACGGAAGGGAGGACACCGTGTCCATAAAAGACGTCGCCCCAGCCGGCATCGACAACAACCACGGCAATAGCGGCAACGACGATCACAGCAACTCTTACCCACCCACTACTCTTTCATCACCCCCGGAAGAACACCGACCAACGGCACCCCCACCAACTACCCCTTCAACAACCCCGGCGGCACCCCCGGCAGAGACCCAGGAGGCTACCGGGGACACCCAGCCGACACCCGCGGCACCGCAACAGCCACGTCGATCGCAGAGGACTATCAAACCCCCGAACAGACTAAATCTATAGAAGGGGTGAATGTGATGAAATATTCCATTCATCACTGCCTGTGACTGAGATCGGTTTCAGTGTCATTTCCCTTCCCCCAGACCTCATTGTATTGTGTACTGGAATGTGCTGTATTGTATACTGGAATGTGCTGTGTGTAGGGCTCCGCCCATACCTGGCCCCGTTTGTAAGCTAGCTCAGTCTGGCCTCAGTCTCCAGAAGGAAGACATCTCTCTCTCTTACGTGTTATGTTCTAAGTTAATAAAAGCCTTGTTTTTGTTCTGCTAACTTCGAGTCTCGGAATTATTGAGGCACATCACCATGTTGTTCTTGATCTCTAACCTTTTCCAGTTCTGGCTAAAGGCCATCGATCTGAAACATTAACTCTGTTCCTCTCTCCATAGGACGCTGCCTGACCTGCTGAGTGTTTCCAGCATTTTCTGTTTCTATTTCAGATTTACAGCGTCCGCAATATCTTGCTTTTGGTTCTTGATCTTTATGGGTTGTTGCATTTTACGCACTGTGCCAGTAGCACAGGGACAACAGCCTAGATGTTCGACAAAAGCAAAATACTGCGGATGCTGGAAATCTGAAACAAAAACAGAAAATGCTGGAAACACTCAGCAGGTCGGGCAGCATCCGTGGAGAGAGAGAAACAGAGTTAACGTTTCAGGTCGATGACCCTTCGTCTTCGATGACCCTAGATTTTCTGATTGACTTTATTGCAGCGCGGGCATTCACCCGTTTTAAAATACATGGGCCAACGCTGGTGTCAGGCCGCCAGGAAACTCTCGGCTACTGATATTTGCTGGATTAGCTCGACAATTATTTGCAGTGGGGAAGGAACTAGACTGTCTCAGGTGAAGTCATTTCAATAGAAGATAGGAGCAGGAGTAGGCCATTCGGCCCCTCGAGCCTGCTCCACCATTTAATGAGATCATGGCTGATCATCCAAATTCAGTACCCGGTCCCTGCCTTCTCCCCATATCCCTTGATCCCTTTAGCCTTAAGAAATCTATATAACTCCTTCTTGAATATATTTAATGAATTGGCCTCAACTGTCCTCTGTGGTAGAGAATTCCACAGGTTCACTCTCTGGGTGAAGAAATTCCTCCTCACCTCTGTACTAAATTGCTTACCCCTTATCCTTAGACTGTGACCCCTGGTTCTGGACTCCCCCACCATCGGGAACATCCTTCCTGCATCTAGTCTGTCTAGTCCTGTTAAAATTTTATAAGTTTCAATGAGATCCCCTCTCATTCTTCTAAACTGCAGCGAATATAAGCCCAATTGACCCAATCTCTCCTCATACGTCATTCCTGACATCCCAGGTATCAGTCTGGTGAATTTTCGCTGCACTCCCTCCATGGCAAGAACATCCTTCCTCAGATAAGGCGACCAAACTGCACGCGATACTCAAGGTGTGGTCTCACCAAGGACCTGTACAACTGCAGCAAGACATCCTTGCTCCTGTACTCGAATTCTGTTGCTATGAAGGCCAACATACCATTTGCCTTCTTAACCGCCTGCTGCACCTGCATGCTTACCTTCAGCGACTGGTGCACAAGGACACCCAGGTCTCGTTGCACTTCCCCTTCTCCCAATCTATTGCCATTCAGATAATAATCTGCCTTCCTGTTTTTGCTACCAAAGTGGATAACCTCGCATTTATCCACATTACACTGCATCTGCCATGCTTCTGCCCAATCACCCAACCTGTCCAAATCATATTGGAGTTTCTCTGCATCCTCCTCACAGCACACACGCACACCCAGCTTTTTGTTGTCTGCAAACTTGGAGATATTACATCTAGTTCCCTCGTCTAGATCATTAATATATATTGTGAACAGCTGGGGTCCTAGCACCGATCCCTGCGGTACCCCACTAGTCACTGCCTGCCACTCGGAAAAAGACCCGTTTATACCTATTAAAATTAGGAGGTGCCAAGAGAAAGATGGTTTGTCTTCCTCCCAGTATTCCCAACTTCTCGTAAAGCGACAGCTTTTAACACTAAGCCAAGGCAATTGGGAAATGCAGGTCTGCAGAGCCAAGGAAGCAACAAAAGTAAAAACAGAGAATGCTGCAAACACTCAGCAGGTCAGGCAGCGTCTGTGGAGAGAGAAACAGTGTCAACGTTTCAGGTCGCTGACCCTTCTCTCCGAAGCAACAAATGTACACGGAAGGAAAAATTACTTGCCACTTGCCAAGCCCACTATAAAATTTTTCAAATGTTATTTAAATATTTTAAAACAAATGCCTTTGACTATTTAATCTCATAATATGCAGGGTAATTAAAAATGCAAATGAGGCATCTAAATAGCAGGAAAACTATGTGAGGAACGTGTTTGAGTAAAATAGCTTACAGTCATTGACATGAATCAGTCATTCATGAAAGAAAGACTTATGAAATAATACTGGGCGGCCTATGGGTGGCGCTGTCCAGGGAGAGTATAAATACTCGGGCACGGGCCCGGCTTGCGCAGGACATTCTTAACAGGAACTAGTGAAGGACACAACTAGACCTCCATGTTGTAAAACAGTTGATTAAAGCTTTGTTTAACGCTTAGACCAAGTGCCGAGTAGTTTTCTTACGTCAGTCATCGTGCACTCAATGATGGGAAATGGACGTCTGTCCAGAACTTTTGCGGTTGTTTTTCTGGCTCTTAAATTATTAGAAAGGCGATATTTGATTTGCAAGAGGCCTTAAGATCCACATGTTTAACATTTTACAGCCAATATGTTTTTTATCAGAGCAACTTAGCGAAGGAGACGGGCCTGGGAAATATTATTAAAGAATGTTCCCCAAAACCCCAATACCACAAGGAGGACAGTTTCTCTTCTGTCTGAATTTATGATTTATGTCTAGGCCAAATGTGAGGGTTCAGTAATAAACCAATTTGTTCTCATCAACCTCCCTTCCATTCATAATTTGGGTTCAACTTTGTTCTATTTTTAATCCCCTTCGCTCCTGAAGCCACTATCATTTACTCGGGTGACTGCTTTGCGGAACACCTCCGTTCAGTCCGCAAGCGTGACCCTGAGATTCAGGCCGCCTGTCATTTTAATTCCCTGCCCCGCTCCCACTCTGACCTGTCTGTCCTCGGCCTCCTACACTGTTCCAATTGACAGGGTAGATGCTGAGAGGTGGGAGGTTGTTTCCCCCTGGCTGGAGAGTCTAGAACTAGCAGGCATAGTCTCAGGATAAGGGGTCAGCCATTTAAGACTGAGATGAGGAGGAATTTCTTCACTCAGAGGGTTGTGAATCTTTGGAATTCTCTGCCCCAGAGAGCTGTGGATGCTGAGTCGTTGAGTATATTCAAGGCTGAGGTCGATTTATTTTGGGACTCTAGGGGAATCAAGGGATATGGAGATTGGGCAGGAAAGTGGAGTTGAGGTCGAAGATCAGCCATGATCTTATTGAATGGCGGAGCAGGCTCGAGGGGCCGAATGGCTGACTCCTGCTCCTAATTCTTATGTTCTTATGACTGAGCCACATATGGAGAAATTAGGGCAGGAAACATAGAAACATAGAAGATAGGAGCAGGAGTAGGCCATTTGGCCCCTCGAGCCTGCTCCGCCATTCAATGCGATCATGGCTGATCATCCAAATTCAGTAACCTGTCCCTGCTTTCTCCCCATATCCCTTGATCCCTTTGGCCTTAAGAAATATATCCAACTCCTTCTTGAATATATTTAATGAATTGGCCTCTACTGCCTTCTGTGGTAGAGAATTCCACAGGTTCACCACTCTCTGGGTGAAGAAATTCCTCCTCATCTCTGTACTAAATGGCTTACCCCTTATCCTTAGACTGTGACCCCTGGTTCTGGACTCCCCGACCATCGGGAACATCCTTCCTGCATCTAGTCTGTCTAGTCCTGTTAGAATTTTATAAGGTTCAATGAGATCCCCTCTCATTCTTCTAAATTCCAGCGAGTACAAGCCCAATCGACCCAATCTTTCCTCATACGTCATTCCTGCCATCCCAGCTATCAGCCTGGTGAATCTTCGCTGCACTCCCTCCATGGCAAGAACATCCTTCCTCAGATAAGGCGACCAAAACTGCACACAATACTCAAGGTGTGGTCTCACCAAAGCCCTGTACAACTGCAGCAAGACATCCTTGTTCCTGTACTCGAACCCTCTTGCTACGAAGGCCAACATACCATTTGCCTTCTTAACCGCCTTCTTAACCTTTGACCAGAGGTAGGTTTTAAGGAGCGTCTTAATGGAGGCGAGCGAGGCGGAGAGGTTTAGAGAGGCTTAGGGCCGAGGCAGCTGAAGGCTTGGCTGCCAATGGTGGAAGCACAAGGGGTCAGAATTGGAGAAGTGCATACATAATAATATTGTGGCAAACTTCTCCCCAATTCTTTTTTTCCGAACAATTTTGCCCGCTTTCCACCTCCTCTCCTTGCGGATGTACAAGTCAATAGTTGCCAATCACCTTCGTGAGCCTACAATTAAAGCAGATAGAAAATCCTGCCAGGTGCCCGAGCCTCCACATCCCAATTCTAACATGCAATCCTGTTCAGTGAAGCGTTGCACCGTAAGGGGCGATTTTATGAAATTGTACTTATGATGGGGAGCCTGTTTAAAAGAATGGGTGGAAAAATGTGGTGGGAATTCCTGTCTTTTTCCGATTGTGCACTCTTGCTGAGAGCAACGCTTGGTGAAATCACCTTACTCCAGTGAGTGTCTCCAGGCTGTCATCCTCGTGGCCATCACAGGTGTGCCCAACCTTGCCCTCACATGATAGCCACATGAGGCACTTCCAGCAGGGTCGCTGGATATCAATCAGAAGCAGTTTTTTCTCCCATTCACTATCTCTGGGGCAAAGCTTCCATGTCCCGTAGGCTGAGATCCACCAACTCAACACAGACTAGGGATCAAACCTACTTACTGTCTTTACAGCTGCTGCCAGTGACAGCCGTGGCTCAGTGGGCAGCACTCCCACCTCGGAGTCAGAAGGCTGTGAGTTCAAGTCCTCACTCCATGACACTTGACCACAAAAATCTAGGCTGACACTCCAGCGCAGTACTGAGGGAGCGCTGCACTGTCGGAAGCGCCATATTTTGGATGAGAGGTTAAGCCAAGGCCCCGTCTGCTCTCTCAGGTGGATGTAAAAGATCCCATGGCACTATTCCGAAGAAAAGCAAGGGAGTTCTCCCTGCTATCCCTCAATCAACATCACAAAAACAGATTATCTGGTCATGATCACATTGCTGATTGTGTCAGCTTGCTGTGTGCAAAGTTAGCTGCCACATCTCCTACATTTACAACAGTGACTACAATTCCAAAAAGTACTTAATTGGCTGTAAAGTGCTTTGGGTAGAGGTCATGAAAGGCATTAAATAAATATGTCTTTCTTTCTACTTACTGTCTTAACAACTACCATCAGAGGAGCTTTTGTTGCTAGTTTAAATGTTGAAACAAAACATGAAACTGAAATGTATCTTTGAAGTTGCAAGATTCTTGTCTGATCGGGTATCTATGCTGATAACTAGGAAGATTATGAATGCCAATTATCTCGCGGGTTCGTGATAAAGATTGTTTTTATTCACTCATGGGATGTGGGCATCGCTGGCAAGGCCAGCATTTATTGCCCATCCCTAATTGCCCTCGAGAAGGTGGTGGTGAGCCGCCTTCTTGAACCGCTGCAGTCCGTGTGGTGAAGGTACTCGCACAGTGCTGTTAGGGAGGGAGTTCCAGGATTTTGACCCAGCGACGATGAAGGATTGATATACTTCTAAGTCAGGATGATGTGTGACTTGGAGGGGAACTTGGAGGTGGTGGTGTTTCCATGCGCCTGCTACCCATGTCCTTCTCGGTGGAAGAGGTCGCAGGTTTGGGAGGTGCTGTCGAAGAAGCCTTGGCGAGTTGCTGCAGTGCATCTTGTAGGTGGTGCGCACTGCAGCAATGGTACGCTGGTGGTGGAGGGAGTGAATGTTTAAGGTGGTGGATGGGGTGCCAATCAAACGGGCTGCTTTGTCATGGATGGTTTCGAGCTTCTTGAGTGTTGTTGGAGCTGCACTCATCCAAGCAAGTGGAGAGTATTCCATCACACTCCTTACTTGTGCCTTGTAGATGGTGGAAAGGCTTTGGGAGTCAGGAGGTGAGACACTCGCCGCAGAATACCTAGCCTCTGATCTGCTCTTTTTGCCACAGTATTTATGTGGTTGGTCCAGTTAAGTTTCTGGTCAATGGTAACCCCCAGGATGTAGATGGTGGGGGATTCGGCGACGGTAATGCCGTTGAATGTCTAGTGAAGGTGGTTAGACTCTCACTTGCTGGAGATAGTCATTGCCTGGCACTTCTGTGGCGCGAATGTTACCTGCCTTATCAGCCCAAGCCTGAACGTCATCCAGGTCTTGTTGCATGCGGGCATGGACTGCTTCATTATCTGAGGAGTTGTGAATGGCGCTGAACACTGTGCAGTCATCAGCGAACATCCCCATTTCTGACCTTATGTTGGAGGGAAGGTCATTGATGAAGCAACTGAAGATGGTTGGGCCGAGGGCACTTCATGAGTCTCATGAATCTTGTCACTTGCCTCCAAAAATGTTGCCTCACTGCCTCCCGTGCCTCGTGAATCGGGCGCTCCGATCTATTCGCCCAGTTAAGGGAGGCGCGCTCCCACAACAAAAAAACGCACTCACGGAAATCCCATCGCTGGCACAGCCCTCCCATCACTGGCATCTGCTCCATTTCCCCCTACCTATGTTGGGATATGGGGGGAGGGGAATCCGACACTCCCGGCATCTGCGCATAATTGGGAAACTGTGTACCCGCAACTCCTGCTTTTCCATTCATGTTCAAGTTAGGGACTGGGGATTTGCAATTTTCCAACATGCTGGAGGGCTGGAACATCTCCCCTAGAATTCCACTCGCGCTGGCAACCATTTATATCTCACCCAAGAGACCATTCTTCCTCTGTGAGTGTCGGCAAGCAATCTCACCGTGGGGGAGGCCCTCAGAACCAAATTGGAGTGTGTTCTCACCTGACATCCAGGTGCACTTTTGAGCAGGACTTACTGATTAGCAGGAACTCTGACTGATTTTTTGTTTTGTTTTCTTCTGGGACCATCGTATTATCTGTGTCGGTTAATATTAAACTGGAAGGTGGCTTCATGCACTGGGCTATGAGTTTGTACTTTCAAACTAACTCTTGGCCGGAGCTCCTGATCAATATCCAGTCACCACAGCACAAGATACACTGACCTGGGATCTGTGCGAGGACAGGGTGCTGTGTGAACAGTTGAATTAACAGCAGTAGTCAGGCAAGAACCGAGGATGCTTCATATCTCAAATCTGCTTCTGTTAATTCCGTTCTCACAGTGTGACGTTCCACTGATAACAACTTCCACTGTTTAAGCTAAAATGTCAAATGAAAAAGTGATAGAGGAATCGACAAAAAAATGTCAATGTTCATTTCGAGTCATAGGGCAGGATTTTCATTCAGGAGTCGGGTTGGAGGCGGGACTACAACTTTCGGCCAATCCACGCGATTTTAACTTGATTGACCTTGTTGACCCGCCCAGCGGGCTCAGCAGGCCAATTTAGGGCCACCCGGCAACAGGTGACGTCACAGACTGAAATTTCATCTGTCAAGACGTGTTGACAGATGAAATATCAGCGGTTCACAGCTGTTTGAAGCTGTCAAACACTGCCAGTCTTACTTCTAACCCGAGTACTTCTCCACAGACTCAGTTAGAAATCTCTCCTACACAGAAAGCTGCAGGCTGTCACTTTTGACAGTTCACAGCCATTCTGCTTTCTGTGCCGATGAGATGAGGGACTCCCGGAACCTAAAGGAAGGAAGGTTGAAAAGGTAAGAAAAGGTAATTTACACTTCTTTAATCACTTTAGACACACCAAACACACTTATGCACACATCACTCACCTGAACACCGACATCTTGACCCCTCCAAGCTCTTCAACCCGACGGCCCGACTCCTCCAACTTGGCGTGGTTTGAAGCTGTCGGGATTCCCACAGTTCAAGCTTAAAAATAGGGATTAGGCTAAAAGCTGCCTGTTAACTACCTGATAACAGGCAGTTAATTGGCACTGATCCCTTCCTGCCTCGGATAGGCGGGCCCCAGTGCGGGGCGGGTACCCGCCTCCTTTGAAACTGGCATGGAGGCGGGTTGGGGGCAGGATGGGGTCAGGACCCCCGATTTCGGGATTTTAACCCCCCGCACGCCTCCAATCCCGACTCCACGGCACAATGAAAATCGAGCCCATAGAGTTATACAGCACCGAAAGAGGCCCTTCAGCCCATCGTGTCCGCGCCGGCCATCAAGCCCTGTCTATTCTACTCCCATTTTCCAGCACTTGGTCCGTAGCCTTGTATGCTATGGTGTTTCAAGTGCTCATTGTAATGTATATACCTTTAAGGGGGGAACTACTTTTTACAGCTCATGTATACTGCAGTACCAGCAGTGACCACACCTGTATATAGCACTGAGTAGTAATCTGTACAGTTCAGTTCCAGAGTGAGCCACGTTGAGTAAACACCTGTTGTACCGTTCTCCTGCAGTCTGTGTCTTACTACTGACGGACACAACACTCATCTAAATGCTTCTTGAATGTTGTGAGGGTTCCTGCCTCTACCACCCTTTCAGGCAGTGAGTTCCAGATTCCAACCACCCTCTGGGTGAAAATGTTTTTCCTCAAATCCCCTCTAAACCTCCTGCCCCTTACCTTGAAACTATGCCCCCTGGTTATTGACCCCTCTACTAAGGGGCAAAGTTCCTTTCTATCTACCCTATCTATGCCCCTCATAATTTTGTACACCTCAATCAGGTCCCCCCTCAGCCTTCTCTGCTCTAAGGAAAACAACCCCAGCCTGTCCAGTCTCTCCTCATAGCTGAAGCACTCCAGCCCAGGTAACATCCTGGTGAATCTCCTCTGCATCCTCTCCAATGCAATCACATCTTTCCTATAGTGTGGCAACCAGAACTGCACACAGTATTCCAGCTGTGGCCTAACTAGCATTTTGTACAGCTCCATCATAACCTCCCTGCTCTTATATTCTATGCCCTGGCTAATTAAGGAAATGTTCTCCTCCGCTGAGGCCCCTTACTCATGCTGGGGTGCAGCATTGCTCTGGTACGGCCGTTGTATTTCCAAGTCAGGATGCCTTGCTTTTGTTTCAACGAACCATCCTGAGAAATAGCAAGTTGCACAATCGCCCCATTACACCCTTATTCCCCCCCCCCACCCTGAAACGCCAGTCCCAGTCACATATCTGTTGGAAAACACTCAAAGGAGGTCCAAAGATGCAGAGAAAGACAATAGAGTAAATAAAGAAACTGAAAAAAAAGGTTGAGTGGAGTGGCCCGGCCTGATCCCAGCTTATGGAAGCCAAACCTGGGCTAGCAGAATGAAGGAGCACGCGCCCTCCTCTGCTGGATTTGAGTTTATGTGTGTGTGTGCTTGGGCCCATGCCAAGGCAAATTTCTTTCCAGCCACTCTATGTTAATCATTGACGGGAAGCTCGTCATCCCCAAACAAATGAAAACTAATTTTTACCAGACTAATTACTCAAGGCATATTCTTAGGTGGGGGGGAAAAGCCAAGGCATTTGGATTTTCAACATAAAATTAGTCTCAGCCTGGGGAAAAATAATAACATTAAATATATCTGTAAATTGAAATGCCCCTACTGAGGAAGCGATTACGCGGTTTGATATTTGACTCAAAGGAATTGGTAATATTTTTTTAAAACACAAACAGAAATAATGAAAGGGAAAGCACCTTCAGCAAAAAATATTCCCAAACTTATTTTGCTTTTGTTCACAGGCACTCAGCACGGTGAGTTAAATCGCGCTGAATGCAGTATTGTGTCACTTTTCCAAAAGGTCAGTGTATCAGAAATGACATATGGTGCTTCATCTCTCCGCCTACATTCAATAAAAAGTTTTAAGTGCAAAGTCAATGCTCCTTTAAAATCAATCAGGATTGTTCAGCTGATGTTGTGGAGTGAACTGGTGGCACGGAGCACTCGATGGAATGGCGAGGTCGTTCTCTGTCTGAAAGCAGTTGCAATGAAAAATGCAGCGCGAAAATAGCATTGCTGCACCTCCAATCACTCACACACGTGTATGCATCCTTTACATAATATCCATGGACGAGGTTTGCATTGAGTATTTTTAGCTAATTTTTAGTGGGTTTTATTGACTTCCAGTTACTGTAGTGTGCTTGTAAAATTATTACATTTTACCAGCATTAAGAGCCTTGGGACGTTTTACCACATTAAAGGTGCTATTTAAATGCAAGTTGTTGTTGTAAATTGACGTATTTAAAGTGCTGAATGCACCAAGATGTTGAACACATCACAGTGCCGGAGGTGCCATTCGAATCTCTGACTCTGATCTTCTTTCTCTAATTTTTTAGTTGACGCACATTAAGTGTTGACAAAAAAGACCAGCGAAAATCCCCTGCCCTTGGAAACGTTAAGTAAAAGATTGATGATTCATTAATATTTGCAAAGTATATCTTCGCAAAACAAACAGCAAACTGTAATCTGTCAAGGAATCTTTTTGAAATTTGCATTTTTCATATGCTATCGGCACTAAATACTTTCAAGGTTAGTCAGCGAGCTAAGAAGCCAACCATTGTGCCGTGGATCTGGCCCTGGTTCACAGCTAGTTAGTCACTGTATTGATTTCATCTGCAGAAACTCATGAACTGAACACAAACAGAAGCACTGGGCTTTGTATTTCACCTTATTGACTGCTGTCCTGCATAATAAACACTGCCGCCATCAGTTTCTAAATCACCAGAATCATTCCCTCCGTGTTGCCCTGCAACCAAGCATTAGCCGAAGCCTCAACATTCCCATTGGCTAAATTGCAGTAACCTTCAACGTGACCTCATGTATTGTACACTAAGAAGCATTCTAAAAACAACGGCTGTTAAATAACTGGGCTTCAGGCCTTTGATGTGCATTCCGAGATGTGACTGTGATACCACCCCTACCCCTGCCCCCAATAATTTCTCCCCTTCTTTCATCGGATCATACAATGTTACAGTACAGAATGGAATGGCCTTTCAGCCCATCAACTCTGCACCAAAGGGGGAAATTTTAATTTAAAAAAAAGGGTGGGTTTGGAGCGTGGGGAGGGGGTTGGGCGCGGGGGGGGGGGGGTGGGGGTGGGTGATAGTTAAATTGTTAAAAATGGGATTCCCGACCTGAATCCGCCCATTTCTGATTTTAATGGAGGCGGGACAGGGTTCGGGATGGGTGACCAACCCGCTCCCAGTGGATGGAACGCCAATTAAAATGTTATAATGAGGCTGGAAGCCTCTTTTTAAACCTGTATTTTGTTTTTTATGGCATGTGGTCAGGTTTTAAACAATTCATGAGACCCGGCAGTTACAGCAAGGCGGGTACTGCTGGATCCAGGAGTTAAGTGGCTTTATACCGACCTCCTGGATCCAGGGTCCCTGCCTAGCCCACCTCCCCCACCACCCCGATCAGGGACCCCCCTCACCACCCCCTCCGATCACCCCATCAGGCATGCCCCCCGCCCCCCCGCAGCGTGGCGGTCCCGATCCTCTGGTGGCCGGTCACGATCTCCCTTTCACCTCCACCCCGCCCCATCATCCGGCCCCGGTCCTCTCTCCTCCCCCCACCACTGCCCCCGCCCTGATCCTCTGCCCGAACCCCCGATCCATTTAACTGCCCGGCCTGACTCCCGATCCTCTACCCACCCCCCCGATCCATCCATTTAATGGTCTGCCCACCCGCCCCCCGCACCCCCCACCCAAATCCTCTCTTCTTTTTCTGTGTGGCCTCCCAAGCCAGTCTCCCAATCTGTCTGGCTGTGGGCGGGAATCCGAGGCCCTGCATGCAAATCAGGCTCTTCCTCCTCAAAATTCTGGCCATTGTGTTTCTCCACATGAGCCATCTAGTCTAATCCCTGCTTGTTCCCCAGACCTTTTAATATTCCTCTTGTTCAAACAACTATCTAGTTCTCCTTTTTAAAAGTACCCCTGGACTCTTTCAACAATAGTTTATAGCAGAGAATTCGAACCACTGTCTGTAAATCACAGAATCACAGAAACCCCACAGTGCAGATAGAGGCCATTTCGGCCCATCGAGCCTGCACCGACACATATCCCACCCGATCCCCGTAACCCCTACACCAACACATATCCCACCCTATCCTTGTAACCCCACGTATTTAATCCCCCTAACACTAAGGGTCAATTTATCATAGCCAATCAACCTAACCCGCACATCTTTGGACTGTGGAAGGAAACCGGAGCTCCCGGAGAAAACCCACGCAAACACGGGGAGAATGTGCAAACTCCACACAGACAGTCACCCGAGGCCGGATTCGAACCCGGGTCTCTGGCGCTGTGAGGCAACAGTGCTAACCACTATGCCACCGTGCTGCCCGTAAAGATTGTTTTTTTCCAAACTCTGCTTTAATTCTTTTTGTAATTATCTTAAATTTGTGCTCGGTTGTTACCATCAGAGACTTGAGCACAAAAATCTAGGCTAACACTCCAGTGCAGTGCTGAGGGAGCGCTGCTCTGTCGGAGGTGCCGTCTTTCAGATGAGACGTTAAACCGAGGCCCCGTCTGCCCTCTCAGGTGGATGTAAAAGATCCCATGGCCACTATTTTGAAGAAGAGCAGGGGAGTTCTCCCCGGTGTCCTGGGGCCAATATTTATCCCTCAACCAACATCACTAAAACAGATTATCTGGTCATTATCATATTGCTGTTTGTAGGAGCTTGCTGTGTGCAAATTGGCTGCCGCATTTCCTACATTACAGCAGTGACCACACTTCAAAAAGTACTTCATTGTCTGTAAAGCGCTTTGGGACATCCTGAGAATCATAGACATTTACAGTACAGAAGGAGCCTCCTGCCTGGGTTATCATGTGAATGTTCTTCACTGCCTGTGCACTCAAAGTCCGCACCAGGGGATAATGTACCCCAACTGCAGCCTAACTTTGATCTTGTACAAGAGTAATATTTATCTGAAGGACATGCTGGGGTTAGGTTCCATATGTGCTGGCATCTCTCCACTCTCTCACCCAGTTAGCCATTTATCGTGTGTGGGTCCAGACAATGGCTGTCGACAGACGCTTTCACCCTTGAGAGCATCACAGCCAAACTCCATCTTGTGGCTCGCCCTATGATCACACACATGTAACAAGTGTCATCGTGAACACACAATCTCCACGTGAAAAATGGACACATGGTCAAAATACAAATTACCTTCCCCAACTCCACCGCCCCCCCCCCCCCCCACCCTGCTGCCCCCTGCCACCACCCATGGGAGCATACTCCACCATGAACCAGGTGGCTTCGGGAAAGATGGAGCAAATGAAGAGGATGTTAAATCTTTGTTACCACTAGACTTGACTATTGCGACGCACACTTGGCCAGCCTCCCATGTTCTACCCTCTGTATACTTGAGGTCATCCAAAACTCAGCTGCCTGTGGCCTAACTCGCACCGAGTCCCATTCACCCATCATCCCTGTGCTCACTGACCTACATTGGCTCCCGGTTAAGCAACACCTCTATTTCAAAATTCTCATCATTGTTTTCAAATCCCTCCATGGCCTCGCCACTCCCTAGCTCTGTAACCTCCTTCAGCCCCACAACCTCCCGAGATATCTGCGCTCCTCTAATTCTGAACTCTTGAACTTCCCCGATTTTAATCGCCCCACCATTGGGGGCTGTGCCTTCAGCTGCCAAGGCCCAAAGCTCTGGAATTCCCTCCCTAACCCTCTCCACCTCTCTATCTCTCTTTCCTTCTTTAAGACGCTCCTTAAAAACTACGGGCTGGATTTTCATTGAGGAGACGGGTAGGAGGCGGGACTACAACTTTCGGGGTTGTAGTCCCGCCTCCATTGAGTTCTAGCCAACCCACGCGATTTTGACTTGATTGACCTTGTTGAGCCCACCTAGCAGGCTCAGCAGGCCAATTAAGAGCCACCCGGCAACAGGTGACATCACAGATTGATATTTCATCTGTCAAGACCTTTTGACAGATGAAATATTAGCGTTTGACAGCTGTTTGAAGCTGTCAAACACTGGCAATCTGTACTCCAAGTTAATTCCTTCCTTTCAGGCTGATTTAGAGATCTCTCCGGAACAGAAAGCTGAATGCTGCAATTTTTGACAGATCGCGTCCATTCTGCTTTCTGTGCCGGTGAGATGAGGGACTCCCGAGACCTGAAAGAAGGAAGGCTGTAAAGGTAAGTAAATGTAAGTAAAACTTCTTTAAACGCTTTAAACACACCAAACACACTTACCTCATCACTCATGCACCCATCTCTCACCTGAACACCGGACATCTCGAACCCTCCAAGCCCATCATCCCGACGGCCCGCCTCGCTAACCTGGCGTGGTTTGAAGCCGTCGAGAATCCCACATTTCACAAATGAAAATAGGGATTAGGCTAAAAACTGTCTGTTAACTACCTGTTAACAGGCAGTTAATTGGCATTAATCCCCTTCCTGCCTCGGTGAGGCGGGTCCCAGTGCGGGGCGGGTACCCGCCTCCTTTGAAACTGGCATGGAGGTGGGTCGGGGGCAGGATGGGTTTGTGCCCCCGTCTGATTTCGGGATTTTAACCCCCCACACACCTCCAATCCCACCTCCACAGCCCAATGAAAATCTTGCCCAACCTCTTTGACCAAGCTTTCGATCATCTGCCCTAATTTCTCCTTATGTGGCTCGGTGTCAAATATTTGTTTTATAATGCTCCTGTAAAACGCCTTGGGATGTTTTACTATGTTAAAGGCGCTGTATAAAAATACAAGTTGTTGTTGAGAAGAATAATTAAATCAGTTATATTTCTGAGCATATGACCTTTTCTAATGAAAAATGAAATCTTGTTTTTATGACAAGTTACTTCAAGCCATGAACCTATGAGTTATTACATCACTCACTTCACTGGTTGGCGTTTTGATGACAAGACTAGAGAGCTGCAAAGCTCTTCAACAAGGATACAACAATTAGGTGGAACTTTCCCAGGGGGGTCATTGGGCATGATCGGTGGCGGGTCGGGCGGGAAAGTTTATTTGCTAGCAGGCTGGGACCCCGCTGTCAACTCGCTCCCACGCACCTTTACCAAATGTCGGGTCTGCCAGCACTGAGCAGACCTGACACACAGCGGTGGGGGAGGCAATTAAAATCATTAGTGGCTTCTTTACAGCCACTTAATGCTTTTTTTCCCCAGCTTTTTGAATTTGACAGGTCGCCCACCGGTTTCCCGCTGTGCGTAGACCTTGTCTGTGAAGCTGAGGCGGGAGGTCAGTGACCATTGGATCAGCTGATGAGTTGACAGCTTCAAATGTCAAGTCAAAGCTCCCAGCTGATTGAGAAATGTTCCCCTTACCACCAGCTTCTCTAAACTGCATTTCCACTACAGATTCATGATGCTGCAAGTCTTTACACAAGTCTCCATCCAGTCTGACTTCGTTACCTCTCCCACCATTGACACATCACTTCTGTCATCTCTACTGCACCTGCCATCTATTCCATCAGCATGGGTGCCCTTGAAACTCTCTCACCTTGGTCCTCAGAATCCCACCATGATCAGCCTCAACACCAGCAGCACCAGGCATACCAGCAGCAACAACAACAACACCAACCTCTCCGTAATCAACTGATTCTGCACAGGACACAGGGCATCAGCACCCAACCACATTGCTGCCCGGGATGCCAGGGATGGCCTCACCATGGCCAGATTTACTTCACTTGATGCTGTACACCCAGGCTGCCACATGATGCGCCAAGTTTGCACCACCCCACACCAACACCACAAAGCATCCCTACAATGCCCAAGCCATTCCTTTCTCACTCATGACCACTGCGGGGGGTACCGTTATGTCTCACCATTCACTGCAAATCACTAAGCCACTTCCAAGGGCACACACAAATCTGTCCAAGAATGCAAAGTGTTGAAAGAAAAGGTTTCAATGTTTGACAGCACATTAACAGAAACTTTACATGAACATTGCATAAAACACCCAAGTGTGTTGTTAGTTGGTATGATTGCATTAGGATGAGGCTGAGTGTGAGGGGTAGCTAACATAAGAAATAGGAGCAGGAGTCGGCCATTTGGCTCCTTGAGGCTGCTCCGCCATTCAATAAGATCATGGCTGATCTTCTACCTCATCTCCACCTTCCTGCACTATCCCCATATCCCTTGATTCCCTTAATATTCAAAAATCTATCGATCTCTGTCTTGAATATACTCAACAAGCCTCCACAATCCTCTGAGGTAGAGAATTCCAAAGATTCCCCACCCTCTGAGTGAAGAAATTTCTCCTCATCTCAGTCCTAAATGGCCAACCCCTTATTCTGAGACTGTGACCCCTGGTTCTAGCCTCCGCATCCAGGGGAAACATCCTCCCTGCATCTACCCTGTCAAGCCCTGTAAGAATTTTGTATGTTTCAATGAGATCACCTCTCATTCTTCTAAACTCTAGAGAATATAGGCCTAGTCTACTCAATCTCTCCTCATAGGACAATCCCCCCATCCCAGGAACCAGTCTGGTGAACCTTCGTTGCACTCCCTCTATGGCAAATATATCCTTCCTTAGGTAAGGAGACCAAAACTGTACACAATACTCCAGGTGTGGTCTCACCAGGGCCCTATATAATTGCAGTAAGACGTCTTTACTCTTATACTCAAATCCTCTTGTAATAGAGGCCAACATACCATTTGCTTCCCTAATTGCTTGCTGTACCTGCACGTTAACTTTCAGTGATTCGTGTACAAGGACACCCAGGTCCGTCTGAACACCAACATTTCCCAATCTCTCACCATTTAAAAAATACTCTGCTTTTCTATTTTTCCTACCAAAGTGGATAACTTCACATTTCTCCACATTATATTCCATTTGCCTGTAGGGGATTTTGCACAGGCGTGTTCGGGTCAGTCAGCTTTGCCTCTGACTACCTTCCTTGAGCGGTTCGAATCGCTCGCCCCCGGGTTCTGGACACCGGACTTAGATACAGGCAGCGATACAGAGAAGACTCGAGTAGACAGGTGGTTGGATGCAAACAAAACCAAGATTTTATTAAAGAGGAAAACTTGATACAATCTTATGGAAAATTATTAGTGTACACTTCTACAGGCAAAATTACACGAGAGTCATAATAATACTATACTTATACAGGGAATGGGGAACACACGGCACATCGAGGGAAAACAACTATCTTAACAATCCCCTTATCCTTATCCCACCCCTATACCTAACTAGGTTAAGCTATGAGGGGTCAGAATTCATGCTCACCAATCAAAAGGGTTTGTTAGATTCAAAACAGCGGTTGGGTTCGGGGTTCGCTCTTGGTGTTCTCTGGAGCCTGCCATCGTCACGTGGGCTCTGGGTGCTGCAAGGGCGTTGTCCAGGTTCGAGTACCCCAAAGTTACAGTCTCTGCTTGGGTACTTTACCTTGCAGGGATGGTCCTTCGTCGACAGCTTGAGTTTGCATGAAGGTAGTCGCAGGTCGGCTGAGGCTGAAGGCCCGCTGATTCGAAGCCTACCCTCAGTTGGCCTTCCCTCCGGTGGCCTTCCCTCCTCGTCCCCTCGTCGCGTCCCGCTTCGCCTGGCCTGAATTGCCCGTGTTTGCCCGACCCGGTGTCGGGGCGAGTCCAGATGGAGTTGGAGAGGGCACGGGCAAAGGCCAGGGGGTAAGCGCGGGATGGGGGAAGAGCGGCAGCCACGAGGGCGAGGGGCCGAAGAACCGGGGAGTGGCAGTACCGACAGCAGCAGAGCAGCAGGGCAGGAGTTCCTTCTTCTACCCATTGCTACCTGGGGGCCTTCAGTTATACCTTCGTCGAAAACCCCTTTTCTGCCCGCCAAATCAGGTTCTTTGTTTTAATTTTGGCGGGCTAGTTAAAATAATGGTAGCAATCTATACTGACGGTTTTTTAGATGGCCGGTAATTGCATCTACCGGCCCGATAATTGACTCGTATTGTCCTGAAAGTCCTTGATGGGCTTGTCCAGCCTCGATGGATGTGTTTAATCTGTTTCCGATTATGTATGCAGACTGTTGATGGCTTTAACTGTAGGCCTCATTGAATTCAGATCTGCCTCTGATTCGGCCTAATATATAATTCACAGTTTGTCTGGGTCCCAAAACACAAAGTTCTTTTCACAGGAAGCCTGCAGCCTTAGTTTTGATTTACCTCAAACAGCCTGGGCTGCAGAATCCATTTTGGAGACCCGTAGGCTTTCTGCCACGAGGCACGGACGCCATCTTGGGTACCCTTTTTAATATCAAAAGAAATGTCCACGCAGGCTCCCTTTTATCGATAATAACCTTTGGGGAAATGCACAAATTTTGCAAATCTTACAGCCATGTTCTTGGCACTCACTTAGCCTGTCTATATCCCCTTGAAGCCTCTTTGCATCCTCCTCACAACTTACATTGCCACCCAGCTTTGTATCATCAGCAAACTTGGATATATTACATTTGGACCCCTCATCCAAATCATTGATGTAGATTGTGAATAGCTGAGGCCCAAGCACTGATCCTTGCGGTACCCCACTAGTTACAGCCTGCCGACCCGAAAATGATCCGTTTATTCCTACTCTCTGTTTTCTGTCCGTTAACCAATCTGCAATCCATGCTAGTGAGATGGGGAAGTGACAATGTAGATAGAGAGGGATGGGTGGAGGTGCAAGGTAAGTTGGTGTGAGTAAGGATGTGCAGGAGTAGGGTAGGGAAGGCAGAGTGATGGTGATGTGATGAGAGGCACAGCAGGATGAGGTTGAGTGTGGCTTTGTACTATTGAGATCATTGAAACATTTGCAGCAATGCACCCAGGTCCTCCGGACCACATCCCTGCTTGTGCCCTCCTCTGCAATGTGCAACCAGGCTGTGTTGATCTCCTGGTGTGGGCTGGAAGTCTCTTCCACCCATGGGAAAGGAAGAGGACCTCCCTGCGTGCTGTGACTCCCTCCATAAGCATATGGAGGGAGCCATGGGAGAGCCTGGGTGCGGCCCTGCACCTCTGTGCAGTGCTGGTCAGTGTTTGCAGCACCCCAATGCTGTAGAACACTGACAGCACAACTGTTAAAAATCAATGTGGACATGGACCCTTTAAGGAGACCGGCTGATGACGCGTCATCAAATGACGTCAGCAGACCGCTTCCTTCAATTGGTTGGGAAACGCGCTGGGCGGGGCTTAACAAGCCCAACCAGGGGAGTTCACTACAGAGGCCGGGATGGAGCCAGCAGCGGGGTTGGGACCCGCCACCGATGTCGCCCGCCATGGACTCGCCGAGGCTCGTAAAATCTGGCCCTTAGTACCGAAAACAGAAACATGAACAGCTGCTGTTTACTTGGCAGTTAGAGCAAAAGAGGCCTTGGTGTGGGGAGGCGATTGTACAGTCTTGGTACAATTTGAGGTTGCTTACCTCCGGGAAATACTCAGCCACCTTGCAATAAAAACACTATAAAATAAGTAATTTGTTTTTTTTTTAAAGTGACATTTAGTGCAGTTTTGAGAGAGATTTTGATTACATTGCACATTTGGTGCGGGAGCTGGGAACACTGCTAACAGCCGTGACAAAAATATGATGGTAAATGTATTGACTCAGGACTATATTCTATTTTTAAAAAGTAACATTGGGAAATATTAACGAAGAAAAGCGGCTATGAAATAAAATAAGTGGGATCACCTGAAACAATGGGGCATTTCGGAATAAAAGACAATGGGCAGGATTTTCATTGAGCCGTGGAGGTGGGATTGGAGGCGTGTGGGGGGTTAAAATCCCGAAATTGGGGGTCCCAACCCCATCCCGCCCCCAACCCGCCTCCATGCCAGTTTCAAAGGAGGCGGGTTCTCGACCCGCACTGGGACCCGCCTACCCGAGGCAGGAAGGGGATTAGTGCCAATTAGCACAATTTAGATAGTTAACAGGCAGTTTTTAGCCTAATCCCTATTTTCATTCTTGAAGTGTGGGATTCCTGACGGCTCCAAGCCACGGCAAGTTAGCGAGGCGGGCCGTCGGGCTGAAGGGCTTGGAGGGGTCGAGATGGCCGGTGTTCAGGTGAGTGATGGGTGCATGAGTGCAGAGGTAAGTGTGTTTGGTGTGTGTAAAGTGTTTAAAGAAGTTTTACATACCTTTACTTACCTTTACAGCCTTTCTTCCTTCAGGTCTTGGGAGTCCCTCATCTCACCGGCACAGAAAGCAGAATGGCTGCGATCTGTCAAAAATTGCAGCATTCAGCTTTCTGTTCTGGGGAGATCTCTAAATCATCCTGAGAGGAAGGAATTAACTTGGAGTACAGATTGTCAGTGCTTGACAGCTTCAAAGAGCTGTGAAACGCTGATATTTCATCTGTCAAAAGGTCTTGACAGATGAAATGTCAATCTGTGATGTCACCTGTTGCCGGGTGGCCCTTAATTGGCCTGCTGAGCCCACTGAGCGGGCTCAACAAGGTCAATCAAGTCAAAATCGCGTGGGTTGGCTAGAACTCGATGGAGGCGGGACTACAACCCCGAAAGTTATAGTCCCGCCTCCTCAATGAAAATCCAGCCCAATGAGTGGCTTCTATTGTAGCCACTTTTGGAGAGGGGGGGAGTGATTTGATTTTTTTTGAAGCATGTTTGATTTTTCAAACTTGTACATTTAAAGAAAGAAAGACTTGCATTTCTATGGCACCTTTCACGACCACCGGACGTCCCAAAGCGCTTTACAGCCAATGAAGTACTTTTTGAAGTGTAGTCACTGTTGTAATGTAGGAAACGCGGCAGTTAATTTATGCACAGCAAGCTCCCACAAACAGCAATGTGATAATGACCAGATAATCTGTTTTAATGATGTTGATTGAGGAATAAATATTGGCCCCAGGACACTGGGGGAGAACTCCCCTGCTCTTCTTCAAAATAGTGCCACGGGATCTTTTACGTCTTCGTGAGTGGGTGTAGACAGGGCCTTGGTTTAACGTGTCTTTGTTTTTTATTTTGACCATATCCGTTCAAATTTGAATTGCCTCTTGAAGTATTTCTTCGGTTTTATTCTGTCTTGTTGCCTCTTCAACCTGATGGCTGCACAGATTTTCCTTCAACCAAAAAGGTGGTCAGAATTGGCTTAAGCCAAGAGTAATGACATAGAAACATAGAAGATAGGAGCAGGAGTAGGCCATTCGGCCCCTCGAGCCTGCTCCGCCATTCAATGAGATCATGGCTGATCATCCAAATTCAGTACCCGGTCCCTGCTTTCTCCCCAATAGAAACATAGAAGATAGATGACAGGTTGGGTGAGGTGTTGGAAGGTACTGTTGCCCCGGGAACTGTGCTCCAGTAAGGGAGTTGGCATCTTCAGCAGAAGGGGTGAAAGTTGGAAAGAAAGTATTGAAAAAAAAGGCCTTCTTAGATATGTCACAACTCCTTTAATATTAAAGCACCCATATGTACGACCCATATGTACGACCTGCTCAATTGCCTAGCCAGAGCACAGGGGTGAATATTTAATGAAGAAAATTTGATTAAGAGCAAGAACTTTATTGAAATGCTCGACTCTACTGAGGAAATAACTATGCAATAAAACTCCAAAAGCAGCCAATTAAAAAAACAAACCTGAAATGTGGTAGTAAACAAACAGGGAGATGACGGGTAATTTATATGGAATGTGCTCTCTATTTTCTTGTTTGTGTGCCTGTGCAATAAAATGTTGATAACCTTCACAGAACAATTGTAAAATTGCTTCCCATGGAGGAAGCTGACAAAGACTAACGATCTGGAGTCTGCTACAGATTATGTGGTTTTAGCTCAAGGTTATGCCTGAAGCAGTAACCCATTAGAGCATCAAGCCACACGCTGCATGTGGTTCACGGCTAAATATATTCCAAACACTCGATTCTTCCTTTGCTTACCAGTGACCAGCTGTTGTCATGACTACCTCCCGCTCTTGCCGCACCAGAGACTGACTGCTGCTGTGAGAGTCGGCGACGTGCAGAGTAAACCCGGGCTCTGTTGCAACATACGCACCGTGACGTACGATACCGTGAATGCTGGATAAACACTTGCAGGGCCCAAACAAAGCCCTGCAATAATATTCCAATAGACCATTCCCATTCGCTGCTATCGCATGGGTCCTCTGATATAACCTATGGGTCTGACAACAATTGTACAGGGCTTTGGAGAGACCGCACCTGGAGTACTGTGCACAGTTTTGGTCTCCTTATCTGAGGAAGGACATACTTGCCTTGGAGGCGGTGCAACAAAGGTTCACTAGATTGATCCCTGTGATGAGAGGGTTGTCCTATGAGGAGAGATTGAGTAGATTGGGCCTATACTCTCTGGAGTTTAGAAGAATGAGAGGTGATCTCATATAAGATTCTGAGGGGGATTGACAGGGTAGATGCTAAGAGATTGTTTCCCCCTGGCTGGAGAGTCTAGAACTCAGGGGCATAGTCTCAGGATAAAGGGTCGGCCATTTAGGACTGAGCTGAGGAGGAATTTCTTCTCTCAGAGGGTTGTGAATCCTTGGAATTCTCTACCCCAGAGGGCTCTGGATGCTAAATCTTCAAGGCTGAGATAGATATTTTTTGGGACTCTAAGGGAATCAAGGGATATGGAGATCAGGCAGGAAAGTGGAGTTGAAATCGAAGATCAGCCATGATCTTATTGAATGGCGGAGCAGGCTCGAGGGGCTGAATGGCCGGCTCCTGCACCTATTTCTTATGTTCTTCTATATACGAGTTAGTTACTCAGATAATCAGGGTTCAGCTATAGTGCGAGACCAGTGAGCCTGAGTTTAGCGAGACAATGATACAAGCATGCTGCTTACTAGCGCCATCTTTCAAACAAAAGTCAGGTCCATGAACTTTCTTCAGTAGGAAGAAAGCCTCTAATTTGATGGACTAGATAAGCATAGAGTTATGTACATGGGCACTGGAAGCAAAACAGGTTGTGATCCTATAGGCAGGGTGGGATGAAGCATGGCTGCAGCAGATCTGAAGAGCATAATGGGACCTCTACAATTAAAGATGATGACATATGTACGGGCCCTACAATCTTGACATAGAAATGTTTTCCTCCCCTTCTTGGCTGAAGGCACTGACTGTGGTTGACACAAGCAGGCCACCCTCTGGTACCTCACCCAAGTGACCATTGTTCGTGTATGAATTTAGACAATGAGGTTCAGCAGCTTATTTTGACCAATGAGGACATAGGATATACGGCACAGAAACAGGCCATTCGGCCCAACCAGTCCATGCCGGGACTTTAGACCCAAGAGTGACTGTCCTTTCTCATCTGATGTTCACACATGGGCAGTTTCCACTAAGGATCACTGGATAGTGATTGGGGAATAGAACATGACAGATTCCCCCTCTCCTCCTTCTCTAGCCCAGGAACTTATAATGCCCCAACTAAAATGCGCTTACTCAACACAGACTATTGATCGAATTAGGCACCATGGAAGATCAGGGAGGTTCCCTCACAGGAATGTGATCCTCCCTTCCCACTGTTTAGTACGCCCAGGTAATGCAATACATCCAGGCACAGCAACAGGAAAATCTGCACCAGTAGCTCTTGGCTTCACTCCCATATGATGGCAAAATGAGATCAATCAGTGAGTAGTGAGCGAGAGGAGTGTCAGCTGATCATCCAAGTTCCTGTTGTGGGCCAGTATCCGGTGTCCTTTGCTGGAAGTTAGTATGTGTGTGTGTGTGTGTGTGTATGTAGGTAGAGCGTGTCAACACTTAATTATCTAGGATTACACATGTAGACTGGTTGATTAGGTGAGGTATTGGCATGTGATGTGTAACTGTATCTCAGCAAATAGCCAACACCTTTAGGAGAGAGGGAGGGAAAATTGCCAGGAAAAGAAAGGAACTTTGTGCTACACCAGTAAGAAGAAAGAAAGGCTAGCATTTCTATAGCACCTTTCACGACCACCGGATGTCCCAAAGTGCTTTACAGCCAATGAAGTACTTTTTTTGGAGTGTAGTCACTGTTGTAATATTGGAAAATGCAGCAGACAATTTGTGCACAGCAAACTCCCACAAACAGCAATGTGATAATGACCAGATAATCTGTTTTTAGTGATGTTGATTCAGGGATAAATATTGGCCCAGGACACCTGGGAAGAACTCTCCCCTGCTCTTCTTCGAAATTGTGCCACGGGATCTTTTACACCCACCTGTGAGGGCAGACGGGGCCTCAGTTTAACATCTCACCCGAAAGACGGCACCCCCGACAGTGCAGCGGATCCCTCAGCACTGCATTGGAGTGTCAGCCTGGATTTTTGTGCTCAAGTCTCTGGAGTGAGACTTGAACCCACAACCTTTATGTAATGAGAAAGGATTGATTAATTAACAATCTTGTTGTACGAGGCCCCTTGGGTCGGAGCGATCATAATATGATAGAATTCGTCATTAAGATGGAGAATGAAGTTGTTGACTCAGATACTAGGGTCCTGAATTTAAACAAAGGAAACTACGATGGTATGAGGCGCGAGTTGGGTAGGATTGATTGGGGAATGTCACTCAAAGGGTTGACGGTGGATAGGCAATGGCAAACATTCAAAGACCGCATGGATGAACTACAGAATTTGTTCATCCCAGTTTGGCATAAAAATAAAACAAAAAAGGTGATTCAACCGTGGCTAACAAGGGAAATTAGGGATAGCATAAGATCCAAGGAGAGGACATATAAATTGGCCAGAAAAAGCAGTAAACCTGAGGATTGGGAGCAGTTTAGGATTCAACAAAGGAGGACAAAGGGATTAATTAAGAAGGGGAAAACAGAATATGAGAGTAAGCTTGCAGGGAACATAAAAACTGACTGTAAAAGCTTTTATAGATATGTGAAGAGAAAAAGATTGGTGAAGTCAAGCATAGGTCCCTTGCAGTCAGAATCAGGGGAATTTATAATGGGGAACAAAGAAATGGCTGACTAATTAAATACATATTTTGGTTCTGTCTTCACAAAGGAGGACACAAATAACCTTCCAGAGATGTCGGGGAACATAGGGTCTGATGAAAGGGAGGAACTGAAAGAAATCAGTATTTGTAGGGAAATGGTGTTAAGGAAATTGATGGGATTGAAGGTCGATAAATCCCCAGGGCCTGATACTCTACATCCTAGGGTAGTTAAGTAAGTGGCCCTAGAAATAGTAGATGCATTGCTGATCATCTTCCAACATTCGATGGAATCTGGAACAGTACCCATGGATTGGAGGGTAGCTAATGTTACTCCACTATTCAAAAAAGGTGGTAGAGAGAAAACGGGGAATTACAGACCGGTAAACCTGACATCGGTAGTGGGGAAAATGCTAGAGTCCATCATAAAAGATGTAATAGCAGAGCACTTGGAAAACAGTGACAGGATCGGACAAAGTCAACATGGATTTACAAAGGGTAAATCGTGCTTGACTAATCTACTGGAATTTTTTGAGGATGTAACTGGTAAAATAGATAAGGGAGAACCAGTGGATGTGGTGTATTTGGACTTTCAGAAGGCTTTCGATAAGGTCCCGCATAAGAGATTAGCGTGTAAAGTTAAGGCACATGGGATTGGGGGCAAGGTACTGACTTGGATAGAGAACTGGTTGGCAGGCAGAAAGCAATGAGTTGAAATAAACGGGTCTTTTTCCGAGTGGCAGGCAGTGACTAGTGGGGTACAGCAGGGATCGGTCCTTGGACCCCAACTATTCACAATATATATTAATGATCTAGACAAGGGAACTAGATGTAATATCTCCAAATTTGCAGACGACACAAAGCTGGGTGGGCGTGTGTGCTGTGAGGAGGATGCCGAGAAACTCCAGGATGATTTGGACAGGTTGGGTGATTGGGCAAAAGCATGGCAGATGCAATATAACATGGATAAATGTGAGGTTATCCGCTTTGGTGGCAAAAACAGGAAGGCAGATTATTATCTGAATGGCAATAGATTGGGAGAAGGGGAAGTGCAACGAGACCTGGGTGTCCTTGTGCACCAGTCGCTGAAGGTCAGCATGCAGGTGCAGCAGGCGGTTAAGAAGGCAAATGGTATGTTGGCCTTCGTAGCGAGAGGCTTTGAGTACAGGAACAAGGATGTCTTGCTGCAGTTGTACAGGGCCTTGGTGAGACTACATCTTGAGTATTGTGTGCAGTTTTGGTCACCTTATCTGAGGAAGGATGTTCTTGCCATGGAGGGAGTGCAGCGAAGATTCACCAGGCTGATACCTGGGATGGCAGGAATGACGTATGAGGAGAGATTGGGTCGATTGGGCTTATACTCGCTGGAGTTTAGAAGAATGAGAGGGGATCTCATTGAAACTTACAAAATTCTGACAGGACTGGACAGACTAGATGCAGGAAGGATGTTCCTGATGGTCGGGGAGTCCAGAACCAGGGGTCACAGTCTAAGGATAAGGGGTAGGCCATTTAGGACAGAAATGAGGAGGAATTTCTTCACCCAGAGAGTGGTGAACCTGTGGAATTCTTTACCACAGAAGGCAGTAGAGGCCAATTCATTAAATATATTCAAGAAGGAGTTGGATATATTTCTCAAGGCTAAAAGGATCAAGAGGTATGGGGAGAAAGCAGGAACAGGGTACTGAATTTGGATGATCAGCCATGATCGCATTGAATGGCGGAGCAGGCTCAAGGGGCCGAATGGCCTACTCCTGCTCCTATCTTCTATGTTTCTATGTTTCTTCTGGACCAGAGGCAAAGAGTGCTACTCACTGACCCACTGGCTGACAAGGAACAGCTCATCCATGAACTCTAATCAAGCATCTCGGGCCTACATTTGTCAATACTAAGCAAGGTTAGCAGGAAATCTGAAAATGTACGTTTTTAAAAGCAACTTGCATCAACTACCAGCTATAGCCCATGAGTCAATACTAACATCACACCACAAAACGTTTAACACAACTTTCAAAACTTTGGACTTTGGAATCAGTGCGCATTTCTGCTGCATCTCTCTTTGTGTTATATAATAATATTTTGGGCATATGGTTGCCATGACCCCCTATAAGAAAAGCTTAAAACAGGGAAATGCATCACCACATCTGAGATTATTTGCTGATGCTGTAGTTTTAAAATAAAAAGTTAAAAAAAAGTTTATATGGCATATTGGTGCTGAGCATTCCTGTGCAGCCAGACAGAAATAAAAACAGACCATAATAGTGCTTGGTTTATCCAGTTCAGCCGCAATGTCATTAGGCACTCGCAGGTATGTGGAGTATGTACTGCATAAGGGCTTCAAACCTCAGTCAGGCTGCAGCCAAATAGCATCATGTGAAAAGTTTGTGTGTAAAATCAAAATCCTTCAATTGTCCTCCAGCCCTTTTCAAAATAACTGAAAGGTTTTTCAGAAGGGGAGGTAGTACAATTGGAATGTTGAGCAATTGTTTGCGATCCTGTGTGTAAATGAGAATCCAGCATTAAACCGCTTGCATAAATTACCACAAAAGCACAAGGGGCTCTGGAATTGACCCTCACGTGCCAGGGTTTGTGTGTTGGAACTCTGACACATCACAACAAGATATTGAAATCATTGGCCTAGAAATTGGGTGGCGCCCGTTGTTCGGACGTTAAGTGGGCGCTCAAGCCTCTAATATGGCGGGCAGGAAGTGCATGCTCATTACGAGCAGCGCAGGCAAAAAAACCGTCCGGGGCCCACGGCTGAAACAGGCGTTAGGCCTTTTGCATCTAACGCCTGCTCGAGGCCCCCGCTGCAATATTGGGCACTGGGCTGCCTGTGTTCGGGAAAATCAAGTCTTTGTGCGGCCTAACGGGCTTTCCTTAAAGGGATGCTGTGGAGCGCGACCAACAAGCTAAGGGGGAAAAATTCAGTATCGCCCCTTTTGGGGCGCCATTATCGTCCGAGCGCAAAGTTTAGCGCCTGGCGCTAATTATTGCCTCCGACGGCAAACTTGGCTTTTATCGCCCCTGGAGGTGATTGGAGCACTAAATCAAGCGCTTCGCACCTGTCTTAAGGCGCAAAGGCCGAGGAGCGAGGCGCTACCTCAGAGCGCTGGCGAAGAAAGGAAGGGCAAATCAAAATGAACCTGCAAAGTGCTGCTCAGTACCCAAAACTCCTTCACACAGCGTTGAATCTCTCCAGAAGTCTCTCTCTCTCTCTCTCTCAGAATGCGTGGTGCAAAAATGTCACCAACAAAAAAAGCCAGGTAGCGGTCGCCTTTAAATAGCGCTCCCCCAGTCCCTTTCTGACAGCAAAACGCTCCCCTCAACCTGTCGTTGCTAGTGACAGGCGGTAAGGCAGGGGGTACCACTCAATATCCGGTCTGGGGCGCTACCGGGGCGTTGCGCACTCAACTGATGTCACGATCTGCTGGCGCAAGAGATCGTGGCGGTAGTGTTTAGCGCCGCCGCAAAATGTCTAGTTAACTTCGTGAGCGGCGCAAACATCGCCGCGCCTGGGCGCTAGTTGCTTTGCGCCCCATTAGCGCCCTCTTAAGACGCTAATGGGAGGCGCAAACAACTGAATTTTTCCCCCATAGTGTTTAAAATACACTTACCCGTGTATGGAGCTGGGAGAAGCAAGAGTGCTCCTCCCAGCTCTGCATCCAATCTACACCGGCTGCTTCCAGCCACTGCGCCACTTCCACCCGCCCCCCCACCCCCACATCGCAATCACGACACCCGCTGATAGCCGCCGCCATTCCCCCCCCTTCATCGATCCTGGCTACTACCATCCCCGATCGCCGCTGACTACTAACCACCCTTTCCGATCCCGGCCACTGCTATTTATTTGTTATTGTTCTGCCCACTAACATTACCAAGAGCCACATTTCCTCTAGGTGCATGACAGGTGCAACATACTGGAGGTTTGCTGAGCCTACTGCAGGACCAGTGCGGCCAAATGTCCTGATCCAAGCTGCCCTCTCTGAGCAGGTCTGAGGCCCTAGCAGGTCCTTGAGCCGGAGTTAGTGGGGGTGGGAATTGGGGGGAGGTGGGGCCGAGACAGGAATGCAGCCCTATTTTGTGCATCTTATTTTGTATTTCCTGTCCTTGCCTACAAATCCACCCATAGGCTTGCCACTTCCTGCCCATGAAATCTCCACCAGCCCCATATCTCCTCCCAAACTTTCTGTTCCTCTGACTTTCCAGCCTTCAGGTCACCCAATCATTAGTGACAGACGTGTTAGTTACCTCCACGATATTCTTTCAAGTCCACCCTGCCCAGGTCCACCTCCCTCTCCACCTTGAGAAACCTCCACCCAACTCTTTGGCCAAGCTTTCAGTCACCCATCCTAATCTCTCCATTCATGACTCGGTGTCTGTTTTTCCCTTGTACTATATGCGCAGTGCCTTGGGAAGTTTTCATTAAAGGTACTATATAAACACAAATCATTGTTGTTGGACATGTAAAAAGAAGGACCAGGTTAGACCTTTAATGCTCATCCTACCTGTGAGGCTTCGTAACCTCATGCATCACCCTCCCCAGATGTTAACCGGAGGAAAAAAAACAGCTGGTGTCCAATTTTAAGAAAAAGTTTCGGAATTCCTCTTTAATTCTCTAAGGCAATCAAATAAGTTCTAGGTGAACATGATTACTCTAGTTGGTGAATCGGTTCTAAGGCATGTATTGTGGCAGAATAGAGGGAGCTTTGTATTCCTCGGCCATGCTGTATCTAACATGGGAGTACTTGGTGTCAACATTGGGTGCAAGAGTCTCCCAGTCACCAGCCCTGACAACTGTCACCTTAATGGGAGCAAAAGATACAATCGCCAATTTCTAATCCTTCCTTCCCAATCCAGTGTCTGAATTGAAAGCTAAAGGTCGTAGCACAATTTATGCAAAGGAATGAGAGAAGGGTGGAAAAAATACACTTTTGTAAAACACCCTTAATAATTGGTTCATAAAGAAATTCTTCACCTAAGGAAAGAGTTCCGAGACTCCAAGCTCATTGTCTGTAGTGTCCCAGTTGCGATCTGAACTTACAGAATATTTTTTCTATCACTTCTCTCCCCACTGCTCAGTAGTGATGGAGCAAAGCTCTGGCGACAATAAAGCTTATTCTGATGGGCTTAAAATGAGCAAAACAAAAACTCTATTTAAATCTAAATAGATGCAGGAAGGATGTTCCCGATGGCCGGGGAGTCCAGAACCAGGGGTCACAGTCTAAGGATAAGGGGTAAGCCATTTAGGACTGAGATGAGGAGGAATTTCTTCACCCAGAGAGTGGTGAACCTGTGGAATTCTCTACCAAAGAAGGCAGTAGAGGCCAATTCATTAAATATATTCAAGAAGGAGTTAGATATATTACTTAAGGCTAAAGGGATCAAGAGATATGGGGAGAAAGCAGGGACCGGGTACTGAATTTGGATGATCAGCCATGATCTCATTGAATGGCAGAGCAGGCTCGAGGGGCCGAATGGCCTACTCCTGCTCCTATCTTCTATGTTTCTATCTTGCTAAATTTAGACTGTTGGGTATTAGCAACAGGTTCTGAATTTATTTTGACCTTGTATGAACTTCTAAAGCATTCCTCAGCAACAATGGACGAATCATCATCTGGGCCTGTTTATGTATATAGTCTTAATAGACTGTGGTTGTTGTTTTCTTACCTTGAACATTTTCTAAATTCCATACCTACATTTCTCAACTCTACTGAGACTTAAGTAGAGTTGGCTGATCGATCATACGCGTGACCCACATTGTGTGAAATGAGTGGACTATATTAAAGTGGCACCTCCTGTTAAACAGGTATACCCTGTCACATCTTTGTAAGTGGTACTTTATTTAATCACAGATGATGAAGTAGAATCTCATTATTTTTGAGGGATGATATGAAATAATTGGAGGGCTGATGCTACCGAAGGTCTTCACTCATTACAATACTGAAAAAACAAATCCGTTTTCAGTGCTGATGGCTTTGCCGGTGTCTGTCGGTCTGTCTATCGAAGTACTTATGATAGAATTTATAATCGGCGGTTAGACAGACAGAATGGTTGTCAAGAAATCACCAAGAGGGAAAACCCACTAGTTATTCTAATTGCAATTGTCTCGTCATAACATTCCTCATTAACCAGTTTCTAGTTCTTCATCTTCCTTGGAGGCAGAAACTCCACAGTGTTCTTTAGAAGTTGAAGTTAATTGTCATTACAATTAAATTTTACATTGGGTAGGGAGAGCGATAAATCCAGGTTATTTTCACACTAGTTCAGTAGCCTCAGGGTACTCGTATCTTAGCATTTCAAAGTTAGAAGTGCAGTTGGTTGTCATGTTGTACTGTAATTAGGAAGGCAAATGGAATGTTGGCCTTCATTGCAAGGGGGATGGAGTATAAAAGTAGGGAAGTCTTACAACAACTGTGCAGGGCGTTGGTGAGACCAGACCTGGAGTACTGTGTACAGTTTTGGTCTCCTTATTTAAGGAAGGATATACTTGCATGGGAGGCAGTTCAGAGAAGGTTCACGAGGTTGATTCCTGGGATGAAGGGGTTGTCTTATGAAGAAAGGTTGAGCAGGTTGGGCCTATACTCAATGGGGTTTAGAAGAGTGAGAGGTGATCTTATTGAAAGGGGGCTCGACAAGGTAGATGCAGAGAAGATGTTTCCCCTCGTGGGGGAATCTAGAACTAGGGAGCATAGTTTCAAGATAAGGGGGCACCCATTTAAAACGGAGATGAGGAGGAATTCCTTCCCTCAGAGGGTCGTGAATCTTTGGAATTCTCTACCCCAGAGAGCTGTGGAGGCGGAGTCATTGAATATATTTAAGGTGGAGATAGACAGATTTTTGAACGGTGCGGGAGTCGAGGGTTATGGGGAGCGGGCAGGGGAGTGGAGTTGAGGCCAAGACCAGATCAGCCATGATCTTATTGAATGGCGGAGCAGGCTCGAGGGGCCAAATTACCTACTCCTGCTCCTGTTTCTTATGTTCTTATGTTCTATGCTGGTCATTACTGTTCTCTCAACATGCTCAAAAGCATGCGGAAATATATTAAGTGGAAACCAGTATTGGCTTTTGCTATTACACGGAATAATGGCTGTTTATGTGATGAGAACCTACTGAGAAATTCAATGATTTTATCATAAGAAGATTGTTTCTGTCTTTACGCATACTACTGTTATGACAAGATGTGGTTGGCTTGCTCGTGGTTGTCTGGCTCAGGCTATGAACATCTTTTGGAAGGCTGCCCAGTTTGATGACTACTTAGCCAGCCTGGCTACCAGTGACAGATTGAATTTCTACCTTTGGATCATAAAAACATAGAAACATAGAAGATTGGAGCAGGAGTAGGCCATTCGGCCCCTCGAGCCTGCTCCGCCATTCAATGCAATCATGGCTGATCATCCAAACTCAGTACCCTGTACCTGCCTTCATATAGGGTCATATAGGTTCTAAAAAAAAATGCAAGACGCCAGTGATTGTTTAAATGTAATACCTTTCATACATGTTATGACACGCTATTAATATATACTAGGCAAATTAATGGATGGCTGTGTTGCATTGCAGAGGTACATGTGGTCCCAAGCTGGCTTTGAGCAAGCCACAAATAAACACACAAGTCTAAAAACCAATGAGCGATTTCTTTATCCTAGTAATCCATCAGCCAAGGATCTTCTGAAATTGCAGAAAGAATAATACGTGATTATTTTTAGATCTTGTACAATAGCTCAAACCTATTGGCAATTGAAAGTGTACCCAGAAGTAGATGTAATAACAAAGACAAATGCAATGAAATATCTTCTACCCAGTTTTATACAGTTTCATTGTGAAAATAATCTATGTAGCACAATTGCTCTGCAGACACTAGGAAAACATTTATTGAAGCCATTTTCCCCCTAGGGGATAGACTTGATAATATACATTTTGTACAACAGATGTTGCATACAGCAATAATGCCAGTGGGATTTTTCAGCTAATTCCACTGGAACTCATCCACTTCGGTAGTAAAGAAATCCACAACTTTACTTCAGAGTGAAGGGTTAGTTTGTACCAGTTAATTCTTGTTTTGACTTGTCTCCTTGTTTAACAATTGTTCAGAATCAGCTGCTACTGCGGATTATAGAACCATAGAATGACACAGCACAGAAGGAGGCCATTCAGCCCATCGTGCCTGTGCCGGCTCTTTGGTAGAACTATCCAATTAATCCCACTTGCCCCCTGCTCTTTCCCCATAGCCCTGCAACTGTTTTTCCTTCAAGTATTTATCCAAATCCATTTTCAAAATGTCTATTGATTCTGCTTCCACTGCCCTTTCAGGCAGCGCATTCCAGATCACAACAACTCACTGCGAAAAATTTATTTTCCTCATGTCGCCTCTGGTACTTTTGCCAAACACTTTAAATCCGAGTCCTTTGGTTACCGACCCTTCTGCCACTGGAAATAGTTTATCCTTATTTACTCTATCAAAACCCTACTTGATTTTGAACACCTCAATCAAATCTCCTCTTCACCTCTGCTCTAAGGAGAACAATCTCAGCTTCTCCAGTCTCCACATAACTGAAGTCCCTCATCCCTGTTACCATTCTAGTAAATCTCTTCTTTACCCTCTCTAAGGCCTTGACATCCTTCCTAAGGTGTGGTGCCCAGAATTGAACACAATACTCCAGCTGGGGCCTAACCAGTGGTTTATAAAGGACTAGCAGGGGGGGCCCGGCGTTGCCAGGGCAGTTTAGAGGGCCGCGCGGTTGACGGCCGGCCGCTGCAGCTCCCCCACTCTGTGTCTCGGGCCGAGCGGTTGTGAGGCCCGGCCCGAGTGACCCCAACTCACCTCCCGCTCTGGCGGGCCGACGCAGCTGCCCCGCTCGCTGTTGAGGAAAAGCAGGGCAAAAAATGGCGGCGAAGTTTTGGGAGGCTGCGGGATTATGTCCCGCCCCTGACGCACCAATTGGTCAACCATCAGGTCACTGAACTGTAGGATTGGTGAACCATCACGTCGCTCAATGCTAATAAGCGGTAGGATTGGTCAACCGCTAATGAGCGGATTTTTGAATGCTTTTTGTATACTGTCGGAACAATTTTTGTCTGACCAAAAAGTAAATACACCTATGACACTCCCCTGATCATCAGCTTTCTTTTGATATAACATATGTGTAGGTACGCTCTATAACTTTTGAGTGTATAGCGGACATACAGACAGACATACAGACATACAGACAGACGGACAGACATACTGCTTTATTATTATATATATAGATGATTGATACTACAGCACAATGCTATATGGTGTCATGTGCTAGAAAGGCTTCCGTAATGGCTGGCTGAGTGGGTAAAATCATTGGCCAGGGTCAAGCTCTGGTCTCTGTTGAGTTTGCTGATTGTAGGCGGGGCAGCAGTTGAGATGCTACAATTGCTACCAGTGTCCTGGACTAGTGAAAGAAAAATAGCCCGGGTTTCTGCTCCTGATTCAAGTACCCCAGCTGGAAATGGTTGCGTGTGAATGTCAGGTGAGAACGGGGCTGGATTTAGGTGTGATGTCCTTCACACAAACATCAACAACTTACATTTGTACACCATAGTGGGTTCACCTGTGATGCTCAGTGTCTGAGCTTACACATGAAGAATGGCTATTAATGGTGAGCATGGCCAGTTCCCCCAGGGGAGGAGGAGCACAAAACTGGCACTGCAGATAAGGGAAACAAATAACCCCAGGAACTTTGAGGTAGGAAAATAATGCATATAAGCTGCTTTATCGTCGGATGTTTGCTGATGAGGTACTCTTGTTACTTATGTGCTCTTTATTCAGAATATGCTATCCGATTTCCTGTAAATTTGCATCTCTATGTCACATGATCATTGTGATGTATCTCAGGTGTGACAGGTTTTCACCATTGATGGCTTCCTGAATCCAGAGCCAACTTACTCTGATGCAAATTTGTCCAATTTCATTGAATGAAGTCAAGGGAAATTGAAAAACTCCCTATTAATTATTCAGAAAAAGCAGATGCTCAGGAGTGGGTTACAGATGTGCATATCATGTCTCTCATAGGTTTTGAATTTGAACATAGACACCCAAAACCAACACTGATCTCCATATATATCTGTAATTTACCCCAGAAAGTAATTTTACTTTCCCCACCAGCCTCCACATTCAACGGATCATCCTCCGCCATTTCCGCTACCTCCAAAGTGATCCCACCACCAAACGCATCTTCCCCTCCCCTCCCCTTTCAGCATTCCGTAGGGACCGCTCCCTCCGAGACACCGTAGTCTACTCCTCTATCACCCCCAGCACCCCTTCCCCTTCGCCTGGCACCTTCCCGTGCAAGCACAGGAGATGTAACACCTGCCCCTATACCTTCCCCTTTCCCACTGTCCAGGGCCCCAAACACCCCTTCCAGGTGAAACAGCGATTTACTTGTACTTCTTGCAATCTAGTATACTGTATTCGCTGCTCACGATGCAGTCTCCTCTACATTGGGGAGACCAAACGCAGATTGGGTGACCGCTTTGCGGAACACCTCCGTTCAGTCCGTAAGGGTGACCCCGAGCTTCCGGTCGCCTGTCATTTTAATTCACCGCTCCATTCCCACTCAGACCTCACCGTCCTTGGCCTCTTGCATTGTTCCACGGAAGTTCAACGTAAACTCGAGGAACAACACCTCACCTTCCGATTAGGCACTTTGCAGCCTTCTGGACTCAATATCGAGTTCAACAATTTCAGATCATAACCTCGGCCCCTATTACATTTTTACTTATATATTTTTTTTCCCCCACCTCTTTGTTTTGGGTTTTCCCTCCCCCCCCCTTCCTCTTTTTTTTTACATGGCAGCTGTCTCTCATTCTGCCAGTACATTTCACACCTAATCTGAGCTGTCTTTTGTCTCTTTACTAGTCCTATCACCATTTCGTCTCGTTTTGAATACCTCTTAATGTCTCTTTACTTCTTTTGTTCTCTCCCAGCCCTGCCTTCGATCTATTTCATTTCCTTTCCAGTTTTGAAAAAGGGTTTCGACCCGAAACTTTGACTCTAATTTCTCTCCACAGATGTTGCCTGGCCTGCTGAGTTTTTCCAGCATTTTCTGTTGTTATATAAGTAATTTTACTTATCATACTCAAATTAGGGGATACAGTAGCGTAGTGGTTCTGTTACTGGACTAGTAATCCCGAGGCCTGGACTAATGATCCGGAGACATGAGTTCAAATCCCATTTCACAGCAGCTGGGGAATTTAAATTCAATTAAATCTACTGTAATTGTCATAACAACCCATCTGGTTCACTAATATCCTTTAGAGAAGGAAATCTGCTGTCCTTACCCGGTCTGGCCGATATGTGATTCCAGACCCACAGCAATGTGATTGACTCTTAACTGCCTTCTGAAATGGCCCAGCAAGATACTAGGCCAGAAATTCGGGTCGGAGGCTTCCTGCGGGCGCAAGCCCCCGACCTGCACTTACCTAGCGCGCCGGCTGTTGTGCTGTGGGGCCGCATGGGATTCCGATCCTGGGCCTGCTCCTACTGCCGGCGCGCAGTGCTTGCGTATCCCAGGGGGCGCAGTTAGTTTGAAGCGTCCCCTGGGATCACATGGGCCATGGAGAGCCGATCGGAGCAGGGAATGCTTCATTCATAGACCTGTCAAATCTATGAATAGAGATCAGCCCCAAAACCTAAGTAAAACTTCAAATACATTTTTTTAAATCACATTTTTAAAATAACTATAAATTACATAAATTAACTATTTTAAACAAAAATTTAAATTTTTGAAAAATTAATTAAAGTTTTTAACGGGGCTAAAAATAAACTTACGTTTCTTTAAAGTATTTTAAAATGATAAACCTGTGGAAAAAATGTTTTAATTTTACTTAATTAACCCCTTACCTTGTTAAAAGCAGGCCCTGCGACTGCTTTTTTCACACGCAGCTGCTGGGGACTTACCCGCACGGAGAAACCTGTAAAAAAAAATCGGAAGTTCCAGGCGTACACGCTGCCTCTCTGGCGCACGCGTTTGACCTGCGAACTCCTTCCATGCACAAAACCGACACTTTCGTTGGCCCTACGCGTGAGTACACAGCGCGTACTCACCCGTGGGGACCCGAATTTCTGGTCCACTCAGTTGTATACAAGAAGACGGCTCACCACCACCTTCTCAAGGGCAACTAGGGATGGCCAATAAACGCTGGCCTTGCCAGTGACGCCCACATCCCAGGAACGAATAAAATAATATTGATCAGAACCTCAATGTAGTGGGTTTACAATGAGATATTGATCAAGATAGATATTATGTCAGATTTTACAACAATAAAGCAGTTTCAGCTAATATATACAAATCACAATTTTCCAACTACATATATTTAGATCTGGACTGCTTTCTAGTAACAGATCAGTTCCAGACAAGTGAAATGACAGTCATCATGTTCGTTCTTATATTTTTTATCAAGAAAAAAGAAATACTTGCATTTATATAGCGCCTTTCATGACCACCAGATGTCCCAAAGCGCTTTACAGACGATTAAGTACTTCTTTAAAAAATGTAGTCACTGTTATAATCTAGGAAATGCGGCAACCAAATTGCGCACAGCAAGCTCCCACAAACAGCAATGTGACAATGACCAGGTAATCTGTTTTAGTGATGTTGATTGAAGGATAAATATTGGCTACGACAAAAGTAACTTTAGCTATTAGTTCCTAAAGACAGCAATCTGGTTGTTTTAAAATTCTCATCCTTGCTTTCAAATTCCTCCATGGCCTCGCTCCTCCCTATCTCTGTAACCTCCTCCAGCCCTACAAACCTCCGAGATATCTGCGCTCCTCCAATTCTGGCCCCTTTGACATCCCCGATTATAATCGCTCCACCATTGGTGGCCGCGCTTTCAACTGCTGGGGCTCTAAGCTCTGGAATTCCCTTCCTAAACCTCTCCGCCTCTCTACCTCTCTCTCCTCCTTTAAGACCTTCCTTAAAACCTACCTCTTTGACCAAGCTTTTGGTCACCTGCCCAAATATCTCCTTATGTGGCTCAGTGTCAAATTTTGTTTGATAATCGCTCCTATGAAGTACCTTGAGATGTTTTACTACATTAAAGGCGCTATATAAATACAAGTTGTTGTTGTTGTTGTTGATTTGGCCAGGCACAATGGATCAGGTTTTCATAGCCCACGGCGACAATAGGACATTCCAACAAAATTCTGCTGAAAATGCTGACTTATGGTGGGGCATAGTCTCACCAGCACACTCCTTTATTTCACCCAAGTGTCCATTCTTCACATCCCTGCTAGAGACTGCTTACCCTAGCCCTGATCACATCCCCCTTCCTGGATGCTTCTCATTTTAAACTGATAGCCTATAAACCCTGACGTAATAAAGACTCACAACGCACTTGGTTGTACATAAAGCAAGGCTTTAATTGACTTGTAACAAAACATGGAGGTCTAGTTAGTAGCCACTAGCTTCCTGTTTCCAGACTGTCTCTGGCCAAGCTGGGCCCACGCCCAAGTATTTATACTCCTCGGGCAGCGCCCTCAGCTGGCCGTTCAGTAGTACTTCCTGAGTTACTTCTTGTAGAAGTTGCGATTTATGACCAACCCCATGTCCTGAGCTGAGCTTCAATGTCCAAATCCAACCCATCACCATGATTGCCTACTTCTAACTCTAAACTATCTTCCTTCTCCATGTCTTCCTCACCTTCACTGCCAATTTAGCATCCATTCATGCCTTGGTCATCTCCAGACTCAACTTTTGGGATGTCCCCTCAAATTCCACCCTACAAAAACTCTAACTCATCCAGAACTCCGTTGACCCTCACCAAACTGCTCACCTATCACTTCTGTCCTTGTCATCCTTCAAATGGATGCTTATCCCTCAGTGCATCAACTCCAAAATTATCCTCGTCTAAAAGTCCCTCCACGGTCTCTTTCCTCCTGACCGCTGCAACCTGCCCCAGTACTATGTTTCTGCTTGCACCGTCATTCTTCCAACTCTGATCTTCTTCCATTGACCTCAACTGATCTTCTTCCACTCTACCCTTGGTGGCAAAACCTTCAACCTTCTGAACTCCAGAACTCTCTCCCTAAACCCCTCTGCCAGGTTTCGAGTACAGGAACAAGGATGTCTTGCTGCAGTTGTACAGGGCCTTGGTGAGACCACACCTTGAGTATTGTGTGCAGTATTGGCCACCTTATCTGAGGAAGGATGTTCTTGCCATGGAAGGAGTGCAGCGAAGATTCACCAGGCTGATACCTGGGATGGCAGGAATGATGTATGCGGAGAGATTGGGTCGATTGAAACATAGAAACATAGAAACATAGAAGAAAGGAGCAGGAGTTGGCCATTCGGCCCTTCGAGCCTGCTCCGCCATTCAATGTGATCATGGCTGATCATCCAAATTCAGTACCCTGTCCCTGCCTTTTCCCCATATCCCTTGATCCCTTTAGCCTCAAGAAATATATCCAACTCTTTCTTGAATATATTTAATGAACAAGCCTCCACCGCCCTCTGTGGCAGAGAATTCCACAGGTTCACCACTCTCTGGGTGAAGAAATTCCTCCTCATTTCAGTCCTAAATGGCTCACCCCTTATCCTTAGACTATGACCCCTGGTTCTGGACTCCCCGGCCATCAGAAACATCCTTCCTGCATCTAGTCTGTCCAGACCTGACAGAATTTTATAGGTTTCGATGAGATCCCCTCTCAATCTTCTAAACTCCAGCGAGTATAAGCCCAATCGACACAATCTCTCCTCATACGTCATTCCTGCCATCCCAGGTATCAGCCTGGTGAATCTTCGCTGCACTCCCTCCATGGCAAGAACGTCCTTACTCAGGTAAGGTGACCAAAACTGCACACAATACTCAAGGTGCGGTCTCACCAAGGCCCTGTACAACTGTAGCAAGACATCCTTGTTCCTGTACTCGAACCCTCTCGCTACGACGGCCAACATACCATTTGCCTTCTTAACCGCCTGCTGCACCTGCATGCTTACCTTCAGCGACTGGTGCACAAGGACACCCAGGTCTCTTTGCACTTCCCCTTCTCCCAATCTATTGCCATTCAAATAATAATCTGTCTTCCTGTTTTTGCCACCAAAGTGGATAACCTCACATTTATCCACATTATAGTGCATTTGCCATGTTTCTGCCCAATCACCCAACCTGTCCAAATCGTACTGGAGTTTCCCGACATCCTCCTCGCAGCTTACCCTCCCACCCAGCTTTGTGTCGTCTGCAAATTTGGAGATATTACATCCAATTCCCTCATCCAGATCATTAATATATATTGTGAACAGCTGGGGTCCTAGGACCGATCCTTGCGGTACCCCACTAGTCACTGCCTGCCACTCGGAAAACGACCCGTTTATTCCAACTCTTTGCTTTCTGTCCGCCAACCAGTTCTCTATCCAAGTCAATACCTTGCCCCCAATCCCATGTGCCTTAATTTTGCACGCTAATCTCTTATGTGGGGCCTTATCGAAAGCCTTCTGAAAGTCCAAATACACCACATCCACTGGTTCTCCCTTATCTATTTTACCAGTTACATCCTCAAAAAATTCCAGTAGATTAGTCAAGCATGATTTACCTTTTGTAAATCCATGTTGACTTTGTCCGATCCTGTCACTGCTTTCCAAGTGTTCTGCTATTACATCTTTTATAATAGACTCTAGCATTTTCCCCACTACCGATGTCAGGCTTACCGGTCTATAATTCCCCGCTTTTTCTCTACCATCTTTTTTGAATAATGGGGTAACATTAGCTACCCTCCAATCCATGGGTACCGTTCCAGAGTCTATCGAGTTCTGGAATTGGGCTTGTACTCGCTGGAGTTTAGAAGAATGAGAGGGGATCTCATCGAAACTTATAAAATTCTAACAGGACTAGACAGACTAGATGCTGGAAGGATGTTCCCAATGGTCGGGGAGTCCAGAACCAGGGGTCATAGTCTAAGGATAAGGGGTAAGCCATTTAGGACAGAGATGAGGAGGAATTTCTTCACCCAGAGAGTGGTGAACCTGTGGAATTCTCTACCAAAGAAGGCAGTCGAGGCCAATTCATTAAATATATTCAAGAAGGAGTTGGATATATTTCTTAAAGCTAAAGGGATCAAGGGATATGGGGAGAAAGCAGGGACAGGGTACTGAATTTGGAAGATCAGCCATGATCTCCTTGAAAGGCGGAGCAGGCTCGAGGGGCCGAATGGCCTACTCCTGCTCCTATCTTCTATGTTTCTATGTTTCTATGCCATGCTGTGTCTCTCGCCATCTTTGACTGGATGTTTGACTATGCCTTCAGCCAGCTCCCCTAATTCCTTCCACCCCTGCTTGTGTCTCACCCTCAACTCTGAAGCATCTCGAGGTGTTTTGCTACATTAAAATCATTATATTAATATATGTTGTTGTAGGATATATGAAAGAAGTTTCAAACTCATCTTTATGCAGCATTGCAGCAATTAGTGGTCAGTTCAAAAAAATCACTGGTTAATTTGACTATTTGTGGTGCCCCTCAAGGTGCCCCTTCTGTGCCTGTCATGAACAGGTACAGAAAATAATCAGAAAGGCTAATGGAATGCTAGCCTTTATATCTAGATGACTAGAAAGAAAGACTTGCATTCATATAGCGCCTTTCATGACTACCAGATGTCTCAAAGCGCTTTACAGCCAATGAAGTACCTTTTGGAGTGTAGTCATTGTTGTAATGCAGGCAATGCGGCAGTCAATTTGCGCACAGCAAGCTCCCACACACAGCAAAGTGATAATGACCAGATCATCTGGTTTTGTTCTGTTGATTGAGGGATCTAGAATACAAGGGGGTAGAAGTTATGCTGCAGCTGTACAAAACCCTGGTTAGACCACACCTGGAGCACTGTGAGCAGTTCTGGGAACTGCTCCTTCGGAAGGATATATTGGCCTTGGAGGAAGTGCAGCGCAGGTTTACCAGAATGATACCCGGACTTCGAGGGTTAAATTACGAGGAGAGATTACACAAATTATGGTTGTATTCCCTAGAATTTAGAAGGTTAAGGGGCGATCTGATCATAGTTTTCAAGATATTAAGGGGAACAGATAGGGTAGATAGAGAGAAACTATTTCTGCTGGTTGGGGATTCTAGGACTAGGGGGCATAGTCTAAAAATTAGAGCCAGACCTTTCAGGAGTGAAATTAGGAAACACTTCTACACACAAAGGGTGGTAGAGGTTTGGAACTCTCTTCCGCAAACAGCAATTGATGCTGGATCAATTGTTAATTTTAAATCTGTGATTGATAGATTTTTGTTAACCAAAGGTATTAAGGGATATGGGGCAAAGGCGGGTATATGGAGTTAGCTCGCAGATCAGCCCTGATCTCATCGAATGGCGGAACAGGCTCAAGGGGCTGAATGGCCTCCTCCAGTTCCTATAGAAATGAGAAGGAATTTCTTCACCCAGAGAGTGGTGAACCTGTGGAATTCTCTACCACAGAAGGCAGTTGAGGCCAATTCATTAAATATATTCAAGAAGGAGTTAGATATATTTCTTAAGGCTAAAGGGATCAAGGGATATGGGGAGAAAGCAGGGACAGGGTACTGAATTTGGATGATCAGCCATGATCTCATTAAATGGTGGAGCAGGCTCAAGGGGCAGAATGGCCTACTCCTGCTCCTATCTTCTATGTTTCTATGTTAAATGTGAGACCATTTTTACTACACAACGTAACCATGAGGAGATTTACCAGAATGGTTCCGGGGATGGGGGATCTTAGCTACAAGGACAGGTTGGAGAAGTTGGATTTGTTTTCATTAGAGCAAAGGAGATTGAGAGGTGATTTGATAGAGGTGTACAAGATTATGATGGGTTTGTGATAGGCTACACGGGGAAAGGCTGTTCCCACTAGTTGATGGTACAAGGACTAGGGGACACAGATTTAAGGTTTTGGGCAAAAGATACAGGGGGGATTTGAGGGAAAACTTTTTTACGCAGCGAGTGGTGAGGACCTGGAATTTGCTGCCAACGGAAGTGGTGAAAGTGGAGACACTGTTTTCAAGGGGAGACTGGATAGGCACTTGAGGGAAATAAACTTGCAGAGCAACGGGGATAGAGCGGGGGAATGGGACTGACTGGATTGTTCTACAGAGAGCCGGCACGGACTCGATGGGCCGAATAGCCTCCTTCTGTGCCGTTATGACTCTTCTGTGACTCTATGAACATTTCACTGTGAATTCCTGCTAAGTGATTATAGGACCCCATGCTCCCAAAAAAAAGGGAATATATTTTGTGGCCATCTGGTTGTTTACTTAAGATGAATTGACTGAATGGAATTTTCTAGAACAGGAAAACAAACCAGCGACTCATATATTCATGGTAGACCCCGAGACTGCAGATAGTTTACCTTATATAAAGCAAAATCTCCGCTCATTCTGGAGCCGTTGAACAGCTAAACAAATTACTCAGACTCCAAGGAATCTTGAAGGCTCTTTCAGACATGTTTCATTAAGTGTAAGGAATTCAGTGCAGAATTCCTGGTATCCATGTGTCTCTGACAAATATTATGCAACTGATAAGTTGAGCGCCGATGTGAGAAAACATGTTGGCGTTACTCAGTGGAGTTATTTTGGCAACTTTGCAGAAAAATAAGAAAGGATTTCAAAATACCCAGAGAATGCTAACTTTTGACATTTCCAGTTACATATTGCTTTAGGAATGGGCATGGAGCTATAAAAGCAGCCTGTTCCTATGTTGTGATTGCAGACGTGTACATACTTCCTAGTTACAGTACTTCAGATCTTTTAAGTAAGGCTCTACCCCGCCACCCCCCCCACCCCCCCACCCCGCACTCCCACTCCCCACACCCCCCCCCCCCCGCTGCGTTATCTGTAAAGCTAATTTCAACTTCTTCCCTCCCTTCAGCGGTCCTTCATTCTGCCAGCACAATTCACACCCCATCTAGAGCCATCCTTTGTTCCTTAACCTGTCCCATTACCACCTCCTCTCACCTTGAATATCTCTTAATGTCTCTCTATCCTATCACTGACCTTCCCTTTTGTTACTTTCATCCCCTCCCCCTTTTCCCAGCCCCAAACCTGCTTTCCATTTCCTGCTTTTTTTCCAGTTCTGACGAAAGGTCATCGACCTGCAACGTTGACTCTGTTTCTCTCTCCACGATGCTGCCTGACCTGCTGAGTTTTTCCAGCGTTTCCTGTTGTTATTTCGGATTTCCAGCATCCGCAGTATTTTGCTATCGTTCCAATGATGATTACAGCTCATTCTGATACGGGCAAATTTCACTTAAAAGCCAATTTATTCCACATATTGATGTCCCCCCTCACTCATTTCCCAAGGCTCCAAATTTCAATGACAACAAGCTATCCCTGTAAGCATTCCTTTTGTTGAGTTTCAATGTGCAGAATGTGGTGGCAAAGAAACCGCTAATCAGTGGATCAGTCACGAGAAACTACAGGCCAGCGAGATTGACATCCATTGTGGGTAAAGATATGGAAACCTTTTTTTATTAAAGACAAGATCATGAAGCATCTGGATAGAAATAAAATTATAAAAGATAGCCAATATGGGTTAATGAAAGAGAAGTCTTGCCAATCTAACTTCACTGGTTTTTCTTCAGGGCGCGACAAAGGAGCTTGCTAGGGGTCAGGCAGTGGATGTGCTGTACTTAGTTCTCAGTAAGGCCTTTGATGCAATTCCTCTGAAAAGGCTGGCACTGAAAATGAAGGAAGTGGGAATCAGTGGAAATATTTCACAATGTATATATAATTGGTTGACACATAGAACCCAGAGGATGGCAGTCTTCTTCTTAGGCAGTCCCTCGGAACCGAGGATGACTTGCTTCCACACTAAAAATGAGTTCTCAGGTGACTGATGAGTCCAATGCGGGACCTACAGACTCTGTCACAGGTGGGGCAGACGGTGGTTGAAGGGGCGGGTGGGTGGGGTGCTTGGGTTGATGTGCGCTGCCTGCGCTTGGCTTCTGCTTGCTCCTGGCGAAAAGGCAGTACAGGGATTGTCATCAGGCTGGGAGAATGTTACCAGCGGGGTCCCACAGGGTCTATGTTGGTATCTCTTTTGTTTAATATCTTTATAAATGATCTGGAGATAGGAGTCACAGGCACAGTGGCTAAATTTGCAGAAGATACAAAGCTTACCTTAAAGATTCACTCCCTCCACCACCGGCGGACCATGGCTACAGTCTAACAAGATGCACTGCAGCACCTCCCAAACCCGCGACCTCCTCCACCTAGAAGGGCAAGGGCAGCAGGCGCATGGGAACACCACCACCTCCAAGTTCCCCTCCAAGTCACACATATCGGCCGTTCCTTCATCATCGCTGGATCAAAATCCTGGCACTCCCTCCCAAACAGCACTGTGGGAGTACCTTCACCACACGGACTGCAGCGGTTCAAGAAGGCGGCTCACCACCACCTTCTCGAGAGCAATTAGGGATAGGGAAGAAATGCTGGCCTTGCCAGCGACGCCCACATCCCATGAATGAATAAAAAAAAGCTAATGAAGGTGGTGGACTCCAAAGCTGAACAGGATAAGCTACAGGAGGAAATAACAACAGAAAATGCTGGAAAAACTTAGCAGGCCATCTGTGGAGAGAAATTAGAGTCGACGTTTCGGGACAAACCCTTTTTCAAAACTGGAAAGGAATTGAAATAGAAACGTAAACTCGAGGAACAGCACCTCATCTTCCGATTAGGCACTTTGCAGCCTTCCGGACTCAATATCGAGTTCAACAATTTCAGATCATAACCTTGGCCCCATTACATTTTTACTTATATTTTTTATCCACCCCTTTGCGGTTTCTCCCTTCCCCCCCTTTCCTTTTTTTTCTCTCTCCCACATGGCAGCTGTCTCTCATTCTGCCAGAATATTTCACACCTAATCTAGAGCCGTCTTTTGTCTCCACTAGTCCAATTACCATCTCGTCTGGTTTTGAATACCTCTTAATGTCTCTTCACTTCTTTTGTTCTCTCCCAGCCCTGCCTTCGATCTATTTCATTTCCTTTCCAGTTTTGAAGAAGGGTTAGACCCGAAACGTCAACTCTATTTTCTCTCCACGGATGTTGCCTGGCCTGCTGAGTTTTTCCAGCATTTTCTGTTGTTATTTCGGATTTCCAGCATCTGCAGTATTTTGCTATCGCGCTAAGCTACAGGAGGATTTGGACATACTTGGGAATTGGGCAGACAGGTGGAGATGAAATACAATGTAGAGAAAAGCAAAGTGTTTCACATGGGGGCAAAAAAAATCCAGGAAGGGAATATTACTTAAGCGAAAAGAAAATAATGTATGGAAAATGTAGGTCCTGATTGATAATAAATTGAAGCGACAGTGAGTGAAGTAAATCTGATGTTGGGATGCAGTAAAAGGTCAATATTGTGCTGAAATAGTCAGATAGAATAGAATCACAGAATAATACAGCACAGAAGGAGGCCATTCGGCCCATCGTGCCTGTGCCGGCTCTTTGAAAGACCAATCGAATTAGTCCCACTCCCCCGGCTCTTTTCCCATATCCCTGCAATTTTTTCCCCTTCAAGTATTTATCCAATTCCTTTTTGAAAGTTACTATTGAATCTGCTTCCACCGCCCTTTCAGGCAGCACGTTCCAGATCACAACAACTCGCTGTTCCTTTTGCCCATTGCCTTAAAATATTTCAGATCATTCTTAATTAAGAATCAAGAATAATTAAGATAATTCTTCCACTTTATAAATCATTGGTGCAACTGCACTTGGAATACTGTGCACAATTCCGGTCGCCATAGTACAAAAGGGATATTGCTGCTATTGAATGGATACAGAAGAGGCTGACCAGGATGATTGAGAGAATGGATTATGAGGAGCAATTATGTAAATTGGATGCGATCTCACTGGCAAAGAGAAGGTAGACAGGTGGTGTGATTGTTGTTTTTAGCGTTCTAAATTGACTAGATAATGTAGACCATGACGAGCTCTTTCACCTTGACCAGAACAGTAGATCCAGAGGACACGGCCTGCGCTTGAAGGGAGGAAAATTCACAACTAATCTGTGGAAGCAATATTTCAGTGGTCAATCTTTAGAACAGATTCTCTTGGGAGATGGTGGAAGCAGTTAGTATAGATTCATTCAAATGCAAATTAGAATTTTTGGATACAGTATCTGAGTAATTTGAGACATGACGTGTGGTGAGTGTGGCGTGCTCGGAAGGAAGAGGTGACTTTGGACCTGTGGTTCCCAAAGCTCTCCACCACTGGGGGTTTTCCTCGCCTCGTGTCTGGGTCTGTTGTAGACTCATTGATAGAGATTGATCGCTGTGATTGGTCAACAACTGCATTGTCGTTGGATCATAAAGAAAGAAGAAAGAAACATAGAAACATAGTAGATAGGAGCAGGAGTAGGCCATTCGGCCCCTCGAGCCTGCTCCGCCATTTAATGAGATCATGGCTGATCATCCAAATTCAGTACCCTGTACCTGCCTTCTCCCCATATCCCTTGATCCCTTTAGCCTTAAGACATATATCTAACACCTATCTAACTTGAGAGCCAATAGGAGCTGTATAGATATTCACTGAATCAGAATATATTTCTTTGTGTCATTTACACAGTTGGTTTTATTATTTTCTGCGTCGGTTTGCTCTGCTACAGAGTATCGGATTCTCTTCAATAGCAAAATACTGCGGATGCTGGAAATCCGAAATAACAACAGAAAACACTGGAAAAACTCAGCAGGCCAGGGGGCAACATCCTTGAAGGGTCTTCGACCTGAAACGTTGGCTCTGTTTCTCTCTCCACGGATGTTGCCTGGCCTGCTGAGTTTTTCCAGCATTTTCTGTTGTTATATGGGATTCTCTCCTGTGCCTAGTTGCAAATAAATGACTTTGCTGCCTGAATCATGCTGCTGAATTAGTATTAATTATCTGATTTAAAGATATTTCTCTTGTGTTCTATCTTGACAATATTAACACGAACTGTATTTATTGTAAGAAACCCATTGAGAAGCAAAGGCAGTGAAGAAGCTGTCAGCGAAGACCAGGATCTGGTAAAGGATTTGGAATTTGCATATGATGTTTCATTCTTAATAGATTATTAATTGGTGCCATCATGATGACTAAGGAGCTGATTGTTGAAGGGGAAGGTGAACATCAGTTTCCCAAAGACCAAGGGATTATGATTATACTTAGAGTACAAAAGGGATAAAGAAAGGCTGACTAAAGTGGCCATTGATTGTGAAGAGATAGAAGTGACAGATGGGGTTATATACCTGGTAAATTGTGTGCCTGGTGAAGGTGAAGACCTCCCTCAGTACAACACTGAAGTGTCAACCTAGATGTTGTTCTCACATCTCTGGATGGGACTCGAATCCATAACCTTCGGACTCGGAGGCCAGAGAGCTACCACTGAGTCACGGCTGACAGCTCAGTGGGGAGCTGCCAATCAAGGAGCCGTCTTCCTCCATGAGTTCTAGCAGAACAGAACATAATTTGGATCAACAAGAATTTCCTTCTCTACCAGATTTCAGTGGCGATAGGAGGCTCCTTTTTAAATTGGTGATATGGTCTATAACTGTGGAACCTCATTCAGTCCTCAATAGAAACATAGAAACATAGAAGATAGGAGCAGGAGTAGGCCATTCGGCCCCTCGAGGCTGTTCCGCCATTCAATGAGATCATGGCTGATCATCCAAATTCAGTACCCTGTCCCTGCCTTCTCCCCATATCCCTTGATCCCTTTAGCCTTAAGAAATATATCCAACTCCTTCTTGAATATATTTAATGAATTGGCCTCCACTGCCTTCTGTGGTAGAGAATTCCACAGGTTCACCACTCTCTGGGTGAAGAAATTCCTCCTCATCTCTGTCCTAAATGGCTTACCCCTTATCCTTAGACTGTGACCCCTGGTTCTGGACTCCCCGACCATCGGGAACATCCTTCCTGCATCTAGTCTGTCTAGTCCTGTTAGAATTTTGTAAGTTTCAATGAGATATCCATCTGGTAGCCTGACTGTGCGATTATAAAACTTGTGGACTGGACCATAATCAGGTTTTGAGAAGCCAGGCAGCTTCAGGCAGAGTTTTCCAAGTGGGAAAATCGGTTCTGAGAAAGCGTTACAAGGGCGGAACATAATCATGCAGTTCATAAGTGTCGTCTAAACCAAAATTGTGTTACACCCTGATAAGGCTTTTCTATGTGTTTTTTTTCTTTTCTCTCAGTTTCTTCCACCAATTTCCTCCCTTTCCCTGTCTGTGAAGTTTATTATTCAGTGCAGATACTGACTGCTAACGAGACATCATGCGATCTGAAGATAGCGTCACGCTCAGTACAACAACACAAAAAATGCAGGTTGCCAGGAGGTGAGTATTACTGCGCTAAGAGGCAAGGTGACTTGAATACAAAAAAATGCAGATATTATCAGTGACGTGGCGGGTGCCAGTTTTCGGATACAGCCAGATTATGCGCAACCCTGGAAATGGTGATACCATTGCTATTCGCTATAGCGGCTTTCCCAAAGCTGGGAGCTGGGGTGAGGGGCGGTGCCAGCGACGTTCCCTCTAAGCTACACGGCCACGTAGCTCTCCGCGCAGCCAGGGACGGGCTTTTTCAATGTTAAATTTCGCGCATGCGAAACTGTGAATGGGCTGCACAGCCCCGCCCCTCCCCCCCACCAAAAAAAAGAGATTGAGGGAACATTGAGTGCCAATCTCAAAAATTAAGTAAAAGGAAACCCAATTTGGAGGCATGAAATGGATTCTGTGGGCAAGTGATGATGTAGTAAAGCACCTGACCCCTGAATAATCTGTGTCCCCATCCACAGCTACTTAATTTCAACGCATCGCTTTAACTTTGAGTTGTTGGACAGATTTGGTTTATCATTCCCCACCGCTCTCCACCCTCCTCACCACCCCAACTGCACTAGACTTGCTCTCTGTACAAGGCCAAACTGCAAGCAACTATCAATAATTATTGAAATGAGCTGACCTTGCAAAATTGTAGGCAGTCAGCTGACTACGCTATTTGTTGGCTTCGTACCAGCAACTCTGCAGATAAGCCTAGACTTAGCCTGGATTGGAAGGTCAGTCCTATCAGGTCCTAGAAGTCTTGTCTTTCTACAGGCCAGCTGCAATCTGATCATTCTTTCATGAACTCTACTCAACATATTTATTGTGCTGAAGTACTTTCCAATTCCCAAGGGTAATTTAGCCAAACTGGTGCCAGCCATGGCTCAGTTAGTAGCACTCTTACCTTTGAGTCAGAAGGTTCAAAGTCCCACTCCAGAGACTCGAGCACAAAAATCTAGGCTGACACTCCCAGTGCAGTGCTGAGGGAGTGCTGCACTGTCGGAGGTGCCGTCTTTCAGATGAGATGTTAAACTGAGGCCCCGTCTGCTCTCTCAGGTGAATGTAAAAGATCCCATGGCATTATTTTGAAGAAGAGCAGGGGAGTTATCCCTGGTGTCCTCGGCCAGTATTCATCCCTCAACCAACATCACTAAAAATAACAGATTATCTGTTTGTGGGAGCTTGCTGTGTGCAAATTGGCTGCCGTGTTTCCTACATTACAACAGTGACTACACTTCAAAAGTAATTCATTGGCTGTAAAGCGCTTTGGGATGTCCCGAGGTCATGAAAGGCACTATATAAATGCAAGTTCCTTCTTTTTTTACAGAATAATCATCAGCCTGAGTATGCCTTCTATTCAACCCTGGCTTGTGCGCAGCAGCGCAATGGTTATGTTACCTGGACTGACCTGGGATTGATAACCTGGAGGACGTGAGTTTAAATCCCACCATGGCAGTTTGAGAATTTGAATATCGTTTTTTAAATGGAATCTGGAAAAGTGACAATGAAAAACTGTTGGACTGTCGTTAAAAACCCAACTGGTTCATTAATGTCCTTCAGAAAAGGAAATCTGCCGTCCTTACTCGGTCTGGCCTATATGTGTCTCCAGTCCCACACCAACGTGGTTGACTCGAGGTCCCTCTCATGTGGTCTAGCAAGCTACTCAATTATCTTACATAAGAACAATAAGAACATAAGAAATAGGAGCAGGAGTCAGCCATTCGGCCCCTCGAGCCTGCTCCGCCATTCAATAAGATCATGGCTGATCTGATCTTGGCCTCAACTCCACTTTCCCGCCCGCTCCCCATATCCCTCGACTCCCCTGTAGCTCAATAATCTGTCTGTCTCCGCCTTGAATATATGCAATGACTCCGCCTCCACAGCTCTCTGGGGTAGAGAATTCCAAAGATTCACGACCCTCTGAGAGAAGAAATTCCTCCTCATCTCCGTTTAAATCTTCTCGGCAGCTAGGGATGGACAATAAATGTCAGCGACATCCACGTCCTTAGAATGAATGAATAAAAAAAAATGATTGCGAGACTGTGCTGAGTTAGTTGACCTCAGTGGTACAGCAATTGGGGCTTTAAATTGACTTCAATATCCTTGGGATAGGAAGAGGGGGGAAGAAAAGCCAAGTTACTCGCTCCTGATTACTGTCCAGGAACCCCTGTTGGTGAGTGTGGATGTCAGGTGAGCACTGGATTGGAGTTGGCTTTGATGTACACTCGCTGTCTAGGCTCGCACATGAAGAACGACCACTTGGGTGAGGTATTGAATATCATTTGGACACCTATGGACACCTACTGCAGCAGGAGTCACCAACTTCAGGAGTGCAGGGGAGAACGCTGCAAACAGCAGAACCAGAACAAAGGCGTGATTCCATTAATGTGCTATCGTGTAGGGTCACTGATCCCGCGCTCCTAATGGTGAGCCATTCTGAAAGGGAGGGCAAATCTGTGATAGGGCTACCTCATTATAGTTAAATCGTAACACATACCTCTGATGAAAGTGCACGAATGAGCATAACCATGTACCTTTACCAAGGTGTCATCAGGCCACTCGAATCCTTTTCATCACTTGCCTTTGCCTCAAGACTAAAGAGTCTCTGGTGTGTTAAGACCAGTGATGGATATAAGCCTTTTGAGCTCATTACTGACTGAATATTGTATTTGACTTTATTTCATTGGAGATGGAATAAAAGACGGATGGTATTACGTTAGAGGCTAAAGTGTGAGGATTTTTGATTTCAGCATGAAGATTGAGCAGATTAACCTAATATTGCAATTGGTGCCATATCCCTAGTCATATTTAATTTACACCATAGCCTAGATGTTATGACAGTGGCAAAAATGGGACTGAACTGGCCCAAGGTGCAGGCTCGACTGCACAAGAAATTGAGGGTGGCAAGCATACTTGAGCCTTTACATCCCCAGTTTTATGATGACACCCAAAATCTTCACACTATAGCTGCTAACACAATACTGCAGCTTCCAAGAAGCACTGGGGCAAACTACACGGAAGGATCTCACCAGTCACATCAATGCAGTCACCCAGGACTCTCGTTCCTGGCTGCAAAGGTGGAAGGTAGCAGGAGGAAGGCAAAGAAAGGTGCACTCCTCACTTGGGCACACATTTCAGGCATGGCCACCGCCTAAGTTGGGAACTCCAATACCCTCTACGGGGTGTCATTTCAAGGACTGTACAAAAAGATTGCTCTTTTGCACGCACCCTTTCATTGTACCAAAGCATGACAGTGCACTTTACTTGTAGGTAGAAGTGGTTGCCAAGCAACAGCAAACATGCTCTGGCATCAAGCCCAAGATACTTCTCCAGTGCTACCGGGTTTCTCAGTGGAGTCAGGAGCCATGGATACAGGGGTTAGTTTTGATCTCTTGGAAGCCACCACTGCCAGCCTTTCTTCTTGTTCCAACAATGCGGCACCGTGGACTGCCACATAGGGAAGGCATGATGGCGGCTTCCTGGATAATGACCATTGATGTACATGTTTCTGTGGTCAGACACCACCTTAATGTTAATTGAGTGCAAACCCTAGCTGTTGATGTGAGGTTGATAATGAGGAACACTGATGCCCACATGGGTGTCATCTTCAACACTTTGCACTCAAAGGGGTCGATTTTCATTGACCCGTGGATTCGGGATTGGAGGTGTGCGGGGGGTTAAAGTCCTGAATTCGGGGGTCCCGACACCATCCCGCCCCCAACCCGCCTCCATGTAAGTTTCAAAGGAGGTGGGTACCCGCCCCGCACTGGGACCCGCCTACCCGAGGCGGGAAGGGATTAATGCCAATTAACTGCCTGTTAACAGGCAGTTTTTAGCCTAATCCCTATTTTAAAGCTTGAAGTGTGGGATTCCCAACGGCGCCAAACTACGCTAAGTTAGAGGAGTCGGACCGTCGGATTGAAGGACTTGGAGGGGTCGAGATGTCGGTGTTCAGGTGAGTGATGGGTGCATGAGTGCAAAGGTAAGTGTGTTTGGTGTGTCTAAAGTGTGTAAAGAAGTTTAAATTACCTGTACTTACCTTTCCAGCCTTCCTTCCTCTAGGTTTCGGGAGTCCATCATCTAACCGGCACAGAAAGCAGAATGGCTGCGAACTGTCAAAAGTGACAGCCTGCAGCTTTCTGTGCCGGTGAGATTTCTAACTGAGTCTGTGGAGAAGGACTCAGGTTAGAAGTAAGTCTGTCAGGGGTCGATTTTCGTGGAGCCGTCAGGCGGGGTTTCAGGTGTGTGGGGGGGGGGGAAATCCCGATTTCAGGGGTCCCGACACCATCCCACCCAAAACCCCACTCCAGGCAACTTTCAGAGGCAGCGGGTACCCGCCCCGCACTGGGACCCGCCAACCCCAGGCGGGAAGGGATTAGTGCCAATTAACTGCCTGTTAACAGACCAGTCCTAGTGTGAGCAAGCACTGAGTGCGAGTCATCAGAGAGTGCTGTAAGTTTGGGTAAGTGTGAGAGTTCTTTAATTGTTATTTCTCTTTAAATCATTCTTGATAAGATTACTTAAGCAGTTTAAGTAAAGAGGAAAAGTTAAATATTTGGGATTCTATTGGTTTAAGAAGAGTAAAACAAGGTAACACTACAGTAGGAGTAAATTGGCACAGCAGGCAGTGGAAACCAGTTTTCTAACCAATCAGCAGGGGTGACTCATTTGGCTGTAAACAAACAAGCAGTATAAAAAGACCAGTCCTAGTGCGAGCAAGCACTGAGTGCGAGTCATCAGAGAGTGCTGTGAGTTTGGGTAAGTGTGAGTTAGGGTAAGTGGGGTGTTAGGTGCTCTTTTCAAAATTTAACTCTGTGGGTTGTAGTTAATAAGGCCTTTCTGGTGCAGAGTGACTGTTGGTAAACCATTTAACTGGTGTAATTAGAGGGATTGATTTAATTTAAATCCAATTAATTAAAGGGGATACTAGCATCTAAAATCGGGCAGAGGGTGTCCATAACTAACAATAAAAAATTTAATTAATTACATAGAATGGAGCAGGTGATGTGTTACTGTTGCGAGATGTGGGAGTCGGTGGACCCCATTGAGGCTCACGGTGATTACGTCTGTGACAAGTGTCTGCTGCTACAGGAACTCCAGCTCTGTGTTGATGAGCTGGAGTCTGAACTTCAGACACTGCGACACATCAGGGAGGGGGAGAAGTACCTGGACTCTGTGTATCAGGAGGTGGCCACACCTATGAAGTTAATTAATTCAGATGTAGTCCATGGTTAGGGACAGGACGGTGTGACTACGAGTGAGGCAGGTACGGGGATCCAGGAGGTAGAGCTGGAGGAGCCGCTGCCCTTGCTCTTGTCAAACAGGTTCGAGGTTCTTACTCCCTGTGGGGACAGGAGCAGGGACTGCAGGGAGGATGAGCAACCTGGCCACAGCACCGTGGAACGGGGGGCCATTCCAGAGGGGGGAGTAAATAGAAATGTTGTAGTGGTAGGGGATAGTCTTATTAGGGGGATAGATAGAGTTCTCTGCAGCTGAGAGCGAGAGTCCCGAAGGCTGTGTTACCTACCCGGTGCCAGGGTTAAGGACATCTCCTCTGGGCTGGAAAGAAACTTGCAGTGGGAGGGGGTGGATCCAGTTGTCGTGGTCCATGTTGGTACAAACGACGTAGATAGGACTAGGAAGCCGGTTCTGTTAAAGAAGTATGAGCAGTAGGGGTCAAATTAAATAACAGAACCTCAAGGGTCTGGATTATTACCTGAGCCATGAGCGAATTTGGCTAGGACAAATAAAATTAGAGAGTTAAATGCGTGGCTCAAAGACTGGTGTGGGAGAAATGGGTTTTGCTTCCTGGGACACTGGCACCAGTTCTGGGGCAGGAGGGAGCTGTTCCGTTGGGACGGGCTTCACTTGGCCAGTGCTGGGACTAGAGTCCTGGCGGATCATATAACTAGGGCTGTAGAGAGGGCTTTAAACTAACTAGTGGGGGGGAGGTTCCTAGAGAGCAAATAATAAAAATGACAACAGAGAAGGTCATAGACTTAGGTAGCAGTGGGGACATTAAAAACCAGAGCGTGTCAGGAAGGGGCAGAAGGTATGGAGTAAAAGGTAAAGTAATAAAAAGGGCAAAAGCAGGAACTAAGTGTCACAAAACATATTTGAAAGTTCTCTATCTGAATGCACGTAGCATTCGTAACAAAATAGATGAGTTAATGGCACAAATAACTACCATATGGGTATGATCTTGTGGCCATTACAGAAACATGGCTGCAGGGTGACAATGCCTGGGAATTAAACATACCAGGTTATTTAACGATCAGGAAGGACAGGCAGGAAGGAAGGGGAGGTGGGGTGGCTATGTTAATAAAGGAAGGAATCACTGTAATACAGAGAAATGATATTGGGTCAAAAGATCAGGATAATGAAACAGTTTGGGTGGAGATAAGGAATAATAAGGGGAAAAAAACACTAGTGGGCGTAATCTATAGGCCTCCGAACAATTGCAACTCTGTTGGACGGAGTAGCAATCAGGAAATAGTTGAGACTTGTAATAAGGGAACATCGATAATTATGGGGGATTTTAACTATCATATTAATTGGACAAATCAAATTGGGCAGGGCTGCCTTGAGGATGAGTTCATTGAGTGTATTAGGGATGGGTTTCTTGAGCAGTATGTAACTGAACCGACCAGGGGGCAAGCAACCTTAGATCTGGTCCTGTGTAACGAGTCAGGATTAATTAAAAATGTCCTAGTAAAGGATCCCCTTGGAATGAGTGACCATAACATGGTTGAATTCCACATTCAATTAGAGGGTGAGAAGGTTGGATCTCAAACAAGCGTGCTAAGCTTGAATAAAGGAGACTATGAAGATATGAGAGCGGAATTGAGTAGAGTGGATTGGGAAAATAGATTAAAGGGTAAGACGATACATGATCAGTGGTGTACATTTAAGGAGTTATTTTACAACTTCCAAAAAATATATATTCCACTGAGAAGAAAAGGGTGTAAAAGAAAAGACAGCCATCCGTGGCTAAGTAAAGAAATTAAGGATAGTATTCGACTAAAAACAAGGGCAGAAAAGGTAGCCAAATCTAGTGGGAGGATAGAGGATTGGGAAAACTTTAAAAGACAGCAAAAAATAACAAAAAGATTGATTAAGAAAGGGAAGATAGATTATGAAAGTAAATTAGCAAAAAATATAAAAACAGATAGTAAGAGTTTTTATAGTTATATAAAAAGAAAAAGGGTGGCTAAAGTAAATGTTGGTCCCTTAGAGGATGAGACCGGGAAATTAATGGTGGGAAATATGGAGATGGCAAAAACACTGAATGAATATTTTGTATCAGTCTTTACAGTAGAGGACACTAAGAATATCCCAACACTGGACAAACAGGGGGCTATAGGGGGGGAGGAGCTAAACATGATCAAAATCACTAAGGAAGTGGTACTCGGTAAAATAATGGGACTCAAGGCGGATAAATCACCTGGACCAGATGGCTTACATCCTAGGGTCTTGAGGGAAGTGGCGGTAGGGATTGTGGCTGCATTAGTAATAATTTTCCAAAACTCCCTGGACTCAGCAAAGGTCCCAGCAGACTGGAAAACTGCTAATGTAACACCCTTATTTAAAAAGGGCAGTAGACAGAAGGCTGGAAACTATAGACCGGTTAGCCTAACATCTGTGGTAGGTAAAATTTTGGAGTCCATTATTAAGGAGACAGTAACAGGACATTTGGATAATCATAATTTAATAGGACAAAGTCAGCATGGTTTTATGAAGGGGAAGTCATGTTTGACAAATTTGCTGGAGTTCTTTGAGGAAGTAACATATAGGGTGGATAAAGGGGAACCAGTGGACGTAGTGTATTTAGACTTCCAAAAGGCATTTGACAAGGTGCCACACAAAAGATTATTGCTTAAGATAAAAAATCACGGGATTGGGGGTAATATTCTGGCATGGATAGAGGATTGGCTATCTAACAGAAGGCAGAGAGTTGGGATAAATGGTTCATTCTCAGACTGGCAATCAGTAACTAGTGGTGTTCCGCAGGGGTCAGTGCTGGGTCCCCAACTCTTTACAATCTATATTAACGATTTGGAGGAGGGGACCGAGTGTAACATATCAAAGTTTTCAGATGTTACTAAGATGGGAGGGAAAGTAGTGAGTGAGGAGGACATAAAAAACCTGCAAGTGGACATAGACAGGCTAAGTAAGTGGGCAGAGATTTGGTAGATGGAATACAATACTGGAAAGTGTGAGGTTATGCACTTTGGCAGGAAAAATCGTAGAGCAAGTTATTATCTTAATGGCAAGAAACTGGAAAGTACTGAAGTACAAAGGGATCTGGGGTCCTGGTGCACAAAACTCAAAAGGTTAGTATGCAGGTGCAGCAAGTGATTAAGAAGGCCAATGGAATGTTGGCTTTCATTGCTAGGGGGATAGAATATAAAAATAGGGAGGTATTGCTTCAGTTGTACAAGGTATTGGTGAGACCGCACCTGGAATACTGCATACAGTTTTGGTGTCCATACTTAAGAAAAGACATACTTGCTCTCGAGTCAGTACAAAGAAGGTTCACTCGGTTAATCCCGGGGATGAGGGGATGGACATATGAGGAGAGGTTTAGTAGATTGGGACTCTACTCATTGGAGTTCAGAAGAATGAGAGGCGATCTTATTGAAACATATAAGATTGTGAAGGGGTTGGATCGGGAGGATGTTCCCGATGATGGGTGAAACTAGAACTAGGGGGCATAGTCTTAGAATAAGGGACTGCTCTTTCAAAACTGAGATGAGGAGGAACTACTTCACTCAGAGGGTGGTAGGTCCATGGAATATGCTGCCCCAAAAAGCTGTAGAAGCTACATCATTACATAAATTTAAAACAGAAATAGACAGTTTCCTAGAAGTAAAGGGAATTAAGGGTTACGGGGAGCGGGCAGGAATTTGGACATGAGCCTAGGTTCGGATCGGACATGGCCCTGTGGGTAGCGGAGCAGGCCCAGGGGCCGTGTAGCCTGATCCTGCTCCTATTTCATGTGTCTAATTCTGTTAGATTCAGGAGATGGTTCTGTGATAGTAGATTGGCGGTTAGGATCAGATCAGCCATGATCTTATTGAATGGCGGAGCAGGCTCGAGGGGCCGATTGGCCTACTCCTGCTCCTATTTCTTATGTTCTTATGTTCTTATGTAACAGGCAGTTTTTAGCCTAATCCCTATTTTGAGGGGTTTTGTGTGGGTTTCCCGACGGCTCCAAACCACGCCAGGTTAGAGCAGGTGGGCCGTCGGGTTGAAGGAGTTGGAGGGGTCGCGATGTCGGCGCTCAGGTGAGTGATGGGTGCATGAGTGCAAAGGTAAGTGTGTTTGGTGTGTCTAAAGTGTGTAAAGAACTTTTACTTACCTGTACTTACCTTCACAGCCTTTCTTCCTGTAGCTGTCGGGAGCCCATCACTCAGCCGGCACTTAAAGCTGAACGGCTGCGATCTGTGAAAAGTGACAGCCTTCAGCTTTGAGTGCCGATGTGAGTTCTAACTGAGTCTGTGCAGAAGGACTCATGTCAGAACTCAGACTGTCAGTGTTTCACAGCTTCAAACAGCTGTGAAACACTGATATTTCATCTGTCAAGAACTCTTGACAGACGAAATTGCAGTGTGTGACGTCACCTGTTGCCGGGTGGCCCTTAATTGGCCTGCTGAGCCCACTGGGTGGGCTCAATAAGGTTAATCAAGGGAAAATCGCATGGATTGGCCGGACGTCGATGTAGGCGGGACTAAAACCCGAAAGTTGTAGTCCCGCCTTCTTCCCGACAGCTTCGGGAAAATCGACCCCTCAGTGTTTGATAGCTTCAAACAGCTGTGAAACACTGATATTTCATCTGTCAAAACGTCTTGACAGATGAAATTTCAGTCTGTGACGTCACCTGTTGCCGGGTGGCCCTTAATTGGCCTGCTGAGCCTGCTGGGCGGGCTCATCAAGGTCAATCAAGTTAAAATGGCATGGATTGGCCGCATCTCGATGGAGGCGGGACTACAACCCCGAAAGTTGTAGTCCCGCCTCCATCCCGACTCCTGAATGAAAATCACCGCGAAGAGCCTCAGCTGGACTGATGCGATTTGTTGCGGGACCAATGAATTGTTCTATTTTAATGCTCCTGTTAAGCTGGGCGACCGTGTGGCCGCTCAACGCGCTGGAGGTCCCGCACAGGCCGCTCGCCGGCTTCACAATAGGAAAAGACGCGAATGCGCGGCCATTTGAATGGGCCGCGCACCTCCCAAAAAAATTAAAGGGAACATTGGCTCCCACGTGCCTGTAGAATGGTCATTTTTGTGACCTTCTAATCAGCCACCTCAAAATGCGATGCACGGTGACCTTGTGCACCCGGTTTTGTGGCCTGTGACTATCAGCAGCGAGGCCCCCGTGGTATCGTCCAAAATGTGCAAAAATCTACGGCCCAAGACAAAAAAAGAAAACACTTTTTCACCGTTGCTGGGCTTTCCTCTTGGTGTTTGCATTCTCTATTACAGCCACAGCCGCCGTTATACCCACCAGGTTTTGATCTGCAGTTTTTACATGATTCAACAAATATAGAGGGCTTTACAAGTAAACAGAACATGTGTTGGCGTTACATGACAGGAAGGCAGTTTGACTGAAAAAGAAATCGTGTTTTACCAGGCTGGTTGTGATCCTTTCACAAGCTACAAACTAAATGAACTCTTTGAAAACAACTTAGTTCAACACATTTGGACAAAAAAAAAGAATGTCTCACCAGACAAAACAGTTTTGAATCCGCTCCGTGAACCCAGGAGAGCATTTCTCATCTTTCTTTGTGAGACGTTCTTGGAGAATTCTTTTACGCAGATGACAAAGACGAGTGGATGCGGCACAGGCGATGACATCAATGGCACGGAGAATGAACTAAAATTAAATATAACGACACTGTTGAACTGTGTTTCCTTTACAGTTCATTGCATAGAAGTGACTTCACTTAGTCGAGAGCAGCTCTGTATGAAGACAGACGAGTTTATTCTGGCAGTAGAGAAAGGTGAATTGGCCTTTATAATTACAGTGAATGGGACAACAGCTCCAGCGATTAATACATTTTTTTTTTCACGAGTTCCTTTACCCCCCAAAATGAAAAAAAACTCTATTTAAATAAAAGATTTTTGATGCATAGAACCATAGATGTTGACAGAAGGAAGCCATTTGGCCCATTTTGTCTGTGCCAGCTCTTTACTAGAACAATCTAAAATTAATCCCGCTGTCTCCCATCTTTCCCTGCTTCAAATATATCTCCAATTTTCCCTTAAAAGATGCAATGGTCTCTGCCTCAATCATTCTCTGTGACAAAGTATTCCATGCTCCAACAACTCTCTGTTACTTCCTGCTGACGACACCCAGCTCTATCTCACCACCACTTCTCTCCACCCCTCCACGGTCTCTAAATTGTCAGACTGCTTGTCTGACACCCAGTTCTGGATGAGCAAAAATCTTCTCCAGTTAAGTATTGGGAAGACCGAAGCCATTGTTTTCGGTCCCCACCACAAACTCCGTTCCCGAGCCACCGACTCCATCCCTCTCCCTAACATCTGTCTGAGGCTGAACCACACTGTTCGCAACCTTGGTGTCATATTTGACCCTGAAATGAGCTTCCGACCACATATCCTGCAGCATAACTAAGACCGCCTATTTCCACCTCCGTAACATCGCCCGTCTCCGCCCCTGCCTCGGCTCCTCCGCTGCTGAAACTCTCATCCATGCCTTTCTTACCTCTAGACTTGACTATTCCAACGCACTCCTGGCTGGCCTCCCACATTCCACCCTACGCAAACTTGAGGTCAACTAAAACTCGGCTGCCCGTGTCCTAACTCCCACCAAGTCCCGTTCGCCCATCACCCCTGTGCTCACTGACCTACATTGGCTCCCGGTTAAGCAACACTTCGATTTCAAAATTCTCATCCTTGTTTACAAATCCCTCCATGGCCTCGCCCCTCCCTATCTCTGTAATCTCCTTCAGCCCCACAACCCCCCGATATACCTGCGCTCCTCCAATTCTGCCCTCTTGAGCATCCCTGATTATAACCGCTCCACCATTGGTGGCTGTGCCTTCTGTTGTCAAGGCCCTAAGCTCTGGAATTCCCTCCCTAAACCTCTCTGCCTCGCTACCTCTCTCTCCTCCTTTAAGACGCTCCTTAAAATCTACCTCTTTGACCAAGCTTTTGGTCATCTGTCCTAATTTCTCCTTATGTGGCTCGGTGTCAAAGTTTTTGTCTTATAACGCCCCTGTGCAGCGCCTTGGGATGTTTTACTACGTTAAAGAAGCTATATAAATGCAAGTTGTTGTTGTTCTTGTGTAAAGACATTTAACATCTCTTCACACTCTCTTCGTGACCATTTTAAATTGATGACACTTCGTCCTTGACCCACCCCACCCCCCGCAAGATGAGTGATTAGTCTTTTCCTGTTCATCCTATAAAAAGCCTTCAACGAATCTTATAAATTTACAGCACGGAAGGAGGCCATTCGGCCCATTGTGTCTGTGCTGGCCGACAAAGAGCTCTCCAGCCTAATCCCACTTTCCAGCTCTTGGTCCATAGCCCTGTAGGTTCCGGCACTTCAAGTGCACATCCAAGTACTTTTTAAATGCGATGAGGGTTCCTGCCTCTACCACCCTTTCAGGTAGTGAGTTCCAGGCCCCCACCACCCTCTGGGTGAAAAGATTTCCCCTCAAATCCCCGCTAATCCTTCTACCAATTACTTTAAATCTATGCCCCCTGGTTATTGACCTCTCTGCTGAGGGAAATAGGTCTTTCCTATCCGTTCCATCTAGGCCCCTCATAATTTTATACACCTCAATTAAGTCTCCCCTCAGCCTCCTCTGCTCCAAAGAAAACAACCCCAGCCTAAATTGTAATTTAAGAACATAAGAAATAGGAGCAGGAGTAGGCCATTCGGCCCTTTGAGCCTGCTCCGCCATTCAATGAGATCATGGCTGATCTTCTGCCTCAACTCCATTCACCGGCCCTATCGCCATATCCCTTGATGCCCTTACTAGTCAGAAATCTATCGACTTCTGTTTTGAATATACCCAATGACTGGGCCTCCACAGCCCTCTGGGGTAGAGAATTCCAAAGATTCACCACCGTCTGTGTGAAGAAATGCCTTCTCATCTCAGTCCTGAATGGCCTACCCTTTATCCTGAGGCTGTGGCCCCTGGTTCTAGACACGCCAGCTAATGGAAACATTCTCCCAGCATCCACCCTATCAAGCCCTGTAATAATTTTGTATGCTTCAATGAGATCCCATTCTTCTGAATTCAAGAGAATACAGGCCTAGTTTACTCAATCTCTTCTCATACGGCAGTCCCGCCATCCCACGTATCAATCTCGTGAACCTTCGTTGCACTCCCCCTATGGCAAGTATATCCTTCTTTAGGTAAGGAGACCAAAATTGTACACGGTACTCCAGGTGTGGTCTCACCAAGGCCCTATATAATTGGAGTAAGACCTCTTTACTCCTGTACTCAAATCCTCTTGTAATGAAGGCCAGCATACCATTTGCCTTCCTAATGGCTTGCTTAACCTGTACATTCACTTTCAGTGACTCATGTACAAGAACACCCAGGTCCCTTTGAGCATCTGCATTCCTCAATCTTTCACCATTTAGGAAATACTCTGCCTTTCTGTTTTTTCTACCAAAGTGGATAACTTCACATTTATCCACATTATATTCCATCTGTCATGTTCTCACCCACTCACTGAGCCTGTCGAGATCCCCTTGAAGCCTCTTCACATCCTCTTCACAACTGACACTGCCACCTAGCTTTGTATCATCAGCAAATTTGGAAATGTTACCTTTAGTCCTCTCATCCAAATCATTGACATAGATTGTGAATAGCTGGGGCCCAAGCACCAATCCTTGTGGTACCCCACTAGTCACAGCCTGCCATCCTGAAAAAGACCCGTTTATCCCTACTCTTTGTTTTCTGTCTGTTAACCAATTCTCAATCCATGCTAGTATATTACTCCCAATTCCATGTGCCCTAATTTTGTTCACCAACCTCTTGTGTGGAACCTTATCGAAAGCCTTCTGAAAATCCAAATACACCACATCTACCGGTTCCCTTTTGTCTACTCCACTAGTTACATCCTCAAAGAACTCCAATAGGTTTGTTAAACAGAATTTCCCTGTCGTAAATCCATGTTGACTCTGCCCAATCTTACTATTAGTTTCTAAGTGCCCAGTTATTGCATCCTTTATAATAGATTCCAGCATTTTCCCAACTACTGATGTGAGGCTAACAGGTCTGTAGTTCCCTGTTTTCTCTCTCCCTCCTTTCTTAAATAGCGGGGTTACATTTGCTATCCTCCAATCTGCAGGAACTGTTCCAGAATCTATAGAATTTTGGAAGATGACAACCAATGCGTTCACTATCCCAATGGCCACCTCTTTCAAAACCCTAGGATGTAGGTCATCCGGTCCTTGGGATTTATCGACTTTTAGTCCCATTAATTTTGGTAATACTTTTTTTTACTAATAATAATTTCTTTATGTTCCTCATTCTTGCCACACCTTTGGTTTTCTCGTATTCCTGGGAGGTTTTTTGTGTCTTCCTCCGTGAAGACAGAAACAAAGTATTTATTTAATTTCTCAGCCATTTCCTCATTCCCCATTATAAATTCTCCCGTCTCTGACTGTAAATGACCTACATTTACCTTCGCCAGTCTATTCCTTTTCACATACCTATAGAAGCTTTTACAATTTGTTTTTGTATTTTTCGCTAGTTTGTGCTCATATTTCATTTTCCCTTTCTTTATCAATTTCTTGGTTCCCCCTTTGCTGATTTCTAACAATATCCCAATCCTCAGGCTGACCGCTTTTTCTGGCAACTTTATAAGCTTCCTCCTTTGACTTAATACTAGCTTTAATTTCTTTTGTTAACCATGGTTGGATCACTTTTCCTTTTGGGTTTTTATGCCCTAGAGGAATATATGTTTGTTGCAAATTATGCATTATTTCCTTGCATGTTAGCCATTGTATGGCCACCTTCATACCTTTTAGTGTAGTCTCCCAATCTACCATGGCCAACTTGTCCCTCATACCCTTGTAGTTTCCTCTGTTTAGATTGAAGACCTTAGTTTCAGATTGGACGACATCAATTTAATGTAATCATAATTGTAAAATTATATTTCCCAGCCTTCTGTGCTCTAATGGTAATATTTCTAGTTTCTCCTTCTTCTTAGGCAGTCCCTCGGAACCGAGGATGACTTGCTTCCACATTAAAAATGAGTTCGCAGGTGACTGACGAGTCCAATGCGGGACCTACAGTCTCTGTCACAGGTGGGGCAGACGGTGGTTGAAGGGGCGGGTGGGTGGGGTGCTTGGGTTGACGTGCGCTCCTTGCGCTGTCTGCGCTTGGCTTCCGCTTGCTCCTGGCAAAGAGACTCGAGGTGTTCGGCGCCTTCCCGGATGCTTCTCCTCCACTTTGTGCAGTCTTGGGCCAGGGATTCCCAGGTGTCGGTGGGGATGTTACACTTTTTCAAGGAGGCTTTAAGGGTGTCCTTGAAGCATTTCCTCTGCCCACCTGGGGCTCTCTTGCCGTGCCGGAGTTCCGAGTAGAGCGCTTGTTTTGGGAGTCTCGTATTTTAAGATTTTCCTCATAACTATAGTTTCCATCCCTGAAATCAGGAATAAAGTAGTTAAAATATATAACTGTCATATACCACATGGTTATTATATAGTACTTGGCAACTAATTGGCACCTTGTTAATTGAAGATTTTTCTTTCAAGGAAGCAATTGCTGAAGCACTGATTGATTCTTACAATGTTTGCTTGAGAGGAAATGTTTTGCTTGCCATAGGAGTGGGTTTTTTTAAAGCCCAAGTTTTGCAATGGCCACCCTCCCCTGCCTATTCTCTCCTCTCCTCTCCTGAAGGCACCAATTTGGCTTGGATAGCGGCCCACAGGCGCTGACAGCACTCTGGTGCCTTGCCCAAGTGATCATCCTTCTTGTGTGAGCCAAGTCAGTGAGTAAGACTACTCAACAGTGAAGGGCCTCAGAGTGAAGGCCAATCCTGTTCTCATTCAAAATCCATGCATGCACACTTTCCAGGCTAGTGACTGAATGGAGATCAGGAGTGGGAACCTCGCCTGGTTTTTCCCATTGGCGGCCGAGCCTTCAGCTAGCAAGTCCCTAAGCCCTTGCCTAAACCTTTCCGCCTCTCTACCTCTCCTTCCTCCTTTAAGACGCTCCTTAAAACCCACCTCTCTAACCAAGCTTTTGCCCATCTGTCCTAATGGCCCAGAAATTCGGATCTCCACAGGTGAGCACGCACAGGGTACTCACCCGTAGGCCCAATGGAAGTGCCGGTTTCCTACATGCACTGCGCATGCGCAGGAAACCGGAACTTCCGTTCCTCTGAACGAAGAGGTTCAGAGGTCGAACGCGTGCGCAGGAGAGGCAGCGCCTGTGCATTGAACTTCGTTTTTTTTTACAGGTTTTCCCGGGAGGGTAAGCCTGCAGAAGTTACACATTTAAAAAGCAGGCGTAAGGCCTGCTTTTTACATGGTAAGTGGGGGATTCAGCGATGGTAATGCCATTGAATGTCAAGGGGAGATGGTTAGAGTCTCGCTTTTTGGAGATGGTCATTGCCTGGCACTTGTGTGGTGCGAATGTTACTTGCCACTTGTCAGCCCAAGTCTGAATGTTGTCCAGGTCTTGCTGCATATGGACCCGGACTGCGTCAGTATCTGACAAGTCTCGAATGGTGCTGAACAGTGTGCAATCATCAGCGAACATCCCCACTTCTGACCTTATGATGGAGGGAAGGTCATTGATGAAACAGCTGAAGATGGTTGGGCCTAGGACACTGCCCTGAGGAACTTCTGCAGTGATGTCATGTGATTGAGATGAATGACCTCCAACAACCACAGCCAACTTCCTTTGTGCTAGGTATGATTCCAACCAATGGAGAGTTTTCCCCTTGATTCCCATTGACTTCAGTTTTGCTAGGGCTCCTTGATGCCACACTCGATCAAATGCTGCCTTGATGTCAAGGGCAGTCACTCTCACCTCACCACTTGAGTTCAGCTCTTTTGTCCATGTTTGGACCAAGGCTGTAATGAGGTCAGGAGCGGAGTGGCCCTGGCGGAACCCAAACTGGGCATCAGTTAGCAGGTTATTGCTGAGTAAGTGCCGCTTGATAGCACTGTCGACGACACCTTCCATCACTTTGCTGATGATTGAGAGTAGACTGATGGGACGGTAATTGGCCGGGTCGGATTTGTCCTGCTTTTTGTAGACAGGACATACTTGGGCAATTTTCCACATTGCCGGGTAGATGCCAGTGTTGTAGCTGTACTGGTTTGCATGTCTGACTGCTATCGAGTGTCTTCTACTGCAAAGTGGCTTGCTTGGGCATTGGAAAAGGACATGATTCAAGCTCAACCCTCTGTTGCTCTCCGCAGTCACATAGCTTACTGTCAATATCCACTTGGGGCTAGATACTGGAGGGCAACTGGTGCCTGTGGATCCAGAGTCAGCACCGGGTCAACATCTTCCAGAGAGGGGAAGAGAAAATTGACAAGAAAAGAAGGAGAAAAAAAATGTTTTTGTAGTTATCATGTTCCTTATACAGTATTACAAACTAAGAATTGTTGGCCTTGATGTCCTGTTTATCTGTCTGGACCATATCTTCATACATGTCACTGCTATTTATTTATAACAATTTTCTCCTCTGCTGAAGCTTTTGACTCTATGCAGGGATACGGTTCCATATGCGGCAGTTGTCCATCAGCACCTTACCCAAGTGGCCGTTCTTCGTGTCTAGGGCAGAACCTGCCAATTGTGGAGGTCAATCAGAACTGATGTGGATCGTGTCAGCTGTGGCTCAGTGGGTAGCACACTTGCCTCTGAGTCAGAAGTTTGTGGGATTAAGCGCCACTCCAGAGACTTGAGCACTTAAAGCTAGGCTGACACTCCAGTACAGTGCTGAGGGAGTGCCGCACTGTCGGAGGTGCTGTCATTTGGATATGTTAAACCGAGGCTCGTCTGCTCTCTCGGGTGGACGTAAAAGATCCCGCGGCACTATTTCGAAGAAGAGCAGGGGAGTTCTCCCCGGTGTCCTGGGGCCAATATTTATCCCTCAATCAACATCACTAAAAAGCAGATTATCTGGTCATTATCACATTGCTGTTTGTGGGAGCTTGCTGTGCGCAAATAAGCTGTCGCGTTTCCCACATTGCAACAGCGACTACACTTCAAAAGTACTTCATTGAGTGTAAAGCGCTTTGGGACGTCCGGCGGTCATGTAAGGCGTTATAGAAATGCAAGTCTCTTTCTTTTTCCACCAGACATCCACAGAAATGTAACTTCCAGCCAGAGTCACTGAATAGAAATCAGGAGCAGGTAACCCTTGCTGATTTTTGTTCTCCTCCCACCCTCACCCAGAGGCACTGATATCAATGTTCGCACCTCAGCTGTTATTTTAACTGGGATCAGCTACCTCACCAAGAATTGAACTTTGGACATTCTCATCTGTATGGCTTCGTGTTATACCCGGCACTGATTTGGCTATACACATTTTCTTCAGCTCTAAGATAATTTTTGTGTGTAAAAATTCAGGTTAGTTGAGGAATAATTCTTGGCTGTGCAGACTGTGAACTTTAAATGCTGAGCTAATGTTCCATTGGCAGTTGATTTAGTTTAGTATTACTTTGGGTTGTCTTTAAGCTACCATTAATTTTTGTGAGTGATAGTTCTGTTTCTGTGCAATCTATTGGCTGTTTATATTTTTGCATCCCCTTTCAACACCAGCATTAAATATTGTCCAGGCTGGATACCATTCATTCCCGCACGCCAAAGATGTGTGTAACTGGGATAATGAAGTAACCTACTCAGTTTCCGAGTGCTGTTAAGGGTGTTTTTTGGTTTTGGCAGTAACATGTACAGTCTGCACCTAGCCTATAAAAGCCAGGATCATTTTTCCTTTACAAACAGCAAACGCAGTTTCGTGCAATGAGTATTCAAATATGCCTGGACTGTCTGCCGTGCTTTTGTTCTTTTTCAATTTTCGTTCTTTTCAATTTTATCCCCTTATCGTTCTTTCCTGGAACCGTGTGAGGTTAGAAGTCCATAACAGCGACTCTCCAGCATCTCATATATTTTTTTACCTGTCAGTGCCGCAGTATTAACCCCCACAGCAACTACTGCCTCCCTCAAATCAACAGAGCATCAGAGAATTTAGAGTTAGCCTAAAGCCTAGTGCAGCCTTCTGTTGCAGTTTATAGCAGGACTTGGCACAGGACCCAGTTATTCTATTGCCTGATTGTTAACACAAAGGCAACCACAACACAAATGTCTTCTTGCGTTCCAATTTTCTCTCTTCATCCTTCCTCCCACAGGCAGCTCTTCTGTACCTCTCTACAAGTGGTCATTCTGTCCTGTTAGTGCTGGCAGGCTATTTACCTATGGGAGACATTACATGCAACCCTTTTCCTGTCCTCACTGAACATCCACACAGGTGCACTTCCAGAAGGAGTCAATGGGTAGTGTTCAGGAATAGGAACCGTGGCTGACTCATTCCACTTTCCTTCGTCTGAGGCCAGCAGGAGCATCCCTAACACCACACTGGTCTGTGGTGGGAGAACGCTATGATTGGGTTCAGTGTCTCGAGGCTGGGGAGGAGAAAACGTCAGCCAGGGTTCCTACTCCTCATCATGTTCCAGTGAGCCATGCTGGAAAGTGTGTGTGTGCATGTGTAAAATTGTGTGTGGACAACCGATGGGGCAGATTTGGATTTCATAGAATCATAGAATGGTTACAGCACAGAAGGAGGCCATTCGGCCCATCGAGCCCGTGCTGGCTCTCTGCAGGAGCACTTCAGCTAGTCCCACTCCCCCGCCCTTTCCCCGTAGCCCTGCAAATTTTTTTCTTTCAGGTACTTCTCCAATTCCCTTTTGAAAGCCACGATTGAGTCTGCCTCCACCACCCTTTCAGGCAGTGCATTCCAGCTCCTAACCACTCGCTGTGTAAAAAAGGTTTTCCTCATGTCGCCATTGGTTCTTCTGCCAATCACCTTAAATCTGTGTCCTCTGGTTCTCGACCCTTCTGCCAATGGGAACAGTTTCTCTCCATCTACTCTGTCCAGACCCCTCATGATTTTGAACACCTCGATTAAATCTTCAATCTCAATCTTCTCTGCTCCAAGGAGAACAACCCCAGCTTCTCCAGTCTATCCATGTAACTGAAGTCCCTCATCCCTGGGATCATTCTTGTAAATCTTCTCTGCACCCTCTCTAAGGCCTTCACATCCTTCCTAAAGCGCGGTGCCCAGATTTGGACACAGTACCCCAGTTGAGGCTGAACCAGTGTTTTAGAAAGGTTCATCATAACTTCCTTGCTTTTGTACTCTATGCCCCTATTTATGAAGCCCAGGATCCCGGAAGCTTTTTTAACCGTTTTCTCAACCTGCCCTGCCACCTTCAACGATTTGTGCACATATACCCCCAGGTCTCTCTGTTCATGCACCCCCTCTTCTTGTTCTTCCTACCAAAATGTATTACTTCGCACTGTTCTGCGTTAAATTTCATCTGCCATGTGTCCACCCATTCTACCAGCCTGTCTATGTCTTCCTGAAGTCTCTCACTATCCTCCTCAATGTTCACTATACTTCCAAGTTTTGTGTCATCTGCAAATTTTGAAACTGTGCCCTGTACACCCAAGTCTAAGTCATTAATATATATCAAGAAAAGCAGTGGTCCTAGTACCGACCCCTGGGGAACACCAATTTTTACCTTCCTCCAGTCCAACAAACAACCGTTCACCACTACTCTTGTTTCCTGTCACTTAGCCAATTCTGTATCCATGCTGCCCATTTATTCCATGGGCTTCAACTTTGATGGCAAGCCAATTATGTGGCACTTTATCAAACGCCTTTTGGAAGTCCATGTACACCACATCAACCACATCGCCCTCATCAACCCTCTCTGTTACCTCATCAAAAAACTCAAATCAAGTTAGTTAAACATGATTTGCCTTTAACAAATCCGTGCTGGCTTTCTTTAATTAATCCATACTTGTCCAAGTGACTGTTAATTTTGTCCTGGATTATCGTTTCTAAAAGCTTCCCCACTATCGAGGTTAAACTGGCTGGCCTGCAGTTGCTGGGTTTATTCTTACACCCTTTTTTTGTAACATTTGCAATTCTCCAGTCCTCTGGCACCACCCCTGTATCTAAGGAGGATTGGAAGATTATGGCCAGTAGCTCCGTGATTTTCACCTTTACTTCCCTCAGTGTCCTAGGATGCATCCTATCTGGTGCTGGTGACTTATCTACTTTAAGTAAAGCCAGCCTTTCTAGTACCCCCTCCTTATCAATTTTTATCCCATCCAGTATCTCAACTATCTCCTCGTTCACTGTCTGTAATACCGCCCATGGCCAGATAGCCAGTGAGTCAGCACACACTGTGTGGACTTGTGCATGAAGAAGGTTCATCTGAGTAAGGTACAAAAGCGCTGCCATCACCCGTGGAACTGTACGGCAGCACAAACTATCATATTCAAGGTGGGGGGGAGGAGATATAAAAATGATGCCTGAAATTACACCATGGGCACGAATGCTTTAAGGTGTCAGCATTGGCTCAGTGGGCAGCACCCTCACTTCTAGGTCAGAAGGTTGTGGGTTCAAGTCCCACTCCAGAGACTTGAGCACAAAATCTAGGCTGACACTCCAGTGCAGCACTGAGGGAGCGCTGCACTGTCAGAGGTGCCGTCTTTCAGATGAGATGTTAAACCGAGGCCCCGTCTGCTCTCTCAGGTGGATGTAAAAGATCTCATGACACTATTTCGACGAAGACCAGGGGAGTTATCCCCGGTGTCCTGGGGCCAATATTTATCCCTCAATCAACATCACTCTAAACAGATTATCTGGTCATTATCACATTGCTGTTTGTGGGAGCTTGCTGTGCGCAAATTGGCTGCCGCATTTCCTACATTACAACAGTGACTCCACTCCAGAAATCATTGACTATAAACCACTTTGAGATGTTCTGAGATCATGAAAAACGCTAGATAAATTTATGTCTTTTCTTTCTTTAAAGCCTTTGTCTGGAACTGCTCTCCCCACTACTTTAGCAGAGGTGTTAACCCATTTAATCAAAACAGGTTTAATGCTTCCAAGCAAAACAGTGGAGAGAGGAATTTCAGCTGAATGTGTTAAGTGATCATCGCTAGCATCCCCCATCATAATTTCAGGGCCTAGATCGTTAGGACAAAGCATGCACACCCTCCATTGTTCTGTTTTGTGACTGGTTAATTTCAGCAATTTAAAATTGGCGGTGCTCTGAGTGATGTGCCAACTCTGTGGTAGCACGTATGAAATTTAACTGGCATGGCTTGCCCAATGAGGCCAATTATGGAAAAGCTGGTGAGCACTGAGACTGGCCCTGGCGATAAAACCCAAAGATTGGTACCTGGTGCCCAATAAAAGCGACATTTGGCATGATATTCGGCAGTTACAGCTGTTGACGGTTGAGACAGTTATTAAAGGGGAATATGTGAGCAGGGCGGTATATAAAACAGTTCATTTTGTGTACAGCCACAAAAAAGAAACGTTTTTTTGCCCAAGCCCCCGTGGCGAGAGCGCTGCTCAGAAAGCAGTTAATCACTCAGATATCACAGCACAGCCACAAGTCCCATTGAAGTGAAGACAATTATTTAATCTGTGCCTCTCCGATGAGCCCTCTTTTTTGGTTTACTTTTTGGTTTACGGCATTACCGGCACCCGGCTACCGACCATAGAGCACATATACCAGAAACGCTGTTTACGGAGGTCACGGTCCATCATCAAAGACCCTACCCACCCCAGCCACAGTCTGTTCGCCCTCCTGCCATCTGGGAGACGCTACAGATGCATTCGCACCCGTACGACGAGATTTAGGAACAGCTTCTTTCCCAGGGCTGTCATCCTACTGAACTCCACAAATAAACTCTAAAGCCTGCACATCTGCCAATGCACTTTATTATGGTTATGTTTATGTTAATGTATTACAAGCCAAATGTATGTTGAATGTTTAAATGTCTTAATCTAAATGTACACTCTCGGGAGCCGCAAGCTTACATTTCATTGTACTGCACTTGTGCACTAACAATGACAATAAAGTTGATTATTATTATTATTATTAGAAAAAATATGTTGTTTGTAAATTGAACCGGAAAATGCTTTAATGACCGAGCACAAAAACCCTTTCAGTAAAATGCAGCAAAGCAGATCACAGTATTTCAAACCCGCTCCAGTCGCTTTCCCATGGCAAATCGCAAACACTAGCAGCGTTGGGCTGCACCATTGCTGCTCGGAGAATGTCTGATCAAGTGGTGATAGCGGCCTTTTTGATTTGTGCTTAAGCTGGGCGATAACATTAAAAACCTCGATTGAAAATTCACAGGGGGCTGTGAATGGAATCTTGGAGCACAAGTGTCTGAAGTGGATCGCCCTGCTCGCTCACAGAGACTCAGCACATCAGCATGCTTTTAAGCTGCTCCTGGTACAACAACAACAGCAACATATTGTATTCATATAGCGCCTTTAACAAGGTAAAACGTCCCAAGGCGCTGCACAGGAGTATTTTAAGACAAAAAATTTGACACCGAGCCAAATAAGGAGAAATTAGGGCAGGTGACCAAAAGCTTGGTCAAAGAGGTAGGTTTTAAGGAGCATCTTAAAGGAGGAAAGAGAGGTAGAGAGGCGGAGAGGTTCAGGCAGGGAATTCCAGAGCTCAATGCCTCGGCAACAGAAGGCACAGCCACCAATGGCGGAGCGATTATAATCAGGGATGCTCAAGAGGGCAGAATTAGAGGAGCGCAGATATCTCGGCGGCGGGTGGTGGGGGCTGGAGGAGATTACAGAGATAGGGAGAGGCGAGGTATCTTGCACATGACATGCTGGGAGTGCGCTGGGTTTGGGGCAGACCGGGGGTTGGGGTAGGGTGCAGGAATTCCTGCACCAGACCTCTTAAAGGGCTTCCACCTGCCCTTAAAAGTGGACTTCTCTTTTCTTGCCAAAAGCGGTTGCGATGTGGGGGGGGGGGAGGGGGGGGGATGGGGGGTGGTGGGGGGTGGGAGTGGGCAGAATGGCTCTATTCAGCGACCAGGCTGTGAAAGTCGTACTGCAGCTGCGAGTGGCTCTCTTTGGTGGAGAGGGCCAGCCAGCGATAAGGAGCAGAACACAGGATGGATGGAGGTGATGGAACGCGTCAATGTAGCCTCACCCATGGTTCGAACTTGGGGAGCGGATGAGGAAGACCTTTTTTTTGTTCAGCTGCGCAAGGTTGCCAGGGTAATTGTGGAATCATGTGACCATATCTTGAGAGGTTGTCTCACCAAGCTTTTTACTGCTTCTTACTATAAATTTGGTAAAGCATCAGAAAGGAAGAATGCGGAGATCTGTGCCAACTGCTGGTCTTTATAAATCACAGCCATCCCCACTTCTTTTGTGCCGTGTTGCCGAGTTCAAGTTGTGCCTGTGTTGGCCATTAACTGCTCAAAGTCTCCCGTTATAACGGGAAGGCCTCATTCCGATATCTTAGTCTGATCTAAATTAAAACTACGTGATACCTCAAATGAAAAGAAAACTTGTTTGGGGTATTTGTCTCCCCACGATAATCCTGAATAAATTCCCCTGAAACCGCCTGTCGAGGAATCCTAATCTTGTTTCAGTGGCTGAAATCGCGCTGTGTGAAACTGGTAAGAAAAGAAGAGAAGGCCAATTGGCCCACTGCGATCACTCCTCGCTAGTCCAGATCATCCAACCTAGTGTCCCCCTGCAGTTGAACCCCTCGAATGTCCTCGACCTGGCTTCTTATCGGGTACACATTCCAAAAGCCTAGCACCCTTAAGTAAAATACAATAAATTTGTTTCTTTAAAACAAATACGTTATCAATTTCATGAACAAAAGGAATTTCACACAAAATTATTAGTGATATCACACAGTTCAGCTTCACCCCAAATGTTGGCAGAACCTGTTCTTAGTGCCTTAAACTGTTTGAAACTCAACCACCTCATTCTTCCACGATCTTTGAGAACTTCAGGAAAAGCATTAAAAGTGCTGTGTGAGCCAGGAAAAGGATCTTTCCTATCGAAAACCAATTGTTCAGTATACAATTTGAGCCTGGCTGCCGTTAAATAGTTGGCTGTGTGCTTTCATAGGGAAGTTCAGATGAATGTGAATGCGAGCGAATGTAGAACATGAGGGTTATACTCTAGACACAAAAGGCATCAAGGGGTATGGGGAGAGAGCGGGAATATGGTATTGAGATAGAGGATCAGACATGATCATATTGAATGGCGGACTTGCAGGATCCTTGAAAAAGTGTAACATCCCCACCGACACCTGGGAATCCCTGGCCCAAGACCGCACAAAGTGGAGGAGAAGCATCCGGGAAGGCGCCGAACATCTCGAGTCTCTTCGCTGGGAGCAAGCGGAAGCCAAGCGCAGGCAGCGCAAGGAGTGCACGTCAACCCAAGCACCCCACCCACCCGCCCCTTCAACCGCCGTCTGCCCCACCTGTGACAGGGACTGTAGGTCCCGCATTGGACTCATCAGTCATCTGCAAACTCATTTTTAATGTGGAAGCAAATCATCCTCGGTTCTGAGGGACTGCCTAAGAAGAAGGAATGGCGGAGCAGGCTCGAAGGGCCAAATGGCCTACTCCTGCTCCTATTTTTTTTCTATACAGATATTCTGCATTTGTCATATCTTTATAACTGGCTGGTTGGTTTAGGAAAGCTTTTGAATACAAAGGTTTAGACAGCTATTGTTATGCTATCTTACTCAGGGTTCTGTACAGGATACTTGTTAAATTAGGTGAATGATTGAATTGCCTGCAAATCAATATAGCAATGGGTACACCTTTTAACTCTTTACATTATATTGCACCTCACTCAGCAGCCACAGGAGGAGCTAACTGGCATCCTCTCGTCAATAGAACAATGTTTTGTAAAAGGGCAGTGGTGGGACCATTATAATGGGCCTCAGCACGCCTAGGTTAAGAAAAACGCAAATTAGCCTGGGTTCCTTATCCTGACGGATATCCAGTGACCCTCCTGGTGGAAAGTGCCCATAGGTGGACACCAGATGAGAGTTTGGCTGTCACATTCTCCATGGCCCACTAGCCTGTCAACACCCACTGTCCAGTCTCACGTGTGAAGAGTGATTGTGGGCGCCCACCAGAAAAATGACCAAGAAAGTTGGGTTTATCATAAAAACCCAACTGGTTCACCAATGGCATCCCTATTGAGTTCCTAGGTCCAGGACTACGTGCTGAGGGATGCACTGAAGCTTGGTGCAGCCACCACAAAGGCTCATTGGGGAAAGGCCACAGTTTAAGGCCCTCCCGCCATTGTACACCAAGGGGCAGGAACCAGTAAGAAACCTTCCCTGGGGCTGCACGTAGCAGAAAATGTTTAATGCAGTGTAGGTGTAATTTGCACTGTGACTGGAATGGGCCAACCTGGAGTGCCATGTACGGTATTTAAGCTGCATTGCACTATGAATTATGACATTTGATTCGTACTGTAATGTACCTTTACAAATTTAATGAATAATTAACAAAGATTCTTGTGACAGTAAAAGTTATTACATACTCAGTGATGTTTACAGAATAATTGTATTTATTTTTCATTTTAAGTTCACAAATACCACGGCACTTTAGGGAATCACAAACTGTAAATAATTCACGCCCCTTTCCTGACACAATGGAATGATTTGGTTATATTCAGTTGCTGGTATCCACTTTGATTTGATTGAATACGTGCCTTCTACAGCTCATTGTGCCTCTGCTGCATACCTGTGGTACAGAACACCAACATCTTCTTCAGAGACTTTAATCCACACATTTTCTCGCATGTGGTACACTGTGAAACAAAACAGACGCAGTTTGCCTCTCATTACGCAAAAGCAACAGGTTTCTTTCCTCACAATTTTCAACTTTAGTTTCATGAAAAAAATCACAAAATGGAACTTGATGCACAAAGTGAGCACACGGTAATTTCAAGCGTTAATTTTTTTTATTCGTTCATGGGATGTGGGCGCCGCTGGCAGGGCCAGCATTTATTGCCCATCCCTAATTGCCCCTTGAGAAGGTGGTGGTGAGCCGCCTTCTTGAACCGCTGCAGTCCGTGTGGTGAAGGTGCTCCCACAGTGCTGTTGGGGAGGGAGTTCCAGGATTTTGACCTAGCGACGATGAAGGAACGGTTGATATACTTCCAAGTCGAGATGGTGTGTGACTTGGAAGCGGTGGTATTTCCATGTACCTGCTGCCCTTGTCCTTCTAGGTGGAAGAGGTTGTGGGTTTGGGAGGTGCTGCCGAAGAAGCCTTGGCGAGTTGCTGCAGTGCATCTTGTAGATGGTACACACTGCAGCCACGGTGCGCCGGTGGTGGAGAGAGTGAATGTTTAAGGTGCTGGATGGGGTGCCAATCAAGCGGGCTGCTTTGTCCTGGATGGTGTCGAGCTTCTTGAGTGTTGTTGGAGCTGCACTCATCCAGGCAAGTGGTGAGTATTCCATCACATTCCTTACTTGTGCATTATAGATGATGGAAAGGCTTTGGGGAGTCAGGAGGTGAGACACTCGCTGCAGAATACCCAGCCTCTGAAGTGCTCTTGTAGCCACAGTATTTATCTGGCTGGTCCAGTTAAGTTTCTGGTCAATGGTGACCCCCAAGATGTTGATGGTGGGGGATTCGGTGATGGTAATGCCGTTGAATGTCAAGGGGCAGTTGTTAGACTCTTGCTTGTTGGAGATAGTCATTGCCTGGCACTTGTGTGGCATGAATGTTACCTGCCACATATCAGCCCAAACCTGAATGTTGTCTAGGTCTTGCTGTATGCAGGCATGGACTGCTTCATTATCTGAGGAGTAAAAAATGGAACTGAACACTGTGCAGTCATCAGCGAACATCTGCACTTCTGACCTTATGATGGAGTGTGCTGGATGTAGTATATATGGACTTTAGTAAGGCTTTTGATAAGGTTCCACATGGCAGACTGGTCACAAAGTTAAAAGCCCATGGGATCCAGGGCAAAGTGTCAAGTTGGATTCAAAACTGGCTCAGAGACAGGAAGCAGAGGGTAATGGTTGATGGGTGTTTTTGTGACTGGAAGGCTGTTTCCAGTGGGGTTCCGCAGGGCTCAGTACTCGGTCCCTTGCTTTTTGTGGTATATATCAGTGATCTAGACTTGAATATAGGGGGTATGATTAAGAAATTTGCAGATGATACATAGAAACATAGAAACATAGAAGATAGGAGCAGGAGTAGGCCATTCGGCCCTTCGAGCCTGCTCCGCCATTCAATGAGATCATGGCTGATCATCCAAATTCAGTACCCTGTCCCTGCCTTCTCCCCATATCCCTTGATCCCTTTAGCCTCAAGAAATATATCCAACTCTTTCTTGAATATATTTAATGAACTGGCCTCCACCGCCCTCTGTGGCAGAGAATTCCACAGGTTCACCACTCTCTGGGTGAAGAAATTCCTCCTCATTTCAGTCCTAAATGGCTTACCCCTTATCCTTAGACTATGACCCCTGGTTCTGGACTCCCCGGCCATCAGAAACATCCTTTCTGCATCTAGTCTGTCCAGACCTGACAGAATTTTATAGGTTTCGATGAGATCCCCTCTCAATCTTCTAAACTCCAGTGAGTATAAGCCCAATTGACACAATCTCTCCTCGTACGTCGTACTCATACTAAAATCGGCTGTGTGGTTGATACTAAAGAAGGAAGCTGTAGACTGCAGGAAGATATTAATAAATTGGTCAGGTGGGCAGAACAGTGGCAAATGGAATTCAATCCGGAGAAGTGTGAGGTAATGCATTTGGGGAGGGCTAACAAGGGAAAACACATAAGTGATAGGACACTGAGTAGTGTAGAGGAACAAAGGGACCTTGGAGTGCATGTCCACAGATCCCCGAAGGTAGCAGGCCAGGTAGATAAGGTGGTTAAGAAGGCATACGGAATGCTTGCCTTTATTAGCCGTGGCATAGAATACAAGAGCAGGGAGGGTTATGCTTCAACTGTATAAAACACTAGTTAGGCCTCAGCTAGAGTACTGCGTGCAGTTCTGGTCACCACATTACAGGAAAGATGTGATTGCACTAGAGAGGGTACAGAGGAGATTTACGAGGATGTTGCCGGGAGTAGAGAATCTTAGCTATGAGGAAAGACTGGATAGGCTGGGTCTGTTTTCCTTGGAACTGAGGAGGCTGAGGGGAGACCTTATTGAGGTGTATAAAATAATGAGGGGCCTAGATAAAGTGGATAGAAAGGACCTATTTCCCTTAGCAGAGGGGTCAAAAACCAGGGGCATAGATTTAAAGTAATTGGTGGAAGGTTTAGAGGGGATTTGAGGGGAAATTTCTTCACCCAGAGGGTGGTGGGGATCTGGAACTCACTGCCTGAAAGGGTGGTAGAGGCAGGAACCCTAACCACGTTTAAAAAGTACCTGGATGTGCACTTGGGATGCTCTAACCTGCAGGGCTACGGACCAAGAGCTGGGAAGTGGGATTAGGCTGGATAGCTCTTTGTTGTCTGGTGCGGACACGATGGGCCGAAATGGCCTCCTTCCGTGCTGTAACTTTCTATGAAAGTATATTTTTGAAATTAAAAAAATCCCTATTGAGTCCGGCCTACACGTGACTCCAGTCCCACACTGCATGGTTAACTGAATCTGCTCTCTGAAGTAACCTCAGGACATCCCAAAGAGCTTTACAGCCAATGAAGTACTTTTTGAAGTGTAGTCACTGTTGTAATGTAGGAAACGCGGCAGCCAATTTGCGCACAGCAAGCTCCCACAAACAGCAATGTGATAGTGACCAGATAATCTGTTTTTAGTGATGTTGATTGAGGGATAAATGTTGGCCCCGGGACACCGGGGAGAACTCCCCTGCTCTTCTTCGAAATAGCACCATGTGATCTGTTACAGCCATCTGAGAGGGCAGACGGGGCCTCGGTTTAACGTCTCATCCAAAAGACGGCACCTCTGGCAGTGCAGCACTCCCTCAGGACAGGCACTGGGAGTGTCGGCCTAGATTTTTGTGCTCAAGTCCCTGGAGTGAGACTTGAACCCACGACTATTCTGATCCAGAGGCGAGGGTGCCGCCCACTGAGACACGGCTGACAATTAAAATTTTGGAACAAGCTGTGGGCGGGCACGCAGCAATCTTGAAGGAACCGCGATGGCCGCTCACAAGCTCTCAACGCTGCCACGCAAACAATTTAACGATACCGCGCATTGAAAAAAGCCACCACAAACAACAACGAAATTTTAGAGGGAACATTGATTGCAAGTGAAATGTCAAGTTCAAATACACTAATTCGCAATGTAAACAAGACCGGTTGGCACTTACAACACAATGCATCATTATGTTGGACTAAATCTTTGAATTAAATTGGGGAAACTTTAAATATTTTGTTATTTTGCTCTCACTTGGAATATTATCAAATGTTGTTCGTGCCACTTGCATTTCCAAATGTTCCTACTTGCAGTCTACAGCTGCTGGGCAGTAAACCAGTCAGACTAAGCCTAAGTCTAAATATAATGCTGTTTGTGTTTCTCATTTAACCAATTCTAAGTTGTGCTGCTATGGTAACCAATACTTAACATCCTGATACTTCTTGCATACAAATTGGAAGAACTTGTTTTCTTGTCTGGATTTAAACTGTAGTGGCCTTTTCCACTGCAAAGTCTGTTTTCAAATATATAAATTTTCCCCAATCTTCCCCCTGCTTCCCTCTCCTGGAGTTGACAGACGCTGGTGCACGATTCCATGGTTTAATATCTAATGATTTCAGCCTTAAATCAAATCACTTTGTGATTTCTTTTTTGTTTCTGAACGTATCATAATCGTACATTACAACAGTGATCACACTTCAAAAGTTCCTCATTGGCGGTGAAGCGCTTTGGGACGTCCTGAGGTGGTGAAAGGTGCTATAGAAATGCAAGTCTTTCTTTCTTTAGTGTCAGCTGTGGCTCAGTGGGTAGCACCCTTGCCTCTGGGTCAGAAGGTTGTGGGTTCAAGTTGTAGTGTATGTAACCTGTACCACCTTAAGAGGGTACCTTAAGGTGATGGACTACTTTCTGATGGCTCCTGTATATTGTAGTACCGGTGGTGACCACACCGGTATATAAACCCTGTGGAGCAAAGTGTATTTCAGTTCAGCCCTGACCCTCAGTTACTAAAGACCTGTTTAAGTATTCTGTAGTCTGTGTCCAGTTATTCAGCATAACTACATTTGAAAGCACAGACTCAACAGTGGCTTAGAGTACTTTCACAAACTTATTCTAAGTAGAATTCAATAATTAAGCTAAATCGTAGTAAATAAAAAGGTATTGTAAGGGTTAAGTCATGGAAGGGCAGCTCAGACCCGTGTCATGCTCCTCCTGTGCCATGTGGGAAATCAGGGACACTGTCCCTGACAACTATGTGTGCAGGAAGTGTGTCCAGCTGCAGCTCCTAGCGGACCGCATGGCAGCGCTGGAGCTGCGAATGGACTCACTCTGGAGCATACGCGATGCTGAGGATGTTGTGGATAGCACATTCAGTGAGTTGGTCACACCGCAGGTAAAGGCTAGCTCAGACAGTAAATGGGTGACCAAAAGGCAGGGTAAAGGCAGGAAGGTAGTGCAGGAGTCACCTGCGGTCATCTCCCTCCAAAACAGGTTTACCGTTTTGGGTACTGTTGGGGGAGATGACTTATCAGGGGAAGGCACCAGCAGCCAGGTTCAGGGCACCATGACTGGCTCTGCTGCACAGAAGGGCGGGAAAAAGAGGGATAGGGCTATAGTGATAGGGGATTCAATTGTAAGGGGGATAGATAGGAGTTTCTGTGGCCGAGACCGAGACTCCAAGATGGTATGTTGCCTCCCTGGTGCAAGGGTCAAGGATGTCTCGGAGCGGGTGCAGAGCATTCTGAAGGGGGAGGGGGATCAGCCAGTTGTCGTGGTACATGTAGGTACCAACGATGTAGGTAAAAAGAGGGAGGAGGTCCTACAAGCTGAATTTAGGGAGTTAGGAGCTAAATTGAAAAGTAGGACCTCAAAGGTAGTAATCTCTGGATTGCTACCAGTGCCACGAGCTAATAAGTTTAGAGAGAGTAAGATAGATAAGCTAAATACGTGGCTTGAGCAGTGGTGCAAGGGAGAGGGATTTAAATTCTTGAGGCATTGGAACCAGTTCTTGGGGAGGAGTGACCTGTACCAAGGGGACGGTCTACACCTGAACTGTGAGGGAGCCGATGTCCTCGGGGTAATATTTTCTAGGGCGGTTCGGGAGGATTTAAACTAATTTGGCAGGGGGATGGGAACCTAGGTAGTGGAAAAGAGGGAAGTCATATGAAGTCAGAAATAGATGGTAGAAAGGTGAGAAGCAATAAGCAAAGGAGAGAAACACAAAGGGCCAAACTAATTCATAATGAGAGTGTGAAAAAAGCAAGCCTGAAGGCTTTGTATCTTAATGCTAGAAGCATTAGGAACAAGGTGGATGAATTAGTTGTGGAAATAGAGGTAAACAAGTATGATTTGATTGGGATTACAGAAACGTGGCTGCAGGGTGGGCAAGGCTGGGAACTTAACATCCAGGGATATACAATATTTAGGAAGGATCGGCAAAAAGGTAGGGGAGGTGGGGTAGCATTGCTGGTAAAGGAGGGGATTAATGCAATGGAAAGGAAGGATATTAACTCGGATGAAACGGAATCTGTATGGGTAGAAATGAGAAATAGCAAGGGGAGGAAAACGTTAGTGGGTGTGATATATAGGCCTCCAAATAGTAATATGGAGGTGAGGGAAGGCATAAAAAGGGAAATTAGAGAAGCGTGCGATAAGAGCACAGCTGTCATCATGGGTGACTTTAATTTACATATTGATTGGACTACCCAAATTAGTAAAAATTCTGAGGAGGAGGAATTCCTGGAATGTTTTCGGGACGGTTATCTGGACCAATATGTCAAGGAGCCGACTCGAGATCAGGCCATTTTAGACTGAGTATTGTGCAATGAGAAGGGACTTATCAGCAATCTTCTTGTACGAGGCCCCTTGGGTCAGAGCGATCATAATATGATCGAGCTCTCAGTCGAGATGGAGAGTGAGGAAATTGAATCAGAGACTAAGGTCCAGAACTTAAATAAAGGGAATTACGAGGGTATGAGACGGGAATTGGGTAAGATTGATTGGGTGGTGTTTCTGGGGGGATTGACAGTGGATAGACAATGGCAAGCATTCAAAGATAGAATGGAAGAATTCCAGAACATGTTTATACCGGTTTGGCATAAAAATAAACCTAAAAAGGTGACTCAACCGTGGATAACGAGGGAAATTAGGGACAGCATAAAATCAAAAAAAAGGGCATATCAACTGGCAAAAAAAAGCACCAGACCGCAAGATTGGGGGCAGTACAGGATACAGCAAAAGAGGACAAAGGGATTAATCAGGAAGGGGAAAATAGAATACGAAAGTAAACTTGCAGCAAACATAAAGACAGACTGCAAAAGCTTTTATCGGTATATCAGGAGGAAAAGACTGGTAAAATCCCAAGTCGGTCCCTTGCAGTCCGATTCGGGAGAATATATAATGGAGAATAAGGAAATGGCAGACCAATTAAACTCATACTTTGGTTCTGTATTCACAAAGGAGGACACAAATAACCTCCCAGGAATATCGGCAAACATAGGGACTAATGAGAGGGAGGAGCTGACAGAAATTAGTATCTCTAGGGATATGGTGTTGGGTAAGTTGAGGGGACTGAAGGCCGACAAATCCCCGGGGCCTGATAAACTACATCCTAGGGTACTTAAGGAGGTGGCCCTGGAGATAGCAGATGCTCTAAGGATCATCTTCCGGAACTCCATTGACTCGGGAACAGTACCCGTGGATTGGAGGGTAGCTAATGTTACCCCAATATTTAAAAAGGGGGGTAGAGAGAAAGCAGGGAATTATAGACCAGTAAGCCTTACATCGGTTGTGGGCAAAATGCTAGAGTCCATTATTAAGGATAAAATAGCAGAGCACTTGACAAATGGGGAAAGGATCGGACAGAGTCAACATGGATTTACAAAGGGTAAATCGTGTTTGACTAATCTGCTGGAATTTTTTGAGGAAGTAACTGGTAAAATAGATGGGGGAGAGCCAGTGGATGTGGTGTACCTTGACTTCCAGAAAGCCTTCGATAAGGTTCCACACAAAAGATTATCATGCAAAATTAAGGCTCATGGAATTGGGGGCAAAGTATTAACGTGGATAGAGAACTGGCTGGCGGATAGAAAACAGAGAGTTGGAATAAACGGCTCGTTTTCGGAGTGGCAGGCAGTGACCAGCGGGGTGCCACAAGGATCTGTCCTCGGACCCCAGCTGTTCACAATATATATAAATGATCTGGATCAGGGAATTGGATGCAATATTTCCAAATTCGCTGACGACACTAAACTAGGAGGAGGGGTGGGCTCTGATGAGGATGTCAGGAGGCTACAGTGCGATTTGGACAGGTTGGGGGAATGGGCGGATACGTGGCAGATGCACTATAATGTGGATAAATGCGAGGTTATCCACTTTGGGGGTAAAAACAGGAGGGTAGATTATTATCTAAATGGCAATAGATTGGGAGATGGGGAAGTGCAGAGGGACCTGGGTGTTCTTGTGCACCAGTCACTGAAGGAGAGCATGCAGGTGCAACAGGCGATTAAGAGGGCAAATGGTATGTTGGCCTTCATATCAAGGGGGTTCGAGTATAGGAATAGGGATACCTTACTACAGCTGTACAAGGTGCTGGTGAGACCGCATCTGGAGTATTGTGTACAGTTTTGGTCGCCCCATCTGCGGAAGGATGTTCTTGCCATGGAAAGAGTGCAACGGCGATTCACCAGGCTGATACCTGGAATGGCGGGAATGACCTACGAAGAGAGATTAAATAGTTTGGGCTTGTACTCACTGGAGTTTAGAAGATTGAGAGGGGATCTCATCGAAACATATAAAATTATGGCAGGCCTGGACAGGCTGAATTCAGAGAGAATGTTTCCAATGGCCGGGGAGCACAGAACCAGGGGCCACAGTCTAAAAATAGCGGGCAAATCATTTAAAACAGAGATGAGGAAGAATTTCTTCACTCAAAGAGTGGTGAGCCTGTGGAATTCCCTGCCACAGAGGGCTGTGAAGGCTAATTCAATAAATATTTTCAAGAGAGAATTGGATATATTTCTGAAGGCTAAGGGGATTAAGGGTTACGGAGAAAAGGCGGGGACGGGGTACTGAACTGATAAGATCAGCTATGATCTCAGACGAAGATCAGCCATGATCTCATTGAATGGCGGAGCAGGCTCAAAGGGCCGAATGGCCTACTCCTGTTCCTATCTCTATATTTCTATGTTTTCTATGATCGTACCTAGCGGCAGTTTTGCATCCAAGGAAGCTTCGTCCTCAGAACGGGCGTCGAAAAGGGGCATCCGCCCTCAACATCCTGCTGAGCACTGCATCGCACGGGAGGCCATCGGGAACCCGGGTTGGTTTGCTGGCCACGAAGTCCACCATCAGCAACAGGCAGTGATCATCCCTTCTACGACAGCGGCGGGTAAGCCCGATCGAGCGGCACGGAGGGGAAGTCGGCCGAGTTGTCAGTGGGAGAAGGGGAGGGAAAACGAAGAAAAGGGCGGAGAACACGACCGCAGCCGGTGTCAGGGGCCGGACTGCAATCGGGGCAGAGACGCGCAGCAGCCAGAAAAGCATTGATGTCCACGAGGACCGCGGGAGCGGCGGGGAATAAGAGCAGCAGCGTCGGGGGAAATAAAGGACCGCTGGGAGGCGAGAACGGCAACAGCGCGGTAATCGCCATTTTTAGTCGGCGGGGGAAGAAGACAAGCGCAGGAAGCCGCCATTTTGAAAAATAAAATAAAATAAAGGAAACTCAACAAGGATGCCAAAAACAGGTAACATCACTGCTTTTGATAGCGATGTGGAAAATTGGGCCACTTATGTGGAACGCGTTGAAGTTTACTGTACAGCGAATGAGGTACCGGTGGATAAGAAAGCACTAACCCTATTAAACTCGATGGGTGCGAAGACGTACGGGTTATTAAGGCACCTTGTAACACCAGATAAACCGGTAGGAAAGAGTTTCGCGGATATTGTTACTATCCTGCAAGAGCATTTAAACCCCACACCGCTGCTGATAGCGGAACGATTTAAATTTTACAAAAGAATTCAACTTAAAGAGGAAAGCAACGCTGAATTCTTAATCGAACTGCGCAAGTTATCAAAATACTATCAGTTCGGTACAGGACTAGCAGACGCTCTGAGAGATAAGTTTGTGTGTGGGCTACTAAGGGAAGGAACCCAGAAGCGACTGCTAGAGGAAAAGGATCTTACGCTGGACAAAGCTTTCAGCATTGCAGCATCGCACGAGGCAGCAGCACGAGGCACTGCAGAAATGCAGCAAAGGCCATTGGAATTCAGCACCAATGAAATGGCATTGGGCGCAGTAAAGTGCTATCGTTGCGGAAGGACAACGCATGACCAGAACCAGTGCTGGTTCAAAGATAAAGAATGCAGGCAATGTGGCAAACTTGGTCACATAGCGAGAGTATGCCGGTCAGGAAAGAAGACCAGCAGCAAAAAGTCGTCGCAGGAGAAGTACAAAAAAGTACACAAGGTGACAGAGAACAGTTCGGATGAACAGAAGACGGATTCAGACTCCAGCAGTAAGGAACTGGGTTGTCTAAAAATACATAATGTGGGTAACACAGCAGACCACCAAACTATCTGGGTCATGCTTCGGATAGCAGGAGTCCAAGTGAAGATGGAATTGGACACTGGATCGGCATTGACGGTCATGAATAAGCAAGATTACAAAAGGTTATTCTCACACATTCCCCTGAGGGATACGGAGATTGTATTGAAAACATACACGGGGCAAAGAGTATACCCCATCGGAAAGATAAAGGTAAAGGTGGTCTACAATGGTAAAGAAAGTCAGGAAATGGACTTGTATGTGTTACCTGAGGGAGGTCCGCCACTACTGGGACGGGAATGGATCTGGAGAATAAATGTGGACTGGCATTCCTTACAAGCACTAACTGTAGATTCCTGTAAAGAGGACGACGTCAAACCTAAACGACTGTCCAAAATATTGGACGATGCTAAGGAGGTGTTCCAACAGGGACTGGGAACACTGAAAGGAATTACGGCAAACATCAAGGTTGAAGAACATGCAAACCCAAAATTTTTCAAAGCCAGACCGGTACCTTATGCGATACGACCTGCTGTGGAAGCAGAGCTGGAAGGGCTAGAATGTTCAGGAGTACTGTCAAAGGTGGACTGGAGCGAATGGGCCACACCCATTGTTCCCGTCATGAAGCGTTCGTTGAGCAACAAGCCGGGGGAACCTGGGAAGGTTCGCATCTGTGGCGATTTCAAGATCACTGTTAATCCGGTTCTTCACACGGTGCAATATCCGCTTCCGCGGATTGAGGATATCTTCGCTTCGCTGTCTGGCGGGAAACACTTCACCAAGATAGACCTGGCGCAGGCGTAACTACAGATGGAAGTTGAAGAAGCGTCACGCCAGTATCTCACGATCAACACACATAAGGGCTTATATCGGTATAATAGACTGGTTTTTGGAGTGGCATCGGCTCCAGCGATTTGGCAAAGGGCCATGGAGCAGGTATTGCAGGGAATTCCAGGCACTCAATGCTACCTGGACGACATTCTGATTACAGGAGATGATGATAAGGAACACCTCGCGAATTTGGAGCAGGTGCTCACCAGATTGAAAGAATATGGACTCAGAGTTAATCGCCAGAAATGTGAGTTCTTTCAGAAGCGAATCTCGTACTGCGGCCACGTCATTGACCAGGAGGGGCTTCATAAGTCACCTGACAAGATCGAAGCTGTTGTGAAAGCTCCCGCTCCGGAAAATGTATCCCAGTTGAGGCCGTTCCTTGGGTTGATTAACTATTACCACAAGTTTCTTCCAAATTTATCCATGATGTTACACCCGCTGAACGCTCTTTTGCAAATGGGAGTACCATGGAAGTGGAGCGAGGACTGTAAGCGGGCTTTTCAAAAGAGCAAGGCACTGATCACCTCTAAGGAAGTGTTGGCTCACTTTAACCCAACACTGCCTATTCGCTTAGCTTGTGATGCTTCTCCATATGGTATCGGGGCAGTGCTCTCACATAAGTTGCCAAATGGCTTGGAAAGGCCAGTCGCGTTCGCATCCAGATCATTGACCTCCGCAGAGCGCAACTATGCTCAGATAGATAGGGAGGCTCTCAGCCTCGTGTGGGGAGTTAAGAAATTTAACCATTACCTGCAAGGCCAAAAGTTTACGCTGCTGACAGATCACCAGCCGTTGGTTTCCATTTTTAACCCTAAGAAGGGTGTTCCGGTTATGACGGCGCAGAGGCTTCAGAGATGGTCCCTTTTCCGAGGGGCACATCAATATGATATCGAATTCAAAGGTACAAAGCAACATGGTAATGCTGATGGGCTGTCGCGCCTGCCACTACCTACAGCGGAAGAGGCACCGGCAGTTGACCCTGTCGAGATATTTCACTCGACCATCATCGAATGCTTACCAGTCACCAATGCGAGTATTGAGAGAGAGACCCGAAATGACCCGACAGTGTCTCGGGTCTACGATTTGACAGTGAAGGGATGGCCAGCATATGGCGAACCACTGTTACCTGCATTCTCAGCCAGACGAGAACAGCTGTCCGTCTGTCAAGGAACATTGATGTATGGAACAAGGGTGATTATTCCTCCTAAATTAAGGGAGAGAGTTCTGAAGGAACTGCATGAAGGTCATCTGGGGGGAGTCAAGATGAAAAGCCTTGCTAGGGCTTATGTGTGGTGGCCAGGTATCGACAAACAAATAGAGGATCTGACTAAAAGCTGCTCAGGGTGCCAAAAAGTTCAAAACACACCTCCAATTGCACCGCTGCATCTGTGGGAATGGCCTTCAACCCCATGGCAACGTGTGCATATCGACTTTGCAGGTCCATTCATGGATTCCATGTTTTTGATAGCGGTAGACGCACATTCTAAATGGCCAGAAGTGATTAAGATGTCGACCACTACCTCTGAAAAGACGATTGCAGTTCTAAGAACCATATTTGCAAGGAATGGGTTGCCGGAACAAATATGTTCAGACAACGGACCACAGTTCGTGTCAGAAGAATTCCAGAAATTCATGAAAAAGAATGGGGTGAAACACTATACATCTGCCCCATATCATCCGGCTACCAATGGGTTGGCCGAGAGATTTGTTCAAAAAGGTGATAAAGGCCATGAGCGAAGACCATATTCCACTACAGCACAAGGTGGACAATTTCCTGATGGCATATCGAAATGCCACGCATGCAGTGACAAATCAAAGCCCTGCCATAATGTTCTATAACAGGAGGTTGCGGTCCCGGTTGGATTTGTTAAAACCCAATGTGCGTAGGGAAGTCGAAAACAAGCAATTCCAGCACGTAAATAACAAGGCCACTCGGAGTTTCGAAATAGGACAACCAGTGTTGGCCAGGGACTATAGGAATGATAAATGGCAATCCGGAACAATTCGTGCCCGACAAGGACCCTTGATGTACACGGTAGACGTTGGTGAGAACGTAATACGACGTCATGCTGACCAACTTGTGGAATCAAGAACAAGGGTCGACCCCATGTCTACGGCAGAGACACCAGTTGAAGAAATTATTGAGCCTGTAGCATCTACCTCAAACTCGAATGTACATGATGATGTTCAATCCATAGGAGATCAAATGGATGAGTCACCCCAGCAACGAGAACCAGAGACCCCTGAAAGACGTTATCCGGCCCGGATCAGGAGGCCTCCTCAGAGACTGAATCTTTGAACAGTTTTGTGTGAAAGTTGTATATATGTTATCCATGTTATGTTTAAATTGGGGTGTACACTGTTAAGCTAAAAGGGGAGGAATTGTAGTGTATGTAACCTGTACCACCTTAAGAGGATACCTTAAGGTGATGGACTACTTTCTGATGGCTCCTGTATATTGTAGTACCGGTGGTGACCACACCGGTATATAAACCCTGTGGAGCAAAGTGTATTTCAGTTCAGCCCTGACCCTCAGTTACTAAAGACCTGTTTAAGTATTCTGTAGTCTGTGTCCAGTTATTCAGCATAACTACATTTGAAAGCACAGACTCAACACAAGTCCCACTCAAAAGTCTTGAGCACAAAAATCTAGGCTGATACTCAGTGCAGCGCTGAGGGAGCGCCGCACTGTCGGAGGGGCTGTACTGAGGGAGCGCCGCACTGTCGGAGGGGCTGTACTGAGGGAGCGCCGCACTGTCGGATGGGCAGTACTGAGGGAGTGCTGCACTGTCGGAGGGGCAGTACTGAGCGAGTGCTGTACTGTCGGAGGGGCGGTACTGAGGGAGTGCCACACTGTCGGAGGGGCAGTACTGAGGGAGTGCTGTACTGTCGGAGGGGCGGTACTGAGGGAGTGCCGCACTGTCGGAGGGGCAGTACTGAGGGAGTGCTGTACTGTCGGAGGGGCGGTACTGAGGGAGTGCCGCACTGTCGGAGGGGCGGTACTGAGGGAGTGCTGTACTGTCGGAGGGGCGATACTGAGGGAGTGCCGCACTGTCGGAGGGGCGGTACTGAGGGAGTGCCGCACTGTCGGAGGGTCAGTACTGAGGGAGCACTGCACTGTCGGAGGGGCAGTTCAGAGGGGCAGTACTGAGGGAGCGCTGCACTGTTGGAGGGGCAGTACTGAGGGAGCGCTGCACTGTCGGAGGGGCAGTACTGAGGGAGCGCTGCACTGTCGGAGGAGCCGTCTTTCGGATGAGACGTTAAACCTAGGCCCCTGCTCTCTCAGGTGGACATAAAAAATCCTATGGCCACTATCGAAGAAGAGCAGGGGGAGTTATTCCTAGTGTCCTGGGGCCAATATTTATCCCTGAATCAACATCACTAAAAAACAGATTATCTGCTCATTATCACATTGCTGTTTGTGGGAGCTTGCTGTGCGCCAATTGGCTGCCAAGTTTCCTACATTACAACAGTGACTACACTCCAGAAAGTACGTCATTGGCTGTAAAGAGCTTTGGGCGTCCGGTGGTCGTGAAAGGCGCTATAGAAATGCAAGTCTTTCGTTTTCTTTTTAAAGTTGCCCCTTTTCCAGTTTAATTGTCAATTGGCTGAGACCCTGGAGAGTGGCTTAGCTCAATCCACCGAGGAGTATTGCTGGGATCTCCCTGGTGTCTGTCGCTCAGCTGTACACTGCATGCCACATTTACCTACTTCACCATCCGTGGAGCCCCATCTTTTATTATTTTAAATCTTGCCTTCAAAACGAAACTCGTTGAGCTGATAAATTTCTGGAAAATGAGTATTGAAGATACACGGTGGAGTCCTGCAACTTGTAGACTTAAAAGTTCTGACTCATAATGCTTCACCCCCCCCTCCCCCACCCCCCAGAGATAAACCGCTGAGCATTATTATCACAGCAACATCTGCAATAAGAACCACATTTTGTTTTGTTCAGCATTGTAGAGTGTCTTGTTTATACTGCGCGATGCACTGCAAACAGGATGTGAGTCATCAGTGTACTAACCTGCTTGTACAGTGTTTCATACTGGCATCAGCAAGATGAAACTCCTTTAGGAAGTTCCAACCAAAGTATAATTAGTTTAGAAATGCCAAGAAAAGTCCAGGACCAGATATTAGATCGTGATACAGAAAGCACAAAGGCTGTACTGTCTGGAACATCTGGACTCTTAATAGGGACTTTCAAATCATTGCTTGTGATGTTGTGGAACTTTTTTTTGCTGAACTAAATACTTGCAGGGGAAAAAACATTGCAGGGATCTGGGGAAAGAGCGGGGGGAGTGGGGCTGACTGGATTGCTCTTCGAAAGAGCCGGCGCAGACTCGATGGGCCGAATGGCCTCCTTCTGTGCTGCACTATTCTGTGATTCTCTGATAACAGCAAGAAAGATTAAAAAGTAAGAGATGCGATATGGATTTCTATTTGTTAAAGGAACAATCACACATATGGCAGTAAAGTGCTGCAGTAAAAGAATCACATTGAGGGCAGAAAAGCTTTGTGTTCAATGATTATGCTGAGCTTTCAATGTTATTGTTGTGTGAGGCTCATTCATTGCCTGTTCTTCGTGGGCTGCGATGAGAATAGATTCATCTCTTTATTCTGTTTTAGCTGTGGTTTATGCCAGAATTCTATTCTTTCAAACATAAAAGAGATGAAATAATTCCAATTTTGGGCTGCAATTTTTTTTACATTTTCTTTCCAGAAAGCTGCATCTTCTTGCAGAAGAACCCTGGCAAGATTGAAGGTCTGTGGGGACAGTCCAGGGATCGACGTGTCAATTAGCATGTCATGCAGATGGCAATAATTTAAAAAAAATATATTTTGGCCAGTTACAAAAACTGCATAATTCTTCTGTAAGATCGTGGCCCAGAAATTCGGGTCGGGGGCTTCCCGTGGGTGTAAGCCCCCGACCTGCACTTACCTGGCGCGCCGGCCGTTGTGCTGTGGGCCCGCGTGGAATTCCGCAGTGCTTGCATATCCCAGGGGCGCAGTTAGTTCGATGCGTCCCCTGGGATCACGTGGGCCATGGGGAGCCAATCGGAGCAGGGAAATGCCCATTCATAAGTTTGACAGGAAGTGCTGTCAAACTTAGAAATACTACGGGCCCCAAAACATCACTAAATCTTCAAATAATTTTTTTTTTTTAAATCACATTTTTAAAATAAACTATAAATTACATGAAATAACTATTTTAAACAATAATTTCAATTTTTGAAAAAAATAATTACATTTTCTAACGGGGCTAAAAATAATCTTACCTTTCTTTAAAGTATTTAAAAATAATAAACCTGTGGAAAAAATGTTTTAATTTTAATTAATTCACCACTTACCTTGTAAAAAGCAGGCCTTGCGACTGCTTTTTAAATGTCTAACTTCTGGAGACTTACCTTCCCGGGAAAACCTGCAAAAAAAACATAAGTTCAATGCGCACGCGCAGACTCCCCCGCGCACGCGTTCGACCTCTGAACCCCTTCTTTCAGGGGAACGGAAGTGACGGTTTCCCGCGCATGCGCAGTGCATGCAGGAAACCGGCACTTCCATTGGGCCTACGCGTGAGTACCCCGTGCGTACTCACCCGTGGAGATCCGAAGTTCTGGGGCATTATATGAAGTATAATTCATATTTAATTTTTGTTCACACCTCCTCCTGATCCAGTTTTTTTTTCTCACTGATTCTTGTCTGGTCACTTTCTCCTCGGCCTTTCCCGCCTGAAGGTGTCAACTCATTGCCCGACTACAATTGCATGGGTGTGGGTCAGCTTCCTGTACCTGGCTCACGTGCCAGCTTGACGATGAGGACCAGCAAGACATTCCTTCTGCGGGGAGTGTCGTAGCTGAGCCTGAAGCGTCTTCACGTAGGCCCAGAGATCCGACCGCGCAGGGATCGAACCCCGAGCCTGAATGGGTAGGCCTGAGGCACACGTGATGTTGGGCCTCGGGCCGCATTATCATCAAGGCAGGGAGAACTGCTGACACCATCCCAAGGTGACGTCAGGAGCAGCCCAAGGGTAAGTCGTTAAAGGTGGACCGGGCAAGGGTGGCAACCAGGAAAAGGGGGCAACCAGGCCGAGAGGGTAGTGGTGCCTGGGAAGGGGTGGGCAGCGGTGATCGACAAGGGTTGATAGACAGATGTTTGCAAGGTAAGGGTGTGAAGGGTTATGGGGAGCGGGCAGGGAAGTGGCTTTGTGCCCAAGATCAGCCATGATCATATTGAATGGCGGAGCAGGCTCGAGGGGCCGACTCCTGCTCCTATTTCTTATGTTCTTATATTCTTATATCTGGCAGAAGCCGAGGTCGGGGAGGGCAGAGGCCAGGATCCGGGGCGGAGGTCAAGGCCAGGATCCGGCGGTGGGGTGGGGGTTGGGGAGCGGGGTCAGAGTAGAAGCCGACAGTGGGGTCGGGAGGAGCACTGAGTAAATAATAAATAATATTTGGAAATCTATAGTCGAATCTGTCGGAGAATCAACTCTGCTATAGAAATCCACGAATCCACCTCCTTCAGCTTGAACTGATTTGCTATTTTTAAGGGGGAAAAGTAAGTGGTTTAAAATCTAATTATAGCACCTCCTAGCAGATCTTGGCCAGCCTCAGAAAATACAGTACTACACCCATATCCTTTTCCATCATCTCCTGCCTTATTCCAGTGTATCCTCACTTGTTCCTGATAGTGATGCGGCATTTCAGAAAGCACTGAGCATCCTGCCCGTGCAACACAATGAAACCCTTGAGTGACTGGAAACAATTCTGGAGCCTGCTATTACTGAAATAGTTCGGACAAGATTTCTGATCTCGACCTCATTCGGCTCCTTTGAGATGAGCAGTTATCAGAGAGAATATTGAGAAACAACACAAAAATAAAGCTGGAAAAACTCAGCAGGCCAGGCAACATCCGTGAAGAGAAAATAGAGGCAACGTTTCGGGTCAAACCCTTCGTCAAGACTGGAAAAGCACAGGCTTTTGTCTCCACTTGTCCTATCACCATCTCGTCTCGTTTTGAATACCTCTTAATGTCTCTTCACTTCTCTTTTGTTCTCTCCCAGCCTGGCCTTTTAATCTATTTCATTTCCTGGGCTTTTCCAGTCTTGACAAAAGGTTTGACCCGAAACGTTGACTCTATTTTCTCTCCACGGATGTTGCCTGGCCTGCTGAGTTTTTCCAGCATTTTCTGTTGTTATTTCGGATTTCCAGCATCTGCAGTATTTTGCTATCGTACAAAAATAAAGCTGTAGTTTAGGCTACCTAAGTAGGAAACATGTTCCCTTTTTAAGCAGCAAGAGTGCTGGAAATAATTACACTGGCTGATGTTTGACCAGATACCCACTTCTGGGCATTCATCGTACAATATTAAGCTACAAAAGCATTGCATTATACCGTGGAGCTCAGCATTCTCCTGGCTGGCACTGTGAGGCCTTAATGGAAACGAGTTCCACTTGACTTCCTGCAAATTGTGGCAAGGGAAACTGATATGGCAACACTAATAAGTAAACAGTGGATCTGTTATTGAACTCAAATGACTTTCAAATGTACACTGCCCTGGATTCTCCCAGTGTCAGTAAGATGCAACACAAAATCCACCAACATTACTTATTCATTGGGGTTTTTACGTGTAATCTTATTTGTGTTGTATCTAGGAACTGTTATGAAAACTCAGTCAAGAGAAAAGGAAAAGAACTGGAGACATATTCGCTGCTCAGCCATTATTCTAGCGCCTCTGTACTGACAGTTATTGCATTGTTACAAAGCTTAACCCTGTCACGGCCGTTTGGTCACAATAAATGGGCCAACGAGAGTGAGCTAAAATGGCTGCACTATGACATTTGGATCCTACTTATGCAGTCTGACAACCTGAACTAAGTTATGTACCGTTCTACCATTAATAAATAGTTGTAACCGTTCCTGTAAAAAAAAATTCACCAATTTATTTTTGTATGTTGTCTATTAACGTTTTTGATGGCTAGTCAATGACTTACGAGTCCCAATTTGCCAAGGTTCTGCTGGTGTAGCAGAGCCACAATGGCGATGGGCACAAATCAGAAAATTGGGTCCCGGACCTTGCCCACATGGCAGGGTGTCTAATTTTCTAACCTGGGTTTTTTGAGAGACAGAAGGAGGCTGTGCTACAGCTACGCATGAGCTTCACTTAAATGGTATATTTAGGCAAATAAAATCCATGTGGAATTTCAGAATTTGGGGTGAGAATTTGTCCCCTAGCACATACCCTGCTCCTACAAGATGTACTCAAGGCTGTTTGCGGGTGCTTTTTAAAGCAAGTTTGCTGTTGAAACACTTGAGTTTTTTGAAGGCCAAATTTTTTTTAGCACTGATCATTTTCTCTGCTTATACAATGAACATCTGTTCCCCTCCCCCCGCCCCCGCCGCCTCTACATTTGTTGTCTTTTTGCTGAAAATCTGCAATGAGCCATGTCATGCTTGTCCGGAATCCTGGTAAATCCCGCTACGACGCCTATTGCAGCTAACAAAGTTGGGAAGATGTCATTCCCATTGGCTGTTCCCATAATGCGGCTCGAATTTGAGAAGGAAAGCCAATTCATACAGAAAGACAAAATGCTGAACTCATTTTGACTGAATAGTAGTCAGTTTCTTGAGAACTTTTCTTAACATAAAATAAAACAGGCGTAAACGTGAGAACCAGTTTGTGATTGCAAGGGGAGAGGGGAGAGGATGCTAGAATACTGGTCACGGGGTGACAATTATTGCTTCAAATTTAGTTGGTTCTTGTTTTCAAATCCCTCCATGGTCTCACCGCTCTCCTTATCTCTGTAACCTCCTCCAGCCCTACGACCCTCCGAGATCTCTACACTCCTCCAATTCCGGCCTCTTGCGCATCCCCAATTTTGATCACTCCACCATTGGCGGCCGTGCCTTCAGCTGCCGAGGCCCTAAGCTATGGAATTCCCTCCCTAAACCTCTCCGCCTCGCTACCTCTCTCTCCTCCTTTAAGACGCTTCTTAAAAGCTACCACTTTGACCAAGCTTTTGGTCATCTGTCCTAAATTGGCCCAGAAATTCGGGTCTCCACGGGTGAGTACGCTACCATTGGCTCTCCATGGCCCATGTGATCCCAGGGGACGCATCGAACTAACTGCGGCCCGGGATACGCAAGCACTGCGCCACTTCAAACTACATTTTGCTTTTGTGCCTGAAACGAAGGGCAGTGACGATCCTGGAGCTGGCCGACATAGTTATCCAACCAGATTTTGGATACCGTGACTTCCAAGCTGATTTGTTCCTGAGTGCAGCTTGTACACGCTAGCAACTGACGACAATTGACGACTTTGGTTATATTTTTGTAACACTGACCTTTATGGAGGAGTTCCTGTTCAAAACACCGCCATATATCGACGCAGTTCTGTGGAAGGACTCCGTTTCCTGCTGAATCCGATGGAGACTTGAGGCATGTCATTTGCATTGTGCCATAATGATGCCACCAGCATGCTGTGGCCTCACACTGGGTAGGGTAGATCACTGCTGGAGCTATCAGAACAGCCTCATTGATTGTTCTCCACTTTTTAGAAATGATACTGCTTTGTGATTCTAATGAGCACAAGGAGCAATTTAGTTGAATGCGCGTCAATCAGGGCATTCTATTTATTTGGTCATTTCCCAGCTCTTTGTTTTAAGCTTGTATACACAATGTACTGAAACATCAAAGTTGCAAAGTGCTTAGATTGCTTTCTTTATGGAGTACAGCTTGCGGATTGTTGTGTAGCCCCAATTGATTACAAGGAGAAGACATTTTTCGGACTGTTTGACTGCATGACTGGGACTTGCAAGCTGCATTGCAACTTTTTAGTTCTTATTACCAGGAAACTCTCGTTTAAACGGCACCTAAATATCCGGAATTCTCTATTAACCGGCAAAATGCTCACTCCGAAAACAACACCTCAATAACCGGCAATGTTGCCGAGTCCGAGTCTCCCGTGGTGGCCGAGTTAGTCAGTGGGGGTAGTTCTCCAAACTGCCACTACTCGGCTTCTTGGCGCTGTTGGAAGTCGGAACACCTCAATACCCCTGTAACAGGAGTCTGACTCTCCCGCGCTGCCGGTAGTCTCTTCTGATCCACCATTTTACAGGGGTACTGTGTGTCTCCCACGCTGCTGGTAGTCATTGCATTGCATTACCCTCAACTGGCAGTACTGTACTTAATCAAGCATCGTCCACCATCCATTTAACACAACATTCTGTAGGTGAGTACCCAATTACTATATACTGCACATTTCTTGATTTATTTATTTTTCTTTGTTAAAAATAGCCTCAGTAGATAACCCTCTCCGTCATCCGGAATTTTTGATCAACCGGCAACTCGTCGGTCCCGTCGGTGCCGGATACCAAAGAGTTTCCTGTAATTAATGTCTTTATAGCTGAAATATACGTGTTGTATTGTATATACGTATTTAAAGAACGCACACAGCAAAACGTGTATCTTATAGTGAAATGCATGCATCAGGTGGTCCAACACATATTCCATTCATTGAGAACACAGAATTAGCACATTCACTAAAGTTGATGCCTGTTCGAAACAAGTTGTTACCAAGGGAAAACAACTTGCTGATACCAGGAATGGCTCTTATCCATACGTTCAGCAGCTTTATTGATAAAGAGCAGGAGAAGGAATCCAACCCTGGGATGCAGGGGTTGTATTACAGTTTAGGCTGTCGGAGGTGCCGTCTTTCGGATGAGGCGTTAAACCGAGGCCCCATCTGCTCTCTCGGGCAGGCGTAAAAGATCCCTTGGCACTATTTTGAAGAAGAGCAGGAGAGTTATCCCCGGCGTCCTGGGTCCAATATGTATCCCTCAATCAACATCACAAAAACAGATATCTGGTCATTATCACATTGCTGGTTGTGGGAGCTTGCTGTGCGCAAATTGGCTGCTGCGTTGCCTACATTACAACAGTGACTACACTTCAAAAAGTACTTCATTGACTGTAAAGTGCTTTGAGACATCCGGTGGTCGTGAAAGGCGCTATATAAATGCAAGCCGTTCTTTCTTTCTTCCTCCAATGCATTTTCTTCATGCTTCCATAGGCAGATTCGTACCTCGTATGAAACAAAACTGAACCTTCTGTGTGAATTGACTGGGATAGCATGCCTCAAGGTTAACAATCTACCATTGTACCACTTGGGCATGCATCGCTAGCTGACCATCTGATATGCAGAAAAGCATCACTTTAACAGACCATATAATTCCAGTTAAACTATGAAATGTAACCATGAAGTGGAGATGCCAGTGTTGGACTGGGGTGGACAAATGTAGGAAGTCACACAACACCAGGTTATAGTCCAACAGCTTTATTTGAAATCACAAGCTTTCAGAGCGCTGCTCCTTCGTCAGGTGAAGTGGAGAGAAGCATACAGGCACAGCATATATAGTCAGAGAAAACTGCCAGGTGATTACAGGTCATCCTATCGTATCAGGCAATGGAACCCTGTGTGAGAACCTCTCTGGATACATCGAGGGCATCCTGAAACCCATCGTACAGGGAACCCCCAGCTTCTGTCGCGACACTACAGACTTCTTACAGAAACTCAGCACCCACGGACCAGTTGAACCAGGAACACTCCTCGCCACAATGGACGTCTCGGCACTCTACACCAGTATCCCCCATGACGATGGCATCGCTGCGACAGCTTCAGTACTCAACACCAACAACAGTCAATCTCCAGACGCCATCCTACAACTCATCCACTTCATCCTTGACTACAATGTCTTCACCTTCGACAACCAGTTCTTTACCCAAACACACGGAACAGCCATGGGGACCAAATTCGCACCCCAATACACCAACATCTTCATGCACAAGTTCGAGCAAGACTTCTTCGCTGCACAGGACCTCCAACCAACGCTACACACCAGATACATCGACAACATTTTCTTCCTATGGACCCACGGCGAAGAATCACTGAAAAGACTACACGATGACATCAACAAGTTCCATCCCACCATCAAACTCACCACGGACTACTCCACAGAATCAGTTTCATTCTTGGACACACGAATCTCCATCAAAGACGGACACCTCAGCACTTCACTCCACCGCAAGCCCACGGACAACCTCACGATGCTCCACTTCTCCAGCTTCCACCCTAACCACGTTAAAGAAGCCATCCCCTATGGACAAGCCCTGCGAATACATAGGATCTGCTCCGACGAGGAGGAACGCGATGGACACCTACAGGCGCTGAAAGATGCCCTCGTAAGAATGGGATATGATGCTCGACTCGTCGATCAACAATTCCGACAGGTCACAGTGAAAAATCGCATAGACCTCCTCAAAAGACAAACACGGGACACAACCAACAGAGAGTACCCTTCGTCGTCCAGTACTTCCCCGGAGCGGAGAAACTATGCCATGTTCTTCGCAGCCTTCAACATGTCATCGACGATGATGAACACCTCACTAAGGCCATCCCCACGCCTCCACTACTCACCTTCAAACAGCCGCCTAACCTCAAACAGACCATCGTTCGCAGCAAATTACCCAGCTTTCAGGAGAACAGTGACCATGCCACCACACAACCCTGCCACGGCAACCTCTGCAAGACATGCCAGATCATCAACACAGATACCATCATCACACGTGAGGACACCACCCACCAGGTACATGGTACATACTCATGTGACTCAGCCAACGTTGTCTACCTCATACGTTGCAGGAAAGGATGCCCCGGAGCATGGTACATCGGCGAGACCATGCAGGCACTGCGACAACGGATGAACGGACACCACACAACAATCGCCAGGCAGGAGTGTTCCCTCCCAGTCGGGGAACACTTCAGCAATCAAGGACATTCAGCCTCGGATCTTCGAGTAAGCATTCTCCAAGGCAGCCTTCGAGACACACGACAATTCAAAATCGTCGAGCAGAAACTGATAGCCAAGTTCCGCACTCATGAGGACGGCCTCAACTGGGATCTTGGGTTCATGTCACGCTACATGTAACCCCACCTGACGTAGAGTCAGCCAGACTCGAGTCGTCGTTGGCTTGTTCTCTCTGCACAGATGCGGCCGGACCTGCTGTGATTTCCAGCAAAGTTTTTTGGGTTTTTTTCTGTTTTTCATACAGATCCCAGCATCTGCAACATTTGACCCCTTATGACCCCACCTCATTGTTCTTTGATGTAATGTTTTCCTGGCTGACCTGTTTGGACACCATTCACACCTTTGATTGCTGTGATTATCTCTCTGCCGAGGTGTGATAAAGGGCAGTTAGAAAGATTACCTGTAATCATCTGGCAGTTTTCTCTGACTATATATGCTGTGCCTGTATGCTTCTCTCCACTTCACCTGATGAAGGAGCAGCGCTCTGAAAGCTTGTGATTTCAAATAAAGCTGTTGGACTATAACCTGGTGTTGTGTGACTTCCTACATTTATGAAATGTAACTTATTGTAGGACATAAATTTTTACGGAAACAAAATAAATTAGCATAAACTCACATCAATACTTTAAGCCATTTTCTGAAATGAAAATCGCAAAAACATTTGAATTGTTAGGCAGTAATTTTCCAAGTTCATGTTTCCAATATTGTCCAAACATTTAAAGTAATAGTTGGGAAATTGTGCACTTCACATAACTGAACATTATGCTCTCCCAGTGGGTATAGATCCCTGCTGGGAGAGCAAAGTCAGAAAATGACTTAATTAGAGTTCCAGATATAATTGAAAGGGGGGAAAGTTGAAGGACACAAATGTAGATAATTAGTATTAAAAATCAGTCATCTAAAGTGGTTCCAAAAATTGAGAACTTACACGAAACTGAAGGGAGCGGCCGTAAGTTGAACGGAGAAATTCGCTGGTGTCCGTACAACAAGCTACGCTGCCGGAAGACAGTCAGAGAAGCTGCTACGAGGCCCTACTGTCACCTACTGGGTGGTGGCCTGAATTGTGACAACCCACAGCTGACAGAGGTGAATAGGGAACTCCTGCCAAAAATATTGACTTGAAATGTTGCCATAAAAGCATTATTCAAAAATCATAACAGGAAATTAGGTTTTTGGGGCAGGTAATGTTTGCATCTCCTTACTCCCCTCTCTTCTCTCCTGAAGGTGATAATTCTTAAGTGTATTTGCTTTGAACAGGAGTAACTTGTAATGATGTTGTATCATAGAATCATAGAAATTTACAGTATAGGAGGCCATTCGGCCCATCGTGTCTGCACCAGTCGAGAAAGAGCGATCCCAGCCTAATCCCCACTTTCCAGCTCTTGGTCCGTAGCCCTGTAGGTTACGGCACTTCAAGTGCATATCCAAGTACTTTTTAAATGCGATGAGGGTTTCTGCCTCTACCACCCTTTTGGGCAGTGAGTCCCAGACCCCCACCACCCTCTGGGTGAAAAAAGGTTCTCCTCAGCTCCCCTCTAATCCTTCTCCCAATTACTTTAAATCTCTGCCCCCTGGTTATTGACATCTCTGCTAAGGGAAATAGGTCCTTCCTATCCACTCTATCTTGGCCCCTCATAATTTTATACACCTCAATTAAACCTCCCCTCAGCCTCCTCTGTTCCAACGAAAACAACCCCAGCCTATCCAATCTCTCCTCATAGCTAAAATTCCCCAGTCCTGGCAACATCCTCTGTATAGTATATGTAGCAAAATAATGAAACCTTTCCTACACTATAGGGTGAAATACATATATTTTTTAATTATACATCCAATACACTACATTCTGATATCAGATTTCATAATATAATTCTAGGAACAGGAAAGCGTTAATAATTAATCAAGAATACACTCAGAACAATATTCCATTTCAGGAAGCTGCAAATACAATGGAAAGGTTCTGACATATGGAAATGACTAACTACAATGGAGCAAAGTATTTACACACACACACAGACTATACTTAACCTAGCCGTTAGGATATTATGGTGTGCTTTTTCTAGCACCAATTGATAACCTAATACAGGAAACTCTCTTTTTACCGGCTCCTAAATAACCGGAAATCTCTCTTAACCGGCAAAATTCAGGATTGGCCGTGTAACCGGGGTTCCTGGATCTGTGACCGTGTAACCGGGGTTCCTGGATCTGTGGCCGTGTAACCGGGGTTCCTGGATCTGTGGCCGTGTAACCGGGGTTCCTGGATCTGTGGCCGTGTAACCGGGGTTCCTGGATCTGTGACCGTGTAACCGGGGTTCCTGGATCTGTGACCGTGTAACCGGGGTTCCTGGATCTGTGACCGTGTAACCGGGGTTCCTGGATCTGTGACCGTGTAACCGGGGTTCCTGGATCTGTGGCCGTGTAACCGGGGTTCCTGGATCTGTGACCGTGTAACCGGGGTTCCTGGATCTGTGGCCGTGTAACCGGGGTTCCTGGATCTGTGGCCGTGTACGGGGCTCTCGTACCTTAGTAAGTATACCTCTCTGTAATCTGGACTTTTTGATCAAACGGCACCACGCCGGTCCCGTCGGTGCCGGATAAAAAAGAGTTTCCTCTACTGTCTTTATACTGCTTCCAGTGGAAGTGGGTCCACAGTACGATGTGGTTGGCTGTGTTTCATATAACTCCAGCTACACCGAGGAGGCGACTCGGAGACATTGATCACGCTGGAATAACTGAGCAACTTTACTCATGCGCTGTTGCGTAACAGTCACCAATAGGACTTTACCTTTTTACCTATGGACCTTCAACAGTGGCAGGGGCAGCCGCACAGGCCAGCAATGTGGAAATCACATTCCTGCCCGCAAAATGGCACTCCCAACAGCAATCTCCTTATGAAATGGTATTTCCTTCCTGCGGAGGGATGTTTGTCACCTGGTTTATATTACATTACTGCCAGGATTGCCGCCAGAGGCAGCTCCACAATGCAGGCGGAGGATGACATCCATCTTGGTACATCTAGGAACTGTGCGAAAGAGACTTCAAATCATCTAATAGATAAAAAAAAAGAAAGAAAGGACTTGCATTTATGTAGCAAAAGCAAAAATACTGCAGATGCTGGAAATCTGAAATAAAAACAGACAATGCTGGAAACACTCAGCAGGTCAGGGGCAGCATCTGTGGAGAGAGAAACAGAGTTAACGGTTCAGGTCGATGACCCTTCGTCAGAACTGGAAGAAGTTAGAGATGTAACAGGTTTTAAACAAGTGCGGGGCAGGGAGAGGTGGAGGAGGGGAGGAAAGAACAAAAGGGAAGGTCTGTGATAGGGTGGAAGGCAGGAGAGATTAAATGAGAAAAGGGATGATTGGACACCACCACAACCTCCCCTTTAACGCCTCTGCAGATTTGATGCACCCCAGACAAGTGTGTTAAAGGCCAAGTTCTCCGAAGAGTCGGATGTTCTCGCAGCATCCTGGCCAACATTTATCCCTCCACCAACACCACCAAAAACCCCACCTGGTCATTCATCTCACTTGTGGAACCTTTCTGTCTACAAATCGGCTGCTGCATTTGCCGGCAAAGCAACAGAGACAACACCTGAGCGAGTAATTGTTTGGCTGTGAAGTGCCTCGAGATGTCCTGAGGACAGGAAAGGTGCTACATTAATTCAAGTCTTTTTATTGATCAGTGTTATGTCACTTCCACTGTGTTCTCATTCCTTCATCCGGTTTTCTCTGTGATACAGGACTGTTATAATCTCATCACACTGTAGAAAACTATGGACTGCAGCGGTTCAAGAAGGTGGCTCACCACCACCTTCTCAAGGGCAATTAGGGATGGGCAATAAATGCTGGCCTTGCCAGCGACGCCCACATCCCATAAACGAATAAAAAAAAATTAAAATGGCTAGGTTTGTAAGGTTTTTTTTATCTGATTGAAGTTTATCTTAGATCAGTTCCTCAAGATGGATAAAAGTTCATCGACCTGAAATGTTAACTCTGTTTCTCTCTCCACAGATGCTGCCTGTCCTGTTGAGTATTTCCAGCATTTTCTGTTGGCATTTCTATAGCGCCTTTCACAGACTCAAAGACTTCCTAAAGTGCTTTACAGCCAATTGAGTACTTTTGAAGTGTAGTCACTTGTAGATACCAGTTGGCTGTCAGTGCTTTACAAAACAGTAATCCAGCAGATGGGTTTAGATATCACACCCTATCATATCATCTCAAAAGGCTTCACAAAATGAAATACTTCTTGAAGTGCAGTGATTATTGTTATATTGGCAATAATATGATAAGCCACAAGAGTGAAACTTGCGCAATTGTTGCTCAGCTTGTGATTACAGACTGTAATTCACTAACAGCTCGCTCGTTATATTAAATGGGGGTCAGTGGGTGTTTGCTTCTATTCAAATGAAAGATACCGGGGGGAAAAATTGGGCGCTAACGGGGCGCAAACCAATTAGCGCCCAGGCGGGGTGCCGCCCACACCTCCCGCGATCGTCGGGAGTGCCCCCTGACTTACCGCCGGACGCTATGTCCAATGGGGTCAGGGGGGCGTACCTGCGGCCGGGGAGGCGCAATTTAAAGGCGAGGTGCGGGGCGGCCATTTTTGTTGCTGGCCGCCTGGCAGCACCTGCCTGCGCTCCCGTCCCCGGCCTCCTGAACCGCGCCCCCCCGCCCCGCGGAGTGCCAGCTGCGCTCCATGAGCCCGGCACTTCTCTTGAGTGCCGGGCTCTTTTGCTGGCACTCCCGATCCCCGGGGGCCCAGCCCCTTACACACGGGAGGAAGGCCTGCAATACCGCGGTGCATAGCGCCACGATATTGACTCGCAGCACCCCGAGGGGAATGCGGGGCACTTCCAGTAGCACCCCGCTTCCCTCTTGGGATGCAACCACGGAAGTTCCGGTGCGGGGGCACTAATTTTTGTGGGGCACTAACAGTAGTGCCCCGGCGAAGTTAGCGCCCCAAATGGGGTGCTACTCAATTTTTAGCCCACCATGTTTTAATGCCAATAGCTTTATATTGCATTCGAGCCTGCTCCGCCATTCAATAAGATCATAGATGATCTTCTACCTCATCTCCACTTTCCTGCACTATCCCCATATCCCTTGATTCCCTTAATATTCAAAAATCTATCGATCTCTGTCTTGAATATATTCAATGACTGAGCCTCCACAGCCCTCTGGGGTAGAGAATTCCAAAGATTCACCACCCTCTGAGTGAAGAAATTTCTCCTCATCTCAGTCCTAAATGGCCGGCCCCTTATTCTGAGACTGTGACTCCTGGTTCTAGACTCCCCAGCCAGGGGAAACATCCTCCCTGCATCTACCCTGTCAAGCCCTGTAAGAATGTTGTATGTTTCAATGAGATCACCTCTCATTCTTCTAAACTCGAGAGAATATAGGCCTAGTCTACTCAATCTCTCCTCATAGGACAATCCCCCCATCCCAGGAACCAGTCTGGTGAACCTTCATTGCACTCCCTCTATGGTAAGGAGACCAAAACTGCACAATACTCCAGGTGTGGTCTCACCAGGGCCCTATATAAGACGTCTTTACTCTTGTACTCAAATCCTCTTGTAATAAAGGCCAACATACCATTTGCTTTCCTAATTGCTTGCTAGTTCATTCAATGTAACAATGTAATGTTAAGACCACAGACCCTATACGATGACGCAAGACCTCAAAGGTTTTTGAGGGTTTTGTGGGTGTGATTGTACAAAATTCACCGATACCGCCACATATTATATCAGCCGCAATATTTATAACATCCACTGTGAATTATGTAAAATTACCTCAATATTGACAATGATGAAGAGAAGGCAATGACAGGCAGTAAAAGAGTCGGAGTGGGCTACATTAAGTATGGAAGCTATAGCATAGAAACATAGAAGATAGGAGCAGGAGTAGGCCATTCGGCCCCTCGAGCCTGCTCCGCCATTTAATGAGATCATGGATGATCATCCAAATTCAGTACCCTGTCCCTGCTTTCTCCCCATATCCCTTGATCCCTTTAGCCTTAAGAAATATATCTAACTCCTTCTTGAATATATTTAATGAATTGGCCTCTACTGCCTTCTGTGGTAGAGAATTCCACAGGTTCACCACTCTCTGGGTGAAGAAATTCCTCCTCATCTCTGTCCTAAATGGCTTACCCCTTATCTTTAAACTGTGACCCCTGGATCTGGACTCCTCCGCCATCGGGAACATCCTTCCTGCATCTAGTCTGTCTAGTCCTGTTAGAAATTTATAAGTTTCAATGAGATCCCCTCTCATCCTTCTAAACTCCAGCGAGTACAAGCCTTATTGACCCAATCTCTCCTCATACGTCATTCCTGCCATCCCAGGTATCAGTCTGGTGAATCTTCGCTGCACTTCCTCCATGGCAAGAACATCCTTCCTCAGATAAGGCGACCAAAGCTGCACACAATACTCAAGGTGTGGTCTCACCAAGGCCCTGTACAACTGCAGCAAGACATCCTTGCTCCTGTACTCGAATCCTCTCGCTACGAAGGCTGAATAACGATGGTTGCTTAACCAAGGGTTGGCTTCAAAAAGAAAATCATCAATGCTGGGTGAAATTAGCAAACTCAGATAAGCATTATCCCAGGTTTTAGTGCAAAAAGAAATTCAGTAATTGAAACAGTTCAAACAATTTTATAAATATGGATGGAACAGGTTTTGCAGATTCATATTTTTTTGTCCTCATGATGGGAAATCCCCTTTGGCTACACAAGCCTTGAGATTGCTCATATATAAAGCTGATGCTATCAATGGCGTGAAACCATCTGGATTACTACATAATGATTTCAGCATGAATAGTTAACTTCAGCAATGGTTAATGGTAGCAATGTGTCCATCTGTCTCCCAGAGAGACAATCTTCACTGCATTTTGTTTCAATTTTAGGGTAAATTTATGTCTGATTTAATAAAATTTCTTCCACCGATTTTCTCATCTTTTCTCAAATGCTCCTTTCCTGACCATTCCTCGTGTGTAAGTCTCGGCACTACTGTTATTCTGTTCAACCGTAAGAACATAAGAATTAGGAGCAGGGGTCGGTCATATGGCCCCTCGAGCCTGCTCCGCCATGCAATAAGATCATGGCTGATCCTCGACCTCATCTCCACTTTCCTGCACTATCCCCATATCCATAGATTCTGCTAGGGTCCAAAAACTGTCACCCTCAGCCTTGAATATACTCAACGATTCAGCAACCACGGCCCTTTGGGGTAGAGAATTCCAAAGATCCACAACCCTCTGAGTGAAGAAATTCCTCCTCATCTCAGTCTTAAATGGCCGACCTCTTATCCTGAGACTCTGCCCCCTAGTTCTAGACTCTCCAGCCAGGGGAAAACAACCTCTCAGCATCTACCCTGTCAATCCCCCTCAGAATCTTATATGTTTCAATGTTATTCTGTTCAACCATTATGGGCGTCGTAGATGAGTTTGATCTTGTCTCCTTTTGGCATTCACACATGTGTACGTTCTGGTAGAGGTCACTGGATAGTAATCGGGAACCCTCGCCGATTTTTTTGCTCCCTTCTAGCCCGGCGCACTGAAGCCAACTGCATTATCCCAACTATTATTTTTGGCAAGATCTCAGCACAGGCCAAGAATTGAACCTAAGACTTAGTGAACTGTGTGGCTCAGTACTACGCTGGGCAGTGTCTATACCCAGTGGGTCATAAGAAATAGGAGCAGGAGGAAGCCATTCAGCCCATTGAGCCTGAAAGGGAGCTCTTTCTGATTTTCAATTCTGTGCACTTCCTCTTTGTAGCTTTTGTTCCTTTTAGATTTCACAGTTGTGATATCCATTGACAGTCTGTCACAAGCATGCGTCAGAGATTATTGGCATGCTTAGAGTATAATTCGCTACCTGCAGTCACGAGGAATATAACAGGCAGTCATTTGATAGGGTTACTCATCACAGTTACAGATTGGATAGAGAACGCAGTCCTTGTTAATAATCGTCACTTTCTGCATTCTGTTACTAATTCATGTAACTTCAAATCAAAAGCTGTCCAATGGCTCTTAAAATAACATGTTCTCATTTTGAACTGTTATTATAGTGACAGTATAATGCATTGCATTCTCATTGGAGAAGTTAATGTAATACTTTCGTGGCACATTGCAAATGTCTATTTATTTGCTCTTTCTGTGCTATTCTTACTAACCTGCTGAAATATGGATATTGAAAACCAGACTTGTGTAAAAACTAAAGCCAGGAATCCTAACAAAGAAATGTGCAGCCACGTCCTTTAGTTAGATTTTTCTTTCCCTCTCACAGGCGTCTTTCCATCACAACCCAGTCTGACTTTCAAAGCTGCAGATGCCTTATGACTGCCCGTGACGCCATTCCATGATGACCTGACAGGAGGCACAAGAGGGGTTTGTACTCAAAATGTCAATGGAATTCATCAGCAGTCACACGTTGACCGTAGCCTCAGGCAAACAGCTTCTCCCTACTACCTTTTAGATTGGTGTTTGAGCTATGAGTGGAATACGGGCTAAGAATAGCACAGCTGTCCTGCGGTATTCAAGTGGAATAATCACAATGATCTTGTTTTTCCTCCATCCAAGCTGATGAAATGTTTAGTTGCTGCCTGACAATCTATCAAGAGCCTAGGTTGAGAAGTTACATACTGCACCCAACTGAGGCAAGCAAATTCTAAATGCTGAGCTATCTAAGTACACAAGGTTTTTGAATGAGAGTTAACAGTTCAGTGGTTAAGAAGGGCCAGTCAGAGCGGAAGAACTGTTTGTTTAACACTTTCGCTGTGTCGATCTCGGGAACTAATTCTTTTACCTCCTCATTTTTAAGGTGTTGTTTATTCATGTGGCGTAAGTTCACTCCTCAGGTCTTCACGGCCCTCCATGCCAGGTTGGAAATTACACTCTGTCAAATACCTGGGCTCCTGAGAGAGAAATCCTGTGAGAGACTTTTTGACCCTGAAGTAATGTGGATACTATCAGCTGAAGATAGTTCATCATAGGTCATGAATAGGACTAATGACTATATGATGGAGTAAAGTGAAGGGATCTCCAAAATAATTGAAAGTTTGATATTGGGAGATTGCAAGCCATCAGCTTGGTTATTTTTATGGGATTCCACCACTACCCAGCAATGATTATTATACCTTTCCAGAGTAGCACAGGTCAGAATTGAAAGACTGAGCCGTACAGGTGCACAGCATGGCTGGTGCTGCATTGACAGCCTAGCATCACGTGTACAAACCTATTTTGCTGTATAGGGGAAAGCACTCTTATTTAATCTAAAGTGAGGCTGCTGGGGGCAAGTGGTGGGGGGGGGGGGGAAGGATGGATGATTTTTCAATCCACGCTGACTGTCGAGTGAGGTTAGATAGAAAGGAAAGCTACCATTACACTATCCCTCAATCCACATCACTAAAAACAGATTATCTGCTCATTATCACGTTGCTGTTTGTGGGAGCTTGCCGTGCGCAGATTGGCTGCCGCGTTTCCTACATTACAACAGTGACCACACTCCAAAAAGTACTTCACTGGCTGTAAAGCGCTTTGGGACATCCTGAGGTCGTGAAAGGCGCTACAGAAATGCAAGTCTTTCTTTTCCCTAGTTGCTATGTTTAGAACATGCTTGGACAATTTGTAAGAGTGCCACCTAATGGTTTGTTCGAAGACCGATGAGCAGATTTCATTAATAGGTAGTCTTGGGATGAACTGCTTTTATACCTGCCTTGTTTTAATTCGGATTCTGGGTAACCAAAGTTGTGGGCCTATGAGTCTGCTGCTGGGGTGATGGAGCTAGATTAGCAGTCTAAACACTGGGAGCCAGCCTAAAGATGCCAGGCTCCCATAATCCAAATAAAAGCAAGGTCAATATAAAAGATGCAACACCTGCCCTTTTACCTCCTCCCTTCCCACCATCCAGGGCCCTAAACACCCCTTCCAGGTGAAACTGCGATTTACTTGTACTTGCAATCTAGTATACTGTATTCGCTGCTCACGATGCAGTCTCCTCTACACTGGGGAGACCAAACGCAGATTGGGTGACCGCTTTGCGGAACACCTCCGTTCAGTCCGTAAGGGTGACCCCGAGCTTCCGGTCGCCTGTCACTTTAATTCTCCGCTCCACTCCCACTCTGACCTCTCGGTCCTCGGCCTCTTACATTGTTCCAACGAAGCTCAACGTAAGCTCGAGGAACAGCACCTCATCTTTCGATTAGGCACTTTACAGCCTTCTGGACTCAACATCGGGTTCAACAATTTCAGATCATAACCTCGGCCCCTATTTTTTCAGACGGCAGCTGTTGTTGATCATTCCTCTATTCCCATTTACACCTCCTCTAGACCCATCCTTTGTTTCTTTACTTGTTCCATTTCCATCTCCTTTCGCCTCGCACCATCATCCCTTTTGTCATTTAATCTCTCCTGCCTTCCAGCCTATCACAGACCTTCCCTTTTGTTCTTTCCTCCCCTCCCCCCTTTCCCTGCCCCTACACTTGCTTAAAAACCTGTTCCATCTCCAGCTTTTTCCAGTTCTGACGAAAGGTCATCGACCTGAAACGTTAACTCTGTTTCTCTCTCCACAGATGCTGCCTGACCCGCTGAGTGTTTCCAACATTCTCTGTTTTTATTTCAGATTTCCAGCATCTGCAGTATTTTGCCTTTGTATCAATATAAAAGTAGTTTACATTTGATTGGAAAATGGGCATGTTACTGCTTGCTTTATTGAATTACCCAAGTACAGCAGATGTGGATGAAAAATACCAAAGTGAGATCACACATCCTGGCTGATAATATAAGACCTGCAGTGTTTTGCCATCTCATGGGGCATTTCCAGATTACAGAGGCCGTTTGGACCTTCCCAGGTCATTTCCAATAGTGATTGCATTTATCTTTCAGATAGATTCTGAAAACACTTAAGTTAGTCATGACTGCTATTCTGCAAGAGGAAGCTTTGGAAAGTTTCTAAAGTTCTTCCAAAACTACTCCAATCACAGCAGGTGGAAAATCTCTTGGAGATGGTTGCTTCTAATGTACTAAACAGTGGTTTCGTTGAAAATCATTAAAAAAAAATACTGTTCCAAATGCTAACATTGGCAATACAAGCTGTTCTTCACAACACTTGCAAAGCTGGAAGTGCAAGCATGTACATTTGATGACAGTGATGTTTCACAACTGGGCTGTTTGCCAAATATTGATCTGGTTTGTAAGCAAGACGTTTGAACGTAGTCACCCCATAACCTGTGAATATTGTACCACTGCTGCCTTCTACTTCAAAACAATGAAAATCTTCAAAATACCTATTCTATACAGGTAGGATTGAATGTGTGTAACTGGTAACAGCGGTTGTAGGTTCAAGTCCCCCCCCACTTCGCGTGTAATCTAAGCTGATAGTTCAGTATCGTAGAAAAGCAAATACTGCGGATGCTGGAAATCTAAAATAAAAACTGAAGATGCTGGAAATACTCAGCAGGTCAGGCAGCATCCGTGGAGAGAGAAACAGAGTTAACGTTTCAGGTCGATGACCCTTCGTCAGAACCTTCTGACGAAAGGTCATCAACCTGAAACGTTAGCTCAGGCCGCGATTTACCCTACTTCAGCGGGCGATGTCGGTGGCGGGTCTCGGCCCTGCTGCTTGTTCCATCCTGGCCTCCGAAATGACTTTCCGATGACTGTGCTTGTTAAACCTGCCCCATGCGTTTCCCGGCCAATTGAAAGAAGCAGGTCTGGCACGTCATCAGCTGGTCTCCTTAAAGGGACCATGTCCAAATTTATTTTGACATTTGAGCTGTCAGTGTTCTACAGCATTGAGGTGCTGCAAACACTGACAAGCACTGCACAGAGGTACAGGGCCGCGCCCAGGTTCTCCCATGATTTCCTCCATATGCTTATGGAGGGAGTCACAGCACGCAGGGAGGTCCTCTTCCCTTCCCATGGGTGGAAGCAACCTCCCCAGGACACCAACGCAGCCTGGTTGCACATTGCACAGGAGGGCACAAGCAGGGATGTGGGCAGGAGGACCTGGGTGCAGTGCTGCAAACGTTTCAATGATTTCAGTAGATCACGAAACGTTACTGCAAAGCCACACTCAACCTCATCCTGCTGTGCCTCTCATCACATCCCATCGCTCTGCCTTCCCTACTCTACTCCTGCACATCCTTACTACATTTATTGCTCATCCCTAGTTGCTCTGAGAAGGTGTTGTTGGGCCTCTTTTATAGTGATTCTTATACAACTGAGTGACAGGCTAGGCCACTTCAGAGGGCACTAAAGGTCAACCACATACTGTGGGTTAGAGTCGCATGTAGTGGTGACAGGTCCCCTCCCCCAAAGAACATTAGTGAAGCAACTTTTGCAATCAATTTTTTGGTGCAGACTCACAATGATCAGATTTACTAAATTCAAGTTCACAACTTGTCAGCGGGATTTGAACTCAATTTACAGGTTGCTAGTTTAGTACTGTAACCACTACATTACCATAAATGGGCATACACATAGTTACTCCAGTTCATTGAATATTCAGTTCATTGCTTTGGGGAGTTTCTGAGAGACAGGATGAGATGGTCTATAAATGCAGGCTTTTCTGTTTCTATATCATGCATGCCTCACAATGGCCTGGTGCTAGGCCATTAGATTTATTCCTTTTTTAAAACTTCTTTTCATCTCTCCTGCAGATGTTGGCTTTTGCTGAGGTCCTCTTCCACAGAGCTAGAAGTCTTCTGCTACCTTGACTAAGTGTCCAGTCTTTTTTTTAATTTGTTTATGGGATCAGGGTGTCGCTGGCAAGGCCAGCATTTATTGCCCATCCCTAGTTGCCCTTGAGAAGGTGGTGGTGAGCCGCCTTCTTGAACCGCTGCAGTCCGTGTGGTGAAGGTGCTCCCACAGTGCTGTTAGGGAGGGAGTTCCAGGATTTTGACCCAGTGACAATGAAGGATTGGCCGATATATTTCCAAGTTAGGATGATGTGTGACTTGGAGGGGAACTTGGAGGTGGTGGTGTTCCCATGTGCCTGCTGCCCTTGTCCTTCTAGGTGGAAGAGGTCGCGGGTTTGGGAGGCACTGCTGAAGAAGCCTTGGCGAGTTGCTGCAGTGCATCTTGTAGATGGTACACACTGCAGCCACGGTACGCCGGTGGTGGAGGGAGTGAATGTTTAAGGTGGTGGATGGGGTGCCAATCAAGCGGGCTGCTTTGTCCTGGATTGTGTCGAGCTTCTTGAGTGTTGTTGGAGCTGCACTCATCCAGGCAAGTGGAGAGTATTCCATCACACTCCTTACTTGTGCCTTAAGATGGTGGTAAGGTTTTGGGGAGTCAGGAGGTGAGACACTCACCACAGAATACCTAACCTCTGACCTGCTCTTGTTGCCACAGTATTTGTGTGGCTGGTCCAGTTAAGTTTCTCGTCAATGGTAACCCCCCAAGATGTTGATAGTGGGGGATTCGGCGATGGTAATTGTTATATCTCAAAAGTTTAATAACCTTGCTTGTATAACAATTAAAAGAGTACGCAGGAGACAGAGTTCAGTTAACAGCCATCACATTCCAGAATCTTCTCAACTCAATGCACTCTATTTCCCATAGTGCATTGCACATCCCAACTACGGTAAGCTATGTGGGACAATTCAAATACAACATTCAAAATACACAACATCTTCTCCCCTCTTACATTAGATGTCCCAATAGAACCACAAAATTTTTAAAACACAATAAAACACAATTTAAACAATTTTTAAAACACAATAAAACACAATAACCTGGGAGTGAGGGTAAACTTCCTCCAACCATGGCTATACCCATGGGGATTATTCTGCCCCAGATAAAGGGTAAGCCTCTGAACTATAAGTTCAAACGTATAGGGGCCCGCCGCTCTCTGGTAGGATACCGGCGGTCAACCTGGCTCTCCAGTTCATTGTCTCTCACAGGTGACGTCAACACAGGTGTAGGCGGCTGAGGTGCCTGTACACAGGTCTCCCTTGCTGATGAGATAGTGGCTGAAGCGGCTGCTTCCTCAGAAGGTGAGCCTCTCGGTGTAGAAGGCGGATGACCCACAGTGTTACCCAATGGCAGATAAACTGCTTTTGGTGGTTCAGTGGGTGTTGCTGCACTTTGTAGAAGCTGATCGGTGTGTCTCTTCCAGACAATGTCCTTGGGTATCTGTACAGTGTAGGATACTGGACCAGTCTGTGCAATAACAGTAGCAGGAACCCACTTAGGTCCACCACTGTAGTTCCGTGCCAACACATGTTCACCTGGACTGAAGACTCTGTCTTTGGAGCGTTGTTCACGTCACTTGACCTGCTTGTCCTGCTGATACTGTACCACGTCTTTCACCTTTGGCGGTTTCAGCAGGTTGAAGTTGGTTCGTAGCTCTCTTTTGAGCAGTAGAGTGGCAGGTGATGCTTTTGTGGTCGCATGTGGTGTGTTCCTGTAACTCAACAGGAAACTATTCAGGCGCTGATGAAGCGTGCCCTGGCCTTGCGATGCCTTTAGAGAGTGTTTCATGGTCTGAACAAACCTCTCAGCTAGACCACTGGTCGCAGGGTGGTATGGTGCAGCCCTGAAATGTTGTACGCCATTCACCTGCAGGAATGTAGCCATTTCTTGTGATACCCACTGTGGACCGTTGTCTGAGACAAGTTGCATCGGAGATCCAAATCGGCTAAACACCTCACCTAACTTCTCGATGGTCTTCTCAGCGGTGGTGGACCTCATTATAACAACATCTGGCCACTTACTGTGCGCATCAACAGCCACCAGGAACATTCTCTCCTTGAATGGACCTGCAAAGTCTACATGAATGCGGTGCCATGCTTCCTCCGGAAAGTCCCAGGGGTGAAGAGGTGCAAGCTGTGGCACATTACGAACTCTCTGACATGAGGAACAGGTTTTAGCTTTGTCCTCAATTTGTCCATCCATACCCGGCCACCAGAAGTAGCTCCTCGCTATTTCTTTCATACGAACCATTCCGCAGTGTCCGGAGTGTAGTTGCTGTAACACTGGTTTCCGTAGCGATGGTGGAATAACCACTCTACTCCCCCACAGCAAACATCCAGACTGCACCGACAGTTCGTTTCTCCTTAAGAGATATGGTTTCAGGTTTGGGTCATCGCTGTCAAGCTTGCCCCTGATGATAATGTCCAGCACTGCAGACAACACCGGGTCGTTTCTGGTGTTTCGTCGGACCTGTGTCGAAGCAACAGGCGCGTTCTCCACCTGCCTAAAATAGCAGATGTCCATGCTACACGTCATAGGCTTGGTGACAGGCAGCAGCAACCTGGAAAGACCGTCGGCGTTGCCGTGCAGGTCAGACTTGTGATATCTAATGTCAAAGGTGTGTGCAGACAACAGCAGTGCCCACCTTTGCATTCTGCTCGCAGCAAGTGACGGAATCCCTGTATGTGGCCCGAAGATGGTCGTGAGAGGGCGGTGATCTGTTAGTAGGGTGAACTGTCTCCCGTACAAATATTGGTGAAACTTGCAAACGCCAAAAACGATGCTCAGTGCTTCTCGTTCTATTTGGGCGTAGTTAGTTTCAGCTCTGTTCAAAGTCCTAGATGCGAATGCTATCGGCTTCTCTTCTCCATTTGGCATGATATGAGAAATGACTGCTCCCACACCATATGACGATGCATCGCAAGCTAACTGTATTGGTAATGAAGGGTTAAAATGCGTCAAAGCCTCTGACTTCAGGAGCGTGTCCTTTGCTGTCATGAACGCCTCCTGGCACTTGTTAGTCCATTCCCACTTCTTGTCTTTACATAGCAACCAATGCAGCGGCCTCAGCATCGAGGCTAGGTTCGGTATGAACCGTCCATAGTAGTTCAGTAACCCTAGAAAAGGATGCAGCTGGCTGATATTTTCAGGTGCTGGGGCATCCACGATTGCCTTGGTCTTGGACGGTGCCTTGTGAAGGCCTGTGGCATCGATCACATGACCGAGGTACTCAACTGATGCCTGAAAAAAATCGCATTTATCCCTGCGAACTCTGAGTCCATAATCCCTCAGTCTCTGTAGCGTTGTGTCCAAGTTACGCAGATGGTCTTGGTCATCACACCCAGTAACTAAGATATCATCTAAATAGCACTGGACTCCAGGCAATCCACTAAGGATCTGGTCCATAGCACGTTGGAAAAGCACTGGAGCTGATGTAATTCCCAAAGGGAGTCGACGATACCTTGTGCGTCACAATAGTCAGCATTTCTCGTGACTGCTCATCCACATACATTTGCAGGTAGGCTTGACAGAGGTCGATTGTGCTAAACTTCTGGCCCCCAGCAAGTCCCGCAAACAAATCATCAATATGGGGAAGCGGATATTGCTCCGCTGACAATACAGGGTTAACAGTTACTTTAAAATCTCCACATATCCTAACTCCACCCCCTTTCTTGAGCACTGGTACGATGGGCGTTGCCCATTCACTCACGCTGACTGGTTCTAGTACTCCGCTTTCAACTAGGGCTTCTAAGTCAGCCCCGACTTTTGGTCTGATGGCATAAGGTACGGGTCGTGCCTTCATGAATTTGGCTTTGCTATCCTGCTTAATACGAAGCTTCACAGTAATATCTTTCATGCTACCCAGTTCTCCATTAAAGGCATGTTTCTTTAAGATGTCGGGTAAGCCTGGATCATTGTGTGACATCATGTAGACTGATGACCAGTCTAATTTTATTCTCTCCATCCACGAACATCCCAGCAGGGAGGGGTAGTCTCCTTTAACTACGTAGAGTGGTAACTTCCTAGTTTGTCCATTCAACTGAACTGTGACCTCAGTGATACCTCTCACAGTTACTCCTTCACCGGTATATGTCTTTAACACTATGTTAGCTGGTCGAAGTAGAAGGTGCTTTAATGTCTTTTTGTAGACTGTCTCTGACATAAGAGATACTGCTGTCCCGGTATCGATCTGCATTCGCACAGGCTGCCCCTCTAGCAAGGGTGAGACCCAGTAGCCATGCGAATCCCCAGCTACAGTCAGCACGTTCAGTAATAGTTCCTCCTCTGAAGTGTCACTTGCCTCTGTTTTGTTCTGTTCTACAGAGCGGACATGCTTCTTTGTCTTTTGTCTGAATGTTTTTTTTCTTCCTTCCGTCTTTGACGTTTTCTCTGTGTCCTTTTTATTTCTGCATGCGCGCTGAATATGTCCCTTTTTACCACAGCTGTGGCAATCCATGTCCACACACCAGCATGCAGACGCAAGATGCCCCGTTTTGCCACAACGGAAGCATGGCCCTTGGCTCTCTGTTCTTACTTTGTGCACTTTTTCTGTTGCACCCAACTGTTGAGCTTCCTTAGCTGCCAATTCCATGGAAATTCTGATTTCAATGGCCTTTTGTAGAGTCAGATTACTCTCCGTTAATAGTCTCTTCTGTATGGCTTCAGTTCTCATACCACACACTAGCCTGTCTCTTATAGTATCATTTAGCACGTCATTAAACTCACAGTGCTCTGATAGTCTTTTTAGTGCAGCTACAAACATGGTCACTGTTTCTCCTTCTTCCTGGTTACGCCTGTGGAACCTAAACCTCTCAGCTATGACTAGGGGTTTGGGTGAAAAATGCCCTTTTAGTATCTCCACAATTTCGCTATATTGTTTAGTCCCTGGTTTATCTGGATGCACTAAAGTATGCAAAAGATTGAAAGTCTTTGGTCCCATCACACTTAACAATGTAGGTACTACTTTGTTCCTTCCAATGTCATTTGCTTGTGTGAAGTATTCAAATCGTTCTGTGTATGAGCTCCATTGTTCGACATTCTCATCAAACGGTCCAATGTTACCGATAATTCCAGCCATTTTCCTTCTCTCAGGCTCTTAATTATCATTCACTAAGGATTCTTCCAATGTTGAACTCAACTAAAATCACTATCAGTTATTTAGTGTTTCAATTCACAGATCGTTTCACAGTTGAATAAATGTCCTTCCCGATTTACTCACTGCTTTTCCTCCCCTTCCTCAAGTCGTTAGTACCTTATACGTCATCTCGTCTTCCCGCCATTGCAAGCTCCTTTATCCTCGAGCCAGCCTCACTTTAATTAACTATCCACGGCAAAAATAACAGTTTTAACACGTAAAACCCGACTATCTTCCACACAGCAGAGCCACGTAAGTTCAGGCGTCCTCGTCGCCACTTTTGTTATATCTCAAGAGTTTAATAACCTTGCTTGTATAACAATTAAAAGAGTACGCAGGAGACAGAGTTCAGTTAACAGCCATCACATTCCAGAGAATCTTCTCAACTCAATGCACTCTATTTCCCATAGTGCATTGCACATCACAACTACGGTAAGCTATGTGGGACAATTCAAATACAACATTCAAAATACACAACAGTAATGCCATTGAATGTCAAGGGGAGGTGGTTAGACTCTCGCTTGTTGGAGATAGTCATTGCCCGGCACTTCTGTGGTGCGAATGTTACCTGCCACTTATCAGCCCAAGCCTGAACGTCGTCCAGGTCTTGTTGCATGCAGGCATGGACTGCTTCATTATCTGTGGAGTTGTGAATGGCGCTGAACACTGTGCAGTCATCAGCGAACATCCCCATGTGTGAGCAGAGGCAAGGGGGTAGATCTTGGCTTAGAGCTGTGGATGCTCAGGCCTTGAGTATATTCAAGGCTGAGATCGATAGATTTTTGGGGCTTGAGGGGAATCTAGGAATATGGGGATCGGGCGGGAAAGTGGAGTTGAGGTCGATGATCAGCCATGATCTTATCGAGGGGCTTTTTGGCCCACTCCTGCTCCTAATTCTTATGTTCTTATGATAGTGTAGAATAGGTGATAGCGAGTTGACTGTCAACCCTTTTGCACTATCTCACAAAGCCAAGATCGCCCCCAATGAGCTATTTAATCATAGAGGGAAACACAGCACAGCCCAACCCTGTTGTCATTTGACATGTACACATTGGGCCTGAATTTGCCATCAGAGGCTTCCCGCGGGCCGATACCTCCGATCATCAAATTATCTACGCATTTACCCGGTGGTCCGGGAGATACGGAGACTCGCGATCCTGGGCCTCTCCTGGTAGAAATGCGTAGAGACCCACGTGATCCCAGGGGCGCAGGCGGTTCGCAAGCACCCCTGGGATCACGTGGGCCGGCCCACCCAATGGGAGAAAGGAATCCCCATTCATACTTCTGACAGTTCCGTATGTACGGAACTGTCATACGTATGAATGGGGATCACTTAGAAAATACACAAACGCATGAAATAATTTTTTTAAAATTAAATACATAAAATTAATTAAAATGGCATTTAATTAAATATTTTAAACAAAAATTTAATTTTTTGAATTTAAAAAAAATATATTTTAACGGGGCTAAAAATAAACTTACCTTATTGGACAGGGTTTTTAATGTATAAATGAGTGATGAAATTTTATTCTTCTATTTTTTAAAACTCTTAGGGGGAAAAATTCAGTTGTTTGCGCCTCCCGTTAGCGCCTTAATGGGGCGCAAAGCAACTAGCGCCCGGGCGCGGCGATGTTTGCGCCGCTTGCGAAATTAACTAGACATTTTGCAGTGGTGCTAAACACTACCGCCACGATCTCCTGCGCCGGCAGGTTGTGACGTCAGTTGAATGCGCAACGCCCCGTTAGCGCCCCAGACCGGATATTGAGTGGCGCCCCCTGCCTTACTGCCTGCCGTTAGCAACGACAGGTTGAGGGGAGCGTTTTGCAGTCGGGAAGGGACTGGGGGAGCGCTATTTAAAGGTGACCGCTTCCTGCCTTTTTTTGTCGGTGACATTTTTGCACCATGCATTCTGAGAGAGAGAGAGAGACTTCTGGAGAGATTCAACGCTGTGTGAAGGAGTTTTGAGTACTGAGCAGCACTTTGCAGGTTCATTTTGATTTGTCCTTCCTTGCTTCGCCAGCGCTCTGAGGTAGCGCCTCGCTCCTCGGCCTCTGCGCCTTAAGACAGGTGTGAAGCGCCTGATTTAGTGCTCCAATCACCTCCAGGGGCAATAAAAACCAAGTTTGCTGTCGGAGGCGATAATTAGCACCAGGCGCTAAACTTTGCACACGGCCGATAATGGCGCCCCAAACGGGGCGATACTGAATTTTTCCCCCTTATGTTGGTAAAAGCAGGCCTTACACCTGCTTTTTCCAGGCATAAGAATTTCACGTCCTTTCAGCTGGCGGAACTTGGGCAAATAGCGCAACTCTCCACCCGCAGAGGCCCGTCTTCCGGGGATGCGGATTGACAGATCGCAAGTGCCGGGTATTAGCGCGTGCGCTTCGCGTGCCTAATCCTGGAACTTGCGCGGTCACTACGGGCGCGGGCGCACCTTGTACGCACCCGTGGGGGTCGCAAAATACGGCCCGTTAATATTTTCTACCAGGGATTACTGGGTAGCAATCAAGAGTGGAATCCTGGCTTATTTTTTCCCCTTTTCCTAGCCCAGGATTGCTGAGGCCGATTGTAATGGCCCTACTCCTGACCCTGTTGAAGTAAGCACCAGATGGGAATTGAGCCTCCTGGTTTGTGAGGTTTACTGCCACACGGGGTTCTGCTTTGACCAACGAGGTTAGCAGGGAGCTAATTATGAAGTAATCAATGTAAATTTATCAAGTTATAATCCAACATTGGTTACCAGAAAATAAGTCAGGACAAATAATCAATCACCGTTTTTAAATTTTGTAATATATCTTGAATAATTAATTACTGACATTTCGTTAAAGCTCTGTGTACAGAATTGTAACCAATTTCTTAATGTGACGTTATTAATTTCAGATAAAGAATAGTTATGAAAAATCTACAAATGCAATTTATTGCCACGAGTACATCACCAATCAATATCAACTCAGTCTCAGACTCCAGCACAACAACAACTGGGGCATTTATAGAGCGTCTTTATCGTGGGAAAATGTCCCAAGGAGCTTCACAGGAGCGAAATCGGGTGGAAATTGGCACTGAGCCAAAGGGGCAATGGATTTGTTATAAATATTTTAACATTTAATAGATTTTCTTTCAAGGATCACAACACGGTATCAGACACTAAAAGTGAAGTGTTGTCATTTGTGATTTGAGTACTTGGGTAACTTAATAGTGCAGAGTGACGATTATCTGATGTTTCCCTTGCTTACAGCAATAAACCTTAATGGGAACCCTACATGGATCGGGACAGCAAGAAAAGTCTTAAACAGAGGTCCTAGTGTAATAGCAGAACATTTTTTAAATTAGCCCCTCGCCTCCCCCCCTCCCAATTTGCCCCTTGAAGGGGTTAGGGTTAGGGCTTGGCTCGGGCCCCACAGCTGCCAGCTGCTCATTGATACCATCCTTCAGTACGAGCCCCGATGGTCAGCCGCCTGATTGTAGGAGGCAGCTGTCCTCACCTCAAGGCAGTGTGTGCACACCTTCCAGCAGGGCTGGCTGTCAGGAACAGGGCCCCTGGCTGACCACTCCCGTCTCTAACCCAGGGGTGCTGAGATACGGTTGACATCCCTACTGCCACCCTGACGGTGATCCACAAATTGAGATCACACTGGGGATGGAACCTGAGATCTTACCAGTTTGTATGGCTTAGTTTCACATCCGGCAGCACTACAACAACAGCTCTTGGTCTCCATATTATAAAAGGACACAGAGGCATTGGAGAAGGTGCAAAAAAATTTACAAGGATGATACCAGAAATGAAAGGTTGTAACCATCAAGAAAGACTGAACAGGGGGTCTTTTCTCTAGAAAACAACATTCTGAGAGGTGACCTGATAGAGGTCTTTAAGGTAATTTGATAGGGAAGAAGTGGAGACCAAGACTAAGGGGAATCAATATAAGAGAGTCACTAATAAATCCAATAGGGAACTCAGGAGAAACGTCTTTACCCAGAGAGTGGTGAGAATGTGGAACTCGCTGCCACAGGGAGTGGTTGAGGCGAATAGTATAGTTGAATTTAAGGGTAAGTTAGATAAGCATATGAGGGAAAAAGGAATAGAAGGGTTGGCTAATAGGGTTAGTGTGGAGCATAAACGCATAGACCACCTGGGCCAAATGGCCTGTTACTGTGCTGTAGACTCGATGTTGACATGAATCTTGTTATTCATGTGGAAATGACTTATGAAATAATACTGGGCAGCCTGCTGGTGGCGCTGTCCAGGGAGAGTATAAATACTTGGACATGGGCCCAGCTTGCTCAGAACATTCTTTTACAGGAACTAGTGAAGGACACAACTAGATCCCCATGTTGTAAAACAGTTGATTAAAGCTTTGTTTAACGCTTAGACCAAGTGCTTAGTAGTTTTCTTATGTCAGATGTAACTTGATGTAACTTGCTCTTATATAGCACGCTTAACACAGGAAAACATCCCAAGGTGCTCATAGGTGCGCAAGGAAAAAATGGACGCCAAGCCAAAGAAAGAAATATTAGGAGAGATGACCAAAAGCTTGGTGAAAGAGATGGGGTATTAAGGAGGGTCTTAAAGGAGGAGAGAGAAATAGAAGGACAGACGGGTTTACAGAGAGGACTCCAGAGCATGGGGCCTAGGCGGTTGAATGCACAGTTGTCAATGGTGGAGTGAAGTGAAGAGGGATGAACAAGATACCGAGTCCATTTGTATCCCCTAACATGCCCTCTGAAGAATTACCTGGAATGGAGTCCATCAGTGGCGAAACCAGTGGGGTGATCGGGGCCATCACAAACCCCAATAACGCCCTCCCCCGCCCCTGAACTCGCCCCTCCTCCAATCACTTTGAGGTCAGCCAATTTTGTCTGCCAGGACTCGGCCAAAACCGACTGCAAATAATTTACTCTCTTAACTTTCAAGTTCACGATCACGATCGCGCTGTCATTTTGAGTCTGAGGCGAACGGCAACACGACATTGGGGGATGCCCTCGTGGGTGCACTGTGCACTCCGGTCTGCCTCCAATTTCCTGAGAAACGGAAGCAGAGCTCTGTTGGGACGAGGAGGCAGAGGGCTGGCACTTCACACAGGCCCCCAGTTGCCTCGCCTCAAGGTTTTCCTCTGGGAGCCAAACCTGGACTTCGACCCCTCCAATCCTTTGACCTTAGCTCCACCCCTGGAGTCCCATATGTCCAGAAATATATCCGTCCCTAAATGAACGGCATGTGTTGTTCTGTCCTTTTCTATCTTGTAACACAGAGATTAATCTATATATTGGTTGATTGTCGGTGGCCTGGTTTCAAGCAACTCAGAATGATGTACAATACTTGCACATGTTGACCAGCAGGGTTTTATATGCGTCAGCCTTACTCTAAATATTTTACTATTAATTTTTCTGAAACACATCTGTCTGTTAAAGTTTATGGCAAACCAAGTTATTAAATCAGCAAGCAACAGCTGAATGCTGTCATAACGGGCAGCACGGTGGCATAGTGGTTAGCACTGTTGCCTCACAGCGCCAGGGGCCCGGGTTCGAATCCGGCCTCGGGCGACTGTCTGTGTGGAGTTTGCACATTCTCCCCATGTTTGCGTGGGTTTCCTCCGGGTGCTCCGGTTTCCTCCCACAGTCCAAAGATGTGCGGGTTAGGGTGATTGGCTATGATAAATTGACCCTTAGTGTTAGGGGGATTAAATACGTGGGGTTACGGGGATCGGGTGGGATATGTGTCGGTGCAGGCTCGATGGGCCGAAATGGCCTCTATCTGCACTGTGGGGTTTCTGTGATTCTGTGATTTCTGTGATAAGTCCTGAACAAAATATCACTGGTTAGCCCTGTTAGCAGGTTAAAACAACACAGATATGTGAGCAGAATAAGTCAAGAAAAGAAATTCCTCCTAATAATATGAAAATTATGTATTAAAGAGGAACTTTATGGCTGGGTTTGTACATTTTAAAGGGAGAAAATGTACTATTTAGGGAGATAGTAAAATAATTGGTATCATCCTGAATCATAGAACCTTGGAATGACACAGCACGGCAGGAGGCCATTTGGCCCCTCGTGCCTATGCCGGCTCTTTGGTAGAGCTACCCACTCCCCCTGCTCTTTCCCCATAGCCCTGTAATTTTTTCCTTCCAGTATTTATCCAATTCTCTTTTGAAAGTTACTATTGAATCTGCTTCCACCGCCCTTTCAGGCAGCGCATTCCAGATCACAACAACTCGTTGTGTAAAAACGTCTTTCCTCGTGTCGCCCCTGGTTCTTTTGCCAATCGTCTTAAATCTGTGCCCTCTGGTTACCAATGCTGCACCCCACCCCCCCCCCCCCGCTACTGGAAACAGCTTCCCTTTATATACCGTGTCAGCTGTGGCTCAGTGGGTAGCACCCTTGCCTCTGAGTCAGAAGGTTGTGGGTTTAAGTCCCACTCCAGGGACTTGAGCACAAAAAGCTAGGCTGGCACTGCAGTGCAGTGCTGAGGGAGTGCTGCACCATCAGAGGTGCCATCTTTCGGATGAGATGTTAAACCGAGGCCCTGTCTGCTCTCTCAGGTGGACGTAAAAGATCCCGTGGCACTATTTCAAAGAAGAGCAGGGGAGTTCTCCCCGGTGTCCTGGGCCAATATTTATCCCTCAATCAACATCACTAAAACAGATTATCTGGTCATTATCACATTGCTGTTTGTGGGAGCTTGCTGTGTGCAAACTGGCTGCCGTGTTTCCTACATTACAACAGTGACTACACTGCAAAGAGTACTTCATTGGCTGTAAAGCGCTTTGAGACATCTGGTGGTCGTGAAAGGCGCTAGAGAAATGCAAGTCTTTCTTTTATTTACTATATCAACACCATTGATTATATAATAACAAGTAGATGAGCATCTAGGGAAGGCCACACATGGTCTTTGTATCAGTGACTGAAACAAGCATGACTGCTGTATGCCTGAGTGTGATCACTTACATTATACTATTGCGTAAAGGCCAGCTAGCATTTTAATATCTCCACAAGGAAATCCTTACTAACTGATCTGGCAAGATGTTTAATCGGAAATTCTGTAAGGAAGACCTCCCGATGGGTTTTTGGGTAAGTTCCTTACTGGGGAGGAGATCACGTCTTATAAAAGGTAGGTGAAATACCAGGTAATATAAGCACGGTCAATGTGCTCTCCTGGACTAGTTTTCGACTGCCTAAGGGGGTCAGAGAGGAATTTTACAGATTTTACTGTCCCTCATTGGCCTTGGGTTTTTATCCGTGTTTCTGTCTCTCCCGGGAGGCTGCTGGTGGATAGGGTGGTGTCTAATCACGATGCTTCGAGCCTCACGACTGTGTGGAGCAGTCTTGCTGGACCAGATGGTCTTTCCCTGCCCGTCTTTATTGTTTGTTTGTAAAAGCAGCACCTGGTCGATACGGAAACTGCAGAGGTCTCGACATGTCAATGAGGCAATCTGCGGTCTGTGCTCAGTTGGCTAAATTCTCTAATTTTTCTCTAAATTAAAACTGAAAAATTAGAGGCAGACCTTTCAGGTGTGAAGTTAGGAAGCACTTCTACACACAAAGGGTGGTAGAAGTTTGGAACTCTCTTCCACAAACGGCAATTGATGCTGGGCCAATTGTTAATTTTAAATCGGAGATTGATGGATTTTTGTTAACCAAAGGTATGAAGGGATATGGGCCAAAGGCGGGTATACGGAGTTAGGTCACAGATCAGCCATGATCTCATTGAATGGCTGAACAGGCTCGAGGGGCTGTTCCTGTGTTCAGCTGGTCTTAGTCTGGGGCAATGGTAAGGAGATTACGGTTTGATCTCAGCGCTGCTGGAGTTGGACAGGGCAATTACCCAGCGTTGCCAGTCCTGGTTGCTGCTCAGCACAGTGTAATAACTCCTTTTGGAAAGTGGCAGGAGTGACGCAGGTGAGAAGAATAAACAAATGTTGGCCTTTATTGCAAGGGGGTTGGAGTATAAAAGCAGGGAAGTCCTGCTACAATTGTAAAGGTATTGGTGAGACCACACTGACATGAATCAGTCATTCATGAAAGAAAGACTTATGAAATAATACTGAGCGGCCTACGGGTGGCGCTGTCCATGGAGAGTATAAATACTCGGGCACGGGCCCAGCTTGCGCAGGACATTCTTAACAGGAACTAGTGAAGGACACAACTAGACCTACATGTTGTAAAACAGTTGATTAAAGCTTCGTTTAATGCTTAGACCAAGTGCCTAGTAGTTTTCTTACGTCACACACCTCGAGTACTGTGTACAGTTTTGGTCTCCTTATTTAAGGAAGGATATGCTTGCATTGGAGGCAGTTCAGTGAAGGTTGATTCCTGAGATAAGGGGGTTGACTTATGCAGAAAGGTTGAGCAGGTTGGGCCAATACTCATTGGAATTTAGAAGAATGAGAGGTGATCTTATTGAAACATTTAAGATACTGAGGGGGCTCGACAAGGTAGATGGAGAGAGGATGCTTCCCCTCGTGGGGAAATCTAGAACTCGGGGGCATAGTTTCAGAATAAAGGGTCGCCCTTTTAGAACTGAGATGAGGAGGAATTTCTTCTCTCAGAGGGTCGTAAATCTGTAGAATTTTCTGCCCCAGAGAGCCGTGGAGGCTGGGTCATTAAATACATTTAAGGTGGAGATAGATAGATTTTTACAAGATAAGGGAGTGAAGGGTTATGGGGAGCGGGCAGGGAAGTGGTTTTGAGCCCAAGATCATTGAATGGCGGAGCAGGCTTGAGGGGCCAAGTGGCCTATTCCTGCTTCTATTTCTTATGTTCTTATGTTCTCCCCTCCTCCCAAGGCTGGCCAACAACATGCGAATCCTCCCGCAAGCAGGAGTGGTCACTTGGTATGGGGATCAGGCGGGAAAGTGGAGTTGAGGTCGAAGATCAGCCATGACCTTATTGAATGACGGAGCAGGCTCGAGGGGCCGTGCGGCCGACTCCTGCACCTAATTCTTATCTTCTTATATTTTTATGTTGAGCAAGGTACCAGAGGCGTCCCAGCACCTTTCTAACTGCACCCCAGCTTCTTCAGAAGACAAGGGGAGAAGATGAAGAAAGAAATCCCATCAGGTCACTCACAGAACATTTTTAGGCTTTCCTTTCAATCAAATCCTAGGACCGTAAGTATCTTCTTCTTAGGCAGTCCCTCGGAACTGAGGATGACTTGCTTCCACATTAAAAATGAGTTCGCAGGTGACTGATGAGTCCAATGCGGGACCTACAGTCTCTGTCACAGGTGGGGCAGACGGTGGTTGAAGGGGCGGGTGGGTGGGGTGTTTGGGTTGACGTGCGCTCCTTGCGCTGCCTGCGCTTGGCTTCCGCTTGCTCCCGGCGAAGAGACTCGAGGTGTTCGGCGCCTTCCCGGATGCTTCTACTGAATAAGTATATATTCAATAGGAATTTGACAATGGCCCAGAAATTCGGGTCGGGGGCTTCCCGCGGGTGCAAGCCTCCGACCTGCACTTACCTAGCGCGCCGGCCGTTGTGCTGTGCGCCCGCGTGGGTTTGGGATCCTAGGCCTACTCCAACTGCCGACGCGCAGTGCTTGCGTATCCCAGGGGCGCAGTTAGTTCAAAGCGTCCCCTGGGATCACGTGGGCCATGGAGAGCCAATGATAGCAGGGAATCTGTATTCATAGATTTGACAGGAAGAGCTGTCAATCTATGAATAGAGTTCGGCCCCAAAACACAACTAAAACTTCAAATACACTTTTTTTTAATCACATTTTTAAACTAACTATAAATTACATAAAATAACTATTTTAAACAATAATTTAAGTTTTTGAAAAAATTAATTACAGTTTCTAATGGGGCTAAAAATAAACTTACCTTTCTTTAAAGTATTTAAAAATAATAAACCTGTGGAAAAAATGTTTTAATTTTACTTAATTCACCACTTACCTTGTTAAAAGCAGGCCTTGCATCTGCTTTTTAAAAGCGTAGCTGCTGGAGACTTGCCCTCCCGGAGAACCCTGTAAAAAAAACGGAAGTTCCAGGCGGACGCGCTGCCTCTTCGGCGCACGCGTTCGACCTGTGAACCCCTTCCTTCAAGGGAACGGAAGTTCCGGTTTCCCGCGCATGTGCAGTGCATGCACGAAACCGGCATTTCGTTGGGCCTACGTGTGAGTACCCAGCGCGTACTCACCCGGGGGGACCCGAATTTCTGGCCCAATGTGTATATATATTTATATTTATTATATATATATATATATAATCACCTATTTCACAACATTCCCGAAACCCTGTGCTTTTTTTCCCCAGGCGGTCTCCCCCACCCACCCCGCTCCTCCCCCCCCTTAAAAAGAATCCTTATTTCAAATGCATATATTAATTTCTGTGTCTTTCTTTCAGTCAGTATTTTATTTTTCATTGTCAGGCATACACAGGTTTGGGAATCCCGCCCCACCCCCCCTGAGTACAACAAGGCAATCTATTGAAAATGTTGAATGACCCTCATGCTTATAATGACAGATCTGGTGAACACCAGACATTAAAGGCTCATTGTCATCCTGTCAGCCATCTGGACGCTTGTGTGCTTTTTTGCAACAGGCCAGACTGTTTCCACTGGCGATAGCATCAAAACAGCGTCACAGACAGCACAAGCACACTGCTGTGCACATGTAGAGGCCGATGGGCCCGACGGGACTGTGCCAGCTTACATCATTTCTCTGAAATAACATTCTTTTTACAAAAGGTAACCAGGCTGGGGGATTTAAAATGGTCCAAAAAACATGTCGAGTCTATAAATCACACCGCAGTAATGTTTCCTCCCTGCGTCTCACTCTCCAGACTGGGTGCGCTGTTTGTAAACAGAACAACTAGAAACTCTGAACGGCGCACAGGTCTTAAAAAGGAGAGGAACTACACACAAGACGTCTTGCCACGTCAGGGCTAATTAATGGTCAGGCAGTTTGCTGAAGTGTTTGCACCGACACCTGGGACGAGCCATCATAATATCCACTAATCCCCCTTGTGGATTCTAATCCTGATTCTTCCAGACCTGCTGCTAATGTTGGTCAGCAACGCTGCGGGGAGGGAGGGAGGGAGGGGACACGTGTAAAACCTTTACTCGCCGAAACCACCTTGATCAGCTTCTCACCGCAGCAAATCCTGGTTAAAGGCCGCCGATGGGAGCAGCACCTTTGGCACGAGCTCCACACGCTGATGTCATTTTCCTGCGTGCGAGCTCCTGCTGGGGTGGAAACCAGGAGCAGCTGGGTGGTTGTTGTCGTCGGTGTTTTCTACCCCCTTACAGAAAGCATTTTAATGGCCTGCGTCGCCGCGACGTGTGGAATGTTCGTTTAACAAAAGCTTAACGACGAGCTAACGGGAAGCTCAGTTCCAACCTTGTCCTTTCCAACTCAGCTATTGTTGGTTTAGTATTACAGCAGAGCACGACTTTTGTCCAGTGTTGTATTGTTTAGAGATTTAGGAGTGAAGCACACAGCGTTTGTGGATCATTGATGTGCCATATTAGCACCAGTGTTTGTTTAGGAGAGTACAGGTTAGATCCTAAATCACATAAGTAATAAAGACAGAATTGCATTTCTATAGCGCCTTTCATGACCTCAGAACGTCCCAAATTGCTTCACAGCCAATGAAGTACTTTTGAAGTGGAGTCACTGTTGTAATGTAGGAAACGCTGCAGACAATTTGCACACAGCAAGCTCCCACAAACAGCACTGTGATAATGACCAGATCATCTGTTTTAGTGATGTTGATTGAGGGAGAAATATTGGCCCCAGGACACCGGGGAGAACTCCCCTGCTCATCTTCGAAATAGTGTCATGGGATCTTTTACGTCCACCTGAGAGAGCAGACGGGGCCTAATAAATATATAATCACAGCTCCTCATATGACTTAGTGGGAAAAGGCACTGCGTAGTGTCGTGTTAAGACATACAGACCAGAAGGTCCCAGATTCAATTCCTATTTAGTGCTGAGTTGGCTGTTATGTTGGGTGGAGTGCTAGTATTGGCCTCAGTACCTCTGGCTTCATGACTGAAAAATCAACCGGTAAGTTGGCTTCTGATCGCTATCCAGTGACCCTCGTTGAAAAGCGCGCAAGTATGGGCTTAGTGCGAGAAAGAATTGGTCAGGTCTACCCTCCATGGTTGAAGAGCTTGGTGACACAGCACTGGATATAGTCACACATGGAATGGTCCGTGGGGCGGTCTGTGCCAGTCGAACCATTGGTAACTTGCATTCACCTTCAAACTAACAGGGGAAAAGCAAAAACCACATTGTCAAATTACACTTTGAATGAAGGCCAGACTTATGTGCTGCAGGCCAAACATGCCCTGGTGAGTAACGCGGCAAATCAATAAGAGCACGCTCAACTTCAACGCCTAAATTCCCAATACAGCAACAGCAATTAAGTGTGGAAAAATTGTGTACACAGTCCTCGACTGTCCTGTCATCCAAAAGGAATTAAAAAAAGATTTACATTTCTCCAGCGCCTTTCATGACCTCAGGACGTCCCAAAGCACTGTACAGCCAATGAAGTACTTTTTGAAGTGTAGTCACTGTTGTAATGTAGTAAAGGCAGCAGCCAATTTTCTGCACAACAAGCTCCCACAAACAGCAATGTGATAATGGCCAGATAATCTGTTTTCGTGATGTTGATTGAGGGATAAATATTGACTAGGACACCGGGGATAACTCCCCTGCCCTTCTACGAAATAATGCTGTGGGATCTTTTACATCCACCCGAGAGGGCAGACGGGGCCGCGGTTTAACGTCTCATCCGAAAGACGGCACCTCCAACAGTGCAGCGCTCCCTCAACACTTGCAATGGAGCGTCAGCCTAGATTTATGTGCTCAAGTCTCTGAAGTGGGACTTGAACCCACAACCTTCTGACGCGGAGGTGAGAGAGAGTGCTGCCCACTGAGCCACGGCTGACACGTGGAGAATGAAGGATGCACAGTGGTAGGTGAGATGTAAAAGAGAAAGCAAACAGGAACAAGATAAATATCTTTTGCATGTATCCAAAAACCCCGTTTAATAGTGACTTAAAATTGCAAAGTAATTTTTAATAAGCAAAAGCAGAATATGAGGCAAACAATTTGAAACTCCCTTTTGCTTGCGTGATTTGTTCTGTGAAAATGTATTTTATTTCTCCTTTTCTTCAATATTCCTTTTGTGTTCCTCTCAGAGATGAAGTCGTCCCCACCGCCCACAGCAACATTCCCAGAGACTACACACTGCCCTAGTCTCACCTACTCACAGTGCTCAGTAAGCCCCCCGACCTACCCTCAGCGCTTTCTGCCTACGAAAGACCCTGGCCCAGAGTCTTAATGAGCAGTGCTACCAAAATAAGCAAATACTCTCAATGTTTCTGATGTACCATGGACCAAGAAAGGCTGTAAACATTGCTGGATTCTATTTATAAAAACTGCAAATGGAAAAGAAAAATTCCAGTAAATACTGTATTTATTCTTGTGGGTATGAACATGTGGAATTGTTCCATGTTGCTGTAGATTTGTATTGTCAATAGAAAGAAATGGATAAATCAGAAAACTGCAAGGAAGACATACTGAAAGAAAAATCCAGCTACGGACCAAGAGCTGGAAAGTGGGATTAGGCTGGATGGCTCTTTACGGCCAGCACAGATATGATGGGCTGAATGGCCTCCTTCTGTGCCGTAAATTTCTGTGCTTCTATGAACTACAACTTGTATTTATATAGCATCTTTAACCTAGTAAACCGTCCCAAGGCGCTTCACAGGAGTGATTATCAAACAAAATTTGACACTGAGCCACATAAGGAGATATTAGGGCAGGTGACCAAAAGCCCGGTCAAAGATGTGGGTTTTATGGAGCGTCTTAAAGGAGGAGAGAGAGGTAGAGAGGGGGAGAGGTTTAGGGAGGGAATTCCAGAGCTTAGGGCCCAGTCAACAGAAGGTACGGCCGCCAATGGTGGAGCGATTGAAATCGGGGATGTGCAAGAGGCCAGAATTAGAGGAGCGCAATTTAAAGAGTAAAGAAATAAATGTGACAATGGAGAACTGCGGGGCAGCTTCCATCCTGGAAGTTACTAATCTATCTCAAGGGGTGGGGGTTACTGGCATATAGGGACCAGGCACTTCACTGCAGGGATGGGGCGATAAATCAGTGCATAAGTCACCAAGGGAACTCCCTTACGAGTGGTTCAAGAATTACACAGGATTACACCGGATATACGGCACAGAATCAGGCCATTCGGCCCAACCAGTCCATGCCGGCGTTTATGCTCCACTCGAGCCTCCTCCCGTCTTTCCTCATCTAACTCTAGCAGTATAACCCTCTATTTCCTTCTCCCTCATGTGCTTATCTAGCCTCTCCTTAAATGCATCTATACTATTTGCCTCAACTACCCCCTGTGGTAGCGAGTTCCACATTCTCACCACTCTCTGGGTAAAGACGTTTCTCCTGAATTCCCTATTTGATTTCTTGGTGACTATCTTATATTGATGGCCTCTAGTTATGCTCTTCCCACAAGTGGAAACACTCTCTCTGTATCCACTCTATCAAAACCTTTCATAATTTTAAAGACCTTTATTAGGCCACCCCTCAGCCTTCTTTTTTGAAGTGAAAAGAGACCCAGCCTGTTCATCCTTTCCTGATATGTATACCCTCGCATTTCTGGTATCATCCTTGTAAATCTTCTCTGCACCCTCTCCAGTGCCTCTACAATACAATAATACAATACAAATCGCTTTATTGGCATGATAAGGTGCATCTTATGTTGCCAAAGCATCAAAATACATTTATGGTTGAACACATAAACGCGGTTCCATTCATACAGTGTATAAACAGGTATATCCCTGAGTTTATAAATATATTTTCGCCTTGTTTATATATACTCTTGTCTTAGTTTACTGGTTGTCCCTCTGTTCATGGCAGGCTGTAACATAGTGTGCCGCCAGTGTTACACAGCTTCTCTCCTCCCCCAGTAGGAATGGGAGTTTTTGGTTGTCAGTCAGATTTCTGAATTCAGGGCATATTTGTGAGAATTTTTGATAGAAATTCTCTCTGATTCCCTGATATTTTCCACAGGCTGTGAGGAAGTGCATCTCTGTCTCAACTACTCCCTGACTGCAGTGAGAGCATATCCTGTCTTCTCTTGGCAGCCTGGTCTGCCTGTGTCTGCCTTTTTCGATCGCTAGGCTATGTTCGCTAAGTCTGTACCTTGTCAAGGTTCTTCTCAGTTTGTTATCCTTTACCATGGTCAGGTAATCAGCTATGTTGTATTGTCTGTTTAGGGCCAAGTAGCAATTGAGTTTGCTTTGGGTTTTTGTTGTTTCTGCCCAATATGACAGATATTTTTCCTTTTGCTTAGCGACGATTGTGTTGGGTCGAATTCTTTGTGTTACCCTGTCACTGTCCTGGGGCTGGTTATTGTTAGTATTGTTATTAGTTACTTTATTGAGTCCCAGGACTAGTTGACTGAGGGTATTCTTCTTTATGGTCAGCTCTTGGCATTTCAGGGCGTCGTAGTGATAGCATTGGGGGTTGCTCATTTGTAGGTGATTCCAAAATTTGGTGGCTCTTTTTTGGATAGTGATTATTAATGGGTATTGGCCTAGTTCCGCCCTGCATGCGTTGTTTACTGTTTTCCTTTGAGTCCGGAGGATACTTTTACAGAATTCCGCATGTAGGATCTCAATTGGGTGTTTGTCCCATTTTGCAAAATCTTGTTGTGTTAGTGGTCCCCAGACCTCACTGCCATAGAGTGCAATTGGTTCAATTACTGATTTGAAAATTTGGAGCCAAATGCTAATTGGGATTTCTATTTGGATTGATTTTTTGATGGCATAGAAAGCCCTTCTTGCTTTCTCTTTCAGTTCATTCACAGCCAGTTTGAAGTTTCCCGTAGAACTGATTTTTAAGCCCAAGTATGTGTAGTGAGTGGTTTGTTCAATTTTGGTTGTTCCTACTGTGAAATTTATTGTGGGTCCATGTTGTTTGGATCTTTGCTGGAACACAAGGACTTTGGTTTTTTGGGGATTTATTGTCAGGGCCCAAGTCTGGCAGTACGACTCCAGCAGGTCCAGGTTCTGCTGTAGACCCTCCTTAGTTGGTGACAGCAGAACCAGGTCGTCGGCATAGAGGAGGAATTTAACCTTGGATTCATATAGGGTGAGGCCGGGTGCTGTAGATTGTTCAAGTAGTTTTGCCAATCCATTAATGTAAATATTAAAGAGTGTCGGTGAGATTGGCGAGCCCTGCGTCACCCCCCGCCCCTGTGGGAAGTATTTTGTTTGTTTGTCTCCAATTTTAACTGCACATTTATTGTTTGTATACATTGATTTAATTACATCATATGTTTTACCTCCTACCCCGCTTTCGATAAGTTTCAGGAATAAACCGTCATGCCAGATGGAGTCGAAAGCCTTCTGGAAATCTACAAAGCATGCGTAGATTTTGCTTTTGTTATGGTGAACGTGTTTGTCAATTAGGGTCTGTAGGGTGAAGATATGATCGGATGTTCTATAGTTTGGCAGGAATCCAATTTGGCTTTTACTCAAGACATTGTGCTCTTCAAGGAAGTTTATAAGTCTTTTGTTTATGATGCTACAGAATACCTTCCCCAGGTTACTGTTTACACAGATGCCTCGATAGTTGTTTGGGTCGATTTTGTCCCCACTTTTGTATATGGGTGTTATGAGTCCTTTGTTCCAGATGTCAGGGAAATAACCGACACTCAGAACCAAGTTGAAGAGTTTTAGGATAGCCAGTTTCAGTTTGTCGTCTGCGTGTTTAATCATCTCGTTTAGTATGCCGTCTGTCCCGCAAGCTTTTCCTGGTCGCAGGTCCTTGAGTTTTTCAAGAAGTTCTTTTTCTGTTATTATGGCGTCTAGCGGGTTTTGGTTATCTTTTATGGCCATTTCAAGCTTTTCAAGTTTTTTGCGTATTTGGTGTTGCTCTGGTCCTAGTGTGTTTTTCTGGTATAATTTTTCAAAGTGGTTTACCCATGTGTCCCCATTTTGAATGGACAAATCGTCGTGTTGTTTTTTGTGTAGTGTTTTCAAGTTGTCCCAGAAACAATTCGACTCAATGGATTCCTCCATGGAGCTGAGTGTATTCTTAATAAATTGCTCTTTTTTGGTCCTGAGTGTGTTTCTGTATTGTGTTAGCGTCTGACAATAAGTAAGGTGTAATTCCTCGTTTTCTGGATGTCTGTGTTTTTGGTTTGATAGTTTTCTAAGTTTTTTCCTCATGTTATGGCAATCATGGTCAAACCATTTTTCATAGTTTTTTGTTTTGGGTTTGTTCTTGCGAGCTTTCAAGTTTGCATTTGTTGCCAAATTATCAAAAATATTGTTTAGTTTACATATCCTTTTTATAATATGAGGACCAGAATTGTACGCAGTACTCCAAGTGTGCCTAACCAAGGTTCGATACAGGTTTAGCATAACTTCCCTACTTTTCAATTCTATCCCTCTAGAAATAAACCCTAGTGCCTGGTTTGCTTTTTTTATGGCCTTGTTAACTGTTAGTGATTTGTGTATTTGTACGCCGAGATCCCTTTGTTCCTCTACCGCACCCAGACTCGCACCCTCCAAGTGATAAGTGACCTCTCTATTCTTCCTACCAAAATGTAATACCTCACATTTATCTGTGTTGAACTTCATTTGCCAATTATATGCCAATTCTGCAAGTTTATTAATGTCCTCCTGTAATTTGTTGCAGTCCTCCTCAGTATTGACTATTCCCCCCCCCCAATTTGGTGTCATCCACAAATTTAGAAATTGTGTTTTTGATTCCAAAGTCTAAATCGTTAATATAAATTGTGAACAGCAGTGGTCCCAGCACTGATCCTTGTGGAACACCACTACCCACCTTCTGCCACTGTGAATAGCTACCCTTTAACCCTACTCTCTGCTTTCTGTCTTGAAGCCAGCTCGCTATCAATTCTGCTACTTGTCCCCTGACTCCACATTCTCTGACCCTATTCATTAATCTATTATGTGGTTCCTTATCGAAGGTCTTTTGAAATCCAGATAAATTACATCTACTACATTACCCTTGTCTAGTCTCTCTGTTACCTCTTCAAAAAATTCGATGAGGTTGCTCAAGCAAGACTTTTCCTTTTGAAATCCATGCTGACTATTTATTATTATATTTTTGGCTTCTAGATGTTCTTCTATTTTCTCCTTTAGTAGGGATTCCATTATTTTTCCTGCCACCGATGTTAAGCTGACTGGTCTATAATTCCTTGGACATGTTCTATCTCCCTTCTTAAATATAGGTTTTACGTTAGCTATCCACCAGTCCTCTGGCACTACACCTTTTTCTAACGAATTATTAAATATGTGTAGTAATGCCTCTGCTATCTCTTCCCTAGATTCTTTTAAAATGCGCGGATACAATCCATCCAGACCAGGGGTTTTATCCTCTTTGAGTTTGATTAGTTTATTTAATATATCTCCTCTTTTTATTTTAAATGCACTTATCTCATTACTAATCTCATGATCCAATGTCATGTCCACCCGTTCCATCTCCCTGGTAAATACTGAAGCAAAATAATTATTTAATATTTCTGCCATCTTTCTATCACTGCCTGTGGTATTATCCTGTCCATCTCTTAGTAGCCCTATTCCCATCCAACCTTCCTTTTTATATAGATGTGCCTGTAAAATATTTTACTATTTTGTTTTATGTTCCTTGATTATTTAATTTCATAGTTCCACTTTGCCTTCCTAATTGTTTTTTTGACTTCTCTCCTAATCCCTTTGTATTTTCCCTTATCATGCTCTCCCCTGCTGTCCATGTACTTAATGTTTGCCTCTTACCTTACCCTCAATTTTTCCCTTATGGCTTTATTCAACCATGATGTCTCATTAGTGTTTAGTTTGTTCTTTCCTTTTAGCGGAATATATTTTTCCTGGACTCTGTTGAACACCATTTTAAATGTTTCCCATTGCTGTTCTACATCATTGTATGCCAATATTGTTGTCCATTTTATTTTCCCAAGTTCTATTCTCCGTCCCTCAAAATCAGCTTTTCTCCAATCTATTACCCTGGTCTTGGTCATACTTATGTCCTTCTTAATTATTATTTTAAAGCATATTATATTATGGTCACTATTGCCTAGATGTTCCCCTACTTTTACTTCTCTTACCTGCTATGGTTCATTCCCCATCACTAGATCCAATAGCGAATCCTCCCTTGTTGGGTTTTTTACATATTGGGTTAGAAAGGAGTCCTGTACACATTGTAGGAACTCCATTCCCTTATCCCCTTTACCTACCACTTATGTCCAATTACTATTGGGGTAGTTGAAATCACCCATGATTATTATTCTATGTTTTTTACTCATTTCCCTAATTTGTTTGCATATTTCTGCCTCCACCTCCCTTCTGCTATTAGTGTGATTAATCCTTTATTATCCTTCATCTCTATCCGCATGGATTCTATTTCTGGCTTGCTCATAGCTGCATCACTTTTTCTACTAGTACAAGCGCAGATCCTGTGAAGCGCTTTGGAAGATTTTACTATATTAAAGGCACTATATAAAGAAGAACCAAAGACTTGAATTTATATAGCGCCTTTCACGACCACTGGATGTCCCTACAGCCAATGAAGTACTTTTTGAAGTGTAGTCACTGTTGTAATGTAGGAGATGCAGCAGCCAATTTGAGCACAGCAAGCTCCCACAAACGGCAATATCATAATGACCAGATAATCTGCTTTTAGTGATGTTGGTTGAGGGATAAATATTGGCCAGGACACCGGGGATAACTCCCCTGCTCTTCTTCGAAATAGTGCCGTAGGATCTTTTACCTCCACCTGAGAGAGCAGACATCTGTTCATCATCTTGTCTGAAAGACAGCAACTCCGACAGTGCGGCACTCTCTCAGAAGGTCTCTGGAACCCACGACCTTCTGACTCGGAGGCAAGGGTGTTGCCCACTGAGCCACGGCCGACACTCACTAAATGCGACTTCTTGCTGTTGTCATCCTGGAAGTACTGTATGTTGGAGTTTAGAAGAATGAGAGGGGATCTTATTGAAACTTATAAAATTCTAACAGGACTAGACGGACTAGATGCAGGAAGGATGTTCCCGATGGCGGGGGAGTCCAGAACCAGGGGTCACAATCTAAAGATAAGGGGTAAGCCATTTAGGTCAAAGATGATGAGGAATTTCTTCACCCAGAGAGTGGTGAACCTGTGGAATTCTCTACCACAGAAGGCAGTAGAGGCCAATTCATTAAATATATTCAAGAAGGAGTTGGATATATTTCTTGAGGCTAAAGGGATCAAGGGATATGGGGAGAAGGCAGGGACCGGGTACTGAATTTGGATGATCAGCCATGATCTCATTAAATGGCGGAACAGGCTCGAAGGGCCGAAGGGCCTACTCCTGCTCCTATCTTCTATGTTTCTATGAAGTTTTGACTGTCTTTTAGGAGCACAGATCTGAAGCTCCCCTGATGGCTAAAGGCAATGCCTATCTTCTATGTTTCTATGTATGGCCTGAGAAAAGGTCAGGAGATAGAATTACAAAAATAACATTAAAAGGAACTCCTAGCTGTGATCTGGTTCTATGTACAAAAATTCAGAATAAATCAAAATGTCTGCCGTACGTAAGATATAATTTGCATATGATTGAGGAATTGTTTTTTTTGATCCAGCATGGCTTTTTGTGCACATGGATTAACTGGTCTGTCATTTGTGCCTTGAAGACTGTTTTCTTGAGGATAGATTGAGGTTTTTGAGCCAGACGCCCAGCTCTGACCGGGATCTTTTAAGTCAGGCGAATCTAGATCTCTGGAGTCAAATACCGTGTTTACATGGCAGCTGTTAATTTGGTTCTGTATAAAATTAGCAGCTGTTCCGAATTAGTAGGGACCAAATAAACAATGCAAAAATTACCTGCTGTGACCTTGATTCAGAGCAAGAAGGTCTGACCTCCAGGGTATCGTTTGAAATCTGCTCCACAGCAAGATAGTTCCATTCAGAAATAACAATAGAAAATGCTGGAAACACTCAGCAGGCCAGGCAGCATCGAGGAGAGAGAAACAGAGTCAACGTTTCAGGTCGATGACCCTCCGTCAGAACCCAAAACTTTGACTCTGTTTCTCTCTCCTCGATGCTGCCTGACCTGCTGAGTGTTTCCAACACTTTCTGTTGATATTTCAGATTTCCAGCATCCGCAGTATTTTGCTATCATACTAGTTTCATTCAGAGCTTGGGAAACAGCTTCGTGATATTGTGTGGAGTTGCTCCCCCGACAATGCATAGACCAGGCTCGCTTTTCTGTACTCATGATATAAATTTAATATCCTTCATTTAGCTACTAGCAATAAATATATATATATAGCACACATGCATTTTGTTCATTTTTCTTTCCTGTTTTGAATGCCTCAGTATCTCATGCCGAGATGAGGTTTAACAGACATTGATAACATGTCACAGCTCACCCAAATCACCATTCATCACATAGGAACTTGGCCGGTTTATATGAGTATTCTATTCCACTATAATTAGCATCGCAACTTCAACTGATATCCACACATGTGCACTTTCCATAGGGGCTCAGTAGATAGCGAGCAAAAACAGAAAACAAACTGACTCCTTATTTCACCTCCTGAACGAGCCCAGCCAATTGTAACTCAGGCCAGCTGTGGTCCTCCCACTGGTACCCTGAATGAGATCAGCCAGAAATCAATCCTGGGCTCTTCTTGGTTTATATAATTCAGTACTACACCACGTGATACAGTTACCCATTGAGCATTAGCGGAGCCCAAAGTTTGTTCAGTCCGTAAGGGTGACCCCGAGCTTCCGGTCGCCTGTCACTTTAATTCACCCCCCATTCTCACTCAGACCTCACTGTACTCGGCCTCTTGCATTGTTCCACAGAAGCTCAGCGTAAGCTCGAGGAACAGCACCTCATCTTTCGATTAGGCACTTTACAGCCTTCTGGATTCAACATCGAGTTCAACAATTTCAGATCATAACCTCGGCCCCTATTACATTTTTACTTATATTTTTTATCCACACCTTTGTTTTGGCCCTTCCCCCCCTTTTTTTCTCTCTCCCACATGGCAGCTGTCTCCCATTCTGCCAGCACATTTTACACCTAATCTAGAGCCGTCTTTTGTCTCTTTACTAGTCCTATCACCATCTCGTCTCGTTTTGAATACCTCTTAATATCTCTTCACTTCTCTTTTGTTCTCTCCCAGCCCCCATACTGGCCTTTTAATCTATTTCATTTCCTGTGCTTTTTCAGTCTTGACAAAGGGCTGTGAACCGAAATGTTGACTCTATTTTCTCTCCCCGGATGTTGCCTGGCCTGCTGAGTTTTTCCAGCATTTTCTGTTGTTATTTCAAAGTTTGTTTTGTTTGGGATGGGCTCAGTTAGTAGCACCTCTTGCCTCTGAATCATAGGGTTGTGGTTTAAACCCACTTCAGGACTTGAGCACATAATCCCCGCTGATACACATACCATAATCAATATGCTGTAAAATAAATTAATTGTTTGTGAAGTGCTTTGGAATATCTTGAGGGCATGATAAGATGCTATAGATATGCAAGACCTTTCTATCACAAGTGGTTAATTCACCGTGAATTTTATTCTGTACTATTTGCAGGGTCAGCATAGGCTTGATACAATACGATGGAGGGAAGCGATCGATAGATTTTTGGACTCTAGGGGAATCAAGGGATATGGAGATCGGGCAGGAAAGTGGAGTTGAGGTAGAAGATCAGCCATGATCTTATTGAATGGCGGAGCAGGCTCGAGGGGCCGAATGGCCAACTCCTGCTCCTAATTCTTATGTTCTAAGAGAAAAAGAAAAGAAGGGCTTGCATTTATAAAGCACAGCATCACATTTATAAAAAGAAACATCCCAAAAATGATTCATAGACAATGAGTTACTTTGTTAGGCAGCCATTTAGCACACAGCAAGATCCCACAAAATCAGCGGGTTAAATGACTCGTTAATCAGATTGTCGGTGGTGCTGGTTGAGAAAGAAATATCAGCCAGGACACTGAGCGAACCTCCTGCTCTTCTTAAAATAATACCAGGGGAGCTTTAGTGTCCACCAGAACAGGGAGATAGGCCCCAATTTAGCATCTCATCCAAAGGACATCAATCCAAAACACTCCCTTAATACCGTACGCAAATATCAGCCTACATTATATGCGCAAATTGGCTGCCGTGTTCCTACATTACTACACTTCAAAAGTACTTCATTGGCTGTAAAGTGCTTTGGGACGTCCTGAGGTCGTGAAAGGCGCTTTTTAATGGAAGGCTTTCTTTCTTTCTTGTTCTGGAGTGGGCCTTAAACCCAAACCCTTCTGACTCATAAAAGTGCTACCAACAGACTCGTACACTACTGTTACTCGTCAGCCTGTTCCCTCAGCATATTAACAAATGTTTAATGCCAGGATTTTTCATCAGAACAACTTCTGAATTATTCTTGTAATTTTTCTGGTCCTTATTGCCTGGGTCCTTTTAACCTGTGTTAAATGGTCACAGGCGCAGTGTCTCCTCTGCTCTGATTACTGTGGCGGGACAGCACCATCTCTTGTGATGTAGATATTAGCATGCTTAGCTCTGCTTTTGCACCCCTAACTTTTTCAACAACAAGCTAATGTTTTCAAGCTGTAATTTTTAACTCTGTTTATCACAAGGTTGTGTGGTTTAAATAAGGCACGTGATGAGGAGATTTATTATCTTGATAAATTAATATGAGGGACGAATTTCATTGGTTGTGTGCAGTGCTATGGTAAACAAGTTCTATTTGAGTGCAATTACAATGTTGCTACACATACTGTAGTAACCAGGGCAATTCATCCGTCTTATGATTCAGGCTTATAACCGACGTTTAGACTTGAGGCTGCCTGTTCTTCTGCTAAGCCTACCAATTTTAGACAAAATAGCTGTAGGGAAAGTGGAGCGACCCATATTAAGAGCAGAATATGGGTGGTGATGCTGACTGACTATTGTGTCAGCCATGGCTCAGTGGGTAGCACCCTCGTCTCTGATTCAGCTGCACTGTCGGAGGTGCCGTCTTTCAGATGAGGCATTAAATCAAGGCCCTGTCTGCTTTCGCAAGTGGACATAAAAGATCCCATGGCCACTATTTTGAAGAAGAGCAGGAGAGTTATCCCCGGTGTCCTGGGGCCAATATTTATCCCTCAATCAAATTCACTAAAACGGATTATCTGGTCATTATCAAGATCATTATCAAGAAGTCAAGATGGCGACCGAGACGGTCCGGTGCTAGCGCGCTCTCCCTGCTTCGGGCGGCCCGCTCTCGCCGCTTGCTCCCGCAACCGGAGCGAGGTGTTCGGCGAGTTGGGCGGAGGCAGCGCAGCGCATCGAGCAGCAGCAGCAGCCACGTCGACCCGCTAGAGCTCGTCAGCCGGCAGCTCCTCAGCGGGAAGGCATTCCGACTGGGAGGAGGGGAGCCGAGCATGGCGGCCAGAGGCTGGACCGGAAGCAGGAGAAGCAGGCCCCGAGCCGTCGGACCGTGGAGCCGGCGACGGTGAGGTGGAGGCCGCGGCGACCGGAGGATGTGTTCGGCGAGTCGGGCGGAGGCAGCGCAGCGCATCGAGCAGCAGCAGCAGCCACAATGACTCGCAGTCCGACTGGGAGGAGGGAGCCGGGAATGGTGGCCAGAGGGTGAGTGGGAGAAGCAGGCCACCACACGTGGAGCCGAGCCGGCAACAGTGAGGAGGCGGCCGCGGTGACGAGGAGGACGGAGCGGCTGAGGGACAGCGTGCTCCCACTGCCACTGGATGCCAAAGAATTGACTTTCTGAACACGGCGCTGTAAGAATAGCTGACGTGTCCCCACGGGGAGTAAGCATTCCATTGTACTAGTACATATGGCAAATAAAATTGAATTGAATTATCACATTGCTGTTTGTGGGAGCTTGCTGTGCGCAAATGGCTGCCGTGTTTCCTACATTACAACAGTGACTACACTTCAAAAAGTACTTCATTGGCTGTAAAGCGCTTTGAGACGTCCGGTGGTTGTGAAAGGCGCTATAGAAATGCAAGTCTTTCTTTGCAGCGGGGGAGAGATTGTCAAAGACAATGAAAGAAAAGAAAGACTTACATTTCTATCGCATTGGTTTCCTTATTAAATATTGTGAGTAGAGAGACTAGAATGATACAGCACAGAAGGAGGTCATTCGGCCCGTCGTGCCTGTGGCGGCTCTTTGGTGGAGCTATCCGATTAGTCCCACTCCCCCTGCTCTTTCCCCGTAGCCCTGCAAATTTGTAGATGTCACTACCAATTATGTAAAGCTATAGAGAGTGCACTTTACACGGTGTGTGAATTGACTGTAGGATTCGTAGCAAGAAAGTATATCGTAGCAACCAATGGTGAGCTAAATCGTGGTACAAAGCATTCTAAGCAGAGGAAAAGAAACTGAGAAATACTCAGATCTTAAAATTACACTTTACACAGGATATATGGCACAGAAACAGGCTCAGTGGGGGGCACTCTTGCTTCTGAGTCAATAAAGTCATGGGTTCAAGTCCCACTCCAGAGACTCGAGCACAAAAATCTAGGCAGACACTCCAGGGCAGTACTGAGGGAGAGCTGCACTGTCGGAGGGGCAGTGCTGAGGGAGCGCTGCACTGTTGGAGGGGCAGTGCTGAGGGGCGCTGCACTGTCAGAGGGGCAGTACTCTTGGAGCACTGCACTGTTGGAGGGGCAGTACTGAGGGAGCACAGCACTGTCGGAGGGGCAGAACTGAAGGTGCGCTGCACTGTCGGAGGGGCAATACTGAGGGAGCGCTGCACTGTCGGAGGGACAGTACTGAAGGTGCACTGCACTGTTAGAGGGGCAGTACTGAGGGAATGCTGCACTGTCAGAGGGGCAGTGCTGAGGGAGCGCTGCACTGTTGGAGGGGCAGTACTGAGGGAATGCTGCACTGTCGGAGGGGCAGTACTGAGGGAGCGCTGCGCTGTCAGAAGGGCAGTGCTGAGAGAGCGCTGCACTGTTGAATGGGCAGTACTGAGGGAGCGCTGCACTGTCGGAGGGGCAGTGCTGAGGGAGCGCTGCGCTGTCAGAGGAGCAGTACTGAGGGAGCGCCGCACGGTCGGAGGGACAGTACTGAGGGAGTGCTGCACTGTCAGAGGGGCAGTGCTGAGGGAACGCTGCACTGTTGGAGGGGCAGTACTGAGGGAGCGCCACACTGTCGGAGGGGCAGTGCTGAGGGAACGCTGCGCTGTTGGAGGGGCAGTACTGAGGGAGTGCCACACTGTCGGCGGGGCAGTACTGAGGTAGTGCTGCACTGTCAGAGGGGCAGTGCTCTTGGAGTACTGCACTGTTGGAGGGGCAGTACTGAGGGAGCAGTGCACTGTCGGAGTGGCAGTACTGAGGGAGGAGTGCACTGTCAGAGGGGCAGTACTGAGGGAGTGCTGCACTGTCAGAGGGGCAGTGCTGAGGGAGCACTGCACTGTCGGGGGGGGCAGTACTGAGGGAGTGCTGCACTGTCAGAGGGGCAGTGCTGAGGGAACGCTGCACTGTTGGAGGGGCAGTACTGAGGGCGCGCTGCACTGTCGGAGGTGCCGTCTTTCGGATGAGACATTAAGCTGAGGCCCTGTCTGCTCTCTCAGTGTGGATGTTATAAGGTCCCACAGCACTATTTTGAAGAAGAGCAGGGGAGTTCTCCCCGGTGTCCTGGGACCAATATTTATCCCTCAACCAACATCACTAAAACAGATTATCTGGTCATTAGCACATTGCTGTTTGTGGGAGCTTGCTGTGCGCAAATTGGCTGCTGCGTTTCCTACATTACAACAGTGAACACACTTCAAAAAAACTTCATTGGCTGTAAAGTGCTTTGAAACGTCTGGTGGTTGTTAAAGGCGCTATAGAAATGCAAGTCTTTCTTTCTTACTTGGATGGGAATTCTTCTGGAGCTTTCCATAGTGCAGCCAGCTGTAGATGAAAGAAACAAAAAATGCGAATGCAATGACACATTCAGCTTCCGTCACTACCCCAGGCCCTCCATTTATAGACACGTATCTGGACGTGTTCGAGGAGACCTGTGTTTGCTGCCTCCACTTCACTAGACAGAGTTGGATCACCTGCAAACAACACCCAGAGAAGGGATGGCTCTTCCAGTGGAATTAAGGGTTAACCCATTGCGAAGTTTTCATTCCAGCGGATCTGTCCGTCAGGTGACATTTACCGCATCAGGCAGTCTGCAATGCACACATGTCTCAAGAAAGTTTCAGATACTTTGTTTGCCAGGGCAACACATTGATCCCTTTGCCCGTGGATGAGAGGCATTAGCTGGAGCGCATGCAGAGCTTTCAATAGGGTGGCAGGATTCCTTTGAGTAAAAGGTATTGTGGATATCAGGTCTCTTCCTATCAACTGCATGCCTACATGAACGGCAAGTGTTTTCACTCAATTAACGTTCAGGTGGTATTTGACCGCAGAAATTTCATTGTGCACATCATCGGTTATCCGGGAAGCAGCTTTCGTTACACAGCAGTCCATGGTGCCTGCATTGTTAGAAGACGAAATACTGGTGGGATAGCTGTTAGGATGACCAGGACTAACCATGACCCTAGGGAGGAGCCCCTTCATAGCACAGGAACACCTTAGGATTGAAGGTTAAAAATGTGCTGACTGTTCCTTGGCTACCATCTCCACCTGCAAGATAACTGTGTTCGACAGACTTGGCACAATGAAAAAATGTGTGCAAAAAGGCAATGGTCGTGTACAATGCTTTAATGCTACTTCCCAGAGGGCACAGGAGTTTCCAACTTAAGTTTATGCCTTAAGCTCGTTGGGCACTATACGAAATGTGTGCAAAGGTGAGCAGCACGCTCAACTTTACCTCCCCTGATACCAGGAAGCTCCTTCTTCCTACAAAAGCAAAATACTGCGGATGCTGGAAATCTGAACTAAAAGCAGAAAATGCTGGAAACACTCAGCAGGTCAGGCAGCATCTGTGGAGAGAGAAACAGAGTTAGTGTTTTAGTGATGTTGGTTGAGGGATAAATATTGGCCCCAGGACACCGGGGAGAACTCCCGCCTGCTCTTCTTCAAAGTAGTGCCGCGGGATCTTTTAACATCCACACTGAGAGAGCAGACGGGGCCTTGGCTTAACGTCAGAATTGGAAAAATTAAAGATGTAACAGATTTTTAAGCAAGTGTAGGGGCAGGGAGAGGGGGGAGGGGAGGAAAGAACAAAAGGGAAGGTCTGTGACCGGATGGAAGGCAGGAGAGATTAAAAGACAAAAGGGATAATGGTGCGAGGCGAAAGGAGATGGCTCCATCTCCAACTCTACAGCATGAAAAGCCCGCGTATCTCAGCAGTGTCACTGTGAACAATGAGTCCACTTTCCTGCTGCCACCACAAGCTCCCCTTTAACGCCTCTGCAGATTTAATGCACCCCAGCCAAGTGTGTTAAAGGCCAAGCTCTCCAAAGAGTCGGATGTTCTCGCAGCATCCTGGCCAACATTTATCCCTCCACCAACACCACCAAAAACCCCAGCTGGTCATTCATCTCACTTGTGGAACCTTGCTGTCTACAAATCGGCTGCTGCATTTGCCGGCAAAGCAATAGAGACAACACCTGAGCGAGTAATTGTTTGGTTCTGAAGTGCCTCGCGATGTCTTGAGGACAGGAAAGGTGCTACATTAATTCAAGTCTTTTTGTTGATCAGTGTTATGTCAATTCTGTTGTGTATGTAACCTGTTCCACCTTAAGAGAGCTTAAGCCTGTTCCACCTTAAGAGATGTACTACTTTCTCAGGCTGCTGTAGACGTAATACCGGGGGTGAACACACCGGTATATAAGCACTGTGCAGTAATCTTGTATTCAGTATAGTCCCTACCTCCAACCAGTAAAGACCTGTTTGAGTTATACGTTTAAGTCTTTGTGTTAATTGTTCAATACAATACACATACTTAACACTGGCGACGAGTCAGGTTCTTACCCTGCGGCAGTTATTCCACGGTGGTTGAAGAGAGGTTTCAAACCTCACCACTCACCACCCCACTGGAAGTGACAGGCATTAGGACCCTGAAGCCTCCATCAGCTTGTGAACCGGAGTAGAAGACAGGACTGGGGAAGAGAGAGGTACAGGGCGATAGCGATCGGCAGATAAGGGCCGGGCCGCTTTGAAGTGAGGGGCGCAGCCGGGCCATCGATCGCATCCGCTGATAAGGGCCGGGCCGCTTTCAAGTGCGAGGCGCAGCCAGGCCATCGATCGAAATCCCTGATAAGGGCCGCACTCGGGCTGAAAGGCGCGGCGGCTGCAGAAGCTCAAGGTGCGAGAGCCGCAGTGCACAGCGCGGGCTATCGATCGCGGCGGAGATAAGGGCCGCACTCGGGGCTGAAGGGAGACGGCGTCGGGGGACGGGTGAAGACCGCCAAGCGCGGGAAAACCGCCATTTTGTGGGCGGAGGACGACGGCAAGAGCGGGAAGCCGCCATCTTGGATAGCAGTAAAAAAAAAAAATCTGAGAAATTGCAAATCTGATAAAGTACTACAATGCCTAAACACGGGAATATTAGCAACTTTGATAGTGACATCGAAGATTGGGCCATATATGTTGAACGAGTTAAAAATTATTGTAAGGCCAATAAAATTCGTGAGGCTGATAAAGCACTAACATTATTAAATTTAATGGGTGCGAAGACATACGGGCAATTGAAACACCTGTTATCACCAGATGAACCGGCGGATAAGACGTTCGATGAGATTGTTACTGTCCTGAAAGATCATCTAAACCCCACGCCGCTGATGCTAGCGGAACGATTTAAATTTTACGACAGAAGGCAGCTACAGCATGAAAGCAATGCTGAATATTTGCTGGAATTGCGTAAATTAGCGAAATATTGCCAGTTTCGAACGGGACTGACAGATGCACTACGAGACAAATTTGTGTGTGGTTTATTTAAACAGGATACACAAAAGCGACTGCTCGAGGAGAATGAGCTGACGCTTGAGAAGGCGGTCACTATGGCAGCAGCACACGAAGCCGCAGCGAGAGGCACGGCAGTAATGCAGCTACGGTCACCGGAGCTCAGTGCACACAAATTGGGTGTGAGTTCTGTTAAATGTTATCGTTGTGGAAAGACAACGCATGATCAGAACCAGTGTTGGTTTAAAAACCAAGAATGTAGAACTTGTGGTAGGCTTGGACATATAGCTAGAGTATGCAGGTCAGGGAAGAAGACCAGCAACAAGAAGTCACCACAAGGGAAATACGCAAAGGTACACAAGGTGGCCGAACAGGAGTCCGATTCAGACGCAAGCAGTATTGAACTGGCTAGCTTAAGGGTACTCAACGTTGGTAAGGGTGCAGACCTCCAGACAATTTGGGTTACTCTTCAGATAGAAGGAGTCCAAGTAAAAATGGAATTGGACACTGGATCGGCATTGTCGGTCATGAATAAGAAAGATTACAGAAGGTTATTCCAACATATTCCCCTACAGGATACGGAGATTATATTGACAACCTACACGGGGCAGAGAGTGTACCCCATCGGGACAATAAAGGTTGCAGTGGCCAACAAGGGCGAAGGAAGTCAAATAATGGACTTATATGTGCTACCGGAGGGAGGTCCACCACTACTAGGCCGGGAGTGGTTTAGAAACATAAATATGGACTGGCATTCGCTAAAAGCCATAAAGAGTGAGAACTCGGTGCAGATAATCAGCCCAGACTCTAGAACTGATGATGGTAAGACCAACCCATGTGCAAAAGACAAAGTTTCAGCACAGAATTCCACTGAGCAACAACAACATAGTTTAACAGAGAATTCTGAGTCTGTCAAGTCTACTGATATGCACATTTTTGAGGGACACTGGGCTCGAACTCAACTCCATTTCAAACTACAACAGCAATTAGAACAAATGATTCGCCGTTTTGAGCAAGAGATGAATGAAATAAAAAAGTTCTTTGTTACAGAGTGGGAGAATCTGGAAAGGCAACAGAAGCAACTGATGGAGAAAATGGAGCAGGAGCACACCAACCATCTGCGCGAGGAGGCCGAACGAATCAAAGCTGATTCAGGTTCTGAAGGTGCGTGCCATAATCTGGTGTCAGAAGAGTTAACGGTCAGCCAACTCCTTCATATGCTGAGGGACAAGACTCTGAAATGGGAAAAACTTGAACACGAGCTGCGATCTTCAAAGGAAAAGGGTTCGGAGCTCTCAAAAGTCATTGAGATGGCTGATGTGACGACACAGACTGAAACGACTGCAACAGAGCAGCCATTGGATGCCAAAAGTACGCTGACTCACGTCAATGTAGAACAACAGACCGCTGAAACAGCTGCTCCGGTAGAGGGACTGCATAGTCCGAGCAATCAATCTCCAAAGGAAGTTGAAGTATTAAAATCACAAATGAGGTCACTAGTAAACGACTTGCTGAAAGCCCAGAAAAAGCTGGATGCAGAGGTACACATGAAGAAGTCTCTTCAGGAAAGATGTCTGGATTTGGAACAAGAGCTGGCTAACGTCCAGCTGGGTATGGAGGAAATAGACGACCCTCTCGCTGGCCTAGCTCAGGACGACACCGAATATTACCATGACCTGTCGGACGACTCCGAATATTACGATGTCCTGTCCTGCCCAGCTTGTAACTTCGACCCCCAAAGTGCAGAAATCATGGAGGAGCACCAAAAGTCTACGGAACATCGGAAGAAGGTGGCTCTACTACGGGAAGTAAGAGAGATAGAGAAGGAACAGCAGTCGGATAGCGTCCAGTTGGGTAAGGAAGAAGTAGAAGGGCCTCTCGACCTGTTGAGTGATAGTGAATACTACGAGGATGTGGTATGCCCAAATTGTGATGGAAACTCCCAAAGTGCTGAAATCCGGAGGAAGCACTTAAGGTCTAAAGAACATAGAGAGTTGGTAGCATTACAGCTGTCCGCTGAGAAGATGGGAACGACAAGAGTTGTAAAAAGGCAGAAAAGAAAAAGAAGAGGCCGAAAATAATAATTGATTAAAATATTGTTACTTCTACTACCTCCGGCCGAACACTACGAAAAGATGCTGTCTGGAACGAATTAAGATCAGAGACTGAATTTACGAACTGTTCCCACAGAGACTGAACCTGTAAACTGTTCCCACTAAGAGTATGTTGCAACTGTTCGTAGAGATTGAATCTGTGAACTGTTTTCCGCAGAGACTGAATCTGTGATATGTTACGTTAAACATGAAGTTATATATGTATATATGTTATTACGTTATGTTAAATGGGGGGGATGACTATAAAGCTAAGAAGGGAGGAGTGTTGTGTATGTAACCTGTTCCACCTTAAGAGAGCTTAAGCCTGTTCCACCTTAAGAGATGTACTACTTTCTCAGGCTGCTGTAGACGTAATACCGGGGGTGAACACTGTGCAGTAATCTTGTATTCAGTATAGTCCCTACCTCCAACCAGTAAAGACCTGTTTGAGTTATACGTTTAAGTCTTTGTGTTAATTGTTCAATACAATACACATACTTAACAAATTCCACTGTGTTCTCGTCCCCCTCGTCCAGTTTTCTCTGTGAAGCAGGACTGTTATAATCTCATCACACTGTAGAAAACTGCCAGAATAAAATGGCTGGGGTTTGTGTGTTTATTTACTTTTTATCTGATTGAAGCTTATCTTAGATCAGTTCCTCGAGATGGATGTGACTTTGATACTTTGAATCAACTCTGGTCAACACAAGAGTAATGCACAGCAGAAAACAGAACCTGTTTCCGAATGAGATGTTATTACAAAGTATTACAATTACAAAGGCCGCGAGTTTGCTAACCTCGGCGGGTCCGGGGCAGGCGATGTCGGTGGCGGGTCCCGACCTCGCTGCTGTCTCCAGCCCAGCCTCTGATATGAATTTCCCTTCATTGGGCTTGTTAAGCCCACCCAGCGCGTTTCCCTGCCAATTAGAAAAGCGGCTCTAGTGACATCATTTGATGACGCGTCATCATTCGGTTTCCTTAAACGAACCGTGGCCAAATTTATTTTGACATTTGTGCTGACAGTGTTCTACAACATTGAGGTGCTGAAAACAGTGACAGGTCTGCACCCAGGCTCTCCCATGTCACAACACACAGGGAGGTTCTCTTCCCTTCCCATAGGCGGAAGAGACCACTCCAGGAGACCAATGCAGCCTGGTTGCACATTGCACAGGAGGGCACAAGCAGGGATGTGGTCAGGTGGACCAGGCTGCAGTGGCGCGAACCTTTCAATGATCTCAGTAGATCATGAAACGTTAGTACAAAGCCACACTCAACTTCATCCTGCTGTGCTTCTCATCACATCCCCATCACTCTGCCTTCCCTACCCTACTCCTGCACATCCTTACTCACACCAACTTACCTTGCACCTCCACCCATCCCTCTCTATCTATATTATCACATCCCCATCTCACTAACCACCCCTCACACTCACCCTCATCCTAGTGCAATCATATCAACTAACAACACACAAGGGTAGCCACTTGGGTGTTTTATGCAATGTTCATGTAAAGTTTCTGTTAATGTGGTGTCAAACATTGAAATCTTTATTTTCAACACTTTGCGTTCTTGGACAGATTTGTGTGCACCTTTGGAAGCGGCTTAGTGAGTTGCAGTGAATGGTGAGGCATAACTGTACCCCTGCAATGGTGATGAGTGTGAAAGGAATGGCTTGGTCATTGTAGGGATGCTTTATGGTGTTGGTGTGGGGCGGTTCCAACCTGGCGCATCATATGGCAGCCAGGGTGTACAGTGTCAAGTGAAGTAAATCTGGCCATGGTGAGGCCATCCCTGGCCTCCCAGGCAGCAATGTGGTCGGGTGCTGATGCCCTGTGTCCTGTGCAGCATCTGGTGATTGCGGAGAAGGTTGGTGTTGTTGTTGGTGCTGCTGGTGTGCCTGGTGATGCTGGTGTTGGGGCTGATCATGGTGGGATTCGGAGGACCAGGGTGAGATAGTTTTAAGGGCACCCATGCTGATGGAATAGATGGCAGGTGAAGTACAGATGACAGAAACGATCTGTCAATGGTGGGAGAGGTAATGAAGTCAGATTGGATGGAGACTTGTGTAAAGACTTGCAGCATTCTGAATCTGTAGTGGAAATGCAGCTTAGAGAAGCTAGTGACTAAGGGAACATTTCTCAATCAGCTGGGAGCTTTGACTTGACATTTGAAGCTGTCAACTCATCAGCTGATTCAATGGCCACTGACCTCCCGCCTCAGCTTCACAGACGAGGTCTAGGCACAGCGGGAAACTGGTGGGCGACCTGTCAAATACAAAAAGCCGGGGAAAAAAAGCATTGTTAAGTGGCTGTAAACAAGCCACTAATGATTTTAATTTGGTAAAGGCGCGTGGTGGAGGGTTCACAACGGGGTCCCAACCCGCTGGGGAAAAAGAACACTTTCCCACCCGACCTGCAACCGATCACGTCCGCTGACCACCCCCCTCCCCCCTCCCCCCGCCGCCCGCAAAATCCAGCCCAAAGTATTTACAGCACAGAAACAGGCCATTCGCCCCAACTGGTCCGTGCCGGTGTTTATGCTCCACACGAGCCTCCTCCCACCCTACTCCATCTCACCCCATCAGCACATCCTTCTATTCCTTTCTCCCTCATGTGTTTATCCAGCTTCCCCTTAAATGTATCCGTGCTATTTGCCTCGACCACTCCCTGTGGTAGCGAGTTCCACATTCTCACATCTCTCTGGGTAATGAAGTTTCTCCTGAACTCTCTGTTGGATTTATTAGTGACTATCTTATATTTCTGGCCCCTAGTTCTGGACCCGCCCACAAGTGGAAACATCTTCTCAACGTCTACCCTATCAAACCCTGTAATAATGTTAGTAATCATAGAATCATAGAAATTAACGGCACAGAAGGAGGCCATTTGGCCCATCGTGTCTGTGCCGGAAGGTCTTGAAGACCTCGATCAGGTCACCCCTCAGCCTTCTCTTTTCTAGAGAAAGAAGCCTCATCCTGTTCAACCTTTCCCGATAAATAGACGAATACACATTAATTCAGGTATGCAACTGGACCCAGGTGAATAGAATTGCTTGATTGAAGCAAACTAGAGCATGAAAAAGAGGATAAATTTTCAGGTCGGTCATGGCCCACAGGCACGGTAAAATCAAATTCTTTATTATTCAGCAGCATTTACTCAGCCCCTCGGGCCTGTTAGATCATGGCTATTACCCATTCTCTTAGATCGTGGCTGATCGTGCCTCAACTCTATTTGCCTGCCTTTGCTTCATATCCCTCGATACCCTTACCCAACAGAAACCTATCGATCTCCTTCTTGAAATTGACCCAGCCTCCACAGCTATTTGGGGGAGCGAGTTATAGATTTCCACTAACCTTTGTGTGGAAAATTGTTTCCTGACTTCACTTCCTCAATGGCCTAGCTCTAATATACAATGACGCTCTCCTGTTTACATAGGATTACATTGGATATATAGCACAGAAACAGGCCATTCGGCCCAACCAGTCCATGCCGGCGTTTACGCTCCACTCGATCCTCCTCCCGCCTTTCCTCATCTAACTCTATCAGCATAACCCTCTATCCCCTTCTCCCTCATAGGCTTGTCCAGCCTCCCTTTAAATGCATCTGTACTATTCACCTCAACCACTCCCTGTGGTAGCGAGTTCCACATTCTCACCACTCTCTGGGTGGTGAATCTTTGGAATTCTCTACCCCGGAGGGCGGTGGAGGTTCCGTCACTGGGGATACTCAAAACAGAAATCAATAGATTTCTGACTAGTAAGGGCATCGAGGGATATGGCGATAGGGCCGGTGAATGGAGTTGAGGCAGAAGATCAGCCATGATCTCATTGAATGGCGGAGCAGGCTCGAAGGGCCGAATGGCCGACTCCTGCTCCTATTTCTTATGTTCTTATGTTCTAAAGAAGTTTCTTCTGAATTCCTTATTGGACCACTTGTTCTCCTCCAATTGTCTCTTGTACTCGCAGGGAGGTGCTAAGTCGCGCTAGGGTCCAGAGGCACCAGCAGCGCTCTAGCTCCTTGCAAAAGTGGCCATTCTTGGCGTGAGAGGTCCAGACGCTGTGCCTCGTCAAGCTATTTGATCTTGATGGCATCACAGCCGAGCCTGATCATGTCGTCAGCCAACAGCCGCACACGTGTGCACGTTGCAGCAGGGGTCACTGGAGAATTTAAAGTCTTAGAAATTTAGATTCTGACTGCCCCTAATTAGCCCACCAGGCATTCTAATTTCAGCGCAAAACCTCCAGCAGCTGCCGGCAAATTAATGAGCTGCTTAATTGGATATTCTTTTGCAAATAACTGTCAGTACAGCACAAACCCGCATTTAAAAAAATGCATTTTTTAGGTATATATCAAGGAGTACAACCCAGCAAAAGAAAGTATTATTTTCAGTAAACCCCTCTCTTCCTGTCATACAAGACGGGATGACTACGCGGGTTATTTCCCAGTAATACTCCCTGGTCTAAGGTCACCAACTAGTCGTTTTTTAACCCATTTCTTCTCACGTGGCACAAAACTACGGTGGTTGATGATGGTAAAAGAAGCAGTAAACAGCTAAACTGGAACGAGCAAACTTAGAAAAAAAAAGCTGAAGGACATTCATATGTTGTAACAAACTTGCAGCATTGGGGAGTGTATATAAGAGTGTAAAAGACTTGTGGTGGTCACGTATGAGGAGAGATTGGGTCGATTGGGCTTGTACTCACTGGAGTTTTTAGAAGAATGAGAGGGGATCTCATTAAAACTTACAAAATTCTGACAGGACTGGACAGACTAGATGCAGGAAGGATGTTCCCAATGGCCGGGGAGTCCAGAACCAGGGGTCACAGTCTAAGGATAAGGGGTAGGCCATTTAGGACAGAGATGAGGAAGAATTTCTTCACCCAGAGAGTGGTGAACCTGTGGAATTCTCTACCACAGAAGGCAGTAGAGGCCAATTCATTAAATATATTCAAGAAGGAATTGGATATATTTCTTAAGGCTAAAGGGATCAAGGGGTATGGGGAGAAAGCAGGGACAGGGTACTGAAATTGGATGATCAGCCATGATCTCATTGAATGGCGGAGCAGGCTCAAGGGGCCGAATGGCCTACTCCTGCTCCTATCTTCTATGTTTCTATGTTTCTATGTCACAGAAATATATCCTGTAGCTTTCCCTTCATTGTTTATGACACTGTCTGAACTCTGGGAGCCGAACACATTCTTAGCCACCTATTGTGGTCTATATAATTTATAATAAATATCAATAATCCAAATAAAACATAGAGGTTTCGAAATGATTATTTGCAGCATTTGTGGCTCAGTGGGCAGCACTCTCGCCTCGGAGTCAGAAGGTCATGGGTTCAAGCCCCACTCCAGAGACTTAAGCACATAAAGCTAGGCTGAGACTCCCAGTGCGGTACTGAGGGAGTGCTGCACTGTCGGAGGTGCCTTCTTTTGGATGAGACGTTAAACCGAGGCCCCGTCTGCTCTCTCAGGTGGACGTAAAAGATCCCGTGGCCCTATTGCAAAGAGGAGCAGGGGAGTTCTCCCTGGTGTCCTGGCCAATATTTAACCTTCAATCAATATCTCTGAAAACAGATGATCTGGTCATTATCACATTGCTGTTTGTGGGAGCTTGCTGTGAGCAAATTGGCTGCCGCGTTCCCTACATTACAACAGTGGCTACACTTCAGAAAGTACTTCATTGGCTGTAAAGCGCGTTGGGACATCCTGAGGTCATGTAAGGCGCTGTAGACATGCAAGTCTTTCTTTCTTTTTATTACTATAACTTTCCTCTGCTATTTTAACAGAAATGTTAACCCACTTATTTCAACTGTCTCCACTAAAAAACAGACTAAGGAATGTCATGCAAATGTGTTAAGTATTCGGCCACTAATATTGTCAACAGTAATATCTATATTTGTTGTAGGTTTGGAGATTTTATGTTGCTGCTGCCAATGTGGATTCCTAACACCACTGCGGGGGCTAGAGAGTTGATCAGTCAGAGTGCCAGACACGGGAGGGGAGTCCTCAAACCGGAGGAGATCTAGTGAGTGATCTCTGAGGGTGGAGGAATCTCCTATTGGACAGTCCCTAGCTTGTTGCTAAGAAGACTTTTGTGAGCGATATGGAGCTGTGGAGAGGGTCCTCAAGGTGTTCCTCGAAACAATTTTAGCCTTTAACTTTGGGATAAACTTGCCATAATCATAGACTTTCCTTGTCGAGGTGTGGATTTGATCCATTCAATCATTATTAAATGGGGGAACTGGGAATCAGTAATTCAGCTGTGATATTGAGAGTGATTTTGTTGTGTGTTTATTATGCGGTCAGCTCCTCTTGTATGAACATTCAGGTTTGAGTTTAATGTTCATACAAGATAAAGTTACAACAAAAACAACTTATATATTTATACACCGCCTTTAACATAATAAAACGTCCCAAGGCGCATCACAGGAGCGTTATTGTGCAAAATGTTGACACTGAGCCACATAAGGAGATATTCGGGCAGGTGACTAAAAGCTTGGTCAAAGAGGTCGGTTTTAAGGAGCGTCTTAAAGGAGGAGAGAGAGGTGGAGAGGTTTAGGGAGGGAATTCCAGAGCTTAGGGTCCCGGCAGCTGAAGGCACAGCCACCAATGGTGGAGCGATGGAAATCAGGGATGCACAAGAGGGCAGAATTAGAGGAGCGCAGATAGCTCGGGGGGTTGTAGGGCTGGAGGAGATTACAGAGATAGGAAGGGGCGCGGCCATGGAGGGATTTGAAAACAAGGATGAAAATTTTAAAATAAAGATACTGTTGCTATGGTATCAACTTTAGCCGTGCCAGTAGTTACATGAATGACCCAAATGCCTCAGAGAATATCACTGTCATTTATATGAGTACCTCATCTTAAAGTAATTTGATGTACAATCCGATGTGGTTCTGAGCCAACAGATCAGGAACATCCTGGTTTTAACATCCTATTTGACCCTGAGCTGAGCTTCCGACCCCATATCCACTTCGTCACCAAGACCACCTATTTCCACCTCTGTAATATATCCCGTCTCTGCCCCTGCCTCAGTTCATCTGCTGCTGAAACCCTCATCCATGCGTTTGTTACCTCCAGACTCGACTATTCCAACGCTCTCCGGGCCGGCCTCCCACCTTCCACCCTCCGTAAACTTCAGCTCATTCAAACCTCTGCTGCCCGCATCCTAATTCACACCAAGTGCCATTCACCCATCACCCCTGTGCTCGCTGAGCCAGTCCGGCAATGCCTTGATTTTAAACTTCTCATCCTTGTGTTCAAATCCCTCCAGGGCCTCACTTATCCCTATCGCTCTAAGCTCCTCCAGCCCTACAACCTTCCAAGAACTCTGCGCTCCTCCAATTCTGACATCTTGCGCATCCCCGATATTCTTCACCCCACCATTGGTGGCCCTGCCTTCAGCTGCCTGGGCCCTAAGCTCTGGAAGTCCCTCCCTAAACCTCTCTGCCTCTATCTCCTCCTTGAAGACGCCCCTTAAAACCGACCTCTTTGACCAAGCTTTTGGTCACCTGCCCGAATATTTCCTTAGGTGCCTTGGCGCCAAATTTTGTTTGATAACCGCTCCTGTGAAGCGCCTTGGGACATTTTTTACTATATCAAAGATGCTATATAAATGCAAGTTGTTGTTGAGTTGATCCCATGGTAGTGCTGATTTAACTCACCGCAGCCAAGGCAGTAATAGGTTTGCTCCAACTGGCCTCAATAACCAATGGTTCTTGTTCTTGGTCAGCACCCTGTGGACCCCTGGTGACAAATGCCCTTGCGTAGACATTAGGTCAGAGCAGGATCGGGGCTCTGCTGTGAATTTGCCGATGATATCAAACTAAGAGGAACAATGGATTTGGAAGAGGCAGCTCAGGAGTTACAGAATGAGTTGGTAAAATATATAAATAGACAGAAATACAGCAGCTGGATACGATGCAGACAAGTACTGCAGATAGAAATAAAAAGGTAAGCGCCACACATACTCCATGAAGGTGTTGAAATAACAAATGGTGTGCAGTTAGAAAGATTACCTGTAAACATCTGACTTTATTCTCTGACTATATAAGCTGTGTTTTTATGCATCTCTCCACTTCACCTGACGAAGGAGCAGCGCTCCGAAAGCTTGTGATTTCAAATAAAGCTGTTGGACTATAACCTGGTGTTGTGTGATTTCTTACATTTGAAATAACAAATGATGAAGTTAATGGGGAGCTAGGAGCTGCTGTAGACTAGACACTGTCCAGCCAATGCAAAGCATCAATCAACAAAGCCAGTAGAATATTGAACGACATATAGCCAGAACATAGAACACAAATCAGAGGAAGTTGTGGCCCAACTGCATAGTGCACTGGTCGGAGGGTACTTTGAGTTCTGCACCCAGTTCTAGCCATCGAGACACTAGGGTGATACTGAAGCAAAAGGCAATGCAGAGAAGAGTCAGGAGGCTGATTCCCCGAGTGTCAAAAAGCCGAGCTATGAAAAATAGACTGAAGACACTTGGGCCTAGAAATTGGGTTGGGGCGCCAAAGTGGCGCAAAAGTCGCCTGAGCGCAGGATTTAGCGCAGCGATCGGAGTGATACCGATCGCCAGAAATTCAGTTTCATTGCCCCTCGAGGGAGACGGGGCGAGGCTCGAGGCGCTCCACGTCCCTCTTAGGGCGCTGAAACTGATTATCACAGCGCAACGTGCCGCAGCGCCACACGCTGCGGCACGGCACGCTGCGGTACTGCAGGCCTTCCTCCCACTGTTAAGGGGGAGGTGCCTGCAACAGCGCGAGCCCCGATCGCGAGTGCCGGCAAATGAGCCCGGCACCAAGGAGAAGTGCCGGGCTCTCGGGAAACAGCTGGCAATGCTGCGGGAGGGGGGGGGTGGCGGTTAAGAGGCCGGGGACGGAGGTGCTGACAGGCGGCCGCCGAAAAAGCGGCCGCCCCGCACCTCCACCTTAACTTGTGCCGCTGCCGGCACGGTAAGGCCCCGTGAACCGGGCGCGGGTAGCGAGCGGCGCAACTGCGGCGTTCGCTACCAAATATCGCGAATGGGGCATGAATGGGGCGCTGCACACACCGATGACGTCATCGGTGGCGGCGCAGCGCAAATGCCTAACGCTACCATTAGCGCCCCTACTGAATATCGCCGGAGACGCAGCCAGTGGCGCTACAGCCACTGACTGCCTCTTTAGGCGCTAACGGCTGGCGCTACTCACCCAATTTCTCCCCCTTGGACTTTTCAGCTTGGAAAGGAGTTGCCTGAGAAGTGAAAAAAGAAAGAACTTGGCATTTATATAGCACCTTTCACCACCTCAGGACGTCCCAAAGTGCTTTACAGCAAGCAGAGTAATTTTTGAAGTGTAGTCACTGTTGTAATGTAGGAATATTAAAGGGTACCAGTTGGCTGTCAGTACTTTACAAAGCAGTAATCCAGCAGATGGGTTTAGATATCACACCCTATCATAACAAAGCAACTCAAAAGGCTTCACAAAATGAAATACTTCTTGAAGTGCAGTGATTATTGTTATATTGGCAATGATACAATAAGCCACAAGAGTGAAACTTGCACAATTTGTTGCTCAGCTTGTGATTACAGACTGTAATTCACTAACAGCTCACTCGTTATATTAAATGGGGGTCAGTGGGTGTTTGCTTCTATTCAAATGAAAGATACCATGTTTTAATGCCAATAGCTTTATACTGCATTGAACATGTCTAGTTCATTCAATGTACTAATTGAGGAAATAAGGCAGCCAATTTGTACACCACAAACGGCAGCACAATGATGGCCAGATGAACTGTTTTTTTTTAGTGATGTTGATTGAGGGATAAATATTGGCCAGGACACCGGGGAGAACTCCCCTGCTCTTCTTCGAAATAGTGCCATGCAATCCTTTATGTCCATCTGAGAGAGCAGACGGGGCCTCGGTTTAACATCTCATCTGAAAGACGGCACCTCCGACAGTGCAGCGCTCCCTCAGCATTGCACTGGAGGGTCAGCCTAGATTTTTGCGCTCAGACCTCTGGAGTGGGACTATGAACCCACAACCTTCTGACTCCGAGGCAAGAGTGCTACCCACTGAGCCACAGGGTGACACTACTGTATGACAAATTTACATTGGTTGTTTCCATTATAAATGTAGATCGTGGAGTTTATAATGGCATTAGGTTGACACAAAGGTCCTTCAGTAAGAACACTTATTGAAACGTTTAGGGCTTCTCTTGGCCTTTAAGTGGCCTCTGGTGCTGCAGGAGCAGGGCCGCTACGACCCTTGTTGGCGACAGTGGGCTCTCTCTTGGTGGCGCGGATCCCACCAGGAGCCCGCCCTACATACTAGACGAGATCCAGCCCAGGGAGCCCAGCACCCAAAAAACCATGGCCCAGCCATGAGTCAGTGCTTTTCTCTCCTAATTTCCCCCTTCTCTTTCACAAAATTGACTTTAGGTTCGATGGACACCAGGGCATCCTCCAATATCTTGTCCAAGTAGTGATAATTCATAGGGCCTTTTTCATGAAGTCGCTTATGCCACTAGCAATACGAAACCTGGCTTCCGGGAGCCAGCACCAGTAGTATGGGTCTCACATAATATAAAAACAAGCTGCAGCGATGTCTTGGGCTGAGATGATTGGCCTCCAACCACCACAACCATCTTCCTTTGTGCTAGCTATGACTCAAGCCAGTGGAGAGTTTTCCCCCTGATTTCCATAGACTTCAATTTTACTAGTGGTCCTTGATGCCACACTCGGTCAAATGCTGCCTTGATGTCAATGGCAGTCACTCTCACCTCACCTCTGGAGTTCAGCTCTTTTGTCCATGTTTGGACCAAGGCTGTAATGAGGTCTGGAACCTCGTATTGGTTCTCTCACCACCTGTCGCAGGCACAGACTGGCAGTTGTGTCTTTCAGGACTTGGCCAGCTCAGTCAGTAGTGGTGCTTTGATCTGATCTGTTGATTATGGGATCACTTGGCTCTGTCTATAGCATGCTGCTTCCGCTGTTTAGCATGCTTATATTCCACTGTTTACTAGAGGTCTGGACCACTAGTTCTGATGAAGGGTCCCAGACCTGAAACGTTAACTCTGTTTCTCTCTCCACGGATGCTGCCTGGCCTGCTGAGTATTTCCAGCATTTTCTGTTGTTATTTCAGATTTCCAGCATCCGCAGTATTTTGCAATTATATTAGTGTTTGGTTCACTGCCACCTCTCTTCTAGGAATGCCCACCTTGAAGAAGTTCTGCTCTTCTCTCCGACGGGAGTTCCATTTATCTATTCAACCTTGTTCATCTTCATTGCTTTCAGTTTCCCTTCTCGTTTTTGACCAGGTATCTGCCAAGACTCGGTTTCACAGCCACATCTCTTTCCTCAGTAACTGTCTCCGGTTCAGAGTTATTCCACGTGGATTCCAATTAAACTTCCACCCTTCATGTTTTGGATCCACCCAGGATTACAAATATCTCCTCGATATTCATCGTTCTTCAAACTACTGCTCTCGCCGCATTTGAGATCCACGCTCAACGCCATGCGTCGCCACATGAACAACCTCGACCTCTCTCTTCAGCGGCACCGACTCACTCTATCTCAATGCTGTCTGGGTCCACAGTTCCATTTCATCCTTCGACTCATCTGACGCTTCAACAAAAAACTTTTTTTCTTCCTTTCTGATGTCAAGGATCGCAAGCTTCGTCAACTCGTGGCCACCAACGCCCCCCCAGAGCCTTCTTCCCCGTTACTTTCCTCCGATCCGATCCCTTCTTCCAGTCTCACCCCCTGCCGTGTTTTCACTATCCCCTCTGACCTTCCCCTCTCTGACCCCGAACGTTCAGTCCTGAACAAAGGCCTGAGCTTCATCCCCTTACGCCCCCACCTGAATGAATTTCGAGCTCGGCACGATGCTGAGCTCTTCTTCCGTCGCCTTCGTCTCCGTGCCCACTTCTTTGGCCAGGCGTCTTCCCCCCGCATGGCTGATCCTTTCTCCCGCTTTCAGAATTCCCGTTCCACTTGGATCCCTCCCTCTGGCCTTCTACCCTCTCTAGATCTTTTCATTGCTAACTGCCGCCGTGACATCGACCGTCTCCATTTCTCTGCTCCCCTCACTCACTCCAACCTAACTCCCTCTGAACTTGCAGCACTCCATTCTCTCCGATCCAACCCTAACATTATCATTAAACCTGCTGATAAGGGTGGTGCTGTTGTTGTTTGGCGAACCGACCTCTACCGTGCGGAAGCTGAACGCCAACTCTCCAACACCTCCTCCTACCTCCGCCTGGACCATGACCCCACTAGCAAACATCAAGCCATTGTTTCCAAGTGTGTCACTGACCTCATCTCCTCTGGAGATCTTCCCTCCATGGCCGCCAACCTCATAGTGCCCCAACCCCGCACAGCCCGCTTCTACCTCCTTCCCAAGATCCACAAACAGGACTGCCCTGGTAAACCCATCGTTTCAGCCTGTTCTTGCCCCACGGAACTTATCTCTTCCTATCTCGACTCTATATTTTCTCCCCTTGTCCAGTCTCTTCCCACCTACATTCGCGACTCTCCCGACGCCCTCCGTCACTTTAACAGTTTCCAGTTTCCTGGCCCCAACCGTCTCCTTTTCACCATGGACGTCCAATCCCTCTACACCTCCATCCCCCACCAGGACGGCCTGAGGGCGCTCTGTTTCTTCCTTGAACAGAGGCCCAACCAGTCCCCATCCACCACCACCCTCCTCCGCCTGGCTGAACTTGTTCTCACATTGAACAACTTCTCCTTTGACTCCACTTTAAAGGTGTTGCTATGGGAACCCGCATGGGCCCTAGCTATGCCTGCCTGTTCATGGGACATGTGGAACATTCTTTGTTCCAGTCCTACTCAGGTCCCCTCCCTCACCTCTTTTTCCGGTACATCGATGACTGTATTGGTGCCGTTTCCTGCTCTCGCCCTGAACTGGATAAGTTCATTCACTTTACTTCCAATTTCCACCCTGCCCTCACCTTCACATGGTCCATCTTCGACTCTTCCCTTCCCTTCCTTGACTTCTCCGTCTCCATTTCTGGCGATCGGCTTTCAACAAACATCCACTACAAGCCCACCGACTCCCACAGCTACCTGGACTACACTCCCTCCCACCCCGCTTCCTGTAAGGACTCTATTCCTTTCTCCCAGTTTCTCCGTCTCCGCCGCGTCTGTTCTGACGATGCCACCTTCCATACTAGTGCTTCTGACATGTCTTCTTTTTTCCTCAACCGAGGATTCCCCTCTACCGTGGTTGACACGGCCCTTGACCGCGTCCGTTCTATTTCCCGCACTTCTGCTCTCATCCCTGCCCCTCCCTCCCAGAACCACGATAGGGTTCCCCTTGTCCTCACCTTTCACCCCACCAGCCTCTACATTCAACGGATCATCCTCCGCCATTTCCGCCACCTCCAACGTGATACCACCACCAAACACATCTTCCCCTCACCTCCCCTTTCAGCATTCTGAAGGGACCGCTCCCTCCGCGACACCCTGGTCCACTCCTCAATCACCCCCAACAGCCCTGCTCCTTCACCTGGCACCTTCCCGTGCAAGCGCAGGAATGCAACACATGCCCTTTCACCTCCTCCCTTCCCACTGTCCAGGGCCCCAAACACCCCTTCCAGGTGAAACAGCGATTTACTTGTACTTCTTGCAATTTAATATACTGTATTCGCTGCTCACGATGCGGTCTCCTCTACATTGGGGAGACCAAACGCAGATTGGGCGACCGCTTTGCGGAACACCTCCGTTCAGTCCGTACGGGTGACCCTGAGCTTCTGGTCGCCTGTCACTTTAATTCACCACTTCACTCCCACCCTGATCTCTCTGTCCTCGGGCTATTGCATTGTTCCAATGAAGCTCAACGTAAGCTCGAGGAACAGCACCTCATCTTTCGATTAGGCACTTTGCAGCCTGCCGGACTCAACATTGAGTTCAACAATTTCAGATAATTATCCCTGCCCCCATTTTTCATGCAGTATGATTTTTGCCATTCCCATTTGCAACATTTTATCTTTCCTGCCTCTTACAAAAGTACAGGATGTTCTTTCTATTTCTTCCTCCCCTCCTAACCGCCCCCACCCGCCCCCCCGCTGTCTCTGCACCTGCTTAATATCTGTTACATCTCCAGCTTTTTCCAGTTCTGGTGAAGGTCCCTGTTTCTCTCTCCATGGATGCTGCCTGGCCTGCTGAGTATTTCCAGCATTTTCTGTTGTTATTTTTGGTCTCCTGTCTTGATGGTAATGGTAGTTGTTATGTACTGTGTGTTCTATTGTGTGTTCTCCTCCCACCTGTGGTGGCGCTGTCACAGGAGATAAATGATTGGGTGTTCTCTGTTAAGTTTAGCTCTCTTTGTTCGGAACTTTCCAGAACTTCCTTTCCTTCCAATAAAGCACTTCATGTTTGAATCTCTGAGTTCTAAATTGTGTCTAGGTAGAAAGGTACCGACACAACAAGCGGCAACGAGGAGCGGATGAATCTGCATACGTTAACCACTATGCGCACGGTGGCATAGTGGTTAGCACTGTTGCCTCACAGCGCCAGGGACCCGGGTTCGAATCCGGCCTCGGGCGACTGTCTGTGTGGAGTTTGCACATTCTCCCCGTGTTTGCGTGGGTTTCCTCCGGGTGCTCCGGTTTCCTCCCACAGTCCAAAGATGTGCGGGTTAGGTTGATTGGCTATGATAAATTGACCCTTAGTGTTAGGGGGATTATATACGTGGGGTTACGGGGATAGGGTGGGATATGTATTGGTGTAGGGGTTACGGGGATCGGGTGGGATATGTGTCGGTGCAGGCTCGATGGGCTGAAATGGCCTCTATCTGCACTGTGGCATTTCTGTGATTCTGTTACGGGTGCAGTGAGCAAACAGAAAATTTAATTTGAAACGTGAGATGGCTACTATATTAGGAAACATCGGTGATTTTGATGAAAATGTGGAACAATGGAGCGCATATGCGGAACGTTTTGACTATTTTGTATTGGCGAATGCGGTGGCAAATGAAAAGGTCGTGCCTACCTTTTTGTGTATAATCGGGCCGAAGACATTCAATTTACAGTATGATGGAACAAGCAAAACAGAGGGGAGCGACACCTCTGAGGAGGAAGAGGTGCACATACTGACGGTTGCAGGTGATTCAAATGGCTACTGGGTGTCACCACTGGTGAAGGGACAATCAGTGCGGATGGAGGTGGACACAGGCGCGGCTGTGTCCCTTGTTTCAGACACTGTCTACAACAAAATGCTAAAGCATCTTACCCTTCAGCCAACAAACATTGTGCTAAAGACGTATACCGGCGAACCTGTGGCCATGAGAGGCGTCATTGAGGTGACAGTTAAATTGAACGGACAGACTGCAAAACTGCCACTATATGTGGTAAAGGGAAATTACCCATCGCTACTGGGACGTGCGTGGCTAGAGAAAATCACGCTGGACTGGCCTGCAGTCCGCATGATGTCAAAAGGGGAGTCAGGTCTGACTGCAGTGTTAAACAAACATGCAGAACTCTTCAATGGGGAACTTGGGAGCATGAAAAAGATCAGCGTGAGACTGGACATTAAACCTGACAGCAAGCCAAAGTTTCACAAAGCCCGACCTGTACCCTATGCAATTAGGCCAAAAGTTGAGGCTAACTTGGAGGCCTTAGTCAAGAATGGAGTCCTGGAGCCTGTGAGCATGAGCAAATGGGCCACACCCATTGTTCCCGTCCTGAAAAAGGATGGATCTGTTCGAATCTGCGGGGATTTTAAAGTGACTATTAACCCGGTGCTGTCTGCGGAACAGTACCCTCTTCCCCTCATTGATGATCTTTTTACGGGCCTGGCCGGAGGGCAAAAGTTCAGCAAAATAGACTTATGCCAGGCTTATCTACAAATGCATGTCGATGACAAATCAAAGGAGCTGCTGACAATTGTGACACACAAGGGGCTATACAGGTACTGCCGCCTTCCGTTTGGAATTACGTCGGCCCCTGCTCTATTCCAAAGGGCAATGGATCAGATTTTGAGTGGACTGCCAGGAGTCCAGTGCTACCTGGACAACATCCTTGTCACTGGGACAAATGAGGAGGATCATCTTCTGAACTTGGATGCGACACTACAACGACTGAAAGAGTACGGACTCAGAGTTCGTAAAGACAAATGTGAATTCTTTCAGTCTTCAGTTGAGTACCTGGGGCATGTGATTGACGCTACTGGCCTGCATAAGGCGCCATCAAAGGTCAAGGCGATCGTGGAGGCCCCAGCACCCCAGAATGTGAGCCAGTTACGTTCATTTCTGGGGCTACTTAACTACTATGGGAAGTTTATTCCAGACTTAGCAACATTGCTGAAGCCGTTACATCAGTTGCTATGTCAAGGCAAAACATGGAAATGGACTGAACTGTGCAACGAAGCTTTCGCCCAAGCAAAGAAAGCATTGCTGAAATCGGAGGTCCTGACACACTTCGACCCAAAGCTACCCGTGCAGCTAGCATGTGATGCATCACCATATGGTGTGGGAGCAGTCATATCCCACATCATGCCTTCGGGTGAAGAGAAACCTATTGCCTTCGCATCACGCACCTTGAACAAGGCCGAGAGTAACTATGCGCAGATCGAGCGCGAGGCCTTGGGAATCGTTTTTGGAATTCGAAAATTTCATCAGTACCTGTTTGGGAGAAGGTTCACACTCCTGACGGACCACCGTCCATTGACTTCAATCTTCGGGCCCCACACCGGAATTCCGTATCTCGCTGCAAGCAGGATGCAAAGGTGGGCTTTACTGTTGTCAGGACACACATACGACATCAAATATCGCAAATCAGACTTGCACGGCAACGCAGACGGTTTCTCGAGGCTACCCTTGCCTGTTACTCCCCCAGAGCCTCGTCTTCTACTTTAGACAAGTGGAGGGAGCACCTGTCACTGCAGTTCAGGTGCGAAGGTACACCTGCAACGATCCAGTCCTGTCTGAGGTAATGGACGATGTCATTCGAGGGAGAGCTATAGGAGATTCTCCCAGTTTGAAACCTTACGTTTCAAAAAGAAATGAGCTTTCCGTCCAGGCAGGTTGTCTTCTTTGGGGACGCCGTGTCATCATTCCGCCACCTCTGAGGGAACCTATACTGCAACAACTTCATACAGGCCACAGTGGGATGGTCAGGATGAAGGAAATGGCAAGAAGCTACTTCTGGTGGCCAGGTCTCGATGGGAATATTGAGGAGAAAGCCAAAACATGTTCCCCATGTCAAAGGGTCCGGAATGTTCCACAGCTGGCAACCCTACACCCCTGGGATTGGCCTGCAGAAGTGTGGCAGCGAGTACATGTGGACTTCGCCGGTCCTTTCGAAGAGAAGATGTTTATGGTGGTTGTGGACGCTCATAGCAAGTGGCCGGAGGTCGCTGTGATGAGGTCTACCACGGCAGAGAAAACAATTGAGATACTTGGTGAGATGCTCAGCCGTTATGGCTCACCAGAACAACTCGTAAGTGACAACGGTCCACAATTTGTATCACAGGAGTTTGCAACCTTCCTGCATGTGAATGGTGTCCAACACATCAGGTCTGCGCCCTATCATCCCTCTACTAATGGCCAGGCAGAAAGGTTTGTGCAAACTTTGAAGCACACCTTGAAGGCATCGCAAGGTCAGGGCTCAATCCACCAACGTCTGAACAGCTTTCTGTTGTCCTACAGGAACGAGCTGCATGCCACAACCAAAACTTCCCCGCTTCGCTCATGATGAAGAGGCAGTTGCGGACAAGTTTTGACTTACTCAAACCTCCAAGGGCAGAACAGGTTGTCCATTGTCAACAACAAGCTCAAGTTGAAAAGAGAGAGAAAAGAGCCAAGGAGAGATGGTTTCACCCTGGAGAGCACGTCCTAGCTCGAAACTACAACACTGGACTGAAATGGGTTCCTGCTACGATGATCGCGCAGACGGGCCCTGTGTCTTACACGGTTGAGACTGCTGAGGACGTCGTCTGGAGAAGACACACAGATCAACTGTTGCTAGGAGCAGAGACAGCCACAGAGGCTCCAACGGCTGGTTGGCCTGAACTGTTTCCGGATGATAGTGCAAACCAGCATCCTTTGCCACAGTGCTCTTCTCCAACACAGGAAGTCAAAGAGACTGTTCCACCTGTGCAAACTCCTGACTTTCGACTGACACAGGCACCTTCTCCATCCAGGCCTGTGTCAATGCCTACTGCTGTGGAAGCCAGCGATGACCGCCGGTATCCTGTCAGAGAGTGGCGGCCTCCAAGACGCTTGGATCTGTAGGCTTAGTGACTTACCCACAACACTGGGGCAGAATAAACCCCAGGGTAAAGTCAGGGGTTGAGGCAGTCTACCTCTACCCTAGGTTCGTTGAGTGCATTGAAAGTAACTTACCTGTTGAGGAATAATGTGGACCTTCCATTTAAGAGGGGAGGAAATGTTATGTATTGTGTGTTCTATTGTGTGTTCTCCTCCCACCTGTGGTGGCGCTGTCACAGGAGGTAAATGGTTGGGTGTTCTCTGTTAAGTTTAGCTCTCTTTGTTCGGAACTTTCCAGAACTTCCTTTCCTTCCAATAAAGCACTTCGGCCTAGAAATTGAGTTTGCGCTGCGCCAGGGCTTTAGCGCCGGAAGTTAGCGCCGGCGCTAAGTCCCTTTGCGCGCGCCAAAAATTCAGTAGCGCCACGCCCAAACGGCTGCCGGCGCTACTGAAGGGTTTTAGCGCCTGAAAACTGGCGCAACGTGCCGCATTGCGGCGCTATTCCGGCGCTGCGGCGCCCGCTGCGGTGCGGCAGGCTCGGGAAGTGCAGGCCTCCTCCTTCCGTTAAGGAGGAGCTGCCTGCACCCGGCCGCGGCCCGCGCAAATCTCTTCAAAAATGAGCCCGGCACCTCGGACAAGTGCCGGGCTTGCATCTGTTCCGGGGGGGGGGGGGGGAGAAGTCCGGGGAGGGAGCTGCGGGCAGGCGACCGGCGGGAAAGCGGCCGGCCGCCGCGCCTCCTTAAAGCGCCGGCGCAGACTCCGGCAACACTCGTTTGCCGGAGTCTTAGTTGCGGCTGCCACTGGCGAGGCGGCCGCAACTGAATTTCGGCTTGGGGCCGGGTTACCACGGCAACCGGGACGCTGCGCACACCGATGACGTCATCGATGTCAGCGCAGCGCTACCGGTCTACCGCCGCGGAAGGGCCCCAGGCAATTTAGGAACCGGCGCCAATTGCAGCGCTAGGCCCTCTAGCGCCGCAAAATCGGTGCTAAGGGCACTGAATTTCTAGGCCTTCATGTTTGAATCTCTGAGTTCTGAGTCCTAAATTGTGTCTAGGTAGAAAGGTACTGACACAACAGTAGTGTGAGGGATATGCCAGGCCATGAGGTTACAGATTGTGGTGGAATACAATTCTGCTGCTGCTGATGTCCCACAGTGCCTCATGGATGCCCAGTTTTGAGCTGCTAGATCTGTTCTGAAACTATCCCATTTAGCACGGTGGTAGTGTCACACAACACGATGGAGGGTGTCTTCAGTGTGAAGACGGGACTTCCTCTCCACAAGGACTGTGCAGCGGTCACTGCTACCAATGCTGTCAAGGACAGATGCATCTGCGACAGGTAGATTGGTAAGGACGAGGTCAAGTAGGTTTTTCCCTCGTGTTGGTTCTCTCACCACCTGTCGCAGGCCCAGACTGGCAGTTGTGTCTTTCAGGACTTGGCCAGCTCGGTCAGTAGTGGTGCTATCAAGCCACTCTTGGAGATGGACATTGAAGTCCCCCACCCAGAGTATTCATATTTCACTTATGGAATTTGAAAGGAACATTATATCCTCAGTGTGAAAACCATGGGGGAAAAATTCGGTTGCTTTGCACCTCCCATTAGCGTCGTAAGAGGCGCGGCTAAATTCAGCAGGAGGTTAGCGGCGGTGGTAACCGTTAGCACCCCACGGCACTGCGCCGCCGGTGATGTTGTCATCGCCATGCACAGCGTCCCGCTCACGCCCCAGCCGCGACCTTCAGTATCGCCCCCTGACTTACGCCGGACGCTATGTCCGACGGGGTCAGGGGGGCCTACCTGCGGCCAGGGCAGCGCTAATTAAAAGGCGAGGTGCCGGGCGGCCATTTTTGTTGCTGGCCGCCTGCCAGCACCTGCCCCCGTTGCTGTCCCCGGCCTCCTCAGCAGCCCCCCCCCCTCCGCAGAGTGCCGGCGTGGTGCTGCAGCACGTAGCGCCATGATATTCCCTTACAGCGCTCCAAGAGGGAGGCGGGGCACTTCCAGTAGCACCCCACTTCCCTCTTGGGGCGCTACCGATGAATTTCGGCTGCGGGTGCGCTAATTTTTTTGGGGCACTACTTTTAGCGCCCCAGCGAAGTTAACACCCCAAAGGGGGCGCGACTCAATTTTTCCCCCCACATATTTAGTTTTCTATTAGAGGAAATGGTCAATATTTATCCCTCAGCGAACATCACTAAAACAGATTATCTGGTCATTATCACACTGTTGTTTGTGGGAGCTTGCTGTGCGCAAATTGGCTGCCGCGTTTCATACATTACAACAGTGGCTACACTTCAAAAAAAGTACTTCATTGGCTGTGAAGCGCTTTGGGACGTCCGGTGGTCGTGAAAGGTGCTGGAGAAATGCCAGTCTGTCTTTCTTACTTTTTTTCCTAAAACCTTTTGGAATGACCGACGACTACAGCTGAATAGTACAATACTTCATTGGGTTTCCATCTAAAGGAGCTGCAGTATATTACATTTAAACAACTGTTCATTTCTTTAAAAAGATTGTAGTGTTCTGCCAGACTGAGCCCATTATCCTGGTTTGTATTCGTGAGACGGGGCCCATCTGCAGGATATGCAAAGCACTTGTTTAGCAAATGAAATCCTGATGACTGGGCTAATCAGTTGGATCAATATCTCCTTTGGGAGACCATTTGGCCTACATCTGAGGGAACAATGGAGTGTGTGAGACACTACCCCTGGAGCGCTGCAGCCAATAGAATATCGCCTGCTCGTGGCTTTGTTTATCAGATCCTGACCTTGCACGTTCACAGAATGGAGCTTTATTCCAAGGTCCCCGCTAAGAGCTAACAAGATGCTGTTCCTGCTTTGTGCTGCCGATAAGTGCAACAAGGCAACAATTTTCCATTTTACTGGGGCAGCCGTGCAATGTGAGGCTGTGGATGGAGGCAAAGAAGCTTTGAAAATTTTGAGCAGATGCTCCTGACAAGAGCATTAATCTCTGTTCCTAGCTACATTGCTCTGAATTGGTGTGCAATTAATCACTTGATACTCATCCTAGGTTTGGGAACAATAGAAAATCGAATGCACTAAATCAACAAAAAACCTGCTAAAATGAAGTTAGATATGGTTTACAGTGGGGGCTGCGGGGGGGGGGGTGGGGGTGGGGGAGAGAGGGGAATTCACTTTGTTTACCATGGATTTGAATATAGTTTGTAACACTCTAGATTGTAGAGACTGGATGTGTGTGCAAATTGACATGAATTTAATGCCCATTTTTTGTGTTTCATTAAACGTCCTTGTTTATGTTGAGGGGTTTTATAGAACTCGGGAGTTAAGGGAAAAGAATCATTCCCGACTTCTCTTGACCTCACAGAGCAACATTCAGCCAACTCTGTTCCCTTCACACCTCTTCTTTCTGGCTGTTATTTTTAAAACAAGAGAGCACAAATAAATTGTCACCTTGTTCAGAGCTGTTCCTGCCTGAAAAATTCACCTGTCTTCGTTCGACCGATGCTGACTGACCCTGCTGTCTATTTTTGAGCATTTTCTGTTTCTGTTTTTCCAGCATTTTCAGTTCTTTTGAGCATCAAGCCCCACCTGTCCATAACTTCTCTTGAACCCTCTATTGCTTCCACGCAATCTCAGCCTCCTGCTTGGCCCGGAACCCAACCCCATATCGTCTCCATCCTGTGAGCCTTTCTCTTACTACTGTTCGGACTTCAAGAATTACAAATAAGCTTAACAATGACAGATAAGTATGTGATCAATAAAATTGGTCTTTATTCACACTACAGTTCAAAATTCAAGTGTACATCGCAATCAATGTGCGCCCAATTTACCCATACATAAAAGTACCCCACAGCAATTTATACGCTACCTCCGGGCGCTTTATAACCCAAGTCAACCATACATAAAAGTACCCTTTAAGAATGTCTAAGCTCTATATCCGACTTTCATACATACTCCTTTATCTCTGGGTGATCGGTCCAGGAAGAGTCATAAGTCAAAACATAGACTGGCCAGCTTTCTTTGTTTGTCTGTTCTTCCGTTCTTCCTTGCTTCTTTCTGAATTTCCCGCCTCTGGGCCACTTCTTTTATAGGGCCTTTCTGCCGGCCCCACTCGTATATCATTGTCTGCCTCCCTCTGATAGGTCAGTTTCACTCCAAACCTTCCCTGATTGGAGTTCCTTCACGTTCCTGTGATGTGTGTGGGGGTGGGACTACCTCGTCAACCCGGTGTCTCCTTCCTGTCCATGTGGCATTACAAACAAAGGACCGTGCTGACCACCAGGCAAAGGGCCCCCCTGCTGGTTTCCTTCATTTTGAATCCATCCGTAACCATTTCACAATTCGTTCTGAACTTCAATCTCCACAAGGTAGCAGCGGTTTTATTTCGGTTTTTAGAATCTTACAATCCCAAACACTGCCTACTTCCAGCTCCGTAACATTGCCCACATCCAGCTGCCACTGAAATCTGTGTACATATCTCAATGAGTTGCATTTCACAGCGGTGCAATCAAAAAGATGGATGCTGAGCCAAAGCAGAAAGTATTAGGCTGGCTGACCAAAAGTCTGGTCAAAGAGATGGTTCATGCATCATGGAGGCATGACTGCTGATGTTGGAGCAAAGGAAGTGGGGATGCTCAAGAGGCTAGAGTCGGAGGAACTGAAAGTCCTGGGGGGTTGTTGGGCTGGAGGAGGTTACTGAGATACGAAGGGTGAGGCCATAAAGATGTTTAACCATCAGGATGAGATTACAAAACTTGAGGCATTGGGGACTGGGAGCCAATGTAGGACAGGGGTGATGGGCGAGCGAGATGGTGCAGGATTGGCTACAGGCAGCAGAGTTTTTGGATGAGCTGAAGTTTACACAGGGTGGAAGATGGGCGGCCGGCCAGGAGAGCATCGGAGTAGTTGAGTCTGGAGGTGACAAAGGTTTCAGCAGCAGATAGGCTGAAGTATGAGGCGGGTGCGAGTAATGTCATTGAGTCGATTAGGTGAGTAACTAAGGCATCCAGTACAGGAAGACCCAAGTTCAATCCCGCTGGCGTATGTTGAGCGAGTGGATCTTAGTGGGGACCGTGGTTGGAGCACTCCAATTGAATTCAGTGTTACTGCAATAGGGAAAGAAAAATCAGCATGGGTTCTTGCCCCTGATTATTATCCAGTGATTATTGTCAAATGTGTGCAGGGGTGGACAGTGGATGAGAGAGGGTTGGGCTTGATTGAAAATCTCTATCCCACCCCCACCCCCACCCCACCCTCCGCCCAAGTCATATTGCCTGCTGACACTTCTCATCAAGACTCATACATAAATGATGACCAATTCAGCAAGATAGGGTGGGCAACCAGCATTATAAGAGTCAATGCCTTCTGGGGGAGGAGGAAGAGGAAGTGGAGAAAACTGATGGAGAGACTAAGTACATTCTTGACAGATGAGAGCTTTGTAACTAGGGTCCATTTTGGGATCAGTATGTGTTTGGCTTCCCCATTTGCCAAAACAAACAAGTTTCTTTGCTCCAGGTCTATTGAAGTGTTGACAACAAGGGCTAATTTATATGTATTTCACTGCTGGCAGTTTCAAAGTCTGAGGTAATGTGGACTGTTGGCGGTAAAGATTGACACAACATTTGGCGCAGTCGGTAAATCTGGACTGGTCTGTTTTCCCTTCGAAAAAAATACGAGGATTGAAATTCATCTTTTATCAAAAAACAGTCTTGTTATTTTTCTGTAATTAGTAACCCATTATGAAAGCGCGGAAGATGTGATTGTAAATGTGCGAATGCAATTTTATAAGTAGGTTGCTATAAGTAGGGAAAAACAGGCACCCTCACATTGAAGGACTTGTAGCTTATTGCTTGATGCTGGGCCTGAAGCCCTGGAATTCCCTCCCTAAATCTCTCCGCCTCTCCACCTCTCTTTGCTCCTTTACGACGCTCCTTAAAATCTACCTCTTTGACCAAGCTTTTGGTCACCTGCCCTAATTTCTCCTTGTGTGGCTCGGTGTCTAATTTTGCTTTTTAACACTCCTGTGAAGCGCCTTGGGGCGTTTTACTATGTTAAAGGCGCTATATAAATACAAGTTGTTGTTGCGGGGAAACAGCATGGCTGGCCTCCTACGCCATTGAAGACGGCTTCAGCCATTTTCGAATGGGGTGGAAAGGGATATCTTCTTAAAAAATATATATTTGATAAGAGGAATCGGCAGATTTGAAGTACGCTTATCGCCACTAAGGAACCAAGACTCGAATTATTAACGGACGGCAATTGGCTCCAGCCCACTCCCGTGTGATAAAATGCCCAGCAACAACTTCCTGTAGAAAATGGCAAACAGAGCAAAGGCTTGGGATGACCACCCAAAATTGAGAATGTAACAAACATAGAAACATAGAGGATAGGAGCAGGAGTCGGCCATTCGGCCCCTCGAGCCTGCTCCGCCATTCAATAAGATCATGGCTGATCATCCAAATTCAGTACCCGGTCCCTGCTTTCTCCCCATATCCCTTGATCCCCTTAGCCTTAAGAAATATATCTAACTCCTTCTTGAATATATTTAAAGAATTGGCCTCAACTGCCTTGTGTGGTAGAGAATTCCACAGGTTCACCACTCTCTGGGTGAAGAAATTCCTCCTCAGCTCTGTCCTAAATGGCTTACCCCTTATCCTTAGACTGTGACCCCTGGTTCTGGACTCCCCGGCCATCGGGAACATCCTTCCTGCATCTAGTCTGTCTAGTCCTGTTAGAATTTTATAATTCTGGTTTTGAAATTCCTCCCTCCTCTTAATTTTGAAATGTAATTTTTTTAGGAACTCCGCTCCCTGATAGCACTGTGGGAACACCTTCACCACACGGACTGCAGCGGTTCAAGAAGGCGGCTCACCACCACCTTCTCGAGGGCAGTTAGGGATGGGCAATAAATGCTGGCCTTGCCAGCGACGCCCGCATCCCGCAAATGAATTTAAAAAAGAAGGTAGTTCCTTTGATTAACAGTTGGTCGGGTGGCTGCATGCGGTCGTACTGGGAATCTGGGAAAGGAATCCTTTTTGAGGGAGACAGTGTATTTCTTGGTAATCTTGATAGCTGCAAATCTGCTCTTGGAGGAAAACCAAAGCAATGTTTCATTTATAAATAATCAGCAGCCAGATTGCACACCGCACTGGATTTTTCTGATGAGAGAACCCTAGGCAGCAGACACCCAATCGCACTTTTGCTGTGTATATAGGAATATACATTGGACCGCAGGAAAACACAGGGCCAGAAGGAGACCATTGAGCACCATCTGGTCGCACTCTAATGCATGCCACTTGCGAGCTGGCCACCTGGCACTGGTAATGTTGGCAGCCTGATCGGTCCAGTGGTGAGTCTGAATCTCATCGCTAACCATGTAAAAATGAAAAGCTGGCTCTCTTCCCAAGCAGTGTATTGGAGGGAGATACACTTGTGTTCTCTTGTGGTCTGGAGAGACGCATTGCCAGCTGGCCAGATCAGGGTCAGATATTTAACACTGGCTTTGTGATCTGAAATGTTTGGATTCCTCACTATAACACATGTGTTTTGGAATGATCCATAGACACCATGAGGCTGGACACCCCTCTCCCGCTCTACCATCTTATCACATATTAGATGGATGCATACCTGCCATATGTTGGCTGGTAAATAGACATTCAAACTTCTCACTCTGCTGAAATGGCAAACGTGTTAGTGCATTTGAAATTAATTTAATTGCTCTCTTATTTTTCCACTCGCTTTCTTTAGGTCAATGGCTAATGTTGGGACATGGGTCTGTGAATGCCGATAGCCCACTGGTATCGAGTTTCGCATTCAGTTTAAAGCTTCCTATGCTGAGTGGCAGATGAGGTAATCCATTTCCTCCACCGCTGTCCCTCCAGAGCAAGATTACATCGGATATACCACACAGAAACAGGCCATTCGGCCCAACCAGTCCATGCCGGCATTTATTATTCACTCATAGAAACATAGAAGATAGGAGCAGGAGTAGGCCATTCGGCCCCTCGAGCCTGTTCTGCCATTTAATGAGATCATGGCTGATCATCCAAACTCAGTGCCCTGTCCCTGCCTTCTCCCCATATCCCTTGATCCCTTTAGCCTTAAGAAATATATCCAACTCCTTCTTGAATATATTTAATGAATTGGCCTCTACTGCCTTCTGTGGTAGAGAATTCCACAGGTTCACCACTCTCTGGGTGAAGAAATTCCTCCTCATCTCAGTCCTAAATGGCTTACCCCTTATCCTTAGACTGTGACCCCTTGTCCTGGACTTCTCGAGCCTCCTCCCATCTTCCCTCTATTCCCTTCTCCCTCATATGCTTGTCCAGCCTCCTCTTAAATGCATCGATACCATTCGTCTCAACCACTCCCTGTGGTAGCGAGTTCCACATTCTCACCACTCTCTGGGTAAAGATGTTTCTTCTGAATTCCCTATTGGATTTCTTGGTGAATATCTTATATTGATGACCCCTCCTTTTGCTCTTCCCCACAAGTGGAAACCATGGCTGGATTTTACCAACCTCGCCGGGTCCGTGGCGGGCGACGTCGGTGGCGGGTCCCGGCCCCAATGCCGGCTCCAGCCCGCTCTGTAGAATGAATTTACTGTGATGGTGTTTGTTAAGCCCACCCAGCAAGTTTCCTGGCCAATTGAAGGAAGCGGGTCTGATGACATCATCTGATGATGCATCATCAGCCGGTTTCCTTAAAGGGACTATGCGCAAATTTATTTTGACATTTGTGCTGTCAACGTTCTACAGCATTGAAGTGCTGCAAACTCTGACAAGTACTGCATAGAGGTGCAGGGCTGCACCCAGGCTCTCCCATGAATCCCTCTATATGCTTATGGAGGGAGTCACAGCACGCAGGGAGGTTCTCTTCCCTTCCCATGGGCGGAGAAGACCTCTCCAGGAGACCAACACAGCCTGGTTGCACATTGCAGAGGAGGGCACCAGCAGGGATGTGGTCAGGAGGACCAGGGTGCAGTGCCGCAAACGTTTCAATTATGTCAGTAGATCACAAAGTGTTAGCACAAAGCCACACTCAACCTCATCCTGCTGTGCCTCTTATCACATCCCCATCACTCTGCCTTCCCTACCCTACTCCTGCACATCCTTACTCACACCAACTTACCTTGCACCTCCAGCTATCCCTCTCTATCTGCATTATCACATCCCCATTTCACTAGCCACCCAACAACACACAAGGGTAGTCACTTGGGTGTTTTATCCAATGTTCATGTAAAGTTTCTGTTAATGTGGTGTCAAACATTGAAATCTTTATTTTCAACACTTTGCATTCTTGGACAGATTCGTGTGCACATTTGGAAGTGGCTTAGTGAATGCAGTGAATGGTGAGACATAACGGTACCCCTCGCAATGGTGATGAGTGTGAAAGGAATGGTAGGTCATTGTAGGGATGCTTTATGGTGTTGGTGTGGGGTGGTGCCAACCTGGCGCATCATGTGGCAGCCAGGGTGTACAACGTCAAATGAAGTAAATCCGGCCATGATGAGGCCATCCCTGGCATCCCGGGCAGCAATGTGGTCGGGAGCTGATGCCCTGTGTCCTGTGCAGCAGCAGTTGATTACGGAGAAGGCTGGTGTTGTTGTTGGTGCTGCTGGTGTGGCTGGTGATGCTGGTGTTGGGGCTGATCGTGGTGGGATTCTGAGGACCAGGGTGAGATAGTTTCAAGGGCACTGATACTGATGGAGTAGATGGCAGGTGCAGTAGAGATGACAGAAGCGATCTGTCAAGGTGGAAGAGGTAATGAAGTCAGTCTGGATGGAGACTTGTGTAAAGACTTACAGCATCCTGAATCTGTAGTGGAAATGCAGTTTAGAGAAGCTAGTGACTAAGGGAACATTTCTCAATCAGCTGGGAGCTTTGACTTGACATTTGAAGCTGTCAACTCATCAGCTGATTCACTGACGCTTCACAGACGCGGTCTAGGCACCGCGGGAAACTGGTGGGCGACCTGTCAAATCCAAAAAGCTGGGGGAAAAAGCATTGATAAGTGGCTGTAAACAAGCCACTAATGAGTTTAATTGCCTCCCCCGCCGCCGCGTGTCGGGTCTGCTCAGTGCTGACAGACCCGACGTTTGGTAAAGGCGCGTGGCGGCGGGTTAACAGCGGAGCCCCGATACGCTGTCAAAAAAAACACTTTCCCACCCGACCCGCCACCGATCGCATCCGCTGACCCCCGCAAAATCCCCCCCCCCCCATGTGTCCACTCTATCAAAACCTTTCATAATTTTAAAGACCTCTATTAGATCACCCCTCAGCCTTCTCTTTTCAAGAAAAAAGAGACCCAGCCTGTTCACCCTTTCCTAATAGGTATACCCTCACATTTCTGGTGTTGTCCTTGTAAATCCTTTTTTCACCCTCTCCAGTACCTCTGTATCCTTTTTATAATATGGCAACCAGAATTGTACACTGTGCTCCAAGTGTGATCTAACAAGTTTAGCCTAACTTCTCTAATGTTTGACTCCATTGTAAGTTGTCTCCATGATGGCGGCATCCTTTTCGATCCTCATACGATAGGTCATTCCTTGTCCCCATGAAGTCTCCTTCCACGTGAAATCTTGTCCAAGACATATCTTGTGCTTGTGTCATGTTGTAGTCCGATAACATGACCGAACCAGCATAACCGTCTGATTATTGAGTCCATAGTCAGCTGAGCCACCTGGAACAACACTTCCTCATTGGTTACACAAGCTCTCCAACAAACTCCCAAAATTCTTCTTAAACAAAGCTGGTGGAACGCATTCAGCTTCCTGTTGTGCACTTCCACCGTCTGCCAAGTTTCTGAGGCGTACAGTAGTGTTGGAAAGACAACAGGAGCATGCAGGCCTTCCCACCATGTCAAGGTCAAGGAAAGACTGGTAACTAGCCAGAATGGCCATTATTCACGTGCGAGCCAAAATGGGAAGTGTGTGCAGAATTTGTAACAATGGGAATCATTATCGTCGCGTCCGATCCTGTCACCACCTAACTTCTAAACGTGCTCTTGCCAGCAGCATGCATTCCTAGCTGTCACTCTCTGAATGATCTTCTTCTCTGCCCCGCTCCCCAAGATAGTGAACCCAAGTGTAGGGCCCCCTGCTGTTTAAATGAAATCAACTCAGCACAGATCAGGGATTGAATCTAGGTACAGTGCGATATCACACGGTGCATTCATGACTGAGCCATTAGGGAAAAGCCCCTTAAAATTAATTTAAATACGGTCATAGAATCAGAGAATCTTACAGCACAAAAGGAGGCCATTCGGCCCGTCATGCCTGTGTCGACTCTTTGTCCAATTTAGCCCCACACCCCGGCTCTTCCCCCCATAACCCTGCAAATTAGTCCTCCTCAAGTACACGTCCAATTGCCTATTGAAAGTTCCCATGGAATCTGCTTCCACCGCTCTTTCACGCAGTGCGTTCCAGGTCATAACAACCCTCTGTGTGAAAGAATTTCTCCTCATTTCCCCTCTAGTTCTTTTGCCAATTATTTTAAATCTATGACTTTTGGTCACCGACCCACTTGCCAGAGGAAACAGTCTCTCCCTACTTGCTCTCTCAAAACCCCTCATCATTTTGAATAACTCTATTAGGTCTCCCCTTAACCTTCTCTGCTCTAAGGAGAACAATCCCAGCTTCTCCAAACTCTCCACATAACTGAAGTCCCTCATTCCTGGCGTCATCCCAGTAAACCTCCTCTGTACCCTCTCCAAGGCCTTGACTTACTTCCTCAAGCGTGGTGCCCAGAATTGTACACAATAATGGCCCAGATACTCCGATCGCAGGCCTCCCGCGGGCGGAGGCCTGCGATCTGGAAAAATCTGCGCCTGGACCGGAGGGCTCCCGGGAGGCGCACAGTTCCGGTGCTGGGCCTCTCCAAACTGCCGGTGCGCAGGGCCCACATATCCCAGGGGCGCAGGTAGTTCACAGCGTCCCTGGGATCACGTGGGCCATGGGGAGCCAATCACGGAAGGGAACCTCCTTTCATACACTTGTCAGGAAGACCTGTCAAATATATGAATGGAGATCACCCCCAAAACATAGTAAAACTTTAAATAATTTTTTTTTTAAATCACATTTTTAAAATGACTTGAAAGTACAATAAATTAACTATTTTAAACAAAACTTTAAATTTTTCAAAAAAATAATTTAAGTTTTTTATGGGGCTAAAAATAAACTTACCTTTTCTTAAAGTATTTTTAAATGATAAACCAGTGGAAATTTTTAAAAAACTTTTTTCAACTCTGCCTGTTTTTACCAGGCGTAAGAATTGTAAGTGTTTTCTGTGGGCGGAGGGTCTCCAAAAAGCGGAACTCTCCGCCCGCAGAGGCCCTTCTCCCGGGCAGCCGGAGGATCTGTCGAGAGCTTTCTTGACAGATCGGAAATGCCCGTTTCCAGCGCATGTGCAGTGCACGCCTAAAACCGGCATTTCCGATGTCCCCACGGGTGAGTACACAGCACATACTCACCCGTAGGGATCGGAATATCCGGCCCTATATATTTTAAATTCCTTTGCTGCCAATTGAATCAGAATATTAATTCCATAAATAAAAATATCAGGCAATACATCAATAAAAATTATTTAAAAACATCATTGTTGCACCAAAAATTATTTTTGAGTATATAATGTAGTATTTTTTTGCCACTGACTCCATCCCTCTCCCTAACATCTGTCTGAGGCTGAACCACACTGTTCGTAACCTTGGTGTCATATTTGACCCTGAAATGAGCTTCCGACCACATATCCGCGGCATAACAAAGACCGCCTACTTCCACCTCCATAACATCGCCCGTCTCCGCCCTTGCCTCAGCTCATCCGCTGCTGAAACCCTCATCCATGCCTTTGTTACCTCTAGACTTGACTATTCCAACGCACTCCTGGCTGGCCTCCCACGTTCTACCCTATGTAAACTTGAGGTCATCCAAAACTCAGCTGCCCGTGTCCTAACTCGCACCAAGTCCCATTCACCCATCTCCCCTGTGCTCGCTGACCTACATTGGCTCCCGATTAAGCACCGCCTCGATTTCAAAATTCTCATCCTTGATTTCAAATCCCTCCATGGCCTCGCCCCTCCCTATCTCTGTAACCTCCTCCAGCCCCACAAACCCCCGAGATATCTGCGCTCCTCTAATTCTGCCCTCTTGAACATCCCTGATTATAATCGCTCCACCATTGGTGGCCGTGCCTTCAGCTGCCTGGGCCCTAAGCTCTGGAATTCCCTGTCTGAACCCCTCCGCCTTGCTACCTCTCTTTCCTCCTTTAAGACGTTCCTTAAAACGTACCTCTTTGACCAAGCTTTTGGTCACCTGCCCTAATTTATCCTTATGTGACTTATAATACTCCTGTGCAGCACCTTGGAACGTTTTACTACATTAAAGGTGCTATATAAATACAAGTTGTTGTTGCTGTTGCAACATGTTCCTTGGTTTTCTGTTGGCAGTTTTGAGACAACATTTCTATGTTTTAGGACCAAGTGTAGCAAGGTCCTTGCACCATCTGCCCAGACCATTTCACTGCAATAAGAAATCTCTGATGTTCTTTGCTTTTTCCTTCTATTTAAAGGGATGTTTCTGATTTTTTTTTGCCGGAGAGTGCGTCAGCACACCTCACACGGGCACATGGGCTGTCACATGCGCAACCTTCGAGATGAAAAATAGTTGCTTCTTTTTTTAACTCATCGACTCTTATAGCTTGGATTGAGAGGCTGCAATGCTCGCAAATGCCCCCGAAAAGCAGCTTCCAATGCTGAATGGGTAGATGAGTTGCAGAGTTGGGAAGCTTGCAGACCATCTCCCAAGCCAGTTCTCTCTGTTCTCTGCTCTCTTGAATGCACTGGCTGCTGTCAAGGTACAGTTCCGTGGGCACTGTGCATCCTCAGCCAGGTAGCCATCATTCGTGTGTGAGCCGGACAATGAAAGTGGTCAAACTATTTGGCTGTAGAGGCATCACAGACAAACAGGCATGCATAGATTTCCAGCAAGGGTTTTTGGATAGCAAGTGACAATGGTGACCTTGGATGATTTTCCCCTCCCTGAGGTGGTGAGGTCTATATTGGCACTCCCTCCTGCTACTCCAGGTGAGATCAGCTGGCTCAACACAGACTGTGGATTGAACCTTGGACGTTTCTGGTTGATATGGGCCAAGTTGCAACTCGATTTTCAACCTCTGGGAGTTAGATGATGGCAGAGGAAATGTAGGGGTAGAAATTTGTCCTTGTCAGTACCGCAAGCCTGGCCGTATCGCCTTGTCCGCTTGTTGTACGCCCACTCGATATTCAGCGCCAGTGATGTCGATATTGATGAATATTGTGCAGGGCGTATAATGGGTGGCCAATGTGATTCCGCCCAAGATGGCAGGAATGACATATGAGGAGAGATTGGGTCGATTGGGCTTGTACTCGCTGGAGTTTAGAAGAATGAGAGGGGATCTCATTGAAACTTATAAAATTCTAACAGGGCTAGACAGACTAGATGCAGGAAGGATGTTCCCGATGGCCGGGGAGTCCAGAACCAGGGGTCACAGTCTAAAGATAAGGGGTAAGCCATTTAGGACTGAGGTGAGGAGGAATTTCTTCACCCAGGGAGTGGTGAACCTGTGGAATTCTCTGCCGCAGAAGGCAGTTGAGGCCAATTCATTAAATATATTCAAGAAGGAGTTAGATATATTTCTTAAGGCTAAGGGGATCAAGGGATATGGGGAGAAAGCAGGTACAGGGTACTGAATTTGGATAATCAGCCACGATCTCATTAAATAGCAGAGCAGGCTCGAGGGGCCGAATGGCCTACTCCTGCTCCTATCTTCTATGTTTCTATGTTTAAAGCTAAGGGGATCAAGGGATATGGGGAGAAGGCAGGGACAGGGTACTGAATTTGGATGATCAGCCTTGATCTCATTGATTTCTACCCCGTAGACTTATGGAGGACCTTAACAGGAGGCTTGGAAAGTCAGGGCCTCTTGTCAGGGTGTGGGCAGCAGTAAGGTGATTTTATTTGCTGAGTCATCCTTTATTCATTATAGTTCTGGGCTCACATTTGTGCTTCCTTCTTCTGGCACCTGGCTACTGGTTCTCCTGTTTCACTTCACCCCTTTTTTGTGCCCCCCTCCCTCCTTGTGCTGTGGGGATGCCTGAACAACACCTTATTGATCTGTAGACCCTGGGGAGTGAGTGTCTACAGGTAGGGAAGAGATGCCGAACCATAAGAGCCTCCAACATAGCCTATTGCATGTGTTCTTCCCCCTCCTCTTCATAACATAAAAACAAGCTATTCCCACTGAGAAATGGCAGGAAGTACACTTTGCGCAGAACTGAGTAAAGGAGCAACAAAATTCCTCACTCAACCCCCAAAGTCGTAAATAGGCAAATGTAGGCAAAGAAATGCTAACCTTCAGTAGCAGCACACAAAATGGTCTCCGCAATGTGGAAATACTTTAGGGATTCCATGGAGCTGACCTTGATGTAATCACCAATGACGGAAGGGTAGTATTTTGTTTTAAACAGCCAACCTAGTTTAAATAGAGTACAATTTTGGTTATTGTACTGTATTAACAGCTTGCAAATTCTTCTTTTATTTATAGTTTTATCTGTAAATACATCTGGACAAGTATCCTTAGCCTGGAGCAGTGTGTTATTTTTCTGCTTTCTGATACAACGAATGGGAGAATGTGATGGTCATCCCTTGTATTTTCCAGTAACCAGTTTGCCACGATTTGGGCTTGATTGTTCGACCTGGGCTACGCTGACACATTTCCAGCAGAGAGTGAAGATGCAGATTTTGGTCCAAACAAGTCTAGGGGCGGGGCCGACTTTCGATTCAGGAATATATCAGGCAGGTGGAAGGTGGGGCATAAGTTCCGCCCACCCACGTAATGCATGCAGCAGGAGGCTTGGCCGATTTTTGAGGTCAGTCCTCAATCAGAAAGCTGCCAGCTCTAATCGTGGCACCTTAAAGGCAGCTTGCCATTTGGGAGGGTGGGAAATATGGCGGGGGGCTGCACCTTAGAAGGAAGGGCTGGAAGTGTGGTGAGTGAGAGGGAGCAGCATTGATCGTAGCAGGGAAAACTATTTGCAGCGCCCACAACGGCAAGAAGATCAAATATTGGAAGCCTTTAGGCACCAAACCACACAAGCCCCTGCAGCAAGACCAAGGGGCAGATCTGTTTCCAGCTTTCCCTACAGCGCTCAGTTAAGGATCGCTTTCCATACAGCTGGACATGGCTGCCTCCTGACTTCTACCACTCCATGATTTGTCAGTGGGTTGGGGAAATGGCGATGGCACTGTGGGTGGAGATGGAAAATGGCAATTGGGGTCTTAACTGTGTCTTTCGACCCTGGCTTGCAGAGATTCATTAGGTCCCTACCTCGCTCTCTGGCGGGAAGACTGTCCCGCCTAAATCGAGAGTCTGCGCGAAATTCCGAATGGGCGGACAACCGGCGGCAAGTCTTCAGGTTAATCCTCCACGTGAGTTTGATCCCACTACCATCCCATTATCAGGTGTAAACGTGGAAGTAGCAAAATGAAAATCGCCCCCCCCCCACCCCGGATCCACCAGCAGAAACTGTGTTCTAGTTATAAAATGTGTCTGATTGCGCTCCTGTGAAGCGCCTTGGGGCCAAAGACGCTACAGAAATACAAGTTGTTGTTGGGCAACAAAATCTTAAAGAAATAACAACAGAAAATGCTGGAAAAACTCAGCAGGCCAGGCAACATCCGTGGAGAGAGAAACAGAGTCAACGTTTCGGGTCGAAACCCTTCGTCAGGACTGAGAGAAAAGGCAGGAAATGAAACAAAAGGCAGTTTGGGGGCTGGGAAATGGGGGAGGGGATGAAAGAAGAGACATTAAGAGATATTTAAGGTGAGACAAGATGGTAATAAGACAGGTAAAGAAACAAACGATGGCTCTAAATGAAGTGCGAAATGCGCTGGCAGAGTGAGAGACAGTTGCCATGTGGGAGAGAGAAAAAAAAAAGGAAAAGTCACAAACCGAAAGTGTGGATAAAAAATATAAAAATATAATAGGGGCCGAGGTTATGATCTGAAGTTGTTGAACTCGATATTGAGTCCGGAAGGCTGTAAAGTGCCTAATCGGAAGATGAGGTGCTGTTCCTCGAGTTTACGGTGAGCTTCCATGGAACAATGCATGAGGCCAAGGACGGTGAGGTCTGAGTGGGAATGGAGCGGTGAATTAACATGACAGGCGACCGGAAGCTCGGGGTCCCCCTTACAGACTGAACGGAGGTGTTCCGCAAAGCGGTCACCCAATCTGCGTTTGGTCTCCCCAATGTAGAGGAGACCGCATCGTGAGCAGCATTGAGAATTGGAGCCACTGCTTCTCACCACATTTGAAAAACGTGAGATTTGTAGTCTATGGTTCTCATTAGTGTGTGCTGTCGGAAACTTGTTGGCACTCATAGGCTTTGTAAGTTTATAGCTTTTTGTGTGAATAGGCTTTATTGCATTCTGAAGAATTAAATTCTTGTAAGGCATGTGATGTCAAGTATTTTTTTTTGACTTGCAAACCAGACCATATTTGCAATGGTCTAATATTATGACTTCATCAACAGGTGTTGATGTTATTATGCTGTTTAGCACGAATATAAAAATGAGCAAATAAAGTCAAGCTCTATATTTAGAAGTGTGGTGGCACCAATAATGCATTTCTGTGCTCAAGCAGCAAGTTACTATTTTATGTGTTAATTAGTTTTTCCATTTTAATGTTTCGGTTAATGAATAACAAGGCGTCCAATACCCAAACATGCCAAAATCACAATGCTATTTAGCCACAGTGAGGGGGAGGAGAGGGAATGGCTGCCTTTGCCCGCCACACAAACATATGTTCTGAATTTTCCCCAGTTTTTAAAAAAATATTCATTCTTGGAATGTGGGCATCGCTGGCAAGGCTGACATTTATCGCCCATCCCTACATGTCCTGAGTTTGATACAACTAAAGAGTGACTTGCTCGGTAACGTCAGAGAGCAGTAAAGAGTCCAAAACAAGCGCTCTACTCGGAGCTCCGGCACGGCAAGAGAGCCCCAGGTGGGCAGAGGGAAAGCTTCAAGGACACCCTCAAAGCCTCCTTGAAACAGTGCAGCATCCCCACCGACACCTGGGAATCCCTGGCCCAAGGCCGCACAAAGTGGAGGAGAAGCATCTGGGAAGGCGCCGAACACCTCGAGTCACTTCGCCGGGAGCAAGCGGAAGCCAAGTGCAGGCAGCGCAAGGAGCGCACGTCAACCCAAGCGCCCCACCCACCCGCCCCTTCAACCACCGTCTGCCCCACCTGTGACAGAGACTGTAGGTCCCGCATTGGACTCATCAGTCACCTGAGAACTCATTTTTAATGTGGAAGCAAATCATCCTCGGTTCCGAGGGACTGCCTAAGAAGAAGAAGAGTCTACGGGGGAAAAATTCGGTTGGTTAGCGCCTCCCATTAGCACCTCCGGGGGGCGCTAGGAACTTAGTGCCCAAGCACGGCGATTTTATCGGCACTCACGAAATTGACCAGACATTTTGCGGCGGCGCTAAACACTACCGCCACGATCTCCTGCGCCGGCAGATCGTGACGTCAGTCAAGCGTGCAACACCCCGGTAGTGCCCCAGACCGGATATTGAGTTGCGCCTCCTGCCTTACCGCCTGTCACTAGGAACGTCAGGTAGAGGGGAGCGTTTTCAAGTCAGGAAGGGGCTGGGGGAGCGCTATTTAAAGGCGGGCACTTCCTGCCTTTTCTTGTTGGCGAAATTTTTGGAACATGCAAGTTGAGAGGGAGAGAGACGTCTGGAGAGAGTTAACGCTGTCCTAAGGAGCTTTGGCCCTCAGCACCACTTTTGAGGTTCCTAAGCGCCGAGCTCTTTCCCTGGGTCTATCGATTAGTGCTTGCAACACAATTGCTTTCGAGGTCTCTCCAGGCCGAGATTCGAGGCTGCAGTGAGCAGGGAGTGGCTGGCCAGCAAGATGGCCCCTCTCCTCTAAGAACTGGACAGTGCCAGTCTGTCTGGCTTCCATGGTAACTGTCATTGCCTGAGATTCGGTAGCGTTCTGAGGTAGCGCCTCGCTCCCCGACGTTTGCGTCTTAAGAGAGGTGTGTAACGCCTGATTTAGCGCTCAAATCACCTCCAGGGGCAATAGAGGCGAATTTTGCAGTTGGAGGCGATAATTAGCGGCCGGCGCTAAACTTTGCGCACGGCCGATATTAGCGCCCCAAAATGGGCAATACCGAATTTTTCCCCCCTACAACATTGTGGGATTAGAGTCATATAAGACAGACAGGACTCCTTCCCTGAGGGGCATTCCTAAACCAGCTGGATTTTTATGACAATCCAGCAACTTTTACTGGTGCCAGTTTTTAATCTCCCAGATTTTTTTAAAACTGAATTTAAATTCTCAAACTTGGTGGGATTTGAATTCACATTCGTCTGGATTAAATAGTCCAGACTTTGGCGTCCTAGTCCAGTAATACACCCACTTGGCCACCGTATCGCTTTCCTTGCCTGCATATGCTAATTCATATTGGGGTATGGTTTCACAGGAAGTGCCACCGCTTGTGGGGTCTCATCTAAGGGCCAATCTTTGTACTTGAGTTTGGATAGTGAGTGTTGGCAGGCTGTTCAATTTATGTCAGGGATGAGGAAGCCATGCCTGATCCTGTCCTCACCTAATGCAGCTACGCACATGGTACGGTAGCATAGTGGTTATGTTACTGGACTAGTAATCCAGTAGGTCCTGGACTAGTAATCCAGTAGGTCCCAGACTAGTAATCCAGTAGGTCCTGGACTAGTAATCCAGTAGGTCCTGGACTAGTAATCCAGTAGGTCCCAGACTAGTAATCCAGTAGGTCCTGGACTAGTAATCCAGTAGGTCCTGGACTAGTAATCCAGTAGGCCCTGGACTAGTAATCCAGTAGGTCCTGGACTAGTAATCCAGTGGGTCTTGGACTAGTAATCCAGTAGGTCCTGGACTAGTAATCCAGTAGGCCCTGGACTAGTAATCCAGTAGGTCCTGGACTAGTAATCCAGTGGGTCTTGGACTAGTAATCCAGTAGGTCCTGGACTAGTAATCCAGTAGGCCCTGGCCTAGTGATCCAGTAGGTCCTGGACTAGTAATCCAGTAGGTCCTGGTCTAGTAATCCAGTAGGTCCTGGACTAGTAATCCAGTAGGTCCTGGACTAGTAATCCAGTAGGTCCTGGTCTAGTAATCCAGTAGGTCCTGGCCTAGTGATTCAGTAGGTCCTGGACTAGTAATCCAGTAGGTCTTGGACTAGTGATCCAGTAGTAATCTGGACATTCAAAACTAACGATGGCACTGGTCGCTCAGAACTAACGACACAGGAATGGGGTTACATCGGCAGTAACTCAGTGATGTGCGGCCGTGACGATGAGCCACAAACAATGGAGCATCTGCTCTGTTGTCCTGAGTCCTGTAATGCTGCTGACCTTGCTAAGTGGAACATCTGGTGGTCGTGAAAGGTGCTAAAGAAATGTAAGTCTTTCTGGAAAAGAAAGTGTCAAGCAGGCTGAAGAATTCATCGACAGAATAAGCCACATCTTCTGGATATCGAACCCGATGAGCATCTCCCAGCTGCAGCCTCTGAACCATGGCTCTCAATCCATTTGGCACAACTGATGCTGACCAATTTCACCCGTAGAACTCTTGACCCTGTCACATCGCCACACAAGTCCCATCATTGTGATCATTTCAAAAATGTCACATTGTGGTCACTAACCCACCGGAACTATAACTGTGGTGAAAATGCCAGTGTCAGTTCACAATAGCTACATCCTTAAAATAGATAAAGGTTGCAGAATACACACTGTAGAGTCTGTGGTGTATGTAACCGTTCCACCTTTAAGAGAACTATTTTAAGAGATGCACTACTTTATCTTGGCTGCTGTATACTGTAATACCGGTGGTGACCACACCGGTATATAAGTGCTGTGTAATGATTTATTGGGCAGTTCAGCCTGACCTTTGACTAGTAAAGACCTGTTGAATTTATTCTTGTGGTCTGTGTGCAGTGATTCTTATTAACAATAACTAGAACACACAGACTTAACAGTGGCGACGATGACGATCTTACCCTGCGGCAGAGATATATCCAAGGCAGTTTAACGGGCGTCGAGAAGAGGCATCCGCCCTCATCATCCTGCTGAGAAAAGACTCGGGTCTGAAGAGCAAGGAAGAATCCTGACACGAAGCCTTCCATCAGCAACAGGCAGTGATCATCCCTTCTATCACGGTGGTGGGTAAGCCGATCAGCGACGAGCAGCAAGTCGGCCACGTTGGCTGTGAAGTAGGGAAGGGAAAAACGGAGGATATAAGGGCGGAGAACTCGACCACGGCCGGGGAAAAGAGCCGGACAGAAGTCGGGGTCAGAGGCGCTGAGACTGGGGCAGCGTAAGGCACGGGAGCCGCGGTGAATGCAAACGCAGCCGGTGTAAAAGACCGGGCTGCAAGCGGGCTGGGAGACGCAACAGCGTTGAGAGAGAGCTCGACCGCGACCGGGGAAAAAGGCCGGGCAGCTACCGAGGCCGCGAGGCGCGGGAGAAAATAATTTTTTTTTTTTTAAACGCGGAGAACTCAGCCGCAGCCAGGGGAAAGGACCGGACTGCAAGAGGGGCTGGGAGGCACGATTTGAGAACCGCTGGGGAGGGCGAACGCAGCAATAAGGCAATCGCCATTACAGCCAGCGGGGGAGAAAGACAAACGCGGGAAGCCGCCATTTTCGTACGCGGGGGAAGAAGACAAGCGCGGGAAACCGCCATTTTGAAAAAAAAAAAGAAAAGAAAAATTTCTTTTTGTTTCTCAAGAAGATTGCGAGGATGCCTAAGCGTGGTAACATCAACGATTTCGATGCCGATGTTGAAGATTGGGCCACGTATGTAGAACGCATAGAGATTTATTGTAAGGCAAATAAAATATCAGATGAAGATAAAGCACTAACCTTACTAAACTCAATGGGTGCGAAGACATACGGGCTATTGAAGCATCTTCTATCACCAGCTAAACCGGCGGATCAGGCTTTCGCTAACATTGTTGCTGTCCTGAGAAATCATTTGAACCCCACACCGCTGATGTTAGCGGAACGATTTAAATTTTATGCGAGAACGCAACTGAAAGAGGAAAGCAACGCGGAATATTTAATTGAACTGCGTAAGCTAGCGAAATACTGTCAGTTTGGGGAAAGACTGACAGAGGCACTGCGAGACAAATTCGTGTGTGGATTGTCGAAAGAAGGAACACAAAAGCGGCTGCTTGAAGAGAATGATCTTATACTTGATAAGGCTGTCACTATTGTAGCATCGCACGAAGCCGCAGCGAGAGGCACTGCGGAAATGCAGCTGAAGGCAGCGGTACTCAGCGTAGATCAAATGGCTTTGGGTACAGCGAAATGTTATCGTTGTGGAAAGACAACACACAATCAGAACCAATGCTGGTTTAAAAATCAGGAATGTAGAAAATGTGGCAAGCTTGGTCACATAGCTAAAGTATGCCGGTCAGGAAAGAAGACCAGCAACAAAAAGTCACCGCAGGAAAAGTGCAGAAAGGTACATAAGGTGGCTGAGAAGAGTTCGGATGAACAGAATTCGGATTCAGACTCCAACAGCAAGGAACTGGGTAGTCTGAGAATTCACAATGTGAGTAAGGAAGCTGACCTACAAACTATCTGGGTCACACTTCAGATAGCAGGAGTCCAAGTGAAGATGGAATTGGACACCGGATCGGCGTTGACGGTCATGAATAAGCAAGATTACAAAAGGTTATTCACACATATTCCCCTACGGGATACGGAGATAGTATTGCAGACATACACGGGGCAAAGAGTATACCCCATCGGAAAGATAAAAGTCAAGGTGGTACACAAGGGCAAAGAACACCAAGGAATGGACTTATATGTACTACCTGAGGGAGGTCCACCACTTCTGGGACGGGAGTGGATCAGGAAAATAAATATGGACTGGCACTCCCTAAAAGCAATAACGGTAGATTCCGGAAAAAAAGATGTCAAACCTGAACGATTGTCCAGAATATTGGATGAGGCTAAAGAGGTGTTCCAACAGGGACTGGGAACACTGAGAGGAATTACGGCAAAAATCAAGATTGCAGAACATGCAAACCCAAAATTTTTCAAAGCCAGACCGGTACCTTACGCGATACGACCTGCTGTGGAAGCTGAGCTGGAAGGGCTAGAACATTCAGGAGTACTGTCTCAGGTGGACTGGAGTGAGTGGGCCACGTCCATTGTTCCCATCATGAAGCGTTCATCGAGTAACAAGCCAGGGGAACCGGGGAAGGTCCGCATCTGTGGAGACTTCAAGATCACGGTTAATCCGGTGCTTCACACGGTGCAATATCCGCTTCCGCGGATTGAGGATATCTTTGCTTCATTGTCTGGCGGGAAACACTTCACCAAGATAGACCTGGCGCAAGCGTACTTACAGATGGAAGTTGAGGAAGAGTCGCGCCAGTATCTCACAATCAACACGCACAGAGGCTTGTATCGATATAATAGACTGGTTTTTGGAGTGGCTTCGGCTCCAGCAATTTGGCAGGGGGCCATGGAGCAGGTATTACAGGGAATTCCAAGCACTCAATGTTACTTGGACGATATCCTGATTACAGGAGATGACGATGAGGAACACCTTGCAAATTTGAAACTGGTGCTCACCAGATTGAAGGAATATGGACTTCGAGTTAATCGCCAGAAATGTGAGTTCTTTCAGAAACGGATCTCGTACTGTGGTCATGTCATTGACCAGGAGGGGCTGCACAAGTCACCTGACAAGATCGAAGCTGTTGTGAAGGCTCCCGCTCCGGAAAATGTATCCCAGTTGAGGTCGTTCCTAGGGTTGATTAACTATTACCATAAGTTTCTGCCAAATCTATCCACGGTGCTGCACCCGCTGAACGCTCTTTTGCAGAAAGAAGTACCATGGAAGTGGAGCGAGGACTGTAAGAAGGCCTTTCGCAAAAGCAAGGCATTGATCACCTCAGAGGAAGTGTTGGCTCACTTCAACCCAACGCTACCTATTCGTTTAGCTTGTGATGCTTCTCCTTATGGTATTGGAGCAGTACTCTCACACAAGTTGCCAAATGGCTTGGAAAGGCCAGTCGCATTTGCATCCAGATCATTGACCTCCGCTGAGCGCAACTATGCTCAGATAGATAGGGAGGCTCTCAGCCTTGTGTGGGGAGTAAAGAAGTTTAATCATTACCTGCAGGGCCAGAAGTTTACACTGCTGACAGACCACCAGCCGTTGGTATCCATTTTTAACCCTAAGAAGGGTGTTTCGGTGATGACAGCACAGAGGCTCCAGAGATGGTCCCTTTTCCTAGGGGCACATCAATATCAGATAGAATTCAAAAGGTACAAAGCAGCATGGTAATGCTGATGGGCTGTCGCGCCTGCCACTACCTACTGAGGAGGAGGCACCGACGGTTGACCCGGTGGAGTTATTTCACTCGACCATCATCGAATGTTTACCTGTCACCAATGCAAATATTGAAAGGGAGACTAGGAATGACCCGACACTGTCCCGGGTCTACGAATTGACAGTAAAGGGATGGCCAGCCCATGGTGATCCACTGTTACCGACATTCTCAGCAAGACGAGAACAGCTGTCCATCTGTCAGGGAACATTGATGTATGGAACAAGGGTGATTATCCCTCCTAAGGTAAGAGAGAGAGTTCTAAAAGAACTACATGAAGGTCATCTGGGGGGAGTCAAGATGAAAAGCCTTGCTAGGGCTTATGTGTGGTGGCCGGGTATCGACCAACAGATAGAGGATCTGACGAAAAGCTGCTCAGGGTGCCAAAAAGTCCAAAATGCACCTCCAATTGCACCGCTGCATCCATGGGAATGGCCTTCAACCCCATGGCAACGTGTACATATTGACTTTGCTGGTCCATTCATGGACTCCATGTTTTTAATTGCGGTGGACGCACATTCTAAATGGCCAGAAGTGATTAAAATGACTACCACTACCTCGGAGAAGATGATCGCGGTGCTAAGAACGATATTTGCAAGAAATGGATTGCCAGAGCAAATATGTTCAGACAACGGACCACAGTTCGTGTCGGAGGAATTCCAGAAATTCCTGAAGAAGAATGGGGTGAAACATTATACCTCTGCCCCATATCATCCAGCTACGAATGGGCTGGCCGAGAGGTTTGTACAGACGTTCAAAAAGGCAATAAAGGCCATGAGCAAAGATCAGATTCCACTGCAACACAAGGTGGACAATTTCCTACTGGCATATCGAAACGCCACCCATGCAACAACAAACCAAAGTCCTGCCATGATGTTCTATAACAGGAGGGTGCGGTCCAGGTTGGACTTGTTAAAACCAAATGTGCGGAGGGAAGTCGAAAACAAACAGTTCCAGCATATCAATAACAAGCCCACTCGGAGTTTTGAAATAGGACAACCGGTGTTAGCCAGGGACTATAAAAATGAGAAATGGCAATCTGGAACAATTCGGGCCAGACAAGGACCCCTGATGTACACGGTAGATGTTGGTGAAAATGTAATGCGACGTCATGCTGACCAACTGGTGGGATCGAGAACAAGGGTCGAGCCCATGGTTACGACAGAGACAACCGTGGAGGAAGTTAGTGAACCTGAAGCATCTACCTCAGAAGTGAATATACCTGATGATGATGTCTTATCCATAGGGGATCAACTAGATGAGTCACCCCAGCAACGAGAACCAGAGACCCCTGAAAGGCGTTATCCGTCTCGGATCAGGAGGCCTCCTCAGAGACTGAATCTGTGAACTGTTTTTACATGAAGTTGTGTATATATGTTATTATGTTATGTTAAATGGGGAATATATACTGTTAAGCTAAAAAGGGAGGATTGTGGTGTATGTAACCGTTCCACCTTTAAGAGAACTATTTTAAGAGATGCACTACTTTATCTTGGCTGCTGTATACTGTAATACCGGTGGTGACCACACCAGTATATAAGTGCTGTGTAATGATTTATTGGGCAGTTCAGCCTGACCTTTGACTAGTAAAGACCTGTTGAATTTATTCTTGTGGTCTGTGTGCAGTGATTCTTATTAACAATAACTAGAACACACAGACTTAACAGAGTCCTTCACTCTCTCATAGAGTCTCTGAGGGCGATCTTGCCAGCCCTGGGGAGGCGGGTTTGGAGGCAGGACTGCTGGGAAAATGGCAGAATCTGAGGGCGGGTGCCCATCCCGCTCCCAACCCGCCTCCGTTCCATCTTCCCAGGAGGCGGGTAGCCAACCCGCGCCGGGTCTCATCTCCTCGAGGCGGGAAGGGGATTACAGCCACTTAACTGCCTGTTAACAGATAGTTAAGAGAATTATCCCCATTAGAGGCGCGGGCTTCTCGACAGCGGGAAACCCTGCCAGGGTCAATGAGGCGAGCAGTGGGTCTGCAGGGGTGAGAGGGATCGAAAAGTGCGCTGTGGAGGTGAGTGATGGGTGCAAGTGTGGAGAGGTTACTATGTGAGGTGAGTGAAAAGTGTTAGAAAATGTTTCCTTACCTTTGTTTCTTCCTGCAGGCTTCAATCGTTGGGGATGCGGAGCTGAGCGGCGGACCTGCGAGAGGCACAGAGTCAGCGAGAGGAGGATAAAAAGAGCGCGGAGAGGAGGCCTGGGAGCGGAGCTGAGCGGCGGACCTGCGAGAGGCACAGAGTCAGCGAGAGGAGAGAGAGAAGTAAAAAGTAATCGAAGTGTGATGTCACCAGAAAGCAGGTAAGTTATTGGTTGGTGATTATTTCTCTCTTTCTCGCTTTTTTCCAAACTTAAATTTTGTTGTTTATAGTTTCTAGGGTCTCTGTTGTGTAGCAGGGACTGCTGGTAAACAAGGGCCCTTGAGTATATCATTTAATTGTAGTGTAATTGGTGGGATTGATTTGATTTAATTTAATTTGAATTAATTAAAGGGTAAGTCAGTACAGCTCGCAGTACAGCTCGGCGCCGTGGTATGCTCCTCCTGCACTATGTGGGAAATCAGGGACACTTCCTGTGTCCCTGACAACCACGTGTGCGGGAAGTGTATCTAGCTGCAGCTACTAGCAGACCGCATTGCGGCGCTGGAGCTGCGAATGAATACATACTGGAGCATTCACGATGCTGAGGACGTCGTGAATAGCACGTTTAATGAGTTGGTCACACCACAGGTAAAGGCTGCACAGGCAGGAAGGGAATGGTTGACCGCTAGGCAGAGTAATAGGTGCAGACAGGTAGTGCAGGGGTCCCCTGTGGCCATCCCCCTCTCAAACAGATATAACGCTTTGGATATTGTTGAGGGAGATGGCTTATCGGGGGAAGACAGCAGCAGCCAACTTCCTGGCACTGTGGGTGGTTCTGCTGCACAGGACAGGAGGAAAAAGAGTGGGAGAGCTATAGTAATAGGGGATTCCATTGTAAGGGGAATAGATAGGCGTTTCTGCGGCCGCAAACGAGACTCCAGGATGGTATATTGCCTCCCTGGTGCAAAGGTCAAGGATGTCTCGGAGCGGCTGCAGAGCATTCTGGAAGGGGAGGGTGAACAGCCAGTTGTCGTGGTGCATATAGGTACCAACGATATAGGTAAAAACTGGGATGAGGTCCTAAAAGCTGAATATAGGGTGTTAGGAGGTAAATTAAAAAATAGGACCTCAAAGGTAGTAATCTCAGGATTGCTACCAGTGCCACGTGCTAGTCAGAGTAGAAATAGAAGGATATTTCAGATGAATACGTGGCGAGAGGAATGATGCAAGGGGGAGGGATTCAAATTCCTGGGACATTGGAACCAGTTCTGGGAGAGGTGGGACCAGTATAAACTGGACAGTTTGCACCTGGGCAGGACTGGGACCGATGTCCTAGGGGGAGTGTTTGCTAGTGTTGTGGGGGAGGGTTTAAACTAAAATGGCAGGGGGTTGGGAACCTGTGCAGGGAGACAGAGGAAAGGGAAACAAGGATAGAAGCAAAAGCGGCAGTCAGAGAAATCAAGGGTTTAAATCAAACATGGCCACAGTAAATAATAATTCTAAAAGGTCTAAGAGTGTTAAAAAAACAAGCCTGAAGGCTTTGTGTCTTAATGCAAGGAGCATTCGTAATAAGGTGGATGAATTAGCTGCGCAAATAGATGTAAACGGATATGATATGATTGGGATTACGGAAACATGGCTCCAGGGTGACCAAGGCTGGGAACTCAACACCCAAGGGTATTCAATATTCAGGAAAGACAGGCAAAAAGGAAAAGGAGGTGGGGTAGCATTGCTGGTTAAAGAGGGGATTAACACAATTGTAAGGAAGGATAATAGCTCTGATGATGTGGAATCTGTATGGGTAGAACTGAGAAATACCAAGGGGCAGAAAACGTTAGTGGGAGTTGTATACAGACCCCCAAACAGTAATGCGGAGTTTGGGGATGGCATTAAATGGGAAATTAGAGACATGTGCAATAAGGGCACAGCAGTTATCATGGGTGACTTTAATGTACATATAGATTCAGCTAACCAAATTAGTAACAATACGATGGAAGAGGAATTCCTGGCGTGTATACGGGATGGTTTCCTGGACCAATATGTCGAGGAACCAACTAGAGATCAGGCCATCTTAGACTTGGTATTATGTAATGAGAAAGGAATAATTAGCAATCTTGTTGTGTGAGGCCCCTTGGGGCGGAGCAATCATAATATGATAGAATTCTTCATTAAGATGGAGAGTGAAGTAGTTGACTCAGAGACTAGGGTCCTGAATTTAAATAAAGGAAACTACGATGGTATGAGGTGAGAGTTGGGTAGGATTGATTGGGGAATATTACCCAAAGGGTTGACGGTGGATAGGCAATGGCAAACATTTAAAGATCGCATGGATGAACTACAGAATTTGTTCATCCCTGTTTGGCATAAAAATAAAACAAAAAAGGTGACTCAACCGTGGCTAACAAGGGAAATTAGGGATACCATAAGATCCAAGGGGAGGACATATAAATTGGCCAGAAAAAGCAGTAAACCTGAGGATTGGGAGCAGTTTAGGATTCTGCAAAGGAGGACAAAGGGATTAATTAAGAGGGGGAAAATAACAGTATGAGAATAAGCTTGCAGGGAACATAAAAACTGACTGTAAAAGCTTCTATACATATGTGAAGAGAAAAAGATTGGTGAAGTCAAGCATAGCTCCCTTGCAGTCAGAATCAGGGGAATTTATAATGGGGAACAAAGAAATGGGGGACCAATTAAATACATACTTTGGTTCTGTCTTCACAAAGGAGGACACAAATAACCTCCCAGAGATGTCAGGGAACATAGGGTCTAATGAGAGGGAGGAACTGAATTAAATCAGTATTTGTAGGGAAATGGTGTTAGGGAAATTGACGGGATTGAAGGTTGATAAATCCCCAGGGCCTGATAATCTACATCCTAGGGTACTTAAGGACGTGGCCCTAGAAATGGTAGATGTATTGCTGGTAATCTTCCAAAATTCTATAGATTCTGGAACAGTTCCCATGGATTGGAGGGTAGCTAATGTTTCCCCACTATTCAAAAAAGGTGGTAGAGAGAAAACGGGGTATTATAGACTGGTAAGCCTGACATCGGTAGTGGGGAAAATGCTAGAGTCCATTATAAAAGATGTAATAGCAGAGCACTTGGAAAACAGTGACAGGATCAGACAAAGTCAACATGGATTTACAAAAGGCAAATCATGCTTGACTAATCTACTGGAATTTTTTGAGGATGTAACTGGTAGAATAGATAAGGGAGAACCAGTGGATGTGGTGTATTTGGACTTTCAGAAGGCTTTTGATAAGGTCCCACATAAGAGATTAGCATGTAAAGTTAAGGCACATGGGATTGGGGGCAAGGTACTGACTTGGATAGAGAACTGGTTGGCAGACAGGAAGCAAAGAGTTGGAATAAACGGGTCTTTTTTCGAGTGGCAGGCAGTGACTAGTGAGGTGCCGCAGGGATCGGTCCTTGGACCCCAGCTATTCATAATATATATTAATGATCTAGACGAGGGAACGAGATGTAATAGCTCCAAGTTTGCAGACGACACAAAGCTGGGTGGGTGTGTGTACTGTGAGGAGGATGCCGAGAAACTCCAGTATGATTTGGACAGGTTGGGTGATTGGGCAGATGCATGGCAGATGCAGTATAATGTGGATAAATGCGAGGTTATCCACCTTGGTGGCAAAAACAGGAAGGCAGATTATTATCTGAATGGCAATAGATTGGGAGAAGGGGAAGTGCAACGAGACCTGGGTGTCCTTGTGCACCAGTCGCTGAAGGTAAGCATGCAGGTGCAGCAGGCGGTTAAGAAGGCAAATGGTATGTTGGCCTTCGTAGCGATAGGGTTCGAGTACAGGAACAAGGATGTCTTGCTGCAGTTGTACAGGGCCTTGGTGAGACCACACCTTGAGTATTGTGTGCAGTTTTGGTCGCCTTATCTGAGGAAGGATGTTCTTGCCATGGAGGGAGTGCAGCAAAGATTCACCAGACTGATACCTGGGATGGCAGGAATGACATATGAGGAGAGATTGGGTCGATTGGGCTTATACTCGCTGGAGTTCAGAAGAATGAGAGGGGGTCTCATTGAAGCTTATACAATTCTAACAGGACTAGACAGACTAGATGCAGGAAGGATGTTCCCGATGGCGGGGGAGTCCAGGGGTCACAGTCTAAGGATAAGGAGTAGGCCATTTAGGGCTGAGATGAGGAGGAATTTCTTCACCCAGAGAGTGGTGAACCTGTGGAATTCTCTACCACAGAAGACAGTTGAGGCCAATTCATTAAATATATTCAAGAAGGAGTTAGATATATTTCTTAAGACTAAAGGGATCAAGGGATATGGGGAGAAGGCAGGGACAGGGTACTGAGTTTGGATGATCAGCCATGATCGCATTGAATGGCGGAGCAGGCTCGAGGGGCTGAATGGCCGACTCCTGCTCCTATCTTCTATGTTTCTATTTTTCTACGTTTCCACGGCATAGATGACAGAATGGTTGCTGCATTCTCCGATGCAGCAACCATCTGATTTCTGCTCAGAAAATAGGTTTGATGAGTCTTGAGTACAAGGAGTCATCAAACAACAGAGAATGTCAGTGTTTGACAGCTTCTCAAAGATGAAACATCATACGCTGACGCTCTCGGTCATCGGCTTTCCCTTATTTGGCCTGCTGAGCCCGCTGGGATGGCTTAACAAGGTCAATCAAGGAAAAATAGCGTGGGTTGGCCGGACATCGAGGGAGGCGGGACTAAAACCCGACAAGCAGCAGTCCCGCCCCCATCACGTCCCCATTGGGAAAATCACCCCCATAGAATCATAACAGCACAGAAAGAGGCCATTAGGCCCATCGAGTCCGTACCGGCTCCCTGCAGAGCAATCGAGTCAGTCCCATGCCATTTGCCTTCCTAATTGCTTGCTGTACCTGCATGCTAACTCTCTCTGTTTCTTCTCATCCTTGGCTTCCAATGAGCCACCCTTCATTCCACATCCCCCCCAACCCCTAATCCCTTACTGGCAAAAATTAGGTGCCATGTCTGAGCCTATTTGCTGCTCATGAATGGAATCGCAGCTAGATTGAGACGTGCAAGAACTAATGATTCCAGTGCGAATGCATTCATTGCCTTTTTTGGAGAGTGCAAGGGAAAATAATGAATTCTTTTCTACACCATGTTATTGGGTAAATTTATGTTTGGTTAACACTGGGCCCTGTTGAGCAATCAAGCCAAAACTAGTATCCGTGCCATTCTTGCAATGGAATTTCTGGAATGCACTGCAGTCGGCCCCTAAGTGAGCAAGAATATGCAATAAAAATATTTCTTGCAACACATCTGGAATGAGTTTAAAAGTGAATCACCTTCACTTTGTTAAAAGACCGTCAAGTTATCTTTAGAACCGTGTCCACCTCATCCAGCACCAAAGTATGAGCTTGTCTCAGTTGGTAGTGCACTTGCCTCTGAGTCACGAAAGTTGTCCCACTCCAGAAGGTGAACCGTAATCTAGTGCTGGGCACTTCAGAGCAGCACGGTGGGAGTGCTGCACTGTCAGAGATGCTGCCTTTTGGACGAGGCATTAAACTGAGGCTCCGTCTACCAGTTCACGTGGACAGAAAAGGTCCCGTGGCATTTTTTTCAAATAAGAGCAAATAGTTCTCCTGCAACCTTGGCTAACATTCATCAAGCAACCCCACCAAAGCCAATTAACTGGTTATTCACCCCAAGGGTTTTTGTGGGACCTTGCTATGTGCAGATTGGGTGTTGTGTTTTCTCCATTACAACGTTGACTCCATTTCAAAAGTAATTCTTTGACTGTGAAGTGCTTTAGCATGTTCTGAGAATGTGAAACTTGAAAGGCATCATCCTGTCACATCCCCCCATCCTTGCCAACTTCTACTGTCTCCCGGTCCACCAGGAGTGGAAGGGAGGCTCGTGTGGATCATAAACACCGGCATGGACCAGTGGGGCCGAATGGCCTGTTTCTGTGCTGCAGACTCGATGTAATACATATTCAACTTGTAAACTGTTGACTTCCTGGAAGCGATGCACCAGAGCTGTCTTTGAGAGTGCTGACAGCAACACCTAACACAATGCAAGAATTGGGACACAAACAGATGTTGTGATAGAAACATAGAAGATAGGAGCAGGAGTAGGCCATTCGGCCTTTCGAGCCTGCTCCGCCATTCAACGAGATCATGGCTGATCATCCAAATTCAGTACCCTGTCCCTGCCTTCTCCCCATATCCCTTGATCCCTTTAGCCTTAAGAAATATATCCAACTCCTTCTTGAATATATTTAATGAATTGGCCTCCACTGCCTTCTGTGGTAGAGAATTCCACAGGTTCACCACTCTCTGGGTGAAGAAATTCCTCCTCATCTCTGTCCTAAATGACTTACTCCTTATCCTTAGAGATGCAGAATCATCTTTATCCTTGGATGCTGTAAGATACTTTTCTTAAAGAAACTTTATACAGTACCTTTATCACACGTCTCAGAAATATCCCCAAGTGTTCCATAGGCAGTGAGTTGCTTTGAAGTGCAGTCACTGTTGCTATGGAGCTGAACGTGGCAGCCATTTTGCACATAGCAATGGCCCACAAACAGCAATGAGGTAAATGACCAGTTAATCTGTTGCTTATGAAAGAAAAGAAAGACTTGCATTTCTATAGCGCCTTTCATGACCTCAGGAGGTCCCAAAGTGCTTTACAGCCAATGAAGTACTTTTTTGAAGGGTCGTCACTGTTGTAACGATCCCAACCCATTTTCCAGGGGGGTTCAGGGGTCAATGATATCTGCTCTCCAGAGGGACCCCGGCCCCTGGACAGCCAAATAATCCTGTGGTGCTTCAGCGGGGAATGCGGTCCAGCACCTGAACAGGGAGAAGCCGCTGTTAAAGGGAGCAGAGCTCCCTGCAGGTCAAACGACAATCTTGTTCAAATGGCTCAGCACAAAGTAACATTGCTGCAGCCAGCATTAGAAGGACACAGGAGAGGGCGAGGTGGCCAGGAGCAGGTCCTCTTCCTCCTTCATTGCCTTTGACAATCTCTCCCCCGCTGCAAAGACAGACTTGCATTTCCACAGCGCCTTTCGCGACCACCGGACGGCCCAAAGCGCTTTACAGCCAATGAAGTACTTTTTAAAGTGGAGTCACTGTTGTAATGTGGGAAACGCGGCAGCCAATTTACGCACAGCAAGCTCCCACTAGCAGCACTGTGATAATGACCAGATCATCTGTTTTTTAGTGATGCTGATTGAGGATAAAATTTTGGCCCCAGGACACCCTCCCCTGCACTTCTTCGAAATAGTGTCATGGGATCTTTTATGTCCACCTGAGAGAGCAGACGGGGCCTCAGCTTAATGTCTCATACCGAAAGACGGCACCTCCGACAGTGCGGCGCTCCCTCAGCACAGCCTAGATTTTTTTGCTCAAGTCCCTGGGGTGGGACTTGAACCTACAACCTTCGTAATTCTCAGAGGTGCAAGTGCTACCAACTGAACCACGGCTGACACATGGTGAACCTTACCACGGTGGCAGGAACATTGGCCAAGACACTGAGAGAACGCTCTGCTCCTCTTCACACACTGCCAGGGGGTCTTTAACATCAGCTTGCATTTGTTTAGCCCCTTTCACATCCTTAGGACACCACAAGCTGCATCATAGCCAGTTAATTACTTTTGAAGTGTCGTCACAGGGGTTTTGTAGGCAGAGTATGGCAGCCAATTCACACACAGTGAGTTCCCACAAAAAAGCACTGAGATTAATGGCCAGTTAATCTGTGTTGGTTGAAGGATAAACATTGCCCGGCACACCAGGAAAATTATCCTGCTCTTCTTTCAAAAGAATCAGCCTGCGATCTTTCATGTGCTCAAGTTTTGGAATGCGGTTTGAACCCACAACCTCCTAATTCCAAAGTTATAGTGCTACCAACTAACCCTTTGGTTATTGATGCAATTTATTGCAGCTTTTGCCCAGAGGACAGTTTGCAAATCAACAGAATGTTATTGTGAGCCTCTCGATCCAAAGATAGGTCCCGATACACAATTTGAGATCGGAATGTATTGTAATAAATTATTAATGCTGTCATTATCCTGCACTGCGGTGTCGCCTCCCGCTCCAGAGACTTGTGCGCAAACATCTAGGCTGACACGCCAGTGCAGTACTGAGGGAGCGCCGTACTGTCGGAGGGGCAGTACTGAGGGAGCGGCGCACTGTCGGAGGGGCAGCACCGAGGGAGCGCCGCACTGTCGGAGGGGCAGTACTGAGGGAGCGCCGCACTGTCAGAGGGGCAGTACTGAGGGAGCACCGCACTGTTGGAGGGGCAGCACTGAGGGAGTGCCGCACTGTCGGAGGAGCAGTACTGAGGGAGCGCCGCACTGTCGGAGGGGCAGTACTGAGGGAGCGCCGCACTGTTGGAGGGGCAGCACTGAGGGAGTGCCGCACTGTCGGAGGGGCAGCACTGAGGGAGCGCTGCACTGTCGGAGAGGCAGTACTGAGGGAGCACCGCACTGTCGAAGGGGCCGTCTTTCAGATGAGACGTTAAACCGAGGCCCCGTCTGCTCTCTCAGGTGGATGTAAAAGATCCCGTGGCACTATTTCGAAGAAGAGCAAGGGAGTTATCCCCGGTGTCCTGGGGCCAATATTTATCCCTCAACCAACATCACTAAAACAGATGATCTGGTCATTATCACATTACTGTTTGTGGGAGCTTGCTGTGCGCAAATTGGCTGCCGCGTTTCCCACATTACAACAGTGACTACACTTTAAATAGTACTTCATTGGCTGTAAAGCGGTTTGAGACGTCCTGATAGAAATGCAAGTCTTTCTTTCTTTACTTCCCCACATTCCACCACTTTAAGTAGTCAGTAGAGTTCCAGCTCCTCTCTTGCAATTCTATTTACCTGGTGTAGGTAATCCAAAGGCAGTGGTGGCACTGGACTGGAACTAGGCTGTTAATGTTCAAGCCCACTTCGTTGGCTCCAATTTTCTCCCCTTCTCTCGTGATGACGCTAACTCTTTCGGTGCAGTACTGCTAAGGAGGCACCAGCCATCCTCTGCTACCTCACCTCGTGGCCGCTCTTCACGCGCGGGTGCCAGCGGGCACTTGCAGCATGAAGGGCATCACAACTGAGGCCCATCTGAGGTCCACACTGGCCGGCAGGTGTCACGGATTGGCCCGCAAGAGAAACGTTGCCAGATTTGTATTTTCCCGTCGCTGGCGAAGGGGTGCTGAGGCCAAGTGTTGCATCGCTCCTGCCATCCAGGCTCAGAGCAGCCAACAGCGCACAGACTGCGATTTAGTAGCCCACCAAATGGTGCATTTACCCGATCTCATCCTTGTAATGATATCAGCAAATAGTGATGGTATTTGCCTGTTTGATTATTATGCCTTACCAGCATATTTGCCTGTTTGATTATTTATGCCTTACCAGCAGAGGGCATGTGAGAGAGAGAGTTTAGTTTTAGTTTCGTTTTAGATGGATCTCTAAGATGGTGTCTCCTGATACTGCAATTAACTTACTTGAACAAACTTTAGATTAAAAGACATTCTCTTTCATCAATGTGTCGTCATTGAACCCACATAGAAAACAATACATGATGTCAGAAGTGATTGAAAGAGATGAAGAGGAAAAATCTGAAGTTAGCAACTCGACGAGACAGTGAACGGAGTCGTAGCAAGTAAGCTACCCAGCGAAATCAGCTCTCAACATATAAGCAAGCCAAAAGAGAACATCGTTACTTACCTTTGGAGAATAGCTAACGAAGTGAAAAATGGTAGGATTACACCCACCGGTGAAGCTTCAGTTGACAGGTAATGTGGCTGAAAGTTGGAGGAGGTTCAAACAACGTTTGGAGTTGTATTTAGCAGCAATCGGAGCTGACGAGAAAAGTGATAAAATGAAAGCGTCAGTGTTCTTACATGTCGTGGGTGATGAAGCGCTGGAGGTGTATAATAACTTCGCATTCGCTGCTGATGGAGACAAAGTGAAGCTGGATAAAATAATGGAACAGTTTGAGGCCTACTGCACACCTAAACGTAACGTGACGTTTGAGAGGCACAGATTTTTCACATGTGTACAGAAAACGGGAGAGACTATTGATCAGTATGTGACTGAACTGAGAAACAGAAGCAAAACGTGTGAATTTGGGGGACTGACAGACTCGCTGATAACAGACAGACTGGTGTGTGGTATTCCAGATAATGGTCTAAGGGAAAGACTGCTAAGAGAGCAAAATCTAGACCTGGGAAAAGCCATAGCACTGTGTAGGGCTACAGAGACTGTGAAGTCGCAGGCAAAGGAGCTGTTCAGTGACAGTAGCTGCAACGCGGATGCAGTGAGAAAGAACGGATACAAACCGTTTAACAAAAAGAGCGCCAATGTGAAAAAAGAGGCGTGGCCAGCAAACAAAAATGAAAGGGGCAATTGAAAGTCATGTAGTCGATGCGGTACACAGCATACACCAAAAAAGTGTCCAGCATATGGTAAAACATGCAATAGTTGCAACAAAAACAACCATTATGCCCGTTGCTGTAAGAACCAAGCGCAACAAAGCAAGGTCCATGCAGTAGATGAAAGCGAGATAGAGGAGTTCTATGTGGATGTTGTGTCTGAAAACAAAAAAGAAAAAAGAGACTGGATGTTGACACTAAAAGTGAATGACATACACATTCCATTTAAATTGGATACTGGAGCACAAGTTAATGTGATATCAAAGACTGATTTTAAGAAAATTAGATCCAGACCAAAGATACATGGAATAAAAGTGAAAGTGACAGGATACTCAGGTACTGATATACCAGTGAAAGGAAAATGCATTGTCAAAGTGACACACAAGGACAGAGAGCACACGCTAGCATTAATCGTGGTGCCGAAGGATGTGCAGGCCATACTAGGTTTAATAGCCTGTGAGAGACTGAACCTGGTAAAGAGAGTCCTCATTGTGGAAAGCGAAGGAGAGACAGTCTATGATGAACTCATGAAAGAGTACAACGACCTATTTCAGGGTCTAGGCTGCCTTCCAGGAGAACACACGATCAGAGTAGATAAAAGCATGACAACGGTCATACATCCATGCAGAAAAGTTCCGTTTGCTCTTCAAAAGCAACTGAAGGCAGAGTTGGACAGGATGGAAAGCCTGAACGTGATTCAGAAGATAGATGAGCCAACTGAGTGGGTGAGTTCCCTCGTCGTTGTGGACAAAAAGAATGGAAAGCTCAGAATTTGCCTGGATCCAAGAGATCTAAACAGAGCAATAAAGAGAGAGCACTTCAAGCTTCCTACACGTGAGGAAATCATGTCACAGTTTGCAAATGCAAAGTATTTCAGCAAGTTAGATGCATCATCAGGATTTTGGCAGATGAAACTGGACGAGGCAAGTTCAAGACTGTGCACGTTCAACAGTCCATTTGGCAGATACAGATTCCTAAGGTTACCATTTGGCATTGCCTGAGCTCCTGAAGTGTATCACAAAACTATCCATATGATCTATGAGCACCTGGAGGGAGTTGATACATCAATGGATGACATCATAGTATGGGGAACCACGAGAACTGAGCATGACGAGAGACTGAAAAAAGTGCTGGAAGCAACAAGGAAAACAAACCTGAAGCTGAATAGAGAGAAATGCCAGCTCGGGGTGACAGAACTGACATTCGTGGGAGATATCCTTAGCAGTGAGGGCATCAGACCAGATCCCAGAAAGGTGTCCGCCATTGAGAATATGCCAAAGCCACAATGCAAAAAGGACGTGCAGAGGTTTAATGGAATGATCAACTACATGGGTAAATTCATATCCAACCTCTCAGAAAAGATGGCGCCACTGAGAAGACTAACTGAAAAGAACATAGAATGGGAATGGAATCATGAGCATGAGAAGTCATGGAGCGATCTAAAGAAACTGCTCACAGAGGAACCAGTTCTGAGGTTTTATGACCCAGCGAGACCCATCAAGATATCATCAGATGCATCACAGAGTGGGCTCGGTGCCATTCTTCTGCAAAAATATGACGACTGGCAACCTATTGCATATGCATCGCGCTCAATGACAGACGCGGAGGTGCGATATGCTCAAATAGAAAAGGAGCTGCTCAGTATCACATACGCCTGTGAAAGATTTCACCAGTTTGTGGCAGGACAAGCAATCAGTGTAGAGACTGACCATAAGCCCTTGATTGCATTGTTCCAAAAGCCACTAAATAGCTGTCCGCTTAGAATACAAAGAATGATGATCAGGCTGCAACGCTATACACTGAATGTTGCGTACACCCCGGGTAAGCTGATGTATACAGCAGACACGTTGTCCAGAGCTGTTGACCCAAGAGAGCCCGCAAACACCAAACTGGATGAAAAAGTGAACGCCTACGTGGACATGATCACAAGTGCACTGCCCATAGCAGATGCAAAAATGGAGCTCATAAAGACTGAGGCAAACAAAGATGAAACACTGAGATGACTGAGGAAAAGCATTTTGGATGGATGGCCCAAAATGAAGCAAGACTGTTCACCTGACATGGCAGAGTACTGGAACTGCAGGGCGGAACTATCAGTGGTCGAAGACATCATCTACAAAGGAAGTAAAATAGTTATCCCAAAGAGTCTGAGAAAAGAGATGCTAAAAAGGATCCATGGAGGACATCTGGGAATCGAAAAGTGTAAGAAAAGAGCACGAGAGGTGATGTACTGGCCACGAATCAACCAAGATGTGACAAATGAGGTGTCAAACTGCACAATATGCCTGAAATATCGAGCAAGCAATCCAGTAGAACCACTAAAGCCACACCCAGCGCCAGACAGACCTTACCAGAATGTAGGCGCTGACCTATTCGTATGTCAAGGGAAGGACTATCTTGTAGTCACAGACTATTACTCCCTGTATCCAGAGGTTTGTAGACTGTACACCACCACTGCAGATGCTGTGATAACATGTATGAAAGCCATATTCTCCAGACATGGCGTGGCAAGCGAGGTCTTCACAGACAACGGACCCCAGTTTTACAATGCAAGTTTTCGACACTTTGCCAAAGAGTGGGACTTTGTCCACACAACGTCAAGTCCTCACTTTCCACAGTCCAATGGAGTAGTGGAAAAATCGGTCCAGTCAGTGAAAAGACTGATGTACAAGGCAAAAGACAGTGGAACTGACTTCTACCAGAGCATGCTTGTATACCGCACAACGCCGCTCGAGTGTGGTATGTCACCAGCCCAACTCCTTATGGGACGTATGCTAAGGTCAAGCCTACCCATCCTGGAGAACCTCCTGAAAACAAAAGAGGGGGAGAAAGTGAGGAAGTTCAAAGAACAACAGAAAGAAAAGCAAAAGTACTACTATGACAGAGGAACACAAAACCTACCTGAACTCCACACTGGTGACCAAGTAAGGTTCAAAGACAAAACAAACACATGGACTCAGAAGGGAACTGTCCTGAGTGAAGTCCAACCAAGATCATACACCATTCAGACAGATGAGGGTGCTGTTCTGCGAAGAAATCGTCGGGATCTTCTCATGAGACCAGCCACAGCAGGTCAAAAGACTGATGCTGTTGAACAACCTGATCACACAGCAAGTCAAAAGACTGATACTGTTGAACAACCTGATCACACAGCAGGTCAAAAGACTGATACTGTTGAACAACCTGATCACACAGCTGAGAACCAATCATCTGAGGCAACAACTCAGATTCAAGGACAATCAATCAGAAAATCCTCAAGACACGTGAAGCCTCCTGAGAGACTCATTGAGCAAGTTTAAGGACTCTTGTTAAAGAAGGAAGTAATGTTATCTTATTCTCTCTTCAAGTTCTAGTGTATTTACATATTTCATGTGAACACACAAAACAAGGTTAAAAAACTTTGATAATGATAATGATAATGTAAGTTCATTAAGTGTTACAGTTAAAATGCAGAGTAATACAAAGAAAACATGTTGTTAGATAAAGGTAAAATACTTTTGTTTTAAGAAAGGGAGATGTAATGATATCAGCAAATAGTGATGGTATTTGCCTGTTTGATTATTATGCCTTACCAGCATATTTGCCTGTTTGATTATTTATGCCTTACCAGCAGAGGGCATGTGAGAGAGAGAGTTTAGTTTTAGTTTCGTTTTAGATGGATCTCTAAGATGGTGTCTCCTGATACTGCAGTTAACTTACTTGAACAAACTTTAGATTAAAAGACATTGGCCTAGAAATTGGGTTTTGGCTTAGCCAGGGCTTTAGCGCCGGAAGTTAGTGCCGGCGCTAAGTCCCCTGCGCGCGCCAAAAATTCAGTGGCGCCGCGTCCAAACGGCTGCCGGCGCTACTGAAGGGTCTTTGCGGCGGTACATCGGCGCTAACTGCCGTTTCGCGCCGCAATTCCGGCGCTGCGGCACCCGATGCGGTGCGGCAGGCTGGGGACGTGCAGGCCTCCTCCTCCCGTTAAGGAGGAGCTGCCTGCACCCGGCCGCGGCCCGCGCAAATCAGCTTAAAAATGAGCCCGGCACCTCGGACAAGTGCCGGGCTTGCATCTGTTCCGGGGGGGGAGGGGGAGAAGTCCGGGGAGGGAGCTGCGGGCAGGCGGCCGGCGGGAAAGTGGCCGGCCGCCGCGGGGCCTATAATGCGCCGGCGCAAACTGGAGTAAGGCACCTCTGCCAGAACGTTGCTTGCGGCTGCCACGGGCGAGGCGGCCGCAACTCAATTTCGGAGTTCGGGCGGGTTACCACGGCAACCGGGACGCTGCGCACACCGATGACGTCATCGGTGCCGGCGCAGCGCTACCGGTGCAACGCCGATTTAGGGCCCCAGGGAATTTTTAAACTGGCCATAACTCTGGCGCTAGTCCCTCTAGCGCCTCAAAAGCGACGCTAAGGCTAGTGAATTTCTAGGCCAATCTCTTTCATCAATGTGTCGTCATTGAACCCACATAGAAAACAATACAATCCTCAGCCGATGTTCACAAGCACACGCCTGCAGCAGCGGGCGCTGGGCAGAGAGTCAAGGACGCGAGCTGATTGTTTCCCCTCCTTTCCCAGGACCATCGAGGCCAATGGTGCTGCCACCGCAGCTGAGACCAGTTCAACACAGGCTGAGGATTAAACTTGGAATCATCCCGCTCTGTATGGCCACTCTGCTCAATGAATAAACTGGCTGGAGTATTGAGCAAGCTGCACAATGTTTTATTGCTCCTCTGGGTTTGCATACTGAGAAGGTAATAAGAATGCAACTTTATCCAGACAGGATGCATAACCACACTCGCACGCCTGCACACTCACACCCGCGCTCCTGCGGCCGCAAGCTCCACACTCTCACGCTCACACTCTCACTCTCACACTCACTCTCACTCTCACACTCTCACTCTCTCACTCTCACTCACACTCTCACACTCTCACTCTCACACTCTCACTCTCTCACTCTCACTCACACTCTCACACTCTCACTCTCACTCTCACGCTCTCAGTCTCTCACTCTCACTCACACTCTCACACTCTCACTCTCACTCTCACGCTCTCAGTCTCTCACTCTCACTCTCACTCACACTCTCACACTCTCAATCTCACTCTCTCACTCTCACTCACACTCTCACACTCTCACTCTCACTCTCACGCTCTCAGTCTCTCACTCTCACTCTCACTCACACTCTCACACTCTCAATCTCACTCTCTCACTCTCACTCTCTCACTCTCACTCACACTCTCACTCTCACTCTCACACTCTCACTCTCTCACTCTCACTCACACTCTCACACTCTCACTCTCACACTCTCACTCTCACTCTCACGCTCACTCTCACACTCTCACTCTCACTCTCACACTCTCACTCTCACTCTCACTCACACTCTCACACTCTCACTCTCACTCTCACACTCTCACTCTCACACTCTCACTCTCACACTCTCACTCTCACGCTCACTCTCACACTCTCACTCTCACTCTCACACTCTCACTCTCTCACTCTCACTCACACTCTCACACTCTCACTCTCACACTCTCACTCTCTCACTCTCACTCACACTCTCACACTCTCACTCTCACTCTCACGCTCTCAGTCTCTCACTCTCACTCTCACTCACACTCTCACACTCTCACTCTCACTCTCTCACTCTCTCTCACACTCTCACTCTCACTCTCACGCTCTCAGTCTCTCACTCTCACTCACACTCTCACACTCTCACTCTCACTCTCACACTCTCACTCTCACACTCTCACTCTCACACTCTCACTCTCACGCTCAC